>NC_136150.1:6583908-7995460 GCF_965212315.1 Lampetra planeri
ACATATATACATTAAGAACCCAGATAAATTATCCGCGGTTGATCCCAGGATGACACTCTTGCCTGTCCTGTGCTCCCTCTTCATAATAAAAAACAGCTCAACGCATTCGTCAGTAACACTATCTTTAAAAAAAATGTAGTGTACAGTTGGCGACGTTTCTGGAAATGTCCCTTCTGCACAGCACGCAGAGGAACCACCTCAAATGAGCCCTCGGGAGTCACCAGGCCCACGCAATTCGGCTCTCCAAGATGCCCTCATTCTCCATCGTGCATGCTTATGAAGGGCGCCATGGTAATTCTTCCAGGGGATAGCAGAGGTGTGGACTCGAGTCATGTGACTTGGACTCGAGTCAGACTCGAGTCATGAATTTGATGACTTGCGACTCGACTTGGACTTGCATAACAATGACTTTGTCCCACCTATGAGATGTGGACTCGAGTCATGTGACTTGGACTCGAGTCAGACTCGAGTCATGAATTTGATGACTTGCGACTCGACTTGGACTTGCATAACAATGACTTTGTCCCACCTCTGGGGGATAGAGAGGGCTCATACGGATGGAAGACAAACAACATTTTTTTGACAACACAAGCAGCTTATTTGTAATGCACGTGACAGCATTGCACAATATGGCCATGCTTCAGCACCGAATGTCGTTGTTTAATTTGTTACTCATTATTAATTGACTGCTACAGAATTATTTAGCGAGCTCTAATGTGTACATTGAGAAAACATTCCAATGCTGGTGCACGGCGGGACACAGACATGTACATTTGTTTACATTATTACATCGGTTTTGTCTCTTTAAGCATCACGTTTAGTACTTAACATTCATCTTCTAAAGTGCACACACAACGTTCCTTTGATACTCATTTAATTCTCGCGTGACCTACGTATCGCCGTTCGTTCATTCTCGACTGCTCTTGATGTGCATGTTAATTCTACAGCACAACTGATGGGGGACAAAAAAAATCGCATTTACTTCAACACTGTGGAGGCAGCGAGAGTTGGCGGATCATACAGAGATGCTGTAAAATTATCTTCCAGTGGACGTCGAGATGCCATACCCTGGCTCCCCAGGAGAAGGCGCTACAGCAAGTGTACTAATCGCCATCGGTTTCCATCTGTACAGGGGATAGAGCGTTGCCCCTCTCGTGCGCACGTTTTTTCTCTGGGTGCTCCGGTTTCTCCCCGCTCGTTAATTGGTTGCAAACATCTTACCACAACATCCCAAGGCGGGATCCTCCCAAGAAAAAAAGTGTGGTTTTGCTGCATAAATAATGAATTATTGTTTTTATTTTTGTGCGCCTCGGCATTGAGCTTGTACACATTTCAGCGCGTAACATTTGGGAAATGCCAACTGAATTGAAAATGACGAGTGTGTTTATTGTTATTCTCAATGCGTTTCATAACTTCGTGGCACATGCTTTTAAAATATTACTGGTAGGAACCTCCTGGTTGGGGAGGGTGGGGCTGGGTGGGGAGGGTGGGGAGGGGCTGGGTGGGGAGGGTGGGGAGGGGCTGGGCGGGAGGGGTGGGGCTGGGTGGGGAGGGGCTGGTCACCCCGTGGTGCCCTTATAAAACTCAACGTTTAACCTACTCACGTCGACTTGTGCCCGCCCTCACAGTCGGCCATATTTGCGGAATACACCACGCCGCCGTTGACCCTGGCCATTGACCGAGCAACCCAACGTTCCTACCAGCTCCCTCCGCAAGGAATGTGTTGCACCAAATAACATCGAATCACATCTAGTTACACTTCCGAGGCGATCAAGTCTGCAGCGGTGAAGGTTTTTCTTAAAGAAATAACCATTTTAAGAAAGTGGCCAGGTGGATTAAGGATCTGAGCAAACGACTAATTATGGTGAGATTCTGGGCTGTAATCCAAGTTTCAGCCATCCGTGATGAAACTGGCCTTTTGAAGCACCGTGCACAGATACTCTCGCCCCAGTTTACAGGCACTGCGCACAAAAAGTTATCTTCATGAAATTTGATTACGACATCATTTCACATAGTCCATTTGTGAGATTTTAAACCTTTCGCTTAGATTGACATGCTACGAACAGCCATTGCTTTAAGAGGTAGACTCCGAGTGTGGCTAAAATGTACGTTGAACTCACTCCGGAAGTATCCCTATGATATGTTCCAGAACCCTTCATTGACACATGGTGATGCACTACAAGCTGCAAGAGTTCTGAATAGAAATCTTTTTCATTTCACTGTGATGCCAATCACGTCATTGTAAAAAAAAAACTGTTGAATTGAGGGTAAAAGAATAATAAATAACAATTATTAGCAATTTAAAACCCTTCATATCAAAACATTTAAGCTGGCGGTTGAGAATATATCATCACAGGAGAAAAGCATGAACAACAATAATAATTGTTTGAGCCACCAGCCCAGTGAAAAGAAAAATGCATCGAATGAGGCCTTCACGCCTCTTTTCCACAACACAACGGAGCGGCGAGTCAGCCCGGAGCATGTCCCCGGGATGGCACATCGTGTTCGCACTGCACAAGCTGAGCCGTGCCTCTGACAGCACAAGCAATGAGGACACGTATTAACCCCCACCCTCGGCCCTGCCTGCCCCCCCAAAGCAGATTCAGATGCCTCATGAGGTCCAGAATTTCACAGTTTGGTGCTCCCTCGGCTGGGCAAATAGCCGGTTGGTGGGAGATAAACAAAAATCCGCACCCATGCCGTAAGGGAACCGCGATGGCGGCCCGGCTCAGATGTTCCAGCTAGACATAGTGGGGGGGGGGGGGGTATTGCAGGAAAAGATAAATAATGGCAGCATACTGAGAAGAGTGGGTAAGAAACGCAACACTAACTGACCAAATGGCCGCCTTGATGAAATTCCACACTGCAGAGGAAAACAAGCGTTAATCAACGACGATTGTATTATTTAGACAGGTGGAGCGTAAAACTACTTACAGCAGATTGTAAAAGCCTGTTTTTTTGTTGTTGCAAAACACTACTAGACGAGGACTGTGCCACGTCTTGCGGGCCACGAGAAGTCATTGACCATACTTCACCATGCCGGTGAATGCGGGTGGGTGAAGGGGGTGGAGGATAGAGAACACCAATGGAGTTTTGCAGCAACTGCCCTCGATTGCCACACCTGACTTTGTGTATCGTGGGCCACCCATCCAAGAGCTTCCTATGCTCAACCCCCTCTAAGCTTGGGAGGTCATTCGGGGTTTGTGCGTATTGCAGATGATTTGCCCAAAGGCGCAGACACAGTATATTGCAACAATGCTTTCAAACGATAATTTCGACGCGTTTGCTGCGTTTAGCACTGAAAAAGGGGTTCACGTACTTATGCATTGAAACTCTTCCATGGGACAAGACCCACTGCATATCGACCAGAGGGCATGACGAGTCTCCTTGAATAGATCAACAACCTCCTCGCTCGACTGCGTCGTGCCTGCACCTCGTCGCCTCCGCTTGCGGGGTGTCTCACGTGACCTCGGTACGATACAGCAGCCGAAACTCCAGGTTACCAGGTTTTTAGTCATTCTATTCCTATTCATATGAGAATTGGGCCCATAAGTGTGTCCCTAAGTGGATTATGTAAAAAAAAATTGTAAAATAATTTAATGCTTACCAGGCCCCCGTGGTATACAATATGCTGTCTGTCCTACGTGCCATGAAGAAGGACCGTTGCCAGAAACGACAGCTACGATGTTCTCTTGAAGCCACTTTTATTGCCGGCGTGTTGTGCTTTGTTGTTATTTGTGCTCTGTGCACCACTGTCCAACGCAGCATCGGGGAATAATTTGGGTTGACCGTATCTCCCGTTGCCTTTGGAATCACACCATTCAGCTGCAAACCAATTCTGATGTCTACTTTACCCTTATATATTGCATCGACACAGTCCTCACAATTGGCACTATAATGTAAATTCGCGCGAGGTTGGAGATTAGGAATAGCGTTGCTGTTCAGTGGAGGTGTTTTACATTGGAAAGGTTTTTTTTTCAGCGCGGGAATCTAAAAATGTCAATTTTGGCCCAATTTGGATTCTTGATGGCGGTTTTAAATTGGATTGTTGTCCTATTCCATTCAATACTTTATTCTATCGCACCAGGAAGACCTTGGAAGTTTAAACACGTGCTCATTGGTCACCTAATTGATTTTTTTCTCTGCTTTATTTATTAAAGCTTTTGGGTCGAGGGATTTCTGGACTATTCCGGGGCCTCAGTGGAATCTTCACCGTAACGTCACGTTTTCCCTGCAGTCGATTGAGTTTTCGTGATACAGTATTTAATTCTCTCACTTTGCTTTATTACACAACACGCAGCTGTGTGGCTTGCCCCTATTTATTTTATTTTGCAATCTGGCCACGTTTGTTCGAGAGAGAGAACAAAAAAAAATTGGTTTCTGCACTTTGGTCGTCGAGTTAAACGGCTCACAAATAAGAAATGAGTTGCGACCTCCCGATTGTAAAAAAAAAAAAACGCGTTCTCACGTGCGGTGTAGGTGACGGGGCTCAGCGTGGTCACTGTTGATTGCCGTGTTTGTAGCTTCCTCCGCCGCCGGTACACTGTGTTCTGCCCCAACAGTAAAAAAATGCCCTAAGATGCCGGGGGATCCGCTTGTCTATTCCCCCCCCACCTCCCCCTCGTAGTAAACGGAGGCGCTTGTTTAATGACGAGTCACGTAGAGATGTCTACCCACTCCCGATTAACAGTCAAGCCGCTCATCTCTGCCATTGGCCCTCAGACACGGTGGGATCCACAGCAAACTTTGAATTGTCAAACAGCCATTGCGAGGCTTTGTTTTAATTGACCTTTGATGGATTAATTGACCCCCCCCCAACTGGGATTTGAAATCACGGTGAAGTATTTGATTCCTAAATAATATTACTCGTGTTAATAAAAAGGTGAAGGCGCAGCCCTGCAAATGCTTGCTAGCTCCACTGCTGGTGCAGCTCTAGAGAGCCCATCCTGAGTGTATTTTGGCCTACTCTTCCACGCTGGCCAGACGTGGTGAGATGTTAACTACCTCGTCCGGTATATAGGAGGTCGTGGGTTCGATCGCGACCCTGACGCCAGATGTATAATCGTAGTTTGTGTGTTCTTCCCGTGGTCGCGTGGATTTTTCCCCGGTTCCTCCGGTATTTCCCTCCACATTTAGAATCACGCGTTTAGAAATTTCCACGCGATAAGCCACGGCTCGGCAATCATATATAGGAGGTCGTGGGTTCGATCACGACCCTGACGCCAGATGTATATTCGTAGTTTGTGTGTTCTTCCCGTGGTCGCGTGGATTTTTCTCCGGTTCCTCCGGTATTTCCCTCCACATTTAGAATCACGCGTTTAGAAATTTCCACGCGATAAGCCACGGCTCGGCTATCATTTGTAACCAGGTCGCTTCTGAAAACGAGCTATATGGCTCAGTGGGCCTTACCTGGTAAAAAATAAAAAAAAATTGTTTAGTTTTTTAGTTGTACGCCTTAGAAGAGGTCTGAGTAACCACACTTCACCCAACCACACACAATCTTCTGATCGACTGCCTTCATCGTTCGATGTACAGCAGGCAGCACGTACTTTATGGTTAATACACCCGCAGTAATAACCAGGGCGGCCTACCGGAGTTGAACCGCGAACCTTTGCAACAAGCAGTGAACGCAACACCCCTCGGTCAAGTCGCCGGCCAACAAGCGTTCCAGGATATCGAATATTGAGTATTCAAGGTTGAAAAATAAAGTATGAAAAGTAACGAATAAAAAAACAATGACTCTAATACAGTATTGAAAAATGAAAAATTTCCCGCCTGTTATCAATAAACAGCTGGATGAAGGCTGTTCCAAATCACGTCAGTCGCGGAGGATTTTGACCATACTTCACAACGCTTCTCAGTGGCAAATTGGTGAAAAGGGGGCTCCGGATCGGTCCATATATCACTCACCAGTGACGTGAGTCATGTCCAGGAATCAAATCCGGGTAACCACATTCCTTGCACAGTTCTGGAACCGCTGCGCCATGACTCACAACCAATTCCTGAAGCTCACGACCTGCTGAAGCTCAAAGCAATTTCAGCGAAATATCCGTCGATGTTAAATTCAGTCCGTGAAATGTCTCCGGGCCACCAGCGAGGAGGAGCTTCATCGATCAGAATCTAATCGATACATTGGCCACGTATAAATAACATCTTCGTAAACGTGGCAATATTGTCGGGCGATTGAGGGTAAATTACAAGAATTTTGGCTTAATGTTAACACGTGGCCTAACCCTCCCCCCCCCCCCCCCCAAAAAACAAATTGGGATCAAAATAAATATCTGACTGAGAAATCCTCTGATCGACAGAGCACATTTATTTGGGCATCTTGATTCGAGGGCTATTCTTCTTTAGGTACGTCCACACCCGAGCCACCTGTTGTGCAACTCTAAATGTGCAACTTAACCGCCCTGCTTATTCGTGCGTGCGGACGTCTTCGGTTGCAGAGACAGGGATGCGGTTGCGCGACAGACGTGCTTCAGGTTGTGGACGAGCCTTTAGTTGGGAGGAAATGACCTGCCTCGAATAGACAATGACGAAATGTTAACTACCTCGCCTGGTATACAGGAGGTCGTGGTTTCGATCCCGACCCTGACGCCTGAATATTTTGAGTTTGTGTGTCTCTTTCCCCGTGGACACGTGGATTTTTCTCCAGATCCTCCGTTTTTTTCTGTGCACATTTAGACTCAACGTGCGTTTAGAGTATTTGGCTGCTATACATTTCCACACGATCAGCCGCTTCGTTGAGCTATCATTCGCGATGGCCAGATCGCTTTTGAAAAAAATAGATCTGGTAAAAAAAAACCAGACAATCCGATAAGCTAATCTAAACAGAAGAAGAGGGAGAGGTGTTTCGCAAAGTAGTTTAAATTTTAATTCAGCAATGTGAGATGCCCTCGTGAAACTGAGGCGTGCTCGTCCCTTGGGCTCCCTCGAGCATACGGTATTAGCCGCCTAGTATTTCCATCAAGAATTCGTATCGTTTGCAAAGGAACCCATACCAAACTTTACGTTTTAAAAGGTTTATGCCTCCCTTTTACAATGCATTCCGCCAATGAGCTTTCATTCAAGAGGAATACTTGGTGCTTGCAAATCCACAAGTTCGCAAATATATACACGGATGCAGGATGTGCACATATGAAGTCCAGAAAGCCACATCAGGCCATCAGCAGTGCTCCACAATGCTGATGTTTACATACTGCAATATCAATTATTTGAAGGCTGAATCTACCTAGGGGGAGACCGAAGATTAGTTCAAAATCAAAACTGGCGTTAGCTGTCACTGGGAATTGAACTCGGGGTGTTGGGGTTTGTTGTGCAGAATGCTAACCCCAAGCTCCCACCTCCAAAGCCATGAATTAAACTCAAATTACCGCGTTCATATGGTGGTGCGGTCGTGTGCTAACCGCCATGGCACCACCAACTGCACCCTCCCATCCCAAAACCACAACTCACCTATAAGCAAATACATGACTCCATGCATCAATGCTTCATTATACGGGTGCTTTCAATCAGGAGGATGAATGTGAAAGGGTAGACATTATGAAGTAACCTCTGGAAATAAATCGATTTCCTACCCAGATGCTGTCCACACCTGCAGTAGCCACAGTAGAGATGCACATTTTGCTGGCAGCACCAACAGCTGTGGATATCCGACGATTTTTTGTTTGATTTCATTATTTTCTTCTTCCTCTTCACGTGTGCCAAGGCCCTCCTCGTCTATCTTTTGAGGCAGAGTTGGCAGCCGGGCACAGCGCGACAATGTTTCATCATGAAAAGTAAAAGACCTTTTCAAACGTTTCCTACAAAACATTATATTTGTCATGTTGGTGCCCAATATTACAATGCACCAGATACGTGCACTTTAATCTGGAATAGTGACTTGCTTATATTTATATGACTAGTGAAAATGAACAAGTCCAATATACCATTCGTCAGCATGCTTGCAGTATGTACAATTCTTTAGAATATTTCATTTTATATCCATGTAAAATGGAAATATTTCCAATTGGTTATTGTCAGCTTTAGTATGCCAGCTATATCTTTCAGGCAGTTTAATGCCCATTGTGGATTCAGATTCACTGCATTTACAGCACGTGCTTCTTAGTGGTTTAAGTAAGCTAAAACCATAAACTACAGTGTACATATACTGGAAATAAAAACAGTTACGTGTAATCCACTCAATGGTGAAACCTTACCGTGAGGCATGAAACCGTTTATACTTTCACTTATCATAATCAATTCTTATGCTCACGAGACATGCATTGCATTGAGTGTGCGTAATGATGTATTACGTTATTTACACAAATTTTATGCAGCCATTCCCATTCGGATAATGGCATGAACGAGGCAGAAAAAAGACGGAGACCACATATATGACCGTACAAATGAGAGATGGGAAACAATCGATGCTTAAATCAAATCGTTGCACCGAATTACGGCAATCCAACTGTAAGAGAGGCAATTCATTACTTGTTTGCAGTAATTAAATCACGGGTAAATACACGTGTACGAAAGGGGCATTTAATATTTTACATTATTTAAGTTATTATTACTATCATTTTGGATAGGCCTTTGCTAAAGGACCTTGTCAGTTGTGGAGGTTGCGTGACCATCTTAACCAAGCTGGTCCATGCGGATGGTTGAAGGGGAACAACCCAAAACAGCTTCAGATGTCACTCACCACTGACGAGCCACTTTGCATACGATTCGGGATCATAATCTTTATTTCAGAATTTTTTAAAAAAATGTTCAGAATCAGAATATTTATTTCATACTGGAGGAATCCGATGAGCTATGAAGCTCTTTTTCACAGATGTCCAGTCGGCGAGTAAGAACGATACAACAACAAACAGTACACAAACATGATAGTCGTCCAAAGTGCAAAAAAGGTTGACAAATGACCAAAACACAGACAAATAAAACTAAACCATCCCCATCCTACCAGGCAAAGCCCACTGAGGTGTTCATTTATTTTTCAAAAGCAACTTGGCCACAAATGACAGCTCAACAAAGTGGCTGATCATTTGGACATTTATAGCAGCAAAAAATAATAATAAAACTCGTCTAAACGCATGTTTCTTATTTAGACTGGAGAAATCCGATGAGCTATGAAGCTCTTTTTCACAGATGTCCAGTAGTCTTCACAGATGTCCATTCGTGACTGGGCGATTATGGACATTGCAATCATCTGCCCGATGATCATTGTTATTCATAGCAGCTTCTAAAGAGGTCTCATTTGCATAAGGCTTGATGGTGGGTTTTTGTATTCATGTTTTATTATTTTGTTTTCCCAATCATCTGACCTATAAGTGACATTAAAGCAAAATATTGTGTTTCCCCCCCCCCAAACATCATAGCACCAGACCTCATGTATTCTCAAGCTACTTTTAATGGAAATAGGCTGTACCTGCTGATATCATCTATACAATGCATTTTTTGTGCTCCAGGGAAAGTTTATATCAAATGATTACCCATGCCGGGGTGTGTGCTCTGGGATTACAATCTATCGTATATCCTTCAAATCGTGAGGAAGACAATTTATATCACTAGACTAAGGGCCTGTCACTGAAGTCGAATTCTTTCATGCAGAGTAATGCATTTTGATTGCTACATCTACATTCGTAATAAAAAACATCGCAAACCTTGTTCTACACATATGTAGTGTCAGTGATTCGGAGACAAGGTTTGTAAGAGGCCCTTTTTTTATTCAACAACGTTCACGTTTTCGTCCGGACAATCTCCACTGTAGCTCAGCCTCGCCTGTACACAACACTCGCCGTCTAACACTGACGGCGCTGACTGAGATAGCAAACTACTATCTTGTAGCGCAATATCTAGTGGAGACGTTTAATGACGACGAGACGACAGCGATGATGAGACGAGTTCATTCCCAGAACCGGCAGCCACGAGCTCTCGGCTCCTTTTATGCTCCTGGCGCGGACTGGCTCCGCCCTGACCGCGCCTCCCTTCTTGAACCTGCTAGCAGGTCCCAGGGGCCGCCAGACGGGGTCCTCCATGACCCTTACCCTAGTTCCTCCCCTCTGCACACACACCGTGCACGCCCTCACCGGCGTGTGTGCCGTCTGTCCACCACAGTTGCTGCTGCTGTCCACCAGCCGGCGCTGTTACACTACACATTCATACATACACACATACATACACACATACATACACACATACATACACACATACATACACACATACATACACACATACATACACACATACATACACACATACACACGGACATACACACATACATACACACACATACACACAGACATACACACATACATACACATACATACACACATACATCACACATACATACACACGTACATACACACGTACATACACACACATACACACAGACATACACACGTACATACACACACATACACACAGACATACACATACATACACACATACATACACACACATACACACATACATACACACACATACATACACATACATACACACATACATACACACGGACATACACACATACACACATTCATACATACACACATACATACACACATACATACACACATACATACACACGGACATACACACATACATACACACACATACGCACATACATACACACACATACACATACATACATACATACACACATACATACACGGACATACACACGGACATACACACACACATACTATCTCGGCCTCGCCGTGCGCTGCGTTGCACCGCTAGTCGAGTAGATAACCATGTGTTCAATAAACCCTCGGAGCCAGGATGACCGTCCAACTCCGATCGTCATTTATTGATTGTAACAGGTAAAACTGGTGAGAAAACACAGATACAGCATCTGTTATAATTCGGAAACACCCACACAATGAACACCACAGCATCAGAACATTGTCTCAGATAACAATAGATCCTGGAAGGACCAGGCCCCCACATTACCCCTGAACAACTAGACAAAGGCACAAGCTGGTGCGTTGCATACAGGCACATAGTGTATTCATCCCACTGTACCCCAAATGTACAGCATTACACTTAACACTAAACTGTGGATGAGATACTTCGTCATCACTCTCAGGATCGCAACATAGGCACAAGTCTGACTCGACCTACTAAATCACAAGTAACATCCACAATAAGGAAAGTCACAGGCTTCGTTACTAACTAGGCCTCGTATTTACTGCAACAACTTAACGGCACCATAAAGGCATTTACATTGCTATAACGGTCATTCCAACATTACAACAGCATTTCCAATATTATAGGAATATAAACAACTTACAGATAATGCTTCTTAAGCTCCCACAATGGACAAGTGCGGCTGTGGTCTCACTGAGATGCGATGCGTGCCGCCATCTTGACTTATCTGTGTAATGGCTGACGCCCGCGTGGTACAGTGGAAATCTAACATCGTCACTTCCTGGTCACGTGACCAACATTAGCATAAAAAAACAGGAACTTCCTGTGAACGTACGCTCCCCATCTGCCGTGAGGCAAGACACTCCCCGTCTGGTATCTAGGAGATACCACCATTTATTTCCTATCTCATAAACAAGTGTATAACAACTTCAACGGGTCGACTTATTTGTCCATATCTTTGCGAGAGAGAAGTAGTACTATCTCGACTATGGGCCTGATGAAAGTTCTTGCGACTCTTTGCTTCGCAATCATAACCTCGACCTTTCGAACTTTCCCATCGGCACTTGGAATCAACTTGAGGATGCGGCCCATTGGCCACTCATTCCGTTTGGCTTGGTTGTCCTTCAGTAGGACGAGGTCGCCTTCTTGGATGTCTGGTCTATTAGACTGCTACTTGTTGCGCACTTGGAGTGTCGTAAGGTACTCGTTTTTCCAGCGACGCCAGAACGTGTTCGCGAAGCTCTGCACTTGTCTCCATTGACGTCTGTAGAGGTCTGCAGTGCTGGCCTCCTCGGTAGGTGCTGTGAGCACATCTGTCTTCTGGGTAAGAAGTGTAGCAGGAGTCAAGATGAATGGTGACTCCGGGTCGGTTGAGACGGGGATCAGGGGTCTTGAGTTAATTATGGCTGAGACCTCGGCCATGAGAGTGGTCAAGACCTCGTGAGAGAGCTGTGTGGACCCGACATCACATAGCATGGAGTCGAGAATGCGTCGAGCAATCCCGATCATGCGTTCCCAGGCTCCACCCATGTGCGAAGAGTGGGGAGGATTGAAGATCCATGTGCAGCCTTGGTCACCAAGGTATTTCCTGACAGAATAATCTTCGACATTCTCCGTATTGATCTTAAGCTCTTTACATGCTCCTATGAAATTGGTTCCACAATCAGAACGGAGTTGCTTGGCTGGCCCTCTGATGGTGAAGAACCTCCGGAGTGCATTTATAAAGCTCGAAGAGTCCATGGACTCGATGACTTCGATGTGCACTGCTCGTGTACTCATACAGGTGAACAGCACTGCCCAACGTTTGCTGTTCGCGAGCCCTCCTCTGGTGCGGCGGGAGATGACTGTCCACGGTCCGAACACGTCAATCCCTACAGAGGTGAAGGGAGGTTCCACACTGAGATCGGCTGGGAGGTCTGCCATTTTCTCTTCTTCCTGTTTTCCACGTAGCTTGCGACACCGGATACACTTGTGGATTGTGCTGGTGATGCACCTCTTTGCTCCAACGATCCACAGCCCTGCAGATCGGATTGCTACTTCTGTGAAGTGCCGACCTTGGTGCTTGACCTTCTCGTGGTAGTGGCGCACGAGTAAGATTGCGATGTGGCTCTGGCTTGGGATTATGAGGGGGTTTCGTTCATTCTTATCTAATTTTGCATTCCCTAGCCGACCACCGATCCTGAGCAAGTCGTCTTTGTCCATCCCGGGGTTTAGCTTCCTGAGGGTGCTGACCCTAGGAAGGTCTTCTCCCTTGTTAATGGCCTTGATCTCACTTGCATAAGCTGCCTGTTGCACACAGCGGAAGATTGATTTCCTTGCTCTGGAAAGCTCGTCTTCAGTGCGTGGCACTGTGCAGTAATGCCATCCATTGCAGCTACCAGTGGTGCCTCTCATCGGGCGATGGAAGCAGTCTGCGATATGCGTTAAATGTGCTATCGCTCGCACGAGCGTCGTCCATTTCGAGAAATGTTCAAAATGGTGTGGACTCAGTGGACTTCTCGGTCGCACATTTGTTACGAAAGTTGTCACTAGAGGACGAATCTCCTTGTCGGACTCGGGCTCTAAGAGTCCAAAGGTCTCCTTGGTAGTACATGGGCCAACGTCACGTCGTAACAGGAACGCTGGACCCGTCAGCCAGATGGTTTGATTCAGCAGAGATGCAGGGACAGACCTAGTTGCGAGATCTGCTGGATTCTGGTCAGTTGGAACGTAATTCCATTGCTCCGGCAGCGTCGATCTCCTGATGCGCTCCACCCGGTTGCTGATGTAGGTGTAGAACCTTCTGGTTTGGTTGTTTATGTAGACTAGTACGACCTTACTGTCCGTGTAGAACTTGACCGCGTCCAGTTTGACGTCAAATTCGTCTAAGATCAGTTCCGCCACCTCTGTAGCAAGAATGGCTCCACACAGCTCGAGCCTTGAGATGGTATGTTCTGGTTGTGGGGCCTTGCCGTGGAACTCCTTCCAGAATTCCCACTCGGACGATAGCTCCGAGTCGAAGAACGGAGAGGCCACGGTCACAGCGACCACCGCCACGACCACCAGCAGAGCGACGAGCAGCGGCTTCACCTTAGTCTTCTTCCCGTCAGTCAGGACTGGCTTGGAGAAACGTGGAGGAACAAACTCCAACGAAGACGGTGGATGCATAAGCGAAGTCATGGTGGTTTCTTCGTAAGTCTGCACGGTACAGCCTTGACTTCTCTCGCCGAGTTCCTCTTTCAGCGTGAAGTGGTTGGGGCACGGTTTGAAGAGCGACGTGCGTCCATTCGTGAGCACACTCGTTCTGAATGTGCTAATGTGGTCTGGTTTGTGTATTCCCTTCAGACAAACGTCACCTACGATGACCCATCCTAGGTCGAGTCTCTGGGCATAGGGAGCGTCGTGAGGTCCATTGCGTTGGTTACGAACCTTGTGGACTCTCAGCATGTCCCTGCCGAGCAGAAGTAAAATCTGTGCCGCGTGATCCAATGGCGGGATGAACTCTGCTATGGGTTTCAGGTGTGGGTGGTGACGTGCAACTTCGGGCGTGGGAATCTCACTCCTGTCATCCGGTATCTCGTTGCACTCTGTCACAGTAGGAAGGGCTAGCTTCATGGTGCTATCTATGGTTTTCACCATGAGGCCGCTCGATCTTCTTCCCGCTGTCTCCATCAGTCCTGAGCATGTTCTGAGCGTGTATGGAAAGGAATTCCCACCTACACTTAGCTGATCAAAGAACTCTGACCTTGCCAAAGACCTGTTGCTCTGGTCGTCCATTATGGCATACATCCTTACTGCCCTTTCAGGATGTCCTTTGGGATAGACTCGGACGAGGCATATCTTTGAGCAAGATCTTCCTTTGAAGCCTTCTCCACAGACTTCTGTGCATTTGGTTGTGATTGACGAAGTGAGTGCGGCGGTCTCGCCTTGCTCCCCGCCGTGCTCTGCTTCGGGATCGGAAGCCTTAGTGCTACTGGGTTTCGAGTAAAATGTGTGCAGAGCAGTTGCGTGTTTGTCGCTGCCACATTGCTCGCACTTGATATCTGCCTTGCAATTCCTTGCAAGGTGGTTAGTAGAAGCACAGCATTTGAAACACACTCCAAATTCTTTCAGCATGTTCTTCCGCTCTTCCAATGGCTTCCTCCTGAACTCACGGCATTTCTGGAGGGAGTGAGGTTTATCATGCAATGGGCATTGCTTCTCTGGATCCTCTATCTTTTTCTTT
Source organism: Lampetra planeri (assembly GCF_965212315.1). NCBI lineage: Eukaryota > Metazoa > Chordata > Hyperoartia > Petromyzontiformes > Petromyzontidae > Lampetra > Lampetra planeri. The sequence goes on from NC_136150.1 coordinate 6,598,745, forward strand.
GTGGTGGTTGCCTGGATGGAGTTTGCGAATGTCGCAGGAGAGACCTCAGTCTTGTGTACGGAAATTGGCACTCTCGCTGTTCCTCGTTTCGCCGTTGTCCTTTCCATTTTTGGGAGATCTGGACTGGAAATCCCCGTGGTGCCAAACATGAAACTCGGGTCATTTCTAGTCTTAGCCAGGTTGCGGATAAACTTTGAGAAAAAAGAGAATGGGGGGAATGCAACCTGATGCTCTGACTTGTATCTTGAACCCGCTGTTCTCCATTTTTCCTGCACGTCAAATGGCAATTTCTCTACGATGGGGTTCATGCCATGGTAGGTATTCAAGAAAATGAGACCTGGTAAGTAGGGATCAGCCTGGGCTGATTCAAGCTCCATCAAAAGATCTCCAAGCTCCCGTAACCTTTTATTGTCTCGACCAGAGATTTTTGGAAAGTTCTGCAACTTCTTGAAGAGAGCCTTCTCAATGGTTTCTGGGCTACCATAGCACTCCTCGAGCCTCTCCCACACCGCATGCAGGCTTGAGGCGGGGTCGTCAATGTTTGCTGAACGGATCCTCTTTGCGTACTCTGCAGATTTATTTCCTAACCATTTCACCAACAGGTCGAGTTCTTCACTTGCAGAGATGTCTGCATTTCGGATTGCATTCCTGAAGGTAGATTTCCAGGCTCGATAGTTCTCAGAGTGGTCATCAAACTTAACGAGTCCTGTGTTGATTAGTTCGCGGTGAGCCAGGTACCTAGCAAAGTCTCCTAGTCCTGCTGATCCAGGGTGTGTCCATACTGGCGCTTGTGAGGCGGCATTATTGGCTGTATTGCCTAGCATGCCGTCATTTGCAATGGCGTTGGACTGTGGGCCCAAAGGGTTTCGATCACGTTGGTTGGATCCCCTTATGTGACTGTCTGGAATGTGGGTCTGACTTGGTGCATCCACGTCTGACCCCACGTGCGCGACGCTGAGTTGGCGACTAACTGCCAGAGCGGGATATGCATTTCCACCATTCCTGTAGACAGCATTCATATTCATTCGGAGTCGAGATGGCAATGCCTGAACGTCCACCCTTTGTTCAGTATGGTTTGGTGGAGGAGCATTGATGCATTGTTCAGACCAGTCCAAAATATTTTTTCTGGTGAGTTGATCACGGTCATTGACAGGTTTCTGAGTGCCAAACTCACTCCAATTCTCTTCCTTATCCAGGTTGGCTGCTGCCTCGAGCACCTCTGCCTGGGCCATTGCAGCAGCTGCTTCCCTTTTGAGTTGTAGGGTGCTTAACTTAGCATCCAGCTCAATTTTCTTCCATGTGGCAGTAGCCTCTAATATACTCTCTTGCTCTCGTGCGGCAGCAGTTGCTAATATACTTTCTTGCTCTGCGAGCTCTGCTTTCCTCCGTGCGGCAGCAGTTGCTATGCTTGCTTCTTCTTGTATACGAGCCCTTTCAATTAGCATGGCTTCCTCTTCGGGAATGTAGGCAATATGGGCGTTTGCTGCTTCTGCTGCGGCGCGTGCCTGAGCTGCTGCCATACCAGTAGATGATATATGTGAGTGTGCTGAGGCTTTAGATCTTGTGGTGGACCTGGATGAGACAGAGTGCTGAGATCGTGTCTCTCTTAAGCCCTCCACACAGTCCTTTGCATTGTGTATCACTGCCTGCACATTATCATCGAGCAGTTCGAGGAAGTGCTCTTGTCTGCGCACTCCCTCAATGCCCTCATCTGTTTTCACCTTCATCAGGAGGGAGATGTATCTATTTGCCAGGAGCTTGTAGCTTGAGCTGCTCACATTCACTCGCTGGATGGCCCGCTGAATTGAGGCCACTGTGTCTGAGGCATTTGAAGCTTCAGATAAATCTGCTTCAACCCGGTTCCATGCCCGTTGTATCCTGGCATCCAGGTCCTGTTTCTCAGCCTCATAGCTTTCCAAGGCCCGTTGCGTCAACCTGACCTCCCTCTGGGGCCTTGAACTCCCTTGGTCCTCTTGAGGCAGGATGGGAGATCCTGGATTGCTTGGTTCACCTTCTTCAGCATCTCTCCCTGCTGAACTGTGGCTTTCCATGCTGCGATGTTTGCAGCACGATTTTAATGTAGACTCGTTGCAGAGCTCCTTGCTTGTTGCAGGCTGACTGCAGGGCTGGCTGCAGGGCTGGCTGTAGAGCTGGCTGCAGAGCTGACTGCAGAGCTGGCTGCAGAGCTGTGGTTGCAGAGCTGACTGCTGGGCTGGCTGCAGAGCTGACTGCTGGGCTGGCTGCAGAGCTGGCTGCAGGGCTGGCTGCAGAGCTGGCTGCAGAGCTGGCTGCAGAGCTGGCTGCAGGGCTGGCTGCAGAGCTGGCTGCAGGGCTGGCTGCAGGGCTGACTGCAGAGCTGGCTGCAGAGCTGGCTGCAGGGCTGGCTGCAGGGCTGGCTGCAGGGCTGACTGCAGAGCTGGCTGCAGAGCTTCGCGTTGCACCGCTAGTCGAGTAGATAACCATGTGTTCAATAAACCCTCGGAGCCAGGATGACCGTCCAACTCCGATCGTCATTTATTGATTGTAACAGGTAAAACTGGTGAGAAAACAGATACAGCATCTGTTATAATTCGGAAACACCCACACAATGAACACCACAGCATCAGAACATTGTCTCAGATAACAATAGATCCTGGAAGGACCAGGCCCCCACATTACCCCTGAACAACTAGACAAAGGCACAAGCTGGTGCGTTGCATACAGGCACATAGTGTATTCATCCCACTGTACCCCAAATGTACAGCATTACACTTAACACTAAACTGTGGATGAGATACTTCGTCATCACTCTCAGGATCGCAACGAAGGCACAAGTCTGACTCAACCCTACTAAATCACAAGTAACATCCACAATAAGGAAAGTCACAGGCTTCGTTACTAACTAGGCCTCGTATTTACTACAACAACTTAACGGCACCATAAAGGCATTTACATTGCTATAACGGTCATTCCAACATTACAACAGCATTTCCAATATTATAGGAATATAAACAACTTCTTGGTTCTTTCGGTAAAGTCACGTAGAAGGGAAGTAATAAAATAATAAAAATAAAACATAATAAAATGAAATAATTCTCACGACGTTTCGGCTACAACGCAAGCAGCCGTCTTCACCTGAAGACGGCTCTACGTGACTTTACCGAAAGAACCAAGAAGATGAATCCCTGCAGTCACGAAAGCTTTAAATCGGAATATAAACAACTTACAGATAATGCTTCTTAAGCTCCCACAATGGACAAGTGCGGCTGTGGTCTCACTGAGATGCGATGCGTGCCGCCATCTTGACTTATCTGTGTAATGGCTGACGCCCGCGTGGTACAGTGGAAATCTAACATCGTCACTTCCTGGTCACGTGACCAACATTAGCATAAAAAACAGGAACTTCCTGTGAACGTACGCTCCCCATCTGCCGTGAGGCAAGACACATACACACGGACATACACATATACACACGGACATACACACATACATACACACACATACACACATACATACACACATACATACACATACATACACACATACATACACACATACATACACACGGACATACACACATACATACACACATACATACACACATACATACACACGGACATACACACGGACATACACACCTACATACACACACACATACACACGGACATACACACATACACACGGACATACACACATACATACACACACATACACACATACATACACACATACATACACATACATACACACATACATACACACGGACATACACACATATATACACACATACATACACCCATACATACACACGGACATACACACGGACATACACACAGACATACACACAGACATACACCCATACATACACACGGACATACACACGGACATACACACAGACATACACACATACATACACACATACATACACACATACATACACACACACATACATACACACACACATACACACACACATACATACACACGGACATACACACACATACATACGGACATACACACATACATACATACACACACATACACACATACATACACACACATACACACATTCATACATACACACGGACATACACACGGACATACACACGGACATACACACGGACATACACACGGACATACACACGGACATACACACGGACATACACACGGACATACACACGGACATACACACGGACATACACACGGACATACACACATACATACATACACACACATACACACATACATACACACATACATACATACACACATACATGTGTAATAAACGACTGGACCACGATGTCTGTCCCAGTGTCCTTTATTATTCGGTTCGTGCTGTACACCCACACGGCTGTCTTTACTCTGTAGCTTCTCCTCGGTGCTGACTCCAATGTCGGCCCGATTCACAACAGCAGCTCCGCTGCTGTTTCTCTCACACAGCCCCCCTTGGCTGTACTCGCTGCTGCTCTTCTCCCTCTGCAGCTCTCACAGCTTCTTGCTCTCTCTCTCTCTCTCCGCAGCTCCTCCTGGCAGCCACACCGCTGCCTCTAACAAGCAGCCCTCTCTCTCTCTCTCTCCGCAGCTCCTCCTGGCAGCCACACCGCTGCCTCTAACACGCAGCCCTCCTGGCTGTCTCCTCCCCAGCTGCACACCACTCCGCAGCTTCCTCTTATCTTCGGGGTTGGCTCCCGATGGCCGTCGGCGCCCCCCCCTCTCCACACTTGCCCGCGTGGCCTCACTCTTTTCCGCTCACACCCCGACTGACTTCCCCTTCCGGTTTACCCGCTTAAAGCCCCGAACCTTCCCCCCACGTCACATGACTCCACCCCCCGTGACGTCACATCCGGAAGGTCGCTTACGCCCGCATTACACCACCCTCCCCCGTAGAAAAATCCCAGCCGACCTCGGCTGACCAATAGCAAATCGTAATGCGGCGAACCGAGCTTCCCCCCCTAAAGGACACTAAGCATACAATGTAACAACAAGAACAACAACAACAACGCAATTAACATCAACGAGCGTACAAAAAGCATGCAATAAATACAACTGTAAGAAGAAAATAACAAGACAACAACACTCAACGAAACGTAAGCGATTTGGAACGTGTGCGGGTCGCCGGCCCGTCCCGGACGGTCGGCGGCCCACTCGCAGAACGGGAACGCGATGAAAGTCGAGGAACGACAGGGGGTAATCCCCCTGTCGCAGGTGGAAGTCCACCGCCGTCCCGTGTCTCTAAAGAGTTAGTCTTGGGCTTGTCCTGTGACCGTGCCCGCAGCTGGGTCGGAAGCGCTGCAGGGCTCGAAGGTCCCGCAGACCTGGCAGGCGTCCTCCGAGCAGGGCCCCTCGTCCCCCGCAATGTCACGGCCGGCCTGTCTGGAACAGGTACGACAGGCGCTCTAGCGAGATCAATGGACGCAGGCAGGGGAGAGTCAGCAGCAACAGACCCCGGCAAGGCAACATTGGGGGATGACGCATCATGTAAGGGAGCAACATATGGTTTCAAGCGCGACGTATGCACAACCCAGCGACGAGACCCAATCTGGACGCGTGCTGACTGTGGGTTGGGAACCTCAATGAGGCGTACGGGACCATGCCAGGGTTTGTGCAATTTCGGCGAGGTCCCCGGACGTACCTGTGGACAATGAAGCCAGGCTAGGTCCCCAACCTTCCAAGGGCACTCCCCCTCAGACCGTCGCGCATATCGCTCGTTCCGGGCCTGGGCTTTGGCCGTAGCCACGCGGGCATTCTCCCGCGCCTCCGTGACTCGGCGAACCGTGTCCTGAATGTATTCAGGAAGTGGTTTACGAGGTCCCTTCACCCCAGTTCCCAATTGCACATCCACCGGCGGCACGTTTTCCCGACCATACATAAGGTAAAACGGCGAATATCCTGTAGCCGCATGAGGCGTCATCCTGTACGCCGAAAGCACCCCGGGGATGTGCAGATCCCAATCTGATTGTTGTTCACTCACGGTATGGCAAAGCATGGCAGACAATGTCCTGTTCAGCCGTTCAACCATACCATCCGTCTGCGGATGGTATGGGGATGTCCGTACCTTCTTAGTCCCAAGGCCCGCGCACACTTCCGCCAATAATTTAGAAGAGAAATTCCTGCCCTGGTCCGTGAGGATTCTCTCAGGCGCCCCCTTATCCATAATATACCCAAACAAAAAGGCGTCGGTAATGGCCGCGGCCGACTGATCGGGCAACGGCCAGGCCATCGGCCAACGGGAGAGGTACTCAACCCCTACCAGCAAATATTTATTACCCCTCGCCGATGGTGGAAAAGGTCCCAATATGTCCAGCGCCACCAATTCATTGACTCGAGACACCTGAATGGACTGGAGAGGCGGCACGTAAGGATGTTTCGGCGGCTTACGTTGTGCACACGCAGGGCACGCGCGCACGTGCCCTACGACATCTGTCGCCATGCCGTGCCAAAAATAATGACGTTGCAACGTCAACAAGGTCTTCTGCACCCCTAAATGTAAGAGAGTGTCACAATGGAGGGTTCTAATCAACTCGAACCGCAAGGACGTTGGTACCACCAGGCGCCAACGTTCCTGGAACCCCTCCCGCCACATAAGCAGACCATCTCGGAGAGCGGTTTGCGGCCCCACAGCCGTACTCGGACTCCCATTGTCCTTAGCAGACCGCTTCCGCAAGGACACCAATGACTCATCCATCATCTGTTCCCGGATCCAGACAGACCGCGGCAGATTCAAAACCCCGTCAGCCGGTCCCGGTTCCATCGGAGTGTCCGACTTCTCGACGGCCAACGTGAGCGGCTGAGGGGGGTTTGGAATCGGCGAACACCTATGCGTCCCCGACTCACATTTACAAGGGGCGCGCCGCGGTAATCTGGAAAGTGCGTCAGCGTTCGCATGGCGCACTCCCTTCCGATGTTGAATTTGGAAGGAAAATTCCTGTAGCGTGTCCAACCAACGTGCCAACTGTCCGGATGGCTGGTCAATTTTAAGGGCATATTGCAAGGCCGCATGATCCGTACGCACAATAAAAGAACGACCGTAAAGGTATGGTCGAAATTGCCGTAGGAAAAAAACAACCGCCAATAGTTCTCTGCGAGTGACACAGTAGCGGGTTTCCGCAGGAGACAAGACTCGGCTACCATACGCCACGACACGCTCCACACCCCCTTTAGACTGTGATAACACCGCCCCAATACCTGTGTCACTCGCGTCCGTATCAAGAATGAATGGGTGATCGAAATCGGGATAATCCAATGTTGGGGCCGTAGCCAATAGATCACGCAGACTCCGAAAGGCCGCCTCCTCCGGCTGTCCCCAAACAAACTTCCGTCCTTTACCCGTAAGGAGATGCAAAGGCCTCGCAATCGTCGCAAAACCCGGCACAAATCTTCGGTAATACGAGGCAAATCCCAAAAACCGCCGAACATCCCCCACGGTGGCCGGAGTCGGCCAATCCCGGACGCACGCCGTCTTTTCCGGATCCGTGGACACTCCCTCAGCGCTCACAATGTGCCCCAAATAGCGGACGGACCGTTGCAGTAGGTGACATTTCTTTGGTTTGAATTTCAATTTGGCAGAACGCATCCTCGTGAACACTGTCTCCAGCCGCGTCAAATGTTCATCGAATGTGCGGCTGAAGACAATGATATCGTCCAAATATATAAGACATGTCTCCCACTGCAACCCCGTCAAAACGAGCTCCATCAATCTTTGAAATGTAGCAGGGGCCGCATTCAATCCCATCGGGAGACAGTTGAATTGAAATAACCCCTGCGGCGTACGGAATGCGGTTTTCTCCCGTGAGGACTCGTCAAGGGGAAGCTGCCAAAATCCCGAAGAGAGGTCCAGTGTGGAAAAGAACTTAGCCCCCGACAATGCGTCGAGGGAGTCATCCATACGCGGCAGGGGGTACGCATCCGCCACCGATATCTTATTCAATTTGCGGAAATCAACACAAAATCGCAATTTGCCATCCTTCTTCTTAACCAAGACGACTGGAGCGCCCCATGGGCTGTTAGATGGCGATATAATGTCCGCAGCCAACATGTCTTCCACTGCCCCCCGTACGTGTTCTCGCTCCGCAGGACTCATCCGATGCGAATTTAATCGAATAGGGGCAGCATCGCCCGTCTCAATGTGATGGTAAAGCAAGGAAGTGCGGCCCAAATCCAAATCATCGGAGCTGAACACATCGGAATATGTCAACAACAATTTACGCAGCGCACCACGTTGCTCCATGGACAGGGAAGAATTTTCGTCACATAAATGAGCAACCCAACGATCATCCGAACTCCTTGGCTCGGAAACCCCAGCAACAACTCCCCGGCTATGTGGACAATCATGGGTCGCAAACGCCGTAGTGGCATGTGCCACAACCGTACCGGCCGGGACACGGACGTTTTCTCCCCCCGCATTAAGCACCTGTAAAAACGGTAATTGATCCGGCCGGACGATGGTCTGTGCCCCCACTAACGCCAACCCGGTTGTTATCGTGGCGGACGGTGACAACAAGACCCCTACTGCTCCTAGCCGATCAGGCAGGGGCTTCCGATACCGCAAGGGTATAAGCATCTGTGTACCAGGTGGGATGTCCACAGATGCGACGGACAGCGCCTGCACTTGTACGGCCGAAGCAGGTCGCCCCCAGGGCGACGGCAGAAACGAGATTTGACGGCCCCCCGGCAGTTCAATACAATTCTCATTGATTTTGATCAAAATGGGCATCTTAGCCAAAAAATCGGTGCCTAACAAACAAGGAACCGCCAAAGATCTCGATATCAACACAACACCCGAGGCCGACACATCCCCAATAGATATCTTAGCATCCACCTGACCCACGATACCCATGCTACCCCCGTTCGCAGCGACGCACGACCCATAAACCGGACGCACAGCCCCCGACGGAATGCCCAACAGATGGAAAATGACATCCGATATAATAGTCGCAGACGCCCCCGAGTCAACCAAAATGCGCACGTCCACACCTTGTATGGACCCCGGTACAGTGGACGAACCCGTAGCGGCCGCGACAACTCTCCGTGCCAATTTGCGCCACTGCGTAACTGAATGAAAAGGCCCCGTCGATGGCCTTTCTTTAACAACAACAATAGGATCGCGCAACACAGGTGGTGGGTGAGGTGGAAAGCCTTGCCGAGTGTCTGGTGCGTGCCGACATGCCTGTTTCGGAGGATCTTTAGCCGACTTGACCGGTGCCGAGGCCTCCTGCTGCGGCGGAGCCGGGAAGCGGGCCCAGCAGTCTCTGGCGTAGTGGCCCCTACGCCCGCAGCGGAAACATTCGGCCTCGTTGCGCCGAAGCGCAGGCCTCGCCTCCTGACGGCCCCGTTCTGGTAGCACCGCGCGCGGTCTCGGCCCGCCGCGTCCCGTCCATGGAGCGGAGGCGGCCGTCAGTTGTTGAGGGCTCCGGTCATCCGGAACATAGACGGCCTGCGCAGGGTTCCACCCCAGCGCCTCCCCTTCTTTGACGGGCCCCCCCGTCCACGCCGTCACTTGTTTCCAGCGACGGAGGTTGAATTGCGCATCGAGACACTTAGCAGCCATCCGGGAAGTTAGCTTCTCATGCCCACACACAGGCATGGGGATCCCTAGATCCCGAGACAGCTCCAACATTTTCCCTAATATGAGAGGCTCAAGCAGGTCCTGTGGCGTCTCAGGATAAGCTGCCATGGCCAGCTCCAGCACCGCACCCCTGAACGCCACGGGCGACTCCTCTGGTGCTCGTTGTCGTTGAGCGAATCGCCGATGCGCATCATCTGGTGGCTCATAAGCATCGGCCATTTCTTGAAAAACACCACATAAAGTTGCCTTCTTATCGGTCGCTATGGAACGGAAGAATCGGACAGATTCGTCGTCCAGGAGAGTCGGCAACACCTCCAAAGCCTCCGCATCGGTCCATCTTGCTGTGCGTACCGCCGCCAAGAAGCGGCAGGCGAACGCGCTCCAGTCCCCACCGACGGAAAATTCTTTAACTGTTGTAAGGTGGCGACTCCGACTCCTCTTCCCGCCGTCTTCCAATGGTGGTGGTTGTGATGGCAAATTCAAAATGGCGTCGGCCCGCGGCGTGGCCAAGATGGCGGTTTGGCGCCACGGAGCGCGCAAAATGGCGGCCTCTTGCCGCGTGGGCAATGGCGGCGGCAGGACAGGCAACGTGGCGGCCCGCGGAGCACCACTTGCATCCTCCATCGTCCCTGGCGCAACGAGATGGCATAGATGCGCCAGGACGTCCTTAAGTGCCTCCAGTTGTACCGCCATCGCTTGCCATCGTTGATCCGCGTCTGATGATGTCGACGGACCCGCCACCGCGCCAACATCCTCCACTCCCGTTCCCGTGGTCGCCTCAGCCGGGCTCTCCTCCACCACCCCAACAGGATCCGTGGTTGGGGGGAGTTCGTCGTCGTCGGACGAAGAAGCCGATGCAGGCGCCGGATTAACTTTCTTCCTCACTTGTTTCGACATGCCGTTGCACTTCCGACACCAGTGTAATAAACGACTGGACCACGATGTCTGTCCCAGTGTCCTTTATTATTCGGTTCGTGCTGTACACCCACACGGCTGTCTTTACTCTGTAGCTTCTCCTCGGTGCTGACTCCAATGTCGGCCCGATTCACAACAGCAGCTCCGCTGCTGTTTCTCTCACACAGCCCCCCTTGGCTGTACTCGCTGCTGCTCTTCTCCCTCTGCAGCTCTCACAGCTTCTTGCTCTCTCTCTCTCTCTCCGCAGCTCCTCCTGGCAGCCACACCGCTGCCTCTAACAAGCAGCCCTCTCTCTCTCTCTCTCCGCAGCTCCTCCTGGCAGCCACACCGCTGCCTCTAACACGCAGCCCTCCTGGCTGTCTCCTCCCCAGCTGCACACCACTCCGCAGCTTCCTCTTATCTTCGGGGTTGGCTCCCGATGGCCGTCGGCGCCCCCCCCTCTCCACACTTGCCCGCGTGGCCTCACTCTTTTCCGCTCACACCCCGACTGACTTCCCCTTCCGGTTTACCCGCTTAAAGCCCCGAACCTTCCCCCCACGTCACATGACTCCACCCCCCGTGACGTCACATCCGGAAGGTCGCTTACGCCCGCATTACACATGGTACCACCCCACAAGTGCGAGTGGTGGTGAAGCACTGCACTGGCGATCTAGGTTTGATGTACAATTGCGGGCTAACATCGCAAGTGATATCCTAACCAGTTCTGTGCACCACCACCCTTCTTAGCAACCTTCACTTGTCAACCCACACGGCCGACACCGCACCCGGAGGCCCTCAGCTAAACATTGGATTGACAAAAGGGGATGGTAATGCCACTTAACAATATCAGCAACTCAAAGTGCCATCACATCTCAGCTCAGACTCCCCAGCATTCTGCACATGGTGACTGAGCATCGGTTTTCAAGACAGGATTAACCTATCAGTCGGGGGGAATGGTTGCTTCACGGTCAAAATGTGGCAATTTCAGTCATTTGTGATTCACATTTGGCAAATCTGGACCATGAAGCCGCCACATAATGGCCTGTACGTTTTAAATTCCAGACTGGGATCTTGAATGTCTACTGTGAAGAATAGCATTCAATATTCAATACACCCGCAGAACTAAGCAGGGTGGTCTGTCACCATCTGCAACAAGCAGAGAGAGCATTATGGCTGGGCCACGTGATATCTGTGCATATATTGATCGATTACGATAACAATGGGGTGGTTAGTGCACTGCGCTATTTTCTGGGGCAACCTAAGTTTGATTCCTGGACATTGCTAAAACCATTGTGATAACTACATCTGATCCTGCCCCCCCCCCATACCGTTTTACCAAAACTCACTGGTCATAAATATCGTTTAGGGATGGCAACACTTTGGGTGTCATTAGCCACGTGGCATCAGTTTATATACAACTGCTACCCTTGAGATGAGTGTTCTCACAAGGTCAAGGTGCAACCGCGTGCAGTTTCTTGCTCGCGCAAACGTCCGGCAGAAGAGCCTCTACTCGAGGATGCTCTCGGGATTTGCCATAGAGGGTATTTGGCCTACTCTTTCAAGCTGGCCGGATCTCTTGGAATAAGTGGGGATATCCGACACTTTGTCCCACTACTTGCGACTTGCCGATTACCGTAACTGTGCAGTTCCCATTGTACTCCTGGGAGGACAGACGTCGGGTGGATTTCATAAACATTGGCCATTGTCTTGGTGCTTTCGGTAAAGTCACGTAGAATGGAAATAATAAAATAATAAAAATAAAACATCATACAATTATTCTCACGACGTTTCGGCCACAACGCAAGTAGCCGTTCTCAGGTGAAGAACAGGTCTGTCGAGAAGACAGAGTCTGAATGAACACCACCAAGCTTGGCAGCGTATATTCAGACTCTGTCTTCTCGACAGACCTGTTCTTCACCTGAGGACGGCTGCTTGCGTTGTGGCCGAAACGTCGTGAGAATTATTTTATTATGTTTTATTTTTATTATTTAATTATTTCCATTCTACGTGATTTTACCGAAAGAACCAAGAAGATGAATCCCTGCAGTCACGAAAGCTTTAAATCGAAAAATTGGCCATTGTTTCAACCTCGGCGCTGGGAGATTAAACTGACGGCCCCTAGGTTTGCTAGCATAGTGTGTTGACCGTTACACCCAAACGCAGTATCCATTGTGTTCTCATAACGAAGTCTTAAATGTTAGACTGCGAGCCTCGGAATTTATCTGAATGAAGTGTACAGTTTATTTTGCTTAATGCAAGACGGGAGAATATTGAGAAATATAGCTCACTTATATGACTGGCTTTGGTAGTTTGGGCAATCCCAATAATAAGCCTTTGGCTAAAATGTCCCGTCATATTTCCTGAAGTCGATTTCAGCCCGTTTTTATGGTCTTTAACTATTAATAGGGCCGTGGTATATTACGAGTGCCTCTTCTTTATCACGGGAAATGTGCCATTTATGGTCCCATTTAATTTAACCCGTTTAGGCGATACATATCATTACGCACCGAAGCTACGATTGCATGTTAATTCGCTTTTCAAAGCTTTGCGTCTGCAAACGATGGGTTGATGTTGCCCTCTGCTGGTTACTCGAAACCACGTCGGTTACGAATTCACGGCCAGCGTTGGAACACATTAAAGCACGCGGGTTTTTTTGTTTGTTTGTGCCAGACTGTCGTTTAAACAAATGCTGATGGTTATCTTTGAACCCTGGGTGGCACGCTTACGATAATTTTACGAAAGTATATTTTGTGCGGTGATATGGAACAAAAGGCGGCTTATTTCAATTATTGAACCTGACTGTGAAGTATAGTCAGTTGAGGGCATCGTCCTGGTTACGATTGCCCGCACAATATAATGATGTTACACGAGTTTTTTTTCGCTTAGTTGAGAATATTGTGGCTTTCAAACAATTTTCGAATCACATGCAATTAACAATATTTGTGTGGAATTAATGAGCGTGGGTAAGGAGGTTTTTCCAAGTCACTTCGATCGTAGTTACCGTACATGGCATCATCGTCACCCTTGAACTGTTCTCCGACATTGGCTAATGCACTGCTAGCCGTATAAATGCATGGATGTCAATGTCTTAATTTCATCAACTGATGTCGATAGCACAATTGGAACATAGCATTGGGGAAATGAATGCTTAAAAGCATACAAGGCATTTCCGTAGTAGTGAATTGAAACGTTTGACCCTGGTATTCACACATAATGGATACTATTTAACATGATTTCACTCATTAGTTTATCATCTTCTCTAAGGATTGTAATATGCTACGAAAAATATTGGATGTCTGCCAAATTTGAACTTTAACTCATAACAACCGTATTGCCCTTATAAAACGATGAGTTTTATAAGGGCACCACGGGGTGACCAGCCCCTCTCCACCCAGCCCCACCCCTCCCACCCCCCACCCAGCCCCACCCTCCCCATCCAGCCCCTCCTCACCCTCCCTACCCAGCCCCTCCCCACCCTCCCCATCCAGTCCCTCCCTCCCCAGCCCCTCCCTGTACGTCGGACGGACACAATAATCCCCTGTGGGCTGGTTGAACCAGGTAGTTCCTACCAGTAATAATCTCAATGCATGTTTCTAAATGTGGTTGGGAAAAACTGGAAGAACCGGAGAAAAAAGTCCACGTGACCACGGGGAGAACATGCAAACCCCAAATATACCGGCGTCATGGTCAGGATCGAACCCCCGACCTCCTGCACACCAGGCGAAGAAGATAACATCACACCACCGTGACGCCCATTTAATAAATAAATAAACAATTTAAGTTCAAATTGCATAGTCAATTTCCATGCTTCGGAAAGACAGTAAAACAACAGGAAAAACAGTCCCAGACCACACCGAGACAACACTGCGACAACAATGATTAGTGCACTGCACTACAAAGACGGCAAAACCTGCGTTTGAGTCCCAGCCGTGGCTGACATTCGTGAGTGATACCAGCACCAGTTCTGGCCTCAACCGCCACCAAAACGCCAACATTGACGGGCGTGGTGGAATGCGGCCAAATATCTCCCACGATTAACACTAAACGTGGAAGGCCTCCTTTATAGCAGTGGATTGACAAATGGCTATACATACTTGATATTTAAATACCTATCTGATTACTTGATTATCTCTGGTATCTCTATTCTGTGAAGATGGGTGTTGCCTATTATATACTTTTTCTTTTTAAGGCCACAGTGTTATTGACGAATGCTTTTTTAAATCCTTTATATTAAGTTCGCTTGCTTGCTTACGACCGTGCAAATCTTTCGGTCGTTTTTTTAACCCACTTCCCGTGATCCAATCGAGCTGACATTTTGCACACAGACTCGTTGTGCGTGACAATTTATTTTCGTGAAAATTTTTTTCCAAAATTTTCAACATTTTAGGAAAAAATATATATATTTAAATACCAATTGCTTAATGGTGGCAGGCAATCATCTGACCCATAGGTGGCAGCCATCTCAAGCCAGAGAACGAGATGACTCTAGCCGCCCGAAAACCGATGCCACGCATATAAAGGATTTATAGTGAAAAACTTTGTTTTTACGGGTTAATTTTTTCCGTATCACCCCACCGAACGATCGTAACCTTATCGTGGTGGTGGGGTTTGTGTGTCCCAATGACCATCAGAGCTATGTCGCCTGGAGTATTGTACTCCTTGTAGGGTCTCCCTTGGCGAACAGGTCTGGGGGGGGGAGGTACCAGACAAATAACGGTCCCAACAAAAGCCCCTTTTGAATGGTTCTGAAATATGCGAATGCACACCACTGGCAATTGCAGTAAAACCGTCTAATGCCTTATTAAATTACTCTTTTAAGTCGACAATGATATCACGTGTAACAATAACGCTCTTGAACAATGCCATTAACACACTTAAACGCGAACATCGCGCGCAATTGTATTCGTAAGAAATGAACTTTAACAGTTAAATTGGTACCCCGTAATTTTCATTTTAAATGTAACTTACACTTCACCACTTAACCCACGCGGTGGCTCTCCAATGCCACCAATGGAAGCGGAGCGAACACAACCCACGGAATGATACGTACGATTGTGCGCCCACCACCATCATCAGTTGTTTTCATTACACGCGAGTGCATTAACGGACGTACCCATGCGTGGAATGGTACACTTCGGTGGAAATTACACACGCATGGGTGACTATGAGGGCTGTTGTGATTGCACAGCTGTGTGTGATTTACTATGCCCTATTACATGCCACAGTATTATGCATATATGCTCATGGGTGTGTACATTATAGTTTAGTGAGTATATATTTTAAATCAATTTTCTTTATTGCCATTGTAAATAACTTACATTGGGGCACTGAGAGCTTCTACCACGGGTGGTTCGTGAGCTAAATTCGGCTTCCAAACGTTCAAGTGCGGCTCGATAAGACACCCTGCAATTTATCACATTTCAACAGAACTTTTATTTAAAGCAGGGGAAAAAAATCCGTGGAAGCGGGAGCAGCCTGGGTGTGGGCGGGTAAAGGGGGTGGCGTAGCACTCACTTCTGGCAACAGAGCCAGACGTGAGTACTCTCTGATGCGCATCCACGGATTTCTGAATTTAAAACGCCACAGCCGAAGAGCCGCGAGTGACCGGCGTGGTGGCCACTCCACGTGGCCAGCGTGGGTCACCGCATCGCGCGGCACTTTATGATGCGCTGCTTCTACGGCCGTCTGGAATGCTCTCCCTTCTGATATTAGGAAGCCATGATATTTACCGCCCTAAGCCAGCGATGGGAATTTCACATTTCTATGGTGGGCGCAAGTGTTTAAATACAGGGACAAATCTCTCTTCATTTCCTGACAAAGTGGCACTTATTTTTATTCCCCCCCCCCGCACCTCCGATTAGCCCAATCTGTGGTCGGCACCTCACTGGTGGTCTGCAATGCTCTGGGAAGAGGTCCGCGGGACTACTGCAGGTGTTCCACGTTGACATTTCTAGCCACCCAAGAAATACGTTCACCGCATCGCGCACTTTTAGATGCTGCCGGGGGGGTAAATTAGAAATGCGCAAGCTGAAAACAACGTGTGGTAATGGTGATGGTAGTGTGTGAAGCTGTTACCCACAGCATCACACACTACCATCACCATTACCACACAGCATAACAACAGGCTGCTTAATCTTAGCTTTCTTATCTACTTCCGCCCCCTGCATCACAAAGTTTCAGTTTGAACTCTATGCGTTGCCTCCCAGCGCCCCCCCCCCCGCCGTGCCTCAGTACGTTGCTTCTTCGGTCCACAGCCCGCCCACACACTCACCATGTCCCCTCCCCTCTCCCTATCCCCCGCGACTATATAATTCCTCGTGTCAGCCATCTCTTAGACACACTTAGGCGGTTGTGCTTTCGCTACGTTGTCCCCACCTGAAGAATGACGCTTGTGTTGCGCCCGAAACGTCGTGACTTAGTTTAGTTGTTTTCATTTATTTTATTTATTTTTTTACCTACGTGACTTTATCGAAAAAACAAAGAGTATGCATCCTTGCAGTCACGAAAGATTCAAATCTAGAATTATATGAATATTCTTACATGTGGCTTCTATGGTCAGAAATATTTTGTATGGCATGTAAAGCTAATGGGTTAAAATAAAACATTTTGTGTTGGAAACGTCTTTAAATGGTGAACACACCTCGGCTCTGAGAATTTTACAACGTTCGCTTTCTCTCCACTTTTATGACGATGAAAATTACGATGTAGTATACTTTATTACGGAATGTTTACCCAGGAGAGCCTTGCTGAATCACAACTCTCCAGACGGTCTGGCCAAGTTTTCGTAGTAGGTCGTAGGCATGTTGCTAAATAACAATAATACCCGAGTTGTCTTGCTCCTGGACCAACTCCTAAGAATGTATGCTGCATGTATCCAACATATCAATATGTTGCACATCTGCCAAGAAAATCACGCAAGGTCGCCCATGCAATGATGCCAATGTTTCAAGTGTCTCCATGGATTTACTTCATTTCTTGGCTAAACAAAGCATCGTGACTGATGTTTTTATTTTATTTTGTGCGCATCTCCAATATCCCCTATTCTGGTACAATAAACTCCGTTCAACTTATTATGGTCATCATGGATAACTTAACGTGGTAAAGCTGCAGCCGTGAAATGTCTTGCTACACGCCCCTGCTGCTTGAAGGGCCTCTGCGAGTGGAGGGGATGCTATAACCCACCACAATGGCCTACTTCTGCAAACAACGTCAAGAGGCTCTTTAACATCCACTGTGAGTGAAGCGGACGGCGCCGAGTATGATTACGGTTATTACTTCGCATCTCCAACTAGCATGGTTGGGCTACGTAAGGCGCAAACGAATTTCAACATACATACATGGTACAGGCACTCCTCTACTTACGAATGAAGTAGGTTCCAGAGGTCTATTTGTAGGTCGATTTGTTCGTAAGTCCAACTTTAGTCCTGTCGATTCCAAACATGTTGTTTGGCATGTACACTAAACACGAGGAATGGTATCAAAAGTAGTATAATTTCCTGTAGATGTAGATGCCACTGGTTCTTGATGTTATACAGATGCAGATGCCTCAGGTTTGTCATGTTCTGCAGATGTTCAATGCCACCACCACCATCTATTGCGCGGAGGTTGAACTTGCATCTCTCGGTTCGATCAGGCAACTTGACATGTGGACAGGTTTGTTGGTATCTCTGAAAGTTTGTAACATCGAACGTTCGAAATTAGAGGAGTTCCTGTACACTGCCCGATAATAACACTGTGTACCAAAAAAAAGTGGTCCTGGGTATTCAGTGTTTTTTCCTAATTGCTTATGCCTCAAAAGTACAGAAAATGGCTATTATTCTCCACAAACTTTGCTTTTGTGACCAGGACATTGATATAAAAATTACCTATTTTCCAGAACATTCCAGATTGATTCAGAGCTGAGTAATTTTGGAGTAACTTCTAGAACAATCTAGAACTTTCCAGTAATATAAATAGTAGTATAAATAAAGCGGCCTTAAGCCCACCAGTTCAGTTTAGTTCCACAGCCTAAGTGGATACATATCTGCATTTTTCTGAGATGGCATCAAGAGGCTTCAAGCATCCGGCAGACGCATTTTGCTATGTCTGCGGCCAATTTATGAAGACAAGAGCGAAAAAGTACTCTGTGGAAGCATTTGCTAAAATGTGTGAGGCCTAGAAGGCATATTTTGGCATGCCTGTCAGGGATCAAGACAAACCCTGGGCACATCATTTCACCTGTAAGCAATGCGAAAAAACTATTGAAGGTAAGATGGACAATTGTTGCTTGGAATTTTATGTTCAATGCCGAGCTTTTGACGTCCAGGCTCAAGCAATGGAACTTGTTGGATGAAAGTTTGCAAGTTGCAGATCAGAGGAAGCGTCACCAACCGTTTTGCGGTGTCTTCACCCGTCAAGATGGGTTCTGCTTCTGCCACAATATGACCAGTCTGTTCGAGGCAATCGGAATCGCCTGTAACCAGAATGTGTGGCGCCTTTTCATTGACAGCTCATCCAGGAGCCTCAAAGCCGTGCTGCTTCATAATGGTAACAAGTACCCGTCTCTTCCCCTGGCTCACTCGGTGCACCTTAAAGAGGATTACAACAGCATCAAGACCTTGCTGGACCCCTTGATGTATGATGAGCACGCCTGGGAGATCATCGGACACTTCAAAATGGTGGCATTCCTGATGGGTCTCCAAGGCGGTTCTACCAAGTTTCCCTGCTATCTTTGCCTTTGTGACAGCAGGGACACCAAGGCGCACTACCACAGGTGGGACTGGCCACAGCAGACCGAGTTCTCTGTGGGGAGGAACAACGTCAAGTGGGAGCCACTGGTGGACCCCTGGAAGGTGCTGATGCCACCACTGCACATCAAATTGGGCCTTATGAAACAATTTGTTAGAGCTGTAGATAAGTAGTCGGCAGCCTTCAAGTACCTTCAAAACGTCTTCCCTAAGCTGTCTGAGGAAAGATCAAAGCCGGTGTCTTTGTTGGACCACAGATAACAAAGATCCTGGAGTGCAATGCATTCCCCAAGAAGCTCACTAGTAAGGAGAAAGCGGCTTGGAACAGCTTTGTTGCAGTGGTTCGTTCCTGGGCAATCACAAGGTCGAAAACTATGTGGAGCTGATTGAGACTGGTGAAGATCTACGGCACAATGGGCTGTAGGATGTCCCTCAAAGTCCATATCCTTGATATTCATCTTGATAAATTCAAGGAGAACATGGGAGCGTACTTGGAGGAGCAAGGCGAGCGCTTCCACCAGGATATACTGGACTTTGAACGCCGCTACCAAGGACAGTATAACGAGAACATGATGGGAGACTACATTTGGGGGCTGATTCGTTAATGTGATTTACAGTTACATCGTAAATCTCGAAAAACTTTTCACTCCTAAATCTTTTGTAGTAATTTTTATATTACTTTAGTATAAATACATGTTAATTTTGATTCATATGTCCTTTCTTCAGACTTTATGTGAACGTGAACACACAAATTTGCCCATTTTGTCATTGAAAATAGGTACATTTCAACATATCAATGTCCTGGTCACAAAAGCAAAGTATTTGGAGAATAATAGCCATTGTCTGTACTATTTAGGCATAAGCAATTAGGAAATAATACTTACTATCCAGGAACATAAATTGTGTTACATAGTGTAAACACGACAGCTGCTGGATTCTAACCCTGACCCTCTGCAACAAGCAGCCAACGTGCGGCCGCTCGACCACGTCACCACCCCAAATTGTAAATCCATTTCAATGTGTCTACCGCACGCATCTCATACATCGACTCGTTTGCTGACTGATGTGAGGCTGAGCTACGCAGATAAATGTTCCGTGAAAGTTTGGCCGTGGCACTGACGTGCAGCTTTCCCCGTGTAACGAGAGTCGTGGGAGGTTTAACAAGAATGAATTCGAGACAGCGGGATGAACTCCCCCCCCCCCCCCCCGCTGATGGACACTTATTGATAACATTTCTAAATCCGAGACAGTCGCTGAGTGGGTGGGTCTTGAGAAGGTGAACTCCGATGTTTAGGACACGTTTGGATATTCAGCCACAACGGAATAATTTTTTTTATAAAACCCTTATGAGTCTTCTTGGTTCTTTCGGTAATGTCACGTAGAATTGAAATAATAAAATAATAAAAATAAAACATAATACAATTATTTTATTATGTTTTATTTTTATTATTTTATTTTTTTATTATTTTTTATTTCCGTTCTACGTGACTTTACCTAAAGAACCAAGAAGATGAATCCCTGCAGTCACGAAAGCTTTAAATCGAAATTTAACCCTTATGAGTGTAAAGTACTTTTACTACTTTGGTTTTTACTTGTTTTCTGGAAGCAAGCAAATCATTTTCCATCGGAGGAGATTATGTGAAGACACTGCCACTTTTAACAACATAATTTCCATTGCACACAACATTGTTTCCATTAATGATGATTCTTAGCAACACCGAAAAATGAGCAGCGACTAAAATTCGATATGAAATACGGTCCTGTGCTGCAATACATGCACAGCATGTTGGGAGAAACCCAATATCCTAAATTCTCTGCAGTGTGTGCGCACAGCAGTGTGATATGTACGTTATAATGATGGATCGGTTCATCAATTTAACATTGAATCTTACACCCCACGATGCGTGCATCGAATGGCGTAGGTGGGAATCGGTTATTTACAATTCATGCAATTTATATGCAAATTTAATTCAAAATTTGAATATTGGAGCGGACGGGAACAACTGTATAAACGTGGGACAACACAAGGACAACGCGAACAAGATGAATACATTCAACGAGAGCAGAATAAATGCTCGATTCAAATCGTAGCCACGAATCATTAAATGCATCAAACCGTTTGGAAGGTGAATCGTTAAATGCCTTCTAATATCTAATCACGTGCCATCGTGTTTTGGCTGCTAGATTGTAAACGATATGATGAAAAAATCCTTGATTAACTTAAAACCCAAATTGCAAATAATTGACATTTATTACAGTATTGAAAATGTAATTAAATCGCACTAATGCAATGACGACTATTTAACGAAACTGTAAATTACAGCTGTCTATGTCGTATGCACAGGTGAATGTGTGTCTGTGTTTCTATGCGTGTTAGCCTAACAAAATCTAGATGTGTGCAAACTGAGATTAGGATAAAGATCTAAAAAAAAATCAATTCACACTTAGGAAGTCCTAGCCTCTGCTCATTAATAGTTAATGCCAGCGGTCTGAATAAGCTACCTCCTTCTCTTCAGGGGCCGCACGTATCCACTGCAGCCGTTGATAACTTGGCCACAATCTCGCAATCACTCGCTATTCGCATTCCTTTACTCCCATGAACATTCGGGAAATTGCGGTTAAATAATCAAATTAATAGGTCACACGCTACGTTTTTTGCAAAATGAAACACGTTACGCGCTAAAAAGTTGTCAAATGTTCGTAGTATTTTTTGTTTGTTCTATTTAACTTTTATATAAGAGGCTTTGACGCTGATGTAAGTTTTACTTTTCTTTTTTAAACGTAGGTATCGCTGATAGGCCTTTGTTTGTCAGAGCTTCGATGACTATATTAATTTCCACGGAGTCAAATGCTATTTCATGGTCAATACAGACTCGGAAATGGTATTTGATATTTCATTTTACTTTGCACAATCAGATTTTTAGTGAGTGATCGATGGTAGAACACCGTTCCTAAATCCGGCCTCGCTGCCATCTGCGTCTCCCACTATTCCATTACGAACGTTCTTCGTGAGCAAATTATATACGGGCTGTAAGAATCTTGTAGAGCTTGAAGATTTTCAGAGGTTGCGATTATGTTGCAAGAAAGAGGAACACATGAATGAGGGCACATTCGATGAACTGTTATGAGGAAGTAAGTGGCCATGGGCAAGTCATGTCACCAGAAGGGATGATAGCAGACGTACTCTTAGGTTTTTCGGTAAAGTCACGTAGGTAAAAAAATGAATATTCTTAGGTTTTTTCGGTAAAGTCACGTAGGTAAAACATCAAAACGTCGTGATTTTTATTTTATTTTATTTTTTTATTAATTTTGATGTTTTACCTACGTGACTTTACCGAAAAAACCTAAGAATATGAATCCTTGCAGTCACGAAAGCTTCAAATCTAAAAAAATGAAATTAAAATTAATAAAAAATAAAATAATAAAAATCACGACGTTTCGGAGGCAACACAAGTCTCCGTCACAAGGTGGGACCGTCATAGCCAGATTTGCTGTATCAAGTGAGGCAAATCTAGCTGTGACGGTCCCACCTGATGACGGAGACTTGTGTTGCCTCCGAAACGTCGTGATTTTTATTATTTTATTTTATTTATTTTTATTTCATTTTTTTATCTACGTGACTTTACCGAAAAAACTAAGAGTATGAATCCTTGCAGTCACGAAAGCTTCAAATCTGGAAATGATAGCAGACGGTCAAAGCATAGTTAACAGTGGCAGTCAAGCAGCGGAGAGCACGTAACGAGAGGATGTCTGTCTCGTCATTCGAATAATTAATGGAAATTCACTCGAGGAGGCGATTAAAGATGTTATCAAAGAGGTCCGCAAAGTTGGGCTCCAGAGGAATATGAGCACAACAACGGTCACGCACAACCAATCGCATCGAAGCGAGTCAAGGTATCGGAGTCTTTATTTAGACTACAGGAGGAATCCAATGATCCATGGAGCTGTCTTCCGCAGATGTCCAGTATGGGCGGGTCAGCGAGTTTGCAACGACAAATTGATAAGTAATCACTCTTCGGTTCTAGATTTGAAGTATTCGTGACTGCAAGGATCCATGCTCCTTGGTTTTTTTTTCGGTAAAGTCACTTAGGTAATAAATAATAAAAATGAAAACAACTAAATTAACACTCTTCGGTTCTATCGGTAAAGTCACGTAGAAAATATCAAATAACAATAGAATACGACGTTTCGGTTGCAACACAAGCAATCATCATCAGGTAAGAATGAATGATAAAACACAGACACGGGCACAGCATAGGCAGACACGCATACAGAGAGAGAGACACACACAATGACACACCGAGCGAGACACACACAAAAACAAACAGAACGGACAAATAGAACGAAACGTCGCATTCTATTATTATTTGATTTGATTTTCTACGTGACTTTACCAAAAGCACCAAAGAGATAAAAGGGTAAAAAACCAATTATCATATTTTGCTACTGGCAAAGGAGGTTCCAATGGTGTAAATGCTTACCCCGAGCTCTCATACTCTGATGGTGCATTGTCTTTGAGTTGTGCGCCTTTTGGCGTCATCTGGTCCAACACCATGTGAGACTAGGCTCTAAGAAAAGCTGTCTCGGGTGTGGACCAATCAATTTCAAGGACAGTGCGTAAATGATCAGAGTTGTGTTTTTTGTTTGCATTCCGACCGCAGGTATTGTGGTGAATGCAAACATGACTCCTTCTAAAAAAGGTGTCAGTTTTGTTGCCAGATAAAAGGGTAAAAAAACAATTATTATATTTTGCTACTGACAAAGGAGGTTCCATTGGTGGGACCAAAGAGTAATTGCTGCAGTCACGAAAGCTTCGAATCTGGTTTGATATTTAATCAACAAGATATCTGTGTTGGAAGGACACGTCAGACAGAGCATGTGTCCAATTGACGGGCGACTTTGTTGAGTTGTCATTTGTGGCCATGTCGCTTCTGGAAAAAAAACATGTAAATACCGCAAAGGGCTTTGCCATGTAGAATTGGGATGGTTTAGCGAAATTTGTCTGTGTTTGGCATGTAGGATTGGGATGGTTTAGCGTAATTTGTCTGTGTTTGGCATGTAGGATTGGGATGGTTTAGCGTAATTTGTCTGTGTTTGGCATGTAGGATTGGGATGGTTTAGCGTAATTTGTCTGTGTTTGGCATGTAGGATTGGGATGGTTTAGCGTAATTTGTCTGTGTTTGCCATGTAGGATTGGGATGGTTTAGCGTAATTTGTCTGTGTTTGGCATGTAGGATTGGGATGGTTTAGCGTAATTTGTCTGTGTTTGGCATGTAGGATTGGGATGGTTTAGTGTAATTTGTCTGTGTTTGGCATGTAGGATTGGGATGGTTTAGTGTAATTTGTCTGTGTTTGGCATGTAGGATTGGGATGGTTTAGCGTAATTTTTCTGTGTTTGGCATGTAGGATTGGGATGGTTTAGCGTAATTTGTCTGTGTTTGGGTGGTTTGTTAACCTTTCTTGCACTTTGCACTCCTTTTGTGTATTTGCACTGTGAAGAAGAGCTTGACAGCTCAAGGGATTCCTCCAGTATAAATACTGATTCTAATTCTCATGCGAACCTATGGCAAGTTTTTGAAGGCAGACCCGGTTCGAAATGATGACGTAAAAATGCGTGCGAGAACAGGTTCCGGAGTTTAATTTTTTATGGAAAACTGAAAATCATGACGGAGAGTAGCACACCGATGTGCCGAGAGGGACATTTTAATTCGCGGTTATCACCTGCTATGATGGTGGACGCTGACAAAGAAAAATGGAACAACATCTGAATTCGTTTGCTAGTTAATCCTCTTCATCCCCTACGGGACACGAGGCCGCAATGAAGTTCCCTGCGAGTGAGAAAGCACACGCCTGACGTTCCAATAAGAGCCACCAATTGAGGACCACGTGGGTGTGAGAATACGCATTGGAATCTACGATTACGTGCACATTTCACGTTGACCGTTAAGAGCACGTCATGTCTAGACGGCACATCCGACAGGAACGACGGAGCACGTCACTGGAGGAGATGGAACGATGAAATCGGCTCGTTGCGCGCTAGCTCCGCGAATTCTTGCACGAAAGATGGTGATAACTCGGAGGGGATGGGGGTGGTGGGGAGGTAGATTTTCATTCAGCAGCGGATAAATCACGAAGATAACAGTGATTATATGAGACGGTAAGTGCAAATGCAGTTTTCTTCCTGTTCAGCGGCGCTATTATCCAACTATACTCTTTGGTTCTTACCGAAATAACCAAAGAGTATGGATTCCTGCAGTCGCGAAAGCTTCAGAACAAGATATATTCTCTCTCTCTCTTCATCCGCCTCCCAACTAATGTGCACATCGCCGTTGACTCATCGGCAACAGCGGCGGACAGGAGGGCACTGAGCTCGCGGCGATGACGCACGAAGACTCCGCGCGCATTCGCGGCCCCCGCAGAGCCACTGACACGAGAACGGGCCCAGATCCCGCACGAGGACACGAGGGGAGAGCAGTCGTCGTCGCCGCCGTTGCTCTGTCGAAGGCGGCTGCCGTCAGGTGGACAAGGAGCGTCCCATCTCGAAACCCACAACGCGCGCGCGCGCTCCCTTTGTGAAGTGAAGGCGAGCGGCGGGGTTCCGACCAAAGGGAAGCTCACATTCAACAAAATGAGTGTATAACTGCGTAAAAAAAAACACAAACGCACACGGCAACGTTCAGGATGTTTATTGGTACGCCGTACTGGATGAAAGCCACCCTCCCTGTGTTTACAACTTGGTCAGTGTGTGGACTGCTGAAAGCGAAATGGTTAGTGTGTCTTTTAATCACGGTCAGAATTGGGGAGGGGGGGGGGGAAGGGGGGAGCGTGGGCGGACCGTTTTATTAAATACTTCGATTGCAATATGGAGAATGCAAAACGAAATACTACTTTGATTTGGAACAGCATCCTGGCAGCAATGTTTGAGCATTTTACGAGCGAGAGTCTGCGTCTTTTTCTTTGTGTGTGTGTGTCTGGTTTCACATGGCCACAGATATCTCAGAATATGTTTCGTACACTGGAGGATACCTAAAATGCTAGATCCTGCGTGCATCGCTTGCCAATGAAGTGTTGCCGTGGTCGGGAATCAAAACGACGTGGGGTTTTGCAGCGCAGTGCATTAACCGCTGCGCAACTGCTCCGCTGTGTACCGTAATTGAATTTAACCACCGGGTCCTCTTATAGTTTCAGCAACAACACAAAAAACGGACCTGCTCCCCTCCCCATTGAAGCACTGACCACATATTGATCATCCGGGAGCACTAATGAATTTTTAATAAGTAAAGGCGGCAGGATAAACTTAGTCGGTCAGAGCGCTCACCACTGAGCCAATTTGCCCAGGGTCCGCGGTTCGATTCCTGCAGTCGACCTTAAATTTCTGCGGGGAATAACCAAACGCGTGGCGGTTTTTTTGCTGTAAAGTTGGAAGAATCAAGACTCTCTCCGGCAGGGAATCAAAGAGAGTAGGTAGGTGCGCTTCGAACTCCCCACGTTTTAATGTCAGAGCAGCGCCTTGCTAAACGGATGTGACTCTGACGTGGTGTGATGGATGCATGGCACACCGGACTTGCAATCTGAGTTTCCGAAATAACGGTGCAGGTTTCTTAAATTCTTAAATCCCCTTCACCCCCCCTCCTCACCTTTCCCTCGCCTCTGTCCACCCAGAAGTTGGCGTGTGGTGGAGTAAAGTGTGGGCACCCACACCTCTTCGAAGATGTCTCGCCAGCAAACGTCTGGCCTGCGCGAAAGAGCGTAACGATTTGTTTTTTAAGCAACTACTCATGGTTTATCCTGCTTGCGGTAAGTTCTGTCATTGGTTTTTTTTTACGTAAATCACCGTCGTTCTTCGCCTCTTCTTCAGCTGGAACATTCCCACCCTGTGGTGTTCTGGAACTGCCGCCGCTAGCCGAAAGTCATGGGCGCCGGTCTATGAGTCTCTGCGTAACTCTGCGGAACTCGTTGGATCTCTACTTGACTCTATGATTGTTTACGTTGCGCACTGCTGGCGGAAGGGCTTCCACTAGAGGGCTCTCTAAATAACCCCTTATAGAGGGTATTTGGCCTACTCTTCCATGCTGGGCAAATGTTTTGGGAGGGGGTGGAAGTACCCACATTTTACCCCACCACACACAAACTGCTGATTGGCCAACTGTAGCGTGGCCGTTTATACCGCTTGTTATCGTAACGTAACTACATTTCTTTGCAAGAGAAATTATATAGTATATATCCACGGGCTTTGACCTCGATCTAGCTGATTATCATTAGTCAATAAAAAGGAATGATCAACAACTGGAATTGCACGATGTTTAATAAAGTAAACATTCCATTGTAAAATAAAATGTTACGCGGGTTTGTCAACGGGTTATGTGTACTTTTCTTTCGAAAGAATTTCTGCTTGCGCTAATTTACCCTATAAATATATGCAACAGAACACGAGAAACATATTCCCCCACTTGGCTCAAATGATTGTCAAACACTTTGGATTTTATGAACTATCGTTGGCTAAAGTGAGAATAGACTAAACACATTTTCACAACAGTGTGTACGAGAGAACTTCAACCCGTAATATTTCAATCTAGATTTGAATTTTTCGTGGCTGCAGGGATCAAAGAATATGCCGTAATATTTCCTTTAGAAAAAAAAATAAGTTGTCCGTTTTAATTTTATTTTTTAAACCAAAATAGAAAAAAAAAATCCTCGCGCTGTTACTTCAATAAAATATGGTCACAGTTTAATTATTGAAGGAGAGAAAAGGCCTAAGAGAACAAGGCTAAAATTTGGCATTGAGTTTATTTGGTTGCAGGATTTGTCGTCGTTTTTTTGCTTCCTTTCTCATCAGATCTCAAATGTCATTCCCCTGGTCTGTTTGACAGGGCCCTTTCCATGTGAAAAATTCTCTCTTCTCTTCGTCCATTCGAGCCCGGCGAATGCTTTAAGAAAATACCCTCATTGATCGTCAGTCAAAACCGTTTTGAGAGCCTCGATGAAAAGCAAGCCAAAGTTAAAGGGATTATTGATGCGTTGTGTCACATCTTGTTTAGAGGTGCCGGGCCCCACTCTTAACCGAAAGCTATTTTAATGACCTTATAATGTTAGCTGAAATAATTAAAGCACCGGCAAAACAACCCTTTAAGATTTCTACAATCGTGAAAAATAAACGGTGCACGCAAAATCTATATTCATAACTCAAACAATAAAATAAAATGATGGGTAATAACAGTATATTATTGGTACAATTTTAACAATGTTTTGGAGTCTTTTATTTGTAGCAGTTTATTTGTGAAAGTGGAAGTAGGGTGGATCATTGTATGCGTGTAATACTTACGATATCTTTGAAAAGCGAAGCGTATAATGCGCCTTGTGTACATTAACTTAGTGTTATTGTCATATTAAAAGCAACCCATGGTTTATCGCATTCAATATTTTCGTTCATTTTTTCTCTTAACAAATGTGTTTTCAAATTAGACGAGTAGTTTTTTTTCCAAAATCATTTTCAAATGTAAATAAAAGCTGCATTACAAAAATATCAAATTACTTTGATGCTGCAACGGTAGCATCAGCAACAACAACACAAAACATAATTCACAGTTACTCCGTGAAAGCTCTGGGAACAACAACAACAACAACTACTGGTTTGAGGTCACAATATTTGGGAAAAATCTACGTGACCTAAGCTTCCTTATGGGGGGGGGGGGGGGACACAGCTAGCAACAATCAACGCACACTGTGCTCTGGTCTTTACTCACCAAATTGCTTTTTATTGTGATCAATACGAATCGCGGGCGCTGCAGATGCCCATCAGAAGAAATGGCCTCGGCTAGGAAAATTAATCAGGCAGCATCGATTTAAAGAGTTTGCTGCAGCTCTTGCTGAGCCTCTCTTCACCCCTCTTGTTTTCCCCATGAGTCCTGCTCATTTTTTATGCCCGTGCGCTAACGGACCAGTCAATAAGCCCACAACTGGGCACACCCTCTCCCCCCCCCCCACACACGTCCCCAACTCTTCCAGCCAGTTCACCCACCCAACCTCCCACACAAACCTCCACCAACTCCTAAATGAAACAAAAAAAAAGTGCTGTGTAGCACTTGGCATCTCTCCCTGCAACGCGACTTTTTAGGCTCTCAGTAGTTTATTGGGGGGGAGGGGGCTGGCAGGGGGGAGGTTTGCGACATCAACAAAACGTTTGAAAGTTTATGTTAAATGTCCGAAACGGTTGCGACTTCAAATGTCTTTCTTTTCGTGTTCAAGATTGACGGTCGATTCCATTGATGGCGCGATGAATTAAATCATGTTTAAAATATACGGTAGTGTTCTTCGAACATGGAATTTCCACCGTTCAATTGCATTGTTGACCGATGCAATCAAGAATCACGGGTATTTTTTTTAGGTAAATAAAAATGACGCTTTAGGTGACCGGTTCTGTGTATTGTGTAATATAAACCAATATTAACCAACACAAATATACATATATTGCAGGTGTGTTGAGGGGTGCCACGATGGCGAGATGTTAACTACCTCGCCTTGTATACAGGAGGTCGTGGGTTCGATCACGACCCTGACGCCTGCTGTATATTTGGAGTTTGCATGTACTCCCCATGGTCGCGTGGATTTTTCTCCTGGCTCTCGGGATTTTCCCTCCATGTTTAGAAACTGCATGCGTTTTGTGTATTTGGCTGCTATATATTTCCACGCGATAAGCAAACTCGTTGAGCTATAATTTGCGGTCAGGTCGCTTTTCAGTACTTTGAGCATGGGGGCTATATATATAAAATGCATTATTATTAAAATAGCTATATAGCCCCTGTTTAATTAAATGTAAACAATTAGCTTAAAAGTAGTAAATGTAAACCTTAATCTAATTTTAATACGGGCGAGGGACGCTGCTGTGGCGTCGTGGTTAGCGCAAAGAGATCGCCGTTTTGATTCGATCCCGGGGCGTGGCATTTGAAATAATATTTGCAAGCGCACAACTTTATCTATCTGTGATGAAAGCTGCACTTTCCGACGTTTTCATGCAGGGGGCGCTGCAAACCTACGCGCCCCCTGCATGAACGACGGAGGCGCAGGGACAAACGTTTGACGATCTGCAGACGACGGTTTTTTTGCACGGCCAGCTCTGTGTCGCCTTATCTCGATCCCGCAATCCCAAACAGGTGAAAGTCCGCGTCGAACCGAACCCCCAGCCAAGGCCATCTACTTAACGACGAGAGAAAGTTCACGCGAAATGTCCTTTTCAATTAAGTCTTCCAGATGTAAAATGATATAAGCTTTTAATGAATAAATACAATGATCTAAATCAAAATATAATACAATTCAAAGATGTTTCATTTTAAAACTTCTAAACGGAGCATCGGGTGCTTGCGTGAATGCGTCGTTCGTGTGCAATTTTTTTTGTGACTTTCCTGGCTGAAGGCCGTAAATGGTTGTGAGGGGCGCCGCAGGCTCTCCTGAACAACCTCGAGTTGAAATAATGGTACAAGTTCATGAAATCCTCCAACCTATCTCGACCCAGTGGTATAAATGCAAACGCCACAGTGAGCCGATTGGCAGGTCGTGTGTGGTCGGGGTGGAGTGTGGGCATTTCCCCACCTGTTTAACACATAGGCTTTCGTGACCAATATCATCCATACATTT
The DNA here is from genome assembly GCF_965212315.1 of Lampetra planeri. Lineage (NCBI taxonomy): Eukaryota > Metazoa > Chordata > Hyperoartia > Petromyzontiformes > Petromyzontidae > Lampetra > Lampetra planeri. Next base: position 6,629,540 of record NC_136150.1, read on the forward strand.
TTACTTTAAACTTTCGGGACTGCAGGAATTCATATTCTTTGTTTTTTCGGTAAAGTCACGTAGATAGAAAATAAAAATCTCAATAGAAAAAAACAGTTTTTGGGGTTTGTTTTTTGCTTTAATTTTTTATTCTTTTTTATTTTCAGTTTATTTTTATTTTCTATCTAGGTTACTTTACCAAAAGAACCAAGAATATTAATATCATCCATAATAGAGGTTTGTTTGGGTGAGAAGAGTAGGCAAAATACCCTTGACATGGGCTCTGTAGAGCTCCCTTTTATCGATGTCCTTGTGCCATCGGCTGCACCGTTACCTTTTTGGCTATGCATCATTTTTTTTATTGACCTTGCATTGGTGTAATAGAACAAATCCTAAAGTTTATGAACACAACTAACTTGCCACTATATTCAGAAGAGATTTAGCTGTGACAAAATGGCCTTAGGTAGGACAATAATTGGATTTGAAGGCACTGCGTTTCATTCATTTTGCATCATTATGGATCACCTAAATAATGATACCCCTTTCACACAAATCAATGAACAACAGACATTCCCTTTGCTTTGGACATGTGTATGTTAGCACCGACGGCGATCCTTAATTACACCAGCTGCAGTCTGGAATTTTTTTGGACTCTCTTTTATTAATGCTTGATCCTTACACTGTAACAAGGCACCCACAGTATTCCCCTTAATAAAACATCAACGAATTGCTATTCCATACCTGTTGCTGCCTTCCTGCTCATAAATCTTAACTTGGCCAAATCCACATTCCAAAATCACTGCTGTAACGGCTTCCGTGTAGTTGTCTGCAAGACAATCAAACTCTGACATGAAAGCCGTCGCCGAGATCAAGAGCACAACAAATGGTGTGTGCCTCAGGTCTGGAGGCAAGGACCTTAGAATTGCCAGCTCAGTGGCCTGACAAAGTGCATTTACTGCACAGTCGCCAAGAAACTTAGAGGTTCTTCGAAAAATCCCCACGCGTCCCCTGAACATTAAATCTTCACGTCTTTTTTTCCCTGTCCAACAGAAATAACGAAGCCTTTCTGCCAGAACATACAAAGGGCATTCATGTAATTTTCACTGACAAAAAAAAGATGGCGAACGATTTAACCTTACAGATTTAACAGGAATAAGAACTGAATTGACAAAAGCACCAGAGTATGCTGTGCTAAAATTGTATTTGCTCAGCATGAAATCATTTAGTTTGTGTTATTGTTAGTTAAGTGCATATTTGGAAAAGCAACACTTATCAACGCAAGCACACACAGTGTGGGATAGTACATTGGTGACGGTTTAACGAATTAATTATTCTTCAGAATACATTTGCGTGGCTTTTTTATTTTGTTTTTGCAGTGAGATGAAAAAAACCAAGCTGATGCAGCAGCAGTAGTGAAGAAAAAAAAACAACACACGCATACGCACGCTGTTTATAGCGAAGACAAATCTACTGTACTTGCATTCGTATCCCTGCTAGGGCTTAAAGCACATCTCAGCCAACAGTGACACGAGAGCTGGCTGGGACGAGCAGAATAAATCTCTCTTATAACAAAGGGCAGAATTAGCTCTCCACTCCTGCCACCTCTCCTCCATCAATTCCTCCCCACCGGGGATTCTGCTTAGGTGGGAGGCCATGTCCAACCGTGCCCGAGGGGAGGGAACTGCAAAATGGAAGAAACCTCGTCAAAAACAGCGGTATCGGAATGCCATTTGTCACCGTGAGCGCCGCCTACCCCATGGCAGCGTTGCTTTTGCCATTCTGCGGCGGCTTTTGTTGTTGTTGTTGTTAACTCCTTCCTTACTTCCATTGTGTTGCATTTGTTGTTGTGTGAATTTGAATGTTGCTGTTCAAAAGGATACACGGTCGATTTCCAAACCGCTGGCGCGATGTGATCTCCCTCGCCTGGGATGCAGGAGGTCGTGGGTTCGAATCTGACCCTGACGGCTCCTGTATACTCGGCGTTTGCATGTTTCTCTCTCCCCATGGATTTTTCTCCAGGTCTTCCGTGTTTTCCCTCCACATTTAGAATCAACATGCTTTGAGAGTATTTGCCTGCTATGCATTTCCACACGATAAGCCACTTCGGTGAGCTATTATTTGTGGTCAGGTCTCAGTGGGCCTTACCTGCTAAAATAAAACACGAACAGTGAGTGTAGCCAGTTGAACAATAACACTAATTCATATTTTCAGTTTTCGGGTACCTGCTTATATTCCTTTGTCTCACAGTGCCTTGACGTCACATCTCTAAGGGAGGGAGGGGAGAGGGCTCATGTGGCAGCTCTCCCTGTCTGGCACAGGGTCACTTGGCAGTGGTCCCTAAGTGGGCATCAGTCTTCCAGTAGGGGGGTGATGGTGGCCGTAATTATAATATATATTGGGGGGACACATTCCCCCCCAATATTAAAATATGCTCAAAATGTCCCCCCCCCCAATATATTGCTATAAAATAGATTCCTGTTCTTCTGGTAAAGTCACGTAGAAGGGAAAAAATTAAATAAATAAAATAAAACATAATAAAATACAATTCTCACAACGTTTCGGCCACAACGCAAGCAGCCGTCCTAAGGTGAAAGAACAGGTCTGTCGGAAAAACAGCGTCTGAATGTCTTTCCGTTGTGGCCGAAACGTCGTGAGAATTGTATTTTATTATATTTTATTTTTATAATTTTATTATTTCCCTTCTACGTGACTTTACCGAAAGAACCAAGAAGATGAATCCCTGCAGTCACGAAAGCTTTAAATCGAAATTTAGATTCCTGTTTATATTATTGTGGTTATGGTTGTACTTTATAAATCCCTAATCTCTGCCATTACATAAAATTAAACAGAAAAGGTCAAAAAGAAAAAACAGAGCAATGTAATACAATACACTATTAGACATTATTGTAAAAAATAAATACAAATTCCATCCTATGTGTTAGTGAATTTTTTTATATTTTAGGCAGAAAATTCGTTTTCAAATATATATATTTTTCTGGGGGGGGGGGACCCCCAGACCACCTGGAAGATTTGGTCCCCCCCAATGTTGACTCCATGGCTACGGCCTCGGTGTGCAGTACTTGGCCTTTTAAGTTTTTTTGCTAAATGCAGCTGTGGGTCCACTTGATTTGGCTGTACTTCTCGAGCCCTTTTTACTGTTGTAGAAGTTTGCTGGTGGTGCTGATTAATTCGGCATTGTAGTTTCGTCGCACACTCGAATCGTGTGCTGTTGATACATTTCTCTATTTATGCTTAATTGTAGGTTTTCATCTATAGCATGAGAATGTGTTTGTTTTTTCTTCTTGGTTCTTTCGGTGAAGTCACGTAGAAGGGAAATAATAAAATAATAAAAATAAAACACACTAAAATAATTCTCACGACGTTTCGGCCACAACGCAAGCAGCCGTCCTCAGGTGAAGAACAGGTCTGTGTTTGTTGCTATGAGGTTTGTTGGTATGTCTTACTCGAAAATATTTTGTTATTCTTTGTATTCACTTGCAGAAATAGAACCCATTATGATGTTGCTGTTATCATGTTTAACTCCCCTTCTAAATGTGTTGAACATTTTTCTGGCATGATGTTTGCTGCTCATGATGTTTAGATCTGCATTCTCATTTCTTGCACGAGAACCAGTTTGTGGTTATGATGCATTTAGTTTTAGTCCCTTGAATATTAGATGCCAGTTCTCAATTGGCCCTTACCTTGTCTGAAATAAATTGAATTGATTTTATGATTGCAGTGAAGAAAAAATGTGAGCAATGAAAATGAATCATGGACTGTAAAACGTCATATACAATACATATGTGAATAAAACGTATTATCTGGCGATGCTACTGCATTGGCAGTGGTGCAGAGGCACAAATAACTACAATAAGAACTCAACATAAAGAAAAAGTATATAATATGTGACGTATTAAATTTCGATTTAAAGCTTTCGTGACTGCAGGGATTCATCTTCTTGGTTCTTTCGGTAAAGTCACGTAGAAGTGAAGTAATAAAATAATAAAAATAAGTATTTTATTTTACTATTTTTATTATTTTTATTTTATTATTTCCATTCTACGTGACTTTACCGAAAGAACCAATAAGGTGACGCATTGCAAACGGTCCTTCTTTACAGCACATAGGACAGAGAGGTAGAATGGGGAATTGAAGTAGCCATGAATAAAATAGAAACATATATAAATTTTAGTCGTAGGTAAAAAACATTATATGACAAACACTTTTCTTTGGAGGCGATATAAGAACTCGACTTATTTGTGGCGATGTGGGGGATAAATAATGCATATCCTATTATCTGCGACTGTGGATAAATGTGGATAGATAATGGGATGGAATTTTCTATCAACTCCCCCTTATCCGTGATAAAGTCACAGATAATAGGATGTCATTCGGACAGTGCAGGATGGCAAACAAATGTGTAAAATAATCGTGGATAACAAACTGGAAGACTGCGCAAAAAGTGGATTTTTCACGGATTCTTTAGGTCCTGCAAATTTATAGGAGTCAAGGATAAGAGGGCAGAACATAAGAGGCTTTCTCCAGCTACGTAACTGCAATGGCGTAAGCGAATCGATTAAGGTTATACGAACTTCGCAAAAAAAGAGATGAAGGGAGTAACGTATGAAGTCAATCAGTGCGAGGGATGAATTAGTAAAACAGCAGAAGCGTTATCATCCAGGAATCCCTGTTATTAGCGTGGATTGGAGAGGGGGGGGGGTCACGACTGCTCCCGTAATCCGCAGCACGTCGCGGCGGATAGAAAATGTTTCGTGGGCCGTGATCTGTACAAAATATGTGGACGAGGTAAAACGCGGAGCTGTAGAGCGGAGCTGCAAGGAAAGATTGTATTTTTTCTTTTTGGTTCTTTCGGTAAAGTCACGTAGAAGGAAAATAATAAAATAATACAAATAAAACATAATAAAATATCTTATTTTATTATGTTTTATTTTTATTATTGTATTAATGTTTTATTTTTATTTTTTTTATTAATAAAAATAATAATATAATAAAAATAAAACATAATAAAATATCTTATTTTATTATGTTTTATTTTTATTATTTTATTATTTTCCTTCTACGTGACTTTACCGAAAGAACCAAGAAGATGAATACCTGCAGTCACGAAAGCTTTAAATCGAAATTGTATTTTTTATTTAGCAGTTTTTTTCGTATATTTTGCGTCAGCATAGACTTGCCGTGCTGTGATCTGTTTAATTGAAAATGAATTTAGCATAATTTCAACTCAGATAGCGAGTAAAAAAATGTAAATCCTTTCACGTAGATAGTCCCATATGACAAATTTGCACAATTTGGATCATGTGAAAAATTGCAACTTTATAATATACGAATTTAGCTCGGATTTATTCAGCTGCTGGTCACGTTCCCATGCTTCCGATGTGATCCGTGAAATTTCCACTGATTAATGGAATCACGTGGCTAATTTCTCCCATAATTTGGGGTACACCATGTTGGCGCGAAATAGTTTTTTTTCACACATATTACTGTATCTATGGATATGGTCCCTGCTATGAGCGCGGATGATTGTATTTCTGTTGTATCGGCATTCTGTGACAGGTTAGATGAGATTGTTGTGCCAAGCAGATTCACGGTTTTTACTATGGATAAGAATGTCGTTAAACTGCGAACTATTACTCCTTCAGTAGACCATGTTTGTGAAAATAACTTTACGTTATTCAGTGCTGACATAAATATATCTTCCTATGCAGACAGGCACGTGTTAATTGAGGTGGCCTTGGGCGGTTTCCACAAGGGGCTGCTTATAGATACGCCGAGTGCTATCCAACATTTATCTCAAATTCCAAGTGCAATCAGTCATACAAACTGGGCCTGCCCTTTAGTCTGGCAGGTAAAATGAGCAGGGTAATCATTCAATTTGCTGCTATTCAGTACCCACACATACACGACCAATAATACGCCGCCTTTCCGCAGACCAAACCTGGAGAGGTGGCAACCCAAGTCTGAAATAACTGTTGCACTGATGACGTCCCACCTGTTCTTTGACCATTGATGGTTAGAAAAATAAAACGGAGAAAAACTCCCCAACCGCATCGTCCACTCTCACATCAATGCATCGAAATGGTCAACACTGAAATTGGATATAACTTAATAAAAAAAAAGGCGTCAGTTTTGTTGCCAGATAAAAGGGTAAAAAAACAATTATCATATTTTGCTACTGGCAAATGAGGTTCCAATGGTGGTTATAACTTGCTCCGGTTGACTATTTACAAAACTGAGACGACTCCTCAGTGGCCAGAGATCCACGCTCCCAGTAAAGACTCCCGTTTGAGCATGCTCCTCCTAAACGCTGACCTTACACTGGCAAAGACTGTGCAAAGTCTTGGCTTGGCATTGACCCCCAGCACTGAATGTCCTGCCACTGATCTCAGCTGCGTGGGTAAAATAAACCTCCATCTGCACATCTTCAGCATCTGCAATTTCCTTACCGCAGGAGCCCCTGAGGCCGTTCGTTGCACCCCGACTCAACTAAGTGCAGCTCCCTGTTCGACTGCCTCTCGACATTCCTCATCTCTAAACTTCAGATGAGCCATGATGTCATGCTAAACATGACCACATCACCATAATACTCCAATCCCTCCACTGGGTCTCTTATTCATTCCTGGATTAGATTCAAGATCTCGCTCACCATCTTCAAGATCATCCACGGACTTGTCCCTGCCTACATCTTCCCTCCCATCTCACTCTACTCCCATCCACGCACTCTCCTACTTCTCCCCTCTCATCTCACTCCACTCCCCTCCACGCACTCTCCTACATCTCCCCTCTCATCTCACTCTACTCCCCTCCACGCACTCTCCTACCTCTCCCCTCTCATCTCTCTCTACTCCCCTCCACACACTCTCCTACCTCTCTCATCTCACTCTACTCCTCTCCACACACTCTCCTACCTCTCCCTTCTCATCTCACTCTACTCCCCTCCACGCATTCTCCTACCTTTCCCCTCTCATCTCACTCTACTCCCCTCCATGCACTCTCCTACCTCTCCCCTCTCATCTCAATCTACTCCCCTCCACGCACTCTCCTACTTCTCCCCTATCATCTCACTCCACTCCCCTCCACACACTCTCCTGCCTCTCCCCTCGCATCTCACTCTACTCCCCTCCACACACTCTCCTGCCTCTCCCTTCTCATCTCTCTCTACTCCCCTCCACACACTCTCCTACTTCTCCCCTCTCATCTCACTCCACTCCCCTCCACACACTCTCCTAACCTCTCCCTTCTCATCTCACTCTACTCCCCTCCACGCACTCTCCTACCTCTCCCCTCCCATCTCACTCGACTCGAGCTTCTGTGTGCTGTATCAATGCACGTGGATTAAAAAACCCAGCGCTGTATAAACTGCGTCTTTACGATATTCAAATGTGATCAATAATGTATAGTGAGGAGGTTGAGTGTGTGCATGTGTTTTTGTATGTCTTCTTGGTTCTTTCGGTAAAGTCACGTAGAAGGGAAGTAATAAAATAATAAAAATAAAACATAATAAAATGAAATAATTCTCACGACGTTTCGGCTACAACGCAAGCAGCCGTCTTCAGTTGAAGAATGAGACACTACCAAGCTAGGAGCTTATATATAAACTGGGTTGGAGGTGGAAGAGCGCCTTAACAAAAAAGAATGTGCATATGAAGAGGAATTTAGCATATTCATGGAAAATGCGTAGGAGGTGGGCGGGGGGGGGGTTTTCAAAGGCATATTATGCCCATGCATTATGCAGGATCAACAGCACCAAGGGGGGGGGGTGCAGGGAGTAGCATTAACAAAGGAAAGGAATGTTATTGATATGTAGCTGCAGTTACTAAACAACCACGTAGAAAACTAAAGTATAAACTACATAAAAAACTAAAGTATAAACTGCATAGCACCATCAGTATACTTACTATACTCTACAATAAGCTGAGTTACTAACAGCAAGTAATACATTACAATTCTACGTCGTAAAAATTATATAATATGCTTCCATCTAAACTTTATTCTCTTACATCACACGAGCATATACCGTACTATATACTGCCATAGATAAACCCAACATTAAATTATATACTGTATTACTATAAACCACCCTATACCTTATACATTTCAACATAACACTATGTATTATTCTACCCACCCTAATGTGTATCGAAATGGTTTATTACGTCCTTCCAATGATTGCTAAGCCAGAATCCATCTTCTCGGTTAAAATTGTCTCTGTGTTTGTATATGTGGATCGCCTCATGAACGAATCTCTCATGATAGCCAGATGGCTTGCAGAGAACCTCTGTCTTGGAGAAGTCAATGTCATGTGAGCCCACTGAGTTGTAACAGTGATCTGCCACGGCTGAGGTGTTTGTCCTACCGTGTTTCAGGTCAGCTTTATGTTCACGGATGCGGTCCGAGACATGTCGTTTGGTTTCCCCAATGTAACTGCTACCACAGAGGCAACTTAGTTTGTAGACACCAGGGTACTGTATGTCTGGAACCACATCTTTTACAGACGGTACCAGATCACGGATTTTATGTACTGTATTGAATCGGACCTGGATCTTGTGTTTAATCAGGATTTTGGAGATCTTTTTTGTGACCCCAGCAATGTAGGGTAAGGTGATGGTCTTGAAAGGCTCCTCAACAGGATCCTTCTTGATGGTTGGAGTGATGGCTTTGCGGATTGTGTAGTCGGAGTAACCATTAGCCTTAAGAGCTTGGCGTACGTGTTTGAGTTCACTGGAAATGTGTTCATGGTCGGAGATGCATTGGGCTCTATGATATAGAGTCTTGATGAGAGAATTCTTCTGGGATGGATGGTGGTTGGAATCCGGTTTTAGATAAGCATCCGTATGGGTGGTTTTCCTGTAGACAGAGTGGCTCATTGAACCATCAGGTCTCCTTTTGATTAGGACATCCAAAAAGGGTAGCTTGCCATCATTTTCGACTTCCATGGTGAATCTGATGGCTGGGTGTATGGAATTGATGTGGTCGAGAAATTGGTCTAGAGCAGGCCGGCCATGTGGCCAGATGACAAAAGTGTCGTCTAAGTACCTCTTCCATAAGGTCGGACGTAGAGTGGCAGTCTGGATGGCGTCCGTCTCAAATTTCTCCATGAAGATGTTGGCTACAACCGGAGATAGGGGGGAGCCCATTGGGGTGCCCTCAATTTGCTTGTAGAAAGTTTCATTCCAAGTGAAGTATGTATTGGTTAAGCAGTGTTAAGGCGCTCTTCCACCTCCAACCCAGTTTATATATAAGCTCCTAGCTTGGTAGTGTCTCATTCTTCACCTGAAGACGGCTGCTTGCGTTGTAGCCGAAACGTCGTGAGAATTATTTCATTTTATTATGTTTTATTTTTATTATTTTATTACTTCCCTTCTACGTGACTTTACCGAAAGAACCAAGAAGATGAATCCCTGCAGTCACGAAAGCTTTAAATCGAAATGTTTTTGTATGCTTACTGATGTACAGCATATAGATGAATGTAATATCATATTTTATTTATCTTTTAGTAATCGGTGACTTTAGTTCTGCTTTCGTGATAACGTAAAAGTATTTCTCTATTCAGCAAATTTACAACTAATGCCTCTTTTAAGGTTTCAATTTCGTAAGGGTTTACACGGTATTTTTATTCGTCAATGTCATGGCGATGATGCAACCGATTAAAGTACTCTACAATGCAATCACGAATGACGTTGCCAGCGACAATCACACAGCTGTACAAGAACAACCACCGTTGGCATGAAAATAGCAAAACCAGCAAGGATTTGTGCTGAGATGTCCTTTTTTTTACATGGTGCATCTTTCCCAGTTGGCAAAAATCATAGAGACATGACTGTATTGTGGCATTGGCATATTGCGTTCAAATAGGGCTCATACAAAAAAAACAATCCGATGGGACTGACAGCACGGACAACAGTTATTATATTCACACTAAAACCTTTTTTTTATTTAATCAACTTGCATTTTATTGCATTTCCGTTATTTTTTTTCAAGACAGATATTTTGTTAAATGAGAGTTGGAGAAGAAGAGAAATGCCCACGTCTCTCCTTCCCACAGGCATCTCACGCCGGAATCGTTCTTTGGATGCTCACGTTTAAAAAAAAAGTGACAGCAAAACTATTTTCGAGAGAATAGTGAACTTGTTATAATAATAGGGGTTTTCCAATTTTTTGTGTGCATTAACCACAAGTATTGTGGTTAATGCACACATGATTTATTGTAAAAAGGTTTAAGTTTTGTTGCCATTAAAAAGGGGGAAACCCCTATTATTACAATGGTCAACAAAAAAAATTCTGGCCTGGACTTTTGCAGCTGTTTTAGACTAATTTCAGGGTGCTGATTCCAAATCTGATCTCAGATTTGCTCTATCACATCTCATTTTTATGCTATCGGCATACCCCATTTTCATTGATTTTACCCGAAATTAACTCTGTCACTTATGATTGCAAGTTGTTGCGAGTCAGTGACTGCTTTAGTGTTAAAATATGGTGCTGTATTTTTAGGATAGTGTGTTTATAATATAATTTTATGTAGATATCCACATTTATTTGATATTTTTCTTCTGCAGTTTTTATTGAAAATGCAATATATGATATCTCAAAAACCTGATGGAATACCTTATGCCAGAAAAAGTATGTTGACCAGTGTTATATTTTGGTACTGGCAAAGGAGGTGTAATGATGAAGTGAACTTGTTATTTACGGACTGGTACAGAAACCATTTACATTCAGGATTTCACTCACGATCGGATACGAAAGGTGCGAAATAAGTTCAATATACATATATACAACTTACGTTATGTGTATTGAAGGTCAATATACATACAGTACAACTTGTATGTACGTAGAACTTATTTCGTACCGTACGCAGCCAAACGTGATAATCAAAGCTAATCAGAATACAAGCAATACACAACTCGGATAAACTAATACAAATTATTTGGCAACACGGCGTTGATAGTGATGCTCAATCAAAAATAACTAAAAACATTCCTCAAGAACAATATGGCCTTAAAAAGGAAAAAACACATATACAGAGAGCTTCGAAAAAATTTGAACACTTGAATGGGACGTTCGTTTTTCATGTAAAATGAACGGATAATACACTGTAACATGATAACAAATGTATGTTAATAGCTTCAAAAATTCAAAGGGTCTCTACTTGTTCGCCATCATTGTGAAAATTTGGATGGAATCTTCTCCAGGTGGTTTCTTCTTGTGGTTCCAAATTCTCAGAAGTCCTCACATTTTTTTGAAAGCACCCTGTATAATAGGTGACGTTTTGGTCACTGGCCCTTCTTCATAGCACATCATTTATGGGTCATTATCCGAAACGTCGCGAATTATATATGTTACATTTGAAGGCAGTGTTGAGTTTTAAATTAGCACACACTTAGTCCCGAATAGGTCAAGGCACAGTATAGATATCATCATGCCCATTGCTACTGATGCCACCACATCTGGCCAGAGCTTTCCTCCTTGTTTTAGATACTCCATTCTGTTGCCAAGTTGACGTCAAATGGATTTGAGTTCAGAGCGCTGCGCTGGTATCCCTGAGATGCAGGGTTGAAATCCAGATGTGGATTTCAACCATGGCCATGGCATCCGTAGCAATGATTAAAAGAAAACCCCATCACAGTAAATTTAGGGGTATTTTTACATCATTTGGACAAAATTATAGCTCTGAGAATTAAATTGCAAATGTGATTTTCAACTTTCATCCTCATCCATGTATCCATAGTTCAATGTTAATGTGACATTTTATTGAGGGACTGTGTGTTGTTGTCTTGGTGTGGTCTGGGACTGTTTTTGTTGTTGTTTTGACTGCCATACCGAAGCTTGGGAATTGGTGTGCTTATGCAATTTTAACTTATATACTTAATATATTTTATGTATTCATATTTCGTGAATTGCTTAACTTATCGATGCTTTTCACTCCTATCGTTGTTGTACCGTTTGCTGTTCTAACACTGGCCTGCCTCCACTGAACATCTGTGAAAAATTGCTTCATAGATCATCGGATTTCTCTAGGATAAATACATATTCTGATTCTGAAATGTTTACGTTTGACTGCCATGACACAAACAATCTCATCATTTGATGATATTGCATTGGTAACGCCATTTTCTTGACATCACTAACCCTAGAAAGGATGCAAAACAGGAAAAAGTTTTTGTTTTGAAATACACGATTTCGATCATGGATTGCTGTACCATTGTATACAACATCACTCTTGGGCACGGGAAAAACATGGCTCTCTGTAAAGCCACCTTCTGAGGCGAGGCATTGCCTTAGTGGCAAGCCCAGGCACATGCGAAGCAATAACGCCGATGTTTAGAGCAGGACATTCAATGCAGTCGGCAGTCGCGCTTGGTAAAAAGTTAGCAGGCGATGTTGCAACGCGGCGGTGATTTTATTGTCACAGGAAGGGCAAGATATATATTTTAAACCAGACCATCAATTTTGAACCAGACTGGGGGTGTTCGCACTTTGCAGCGAGTCGCATGTAAAATTACAAACATGCACCCATGTCGTCTTAACAGAACGTTGGGGCAAGTGCTGCCAGCGAGCGCCTGTGAAGACCGGCACTGTGGCACACGAGGGGGGTGGGTGGCCAGCAACCACGCCCGGCCGCCTTTGTCTCCGCCAGTGGCGAAATTTACACATTATGCCGGGTACTCATTCGAGCCCGAGTCGACCTAGGGGAGGCCCAGCACGAGTTTAGATATTCGTCACTCGGGTCGCCCTGGTGTTCGCAACGCGGCGCGCTATGTGGCCAACACTATACCGCTTCCCCTATTCCGTGCGGCACATGCACTGCCGCACGTAAGTTGTTCGCGGCAAGCATAAAGTTTCGACTCCCTCGAAACGGCCTCTCTGTGCGAGCCACCATTTCCACGCCAACCTGATGGAAAATCGGCGAGCATCACCGGTGGCTTCCTGCGACTTGCTAGGCCCATCGCAGCACGAACGAAGCGGGTGTGCAAATCCATCGCTGCAAAACTCCACTCTTTTTTTTTAATCTGAACCCCCTTTTGCAGTGCAGCGTGCGTTGGTTATTGTCGTCCCGTCCGACTAATCTCTCGCAGCCGGTGAGAAACGGAATCGCCGAGGGGATCTTTGATCAATAGCGTTTGCCTGCAGCAGAATTTCCAATAACTACTCGAGTGTAAAATTATCATATTGATATGCAACACTTGGAGAAAGAGAGAGAAAAAAGGCTGCAGGTTTGTATCTGTCATCAGTACATTACAGCAGTAATTAGTAAGTGTAGTCTAACAACACTATGTAACACACATTAATTTCCCTTTGGTAGTAAGTGTTATTTCGTAATTGCTTATGCCTAAAAAGTATAGAAAATGGCTATTATTCCCTACAAAAATTGCTTTTGTGATGGTACAGTGATATTTGGAAATTTACCTATTTTCAATGAGAAAATGGGCGAATGTGTGTCTTTTCGTTCACATAAAATCAGAAAAAAACAATATATTAATCAAAATTAACATGTATTTATAATGAAGTAATACGAAATTTACTACAAAAGATTTATAAGTCAGTAGTAATACTGTAAACCACTTTCACGAATCAGCCCCAAAATGTATGTTTCCCATCATGTTCTCGTTATACTGTCCTTGGTATCGGCGTTCAAAGTCCAGTATATCCTGGTGGAAACGCTCGCCTTGCTCCTCCGAGTATGCTTCCATGTACTCCTTGCATTTATCAAGATGAGCATCAAGTATAAGGACTTTGAGGGACATCCTACAGCCCATTGTGCCGTAGTTCTTCACCAGAGCCTCAACCAGCTCCACGTAGTTTTCGACCTTGTGATTGCGCAGGAAGCAACGAGCCACTGTGACAAAGCTGTCCCAAGCTGTTTTCTCCTTACTTGTGAGCTTCTTGGGGAATTCATTGCACTCCAGGATCTTTTTTATCTGTGGTCCGACGAAGACACCGGCTTTGACCTTTGCCTCAGACAGCTTAGGGAAGAAGTCTTGAAGGTACTTGAATGCTGCCGACTCCTTATCTACAGCTCTGACAAATTATTTATAAGGCCCAATTTGATGTGCAGTGGTGCCATCAGCACCTTCTGGGGGTCCACCAGTGGCTCCCACTTGACGTTTTTCCTCCCCACAGAAAACTTGGTCCGCTGTGGCCAGTCCCGCCTGTGGTAGTGCGCCTTGGTGTCCCTGCTGTCCCAAAGGCAAAGATAGCAGGGAAACTTGGTAAAACCGCCTTAGAGACCCATCAGGAATGCCACCATTTTGAAGTCTCTGATGACCTCCCAGGCGTACTCATCATACATCAAGGCGTCCAGCAAGGTCTTGGTGCTGTTGTAATCCTCTTTGAGGTGCACCGAGTGAGCTAGGGGAATAGACGGGTACTTGTTACCATTATGGAGCAGCACAGCTTTGAGGCTTCTGGATGAGCTGTCAATGAAGAGGCGCCACACATTCTGGTTACAGGCGATTCCGATTGCCTCGAACAGACTGGTCACATTGTGGCAGAAGCAGAGCCCATCTTGACTGGTGAAGACGCTGCAAAAAGGTTGGTGACGCTTCCTCTGATCTGCGACTTGCACACTTTCATCCAACAAGTTTCATTGCTTGAGCCTGGACGTCAAAAGCTTGGCATTGGACTTGGTGAGACCAAGAGATCGGATCAAGTCGTTGAGGTCTTTTTGGTTGGGGTAGTATGGGTTTCTCTCCTCAGCTCCACCTCTGAAATTGTCATCTGGATCTACAACATCTTCGTCGCTCTCTGACTTGCCGCTCTCTTCTCCAGAGGAATGCGTACGTGGAGCTCATGGCAGTGTGGCACCAGGGCGATGGATTAAGGAAGGTCCGGAATAATGATAGCAGGTGCATTCTTGCCAGTCCAAAGTTTGGAAGGGTCCACCATCCAAAAGTAGTATTTGCTTGAGGAGTCAGTGGGTTCCCGCCAAATTCTTTGGATAGCGAACTTCATGGCTCTCCTTTCCCCTCTGTGCCATCTTACAAAAATACATTACATTCACTCATGACTAATGTGTAAGAGATTCTCGCAACATTTTTCATATAGGATATATATTTTTTCAATAAAATACATTTTAAAATTCAAAACTTAAAAAAAAAAATTCTTTTTTACAAATTTTATAACGTAAAATTTCGAGCAGCAATTGTCCATCTTACCTTCCAGAGTTTTTTTTGCATTGCTCGCAGGTGAAATGAGGTGCCCAGGGTTTGTCTTGATCCCCGACAGGCATGCAGAAATATGCCTTGTAGGCCTCACACATCTTAGCAGATGCTTCCACAGAGTACTTTTTAACTCTTGTCTTGATAAATTGGCTGCAGACATAGCAAAATGCATCTGCCAGATGCTTGCAGCCTCTTTATGCCATCTTAGATAAATACAGATATGTATCCACTTTGGCAGCTGGAAGTAAACTGAACTGGTGGGAACAAAACTGACACCTTTTTACAAGGAGTCATGTTTGCATAGACCGCAATATCTGCAGTCATAATACAAACAAAAGAACATAACTCTGATAATGTGCACTGTCCTTAAAGTTGATTGATCCACACCCGAGACAGCTTTCCTTAGAGCCTAGTCTCATATGGGTTGGACCAGATGACGCCAAAAGGCGCACAACTCAAAGACAATGCACCATCAGAGTATGAGAGCTCGGGGCAAGCATCTACACTATGGGAACCTCATTTGCCAGTAAAAATATGATAATTGGTTCTTTACCCTTCTATCTGGCAACAAAACTGACACCTTTATACAAGGAGTCATGTTTGCATAGACCGCAATACCTGCAGTCATAATACAAACAAAAGAACATAACTCTGATAATGTGCACTGTCCTTAAAGTTGGACAGTGCACATTATCAGAGTTATGTTCTTTTGTTTGTATTATGACTGCAGGTATTGCGGTCTATGCAAACATGACTCCTTGTAAAAAGGTGTCAGTTTTGTTGCCAGATAGAAGGGTAAAGAACCAATTATCATATTTTTACTGGCAAATGAGGTTCCCATAGTGAACTGGTGGGCTTAAGGCCCCGGTATTTATACCAGAGGTGGGACAAAGTCATTGTTATGCAAGTCCAAGTCGAGTCGCAAGTCATCAAATTCATGACTCGAGTCTGACTCGAGTCCAAGTCACATGACTCGAGTCCACATCTCAGAGGTGGGACAAAGTCATTGTTATGCAAGTCCAAGTCGAGTCGCAAGTCATCAAATTCATGACTCGAGTCTGACTCGAGTCCAAGTCACATGACTCGAGTCCACACCTCTGATTTATACTACTATTTATATTACTCGAAAGTTCTAGAATGTTCTAGAAGTTACTCCAAGTTTGTTCTGCACTGAACCTATCTGGAATGTTCTGGAAAATAGGTAAATTTCTAAATACCACTACCCTGGTCACAAAAGCAAAGTTTGTGGGGAATAATAGCCGTTTTCTGTACTTTTGAGTCATAAGCAATTAGGAAATAACACTTACTACCCAGGAACAAAAAAAAATGTTACACAGTGTAATTAATTAGCCTTTCAAAATTCGTGATTTGGTCGATTATATTTATTTAGCGTCGATACAGGTAATCAAAATCCATGGACCATTCTAACAGCAACATTTACCGAGTTAAAGACATCTGGACCACCAAGCACACATGTACGGGGTGGTTCAGATGTCTTGTGACACCCCCGCCCATTTAATTATCTGAACCTTGCTAAAAAAAGAATTTGTAAAGTTTATTTAAAACAAAAATGAAAATGCAAAGGGGGGAGAAAAAAAATGTGAGGGGGTAAATTAATTGGCGGTCACAAGACATCTGGACCCACCCTTGTGCATTGCATGCTGTTGTGGTTGCACTGTAATAGTGGCAGTTGGAACAATGCGGGTTTCTTAAATGCCCCCCCACCCACCCCAGCCACGTGTGTCCACCTCGCAGTATTAATGGGTTCACCAGAAGTTAGTTGATCGGCAGGCCTCGTGTGGTGGGGTTCAGTGTGGGTCCTCCCACCTCTTCCAAGTTATCCGGCCAAGTGTCGAATAATCGGCCAAACGCCCTGAGGCGGCCCTTCCGCCAGCAGTGGCGTGACCAAGAAATTGCAGGGCTGCACCGTTATCTTTTGCACATGTACAATGCATGCATGCGTGTGCATGTAGTGGTTGGTTGTGTAGGAGCGGTGGTGCAGCGGTTGGCGCGCTACGCTACAAGCCCGGCGAGCTGAGTTTGATTCCTGCTCACGGCCAACACCAGTCGCGATTATCTGAACTGGTCCTGGGCCTCCTCCAGATCGACTCAGCCTCAAATTAGTATCTGGTGCGGTGTGTAAACATTGCCCCACTGGGGAGACAAAGGCGTGGTTCTGGCCATCCACCTCATCGTGTGCCACAGTGTCGGCCTTGATAGGTGCTCGCAAACAGCACTTACCCTAACAGTATGTTAAGGCTACACGGGGGAGATCTTTGTCTTCGTTTGGTTGTGTAGGAGGGGCAGCACAATGATGGTTTATTGTGTTGCAAGGTGATGCTATTTAATTTATTGGAATTTAGTTTATTGGAATTTAGCTTCATTCCTGGCCACGCACAATAGTCGTAATTGGCATCTGAATCTGCGATGGGCATCCTTCAGTTCAAAGCCTCTACTAGTTTATAGTGTGTGTGTGTGTATGCATAGTGTAGAATTGAGTATTGCGTATAATATAAGGACAAATGCTCCCTTTAGACCACGTGTAAATAAACCAATTGTTGGAGATTTCTTGGGCAATCAGTGAACATTGGCAAGGGTATAAAATCTGCCCCGTGTATAAATCAGCAAAATCATTAATCCGTTCAGAAAGGAGGCTAAACATGCGGTAATTATTTTGTTAGCAATTTAATATTCATGTTGCATTGGAGTCGATAGCAAATAGAAGATTGTGCTTATGCACGCTATATTGAGGCAGGCGACGATGCACAATTTACATTCTCATATTTTATGCTCAAACGGTGACGTGAAGCCGGTACTGCAGTAATATTAACGTACAGCAGAAGACAAATGTTAACGTTGTAGAACTGTGCATGAACATAACGTCTGTGTGTGTCATATATTTGTAGTGCGCGGTCTCTAACATCCACCAATAATTCTCCTGTGCTATAATTATGTGTCTTACAAGGTTAATGAATTGAGTGGTGTGAAAGTGCACAATTTAATGCCATAATTCCACCGTGTTCATTGCCAGATTTTTTTTGTTTTTGTTTTAGAGAGTGCTCTCCCCTTCATTAGCACGGCCATGCATTCTGCTGTCGATAGTTAGCGCTTTAGCGTGATATGTTTCTTGCCCTGGGGTCGTTGCAGGGCTAAGTTAAAACTCCAATCTAATTTATAACCCTCTACCCTGCCTGGCTGAATAAAGGAGTCTGATAAATCAAGCTGACAAACAGCCAGTGAAGAACCAACCCTCAGTGTTAAATTATTCAGCGGGTCAGACCAAGTGTTTTTATAGCACGTCTACTGGTGTGTGTACGTGTGCACACGCGTGCGTGTGCGTGTGTGTGCGCGCGCATGTGTGTACGTCTGTAGGTGCGTGTTCGTGTGTGTGTGCGTTCGTGGGTGTGTGGGGAGCGGTAGTGTTTAGCGGTTACCACGCTGCGCTACGATCCTGGCCACCCGAGTTCGATTCCCGCTCACGGCCAACAGCTGTGACGATTATCTGAACCGGTTCTGGGCCTCCCCTAGGTTGACTCAGCCTCAGATGAGTACCTGGTGCGGTGTGTAGTAAACATCGCCAGTCGGGAGACAACGGCGGCCGAACGTGGTGCTGGCCACCCACCCCCTCGTGTGCCGTGCCGGTCTTCATAGGTGCTTGCTAACAGCACTTGTCCCAACAGTCTGTTCAGGCTATACGGGAGGTCTTTGTGTATGTGTGCGCGTCCATTAAGAGTTACAGTTATTAATGCACCGAGTATGTCCAAGTGCTCTCAGTTCATCGCATAACCGACCGCTGGCCATTCCACGCCTATGCACGAGGTATGAACGCATAACATCAAGCAACTCCTAATACCATCGAATGGATTACCAATCTCAACATCGAGCAGTACGATTTTCTTCTCCAGTTTGCTTGTCAAAATACCATATGAATGACAAAAAGTGTTTGTTATTATGATAGATGCCAAATGAAAAGTCACGTTGCTGTTTAATGTCCTTCCATGGCCACATTTTGTTGACTAATCCATTGGCCATACATTTGCATGCTGTGTATGGATTTAATGGAGATGCCCTGATTGATTAAGGTACTCTGAGGAATGCCCTACGTGTGTGTGTGTGTGTATATATACATATAGCTTGTGTTGAAGAATTAGTTCGATTAGTGCTGAATGGCGAGTATTGTCGAACTAATGATTGAGCTCTACATTTGCATTTAAATAGGCAGACTTGGGTATAATGTTCATCCCAAGGTATGCCTCTGCACATGTGAGAGGACATGCAAATCCCACCCATACACCGTGTGCATTCCATTCAATGCAGATATAAAAAAAAAATGCTAATCAGATTCCATAATTCTAGATTATAAATGGAAACAGTGAAGATGATGAACAATATACTGCACTTTAATGGCAGAATTATATTGCATTAGGGCCTGGGCGATATTATTGTGTTTATTTATGCACGCTTTTTTCTTATTCATTGCCACTGGCTACACATCGCAATAAGATAATATCATCCAGGGTGATCCCTGACCAGTCATTTATTGACCACGTTCGTAAATTTGGTTTAATGTGTGCAGGTTCTTTTTTTTTACTTCAGAAAATGAAAACAATGCATTTTGAATTGGTATGTTAAAACAGTCCTCTGAAATGTCAGCCTTTGCATCTGTTGTGTCGACGCCAACCCTTTTAAGGGTGCAAAATTATTATTGTTAAAATGGTTAAAAGTTCTTCTTACTCTTCTAGGAACTAATACGGGGGTTTGTTGTGCGCACTCAGTTGTAACCACGCTTGTTTATTTATTTGCATTTGGAGTCTTGTTTTCAGCGTCTGATTACACGTTCATTTGTGTGCGTGCGATCACCTAATCGAGCAAAATCTCTCTGCAACCACAGAAGGCCATGGAACGGACTCTGAACATCCTCGTCTCATGCTTCAGATTCGGATTATTACCTTCAGATTATTAAATCTAATCGAGTGTTCTTGAATTATCGTAAGGGAGAGAGAGTCCTGTGATTGGTTCAAAGGGCTCTCTGTGGGCCAAACTGGTTGCAAGACAAAACTTGTCATATCGATTATGATGATGTTATGATTATAATAAATGTTTTCCATTGTACCCACTACTGGAAAATACCTTCAGCTAATGGAGTGTCGCCCGTGTTGCTTTTCTATGTTGTCATTTTAGGTGAATTAATTTAAAAAAGCCAATTTTTTTTATATCTGTCTGCACGATGTTGCATTCATACGGTTCCATCAAGGGAGCAATTAATGGGTCGTAACTTAATGCCACAGTAATGCAGTACCTCACTGTGCCTGGCAGTGCAAGTCCAGATTAATATGTTAAAGATGGTGACAGATCACCTGCAGCTGGCTTGGTGGCCGGTTGACCACAAAGGCTTCATTTAGGAGCAATCTAAATTCAAACTTCGTGAACGGCATTCCACCCTTAGCTGGCGGAATAATGTATTTCGGCTACCAAGCGTTTTAACACTTTCACTGTCCGGACCTTTGTCTTCCCAGCGGAGGCTCGTCCACTTCTGCGGCATTCACGTGCAACATTCGCGTACACGCAGTTCGCGAACGCGTTTCGCGTAAGCCGCCCGCGTACACGATGCGCGTACACCATTTGTGTGCGCCACCCATTCAAGCTACACCAGAATACCAAAATGGAGAGCGCTCGAGATATTTGTTCAAATTGCACATATCGCACGAATCGCGTGCGTGGTCATTCAATGTGGTGACCGTGGAGGACCTCCGATGAGGACGGTTGGCTACGTATGGTGCGAAAGAAGTTCAACATACATACGTTCCATTTTTAAAGAAATGTAACGACGTGGTTGTTTAGTTTTTTTACACGCCAACTGCTGCTGTCAATAAGAATAAGACGATGATATGCAAATGAAAATTGCTTAGTTTTAACTAAATTTGATCATTGTAAACAAGCTGACTTCGCTTAACAAAAACGAACTCTACGGTGGCTGGGAGGTTCAAGGGGCTAATGGTCGTGGATGTGTTAGAATCCTGAGTCAGCATCACTGAGATGTTGGGTTCAAATCTATGGCCCCTACCAGAGTAAAACAAATAATAATCTCAAATATGGTAAATCGATGTCCTTGACCGTAACCCATGACGGGCACAACAAAATAAATTATTGATTTTATTTAATTCAGTTACGTTTCAGGTTATAAGGGGTTACGCAACAAAAAGTTGCTGGGCCATTGAGAGTATAATTTTGTGAAATTTAAATATGAAGCCGGCAGAAAAAAAAAAGAAGTGAAGTCAACCGCGTAAAAAAATGATTTTTAGGCAAATATTGTTCAATAGTTTTCTTTATATATTGAACCACAGCTTGACCCAAGGTTACGTATGATAATGCATAACAGGACGAGGGAAGGGTTACTGCAATCTGTTTCAACTGTAGACAATTCCACCACCGTAATGACACCGCACAGAACAAACTTCGATGCATGCAAATTACCTTTGACCTTATCGCATCAATATTTTTTGTATTGATCCGAGAAGAAACGGCAATATATTTTCTAAAGGCTGCAAATATTGCACATGACACCGAATGTAGAAAACCGCAAGTGTGTGCCCGTTCTGCGGATAAAGAGTATGCAACAAAGATAAAGATCACCCGTATAGCTTAAACAGACTGCTGGGACAAGTGCTGTTAGCGAGCACCTATGAAGGCCGGCACGGCACACGAGGGGGTGGGTGGCCAGTAGCACGCCTGGCCGCCTTTGTCTCTCCAGTGGCGATGTTTTTTAAACACTGCACCGGGTCCTCATTTGAGGCTGCGTTGACCTTGGCGAGGCCCAGGACCGGTTCAGAGTATCGTCATTGGTGTTGGTGGCCTTGAGTGGGATTCGAACCCGGCTTGTCGGCGTCGTAGCGCAGTGCGCTAACCGCTACAACTACCGCTCCCCGCATACATAGCATACAAGTACACGCATATGCACCACACGCACGTGAACGGACACGCACAGAATCCGCACACGCAGAACGAGACACCTTTTCAATAGAAGCGGACGAGTGAGGTGGGGAGGGTGAAGAAAACGTTGACGCCTTCAAAAACGCGAGCGTAATAGAGGACCGCGAAGGTGACCGGCGGAGGGGCGCGACACATCAGCGGTTCCTGCGGGCTGTTTTGCACGTCAGACGTTCTAATGGGCAGCTTCGGACAGCGTGAGCTGCCCACGCCGAGACGTTGGGCAGATCGCCTCGGGATGCGACTCATGCAGCGGGTTGGCATTGCATGTTGGCGTTTGACCCGGGTGCGGCGTCTGTGTGTCGAACTTCTTTCGCACCGTACGTTGGCAACCGAGCTCATCAGAGGTGCGGGGACTTCATTGTATTCGCGTGCAATGAGGGCCCGAAACGTGGATGCATACACTTGTGTGTGATTTTGCACGTGCACTATGACATGGGGCACGGTAGCATAGCGGCCAGCCGAGTTCGATTCCCGCTCAATGCCAACAACAGTGACGATCATCTGAACCAGTCCTGGGCCTCCCCTAGGTCGACTCAGCCTCCAATGACTACCTGGTGTGGTGTGTAAAAACATCACCGTTGGGGAGACAAAGGCGGCCGGTCGTGGTGCTGCCCACCCACCCCCTCGTGTGCTGTGCCGGCCTTCAAAGGCGCTAGTCGCTAACAGCACTTGCCCCAACAGACGGTCTGTTAAGGCTGTACATGCGGGCACAAACTAGGCTGAGTCGAAGTTCATTTCTGTTGGAATGAGCATTGAGGCATTGGTGCTCATCGCCTGTTTACAGCCCCGGGCACGTGGTCCAGGAGATTCCTGTGGTGTGGGGTGAGTCCATCCGTAGGGCAACCGCTGTTGACCTCCTACAAAGTGGTACCACATTTTTGTTTTTGTATCGACGCTGAGTCAACCCCCTAAGCAGGATTTGAACTCGTAATCGGGCGATTACGATCGCTCACTCCTCCACTGAGCCATCTGGCCGGTGAGAAAAACAATATGGACGAATCGACTGAAGAGGATGACGCCACAGTGGCCAT
This sequence comes from Lampetra planeri, assembly GCF_965212315.1. Classification (NCBI taxonomy): domain Eukaryota; kingdom Metazoa; phylum Chordata; class Hyperoartia; order Petromyzontiformes; family Petromyzontidae; genus Lampetra; species Lampetra planeri. The sequence goes on from NC_136150.1 coordinate 6,652,722, forward strand.
ATTGCAGTGAATGAATTACATCCCTTGGCACTTAATGTTCATGCAAAGCGAACAAATGAAGCACTGACAGTGAGGACACCTGCATACACGAGGAGAAATCGGGGCCGCCTGGTAAGATAGATGCGAAGACCTTTATTAACCATGCCCATGATGTCTCCTGGCCCATTGCTGTGCTCGCCACTGCATATATTTCCTCTGTTCTCTACAAGGAGGCATTAGGCAGTAATTTCCCAACACGTGCTCCTGTAAGATACTACATAGTAATAGCCAACACAACCAAACACAAATCATTGTAGCTAGTTATTGCCTTAGCCCCATATATATATAATCTGGTAATTACCAACATCAGACATTGACATTAGCATGATTCAAAAGCAACAGTATGCACTTCCTCTGCGTAATTAGAATCGGGAGTAACCAGGGCGAGATTATTGTGCCACCGGAAATTGGAACGGGGGGCTGAGGACATCCACTGAGAAACAGAATATGTATTTACACTGGAGGAATCCGAAGAGCTATGAAGCTCTTCTTCACAACGAAGGATGTGCTGGCTGCATTTGGGTGAACATTTTGGGAAAGAGAGGGTGGGGGGGGCGACGTATGACATGAGGTTGATGTTATTGATACTTGAAGACTAAGGTTATTGAGAATTGAAGGGTGGAATTGGGTGGGTGCGATGGTCAGTGTGTTTCTTTCGGAACCTGGCGACCAGAATGTTTTGACTCCCGGCCACCGGACGGTTGGCTAAGTGGGGAGCGAGAGAAGTTCAGCAAACCCAGGGACGTAACATCAGTGGTGAGTGACATCTGACAAGGACATGCGACAGCTTCTTCACAAATCCACATAGACCAGCAAGGTGAAGTATGGCTCAAACATCCCCTGGAATGACCGGCCCATAATCGGGATGTTTTCATCCAGGAGATGATTGACACAACCTTCATCCGGTAGTTTATTTATCAGGACTGATGATGCAGATGTGTTTTTGTAGTATTATTATTTTTGTTTAGATTTAAAGCTTTCGTGACTGCAGGGATTCATATTCTTGGTTCTTTCGGTAAAGTCACGTAGAAGGGAAATAATAAAATAATAAAAATGAAACATTAGAAAAATATTGCTGTAGTTTTCACACTTGATGATGGTTGCTTGTGTTGCAATCGAAACGTCGTGATAATTTTTATTACGTTTAATGTTTATTATTTTATTATTTCCCTTCTACGTGACTTTACCGAAAGAACCAAGAATATTCATATTATTATTGTTCTTATATAAATCTATTGTTGTCAACGTGACTTGAAAGTTTCAGCGAAAAAGAGTCATCGTTAAGTAGACATTTTAGACCGCAGTTGTGTTATTGTAGTCTGTGCGTAAAAACTCTATTTCCGCGCGTTTCAGTGTTCAAACTCTTGAGCCCGCATCGGAGAAATATCCGCACGAAACTTTGTTTTCATTTGCTGACCCACACGAACAGCTCCCACTTTTCGCCGACGGACTAAGGACTGGGTTTTGTTAAATTGTCAACCAGCTGTCACGCGTAAGGGTATGCCATGTTAACATCAATAAGTTGTGTTTTTTTTTTGTCACGTGAAGGGCATTTCACTTCGAGTATTGTTGGGGCATCGGCCTTGCGCTGAAACATGCAATTTGAATGCAAATGATACGCCCTCGAGAGAATTAAATAATTTAAAAAACATTAAAAATGCATAAGAGACTACTGTAGATTTGCTGCATGTATGTTTTATGTTGAACTTCTTTCGTGCCGTACGTGGCTAATCGGAGGTGTGGGGGAGGGACAATTAATCCACTGCTGGATGAGGGGTCTGCCCATACCTTGTCATTCATGGGGGAGGGGGGGTTGACCACACTGCGGGCGCCACGGTGGTGAGATATTAACTACCTCGCCTAGTACGTAGGAGGTTGTGGGTTCCATTCCGACCCTGACGCCTGCTGTATATTTGGAGTTTGCGTGTCTCTCTCTCCGTGGTCGCGTGGATTTTTCTCCGGGTCCTCCGGTTTTCCCCTCCACATTTAGAATCAACGTCACACGTGTCGAGCATTTGGCTGCTATAAACTTCATACGTGATAAGTGGCCGTCCATAAATGACGTCACGCACCTAGGTGGGGGGGTGGGTCAGACATTTATGATGAAGTGTGAGGAGGGGGGGACGGGAGTTTGAGAAATGTGACGTCACATCAACATGCGCAACTTTAAATAAATATAGACAACACGTTCTACTTAATGAAATAGACGTTTTCATAAATGTTTTCTCCTACAACATCAGAGTGCAGCGCCACATTAAATACACACTACAATGACAATAGTTTAAAGCGATTTGAAGCATGTTTTATTTCTTGGGGGGGATGGGGGGCAGAGCTTTGTGACGTCATATTTGAGGAGGGGTCTGACTTTTTGTGACGCCGTGTGACGACGGGGGGGGGGGGGCAAAAATCGTCCAAAATCGCGTGACGTAATTTATGTACGGCCCCTAAGGCACTCCGTTGAGCTATCGTTTGTGGCCAGGTCGCTTCTGAAAAAATGGCTATGCAGCTCAGTGGGCATTATCTGGTAAAATAAAAATAGTTAAATCGTGTATTGCTGATCTGGTGTACTTTAAGTGAAATATATGGATGGGGGGGGCAGGGGGAGGGGTAGGAGGGGGATGGGCAGATTTCGTGCAACTATAACTCCACATTGATGTTAGCCAAATACGGGCATCAAACTCAGGTCACCAGATTTATATTGCAGAGTGCTACCGGTTGCACCACTACTGGGAAATGTCTGGAGACAGAGCATGACGAGTGTGACTTGAAACGCAGTGAGTTTGAATACTGAGAACTTGCATTGCACGTGTTAAGTCACTCAAAAATAACTCAGTGTGGTTTATCTTCTTGGTTCTTTCGGTAAAGTCACGTAGAAGGGAAGTGATAAAATAATAAAAATAAAACATAATAAAATAAAATTTTATTTTATTATATTATTTTATTTTATTATGTTTTATTTTTATTATTTTATTACTTCCCTTCTACGTGACTTTACCGAAAGAACCAAGAAGATGAATCCCTGCAGTCACGAAAGCTTTAAATCAGTGTGGTTTGCTTTGTTATGTAAGGTCAAATAGATATTAACCGATACACAACTCAGACGCAGCGTAAAATATGGTAACGAGTGGTTGGATTTATGCCGATTTATTTATTTATATATTAATTAACGTTTTAAAAATTTGAATGCGATTTCATGCCAAATTGAGCAGAACAAAGTATAAATATATATTTTTTCACGTTATAATAATTGCCAGCGTGTGTTTCAAAAATAGGTCACCCTTTGTCCCAAAAGCGGATTTTCACAGTGCTTTGGTGGCTGTTCCAGGTGGCATTGAGATCACCTGTGCATGGTGGCATTGATAGATGTTCGCCTTAGGGGCTTTCACGTGCAGTTATAATTCCGCAGTCGACGCTCCACTGCAGACAGATACCACACAGCCCTCCCTCCCAATCCCCTGGCCTATGTCTTATATATATATATTTTTCATTTAAAAAAAAGTCCGATCATTGAGGCCGGTTGGGTAGCACTGTGGTTAGGTTGTAATTTTTAAATCTCGGTTGAGGGGGGTCAATATCTATGAAATGAGCACGACCTGTAAAACTAAAATAGTGGTCGTCCTGTCACTCTACGTCGACTGCAGAGATGGAGGGATGAAAAAACAGGCACGGGGTGAAATATTTAATGGCGATGGCTTGGAGAGGCTATCATCCAGTATTGGATTGATTTTGGTTGATGATGTGGATGATTTTTTTGGCTAACCATAGAACAAAGGCGGTCACCACATCACGCGCTTTCAGATGCGCTTCTGCGGCCGTCTGGAACGCTCTTCCCTCCGATATCAGGAAGCCACTGGAGATATGCACTTTTAAATCGAGATTGAAAACTCATTTCTTCAGAAGAGCTTTTTGTGCTTAGTTTCTTGTCCTTCGCTCGAAAACCTCCGATGAGCACAGTTGGGGACGTACAGTGTGAAAGAAGTTCAACACACGTGCATACATGTGGCATTTCAACCACTGAGGTCTACCAATGGAAATGAGCATGGCCCCATCACTCTTCCCTTAGGCGCCTTTTTGTTCGACTGCGACTTTTTCAATTGTAGACATCATGTGCCAACTGTCAAGCCGTAAAGTTCTTGCACATTAGTGTCCTAAGGTGGGGGTGAATTGTTGCAATGTAACTACACGTGCCACAAAGATAATACTACACCTAGCACGGACAAAAAAAAATCTGTATTTTATTATTCTGTTGCAGGCTCTCCCTCCACCATTTCAAATCACTTCGAGCACGAAACGCGCAGCTCCACTACATAAAAGCATTTTTTTAATTTAACCAGGTAAGGCCCATTGAGCTACATAGCTCTTTTTCAGAAGTGTCCTGACCACAAATGATAGCCCAACCAGGGGGCTTATCATGTGGAAAATGCATAGCAGCCAAATACATCTAAATGCACGTTGATTCCAAATGTGGAGGGAAAAAACCGGAGGACCCAGAGAACAATCCACGTGACCACGGTCTGATAGAATATGCACATTCCAAATACACACAGGTGTCAAGGTAAGGATCGAACTCACGACTTCCTGCATACCAGGCGAGGGAGTAAACATCTCCGAGCCACCGTGATAATGATGAGAGAGAGACACGCAAACTCCAAATACACACAGGTGTCAGGGAAAGGATTGAACCCACGACCTCCTGCATACCAGGCGAGGGAGTAAACATCTCCGAGCCACCGTGATGATGATGATGAGAGAGAGAGACACGCAAACTCCAAATACACACAGGTGTCAGGGTAAGGATCGAACCCACGACCTCCTGCATACCAGGCGAGGGAGTAAACATCTCCGAGCCACCGTGATAATGATGAGAGAGAGACACGCAAACTCCAAATACACACAGGTGTCAGGGTAAGGATTGAACCCACGACCTCCTGCATACCAGGCGAGGGAGTTAACATCTCCGAGCCACCGTGATGATGATGATGAGAGAGAGAGACACGCAAACTCCAAATACATACAGGTGTCAGGGTAAGGATCGAACCCACGACCTCCTGCATACCAGGCGAGGGAGTTAACATCTCTGAGCCACCGTGATAATGATGAGAGAGAGAGACACGCAAACTCCAAATACATACAGGTGTCAGAGTAAGGATCGAACCCACGACCTCCTGCATACCAGGCGAGGGAGTTAACATCTCCGAGCCACCACGGGGCCCCAGCTGGGCTGCTGCACCTCTACACGCCACGTCAGCTGAAACGGCTCAACGTTCCCGTGGTGGTTGTTCTCCTCGTCCGATCGAGTAAGGCTTTCGCGACCAATATTATTCATAATATAGGTTTTTGGGTCAGATCGCGTTATTTATAAATGTGTCGTAACCCTCCACCACCCGACACGGCCAAACGACACATTTATAAATAACGCGATCTGACCCAAAAAACCTATATTATGAACAACTCCCTCTGCAAGCGTCCATTAAAAAAACCTCCTTCTTGTCTTTGGTTGCGAGTGGCAAATGTTATTTTGTTAACGTTGTTCATGTTTGTCGTTTAAGCACACGATTTGCCTGCACCTCTGACGCGTTCTCGTTCCGTTGTTGCTCGTTCCGACGTGCAGATCGCTCTGACGATGTTGCCGTTCTGTGCTGATGCATGTCACCTTGCAAACTAGCTGGGTAACTGGCTGAATTTAGATTTTTTCCTCGTATTGAATAAACATTGATCGATTTAAATGCTGTCGTGTGTGTGTGGCTCCACCTGAAGACGGGAGCTTGTGTTGCCTCCGAAACGTCGTGATTTAATTCAGTTGTTTTTTCATTTATTTTTATTTTATTTTATTTTTTAACTACGTGACTTTACCGAAAAAAATAAAGAGTACAGTATGGAAGAGTAGGCCAACTGTCCTCGAGTAGAGGCTCTCTCTCGAGCTCCACATAGTGAAGGAACTTTTGTCCACCAGTGGCGTGAACAAGCAAGTGCAGAGGTGCACTTTTACCGTTACCGGGATACACTTTGGCAATTCCACTTTAGTGAAGACATTAAACAAAGCGATACATTTGGATCACAGTACAGTCTAAAGTGTCTAAATACAATTACATTCCACAGTGCTGATCATCATCTTCTTGAAAAATGCACCATTGCTTTGCATTCTAATCAATGGGATTAAGTTCCAGCATCATACATTTTAAAGTAGATTATTGCTGGTGACAGAATGAAATTGTTACAAACAAAAACTAGACCCAATGTAAATGTGTAATGTTGCCTTTGTATTTATTTCCGTTAAGGAAACAGTGTTTTCTTATTGATTTCATATTTATATATATATATTTATAGCAATTTATCATCGTCTCCATGAAATATAGCGTAACGCTTAAATATCCATGCAAACAAGCGAGTTATCATTAACAACTGTGAAGTCAAAAAGAAACTGTTTAATTTTACTCAAGCATTTTGCCGTTTGCTGAATCTCCATTGGAACCAGTGGAGGAAAATCCGAATTCCTGTGGAATCGACCAATCTTTCACGTAACAAAAAACCCATCACTCCTGACTCCCCGCCAAAGTAACACACATTTTATCGACCCCAGAGGGATAATGTGGCCAATAGATGAAGACTTTCAGCCTTCCCAATGGGAGCCAAATGTTCTAACTACAGCATCACAGACGAGGATTTTGACGACTATTATGAATAACCCCCCTGAAAGAACTTTTGGATAAAACCTTGAAAATGCCCTCACATTTTAGGATTCTTCCAGAGATGTCTCCTGCTTCAAATGCAGTCTCATTCTGTTGGCGTGGCCACCCAAGCTATGGAACGCCTTGCCACTTGAGACGGGTCAATCAGAGTCGGTAGATGTATTGTCTGCTTTGAAAACCCATCTCTTTAAACTGAGCCTTCCCTCTTGAGTTTTGTCGGTTGTTTTTGTTTTTGTATCCTGCATTTCATGCATTGCACATTGGGATCCTAGGAGGGAAAGCGCATTATGCATTTGAATTATTATTATTATATTATCCTTAATGTTTCGTTTTTCCCGTTTCTGTCGCGTACAACTTGAGACACACGATTAATTTCCCATACTTTCCAAGCCTCTATTATTTCATCCTTAATCCATCCAAAAACCAGGTTTTCTATCTCCTTTGTGGGTTCAAGTAAATTCAGTCTTTTCTTTTTATTGCACGGTGCTAAAATGACATCCATTGCGATTGTGCGACCAATCTATTCCAAGAATGTATCCGTGTGGAGTAACGTATTCGATTTTTTAATACGTTTTTACATCGTGCACTAAAAAGCTTGCGAAGAGAAAAATCTTTACCACAAGGAACGAACATGGAAACCCTTTTCTGTTTGATCCAAGAGGAGGGGGGGGGGGGGGAGAATAAAAGTCAATTCCTTACCTTGGGACTTTCCGTAACACAAAAGTAAAAGCTGCATAACCCTCATGAAACTAATACATCTACCGCATGACTTTAAACTCTACATCTGCCAGAAATCATCAACAAGAATCGTGGGACTTTGTACCTTATCACGATAAATGCATCATCGGACAAAATCTATTTCCTGGGCCAAATGTGGATCGGATATTTGTATCGGACTTTAGTGAGGTACAACTTGGTAGGTTTTTAAAAATCCTTTATATTAAGTTCGCTTGCTTGCTTACAACCGTGAAAATTTTCCGGTCGTTTTTTAACCCACTTCCCGTGATCCAATCAAGCTGACATTTTCCACACAGACTCGTTGTGCGTGACAATTAATGTTCGTGAACATTGTTTTCCAAAATGTTACACTTTTTAGGACAAAAATATTATATTTAATTACCAATTGCTTAATGGTGCAATGCAATCATCTGACCCATAGGTGGCAGCCATCTCAAGCCAGAGGACGAGAGGACTCTAGCCGCCACGCATATAAAGGATTTATAGTGAAAAACTTTGTTTTTACGGGTTATACTTATTTTAAAGTCTTGCAGGCATTTTTTTACACGAGGTCTGAAGCAACCTTTAATCCATCCCTTCCGCCGGTTCCTCATGCACACAGATAGGGTGCGCGACTTAGCAGGCACTGTGAATACAATGAAAAGCACTGGGAGAAAAGAAATCGTAAGCGATTTGACCATTCTGGCACTGTGATGGGCAGAGGGCAAAAAATTGCACTTACCATACACCAGTCCTTAAGACCCCTATCATTGCTTGGGAAATATGCATGTTTTCGGATGGAAATTTTGCGAATGTGGCATTGATTTTTTTTTGCCTGTTGATGAGATATGTGTCTGCCCTTGTGACGATCTCCACTCGGATTATACATTTGAGGGCTCTGGATGCAGTAACGCCTGCAATATATATTTTTTTTCAGTGGGTGAGGTAAGCCTTTCCACCCAAACAAATAATAACTATTGCCAGCATGATTTGATTGGTGAATGTCACCTTCCAATCATCTTAGCCCAGGAAGGGAAATGTAATACTAGGCGCACATTATTCATAGTGAGATCTTATTCACATTGAAAGCGATGGTAGCTGCATGTGCAGCCCAATGAAAGCTTTGCGTAAGCAAAGGTTAAAGGTTAGAACGCATGTATATGTATATGTATGATGAGTCACAGATCAAACTTATATCCCTAACCAAAATATGGATTGGAACGTGCTCAATTTTGTAGCAGGGCCTCAGCCAGTGGCAGAAATTCCACATTACTATGACAGGGGAAACCATATCCATAGGACAACCGATATTAAGAAGTGCTTTGAAAAAAAATAATTTTGGGTGAATGTCAGTATAAATATTCTCGACCTAAATTGTATTTCTATTGACCAGGAGTTGAGTCTGTTCCATATGTATTGGTGTCGCATACGAGTCTTTCATGTTTGACACGAATGAATAACATCTCGAACGCGCGCGTTTCCACGGGCGCTTGTAGTCCACGCCAGACGATGTCCGCTCTCCGCAGCACGTGAGCAAAGCACGAGAGAGGACGTGCTCGAGATGTACCCCCAACAGCGGAACGCCGCACTTGGATTCGTGAAGTAGAATTCAAGGCCCCCCCGCCCCCCCCCCCACTTTCATCTTCTTGGTTCTTTCGGTAAAGTCACGTAGAAGGGAAGTCATAAAATAATAAAAATAAAACATAATTATTTTATTATGTTTTATTTTTATTAATAATATTAATAATATTAATAATAAAAATAAAACATAATTATTTTAGTATGTTTTATTTTTATTATTTCATTACTTCCCTTCTACGTGACTTTACCGAAAGAACCAAGAAGATGAATCCCTGCAGTCACGAAAGCTTTAACTCGAAATTTAAACCCCCCCACTTTGTCAAGCCTTGCTCACGCCATGTCGGTCATGGGGGTAGTTTTACCATCACGCTGTGCCGCCGCCGATCAGTGCGAGATGTATGTATGTATACAATAGCGGGCTTCTATGTACATATGTTGAAATTCTTTGTCACCCCGCGTAGCCAACCGTGCTAATCGGAGGTGCCGGGGACGGACAGCAAACTAAACACCAAAAGCAGTTGGAAAAAAAGCATTTTAACATCTAGATTGCTCTAAGGCGCCTCGCTTCAGTGGCTTCCTAATATTGATAGGAAGAGCGTTCCAGACGGCCGCAGAAAGTGCATCTGAAAATCGGCTCGACAAAAGGCGCTGCTGCGAAGATGACTGTTGAATTGGGGGACACAATACTGGTTCAGACATTACTCCTGGCTGACGTTCGCCCTGGCCATGAATCGAATTCGAATTGAACTTTGCTCGCAGCGAGCCACGCTATCCACCATTATACACGCCGGGCTCGTATTAGACTCCATGCTTGACGGTAACTCTATTTGGTTCCCGTTGAACCTTATTAGCCAGGTAAATAAGTCCCGATTACTCTCTTGGATTCAGTTAACCACAAATTAGGAGGAGACTGGATACCTCATCAAGCTAAAGCCAGAGCTCTCGGAGCACTTAATCATTACAACTGAATTGGTAGGTTCGAATTCTGAGCCTGGCCTGTAGTTATCTGATTACGGGCCATTGCTCACCGAATCCCTCAATATAATTTTTGTGGTTGTGAATTGACTTTGGTTCCTGCAGTGCTTCCCAGCATGTTGAGTGAAACATCGGACACCGTGCTGAACAACACCCCGGTACGAGCCGAACACCGCACCTCCGATTGGCGCAGTTAGCTCTGTACAGTGGGACATAAGTTCAACTTACACACAACACACGTACGGTGCGAAAGAAGTCCAACATACGTACATACATACGTACGGCGCGAAAGAAGTTCAACACACATGCAACACACGTCGGAGAAGCTCTACACGCTGGCGACCTCTTCAGTGTCGCCGTTGCTGTAGAGAGCACTGGGGCTATGAGCATCGACATCTGCAACGCTGGACCAGAGGTGTCAACATTCCACATATCTGTGGCAGGGAGCAGGATCTCATTTGAGTCACACTGCAGGGGGAGCGGTTGATGAGCCGAGATGACCACCGAACGGGATTTGAAGTGGAAACCCTCCGATTGTGAGCGATGCCCTTTGAGCCACAGCACCACCCTACCGGTCATCACGTTCTCGTTCTCCTGAAAATCACTTTCTCGTTTAATCACATCACCTCTATATGAAACAAAAAAACAAGCAAATGATTGCATTCACCAGGTAAGGCCCAATGAGCCATTGCCACACGTGGTAGTTCATCGGAGTGGCTTCATATCATCGTCAACATCATCACACGCGGACATTTATAGTTGCAGCCAAATAATGTAAACGCGTTGTTTCTAAATGTGGATGGAAAAAACGGAGGTCTCGGAGCGAAATCCACGCGATCACCACGAGTGTGAGAGAGAGAAGACGTGGACTCCAAACGTCTGTCTGCAGCAGGCTTCGTCAGGGTCCAGGATCGAACCGACGCTTCCTGCGTACCAGGCTAGGGAGACGACATCTCCTCACCACCGTCGCACCACCAAAAAATGCCATCACCGTTACCGGTCGCCGACTGTTTCACAACTAAACAACACACTGCTGGATATTGGGACGATTTTATAACACTGCAGTGTTGTCCCGATGTTGTGATCACGTGTGTGTGTGTGTGTGATACCGAGCGGAGTTTAATTTCTGCTTAATAGTGATAATACTGTGGGAGTTTCTTCTTTCCCTGGAGATATTTTCGCCCCTTTGTGGATATAGGCTACCGATTGCATATCAGGTGATGCTAACGTGATATTTCAAAGATAGCATCAGCCCAGTTGGGATATGCAGGCCCTGCTGAAATGTATGCCGATTTTCCGGGCGGAAAGCATTAATTTTATCAATACTTTTACACAGCTAATCGTAATTAAAGCTGCGTTCGTGACATAAGCTATTTTAACTCAATGCGGTCAGTGGGATGAATTAAAGAGCTGCGTGATTTGAGCTTACAACAAGAATTGCACTTCAATGTTTAACCCTAACCTTGAAATGCAATGCATGTGTGCAGGCAGCATATGCATTGTGTTTTGCTTAGTAAAGCTTGTGAATTTTACGTGAAATGTATTATTACTCTCTCTGCATTCATTTGTGTAACAAGATGGATGCTGCCATGGTAGAATGGTCAGCACACTTCGACTTGAAGTTCAAACGTCACTGGTTCAATCTAGACTGGACATCTGTGAAAAAAGCTTTCTAGCTCATCGGATTCCTCCAGTATAAATACATATTCTGATTCTGATAAAACGATGGGCACATTTATTAAATCCACCCCCACCCCGCCTATTCAAAGACGTACGGCTGGTGTGGTAGATGATAAAAAATTATAATTTTCTTATTTATCCAGGAAAGCCACGCTGAGTCACGTGACTCGTTTTCAGGTGGATAATGTTGAGTTGTTTAAAAACGATATTTTCAGCCAGTTAATGAGTGATTCTACACGTGGGAGGAAACCGGAGCACCCAGAGAAAACCCCACGCATGCGAGGGGGCAACACTATATCCCCATACAGATGGAAAGAGATGGCGATTAGTCCACTTGCTCTACAACCTTGAACTAAACTGATAAAAACTAAACTCTTTTTTTATTTTACCAAGGTAAGGCCCACTGAGCTATTTAGTTATTTTAAAGATGTGACCTGGCCACAAATGATAGCTCAACGAAGTGGCTTATTACGTGCAAATGTATTGCAGCCAGATTACTCTAAACGCATGTTGAGTTTAAATGTTAATGGGCAAACCAGAAGACCCGGAGAAAAATCCACACAACCACGGGGAGAACATGCAAACTCCAAATATACAGGTGTCAGGGTCGGTATCGAACCTTCTACCATCCTGTATACGAGGCGATGGAGTTAACATCTCGCCACGGTGGTGCCTTCTCCTGGCGAACCAGGTTATGGCACTGCAATGTTCACGGAAAGGGAGTTTCACAGCATTTGTGTGATCCACGAACCCTCCCCGCTCTAGAGAGGGAGCTCTCTAGAGCTCCCTCTAGTGGGGACCGCTAGGGCAGCAGGGGCGTGAGCAAGATCATAATTACGAAGTATCTTGATACAATGAAACTGGCATGGCCATGATACTCTATAGGGCCACATAGTGTTAAAAAAATATGCCTGATTATAAGGTGGCAAACGGCCAATGAAAATAGGCAACAAAGATTATTCCCAGAAAGTGCTGGCAAGACTTGTTTTTTTAATGTTATTTTACCAGGTAAGGCCTTTTTTCAGAAACGACCTGGCCGTAAATGACAGCTCAACTAATTGGATTATCATCATGTGGAAATCAATAGTCGCAGCCAAGTGCTCCAAATGCATGTTTCTGAATGTGAAGGAAAAAACTAGAGAACCCAGAGAAAAATCCACGCGACCACAGGTAGAGCATGCATACTCCAAATATACAGCAGGCATGAGGGCCGGGATCGAACCCACGACCATCCTGTATACCAGGCGAGGTAGCTAACTTCCCGCCACCGTGGGCCCCCCTTAGTAAGGCTTAACGCTGATCACCATTTATTTTGCCTGGCCTTGTTACCATCCCTGCCGTACCCTTTCCCGTGGTTTATAAAACTCCAGGGCACGCCAACGGTGCCTCTCATGGGAACCTGCAAGCATCCATATCTGTCCACGCAAGGTGACATCATGAGATTTATAATCCACTGTACCGTTAGCCCAGTGGTGCAGAGCCCTCTGTGAGAAATATCTGTCAGGTATGTCTCAGAAAAATCGAATGCATATATTCACGCAAATAAAATAGTTGTATTCGTATAATGATCAAACAAAACGATCATCGTCTTGGATTTTTTTTTAACAGAGTTTTCTTTTCGTGTGCTGACATTTCTTACAGAGGCATTCCGTGGCCTAACAAATCACAGATACTGATAATGGAAGCTTGGCCCAAATGCATTCAGTGTACGGACCTTTGAGATTCCCAGCATCCCCAAAGCCATCTACAACTTCCAGCCATGAGAGAAAATTGCTACTTTATTTCTGCTGGACAAGTTTGAAAGCTTTTCTCTTGCCTTGGACATATATATATATACCAGAGGTGGGACAAAGTCATTGTTATGCAAGTCCAAGTCGAGTCGCAAGTCATCAAATTCATGACTCGAGTCTGACTCGAGTCCAAGTCACATGACTCGAGTCCACACCTCTGATATATACACACTGCTAGGTGTACTGCAATATCTGTGAACAATAGGAACAGGTTCAGCAGTACAGTTTGTGCAATGATAACAATACATTTTGAACAAGGGCAAATGTTGTAAATATACAAGCAATATTATTTATTTGAAAGGAAAGGGAATAGATCAGGCAAACCACATTTTAATATTCTGCACGAGAATATAAACATGTTCACATCGAAAGGTTGCATTTGTGGCCCCCTGGTTTGTCTGCTGAAATAAATCATCTTAATCGCCCACCAAGCAGAGTTACGTGTGTTTATGTCTGAAGAATGTTTAATCCCTCCAAAGCTGTCATTTATTTGATGTCCAGATTATCTTGCCAAGACAAGAAACGAACGGGTTTGCATTTTTTTTCTTCTTTTCCGTATCAGTTTCACGCGGCTTTTTGTTAAGGGAATAATCGATAGAATCCAGTTCAAGCCCCAGGATTAATTTTCATAAAATCAGGTGCCCCGTGTCAATTAAGCGACTGCTAAATAGATCATATCGTTTGAAATATTGGATATCAAGCCATGCGTGCACGCGTATAGTCTCTGTACACCTTGGGTCATGGATTAAATTACTCTATGTCAATTCAATGTGAAAGTGTCAGGTGGCCAGAATGAATCTTGGTTCTTCCCAGTAGAGGAGTGGCTGCTACGAGGAAATGTGATGAATTGTTTTAAGGTGTGGGGAATTAAATTTGAATGCAAATTTTGCAATCTGCAATGGAGTTCATGGGTAATTTGCAAATATTCTGTAATTTCACTGTGTGTGAGCATAACTTTTCTATTCCTAAGAGTTTAAAAGGAAAAAAAATGAGTAATACCAAAGAACTATGTGGTGTATATATTTTGAACTTATTTCAAATCGTACGTAGCCAACCGTGCTAATTGGAGGTGCGGGGAAGGACAACAAACTAAACACAAAATGCTAGTCTTGGGGTAATTCTGTTCATCATCATCACAATCCATGGGCAGGTGGCCTGTAGGTGTCCACTGCACATTTCGTTATTTGTTTCCACTCCCCTCTATCTTGTGCAAATATGCTCAAAGTAGTGCCACATTGTCTCATTCTGTTAGCGAGCACCTATTAAGGCCACTCATGGTGCCAAAGCATTGCGGTGCGGCCCGCGGCCATACCCGGCCACCCTTAATCTCCCTCCTTCTGATATTGGCACACATTTATAGCCGAGTTGACCTAGGGGAGGATCAGGGCTGGTTCAGACCTCACTCGCCCATGGCTGGAATTAAAAGGCAAAACCGCCGGACCGCATTCTGCAGTGTGCACCAACCAACCACTGCGGCGAAAGAAAAAAGAAAATCGCCCGAAACGCGACTGTGTTGCGAAACACGACGCGAACTTGCGTCTACTGCAGGCGATCTCGCAGGCCACGAGGAGTCCACACTCGCTAGGCCCGGGAGCAGGCAGCTGGATTGAGAAGCTTGGCATCGATCAGTAGCTGCTACTCAATCCCCATCCGGACGAATGCAGAAGAAGATGTGGCACCACTCTCCACAATTACAAAGGCAAATATCACCCTATAGCCTGAACAAACTGTTTGGGGCAAGTGCTGTTAGCGACTAGCACCTATGAAGGCCGGCACGGCACACGAGCGGGTGGGTGGCCAGCACCACGCCCGGCTGCATTTGTCTCCCCAGTGGCGATGTTTACACATCGCAATCGGTACTGATTTGTGGCTGATGCGACCTAGAGGAGGTCCATGACCGGTTCAGATAATTGTCACTGGTGTTGAACGTGAGCGGGCACCGAACTTGGGCTACCGAGTTTGTAGCGCAGCGTGCTAACTGCTGCACGACTGCTCCCCACAATTACAAAGACACAGCCCACACACTCCAAGTGAGCAGATTCACTTTTAAAGAGATCGAATTTTTTGAACATTTATCTGCCGACAAAGATAATACAAAAATCGGAATCATATATTGCCTGCGTATTTACAGACCGTTTAAGTGTGTTATCTGTTTGGTGAATACATCCCCAGGTTTTGCGTTGCATATTTTTTTTTTACTTTTTCCCTTTTCTGAGCCAGAGCAATGAGATGAATTACGTGCATGTACTCGTGTCAGTGTTTTTGAGTTATCCTGGCCGGGGAAAGAGACGTCTCACAAAGACGTGATTAACTTCCCCGGCGGCCTTGGGGTTTAAGGCTCTGTGATCGAAAGCAGTCATGCTCATGGGCCATTTGCTTCGTGCCTTATTGTGCTTCCTGCACCCCGACTTTGTAGTTTAAGTTAATGGTAACGTATTCACCGGCCAAAAAAAGTATCGGAGCAGAAACGGTGTTACCATCATGTCGAACCACACGGGACAATAAATTAATTGGTCACCTCCGAGGCTAATTTTTGGAAGAAAATTATTTCTGCAATCGAGTCGAGGTTAAACATTGCATCTAGGAGACACTGCATCCACTGTACCAACCCTCCCTGGCCTTGCAGCAAACTCAACACATTTTTCAATTGGGTTTTTGCAGGCCTTACAAAGCACCTACATTATAAATACGATTGGGCGAAATTAGTATTGTGTTGTGAGACCGTGTTTTACTTACACGTGCACTCACACATCGCTTGCGCAGGATGTGATTAACATACTGAAGCGGCTGTAAAGTCCAGCGGTCAGCACACTTGCCAACAAGCCATCTTCGATCAGAGTCAAGACTTCGATTTTCAGAGCCACTCCGTAAATTCTGCAGGGAACTACCAAAGCTTCTCGACGGCTGTGAAGTGGATTTTAACCAAAGGTTTATAATTTGGAAGAGTGTGGCCCAAGCGTGAAAATTAGTCACGACGAAACGTTTCATGGCAGATGCATTCTGATTATTTCATACGTAGCTATTGACTGCCAAATCTTCCTGGCAAACTAGACAGACGGGAATGTCTATGCAAAAACCAGGGAAGAACCATTTGAGATTAAACATATTTTTGTTTAATATCCTTTGTTATTTCGGTGAAGTCACGTAAATATAAAACTAATATATATGAAGAATAAAATAAAATGAAAGTTACAAATACAAATAATAAAAATAAAATAAAATAATACGTTGAAAATAATATAAACAAAAAACCCACAATACAAATAAAAAAAATAGTAAAATTAAATTAAAATTAATCATCTTTTTGTCACGAGGTACCTTGAATCTCAATGCCTGGCGTGCTTTTTAAGTGTTTTTGGTCTTTAAAACAAAACACATGTTTAATATCAGTCAGGCGAACTATATTGATGTCACTGTCGTGTGACTACCCCCACAGTGACAGCATTTAATGTGACTTCAGGTGACGTCACGAGAGTGCACTGAGTAAGCTTGCGCAATCCCCGAAAATCTCACCTATGCTTGGTTCTTTCGGCGAAGTCACGTAGAAGGGAAATAATAAAATAATAAAATAAAACAATAAAATTATCACGACGTTTCGATTGCAACACAAGCAATCGTCATCAGGTGTGAAACCACAGCAATATATTTTTTTAAGTGGCGTTTTTTTCTTGTTGTGGTTTTCACACCTGATGATGCTTCCTTGTGTTGCAATCGAAACGTTGTGATAATTTAATTATTTTATTTTATTATTCTATTATTTCCCTTCTACGTGACTTTACCGAAAGAACCAAAAACATGAATCCCTGCAGTCACGAAAGCTTTAAATCGAAAAAGTATCTCGCCTCGTTACACGAAGGTTAGCAACGTTAGTCTGGGGCATTGCCAATTAATAGACGAAATTGTAGAAGTAAAAGAAAATAACGCATTATGAAATGAGCGATTTCAGAACACAGCAATGTGTGCATTGTGTGTACTTGTTGTAAAATAAACAAATGCATCCCGGCCTTAATTGTGGCAAAAAAAACACAATTGAGTTCTTTCCAGTATGTGCTCGTCACTTGTTCCATCAAACAACGAAGGCATGGAACGTGACTTATCAAATTGCGGCAATATTGCATGCCACACTTCAGCGACTCAGTAAAATACTACGGCGTGCGTCTGCTACACGGGGAATAGTTTATCGACAAAAATCTATACCAAATGAAGTCGCTTAATCCTCGAGCCCGAGTCTGAGGAACTGCTGACTGGCTGGCCATCTGGCAGCCATTTATCTAGGCAAGCGTGGTGGAGGTTATTTTTTTTTATTTAAAGAAGCGCACTTACCCTCTGTATGTGCAGACGTTTCCCCCCTCTCACCTTCATATCACCTGCAAGCTCAGAGTGATTGTAATTGAAATATATATTTGTTTTAAATACGTGTTATTTGCAAATCGTAAATGCAGTCGTTACGACTAGTCGGCAAAGCACGTGCCAGGCGAAGAAAGTCCTGATGGTTATATTGATGTTGCCCTTTCAACTAGTTTACCCGACGTTTGCGGATAAAGTTCAAATAACGAACCAAAAGGCTCTTTATTCCAAACGAACAGGCGATCCTACTGAGACACGTGTATGCAGGTAAGCAGTCTGAGATGCCGTCTCTGCACAGCAAGACCATTCTACTTCGAGGACGTGGAAGCAAACACACAGCACTGACTTTCGGTTGTAACCCCACCTTGCCTGCATACTTGGTGATTTGCGTGCGTCTCTCCCCGTGGTCGTGTGAATTTTTCTCCGGGTCCTCCGGTGTAATTCCACATTTAGACTCAACATGCGTTTAGAGTATTTGGCTGCGAACGATCAATTTCAACGTTATGATAAGTCACTTCGTTTGAGCTATCATGTGGGGTCAGGTCAATTCTGAATAAGAGCTATTTAGCTAAGTAGGCCTACGCGACTTTACCGAAAAAAACAAAGAGTATGAATATTTGCAGTCACGAAAGCTTCAAATCTAGAATTAAGTGGGCTTATTTGGTAAAAAAAAACCCATTAGTTTTAGTAATTGTATACACCAACACAACACAAATTCCCAAGTGGTTATCCTGGGGGAAACAAGGAAAATATAACAATGCACAAATCATACGAGAAATCACGCACAAAACACATCATAAATATATCACATTTTTAAAATATGGTGAACAAATATCATCAAACAATTTAATAATGTAGAGTTCATAGAGGTGGAGTAATAAAAACAATGAAAAACATGTATGATATAGTTTTACGAAGTAACTAGAAAATTCTAAAAAATATTCTCTACCAGGGTCGATCCACTGCTGAATGAAAGCCTCCCAATCCACTCTAATGATCTTACACCCATCAATATACTCGTGTATATATATGCAGCAGAACTCAAAACATCTGTGCTCTAATAATGCGAAAATCCCAAACTTGGCAGATTATTGGCGTTCTCCGGTAATATATAACGTTGCAGAAGTCTTGTTACAGTTTAGATATTGGACGTATGAAAGTTCTCCTCTCGTGTTCACACACTGCAATGTGTACAACACATCAAAGCAGACGAAAGCCATATTAAACGTGTTCAAGTGGCATCCGGATACGGAGCGACTTATTTACATGACAGCTGCAGCGAGGCAATGCGCCACGTGACCAGAGGCCCTCTGAAGGGCGATGCATTTGTCCCGGTGCCGTTATCGCGTGCTGACCCGTCCGCTCGCCTCCCTCTTTTTCGCACTCACACTCGACCGCTGAGTGATGAGCACCTATCTCGCAGATACCACGGAATACAAAAAAACTCAACCTCCCCCCCACCTCCACCACCCCCCGGAACCCACTGCACTCCAACGCAAAGGTTACGCGAGGGTGGTCACGTGGTTCTGTGGTGGCGGCCGTGCCGATGTTATCTTGGCAAGCGTGTGTACTCCTCGATTCGCAAGCTTTTCTTTGTTGCCGGTTCAATACACACATATTAGCCACCCTCTTGAAAATGTGATAGTCGGATGTTATCGACGGGCAAAAACATTCTTCCGAGCAGGGATAGTAAAGCCAGCTGTCTCTCTCTCTCTCTTCTCACGTGAGTAAGAGAATCGGTGACATTGCGATTTTGGATAAGTCTTGAGACCTTGAGTGTTGAAGTTGGTGGCACAATTTGATCACTGTTGCTATTTTCATATGCCAGTGTCAAAATCATCTACTAATGCGTGAGATAGGAGCTCCCATAAACAAACTGCTTGCAGCGTAATGAAATCATCACCCCCCCCCCCGTGTAAATATATGCAAATAGGAAATTTAATTTGTATTGCAGCAAATTCTTAAAACTGATGAGGCTAGGTACATCGCTGTCATTGTTGATTTTTAAATAAACAAACATCGTAACTTTTGTTTTCTTTCACTGCAAAAACAAAGGACAATTATGGCCACCCGTCATTATCGCTCGACTGTGTCATTGGGGCCGTCCATAAATGACGTCACGCGATTTTGGACGATTTTTACCCCCCCCCTCCCCCTTCGTCACACGGCGTCACAAAAAATCAGACCCTCCCTCAAATATAACGTCACAAGCACTGCCCCCCCCCCCAAAACAAAACATGCTTCAAATCGCTTTAAACTATTGTCATTGTAGTGCGTATTTAATGTGGCGCTGCACTCTGATGTTGTAGGAGAAAACATTTATTAAAAAGTATATTTAATTAAGTATAACGTGTTGTCTATATTTATTTAAAGTTGCGCATTTTTACGTGACGTCAGATTTCTCAACACCCGCACCCACCCCCCTTGTCACACATCGTCACAAATGTCTGACCCCCCCCCCCCAGGTGCGTGACGTCATTTGTGGACGGCCCCATTGCTTCAGTATTGTTCGAGGGTGTTCTGGCCTACACTTCCAAGCTGGCCAAACATTTTGAAAGATGTGGAGGTGTTCACACTGTGCCCCACCACACACGGCCTGGTGATCGAACAACTCTGGTCGCACCCATGTGTACACTGGGTGGACAGAGGGCGAGAGATGTGGGGTATTGAAAACAAAAACTATTAAATATATTATTTTTATTTTACCAGGTAAGGGCTACTGAACTACATAGCTCTTTTATTCAGAAGCGACCTGGCCACAAATGATGGCTCAATTAAGTGGCTTTGTACGCGCAACTTTATAGCAGCCAAATACTGTAAACGCACGTTGGTTCCAAATGTGGAGGGTAAAACCGGAAGACCCAGAGGAAAATCCACACGACCACGGGGAGAACATGCAAACTCCAAATATACAGGCATTGTCAGGGTCGGCATAAAACCCACGCGCTCCTGCATATTAGGCCAGGGAGTTAACATATCACCATCAAGGTGCCATCGTGGCAACAATGGAAACATTGAATTAACTTTTCCATTGTTTCAACTGCCATGAAGCAGTAACCTCTGGATTTCAATTCTAGTGAGATAACCATTGCACCATGGATGTATATCCCATCGCTAGATCAGGTGAACACAAATAAGTAGGATATTTCCAATAAATAATGTGTTGTTCCAAAGTGTCCCTTTGCACAAATAAGCCCCGAATCGGTGGTGGAAATGCCCCATTATGTTAGCCGTGGGACGTCCTTCCATTAGATGACCACTGTTCACTCTGTGTAACATTTTTTTTGTTCCTGGGTAGTAAGTGTTATTTCCTAATTGCTTATGCTTCAAAAGTACAGAAAATGTCTATTATTCTTCACAAACTTTGATTTTGTGACCAGGACAGTGATATTTTGAAATTTACCAATTTTTCAGAACATTCCAGATAGATTCGGTGCTGAGTAAACTTGGAGTAACTTCTAGAACACTCTAGAACTTTCCAGTAATATAAAAAGTATTATGAACACAGGGGCCTTAAGCCCACCAGTTCAGTTTAGTTCCAGCTGCCTAAGTGGATACATATCTGCATTTTTCTGAGATGGCATCAAGACGCTGCAAGCATCCGGCAGACGCATTTTGCTATATCTGCGGCCAATTTATCAAGACAAGAGCGAAAAATGACCCTGTGGAAGCATCTGCTAAGATGTGTGAGGCCTACAAGGCATATTTCGGCATGCCTGTCGGGGATCAAGACAAACCCTGGGCACCTCATTTCACCTGCGAGCAATGCAACAAAAACTCTGGAAGGTAAGATGGACAATTGTTGCTCGGAATTTTATGTTATACAATTTGTTAACATTTTAAAAATTGATAAAGTTTTAAATTTTAAAATGTTTTACAATTTTCAATGTTATTAAAAAATATATCATATATGAAAAATGTTGCGAGAATCGCTTATACATTAGTCATGGGTGAAATAAATGCATTTTTGTAGAATGGTACAGAGGGGAAAAAAGAGCCATGCAGATCGCTATCTCAAGAATTTGGCGGGAACCCACTGACCACTTAAGCAACTGCTACTTCTGCATGGTGGACCCTTCCAAACGTCAGACTGGCAAGAATGCACCTATCACGTATCCGGACCTTCCTTCATCCATCGCCCCGGTGCCACACTGCCATGAGCTCACCGTACCCACTCCTCCGGAGAGAGAGCGAGGAAAATGTTATAGATCCAGATGACAATTTAATAGGTGGAGCTAAAGAGAGAAACCCATACTTCCCCAACCAAAAAGACCACAACGACTTGATCACCAAGTCCAATGCCGAGCTTATGACATCCAGGCTCAAGCAGTGGAACTCGTTGGATGAAAGTGTGCAAGTCGCAGAACAGAGGAAGCGTTTCCAACCTTTTTACAACTTATTCACCCGTTAAGATGGGCTCTGATTCTGCCACAATGTGACCAGTCTGTTTGAGGCAATCATAATCGCCTTTAACCAGAATGAGTGGCGCCTCTCATCCAGGAGCCTCAAAGCCGTGCTGCTCCATAATGGTAACAAGTACCCGTCTCTTCCCCTGGCTCACTCGGTGCACCTCAAAGAGGATTACAACAGCATCAAGACCTTGCTGGACGCCTTGAAGTATGATGAGTATGGCTGGGAGGTCATCGGAGACTTCAAAATTGTGACATTCCTGATGGGTCTCCAAGGCGGTTTTACCAAGTTGCTATGCTATCTTTGCCTTTGGGACAGCAGGGACACCAAGGCGCACTACCACAGGCGGGACTGGCCACAGCAGACCGAGTTCTCTGTGGGGAGGAACAACGTCAAGTGGGAGTCACTGGTGGACCCCCGGAAGGTGCTGATGCCACCACTGCACATCACATTGGGCCTTATGAAACAATTTGTCAAGTGGCATCCACTTGTGGCTATTGTGTTGCTAGAGATTAGCATGTCAATCTGTTAATGTAACCCTACGGCTACGGTGCTGAAGAAGCCATTGTATTGCTCGAAATTTGAGATTAGCATGTCAATGTGAGACGGCTCCCGCAGCAGCAGCTGTGTTAATGAGAGACATTCGGCCGATTAAACAACGAGAGCCACCGCCGCATCGAGGAAAAGGGAGCAGCAGCTATGTTAAGTGAGACATTTAGCCTGTTAATGTAAATAAATTTAACAAGGTAATGTAACTCAGAGAGTTGGAAATAACTGTTAACATCGGCAGGTAGGATGGAAGCATCACAGCCAGTTATAACTTTACCTGGTTAATAACGTCCTTCCAATGATTGCTCAGTTTGTATCCATCTCCTCGGTTGAAATTGTGTCTGTGTTTATATATCTGGATGGCTTCATGAACAAATCTTTGTTGATAGCCAGTGGGTTTGCATAGAACCTTCGTCTTGGAGAAATCAATTTCACGTGTGTCCACAACGTTAAAACAATGATCAGCCACGGCAGAGGTGTTGGTCCAACCGTGTTTCAGATCCGCCTTGTGTTCGCGAACACGGTCTGAGAAATGTCGCTTAGTTTCCCCAATGTAACTGCTGACGCAGACACAGCTTAGTTTGTAGACACCGGGGTATTGCATGTCAGGGATCACATCCTTCACAGATGGGATCAGATCACGAATTTTATGTACTGTGTTGAATCGGACCTGCATCTTGTATTTGCTCATGATTTTGGAAATATTTTAGGTGACCCCTGCTATGTATGGCAAGGTGATGGTTTTGATTGGGTCCTCAAGTGGTTCTCTCCAAACGGTTGGGGTGACAGCTTTACGGATTGTGCAGTCTGAATACCCATTCATCTTGAGGGCTTGGTGTACGTGCTCCAGTTCACTGGCTATGTGGGGATGGTCAGAAATTCAATGAGCCCTATGGTGTAGAGTTTTGATGAGGGAATTTTTCTGGGCTGGATGGTGGTGGGAGTCAGGTTTTAGATAGGCATCCGTGTGGGTGGCTAGCCTGCAGACAGTTTCCCAATGAGCCATCTGGTCTCTGTTCGATTAAAACATCCAAGAATGGTAACTTGCCATCTGTTTCCACCTGTTAATCTCTATCAATACAATGGCCGAGGTATACCTAGCTCTACGATCTTACATTTACTTGCAAATTCCATCTCTAACCCCGCCCACTTACCCTTGGGTTGCACCCATCTCAAACCTTTATCACCTATGGCTGCAGTAGCTCTCTCGCTATATTTCTTCCTCCCTCAGTAGTCCGCCTGCTGTATATTTTCACCCGAAGACGATTACTTGTGTTGCGATCGAAACGTCGTGATTTTTTATTCTTTGAACATTTTTCTATCTATGTGACTTTGCCAAAAGACCCAAAGAGTACCATTTTTTTTTTTCATGAATTAGTATAACTTTTTTTTTTTCATGAATTAGTATAACAAGATTCCTGTGTATGTTGACAGTCTATTTTTTTAAAGCAATAATTTATCTCAAATATTACACGTGCTATTATTGTATGGGCAGTGTATACTAACTACACAATTGGTCGTACTTGTGGGTAAGATGTTCCAATGAATATCACGATGCCACTTTACCCAACATTATCGCTTTGAATACAATGGCATTTGCAATCTTTTGCGCCTCTGCGTGAACTTGCATTATAGCCATTAATTTTTACGTGCAGTTAAATATTTCATCAATCTTATTAATATTATAATTATGTGAAACGCCTAAAACAACGGTGAAACGTTAACGGGCACAAAGTGGATAAATTAAGAAGCCATGAAATATGCATAAGCCAGATGTATTAAGAAAAATGCATGTGAGAGGATTAACAGGGACCTAAATGATCTATTGACCTGAAAATGGCTTTTGTCATGTGTGGCATATGTCCTTGGATAAACCACACAAGATTAACCTGAACCTTGATGTCATTAGCTGAACGTGCCGGCTTAGGCTTTCCAGTGTTTGCAAGGCATTAGTGGCGAGGACTGTTAATACAATGATTTATAGTTTTTGCTGAAATTTGTATTTAATCTAATGGCAATGCCTTATTATCTAATGGAGCTCTACCAAAATCTAACGAGATACTCTTGACTGATCACAGCAGAGTGGAGACTGCTCACTGAATGGGTGTCTGTGCGCACGTGCAAGTGTGTGTGTGTGTGTGCGCACTGCGCTATGAACTTGGTGACCTGAGTTTGATTTTCCACCACAGCTAACATCAGCAGAGTGATATTTGAACTGGTCCCGGGCCTCAAAAGAGGCTTGAATTTCATGCGGTGCGTAAACACCCGCACTGGGGAGACAAAGGCGACCGAGAATCGTACTGGCCGCACCACCCCATCATTCCCCATGCCGGCCTTAATAGGTGCTCGCAAACAACAACTTGCAGTGGGACAGTGAGTAATGCACTGTGCTACGAATCGGGTGACTTAAGATTCATACCCAGTGTGTGTATAAGATCAGAAGCAAGTGGTATACAGAAGCACGCATGAACTGTTTTAAGGCTAACATGTTTTTTCAATAATCTCAGCAAGGCACCAACACTTGTGTACCAGAGTAATAGGCACCTTGTGTAATAAATATTTGGCAAAGCTGCTGCTGCTTCTCAAAATGTATTTGGGCGAGCAAGCCAATGATGACTTATTTGAAAACGTATTATGGCTGCGTTAGACTTTACTTGATAATTATCACAGCTGGATGCAAATGCTGTGGTTTCTAGCAGGAGGGAAGAAGCGATGGCCGGAGACCATTGACCTTGACTACCCGTTGACGAGTAGCAGTATCGAGCCTGTGACCAAATCATTCGGAATGCCAACTGATCTCGTCGATCTCGTTTGTGAAAGAGGCATTGCGCCTGGATAGTGTTCGTGTGGGTGATCACCACGTGCAAATGGAGGCATAATTGGAATTGTGGGCATGAGAAGGAATTGCCTAAATATCCATTGTCGCCCTCCTCCAACCTTTATCATCCCTTCCTGACCAGTGCGGTGAAGTATTGACAAGTATCCGTCTCGACCTGGAAGGCGTACGGTGACCCTCACCCCCAGCAGTGAATTGTCAACAACAACAAAAAACAGGCTGTACGTGTACAGTATCAATTAAACAAGCCTTGAAAGTCAATTGTCAAAAATGGCCTGCAAAGTCAACCAAGCATCCCGGTTAGATTTTTCCCCAAGGAGGATGCCGTCCCCTTAGACTGACGCGAGACGGCCGAGCAAAAGCAAACTCTACATAAACGTGTTGACAGGTTAAACATTGGCCTTGGCGCATCAAGTGGAAAAAAAAACAAATCTGAACGGCGCAATATTTACCGGTGGAGAATGCTCGTGTGCAAAAACAAGAAAAAGAAAATGCCATCGACGTCCCAAAGGGGGTCCGTTCCTCTTTGAGTGTTTCCTGCGCAGATAATGTTGGCGGCTGTTTGGGGGGTGTGTGCGTAAGCTTTCCTGAGAAAAAAAAACCGAACGACGGTCGAATTATTCCCGCCAGCCCAGCGAAGCGACTCGTTGCATCCACACTGCACCCGTGGTGATGTGCACACGTGTGTGCGTGTCTGCGTCCGTGTACAAAGGAGTGCGCAATTTCAGCCCGAACAGAGCGGAACGCTGTTCCGAGGATGACGCTGGCTCGCCAAATTATTCTCGTCTCATTTGGTCCTCATCAGGTTCTATGTATGTGGGACTTCTTTTACACCGTACGTGGCCAACCGTGCTCATCGGAGGTGAGGGGGAACGGACAACAAACTAACACACAAAAAGCAGTTCTAAAGAAATTCATTTTCAACCTCGGAGATTTAAAAGTGCATAGCTCCAGTGGCTTCCTAATATCGGAAGAACGTTCCAGGCGGCCGCAGAAGCGCACCTGAAAGCGCGTGACGCAGTGCCTCTCTTTGTTCGATCGTGAGCCAAAAGCCGCTACTGCTGCGAGGATGACCCGAGTTCGCCTGATGGTTTATGCTCCTTGACGAGATCAGCGAGGTATCGTGGTTCACTTGTGGCAACCACTTTGTGTGTAATGAGCAATGCAGACGACCGGACGGACATGGTTCAGATCTTACCGTCACGACACGTGCCAAAGAATGTTGTACACGCTGCAGCTTGGTAATGTTTTTGGATTAATTTTGATAGGCCCTATTTCTTATACTCGTGGTAGTGCCGCCTTATGCCACGAATAATCCATACTCGAAGCCGGTTAAGTTCAAGTGTGTTTTATGTGTCACACGGAATCATCCTGTTGAGACATTGTCCTGGCTATTTCATGTGAGCGCAGCAGCAGAAAAACAAAGAAAAAAATTGGAAAATATCGGCTGAGATATTTAGCCCTGTGTACATGCACTGCATAAAAAGTATAAATATACTGCACTGCTATAATATATATATGCTTGTGTTCTAGGTATGTGCACAATCATATGCATAGCAGTTCGGTCTTAACTATCACAATTACAATAGCTTTATTCATTTGGAAAAAAACATGGCTCCCACTGAAGTATTATCGTTAAAGTAGTGGTTCGTGCTGGGCTCATCCCCTCATTCCTCTGAGGGCAATAAAATGAGTGCTACTTTGCGTTAAGTCTCCAATGTTTTTTTTTAGATTAGCACCTGCCATGGGAATGTGTAATTTCCACTGCTTGGTTGATTGCCACCGACATTGGCAAGCATTACTCCGTTGCCCATTTGAGCATGACGAAAAATTCTAACATTTGATATAAATACCAGGTAAGGCATTAATACCAAATGTGGGTTCTAAACTGAGAATACCCAATGCATTGGTCGCTCACCCATCACTCGTTTCATTTCAGTTGAACGGTTTATGTAGGCCACAAGTGTGCTGTGGATTTGCATACCATTGTATATCCATGGATATCCCTTAATGTGAAATTCTTAGCTGTGACCTGGACCTAACCATCGCTGCATTTCCTCTTCATGCTGACAGCTCTGTGAACATAAAAGAGACTTTTAAAAAAATGCCGCCCGTGTTTGTTTTTTCTCGGTTCGCGACCGCGTGCTTGGATAACGACAGACGTGTCCACGTTGAGGAGATGGCAACGCGCACATAACCACACAAATAAAGCAGCTTTAAAAAAAATATCTCCCAAACTGGGAGGCACACGCAGGCACAGACGGCAGCTCTGTGTTTTACGGGCATCATTTTCTGGTGACCGCTGACGGTTGCAACTGTTGCCAGGGATATTAAATACAAAAGAGGCGTTTACAATTATACAATTACGTATTCTTAGCTTTTTTCGGTAAAGTTACGTAGGTAAAACATTAAAATTAATAAAAGTAAAATAAAATAAAAATCACGACGTTTCGGAAGCAACACGGTTCCACCTGAAGACGGAAGCTTGTGTTGCTTCCGAAACGTCGTGATTTTTATTTTATTTTACTTTTATTAATTTTAATGTTTTACCTACGTGACTTCACCGAAAAAGACCTAAGAATATGAATCCTTGCAGTCACGAAAGCTTCAAATCTAGAATTATACAATTACGCCCGATGGAATTTGCAACAGCTTATACAAATAGAGCAGAAATTCGAAAATCCACATATCCGATAATCCACGAATCCATCATAATTTGCGGAATCCCACGCCGTCCAGGGCCACTCCCGTATTCCGTGGTGGAAACGCGGATTTTGGGATCTGTTCCAGGAGTGGCTAATTCCCACCCCCCCCTCCCCCCCCCCCATGTGCACCGGGGATTACTGTAATTCCGTTACGCGCTGTGCGCCGGTAAGCGCAGGAAAGCACGGGATAGAGACTTTTGACTTTTAAACAACTTTTATTGCCGCCAGCAGCAACAACACTGGAGGCGATTTCGGTATGAAATACACAAAGTCACCAGCAAACAAATGGAAATAAACGCTACAAATCCACGCGCTGTGCCGCTAAAAGCACCGCGCACAACACGAAAGAAAAGTCACGTGGTTGTGGTGGTCATCGCGCACGCCACGGTGACGAGCGAGCGCTTCAGAAGGTGAACACGAGGGTGCCGACCACGCTGGTACAGAGAGGGCTTTTCCGGCTTCCCAGCGTTCGAAGAAGACGTGCACATCACCGGCAGCCGGAGCCGCGCCTTAAGCAGACAGAGATGGCGGGGTTCAGCACCAGGAATGTTTGCCAGGGAACAGCCCGGCGAGCCAGGCAATAGCGCCGACGATTACGCAGCCGTGAGTATCGGGGATGCCAGTCCCTTCACCGATGATGATGATGATGATCGCCAGGGTGGCAGTGTCACCAAGCAAGTCGCAGGGCACCCGCAGGCGTTGAGTCTCAAATTCACGATGCCGTGATGTAATGAATAACTAATATTTTTTTAAAGGCAAAAATACCACGCTTCCCGTTCCCTCGTCCTTTGTGTTTTTTTTTCTCAGCATGTGAAATTACCTTTCCCGTGCCCCCTTCTCCCTCCCCATATAAAATCCTCAAGCCCCGAGGAGTGGTCCTCACGTACAGTCCCGTCGCGCCGAATTCGAGTTTCTGTTCCCCTCCAATGGCGATCGGCGCATTATGTCGGGCCCTCGAATTGTGTCGCGATAACACTATCTATATGAAATAGAATCGAACATTAAATGTCCGCAAGAGTGTGTGCGGCTGCGTTCGCATCCATTGGAGACGCCTGATTGCGGCCATTCTCAAATCCACCAGTGGATTAACCCCTCCACACACGCTGTCGTTCGCGGAGTTTCACTTCGCATACTTCACCGTGCTAGTCAGTGGGGATTAGTGAAGGGGGGCAGGTGGGGAACTGACATCACTCACCGCTCATTTTGGCCGTAGCCTGGGAGTCAAACTCAGGCCCTCTGGGTTCATAGTGCAGTGCGGCAAACCATCGCACGCTCAATTCAGTGACGGGAAATTCCATATTCCTATGGATTTGTGGATCGACTTGATTATGCCACGCGAGAACCCATTGCGGCTTTCGAAGTTTTATTGTCAAGGGTGACCTGGGTTAATCCGATACAGGGCAGTCCAAGTCGAGTACACAGAACGGAAACAAACTAGCAGAGAGAGAGGGTGTCGAAGCATATCGAAAAATCACCGAAAAGAAATAATAATAATAACAACAAAATAACTGTCATTAGAGCATAACGCAGAGTAATAAGTGAGGTAGAAATCACGATCAGAATAAATATCGTTGTGTCTCAAATATCGGAGATAGCGTTGTCTCAGAGATTTCCGCTTTTATTGTAAAACAAGCAAAACATATTTTACATGGACATAACATATCCGAACCAATACACATAGTTAGTCC
The DNA here is from genome assembly GCF_965212315.1 of Lampetra planeri. Lineage (NCBI taxonomy): Eukaryota > Metazoa > Chordata > Hyperoartia > Petromyzontiformes > Petromyzontidae > Lampetra > Lampetra planeri. The sequence goes on from NC_136150.1 coordinate 6,682,728, forward strand.
GTACAATCCGTTATGACTGCCTCTTACAACATCCGTCAGTTTGTTATAGAGGCCTCTTGTCTCTCTGTTTATACAAATTACGCATTGGAAAGGTGGTGGAGGGGAGGAAAGTACGGGAGGGGGGGCGGGGGGGGCAATGTACTATGAGACAGTATGGTTGCCGAAGTAAGATTACCATTTTAGAAAAAAAAAATGCTATCCTCTAATAAAAATTATAAACGTCCAAATCAACGTGATTAATAACCAGTGGTTCTTTAAGGACAAGCCCTTGATTAAACACAATTAAAAGAGCGCAAATTATTCCTTTTCTGCGTATTGCCAAGCTCCTTGAAAAAGCCAGGCTCGCTCGCCCAGCTATTAATCTACACCTCGTGTAGCTTTATTGATGTGTGGACGGTTGCCAGGACCTTCTACAAGGAGGCTTAATGTTGGAGGTTAGGCGGCCGGGGGTGTGAAGGTGACAGCTTTCTGGAGTACAAGAAGAAAGTTTGCTTAATACTACTATTGTTTGCTACTATATATAAATATATTTTTTATTTACCAGGTAAGGCCCACTGAGCTATTTAGCTCTTTTTCAGAAGCGACCCGGCCGCTAATGATAGCTCAACGAAGTGGATTATCGCGTGGAAATGTATTGACGCCAACTACTCTCAACGGAGGGAAAAAACACACGCGACCACGGGGAGAGAGACACCGCAAACTCGGGATCGAACCCACGACCTCCTGCGTACCAGGCGAAGTATAATACCTTGTGCCATGTCATGGAGGTGAACACCCCCACCATCAGCAGCAGATTTGATGCAGTTTGCTCCATGATGGAACCCTTTGCTGAAGCACCAAACACTGCAATATTTCACTCCGGGTAAAATCACGGCTAACCCATGCGTAATAGGCAGACATCGGACTGCTGCCAATAGGAGTGTTCGCAGACCCTACAGCTGTCGTGGATAATATGATTCGCGCTTAATAGGGGGCACGGATAAGAGGAGTTATTCTGTAAAGGTGTTTTCACTTTAACATTTTTGGGCAACAAATTGGTGATCGGACCGAGATCACCAACTTGTTGAATTTAACCAGGGGTTGGCTGCCAGACGCCAAGCCACGATCTCAGCGGTACCGGCCTCAGTGTTCTGAATTTCGGAGCCATTCGGCCACCTATTCATCTCAATTGTCAAACAAATCGAGCAAAATATCTGAATTGTAAATGCGCGCGTAAATGTTTTAAATGGACATTGAAACAGAAAAATTCTGCTCAAGTTTAATTTCACATTTGCATTCCTGAGCTCCGTTAGGTGAAGAGCTCAAATTCAAGAAAAACAAATATATTGAATGTTACGAATGCATACGTTGGAAGGTTGCAAGGGTCTTAGATCACCCAATGCGTCAGGAAGCATTGTTGTAGCGGTAAACTGCACAGCATAAATCACACCCGCATTGCAATTCATACCAGGGACCCCTTGGAAAATTGCACCAATGTCGAGTTGGGTGTAACGGCACGTTATAAATTCTAGCTGTTGCAGCTCTCCACTGGAAAAAGAAGAAAAGGCCCTGCTGATGAAGGTATTAGCATTCACGGGACAAGTGTGGCATGTCGCAGCATACAGAACACATATTACCTCCCATTCAAATAAAAAAAAATACACAAAAGTTCGAGAGAGAGAAAAAAAATCGAGGAAAAAATGATGAAGCTCACAAATCTGGAAAAACCTAAAGCTGTTGGTTTTATGCATTCCGTGCCTTCTCTTGCTTTTGGAGGCCTGCTGTGATGTTTCACTACTTTCTGGTTTGGTTGAAATTTGCTTGTGGAGCTCTGCGGTGATGCTTCACAATTTGTTTTGCATTTGTTTGCAAACCAGTGTCCCCAGATAAAAAAAAAACACATATATGAGTAAATAACAATCAAAGCTCTGCACAGATGGAATTCAGGTGGCTTCAAGGATGTTTTTTTTTCTTTCTGTGCAAGCATCGCATTGCTACATCAGAGCTCAGACCATATGGGAGCTTTGACAACATTATGGTGATCCACCAACTCTTGTCTTTTAAAGCACTGGGTAAGAAACACCATTAACCAATACTCCTCCAGATGAAGCTTGTTAAATGGAATTCAATGTTGATGAACGCAACTTCAACTGCCAAACAGATGAAGGCGGAGCCCTGCAATGTCTTGTTCACCCCACTGAGAGCCTCTCTAAGCGTCCGTACGATGAGTTTACTTCACACCATACACATCCAACCGCGCCGATTATCGAAGGGCACCAACATAAACGCAAAACGCAGTTCTACATAAATGAGGGTATTTGACCTACTCCTCCATACTGGCCAAACGTCTTGGAGGAGCTGGGGAGCCTTGGAAGAGGTGTGAAGCATCCCACACTTTACACCACCACGTGGTGCAACCGTCTGCACTGCTGCGTGGACAGTGACCGGGAGATTGAAGTAACTTGGTCATTGATTCAACTGCCACGCCGGGGAGGTTGAACCAGCAACTCCTGGATTCAACAGCGTAACTAAATACACTTGTTGACGTGTTGTCATGCTGCTGAGCCAAAACGTGTTCAATATTCACGAGAAACTAAGACTGTTATAATATTGCGTTGTAGAGATGGCGTTTTTTTTTTTACAAAAAAATCTAGGAAACATTGCCAAAGTCTACAAATAATATCAGCAACTGTATTTCATTGTTAAGCGTTTTTCAGAGAATGTAATGCATTCTAAATGAAACAAGGGAATACAATATTTGATAATATTATGAACATTACATATTGATGTACTTGTATTTATAATAAACAAAATCATAATAAACGGCCCATTTTCAATATAAGGCCTCCTTGTGATGTGTTGGTTATGGGGGTTGTTTAACTCTGCCTCACCACACTGGGCCGTGCCAGTCGGTGAAGTGGAGTGCAGTCGGTGGGCAGCAGGACCTGTTCAGATATCAGATCAGAATGTGTATTCATACTGGAGGAATCCGATGAGCTATAAAGTTATTTTTCACAGATGTCCATTCTGTCACCAACCGCTCATGTTTGCACTAGCCACCATCTCACCGCTCCACCACAGCTGCATTTGTCAATTCAAATAGTTAGAATCGTAGCAATATACCATAATTTCTATTTTTTTTTTAAATGAACATTTACAATGATCAGATAGTCAATGTTTGGTGTGTGTTTTACTGTTTGATCTAAAAAGCGAAACGGCATAAGTGGGTCAAAGCTTAGCTGACGACTATTTTACAGCATATAGGCTTATTTACAGATACTGCACAACTTAATCAAGCAACGTCATAGTGGTGGTGGTTCTGGTAATGATGATGATGATGATAATCTCAATTTGTAACTGACTGCACAGCATTCACTCACTCTCGAATATTGAGAATCACTCACAGGTGCAAGGGGCCACATACAACAGTGAAGGCAGCAGCCAGGCCGCGAGAGCTGACACCAACCAATGCCCAAGCTCTGCGGTCCTCTATATATTAAGATGTTTTTAGTCGACAAATGAGTGTTTACATGTGAGAGGCAACAAGAGCACACCTGGAGAAAGCCCACGCGTGGAAGGAGGCAACACTCTATCTCGGCAGAACACCTGTGAAAAGAAAAATCTCTATAGCTCATCGAATTGCTCCAGTAAACATGTTCTAATTTTGAGACGGAGTTCCCTTGTGTTTCACATCTTCTCCTGACGAGGGTATGGAAGCTGGACGGCCCATGGAAAGGAGTTGCACAACATCCGTGTGTGATTCATCAACCCTCGCCGCTGCCTCTGCAATGCGCGATGACAGGCCACGTGCTGCATAGCCATCACCGCCCGGCGCAGAAGTCATGGTGGTCACGGAGGTCGGGCCGATAATGACAGGGCTCCAAAAAACCCCGCATTAAACAAGGAACACGTTCACCTACTCGTTATTTATAAAACAACCATAAAGCGTGTAAACAGAAAATGAAGCTCCACCAATTCATTTATTATGTATATATAAGCGCAATGCATGCCACTTCCATGGGTACTTTTGTCAAAAGCATCGTAAGATGTTTTGCTATTGAGTTGTCACGGTTGGCTAACGGAGTAATACAGTCCTCAGATACGTTGGTAAATCCATGCAGTTACCAGTGGCACATTCAATTGACGAACATACCTGTTCCGCAGCCGAAATGATGTCCAATTGATTAAAAGCGTGTTGCTGTATTTAAAATTTCGATCGATGCCACAGAACGTCTATTGACACCGAGGAGACACTTGAAACATTTCCGATATGCCATGCAGACTCAACAGCAAAATCAATTGCGAGCTGAATGCGACGTATTAGTCATATATTTGGCGAGGTCTGTGTGCTGAACCGGGCAGTGTCAATCGGGAAAGAATGGTGTTCTTCCCGCGATAAGTGCTGTCATTTAGTATCGTGAATTGCAGCACTCCGCTTTGCTCTCTGCTTGTGTATTATGATATCAGGGTTATCTAAACAACACAAATAGGTGCATACTGAGCATTGTGGTATAGATATACATAGTAATAGAGTTTAGTTTTTATATAGAGCGGTAAGTCTGAACATATGCCATCGCGCACTTGTACGAGTCCTCGACGATCGACGAGGAATCACAGACAAGCTGGACGGTGGCAGTCAGGTGTGGGGAGTTGGGGACGCGGGGCGAGGAATCGCTGCCCGCACCTCCGATTAGCACAATTGGCCACGTGCGGTGCAAAAGAAGTTCAACATACGCACATGCTGTACAGAGCCTCGCGTAGCCAATGGGAAGCAAAACAGTAGCAGCAAATGCCCGCAGTCCTCTATATATTAAGATGTTTCCAGTCAATTCGTCAGTGTCTATACGTGCAGGACAATATATACATTATAGTACTGTATATTCATGAAGTGCATTATACAATGGTAAGTTTGAGAGACAGAACGAGGAACACATGGGTTAGCGAACATACCCAGGTTAAAGACATCATCCTGCTGTGAAGAGTGGCCTTCTGGAGGACACGTCTGTAAGAAGGGCTGATGGCCGATGGTCAAGATTAATGACGGAGTACGTGTGTGTGTTGAACTTCCTTCGCAACCATGCGTCGCCAACCGTGCTAATCGGAGTGACAGCCAAGGAATGAAAAGAGAATCAGAATCAGAGTGTTTATTTATGCTGGAGTAATCCGATGGGCTATAACACTCTTGTTCACAGATGTCCCGTTGGGGCGGGTAAGAACCACACAACAAGAAATCATACAAAACAACACCACAGGAGTGCAAAGTACGAGAAAGGTAAACAAATTGCCCAAACACAAACAGATGAAAACCATCCGTAGGCTTTCGCAACCAATATTATTTATAATAAAGGTTTTGGGGGTTAAATCGCATTATTTATAAATGTGTTGTAACCCTCCACCATCCGACACGGCCAAACAGTGAAAAATGTGTCACGTTGACAAAAGACAAATAGTTCACTACTTTAGCTCACCGGTGTGTTGAAGAGTGAATCCGCAGCATTTACAATTTTTGACTACGACGTTTCGCTGGTAATTACATCCAGCATCATCGGGCAATTCGCCAGAATGGTGAAGCCCTCACTTGCTCCCGGTCTTAAATAGAGCAGCAGGGTGACGTCAAAGGCCACCGAGGTATTAACTCATTTTAAAACTGCCACCTGGCCACAAATGGTCGCTCAACATGTAGAATCAACATCACGCGTTTAGAGTATTTGGCTGCAATACATTTCCACGTGATAAGCCACTTCGTTGAGCTATGATCTGTGGCCAGGTCGCTTCTGAAAAAGAGCCACACAGCTCAGTGGGCCATAGCTGGTCAAATAAAACTAGTTTATTTAGTTTAAGTGTTGACAGCACACTAGGTTCTGAATGGACCGATGAGAAGCCCAGGTTAGGTTCAGATCCAAATAGCTACTGGTATTGCGCGGAACTGGGAACTATATCTACGTTGCCGGACGAGGGGAGCTTATTTAACCATACTTCACCATGCTGGTCAGTGCGGGTTGGTTAAGGGTCGGGACGTGGACGCCTATAACTTGAATACAGCCCCGTGGAATGCAACAGGTTGGTATAGGCTGTGAGTGTGTGGGGGGGGGATAAAATGTATCAATAATATTGAGAGTGATTTACAGTACAGCGTCACATATATTGTACTGATAATCAAGCATTGTTCATTGTTCATTATGCTTCATCATTGCGAGAGTGCGCTTCATTGATTGTACCAGGCACCTCATGTTAACCCTCGTTGTTTTTTTGCACAAGCAGCACCCGTCACCTGCTGACGGTGCACGATGCGACTCGAAAAAAAGACGTGGGAACGACGCTAAGGGAGGACATGCAGGGTGCTTCAAAGAAATGTGAACAATTCTGAGAATTTAAAACGATGCCACAAGAAATGTGCTGCCTGCGGGCTCTGGAGACCACCTGGAGAAGATTCCTGGCACGTGTTGACAACGATGGCGACTTTTTGAAGCTATTCACATTACATTTGTTATCACGTTGCAGTGTAGCATCCGATCTTTGTCCATTACAAACGATAGGCCCATGTAAGTGTTAACATTGTTTTGAAGCAGTCTGTAGAATGCAGGAAGCATTTCGCCCCCCCCCCCAAAAAAAAATCACTAAACTATTTGTTTTCATTCAGCCACTCTATTTGGAAAATTAAATACAAATTAGCCAAAATATATGGGGGGGGGCAGGGGTGGGTGGGAGGAAGAAACCCATTGGGTCCCAATCGATGAACGCTACCTCGGAGAGCATTGGCCATCTTTGTCCCTTCATATTAAGAGACTAATAGAACTAAGAGCACAAGACCGGGGCTGGAGCGTGGCACGCAATCAAGGGAGAGTGCGCCGCTGGAAGTGCTTGTCCAGTTGCGCGAGGAACGCCGGTTTTTGCGGAGAGATTGTCCATTAGCAGGATCCAGGGACGCAATTCCACGGTCACCCATGGCAACGGCAAGGTGAGGGTGGCTCCTCTTTGGCAGGTTGCGCCGTTGCGACCGCAGGGGGGAGGCTGTTGAGTGCAGGGCCACACCGACACCCACCCCCCCAAAAAAAAAACGAATGGGGGGCCATCGATATTTCAAAAGCCTGCCGCAATGCAAACACCGTGCTGAATGCAAGAGACGGTGGGTTCCAGGTAAAAACATGTCACGGAGCAGTCCCTTGAAGAGCCGCGTGCAGCTCCGGGGAGCCAGCAGGTTTAGTGGGAACTACGCCGGCAGAGCGTATGAAGCAGCCGCTCAAAGGGAAAAGAGAACTCTGTAAACTACTATTCCGGGCACTGGGTAAATACACGCGATTTTGCTCTCTTCACGTTTTCCATTGTGTACGTGTTTTTCAGTCACCGGTGAGCAGATTACAGTGACCATTTTCCTCCGCGTTGCAACTGGGGTTAGCTATGCACAGAACCTATCAAGGGGAGGGGGAGGCAGGGGTTAAAAGGCATTGGGTGGGACAGTTATAAGAGGTGGGAGAAATCGCATCCCTGGCGATTCGATCAAATGTCACGATGAAGGGTCAAGATTTGATTTGCCGCAAATGGTAACACCTCGACCGTGGCCGCAGGGTTTACATGAACCCATGACGCACAAATCATACAAATCGAAAAATATTGATCCGGACCCATGTGATTTGATGCGTGTGCAACAAGCCTAAAAAATGAACATTAATCGATGAATCGTGTGCATTGCAACACGATTAACGTGTTTGTAAACAGCTCATTTTCAGTTATACCCAAGAGATCGCATGCCAGTCACCGGTCTGCAGATGCTCCATGGAGTTTGGTTGGTATTTTTGCAAAGCTTAAGCAAAAAAATAAAACTCAGCACATTCGTCAACACACGCTGCCCTAAGAAGAATATAAATGAGGAGACGTTTTAGGCAATAGCCCTTCTACAATGGCATGTCACGTCCAACATCGATCGTTGAAGGGTCGTTGCCCGAAACGTCGCCTATTGTGTATACTTTGGTCATTTTAGGGCCACAGTGTTATTGATGAATGCGTTGGGGTTTTGTTACGTGTGCTTGTGCGTCACTTCCAATGCAGCGTCGCGAAAAATATTTTTTACATCTTAGTCGGGTGTGGAATGTTCCGTGACAGAGTTATTCATCAAATGTGGTGAAGTTTTGTGGAATAAGAGGTAAATGTTAAGAGTGAGGTGAGGATTTATTGTTTTGAGATGTTGGACTTTTAGGCTTTGTTTTGGATTTAAATTCAAATATGTTTTATTCATATGTACGCCAAAGAATACGTGCAATAACTTCACTCATTTAAAAAGCAATACTTTTCATGGAAATAATATTAGATTTTAATCTGACCAAAAGGTAATGTCACGAACCATCAAAATGATGTCACGTGACAGCACTTTTTGTCAGGAAACGCATTGAAGAGACGTCAGTGTGTCACTTCCTGTGATGTCACACTTGTGATAATGCTTAAACCAAAACTTTTTTTGGGATCAATGGAAATTTTGTGTCTAGGCCCAATAAAACAAAAATCTGATTAGTCCAGTAATTTGGAAAACATCCTACGTATATTTCACGTGTTTAATGTTCATCATCCACGTGCTTTTGATGGCTGAAATTTGTTGGGGTCTTTGATCACGTGCAGAAAACTGTATGACGTCATGATAACCGCAATCCCTTTTGCTACAATTGATATGTCTTTCTTCTTAAAAATAAAAGGCTCGTGCTCGCCGACCTCTCGTCATGTCTTCATTTTGCTTTTTGTCGTTAGCTTGTTGTCCTTCCTTATCACCTCGGTTGGCTACGTACGGTGCGAAAGAAGTTCGACGTACAAACATTTTCCCAGTCATCCTGCATTCTGTCCAATTTCAGTGTATTCCTACACACCAGCATAACGCAACAACACATGAGGATGGCGGTGCATGCCTGTGATCCAATGCGTTTGAGCCGAGGTGTTGGTGGATCGTGCGAAAGGCTCTAAATCTCTCAAACCCACTGGGCAGCGGAGGTGACTAGGAGATTTGGAGTCCATGTGTGTAAGGCTTTGGGTTGTTGTCTACCGACATGTGTTACTTGTTTACGGACAACCCAGTTCTTTCTCCTCCCACACGTGCCAAACCGTCACACACTTTAGCAATGAAATTGTCCCGGTTTTGACACATAGACTTTCGCGACCAATGTTATTCACAATAGAGGGTTTTTTTTGGGGGGGTTAGGTCGCGTAAATATAAATGTGTCGTTAACCCACTACCACCAGACACAGCCAATTAGTAAGGTTTGTCACAATTCTGGCAAAAATTGCCCGATGCAGCTGGGTGTAATTGCCAGCGAAATGTCACGATACTGAAATTGCAAATGTTGTGGATTTGCTCTCCAACACACCGGTCGTCTCAAGTAGTAACTAAGTGGCACGCTTTGTTTACGTGTCATACCTTAATAATTGGCTGTGTCGGGTGGCGGCGGGTTAACGACACGTTTAAATATACGTACGCAATCTAACACATAAAAAAACTTTATTATAAATTAAATTGCCCCAAAGGTTCCAACGCAGCACCCTCCAAAAAAGGCTTAATACTGAGCGAGGCTTCCCTGGATACACAAAGGACATCATTACGTGCATCCAACACAGGAATCCAATGTACTCATAACACAAGAGACTGCAAATCATGGACAGACTAGCTCTTCCACGCTTAGTCCTTGATACGGAAAAGTGGTTCACAGAATGCTAAACTGTTAATTAAATTAAATAGATTGCAGTCTTCTCTATAGGGTCCCTGTGTGTATATATCAAAGGTTATGTAGACATAATATCAGAAACCGACTGTAATTGGATTTCGTTGGTGTTTGATGCTTATTTTTTATTTTCGCTGAATGGCACAGATATAATGGAATCTGACACTTGTGTTGCTTCCGAAACGTTGTGATTTAATGTATTTATATTTTTTTGTATTTAATTTTATACCTACGTGACGTTACCGAAAGAACCAGAGAGTACGGTATAAACATGTCCATGTATATGCATTCACAGTTATTATCTTCCTAAGTATATGCAGGAAAAAATAAACTGTCGCAAATTTTTTTTTTCGCCCAGAAGGTTATACGATGCGTGGCCAATTCTGTTTTAGGTGTTGTGGTGTAAGATATGTAGCGATTGTCGCTAGGTGTATAAAATGTGATGACAATGTACGCCCTATGTCAATCTACTGTTGAGGGAAGATCGCCCAAATGCTGTTGCCAATCAGGGTGGGGGGGGTTGTTTGACCATATTTAACCACATTAGCCAGTGCAAGTGAGGGTTGGTGAAGGGAGGGGGGGAGGGAGACCCAGAACTGGTTCGTATATCATTCGCTACTGATGTTAGCCGTGACCAAGAATAAAACTCAGGCGACCAGGTTGATAGCGCGCAAAACCACTGATACTACATCTCCTCTCCTGCACAGACAGCAAATGAATGCAAACGCACAGACGCTACAGCCGAAGCATCGTGCAGCACTGTGCACACGTGTGCACATACATGAGAACATCGTAAGCAACAGAGTTAGAGAGAGGGAGCACAGGTGAGCGGTGGTGTAGCGGTTAGCGTGCTGCGCTACGAACCTGGCGACCCGGGTTCGATTCCTGCTTGTGGACAACACCAGTGACGATTATCTGAAATGGTCCTGAGCCTTCCCTAGGTCGACTCAGCCTAAAATGGGTACCTGGTACGGTGTGTAAACATCAACCACTGGGGAGACAAAGGCGGCCGGGCGTGGTGTTAGCCACCCACCCCCTAGTGTGCCATGCCGGCCTTCATAGGTGCTGCTTGCTGACAGCACTTGCCCCAACAGTCTGTTTAGGCTATACGGGGGATGTTTGTCTTAGTTTTTTTTGTTGCATATGTGCACACACGCACACACGTACACATGCAGCAATAACCCACGCCAAATGCATGAATAAATAAATGTTGACACAGCATACAACTATTGAGCGCACCAATGAAAGCCGGGCAAGAAGGCAATTCTCTCGGGGGGTTCAGCATTTCAACTAAAAATGTTAAAAAATTTAAAGCTGCAGCTGCTGTTCATTTTCTCTTTTGTGTTGTCGGGGCCTTGGATGCTTTGGAAACCTTCCCCCGGATGGATGCTCGGGGGAAATTCCAAACGAGAGCGGGAATAAAGATGAATTGGCCTGCACGGGCAGACGGCGGAATTCGGCCTCGGCTCCCGTTTTTCTTTTTTTTTATATTCATGATGGCCCAGATGCTCATCATCTCGCGCTGATGGGTTTCTGCGTCGCGCGCAACCCGGGGTAATGATAGAACAATATTTTAACACCGTCAGCCCGGCGGCATCGGACAACGCCGTGCAAACACCCGCACGCGCCAACTGCGGGCGGTTTGTAGGCACCGCTGGAGCCCGTGGTCACAGAGAGACAGGGCCCACGCATCCCATCGCAGCGAGGGATCTTCCGGCGAGGAAATTACAAATCTTTCATGGGTGTCCGGAGGGACGGCGATGTGAAATGTATTCATTTATTTTCTCACTTTCAATTACTTCTTCTTCTTCTGGGTTTTCATGTTCAAATATCAAAAGTCAGGTCAAGGCCTATCCGCCCCCCCCGCCAACCCGCTTAAATGGGACTGGGGTGGTGCTTATCTTCATCCCAGAGGTAGGAGCTCTCTGTAAGATAACGAGTATGAGTAAGATAACGGCTGTTGACTGCGCAAACAGCGGTACTCGTTTTGTTAACCCGGGATTGATGATGGGCAGACGTCAAACCCTGACCAGGATTTCGACTCGCGACGTTTCGATTTCGTGGAACGAGCGCCTTTGTGCGTCGCTTCGGATCACATCTCGGACGCTAAGCAGGTGTTTTACTGGTAGAAACCAGAGGTGTGGACTCGAGTCATGTGACTTGGACTCGAGTCAGACTCGAGTCATGAATTTGATGACTTGCGACTCGACTTGGACTTGCATAACAATGACTTTGTCCCACCTATGATATGTGGACTCGAGTCATGTGACTTGGACTCGAGTCAGACTCGAGTCATGAATTTGATGACTTGCGACTCGACTTGGACTTGCATAACAATGACTTTGTCCCACCTCTGGTAGAAACCTCCTGGTTACACCAGTCCACAGGGAATTATTGTGTCCGTCGTGCAGGGAGGGGCTGGGTGGGGAGGGGAGGGTGGGGAGGGGCTAGGTGCGGAGGATGAGGCTGGGAGGGGAGGGTGGGGAGGGGATGGGGCTGGGAGGGGAGGGTGGGGAGGGGATGGGTGGGGAGGGTGGGGAGGGGCTGGGTGGGGAGGGTGGGGCTGGATGGGGAGGGGTGGGAGGGGTGGGGCTGGGTGGGGAGGGCCTGGTCACCCCGTGGTGCCCTTATACAACTCAACGTTTAACCTACTCACGCCGGCTTGTGCCCGCCCTCACAGTCGGGCATACAGTATTTGCGGAATACAACACGCCGCCGTTGACCCTGGCCATTGAACGAGCAACCCAACGTTCCTACCAGCTCCCTCCGCAGGAATGTGTTTTCCTGTTGCACATTTAAGCCTGGATAGCGCTTGGATGCCGTGACCAACACGAGCAGGTGCAGTAGGCACTGCAGGCAGTAGAGGGCAGTGCAGCCTACGTCATCGTTGTTTGCTCGAGGGAATTTTTTTGTTGACACGTCATATTGATTTACGTTTGCGCAATAATTTTGAATTTCTCATGTGACGCGGTTGGGGTTTTTTTGTATCTGATTTATTTAGCTTTATTTTTGTACCTTTATTGTATGTACGTTGAAGTTCATTTGCACCGTACGTTGTCCAACCGTGTTAATGGGAGCTAAACACAAAACAGCACTTTTAACGAAATGCGTTGTCAATTTCGTGTAGTGGTGTAGTGTATAGTAACGTAAGTGTATAGTTTAGTGCATTGTAGTGTAGTGTTTCGTGTACATATAGCGTAGTGCGCGTCGTGTATAGTTTAGTGTATAGTTGCATACTCTCTGGTTCTTTCGGTGAAATCACGTAGGTAGAACAATAAAATAAAACAGAAAATAATATATCACGACGTATAGTTGCAGTTGTGACATTAGTGAGCCAGGTCACTCATGCAACTTAAGACGCATCCCAGCACCAAAACTGGTGACACAAAAAAACGTTGAAACTTCACCTCACACCGACCAGTGCGGTGAAGAACGATCAAAGAAAATATCCCTCTGCGTCTGCGAGGCCCTCGTTCAGCAGTGAATTGACGAGTTGCGACAGTGCCCATTGAAGTCATAGCGGGTACGAACGTTCATGTGAAGGCACGCGTGCGCATAACGGTCACAATCCTGCAGACATGGATGCGAGAAACTTTGAAAGCATGCACTTGTTTCTTTTTTGAAGTCGGTAGCAAAAAAAAACCCACCAAATAATAATAAACAAATAATCACTGTGTGAGGCACTGATTATTGCATGAGGACAGACAGATTTATTACACATTATGTTGATGGGGGTTTTAATCAAAGCAAAGTTTGACGCGAGAACAGCGATGGGAAGGTTGTTCCAGCAACGGAGGCAAGACAATGAATGAGTGAGCATTTTTGTTGTTGTTGTTGTTGTTGAAGGTTAATGTCACAAAACTGCAGCAGGCCAGAAGCCACCGTTTCTGCATAAAGCAGTTCCCCGTGTACATATGAGCACGATGCATGCACAGTATGGTTAACGTTTTTCGTCGTTGTTTTTTTTTTGGAGCAGATGGAAGCCAGTTAAATGTGGAATATAACTCACTGTGGTGAGTGAAATAGTCACTTTTTAATTAAACAAGCCGCGCAGCTCTGATATAAAATGTCAACACGATTGAGGGGTTGGGAGCCTGCTCTGATTTCAAATTTAATCGACATTCGAGCACGGTGGTAACACAGTCACCAACACCAGCGCAGAGCGCGTGGACTTATAGTCTGCTTTGCTCGTTTGAGCCATATTGCTGAACGGAGATTTTCCACCCTGAATCGGGTGGAAAATCTCCGTTCAGATGGCAGGGGCCAGTCCTTCCGTGGGACTACCGCTGTCTGCTTCTCACAGTGTGGTACTGATTTGATCAACCTTGGAGAGATGACACGTTGAGTGGACCCCCTGACTGAGATGTGATCTCAGAAATGTGCTGATTGTGAGTCGATTGATCTATCCACAGAGCCAGTTATCATCTAGATAATGCACGTGTACAGCTGTCTTTGTCAATCCACTGCTGGATGAGAGCATGCCCCTGCCTGTGTGGGTCATGAGAGATTTTGACCATACTTTACCATGTTGGTCAGTGTGGGTTAATGCAGGCTAGATTAGCGAAGAGGTGGAACCGTAGAAGTGCAGTGCAGTACAACTATTGACTTTCTCAGCACTGCTCTGTAATGCCCACCCACATAGCAAAACATTCGGTGACCTGTCTGTGTTTGGAAACCACCCATCCAAGCAGCTGCCTGTAATTAAACACGGCCCTCAAGCGTGGTGGCCTCTAACCGGTCACCAATGACCGCAACAACAACAACAAAAAACATTGTATTAGATTTGATTCTGTATTCAATGTGGCTAAATTCAAGCGCTCCGGATTAAAATGATCGGTTTGGCTGCCACGTGACAAAACCTCACTCCCCTATGCAGAGTGAGTAAGAAGTGCTGCCCTCTACTGTGTGTGTGGACCAGAGATAACTTGCAGGGATCTCAACACGAGGTAGCTACGTGATAAATATATATAATGCTGTGGGCCGTCTCCCAACACAAACGGTTGTACTTGCCGTGTTCCGTAAAGGAATGTATTTGTCTGATATGACGCCGATAGTGCAATCGGGGAGAAAAACGTGAAAAAATTGCAACAATTTTTTCTCTTCTGGCAAACTCTACCATTTAGACCCAAAATTTTGCAGCTCTTGGCCCGACCCAAAGAAAATTGTTTCCAGTTTTGTCTGATCACGCGGGAACATATACGTGAATTGGTCGAGCGAGGCTTGATTAATATGTCCTTTAAATAATTCACACCTTCATCAGCAGTTACTTAATCCTGCTGAACTAAGGAATTTCCTAGGTTCCTTTAAAACGGGAAGAAAAAAAAAACCGTGCAATCATTTCAGAATGTACACAGCAACGTGAGCTTTTGCATGTTCCGCTCACCTTTGGAAAATCATTCACGTTAAGTCACAACAACTGGGATCCAGGGTGGGCTTTTGGCAGCACGGTAACTGTCAGATTGTCCGATGCATTGATTCTCTATTTCCCATTGCCACTCTCTGTTGATGATGGAGTTTTATATATATCGTATACGGTGGAATATGATGCTGTTATAGAGGATGAAGAACATTCTGTCAGGCTTTTATTGAATTGTGGGCAATGGTCATTAGATTCCAAAATAAAGTGGCACGTATGTATGTTGAACTTCTTTCGCACCTTAGGTAGCCAACCATTCTAATCGGAGGTATGGGGGAAGGACAACAAACTAAAAACACACAAGCAGTTATAAATAAATTCGTTTTCAATCTCGATTATTTAAAAGTGCATAGCTCCAGTGGCTTCCGAATAGCCTCAGTGGCTAACATTTTCTCCACGTGTGTGTGTATTTGTGAATGTCTACACATGTACGTATGTTTACATATATATTTTAAACATCTAAGTTAATTATTGAGCATGGAGAAGGTGATCAGCTTCTCTTCACAGCCTTGAGGCACTGGTAGAAATTCCACTTTCCTTTTGGCAGGGGCGAATCTATCCATAGGTCAATCACTGTCGACTCCCCCAAACGGTGGCACTTATTTTATCGACCCCAGAGAGGTGATGGACCAAGGCAACCAAGATGTCAACTTGCAACCTTCCAATGTGGAGTCGCTCTCTCTTCTGCTGAGCCACCGGGCCTACACGGATTGGTAAATGTCAAGTGCTCATCAATCATTGCTGCGTGAGCATTTATCATACATAGCGCGGTCAGAATAATAATAACTTACAATAATTTGTCAATTCAAATTCTGGATGAAGGCCTCCTCATGCCGCGTCGATGGTCGAGGGGTTGTTTGACCATACTTCCCCTTCCTTGTCAGTGCGGGTCCATGGAGGGGTGAAGGGGGGGGGTAGAGTCGGTTCAGATATCATCCACCAAGGCCGGGAATCATGTGTCTATGGGTAGGTACGCAATAATTTATATTTCTCCATTGTTTTGTTATGTGTATGAGAATATGCTGGTGTCCAGTGCATTTCAATGCTTATCAGCATTTGTCATATTCATGTGGGACAAAGTCTAGAGAGAGGTCAGTTAAGTGACCGAGACAAATTAGCTATAAATTTGGGCCTTAAAATTGCGGCAAAATTTCTTGACCTAATATCATGGGCCAATTAATTTGCACATTCATTCAATATTTCATTTACAACGCACAAAACAAATTGAAATTAACAAAACAAAGACATTCAGAGGCGTGGGAGAACAAATTAAAGAAAGAGAAAAGCCTCCAGATGCTGACAAAAGGAAGACACCAGTGTCGAGTGAGGGATTGAATTCCAGGCAAATGGAGCTGACGATAGGGAACCAACATTCGTCTGGTCTGGTTCGAGAAATGGGCTCGACAAGAAAGCCGCATGAAGCATATTGGAGATCTATAATAACGTTTGAAACCGATATATTATCATACAAGCAAAATACATCGTGCAACTTTTTTTCGCAAACACAATGGGCCACATTGGCATCTTCACCTTGGAGATTCGTCCCACTGTTGGCGAACGGAGACATTGGCTCAATTTTCACTCAAAAAATTCCGATGGAAATGAACAACGCGCGAAGATCACAACCCAACTCACAGTGCCTCACCTCCAAAATGTGATGTGCATTCAGATTTACAGCCCTGATCTAGGAGAAAAAAACCTCTTTATTATTATTATATCTGCGGAGGGTTACCCTAAAGGATAACCACTGTTGACTTCCCACAATGTTGACTTTTCATCGGCTCCCGAGGGATGAAGAGCGGATTCGACCCCCTGACCTAGGATTTAAACTCTCAACCTTCCAATTGTGAGCCGTGTGCTCTTGTCACAATGCCACCTGATTGCACATGTGACATGCACACTTACAACCACACCTAATATGTACGAAAAACACGTTCGTAAATTGAGCCGCTGCAACAATTGAGGTAATTGTGAAATCTAAAAAAATTATATATTGAAAAATTAAACGAGGATTGAATTTTTTGGTAGAAGGTAGGTTCAAATTAATTGGTATCTTCAAAGTGATTGAGTATGATGGGAGCCAATACAATAAATGAGCGATTCATGGCAAGCGATCAATCACTTGGTTAACTCTTAATATGCACGCATGATGTAAAGATGCAAGGGAAAAAAACCAACTCACTGACTGTTTTCCTCCAAAGTTTATGAAGCAGACACTGAACCCTGCTCAAATATAAATCCTACAAATGAGCTCGTAATTAAATTGCCAGGATGCCAAGACACGCGCAGATCTGGTGATGTAAGGGGCAGTTTTTTAGATGTGTGCTCCAGCATATGTCAGTGTGCCAACCATGGTCATGAGAGCACTGATAATAATAATGTTTTCATTGTTTGAAAATCCTGGGTTTGACCACAGTAACCCCTTGGAGGATTTCCTCAATAAATATCTTGAGGCTAGGCTTCCTAGGCTGGCCACTTGGGGATGACATCCCCCACGACAGTAACCTCCTGGGTGCAGCAGGAAGTAGATTGCAAGAAGAGCAATATGCACGCACACAATATGTAGCATATACTGGTTCTGTGACGTTTTGCCCATCTCACGATTCAATGATTTCTCACGTTGAACTTCTTTCGCACCGCACGTAGCCAACTGCGCTAATCGGAGATTCATGGTGACGATTATATTCAAGACCCAATGTATATTTTCGTGAATGTATCAGCCTCGAGTGGCTGTGACATGAAGCCGTTACATTCAACAAATGCTCCAGATTGAAAAACATATTTTCTTACCCATATGATTCGATGCACCTATCGCAAACTATAAGAATCGATTCTAGATTTCAAGTTTTCGTGACTGCAAGGATTCATACTCTTTGTTTTTTTTAGGTAAAGTCACGTAGGTAAAAAATAAAATAAAATAAATGAAAAGAACTGAATTAAAGCTTTCGCTACGTTTTCCCCACCTGAAGAAGGACGCTTGTGTTGCGCCCGAAACGTCGTGATTAAATTTAGTTGTTTTCATTTATTTTATTAGATTTTTTACGTACGTGACTTTACCGAAAAAAGACCAAAGAGTATAAGAATCGATATCAATCGATGAATCAAGGAATCGATAAACCCTTAGTTTATCGATCACAATCTGGCCAGGTGAAACTGTACATCTGTCAGGTATTGTAATCCAAGATGGGCCGAGCCTGGTTAGTGTTTGGAATTAAGACTGCCACTGCCGGGCATGGCAAGTTTTGTAGATTTGGGCTGAGAGTGACCAGAAAGGGGGGAGTACAACGTGGGATGTGTGAATCCATCTGTGTGGAGCTTTAGGCTTCAGCCTCTCACATGTGTGAGATTGGTATGGGTTCTCCGATGTCCTTTCACACGCAAAAACTCCTAAATAGGACTGGCCTATTTTTATTGTCCGTCCACCACACCACCAATCAGCACGGTTGGCTATGTACGGCACAAAAGAAGTTCAACATACATCCATACGTACTGACCAGATGCAGGTCCTTCTTGAAACAGTTGTTAGACTCAGTGAGGCGTTCGTGGACTAATAATTGGAATGACAATGCCAAAACGTATTGTTATTATTTGGTGATGCGGTGGTGCAATGTTTAGCACACTGTGCTATGGATCCAGTGAAGTGAGTTTGATTGCCTGCCGTAGCTATCATAAGTGAAAAGGGATTTCTGAATTGATCTTGGGCACTGCCACCCTCCATCCCCACAGCCTTTGACCCACGAACATTGACCAGCGTGGTGAAGTATGGTCAAACAACACCCGTGTCCGATATGATATGGGGAGGCAGCGGATTTACAAAGGACCGAAATGTTTAATGGTAAAAAAAGAGAGAAATTACATTCTCGATTCTCTAAATCAGAATCGGAATCTTTATTTAGACCGGAGGAGTAATCTGATGAGCTATGAAGCTCTTTTTTTTTTATCAAACGTCCAGTATGGGCGGGTAATGAATGGATGCCTCCCTTGTGCCACGTCGGTTACGCAACGACCCGTTGCAGCATTGCTGCTGCATTCCTTGGGTTGTGATTAACCTTCCGGACGGATATCCACACTTTCGATGGCACTCTACCCCCTCGCCTCCCGTTGTCTCTCCCCCGTTGTTGTCGTTGTTGTTGTTCAGAGGGCAGTCGCTCATCGGCTCAGATGGATATCCGTCAGCGCAAATGTCCGTTTCAAGCAGTGACTGGGAATCGAATTTGGTTCGTGGAATTCATAGCGCAGCGCCGCACAGTTGCATCACACTATTATTATTATTCTTTTTGGTTTTAGTCTAAATATTATTATTTTTTAAATATATACTATACTAATACTCAAAATGGTAAATAAATATATATAAGGTAAAATATATAAAAGCTCTGCATGCTACATACACATGATGTATTTGTTTCTAGGCTTCATTGAGTATTCGGTGGTTTCAACTGAATTGTAGCATCAGCAGTTTGCTAAATGAATCAAATGGGCTGCACCCAGAATTGAAAGGCTAGCATAATTAGATTTGTATTACAGAACACCTAATCGATTAAAGAAAGACGGTGCTGGTTGCTAATTGTCACTCATAATTGGATGCGTTTCTCCTCCAAAAGGGTTCAATGGCAAGATAAAACGGACACGTTTATCATGAATCTTGCTATTTTCAAATTTAAAGGAATAATGGCTGTTGAGCTGACATACAAAGCAGTATTGAAATTTAAAACAGAGGCATCAAACCCTGAAATGTATCTCGCAATCATGAACAGAAAAATACATGTTTGTACCGGGTATCACTGTAAAAGGCACATTTACAAATAAAATAAATGTAACGTCATACAACTCTCCTTTTGTAAGTAGTAATTTTAAGTAAGCCATCCGAGCTATCCTCAAATAATTTTTTGTAATTACTTTCTTCCACAGGGAGACTCACCGTGGAGTGAGGTAGAGGCGGTTACATGAACAGGTCAGATATGTGAACATCCGTGGGGAAACGACAGTTTTACCCCGTGCACAAATATTTCCGTGAACAATTACCTGGCATTTTTTTTTTACCAGGTAAGGCTGACTGAGTTATATAGCTCATTTTCATAACGGACCTGGGCACAAATGATAGCTTAACGATGTGGCTTACCATGTGGACATTTTAAGCAGCCAAATGCGAAACTCTAAAAACCCACGTTTCTAAATGTGGAGCGAACAACCGGAAGACCCGGAGAAAAATCCACACGACCGCGGCGAGTACATACAAACTCCAAATACAACAGACATCTGGGTCGGGATCGAACCCACAACCTCCTGTATACCGGGTGAGGTAGTTAACATCTCGCCACTGTGGCGTTCTCATGTCCAATATCATCAGATCTCAGGAGCTAATCGAGGTTTTATCCTGCATCATTTTTGCGTGGGTGACCACCAGGCACGAGAGACAAGACGCAGCAAGTGTTGTGAGTAGTAAGGAGGCATTGCAGGAAAATCAATTGTTGTTCTGCACTCCGACGACTTTCGTCATCCCGCACTGACCACGTTTGGCAAAGTACCATCATATATCCCTTCGCGCACGTGCCCCATACCCCACAGCCTCTCATCCACGTTGCACCCATCAGACACTCTCACTCACCATCACACTCCACCTTATTCTGGCTTGCCCACCACCTTAGCAACATCAGCTCCATTCCCAGGCCCCGTCCCTCCGTCCATTCCGTCACCTCGCTCGCTGAACGCCGTCAGCTTGCATTTTAAAGTGCCCCGAAAAAGGCGCTACGTAAATCCGAAATGGAATAGAATAGAACGGTGTGGGGAGGCACTCATCCAGCAGTGGATTTACAAAACACGTAGAACACGTATGCCTGCAGATGTAGTCCACACACACATTCTATGCGTCGGCTTTTACAACAATATCATTCCCAAGAAAGCTAAGCTTTTACTCTTTGGTTCTCTTGGTAAAGTCACGTAGAAAATGTAATTAAATAACAATATAATACGACGTTTCGATTGCAACACAAGCGACCATCATCAGGTACAAATGAATGAGAAAACAAACATAGTAAACTTAGAAATATAACAGTCAACACCCCACCTGGTTCATTACGTTCTTCCAAAGATTGCTAAATTTTAGAGAGAGACAAAACACAGAAATGGAGACACATAGACAGACACACATGCAGAGAGAGAGACACACACCGAGACACATAGAGAGACACACACCAAAACAAATCTAGTTTAGAGCTGAGCTTTGTTCAAACTCTGATAGCGCCGGTTACAATGTCCAGCGATACGTTAGCCAACAATTTCAACATTCCGATTTGCTGAAATAGCAAATCAATTGCCGTATTTGCCCATTACGTGACACCTTGATTATATT
Source organism: Lampetra planeri (assembly GCF_965212315.1). Classification (NCBI taxonomy): domain Eukaryota; kingdom Metazoa; phylum Chordata; class Hyperoartia; order Petromyzontiformes; family Petromyzontidae; genus Lampetra; species Lampetra planeri. The sequence continues at coordinate 6,704,170 of NC_136150.1, forward strand.
AGCTCCGTCGGGTGGTGGAAAGCTATTGTCGTTAAAGATGACATCCCTACACAATATAGTCCACGCATTACTTAAAAATATAAGGTTTGTATCGATTGGAAGTTCCTGACCTCTAGTTGTGACTTGCCGAAATTCAAATAGCCAAGCCCACGTAATTAATAATAATGATAAAAATTACAAAAAAAAAAAAATCCCCATTTGAGGCAATAGCATAACATATGTGGCTTGTGAATAACACTACTCTAACTCATAATAATAATACTAACAACAAGAATTAATTTAATAAGACGACTCAAAGACTTTCTTAGCCTGTGGATGGTTCTGAAGTAAATTCAGCGTACAAATTCATCGCAAAACCCAAAAGTAGCGAGAGAAATGTCACAAGCTGCCTTGCTTCTCTTTGGTTTCTTGAAAAACACAGAAACCCACTCATCACACTCCTCAACGTGGTGAGACCAAATATCAGCAGGGTTATTTTCAGATTTCAACAAAATGGGTTTTGGCCAGACTTGCCCCAAACGGCCATTCTCTGTCAATTTCCCCATCCATGACTTGGGATTGGCACACACCTCTTAGCTTTGATTATAAGGCTGCATTTCTCTGGAGAAGCTGGACCCTGCCATAAAAATGTGGAATTACCACTCCTGGATGATGACCGCCAAGGGAAATGAACACTTCTCCAATGATCATTTGGGCAAGGAGACACTTTAATTTGTGACCTATTCTGGAACATCCAAGTCATTTTCTATTCCAAATCCCCTGGGTTAACCGGGGTGTTTAAATGTTTTAATGGGATTGCTACATTTGTCTTTGAAGGCAAAGCCGATGGGATTAATGTGAATTTCAAACCTAGTGTAGGATTTCTACATTTCTTTTAGATAGGAAGGCCGGCTGGGTTAATGTGAATTGCATGGAAAACTATCAATCATTAAATTAACTACATTGACCTCACCTGACATGGGGAATGAGGGGAAAAATACATGATATATGGCGTCCCCTCCTCTTTCCTGGGCACCGCATAAGCTCTCAGTGAATTTCATCCTGATCTTTTGAATTTTAATATTTCTCACACTTTAGCTTTTAGAATGGTAAAGATGGTTATTTTTATACTGTACCTAAAATCCAGTTGCCATGCAAATCATTATTTTATTTTTCTAAAGGCCATTTGTCTTGAAATTCAGGTCAAGTGTATGTTCGCCACGTATATAACACACGGCTAGTTATCGCATTAAAGGAAATAAATTATCCACTCGGCTCGATTCACTGCTATGCAACGGAGTGATTGAACCCCGTTAGCTTTTAATCTTCTCCAAGGGTGCGAAAAAATTGATTAATGTGATAATAATGACATGTTTCCATAACAGAGTCAGAAATGTACGGTTTCAGATTTTTTCTTTTTTTAATGTTTCCCAGGAGTCATTTTACGATAACGTGTGAAATTGTCGACAGATTCATATACGACACAAATTAAGCCCTCTGCGCTATATTGCGTTACTTATAAGAGTTGTCAGTAGAGGGCGCACGAGCACCGTTAAACGTCTGCCGAGGCAAAGGTTTTGAAATCGATGACAGGACTTGGCTTCCTAATCCCACCGATACAAGCACGCCATTCTGAATTCATGATTTGTCTCAACGCTGTTACTTGGTGCGAATTCTCAGCCATGCACGTACACGGTTTACATCGTAAACTTACCAAAACAAAAATAAGATCTGCACTCAACTGTATGCCACGAGGAAAGTGCAAAATACGCACGGTCACAATGATGCAGGGCACACGCACAAGACACCGTGCCATGGTGGAGCGGCACAAGGCAATCGGTGCACACGTGACTCTGACCCAGCAAAACACGGAACGTCGAGTCAACGTTGGGCCAACGTCGGTACAGAGCTTCCAACCACGTGCCAACGTCGGCATGTTTCCTGGGGAAATGACGGCAGCCGTACAGGTTAGTAAACAATGCTACGTTGCACAAAATATACCTGTAACAACAAGGATAAGGTGGCACTCCTACGAAACATTAATTCCAGTCATGAACCCATTTACCAATCTAGAGACAAACAAATTGGAGAGAAATAGCCTCTGTCCCTTCTATATGGGATAGAACGTTGCCCCCTCGCACGCGCGGGTTTTCTATGACCGCTCCGGTTTCCTCCGACGTGCATGAACACTCATGAATTGGGGCTGAAAACATCCTAACATATAGAGGACTGCAGAGCTTGGGCAATTGTTGGTAGCGCCAGTTCATCGCCCGGTTGCCTTACAACTCATCTGTGCTTCCTCGGCGATTGTTGAGATGCTAATTTGCATGAACGACGCGATATAAAAGGAACCACTTAACCATTATTAAACACATTTCATATGTTATAAAAAGAATAGTCGGTAATTCAGAATCCTATACAGTTTCAACGTAACATTTGCGACCCGCTAGAGACTGACGGTATAGGTGGATACATAAAAAGGTTGGATAGGGGCCCTCCATAAATTACGTCACACGATTTTGGACGATTTTTGACCCCCCCCTCGTCACCCGGCGTCACAAAAAATCAGACCCCCCCTCAAATATGACGTCAGAAAGCTCTGCCCCCCCCCCAAAAAAAAACATGCTTCCAATCGTTTTAAACTATTGTCATTGTAGTGCGTATTTATTGTGCCGCTGCACTCTGATGTTGTAGGAGAAAACATTTATTAAAACGTATATTTAATTAAGTAGAACGTGTTGTCTATATTTATTTATGTGACGTCACGTTTTTCAAAGCCCTAGGTGCGTGACGCCATTTATGGACCGCCCCATACGTGAACATATATAAAACTCAGAGTTCAAAAAGATACAAATAGGATCCCGGACAAAATTACATGTGGCACAAACTCATTTCAAATGCTTCACCGTGCTTTAGGAGTGAGCGAATGCACGTGAGGTTAGGATCACTGGGGTATGTGCCACTTGTTGTTGCAAACGTCCATCTCCGCTGGGTGTGGCGGTTACTTGGTGGCGACTGATATGCGACGCGATGCTGTGTTGATAAGATAATAACGTGAATTTGCGTTCAATCGAAATTCACCCTGAAATGTCTCTCAATCAGGGACGCATTCATCCACCTCCGTTGAACAAGCGACAATTGCCACGCATATTCTTGGTTCTTTCGGTAAAGTCACGTAGATAAAATATGAAAATTAAAATAAAATGAAATTTGAAAAAATTTATATTTTTTAATTATATCTATGTGACTTCACCGAAAGAACCAAGAATATTAATTCCTGCACTCACGAAAGTTGTTTAAGTCAAAATTTAATTGCCACGCAATGTCGCAGTGACATCGCCACAGTCACGGCCCCGAGCATTGCGGGTTCACAGACGCAGCGTGACAGGCATTCCCACCAGCCGAGCTCTCCACCGTGTAAACTCGCTGTGCTAGAACCACCTGACGCTCTATGCTCGTATGTTATATGTATGTATGTTGAACTTCTTTCGCACCGTTCGTAGCCAACCATGCTCATCAGAGGTGCGGGGAAGGACAAACTGAACGTAAAAATGAGTTTTAAATGAATGAGTTTTCGATATAGATGCTGTCAAAGTGCATAGCTCCAGTGGCTTCCTGATATTGGAAGAAAGAGCGTTCCAGACGGCCTCAGAAGCGCACCTGAAAGCGCCGTGCGATGCGGTGACCGTCTTTGTCCGATGGCCAGCCAAAAGCCGCCGCTGCTGCAAGCATGACCGCAGCCCGTTGTGACGATGGTTTATGCTCCTTAACGAGATCAGGTTTATATGTGGCAAGCACTTTGTGCGTAATGAGTTGCGACCTTGTTGTTGTGAGCAGGGCAGCTACAGACGGGCAGCCATGCCGTAGGGTCTTCCAATGAGCCTCCTCCACACACAGTGGTAGATCCCGACACCACTGTTACCAGCTGCCCGCATCACCTGCAGGTCATCCTGTTCCACATCCCGCACCTCCGATTAGCACGTTTGGCTACGTACGGTGCGAAAGAAGTTCAACATACATACGTACGCACACCTCTCTTCTCGAGCCTCTCTCTCAGGCTCACCTCGCCCGTTCGACACTGACAAATGGATTGAGCTAACGATGATGAACATATCGAATTAACAAAAAGGTCGCAACTCATTACGCACAAAGTTCTTGCGACATATGAACCACGATACCTTTGCTGATATCGTCAAGGAGCATAAACCCTGCACTGCTGCCGGAAGGGCCTCCACTAGAGGGAGTTCTAGAGAGCCCCTCTAGAAGGGTCGATTGGCCTACTCTTCCACTCTGGCCCGATGTTGTTGGAAGAGGTGGGAGTGCCTACACTTGACCCCACCACACAAATGGTGGTGGGGTAACGTAGGGGAGAGTAGGAGGGGTAGGGGGGGGGGACAATAACACAAACCGCGTCCATTGTTTCAACCGCCGCACCTGGAGATCGAGTCGGTGACCTCTGGACCATGCGTCCAGTGGTCCGCTCACCATTATGCCACAGCAGTTAGCCGCTGGGTGTAAAATTGCAAATGCAGAGTTTACGATGACAAAAGCAGGACAGGCTTTACCCTTACAGCCAATAGAAATGTTCCGTTGAGATATATATATACACATTTGATATACAATATATATAAACATTCAAAGATATTTGCACACCATTAATTACATGCCACTTTAATGAAGGGGTGGGGGGGGGGAGCACGCGTGCGGTTTTCAATACAAATGAACCGCAGGCAGTCAAGGCAGGACAGGTAGTGTCGCCATCTCAATCACTTCGAGGTTTGAAAAGCCAACCCTTGGTCCCCCCCCCCCCCCCCGGTGCCGAGCGGTGAGCACAGAGCCACCAAGTGCACCGGTGCCTCGCACGGGGGGCATCGAAGCACCCGCCTGCCCCATCTGCCCGCGTTGTCGTCGACCACGTGATGCGGGTGAACGTTCCTCTGCCGACGCTGTCGATGATCGCAAGAAATGCCCTTCAAACCCAAATTATAAATGTACTTTTTACTGGTAGGGACCTCCTGGTTACACCAGCCCACAGGGGATTATACTGGAAGGAACCTCCTGGTTACACCAGCCCACAGGGGTTTATTGTGTCCGTCCGTCGTGCAGGGAGGGGCTGGGTGGGGAGGGGCTGGGTGGGGAGGGTGGGGCTGGGTGGGGAGGGGAGGGTGGGGAGGGTGGGGAGGGGCTGGGTGGGGAGGGTGGGGCTGGGTGGGGAGTGGGAGGGGTGGGGCTGGGTGGGGAGGGGCTAGTCACCCCGTGGTGCCCTTATAAAACTCAACGTTTAACCTACTCACGCCGGCTTGTGCCCGCCCTCACAGTCGGGCATATTTGCGGAATACACCACGCCGCCGTTGACCCTGGCCATTGACCAAGCAACCCAACGTTCCTACCAGCTCCCTCCGCAGGAATGTGTTTTCCTGTTGCACATTTAAGCTCCCCTCCCACTCTCCCCACCCCCACAGACTACAGTCGTTAGCGAACACCTATTAACGTCAGCGCCACGTACGAGAAGGGGGCAGGCCAGCATACCTGGGCACAGTTCGTATCTCGAGTGCGAGTATTGCCTTTGCACGCAAGGTCCTGCGTTCACACGTAGTGCTCGCCACAAGTGAACCACAGATACATCGCTGATCTCGTCAAGGGGCATAAACCATCACGCGAACTCCCGTCATTATCGAAGCAGCAGCGGCTTTTTGGCTCGGCCATCGAACAAAGACGCGCTTTGGGACGCGCTTCTGCGGCCGTCTGGAACGCTCTTCTTTCCGATATTAGGAAGCCATTGGAGCTGGGCACTATTAAGTCATCTAGACTGAAAACTAGTTTATTTCGAACTGATTTTTGCGTTCAGTTTGTTGTCCAATTAGCACGTTCGTCTACATCCAGTGCGGAATAAATTCAACATAATACGTATTTCAACTTAAAACGAGGGCAATTCCAGTCGACGAACATATTTAACTGGAATGTGCCGCCCAACCTCATCAGATATGAAAGTCAAGCAGTGCTGAGCCTGGATGGTGGTTAGATCGGTGTCCACCATGCACACGTTGAGTCCGTGGGCCTAGATGGTGGACACTGGAAGCAGCACAGCAACATCCATTTGTTGTTCCATACTTAATTAACGAAGCACAGAGGTTGTTGTTGTCATGGTGTGGGCTGGGACTACTGCTGTTGTTGTTTTGCTGTCTTGCCCAAGCTTGGGGGCCACATTTAATTTTGTCCGGGACCCTATTTATATCTGGTTGAACTCTGAGTTTATATAAGTTCACGTATGGGGCCGTCCATAAATGACGTCACGCACCAAGGGGGGGGGGTCAAATAGAGACAACACATTCTACTTAATTAAATAGACTTTTATAATAAATGTTTTCTCCTACAACATCAGAGTGCATCGCCACATTAAATACGCACTATAATGACAATAGTTTAAAGCGATTTGAAGCATGTTTAAAACAAATTTGGGGGGGGGGGGGGCAGAGCTTTGTGACGTCATATTTGAGGGGGAGTCTGACTTTTTGTGAAGACGTGTGACGAAGGTGGCGGGGGGGGGGTCACAAATCTTCCAAAATCGCGTGACGTCATTTATGGACGGCCCCTTGCATTTGGTGTTGAGAAATCGACAGCAATTCATGTGCTTGTGCAATTTGTGCTTTATATGCTTATTTTCCTTTAGTTAATTATATTTCGTAACTTGTTTACCTGCGTTTATTTTCATCACCCTTTTTCATTTGTTGTAACTTTGCTGATCCCGTGCCCCTACTGGACGTCTGTGAAAAGAGCTTCTTAGATCTTCGGATTCCTCAAATCTTATTTAAGATTCTGAATCACTTCCACATCATCCCCACCTTGACCACACTCACACTGACCAGCGCGAGTTGACCGACGGTAAGCCCAGAAACCAGTTCAGTTTTCATTCGCTCGCGATATTGGAATCAAACCGAGGTCACCTTGTTCGTAGCACCGTGAGATAACCACCACCACTACGCACACCTTACACGCGCACAGAGTGGGAGTGCATCTATGTGCTGTCTGTACTGCGTTTCTGAGAGCCAGTGTAAGATTAATTGGGGCGCACACACACACCGCTTCTTGCCTGTACAATTAGTCGCAAGAACACTGATGTGGGAAAGTGTAACTTTACTAAAAAGGCAGTAGAACAAACTGCAAAAGCTTCTGTAAAAGTCGACACTTTCCTATTCCCTCCCCCGTTTTTGAAGCCTCCAAATTTATGGCCAGTGATTAAAGTGGTTCTGATGACTGCACGTGCAGAGTTATATAAGATCTCTCTCCAGGATCTGCAGTCAGTGTGCAAAGCCAAAAGCCACACGATTAAAGCAACGAAGAACAACAACAGAAAAACCCGAAAAAAACCCCACGTCTGAACGTTGCACGCGAGCGTTTCCAAATGCTCGGTGAAAAGTGTTGATGCAAAGGGGTTAAGCAAGCGGTGGAGCCGCCAACTGATTAATGAGACAAGTAATGACCTGCTCTCTCTGGACTTCCAATCCGTGGCAATGAAAAAGCACACTTTCCTGATCAAGTGTGCCTCCAATTAGTCTCTCCTTCTTTGCACAGCAGACTTTAATGAGTCTCTACCTTTGTTGGATGTCAGATTTTTTTTTTCTGCACAATTTTTTCACGGCCGAAGCATTGCGTAAAAATTTAAAGTTAATCTGTGTAAGAGGCAAACATCACCATCACGCACTTGATGCATTTATTTTGAAGTATTTTGACATGTTATTGTGCAAGATGAAAATTTTGCACGGTTTTTGGAATTTCTTATCTTATGGTATATTTATGCAATGCAGTGCCTATTAAAACATTGGCTGCTACTTTCGTTTCTCGAAAGCATCGGCGTGTCCAATTCTACTGCGCTGCACTTTTACAATTGCAAAACAAAAAAACACAGAAATGTAATTATAGCCAGCTTAGTTATGCGTTAATTTATACATTTCATGCAACATTCTTCGAAACAACTGCATGCCGAATTGCACATTTAAAAACTGAAATACGTAAAACCGTTCCATTTCAAATGACTTTGGAGCCCTGGGGAGAATATTACATTTCTCTGCTTGCTCAAAACCTACACTATCATTACCGTATATAATTATAATCACAACAATGCCTGCCTACTTAATCCATCAAATGTTCATAGCTGATTTAATCTTTTTTGCACAAAAATTCTGGCAAAAAAAAACAACCCAGCACGACCCTGACCTTGTCATGTTTTTTGACACGCTGAAATATTCTTGGCTTTAGAATGTTTAATTATTAAAACTGCTCAACCTATCAGTATAGATTTGACAGGAGCACGGTTAACTGTGCATCTGCTATACGTTTAAAGCCCCCACTCACCGCGCCTTAATTTCATCTAAGCCTTCCATTTTTCTTGTGAGGAAACAATTGCATTACACATTGCCCCCAGAGCACGGGCTGGAACGTACAAGGGTCGGTGAGTCGTTTAAAAATAAAACACTAGGCAAGCAAGTACGTTAATGTTAGCATTGAAGAGAGGTGGCATGGCCTATGCCTCTCCGTATAAATGCACTCGGGGTGCACATACGGAGTAATTTATGGAAATGTAGAACATCAGAAGAGCAGTAATCAATTAGGTCCTTCCTGCCTGTGGATTTTACGTATTTATAAGGCAAATCACTGAACTGCTGTTAGAGCTGGTGAATAACATTATTGACATCAAGTCCTACTTTGGGGATTTGGCAACCAATAGCACATTAGCTCTCCTTTATCCCTTAGAATTGCCCCTGCGATTGACCCAGCCAAACCGTCAATAATTATCAAACGGCAAAACCATCAGTGGCACATAACTGCCAACACATTGGGCCACCATCTTTACCAAGGTGACTGGCCGACCCACATTGTTCACGTGAGATGTTTGCAAACGATGCCTTGTGGTTGCGAGCAAACGTGCATTCTGTAAATGCGCAATCCCGCTCCGTAGACCCGTACACATTCAACCCCTCGCCATCAAGTGAATTTACTGTGACGGGGAATCGGGATTTTACTCAATAATCCATATTTTGTGGTGCACTGTGATGCCTTCCAGTGGCTTACATGGGCGACCAGAAACTAATTCATGCCACATATGGGAATGAAAAATTAACGTATCCTCAACACGCACACTTTGACAGATATATCTTGAGGGTAAAAATCGGTTTAAATTGATTTAATTGATACATCTTTACAACCCTGTTAGTGGGATCCAACCTCTCTCTCTCTGTTTCGCCTTTTCCCAGTAGAGAAACACAGCAACTTAGGCATAAACAACGACACATGCACAGTTCATTTAGAAGACAAAAAAAACTGTCATTGCAGTTTAAAAAGCAGTGCTTGTGTAACATTTAAAATTCCACAGGCAATTCATCTATGGTTATCCATCGTTTGCATTGAATAAAGAGTTGAAAGTGATAATAAACAAAAAATAACATACCAAATAGGTCGCGCTTGTTGTTTTTGTAATACACATTTTCCTTTTTAGATCTCGCGCGTGGCCTATTTGTCCAAGCGATCACACGTGTCAGCCCACGTAGAAGAAGAATTTCAGAATGGCCCAAGCCTCATCACGAACATGGATCTGAGCATTTTCTCGAGACCCAAAAACCACTCCGACAGATGGGAGGCTGAAATTGAGAACTTGATAGCTCCCCGAGGCTACCATTGTCTCCGATGGCGACGCTGCCCGAGCTGAACCGTGGAGAAGCGCCTTCGAGAGACGCCGCGGCTCCCCTCTCCTCGCTTGCAAGCGTTCAGCCTCGCCACCAAAATCCTTTATGCCACTCACAAACAGGCCGTGCCATGGACCGGCAGCTGTCCCCTCTGGGCGCCGCAAAGTCAAGGGAGGATAACGCCACTTACGTCCAAAACCAAAAAGGTCACCTTGACCTTTTCGGTTGAACCCGGGGATATGAACTTTTCTTGCCCTGGGGGGGTGGGTGGGGGGTGTGAAGACAAATGCCAGCAGGCCTCTCTAGGCCCCGTGGAAGCCACCGTGTTTGTAAAGGGCGATCGTACGCCTCTCATCTCCTTCGATGGTCGCCGCGGGTGGCGTGCGCTGGCGAGTGAAAGTTTGCTTCATCAGCACGGTCGTGTCGGTCGCTCGCTCACTTGTCCGTTCGCACCGAGCTTGGAACGTTCCGTGTACCGATGCCGGTGTTGCCCGTCCAGCAAGGATTCTTGTTGTCGTCGATGATGACCCCTGAGACAGTGATGGAAACTCCCTATTCATATGGCAGGGACGGGTGTCTTCACAAACCGCGTACTGTTCAATGATCCGAGTTGACCTATTACTCCGAGACGGCACGACCAGGACAGATCAGTGATTCATTGCCTCAGGCTAATCAACGTGAGAAAAACACAGCGATGTTCCTGATGATCAAAAGGCATCTGATGTTCAGTGAGTGGAGCGCAGAATTTAATGACTGGAGTTTAAGTGATCTGTGGGTGTGTTCATTAATCTCTGTTATGCTTTTGTGGTAATAATAAGCTATACAAGCTGATATGTAGCTTGATAAAAAATAATAATCACATCTTTTTCATCTTCATTTTTAGCCAAAATGCCCTACGTAGTACGTGTAAGTCCTGCATTCGTAAATTAGCAAATCATCGTATGCTACTTTTGAAATATTCATTGCCGCTCACTCCACTCCTTGATGGATTATTGGAGTCATTCAACATAATGGCCATCTGTACCGACACCAACCAATAATTCTAATTAATTATGTGTACCTGCCTAGAGGCAAATATACGTATATTAGTGCAAGCGACATTCGTATTCATGTAGAGCTTGCCTTTGATTGCCATTTCTTCATTTTAATGCAACCATTTAATTCATACTTGCTTATCTACGCATATCTAAATTATTCTCTTTTACCATTATTGTTATTTATTCATGAGAGGCTTATCTTGGATGGAACCAGTTAAATAATCTTCACAAATTTTTTTTTTACAGCCACATTATTGGCCAAGATTATGCTTCACATTGATGATGTTCGGTTGGCCTGTGAGCACTTACTCGCACTTATTGTACTTGCAATATTTTAAAGTTATGAATTAAAAAAAGAAACCCACTTTTTTCTATATATAGCCATTTCAAAAATAATGAAGCCACACATCTCTTCTCTAGAATGCACACTATTTGGGCAATGCTATGTTCATTTTGAACTTAAATATTATAGTATGAAAGGCCGAAACACCCTAGGATGCGCTCCCCAAATTTCACCAGGCTCACTGTTCATGAACTCTTGGAAGTGCTTGCACAAAGGGTAGTAACATCTCATCCTGTGTTCTTTGTAATCTGAATTTGGGTGCTTCAAAAACATGTTAACACTTCAGAGAATATGCTACAATACCACAAGCAGCGTGCCTCTGGGCTCTGGAGACCACCTGGAGAAGATTCCTGGCATGTGTTGACAATGGTGGCGAATAAGTGGAGACTCTGGCCTTTTGAAGCTATTAACATACATTTGTTATCATGTTACAGTGTATTATTCGTTCTTTTTCCATTCAAAACGATAGTCCCATATAAGTGTAAAAATATTTTTTAAGCGCCCTGAGTATTTTGTCTGCTGCATGCCATTCTTAATTAACGGTAGCTAGGATACTCATATATTAATTCCTCAATTTGATATTTAATTCATACGCTGCAGCGATTTGAATAAATTGCTTATTACCATAACTAGCCATGGTCAGCACAAAACAAGAATATATATATACACACTCAAGTCTGCAGTGTTAAATACACATGTCTTTCGACTCTGGATACATATATAAATTTTTTAGTACTGAACATTATGATATTTAGATCATGGATATAAGGCGTACATGTATGCACCGATTGAAATGTAACTAATCGTGTACCTTCTATATAGTTGCAAAGATTCGCTATTCAATTGAAGTCGGCACTCATGAGTGATATGTTTGGCAAGTTTAACAGATTGAAGGCAGGTTTGATTGAAAAATACCCACCTTAATCCACTACCCACATTGCCTATGACTCTTTGATACCCTATAAAATCCACCAATGGGCTGATTCATCAGGGCTTCTACAAGTGTTGTGGTAATCTGTCTTGGGCCCTAACCCCAAACCATAATTACAAATTTTAAAACTTTACGTGAAAAATATGGTTCACTTGTAAAATATTTTTTTTCTTGCATTATTTCTAAAGACGGGAAAAATCCTAAATGCTCTTCAGGTACTGGAACAATTCATACTTCCGACAAGCATACATTTGTCTGATAAAAAAGTGCTATTGCCACATATAAGTCAAATCACGAATGTTGTGTGCTTTGACATTTATTTGATGAATAGGTGAATATTTGAAAGAAATTGAAAAAGACAAAGGTCTTTTTTTAATCCTAAATAATGTTAAAGATTCAAACAACTTCAGGTTAAGGATTAGGTTAGGAAAATTAAGTTTAAATTAAGAAATTAAGCCGCACTTGTGTTGCCCAAATTGAGTTCTAAATTGTCCCGGTACATTTACTGACCACTTATTGGATTTACAAATTTGTCCACACTTTAATGGTAGGTTTTTACCCTTTTAACTGGTACAAAACTGACACCTTTATTCAAGACATCATGTTTGCAATGACCACAACACAAGTAGTCAATAAAGCAAACAAAAAGAAGCAACTCTGATAAGGATAATAATATGCACTGTCCTTGAAGTTGATTGGCCCACACCCGAGACGGCTTTCTTTAGAGCCTAGTCCCCATTGGTGTAGGGCCAGATGACACCAGAAGGCGTTGTGGTCATTGCAAACATGATGCCTTGAATAAAGGTGTCAGTTTTGTACCAGTTAAAAGGGTAAAAACCTACCATTATATTTTGCCACTGGTAAAAGAGATCTCATAATGTAATTGTCCACACTTCTACAACATGTGAAAATCCATGATAATGCACTTCCAGAAACACAACACCGGTGCTTCAATATAATGCTAGGATTTGTAATGAGGAATCACAAATGTCTCTGCCTGTTGTAGTTTATATTTTTGCCCCAGTATTGTGATGACTTTTTCTCTCTCAAAGGTTAACACACATTCTATTCTATTTTGGATTTAGATAGCGCCCTTTCCACGTGAGGTCCCTTTAAAATACTCCCGAGGAAAATGTTAAAAGTTAACATTTTTTAACCTTTATCGAGCCATTACGGCAACACAAGGGAGTGAGCTTATATTTAAGTCCGTTTGAATTTCAGATGGCCCAGTGTCTCTTATTATGGCACCCAGACAGGACCTCTAAGTTCCCGAGTTCAAGCCTCGGGGTGGACAAGTAAAACATTAATGTTCTTTCAGAAATCCTGAAAGACTTCGCACATGCAGTGCGCATAATGGTGCGAGCCGAGTCATCTGTGACTGCATTAAGCAAAAAAAAAAAGCCACCACATTTCCTGTCTCACTCGCCTCGGTCACATTTATCTCCGAGAGATAAAACACCCACAGATGATAAATGAGATTAACTTTTTTTTTTTACATAGATAACTGTTGGTGCAGGGTATGAAGCCCACTGCAATAGGTGATAGAAAATGCCCCGCGGTTATCATTTCCAGAGATGAATCTTCTCGACTTCTGCTGCGGCACTGTAACAGAACTCAGCGTGTCGCCAAATAGCTTCACAATAAATCGAACAAAGTAAGGGGGCAGCGAAATTGTTGTTTTAGAAATAATTATCTTCACGAACAATGCGATGTCAATGTCGTGCCGTGGTGCACAGGATCGCACTCTTGACTCGCCGGTTCAACTCCTATGCCCAGCGAAGAATCTGTATGTCGTTTATTGTGAAATTTCGGTCACAGTTCCTATGATCACTGTTACATTGCTTTTATGGCTTTATTTTGGTGATTTCAAAAACGTTTTTTGGTTTGGCCATGTTTGTTTGTTGTAGTACGGATTTAGACTGATGGCTTTAATCTAAGTTGTCTTGTGGTTGTTGTTGTTGTTGTTTGACTTGCATCCCACTGGGATTTTTGCACACAGCGTTGGTGTACGGTTTTTTTTCTGGAAGATTTAGTTCTTTTTTTCCTGGATTTTTCTGTTTGCACATAGTCACATAATCACTTTAAGATGTTTTCTTGTTCATGTTTTTGCATTTTGCTTGTTGCGGTTGCACCCGATTCAAGAGCCGAATGGCTCACAGGGCTATATCTAATAAATGCAACTGAAAACTGAATCTGTATGTTTGTTATTCTTTGGGTCTTTCGGTAAAGCCACGTAGATAGAAAGCAAATAATTAAATAATAAGTATTTGAACAATATCACGACGTTTCGATCGCAACACAAGCAATCGTCATCAGGTGAGAGCTGCTGAGATAGGAAAGAATATATTTAAGTATGTTGGACTTTTTTCGCACCATATGTAACCGGCGGTGCTCATCGGAGGTGAGCGGCGGGTGGAGGGACAGCAAGCCAAAGACAAAAAAAGCAGTTCTAAAGAAATGAGTTCTCAATATAGATTTAAAAGTGCATATCTCTCAGTGGCTTCCTAATAACGGAGCAAGGAGCGTTCCAGACGGCTGCAGAAGCGCGTCTGAAAGCGCGTGATGCAGTGAATCAAATGGGCGCATTTGAATGTATTTGGGGCATTTAAAAAAAGCGATTTTTTCACAATTATTCATTTCCCGCAATTCGCAACCCCAGTCAGAAAATCTTGCAGGGTGGCGATGCGTCAATATCAGCTCTCGTGATGACGCAGCAATCGGAAGACGGGTCTTTACATGAGCAGCTCAACACAAAGCTTCCACAGTCCGTTGCCGTATAGCAGCACCCAGCCTAATGACGATTTGCTCCGTGTTTTTTTTCTCGTGCCCAAGACTTGGTTGGAATTCAGAACAAGTGCGACACAATCCCAGCGCTCTGCTTGGCATGCTATCTATCGGCGGTTCGAGACGACGGCGAAGACGATGATGCTCCAGTCCCACCTCAAGCTCGTAAGGCAACGCAAGGAAGCAGCTGATGATGCTCCAGGCGCTCGCACTCCTCCTGGTCTCCTGGTCGGCCCCGCCAAAAAAATGAATCGCGTGCCCCAAACTCCAAATCAACGGTCAATATTGTACCTTTTTTTTTAGCAAGTCTCAGTAGACTGAAAAAAACATTCGAATCGCGTCTAACTTGGCGACAGGGACCAATGATAGACTTATACGAAACATTGCTCATCTAAATGTTGATTTCAGACTGTCATATGGGGATCGGTGTGTTATGGTGCACCGGTTTTACCGCCAGTACGTCCGTTTCTTAAAGAATACCCAGCAATATAAATGGGTATACGACAATCGGCGTGTGAAGTTGTGGCTAATCCCATGTTAATCCAAGGTACCTGGTCAGCGTGGAAGTGTAGACTTAAAACACCTCCATAGGCACTCCCTAGGACGCTCAAATCATATACCTGGCAGCAATGTGATTTCAGACTAGTGGCAGTAGGCATGTGAGTCTACTGGCAGCAGGTTATGTGATGTGATACAACTGGCATCAGGTATACGATACGAGTCTACTGCAAGCAGTTATGTCACGTGAGTCTCCTGGCAGCAGGCATGTGCCGGTATAGCGGATGCCGTGGGACCGCTCTGCACGGCTGGCCGCGGTGGTGGAGGAACGACGCCGGCCAGGTGGTGGAGGCTCGGGGCAGCCGGCAATACTTTCTGCGGCATTCCGTGAACACCGAGCCGACGGTATTTTGCACGTCCGGCCCTCTCACTCCGAGTGTAGTTTTAGAATTTGGGCCATTTTCCAGATGATTTCACATCGGTTAGCTCTAATGTGCCCCAGCTCTTCTTGGCATGTGTCTTGCACGTCAGCCCCCAATTGTCATCTGCTCGATCTCGCTGGCCTGGCTAATTACGTGCTGTGAAGGAGGACCACTGCCCGCAACGTCACATCTTTTTTGAGCGTTTATTCTTTTCAAGGCAACGCCGCTGACGGGTGCGTTGGGTTTTACGTTCACACGACGGCGATCAGTTCAGGCTCAACATTGGAGGGGTTGCATGTCGGATTCTCTGTCAGGGGTCAACTCAGCTCATCATTTGTTTTTTTCTTTCTTCCTGGGATCAATAAAGTGAGTAGTACGACGTTGTAAAACAAAAAAAATCTAATGCCGTTGCCCTGTGTGTCGACTTGTCCGTGTCATATAAATTTGGAATTTCCACCACTGAATCAGGGCCACAGGAAGAGATGAGCAGCCCCCTCCCCACGCCGCCCCCACCCCCCCCTGCAATTTGTGTTTGAGCAGGGAGACACTTTGAGTTGTAATTGGAACCACACGCTGGCTCATTAATCTCAATATGGCTTAGTAGCTGCAAACACAGAGTGATCCACTGCTAGACACCCCGCTGATTTGTATCGACCCTCTGTCTCCTCTCAGTTGAATGCTGCGAAGCACATCTGATCAGCTATGTTGAACAAGGTGCACGACGGACGTGTGAAACGGTGTAATGAGCGTATTCAAATTGGCGGCAGACATGCGGTGGCTTTGAAATGGAATGTTGGTTTCCCCATAATTTATCCGTGCCTATAAATGGGTCAGCCTGTATCATATAAATTATAAATGTACAAGCAAGCATACACGCCTGCTTACATACCCCTACATAAGCATTCATGAATTCCACAGTGACCACTGGAATTGTGTGCTGTGCCCCGTGGGTTATGACTGCCACTACTACGACGCCAATGACTCCAGATTGCATAATGACTGCAGGTAAAACAAATACACAGCTGCCTTGCCGTAATTGAATTCCATCCATTGGGGAATTGTTAGCGAAATGAGGTAATTCCGCGAGCGTTGCTGTGAGTGTGCATATTTTAACGTGAAAAAAATAATAATTATAAGGGCCATAGTTCTCTTTACAGAGCATCGCACACTCGTCTTCAAATTTGGAAATATGCCGCGGTGTGTAGAAATCGTGCCTTGATTTGGAGGAGGAATAATGGTAAAGAATGATCACATCTCTATCTGATAATAATGATATACAGGCTCCTGGTTAATCAATTTCCCGATGAAAGCATTTCAAGGTAGTGTTGGCAAAGGAGGATGTTTGTCTGCTTCAGACACCGCTCGCCACTGATGTTAACCGTGGCCGAGAATCAATCTCAAGTGGCCTGAAATCGTAGCGCAGTACGATAACCACTGCACCAGCACTCCCATGTAGCATTACGTACATATACATACACGTAAGGGAGTCGGTCTTTACTCTAAGCGTAGACTCTACGCTTGACAGTGCACACGATGTACAATGTCATTTGCACAATAATGTTACGACTTTTGACTTAAAGCTTTCGTGACTGCAGGAATTCATATTCTATGGTTCTTTCGGTACGTAAGAGAGAGAAAATAATAACAATAAAATAATATTATTCACTTTCTTTTTATTATTTGATTGTTATTATTTGTTTCCACCTACGTGACTTTACCGAAAGAACCATAGAAAATGTTATGACCGTCATCCATTCTCATTATAGACAATAATGTGTTTGATCCATAAGTGGCACTATCATATGTATTTTTTTTGCCTGCCATCACTGCAATAATGTGTTAAACATCTGCTTGCGATGAGGCACATCTGATTGCGATTCAGTTTTCTACTCGTCCAAAGAGCCTCGGCACCATACTCCACCAGAACATGTCGTTTTGTCACCACGTGCGAAATATAGTCAGGTTCTGCAATTTTCATATTCGGGCTCCACGACACGTTCAACACTATTGAGTCGTGACATAGTCAACACTTTGATGGCGTGCAGCAAAGTATTGACGAGGCTTAATTTTTCGATTTAAAGCTTTTGTGACTGCAGGGATTAATCTTCTTGGTTTTTTCGGTAAAGTCACGTAGAAGGGAAGTAATAAAATAATAAAAATAAAACATAATAAAATAATTCTCACAAATTTTATTATTATTATTATATTATGTTTTATTTTTATTATTTTATTACTTCCCTTCTACGTGACTTTACCGAAAAAACCAAGAAGATGAGGCTTAATTTGTTGCAACTCACTACTCCCTACCGGACGTCTGGCAAAACATCACCAAAGCTGCAGCGTGTGCAAACTTAATTGACATGCGTCGTGACGGGGTACTGCAAGATCTGACCACGTATGTCCAGGGCTCGCCGAGCTGCATTGGCTTCTAGTTGCCGAACGAATACGTGATGAGGTCGCACTAGTTACACGCAAAGTGTTTGCCACAAATGAACCACGATACCTTGACGATCTCGTCAAGGAGTACAAACCATTGCGTAAACTCCGGTCATCCCTGCAGCAGCAGTGGCTTTTGGCTGGCCATCGAACAAAGACGGTCACCGTGCGCTTTCAGGCGCGCTTCTGCGGCTGTGCGGAACGCTCTTCCTTTCGATATTAGGAAGCCACTGGATCTATGCATTTTTTGTATCTAGATTGAAAACTCATTTCTTTAGAACTGCCTTTTGTGCTTCGTTTGTTGTCGTTGTCCCGCAGCTCCTATTAGCACGGTTGGTTACTTACAGCGTGAAAGAAGCTCAACGTACATCCACTACGATGTGTTCGTATCCCTGCATCTGCTAACCCATGCAGTTTTTGGGGGAAAGCAGAATACATCTCAATGAACATCGAAAATCGTGTACAGGGCAGACTTTTATCGTGTACAATTTCCCCCCCCCCCCCCCCCCTTCGTTCCCCTACAGAATTTGCCAAAGTATGTCACGTCCCTCTAGACAGAGCAAGCGGAAAGGAGGACATCGTTGCAAACATTATAAGAACGGGGCATTTAAATTACACATATACCCATTCTTCATTTAAATTACACATATACACATTTTCTTGGTTCTTTCGGTAAAGTCACGTAGAAGGGAAGTAATAACATAATAAAAATAAAACATAATAAAATAAAATAATATAATAATGTTTTATTTTTATTATTTTATTACTTCCCTTCTACGTGACTTTACCGAAAGAACCAAGAAGATGAATCCCTGCAGTCACGAAAGCTTTAAATCGAAACATATACACATTCTTAATTTAAATTACACATATACCCATTCTTCATCCAAAATGTACCAATGCGTAATTCGACATTTTCTTTCCACATTAATATCCAGATCGGTCGCCTGTGTGTCAGAGTGAGAGACTTTGATTTAAAACATATATATGTCACAAGTTCAAATCCTAATTCGTGGACGGCTTAGTCCATGAAACAATTTTTCGCTTGGGAAAACGAGCACCAGTTTATTGGGAATCGACAGCGGTTGCCCTATGACAGCCCCCACCATAGGAGTGTGGAATTTCCACCAGCCAATTGGAGACGATTGCCACCTCTTGTATGAGCATGGAGGCATTTTGAATGGGCCCTTTCGCGCGGGGCTTAGGAGTTCAAGTCGGATATGAGCGGCAGATCAATTGTGTTTTGTGCAACAAAAAAACCCGCCCAACAATTTAACTTTGAATGAGATATTTTTGTATTACCTCGCTGCAGTAGAATTAGAGAGAAAACAGCTATCAACATGTCTCCTAAACGACATGGAGTCATCACTTTGACAATATTGCATCGCGCGTTGAGAAGAGAGTCAGACAATAATTAGGATTTGGTGGGGTATCTATAAACGGACCGACCAGCATTCGTTGACTTGCAACGTCCAACTGAGATGTAAGAGGGCCGTTAGAAGTAAGCGTGGTATCCATAAACGGATCAGCGCGTACATCGTTTCATTCGCAGGAGTCAGATGCAGTGTGGCATCGCAGTGCCATGCGGAGTGACGTACAGCACTGGGGAGGCCTTTATCCAGTAGTGTATAGAGACTGACTGCCCATGGTGATAATGCTACGATGCATTGTAGTGGTTGCACGCATATCTGTTAATGCTGTGTGATGATATCAGTGCACCTCAGTTTGTAATGGAGGCTCCATTACTCTGAAACTGACTGGAGCAATGCACAGGGCATGATAAATATTGTATCGCAGCGGGTAATGAATAGCAATCGAGTTAATGAGTTAATGATGACGTCACCCTGCTGCTGCTCTATATAAGAACGGGAGACACAGCAAAGCCTCACCATTCTGGCGAATTGCCCGATGATGCTGGATGCAATTACCAGCGAAACGTCGTACTCAAATTGTAAATGTTGTGGTTTCACGCTTCAACACACCGGTGGGCTAAAGCAGTGAACTATTTGTCTTTTGTCAACGTGACACTTTTTTTACTGATTGGCCGTGTCGGGTGGTGGAGGGTTACGACACATTTATAAATAACGCGATCTAAACCCAAAAATCGTTGATTATGAACATATTTATACGTGCCGCTGAGTGGGTGGCGAGCCCCTGCCTGCCACCGCCCGAAACCTCTGCTCTGATTTATTCATGTTTAGTGGACTTGCACGAGGGGAATGGCGGGGAGGTTATGAAATATGCAGGCAATTCGCGACGTTTGGAATGCATTCCGTGCAATGAGAATACATCCGCGTATTAGCAAAGGCCGTTTTTTTTGTTACTCGGATTAAAGAAAATAATTAGCTCCCTTTCCAAATCAACCACGGAATTAGCATTTTATTTCTGAGCGCTAAGCAAATATTTAAGCGTAGAAATAAAATAAGGGCCCACCAATGTTTTTTCGTATTAAATAAAAATATGGGTATGAAAAGCAGTGGTGTTTAGCGGGTAAAGTATATGTAAAGAATATTTAATGTTGAATGGCCATAGCTTCTTCATAGTTGAACTCCCTTTTGAAAGAATATCAAATTAGTCATAAAGTACACATGTGTAATGGTTGTTTGTTATTTAATAAAATATGACTGATATCTCTGTGAGCTAAAATATTTGCAAACTGCTTAACCGCTCTCAATAAGCATTCCCCTATAGCGAGACACCCAGTAAACATGTGGGAGTTTTCTACCACTGCTACCACCTGTCCATGAACACTCTCATATGTATTGGGAAAAAATAGCGGGCAATGACCAAAGTCAAACTTTCCAAAAGCCCCGATTAATAATGTCGGAGTATCCCTGTACACACACGAGAATTTGCCAGTTATACAACAACAATAACAACAACAATCTGTACCGCATGTAAACGCAACAGCATCTCAAAGACGCTTTCGGAAAGCGCGGTGAGCGGCTCTTAGGGAAGAGGGCGGGGAGGAGCGCAGATGGAACACGGGAGAGAGCGGAGAAGGAGCAACAACAATTGCAACAACAATTGCAACAACAATTGCAATAACAACAATTGCAACAAGAATTGCAATAACAACAATTGCAACAAGAATTGCAATAACAACAATTGCAACAAGAATTGCAATAACAACAATTGCAACAACAATTGCAATAACAACAATTGCAACAACAATTGCAATAACAACAATTGCAACAAGAATTGCAATAACAACAATTGCAACAACAATTGCAATAACAACAATTGCAACAACAATTGCAATAACAACAATTGCAACAAGAATTGCAATAACAACAATTGCAACAACAATTGCAATAACAACAATTGCAACAAGAATTGCAATAACAACAATTGCAACAAGAATTGCAATAACAACAATTGCAACAAGAATTGCAATAACAACAATTGCAACAAGAATTGCAATAACAACAATTGCAACAACAATTGCAATAACAACAATTGCAACAAGAATTGCAATAACAACAATTGCAACAACAATTGCAATAACAACAATTGCAACAACAATTGCCATAACAACAATTGCAACAAGAATTGCAATAACAACAATTGGCGCACAGCCTGGGATGAAGCAACCGGTGGTGTCCAGTGGCGGCCGGCGCATCCTCGAAGCAGCAGCAGCAGCAGGAGCAGCAGCAGGAGCAGCAGGAGCAGCAGCAGCAGGAGCAGGAGCAGCAGCAGCAGCAGGGGCAGCAGGAGCAGCAGCAGGAGCAGCAGCAGGAGCGGATGCTGGCTAGCCATCGAACAAAGATGGCCACCGAATCTCACGCTTTCAGATGCTATATACACTACACCAGGGGTCGGCAACCTACGGCTCCGGAGCCGCATGCGGCTCTTTACGGGCTGCTTCTTGACAATATGTACGTATGTACAGTATGTACTCAGATGCATTGCGGCTCTTGAAATACTGAATTTTGTACCGAATTGGAAAGAAATGGCTCTTCTTGTTATTTTGGTTGCCGACCCCTGCACTACACCATACACTACAAAAATACACTACTATACCATACACTACACACTGCTATGAACTACACTATACACTACTCCATATACTACTATACACTACACTATACACTACTACACCATACACTACACACTGCTATACACTACACTATACACTGCTATACACTACACCATACACTAGACCATATCCTACTATTCCATACACTACACACTGCTATACACTACACTATACACTGCTGTACACTACACTATACACTACACCATACACTAGACCATATCCTACTATACCATACACTACACACTGATATACACTACACTATACACTACTATACCCTACAGGCGCGGTTCATCCCCTAGGGGCGTTCGGGTGCCACCCCACCAAGCTTGCATGAGATGAGAAATAATTTTTTTATTAAAAATACTTTTCTATTCATTGTTTTGTTGTTATTTTTTTTATAATAATGATTCTTTAAACATGAATCGCCTAATTAAGATAGCATTTTAAGTTGTTCATAATAGAAACCGCTGCGACACCACAGTCTGATTTGTGCCCCGGGGAGGTATCGGGTGCGGCTGTGAAGGCGTCCGAGTGAGAGATTTCCCCCTTCATTCGTTGCGATTCGCTTCGCATTTTAGCCACGGCGTTTGAGACCCATTCAGGGCGTTGACAAAAGGAGGCCCGTCGCTGTAATCAGACGATGTCACAACGCGAGGTTGCACTGTGCAAATGTAGCAGGTCACGGCCTACGCGCTCGAGGCTTTTGGCAGTGTCAAAGGGGTTGTGCAGTGTGGACTTGAGGGTCATGGGGGCAGCATTTGAGTGCTTTGTAGTTTTGTTTCGTATTGTTTATAAATGCCTACCGTTGGAAGATAAGACCAATAACATTACGAGGTTTTTCTTCATTAGAACACCACATTTTCAGAGATCACTCACAACAGCCCCACCTAGTGGAAATGTCACGAGTGGCCACTGATATCCGATACCAGCGGTGCCCAACCTTTTTGGCACCAGGGACTGGTTTCGTGGAATGCAATTTTTTTCACGGACCAGGGGGGGGGGGGTTCATCATTGGGGTCTTTACCCCTTTTCAAAGAAGCTCTCTAGCGACGTTTGTTTTCTACTCATTGTGGCTACTAGGGGTTAGAGCTTGTGGGCTCACCAACACCGTGACTGAGACGAGTGCGCAGTTCGGGAGAGAGGCGTGGACGGAAGTGGTGAATAATACAACAATGGCGACGGGTTCCACGCGCGGACTCACCGCTCTCACCTCCTGCTGCTGTGCGGCCCGGTTCCTAACAGGCCACGTGCCGGTACCGGTCCGCGGCCCGGGAGTTGGGAACCCCTGCCCTATACAATACCCTACACTATGCACTACTATACCCTACACTATACACTACTATACATGACACTTCTGCGGAAATCTGGAACGCTCTTCCTCCGATATTAGGAAGTCACTGGGAGTTTTGCACTTTTAAATAATCTGACTTGAAGACTAATTTCTTTAGAACGCCTTTTTGTGTTTAATGTGTTGTCCTGCTCCCCCACCTCCGATTAACACAGTTGGCTACGTATGGTGCGAAAGACGTTCAACATACATACCACACTACTATACACAACTATACACTACACTATACACTACTATACACAACTCTACACTACACTATACACTACTATACACAACTATACACTACACTATACACTACTATACACAACTATACACTACACTATACACTACTATACACAAATATACACTACACTATACACTACTATACACAACTATACACTACACTATACACTACGCTATACACTACACTATACACTACACTACTATACACTACACCACTAACACTTAATTTAAAACTAATTTCTTTAAAACTGATTTTTGAGTTTAGTTTGTTGTCCTTCCCTGATTCCAGATGGCCGCAGAAGCACACCTGAAAGAGCCGTGCGATGCGGTGACCATCTTTGTCCGATGGCCAGCCAAAAGCCGCTGCTGCAAGGATGACCAGAGTTCGCGTGATGATGGTTTATGCTCCTTGACGAGATCAGCAAAGGTACCGTGGTTCATGTGGCAAGCACTTTGTGTGTAATGAGTTGCGACCTTGTTGTTGTGAGCAGGGCAGCTACAGACGGGCAGCTATGCCGTAGGGTCTTCCAATGAGCCTCCTCCTCACACAGTGGTAGATCCCGACACCACTGTTACCAGCTGCCCGCTCACCTGCAGGTCATCCTCTACCACATCCCGCACCTCCGATTAGCACGGCTGGCTAGGTATGGTGCGAAATAATGTCAACGTGCATGCATAAGGTGTATACAATAAAGACAAAGATGAAGATCCTTTATAGCCTTAGCAGATGGTTGGGGGCAAGTGCTGTTAGCGAGCACCTATGAAGGCCGGTACGGCACACGAGGGGGTGGATGGCCAGCACCACGCCCGGCCGCCTTTGTCTCCCCAGTGGCGATGGTTACACGCCGCACCAGGTACTCATTTGAGGCAGAGTCGACCTAGGGGAGGCCCAGGACCGGTTCATATAATCGTCACCGGCGTTGGCCGTGCGCGGGAATCGAACTCGGGCCGCCTGGTTCGTAGCGCAGCGTAGCGCTAACCGCTACACCACCGCTCCCCATACATACATCCAACCGTAGCACCAACAATCAAGACTCAGGGCAGCTTCAGAGAGGGGGCTGTGGCCCTCCACAGATGGCAGGACAAGGCAGCACGAGTTCTAAGCCGCCCGTTGAATTGCAACAATGCTGATAGAAGGGGCCGTCGTTACCGCAGACAAAACAACCGTTGGCTCGACATCCCTCTGGGATCGGCATCATCAAACGAGTCGAACCTGGCTGAGATTTGAACTCGGAAGTTTTGTTGTTGCTTGGGAGCCCAGCTACTGCCATCGTCTTACCGATACACATTTGTTCTCATCAATGGCAGTAGACACAAACGACGCTCTTGTTATAAAGGTCAATTCCTGAAACAAATGAAGTCTGCCTGAGTTAACACGCGTCAATCGCCGTGCATCGTCCCACACCTTGCTGAAATATTGAGAGACTTTGTAATGCAACCATAGCAACATTCTGCGGTAATTGCGAACGGTCTCTGGATGGGTGATCATAGGTAGATGCATCTCATCTCCCAAGAGTTCTCATTAGCAGGCATCCAATGGAAATATATATATACACATACGATTTGCTATGCCAAACTACTGTATACAAAATCAAAGGTCGAAATGTATGAAAAGTCCCTCCTCTGGGATGCTTCCTCTTTGATAAGATACCTCTTTAATTTTTCTTAGATGAAATGCATTTTATTTATGAATTCAAGCGTGGTTTAACCGTTTATGTCGTGGCGAGCAAACTGGGAATGATCGAGCAGCAAACCGACTATTTGCAGAGCACCCAGGTCCAATGGCTGGGCAGAGTTTATTGAAATATATACCGGGGAGAGAGCAACTGAATTCATTGTTGCGTTTGTCCTTCAGCTGCAAACATTGTGGTTGTTTGCAACTGGTGGGGTAAAGTGTGGACACCCAAAACTCTAAGAGCCCATCTGGCTAGCGTTGCTGACTGCAGAGATTTGATTCACGTAAGCAAGTGAGCCCAAAAAAAAATGAAGGTACGTTTAAAATTGTATATTACATTTCGATTTAAAGCTTTCGTGACTGCAGGGATTCATCTTCTTGGTTCTTTCGGTAAAGTCACGTAGAAGGGAAGTAATAAAATAATAAAAATAAAACATAATAAAATAATTCTCACGACGTTTCGGCCACAGACCTGGTTTTACCTGAGGACGGCTGCTTGCGTTGTGGCCGAAACGTCGTGAGAATTATTTTATTATGTTTTATTTTTATTATTTTATTACTTCCCTTCTACGTGACTTTACCGAAAGAACCAAGAAGATGTATATTACATTTCACCTCTCGGTCTTCGCACTCCTAACGGCCATCTGCTTTACCTCCGAGCGGTCAGGATTAGACTTTTGAACAATTGTGCAGCGATGGAAACTGACAAAAGCTCTCGTTCTCACGGAATACTCTGGGATCTTAGACGCATGCAAACAGACGAAACCGTACAGTAACAGATTGTTGTGCGAGCGACGGGATATTTTTTTTTAAATCCTTTATATTAAGTTCGCTTGCTTGCTTACGACCGTGCAAATCTTTCGGTCGTTTTTTAACCCACTTCCCGTGATCCAATCGAGCTGACATTTTCCACACAGACTCGTTGTGCGTGACAATTAATGTTCGTGACATTTTTTTTCCAAAATTTTACACTTTTTAGGACAAAAATATTATATTTAATTACCAATTGCTTAATGGTGCAATGCAATCATCTGACCCATAGGTGGCAGCCATCTCAAGTCAGAGGACGAGAGGACTCTAGCCGCCACGCATATAAAGGATTTATAGTGAAAAACTTTGTTTTTACGGGTTATACTTGTTTTAAACCGTTGTGATGTCTTCTTGAATAAATTCCACTTACATCTCCACAGCTGCAAGCACCGTTTCATTAGGTAATGTGAAATTCCCCAAAACTTCGTCCCGTGCACCGTGCAATAAACTTCAATATGTATAGACGTCTTATTCAATATATATGGACGACACAGTTATCACCTGGAGTGCGTAATCTGCAGTGTAATTTCGTTTAAATCAAAAGTGAAGCATTATACACCCACCAAGGCCTGAAAAGTCATTTCCAGCAATTTTGCTCACACGCTGCGACTACAATGACGTCCCAATCTCAATTTGAAAATATCACCCAGAAACACGCCGATATCTGTATAGTTGTTATCCCCCACCCCACTTCCACCCCCAATAATTTGTACGTAGCGTAGATGTCTGGCCCGACAAACAGATTAAACATAAAAAAACGACACTTGTGTAATCTAGTACAGCCCATACTGTATCTGCAAACAAACAAACTGCGAGACAGAGAGTCCGTTTTGGGATGGGGTATTTTTTTATCTCAGCACGCTAACAATTCTCAACAGGACGCATTAGTTTGGTTATTTCAGAGGCGAATGTTTCCAATTCACCTTGGCCAACGTATCTTAGTTCGGCTTTATGCAGCCTGTGGTGACTGACCCATGCGTGAACCTTCACGCACTGTCAAGGGTAGTTTTGTTCCGTTTTTTATCTGCACACTCAACATTCCACCACGCCGTCGCTCCAGCAAGTTGCAAAACTCTCTTGCCACGGGCGCTGAGGTGCCCTACACTGGCTTTTCAGAAAAATGTGGTCCAGCAATATAATCTGCCCCGACTGTGTGGGATACTCTTTCCCCACCCCCCCCCCCCCCCTCAAGTTTCCTCCCACGTGTGAAAACACTCATTAATTGGCTGAAAACACCTTCATATATAGAGGACTGCAGAGCTTCGGCAGCTGTTGGTCGCACCGGCTCACCGCCTGCCTGGGGCTTTCACGCTTCCCTGCGGTTCTTCAGCAATTCCGAGACGGGCTCTGTGTGAACGACGCTGCACAAAAAACGAAATCGCTGTAAATGTGTCTGCCGTGTTATGGCAAGCGCAGCAGGAGATCACGCGTTCTCATGCACGCGTCTCTCTCACCCCACATTTATTTTTCCGCAAAGTTATTTCGACGGCATATTTTAATCGTTGCGACACACATCTTTTTCACGAGATATTTAACTCCCACACCACATTCACACACGAAAACGAAAGAGTTTTTTTTTACACCACATCAGCCACACGGACTTTTGGAGGGGGTGGGGGTGCACAATTTCAGCAACATTGGCTCAACGAAAGCAATCTCCGCACCGGTTTTGGAATGCAGTGTCTTATCGTCAGAGTCACTTTTGCTCTAATCCATTTCCGGTGAACTGCCAGATGTATGTAGGTTGCCTGTCCAAGTGAAATGAGCCGCAGAGATTTGTACGGCAGAATGAGTGAGGCATTTGACTTTCGAGTATGGCCTTATACCTTTCAGCGTCGAAATGCCCTGGAATGCCCTGATCTCATCAGACCTGTAACATCGACGCAATTGGAGAGTGCTTGGATGGGTGACCACCGTGTATAGAACAGGTTTCAATCGGCATTGTGGGCAGGAGAGGTCAGTGCAGATAAAAATCCGTTGTAGTTCTATATACTCCCCCCACCTTCACCACCTGACACTGACCAACATGGCGAAGTATGGCCAAATAAACCGATATGGCCATAACGCAGCATGGGGAGGCCTTCATCCAGCAGTGGATTGACAAAGGGCTGTAAATGTACAACTTATGAACGTGTTTGTGGTCCTCATACAACAGTCTGAAATAAGAATTTGAATCAGCAATTCTGTCCATCAATCTATAATTAACCCTGTCGCCAAGTTTGACGCGATTCGAATGTTTATTCAGTCTACTGAAACTTGGAACAAAAAAAAAGGTCCAATATCGACCGTTAATTTGTGGTCCGGGTCACGCGATTATTTTTTTGGGCCGACCAGGAGGGCGATCGCCTTGAGCATCAAGAACAGCATCAGCAGCAGCAGCTTCCTGGCGTTGCCTTACGAGCCTGAGGTGGGACTGGAGCAGATAGTACGGCGAGTAGAGCGTTGGGTTTGTTAGGGTCGGTTTAGGCTTATTGTAATGGCAACAATCAATTATATTCTTGGTTCTTTCGGTAAGGTGTGGAATCCACAGCAAGACAATTTTTCTTGTTGTGGATTTCACACCTGATGACGATTGCTTGTGTTGCAGTCGAAACGTCGTGATAATTTTATTTTTTATATTGTTATTATTTTATTGTTTCCCTTCTACGTGACTTTACCGAAAGAACCAAGAATATTAGTCCCTGCAGTCACGAAAACTTTAAATAAAAAAAACAATCAATTAGTTAAAAATGTTAATCGCTCGTGAACAACGAAAGGCATTTTAAGGACAAGGTTTTCCAATATAAGCAAAATTGTCCACGAAAGGTCAGTGCTCGTCATTTATCTAGCCCTAACCGTCTGACCACGAGTCAAGACACGGAGCCAATCGTCATCAGGCTGGGTGCTGTTATCACGGCGACGGACTGTGAAGCTTCGTGTTCGTATAAACACTCGTCTTGCGACTGCTTCGTTATCACGAGAACTGATTTTGACGCACCACCGCGCAAGATGTTCCGACCAGAGTTAGGAATTGTGGGGAAATAAATAAATAACTAAATAAATAGCTGTCCTGATTATTACGAAAATTGAGCTTTTTTTGTATATCGTGCACCGGTGTACCGCCAAAACGTTCTGATATCCCTACCGCTGTAGGCCACACATTATTACAACATATAAGGTCTCTCTTGACTTAAAGCTTTCGTAACTGCAGGAATTCATATTCTTTGGGTCTTTCGGTAAAGCCACGTAGATAGGTTGAAAGAAAATAACAATAAACTACGATGTTTCGATCACAACACAAGCGTCATCAGGAGGATGATGATCGCTTGTGTTGTGATCGGAACGTCGTGGTTTTTTGTTATTTTCTTTCAACCTATCTACGTGACTTTACCGAAAGACCCAAATAATATATATCAAATGGAATTTTCTGACCTCTTCCATTTGTGGATTGAGAATGGCTGTCATGCTATGCAGGACAAAGAAACTCCTCTTATCCACGGCAACATGGGATGGAGCTCTTGGCAGATGGTATTATCCGAGGCCTATCTGCGACAATAGCTCCCGATATCCGCGTGGTTGCTATACTTTGATTATAATAATAGCATGAGTTCTTCCCTAATGGAAGACCCACTTGGCCGTGGACAAACACGGGGTAAATGGCAAAAGTGGCCAAATTGTAGCTCTTGCTCACACCGCAACAGGCTTCTCCGTCTCACACAGAGACAGAGAGACTGTTACTGGTAGGAACCACCTGGTTCCACCAGCCCACAGGGGATTATTGTGTCCGTCCGTCGTGCATCAAAAAATGGGAGGGGTCAGGCTAGGTGGAGAGGGGAGGGTGGGGATGGGAGGGTGGGGAGGGGAGGGGAGGGTGGGGATGGGCTGGGTGGGGAGGGTGGGGCTGGGTGGGGGGTGGGAGGGGTGGGGCTGGGTGGGGTGGGGCTGGTCACCCCGTGGTGCCCTTATAAAACTCAACGTTTAACCTACTCACGCCGGCTTGTGCCCGCCCTCACAGTCGGCCATATTTGCGGAATACACCACGCCGCCGTTGACCCTGGCCATTGACCGAGCAACCCAACGTTCCTGCCAGCTCCCTCCGCAGGAATGTGTTTAGAGCGGTGTTTGCCCGACTCACGCTGTTCCAGACGTCTTGGAAGAGGTGCGAGTAACCACACTTTGCCGTTCATCACATCGGGGATATATCTCCGTTGCGTGTAGAAAAATGTTTTACTTCGGTCAACAAAATATTTCTGCAATCGCAATAGTGTACGGAACAGTGTTCGAAGTTCGAAATCGTTGTTGCATTAAAAAAAAAGTTGCGTGACCCATTAAGCTCGTGATTTGCTATACGCGTTAACATTGCAACGTGCTGGTAGTTTTAGACGATTTATGGCAGGCTTACATTGAGTGAACGGCAGTTGAATAACGTGTAATCAATATTTGTGCGTCTTTTGAAAGTACGTCAACGTACAAGAACAACGCAATAAAAACCTGAAATACATTTACAAAGTTTAGTGAAACTGTTCTCGCAATAAACATTACATCATGATAAAATGGCACCATGGCAAATCATACAAACACACACGTGTGTCATTCATCATCACCGGCCATGTTCTATCCACTGCTGCATGAAGGCCTCCCCTAGCAGGCACCATCCCAATCGGTCCCCGTGATGCCACAATCCATCTCGCTGCTGCACAAGAACCGATTTCATCGTTCCATCTCGGTCGGGGTTATGTCCTCGAGTGAATGTTTCCCTGCTTTGGCTGCCATTCCAGCGCCAGTCCCGACCATCGTCCATCATCTCTGCCAGCTTACGACGTACTCTTTGGTTTTTTCGGTAAAGTCACGTAGGTAAAAAAATGCATTAAAAATAAATTAAATCACGACGTTTCGGAGGCAACACAAGCTTTCGTCTTCAGGTGGCCCCGTCACATCAGTAATTTTGCTGTGACGTCGTGATTTAATTTATTTTCAATTTATTTTTTTTACCTACGTGACTTTACTGAAAAAAAACAAAGAGTATGGACCATTGCACTCACGAAAACTTCAAATCTAGAATGAAGTTTACGACGTGTCCTATCCAAACCTACTTACTGTCCTGAACGTGATTTTCTCGAAAATATCCTTGATTCCTTATCCACGCGGTTCTATTTCTGTCTCTCAGCTTTCATCCATTCATCTTTGTAGACTTTTTTTAAAATGTGCTTTTACATTTTCTAAACATGTCCACATTTCCGATCCGAACCTCGTCACGTGTAATAAGAATGAATACTTTCTTCCTCGTACACATAGTTTTTTTTGTAACACTACACGGGGGACTTTTGTCTTTGGGGGATCGGTAGTGCAGCTATTAGCGCTGCACTGCGCTACGAACCCGGCGACCCGAGTTCCATTCCCGCTCGCGGCCGACACCAAATGACGATTTTCTGAACCGGTCCTGGGCCTCCCCGAGGTCGACTCATCCTCAAATGAGCATATGGTGCGATGTGTATACATCGCCACAGGGGAGACAAAGGCGGCCGGGTGTGGTGCTGGCCACCCACCACCTCGTGTGCCACAGTGCCGGCCTTCATAGGTGCTACTCGCTAACAGCACTTGCCCCAACAGTGTTGTTAAGGCTACACGGGGGTGTGGGAACTTTGTGTAAGTGGACGTCCCATTGCTAGCAATCACAATCACTATCACTTGCCAAGGACGTAAATTAATTTGCAAAAAAAGTACGTTTTGGGCATTTTGCACCACAACTTGTCACTGCTACGCTACGCGCCCCATAATCGCGGTCTTTTGTTGTTTATTATACGGCATCCTCAATGGCAGCGTCTGTCTTGACGTGTCCTGCTTTGGGACAAAATCCAAGGCGAGGGTTGTCGACTCGCTTGGCGGCAGTTGCTGCTGGCAGTGCATATCGGGTGCTGTATTTAAAATGGTCATTAAGTTTCACGATCACACAAAGAGGCGCTAAACTGCAGGGCTACCTGAGAATGATTACAACCACACTCGCACCGTGCAGCACCCGTGCAGCACCCGTGCAGCACCCGTGCAGCACCCGTGCAGCACCCGTGCAGCACCCGTGCAGCACCTGTGCAGCAGGTGCACGCTAATTGTAGAATCTTGACACCCGGGTATGTAACACGGGTGCAATGGAGCCGTGTTGTGAATATGTGTACAGTGACACCTCTACTTACGAACATTCGACCTACGAACTTTCAGAGATACGAACAAACCTGTCCGTATGTCCCAGTTGCCTGTTCGGACCAAGAGTCGTAAGTTCAACCGCCACGCAATAGATGGCGGTGGTGGCATATACATCTGCAGAACGTGAAGAACCAGTGGCATCTACATCTACAGAACGTGAAGAACCAGTGGCATCTACATCTGCAGAACATGAAGAACTAGTGGCATCTACATCTGCAGAACATAAAGAACCAGTGGCATCTACATCTGCATAACATGAAGAATCAGTGGCATCTACATCTACAGAACGTGAAGAACCAGTGGAATCTACATCTGCAGAACGTGAAGAATCATTGGCATCTTCATCTATAGAACGTGAAGAACCAGGGGCATCTACATCTGCAGAACGTGAAGAACCAGTGGCATCTGCATCTGCAGAACGTGAAGAACCAGTGGCATCTACATCTGCAGAACGTGAAGAATCAGTGACATCTACAGAACGTGGCGAACCAGTGGCATCTACATCTGCAGAACGTGAAGAACCAGTGGCATCTACATCTGCATAACATGAAGAACCAGTGGCATTTACATCTGTAGAACATGAAGAACCAGTGGCATCTACATCTGCAGAACGTGAAGAACCAGTGGCATCTACATCTGCATAACATGAAGAACCAGTGGCATCTACATCTGCAGAACATGAAGAATCAGTGGCATCTTCATCTACAGAACGTGAAGAACCAGTGGCATCTACATCTGCATAACATGAAGAACTAGTGGCATCTACATCTGCAGAACGTGAAAAACCATTGGTATCTTCATCTACAGAACGTGAAGAACCAGTGGCATCTACATCTACAGAACGTGAAGAACCAGTGGCATCTGCATCTGCTGAACGTGAAGAACCAGTGGCATCTACATCTGCAGAACATGAAGAACCATTGGCATCTACATCTGCAGAACGTGAAGAACCAGTGGCATCTACATCTGCAGAACATGAAGAACCAGTGGCATCTACATCTGCAGAACATGAAGAACCAGTGGCATCTACATCTGCAGAATGTGAAGAACCAATGGCATCTGCATTTGCAGAACGTGAAGAACAAATGGCATCTACATCTGCAGAACGTGAAGGACCAATGGCATCTGCATCTGCAGAACGTGAAGAACCAGTGGCATCTACATCTGCAGAACATGAAGAACCAGTGGCATCTACATCTGCCGGAGATTATACAAATTTTAAAGCCATTCCCCGTGATTAGCGTACATGCCGTACAACATGTTTGGAATCGAGTAGAGTTGGACTTACGAACAGACCTCTGGAACCTAATTCGTGTGTAAGTAGAGGAGTCTCTGTACTTTGTGCATGTTTTGCGTTTCGTCATCGTCGACCGTGATCATTCCACTGCTGGATGGGATGAACTCCTCAAGAAGCTGTGGTCGTCATCCCCCCAGACCGGCGATGTACGAATTCACCGGGCACCAGCATTCGAGTGGATTTCATCGCTCACTCTAATCGGTAAACATCCCTTTTATACGCGCATAATGTCTTGTAACAAGCTAGTGTTTTTTTATTTAATAAACGTGCAATGCATACGTGATTTCGTAATGAGCATTTTGTGTTACATAATTTCCCAGATTTGAATTAGACACAATACAATGTTTCATTTTACAGGACATCTAAGTGCAGGTGCACCTCAAGATGCTATTCAACGTATTCATCCTTTGTACTGTGTGTACCTAATAGGGTTATCAGACGTTTAACACGTAGGCTTTCACGACCAATATTATTCATAATAAAGGTTTTTGCGTTAGATAGCTTCAGTAGAAATGTGTCGCAACCCTCCACCACCCGACACATAGCCAGCAAGGTTTGTCACGTAAACGCAAACACGCCAGTTGATTACGACACATTTCATCCTTTAGTGATCTAACCCAAAAACATTCGTTATGAGGTTATCAGACGGATTATTTCTCAGTCGGCTCTGTTTAGCTAAAATAAAGGTTATTGCACTGAACTGAATTGAACTGAACTATCTGTTGAGTTGCATACAATAACAAATGTGTGCAATTGTGTTTTGCTTCTTTATTCGTTTGGGGATACTTTGTGAGCGCTGGCGACCTGAGTTCGATTCCCGTTGACGGCCGACTCCAGTGACGATTATCTGAACAGGTCCTGGGCCTCCCCTAGGTCGACTTGGCCTCAAATGAATACCTGGTGCGATGTGTTAAACAGCAGCACTGGGGAGACAAAGGCGGCCGGATGTGGTGTTGACACCCAACCCCTTCGTGAGTTTGTGTACGTAAACTGTATGGCATGTATTTTTTTATTGCTTTTGCTCTGCACAACACGGGATGATTTAGCAATCTATCACAGCGGTGATGATATTGTCTTTTTGTTTTCTCACAAACTCGATTGCAGAACATTCATAGATTCTAACCGCGTTAGAGAGTTTAACCTTCAGGACTATCATCCTTTTGTCTGAAAGGAAATTGAGTTGTTACATATTGCCAGGTATCGGCGCACACTTTTGTATATGTATACAACCTTGTAAACACGGTTATGCAAGTCGGGGCCTGGGTCCGCATGGCACATTAGTGCAGTGCTCCACCAAAAAACGATGTTACAATTGTTGAACTAAATTTAAACATTGAGCTACACATCAAACATATTGAATCACAATTTGCAACGTTGCAAAAAAGTTAAAATCCAAGTCAGAATCAGAATCGTGATCCTTATTTCGAATGCAGGAGGAGGAATCCGATGAGCTATGAAGCGTTTTCTCACAGCTGCCCGGTAGGGGCACAGGGTCAACAAGTCACAACAGCAAACAATACAAAAAAGCGATAGGGTGCAAAAATAGAGAAAATGGTAAGCAAGTTACTAAATATAAGTAAATAAATAATGAATGCATCCATTACATAAGCCAGAAGTCGATTCAACTCCAGGGCCAATAAATGCGTAGCAATTTGTGAGACGTTAACAGTGTTTGTCCTGTTCTTGGTTCTTTCGGTAAAGTCACGTAGAAGGGAAATAATAAAATAATAAAAATAAAACATAATAACATTCTCACGACGTTTTGATTGCAATACAAGCAATCCTCATCAGGTGTGAAAAAACCACAGCAAGAAAATTTGAATTTTTTTCTTAAGTATATAATGTAAAAAACACTTTTTTCAATTTTTCTTGCTGTTGTTTTTTCACACCTGATGATGATTGCTTGTGTTGCAATCGAAACGTCGTGAGAATTTTATTGTTTTACTTTTATTATTTTATTCTTTCCCTTCTACGTGACTTTACCGAAAGAACCAAACATATTAATCCCTGCAGTCACGAAAGCTTTAAATCGAAATTTAGTGGTTGTCCTGTGGATAAACTGGTCCCTGGCACAGCAACGTGGAATTTAAGCCACAGGTTCAGAGCCCACCAAACACAAATAGGTACCACCGCAATATTAATTAAATTATTAAGGTCTAAACATTGATTCTTAGCGTGGGGTTTATTCGACTTGACTTTAGAGCACATAGTCTATTTTTCTGGAATCATGTAAAAAAATATACTTCTAAAGTAATAGAGTTGTACAATTTCAATGGCATACAAGTGTGGCATTTTAAACAGGCCGGTGTCAAAAACTAATTATAACTGTCACATCACAACAGGTGGAATTAATCATTATTAAGGTTGAAATGGAGATAGATTTTATTCTGATATGCTGCAGGACATCCTATTTGGAAAGACATGTCAGTCAAATGTCGAGAAAACCATATTTAAAATATTGTAATATGTGTCATATGAAGTCATATTTAATTATCTACAATGTGCGCAAGCCTCGTGTAAATTACACCACATCAAATGAACTCGAATGCAATGCGTTCTGTCAAACGGCTTTAAATAAATATATGCAGGAAACCTTGATAGTTATGATTTTTGGGGAAAAATATATTGTCTTTATTATTCATGAAAAAAAATGTTCCCACTGAAAATAATCCGACTGAATTTTTGGGAGCTGCGCACAGCGGATTCCTCAAGTCAAATCTGGTGGAACATTACGAGTTTCACGCCTGCGTTACTCAATTTACGCAGCATTATTTATGAGCGCGCAATCTTTGC
The DNA here is from genome assembly GCF_965212315.1 of Lampetra planeri. Taxonomy (NCBI): domain Eukaryota; kingdom Metazoa; phylum Chordata; class Hyperoartia; order Petromyzontiformes; family Petromyzontidae; genus Lampetra; species Lampetra planeri. The sequence goes on from NC_136150.1 coordinate 6,740,641, forward strand.
TTTCAACAAAGAAAAAAACGTCATTACATTCAACATTTTGTCACTTGCGCTGCATTTGCATTCGATTCACTTTGGAGCAACTGCATTTAAATAATGCTTTCAAATGTATGTATGTATATACACCTATTAGGGTGGCGAATGAAAGAAAATCAGGATTTTTCTTTTCTTCACCGATTTCCCAAGCAAACATTACACTCTGTGTGTATATATGTATAAATATATGAGCTTCCCACGGTATAATATTTAGCACGCTGGATTTTCACTCCAGAGGTCACTGGTTCAATCTGCCGGGCGTGGCAGTTAATTTTTTTTTGCAAATAATCTTTAATCTCGCTAACATTCTGTCCACTCAGCAGTATGTATTGGTGCACCACGGTTTAGCCCATCGGCAGGTCACGTGTGATGTGGTAAAGTGTGGGCAACTCCCATCCCAATTCCAACGCATCTGGTCTTTGTGGAAGAGCAGGCCATCGACTCTCTCGAAGAACTTCCTCTCGTGCAGTCCCTTCCGCCAGCAGTGGCACGAGCAAGACGTTGCAGTGTTGCGCCTTTACCTTTGACTGTATATGCAAAACATAATTCTGCAATCAGCCCGTTGCTTTCGTGCAACGAGCGGGGCTATTACATTGCAATGGTGAAGTAATCGAAATCGATTATCAAGCTCACGATACGTGCATTGATGCATTGCAAGTACGTATGTTGCACTTCTTTCGCACCGTACGTAGCCAACCGTGCGAATCGGACGTGCATTGTATCGCGCATGCAAATTTTGTTTTGCTATATTCAATTGGTAAATGATGATGAATTGAGGTCACGTGACCCAAGCATCCACTAGCAGCTAGCACGTTGAAAGTATTGTAAAAATTACGATAATTGATTTTTTAATTGGATTTTAACTCTCAAATGAGACAATTAAGATAAAAAAGAACTCGCAAGCCCATCTGATCGTTACCAATTGAAAGTGCTGTTAGCGAGCGCCTATGACGGCAAACAACCGCTCCCCACAACCACTTGCACGTACGTATACTTTATATATCATCATAACAGCAATGACAGAATCCGAATGCACACGGGAGACACTGAATTTAGGCTGCAGAGTGACTCTCTTGTTACTATGGGGATAGACCTTTCTGTTCCTCATTGGAAAGTGCGTGCTATAGCCTCGGCTTGATTGTCTACAAGACAGATAAAGCATCTTTCATGACCAGGAATTTTCAAGCTCCCAATCTTTTTTCGGGTTTTTTTTTCTCCCCCCCCCTTTCAACTTATAACAATTGTAAATTGCACCGAGAATGTCAAACGGGGAGTGCTGTCTGATGTAGAAGTTTTGTGTATTCAGTCTGCCGTGAAATATGCAGTATATTCTGCAGCGTGACATATAGTAGTGTGGTAAAGATTGTAAAAGATTGTGTATGTGTCTGTATATATACATATTTATATATACACACAATACATCATTTTTTTTTTACTATTACGCTTGTTTACCCAGGAGAGTCTGAACAGTCTTATTTAGGAGGATCCTTCCAAAGATGTCTTAGCAGAGAGTTAAATTGCCGCCGTGTATAATCCAAAATAAGTCATTAGCAGGTAATATCTCAGCATTGGGGTGTTTGCCTGTCACCTTGTGCGCGCCCTATTTATTTACTTATGGGACGAAAGCAGACCAGCCAGAGGAAACCCATACAGAACAGGGGGTAAAAAAAACCCCATACAATCTCCACGCAGAAAGATGCCCGAGTCAGGAATCTAACCCAGGACCCTTCGTGATGTGAGACACACGCGTTGCCATTGAGCCATCCTGACGCCCGTTGTTAAATCGTATTTTCTTGCGCACGAACTTAATTGCAAGAGGACGGAGGGGAGATTGTGGGAGAGAGGGGAAATTTTGCATGCCAACCGACATGCCACCCTCTCATGTGCTGCGCCACCCCTTAATAAATGCTAGTGAAGAGCAATTGCCCTCTGGCCTGTGGGGCTGAGCAAGGCATCTTTGTTGCAGTGTGGTTGTGCGTGCGTTGTGCGTGCGTGCGTTTGCGTGATAGTGCAGCATTTTAGCGCGCTGCGCTACGAACCCAGCGACCCGAGTACGATTCCCGCTCAAGGCCTACACCAGTGAAGATTATCTGAACTGGTCGTTGGCCTCCCTTAGGTCGGCTCAGCCGTCAAATTAGTACCTGGTGCGGTGTGTAAAGATCGCCACTGGGGAGACAAAGGCGACTGGGCGTGGTGCTGGCCATCCATCCCTTCGTGTGGTGTGCCAGCCTTCATAGGTGCTCGCTAACAGCACTTGCCCTAACAGCCTGTGTATGCTATGCGGGAGGGGGGGATATTTGTCTTTGCCTTGCGTGAGCGAGTGGCTAAGGGAGAGACAGACTGGAAGAGACGTCGATAACTAACACCTTGATGTGCGTGGATGAAAGTGCCATCTTTCTCGGTACTCCATCCACATCGGCACTGAAAAACCCCTTGCAGAATCTCGCCTGTCAGGTTGACTTACCGAACGCGGACTGTGTCTGAAATCAAGCACGCGCTTCAGGTCCGAACAATCGCCTCTCTGCCTCTGTCTAACCAAGTTTGACTCATGTCGGCTCAGTCTTGAAAATCAGTTCCTCTCCAAAACGTAGACACTCGGGACCTCCTGGGGTTTTCCTATTGATCGAGCACTTTCACTCCGCGGAATGATGTTAAATCCTGCACTGAATATGCCCGGTGTATTATTTTTAACCCTTCACTTCATGAGCACTCCTGAACCTATGTACGCGTACAGGCGCTCGGGCAGTAGGGGCCCATCGCGAGAAGGGTTGGCTGACATGGGCAACACTGGCGACGGGCAATGGCAGATAAAGGTAGCAGCACACCCCACGTGGTCAACCACGGCGGAGATGGAGCGATGATTAGATCAGCTGATGCACATTGGCCAGATGAATCTTGGCAGCAATGGGACCATGAGACGTGATGGTGATGATGGTGATGCTAGAACAGCTGTAAAGATGATCAAAACCGGTAATGCCTAATCTGTCTTGTAGACAATCAAGCCGAGGCTATAGCACGCACTTTCCAATGAGGAACAGAAAGGTCTATCAGCGTAGTAACAAGAGAGTCACTCTGCAGCCTAAATTCAGTGTCTCCTCGTGTGCATTCGGATTCTGTCATTGCTGTTATGATGATATATAAAGTGTCCGTACGTGCACGTGGTTGTGGGGAGCGGTAGTTGACCGTCATAGGTGCTCGCTAACAGCACTTGCTCCTCCAGTCTATTAAGGCTACACGGGGGATCTTTGTCTTTGGGGAGCGGTAGTGCCGCTGTTAGCGCTACGCTACCCTGCAAATCCGGCGACCTGAGTTCCATTCGCGCTCACGGCCAACATCAATAACAATTATCTGAACCGGTAATGGGCCTCCCCTAGGTCAACTCAGCCTAAAATCAGCACCTCGTGTGATGTGTAAAGAACAGCTATAGCCATGCCAGTCAAGCAACATCATTTAACATCATTTGAAAAAAATATTACCCACGTTATAGACTGCCTGACAACAACACGACCTTGCAGGTTGAACTACAAGCATAACAAATCTGTGCACTCAGAATTAATGAAAGACAGGAAGAGGAGCACATAGAACAAATCGACTTACGAACAGACCTCTGGAACCGAACTCGTTCGTAAGTAGAGGTGTCTTATTTATCCAGCGAGTCTCAACGAAAACTCTTTTGACGGTGTTCTTCATTAATTTTGTGAGAGGGAGGCATTTTCGCCGACGAGACATCGTCATCTTCTTGGTTCTTTCGGTAAAGTCACGTAGAAGGGAAATAATAAAAATAATAAAAATAAAACATATTAAAATAATTCTCACGACGTTTCGGCCACAATGCAAGAAGCCGTCCTCAGGTGAGGACCTGAGGACGGCTGCTTGCGTTGTGGCCGAAACGTCGTGAGAATTATTTAATTTTTATTATTTTATTATTTCCCTTCTACGTGACTTTACCGAAAAAACCAAGAAGATTAATCCCTGCAGTCACGAAAGCTTTAAATCGAGAGACATCGTCAGTTTGTGAGGGCGCCACACATTTAAACCATTGTGGGAGTTTGACAGCAGTATTATGATGGGGGGGGGGGGTGTCTTCACGCGTTGTGTATTGTCGGGGGGCCGTACGTTATGGGCCGCACTAAAGGGCCACCAGGGGCCCGGCAATGACCCGCGGGCCTTGCAATGAAGAGCACCGACCTTGACGATCATGCTTGGGATCTCCGAGCAATTTCACGTCGATTATTTCACACGGAGGAGTAAATAAAGCAACAATACCTCGAACATGAGGGGATACTACTCAAACATCTATAGAGGTAAGTCATCAGCCGAATTTTTTCTGCTAAATACTGGGAGCCTTTGTGGAGAGAGAGGGGAATGAGTGAGCGGTATTATTTGTTTGTAAGCAGTCCAGCTGCAGGCCATCTGTGAAACTACTGGCCATCTGTGAAAAAGAGCTTTATAGCTCCCGAGTATAAAATACATATTCTGATTCTTTCCACGTTAACAGTGCATATCCCGTGTCGAGATGATTAAACATGGGGTCATGTGGCACGTGGTTGCGATGATGGATATGGCAGCAGTAGCAGTGTTTAACCAAATATTAGTACGTGAATTGAGTTGCAGCTTTGTAATATGTTGATGCTGTACAATGTTTTTTTTTATATATAATGATTCACATGTACATATACAGCTCTCGTGTAAATCTACTGTCGAAGTTAATGTTTTCACACGTCGTACATGTTACGGGATGATGAAGGAGGGGGGGGGCATAGATGTTCGGAAAATAATACAGTACAACAGTGACATTTGATGCACAGCCCTCTGCTGGCAGCGTGACCCTACAGCCGCCTATAACACCTGTTACGTGCAAGGTGGTTGCCCATACAGACACTATCCAGGTTCAAATATTTGCTTAGCTTCTGAAATCTAGCATCATTTGGGTGCATTCCGAGTTTTGTGTGGATTATTAGGACGAAATGGTTACGTTTGTATTATCTCCTAAGTTGTGTACATTTCACGTAAAATATTCCTTGCTACTGGCTGTTAAAAACAGAAAGCCAAGTACTCGAACGCCAGTAGTAATGAAAATAGGGCCAGAAGAACAGTGATTCAAAGTGAGTGAAGAAAGTTTAAGCGTAATTCTAGCTCGAGGGAAAACTGTGCAAGTTGGTAAACGAATGCCGCAGTGAATGCTGCAAGTGGAATTAAAGTTGTATTTGTATAATTAGCAAATTGACTCAGCCAAGAAAAAACGTATAAAACATCTTAGAAAAGGCACTCACAAGTCGATATTATTGAATCATATTTACCAAATCGCTTTAGCATTGGGCCATTTCGGTAACGCAACATTTGATAAAAGCTATTTCCACATATAACCATACTTAGAATAATTTCCAATTACAACGTGGCTTAGAATTAAACATCGAGTCTCGTTACTTTTGAGTTTTAAATCCAGTTACCAAATTCAGTTACGTAAAAATTTCACATTTTCAGCGGTGAAAGTCAACCTTCCTACAGTTTGTCAAGATCATGACTTGGAATTAAAATGAAAGGTAAGTGTGCAGCCCTGCATCACGAACCCCCCCCTCTCCTACCATACTCAATGGCTGTATTCAGTAGGCTCAATCTCAGCACTTGAACATCTGAGCTATGAGCTCAGAGACAAGGAAGAAGAATACAGCGTGTGCATGGAGCCCATTCCTAAACCTTAGAACAGTCTTAAATACCTGAGCCCAGAACGTCAATAGCCTGGCCCCCAAAGACAATATTTTCTTCCCCCTCCTGCTCTGATGAGTCCGGTTTGCCTGCTGACACCGTCGATGCCCCTGGTAATGCCGTCCGTCAGGATGTTGCAATGTACGATGTGAGAGAGGATGTGGAATAGAACATATTTCATTAAAAAATATGATGCAGCCCTGTAAGTGCTATGCTAATGCCACTGCTGGCAGAAGGGTCTCCACGAATGCCAACTCTGGAGCCTCGTATGACTGCGCTTCCATGTTGACCAGACGCGTTGTAAGATGTGGATATACCCACAATTTACCCCACCACACCCACCTGCCAATTGAGTCAATGTGCTGAATCCATCCAGACCACGGTGACGAGATGTTAACTACCTCGCCCAGTGTGCAGGAGGTCGTGAGTTCCGTTTCAGTTTTATTTATTTTCAGTTTCATTTATTTGGTATAGCCCTGTGAGCCATTCGGCTCTTGAATCGGGTGCAACCGCAACAAACAAAAAACATGAACAAGAAAACATCTTAAAGTAACTGTGCGCAAACAGAAAAATCCAGGAAAAAACTGCAAAGTCTTCCAGAAAAAAACAGCACCATTCTCTCTATCCTCTCTCTCTTCCTGTGGCCGTGTGGTTTTTTGTCCGGGTCCTCCGGTTTTCCCCTACACATTTATAATCAACGTCCATTGAGAATATTTGACCGCCATACATTTTGACATGATAAGCCACTTCGTTGAGCTATAATGTGTAGCCAGGTCGCTTCTGAAATCTAGCTAAATAGCTGAGTGGTGCCTTACCTGGTAAAATAAAATCAACAAAACGTGTAATAGTATAACTGCCACGGCCATAAGATCAAGCCAGCAACCTCTGAATTTTATGTCCAGTGCACTGACCATTAATCCTCGCCCGTTCCCACATATTGTGTTGCTATGACCTGACATCATTCATGATACAGTTTCACGCATTCGCTCGTCGGAGGGTCTCTCTTTCTCCTCCGGTTCCCCAGCAATCAGGAACTCTTATTGCCTCAACTATTGCCTCAACCACTAATCTGAAACTCTGCCACAAACATCCGCGCTATTGACTCCCCGGCGCCCCTGTTCAAGTCCCAGGCGCAATACGACCTGTCCCTTTGGCAATGCCTATGACCGACCGTCTCTTTGTAGCTTCGTGAAATAAATGTGTCTCCTTTACTCAGGATACCCGTGTCCAACCGTTGTGTCTACAACGTCTCGAGACAACTTTGTTTTTAAATGCTTCATGAATCCAAATTGTAACCGCGTTGCAATCTGTACGCGCCTATTGACAGGCGTGCGTTTGTGGATGTGTATGTACATAGTGGGGAGCGGTAGTGTAGTGGTTAGCCCGCTGCGCTATAAACCGAGCGACCCGGGTTCGATTCCCGCTCACGGCCAACACCAGTGACGATTTTTTTAACCGGGTACCTGGCATCCCCTAGGTCTACTCAGCCTCAATTGAGTACCTGGTGCAATGTGTAAAACATCGCCACTGGGGAGATAAAGGCGGCCGGGCGTGGTGCTGGCCACCCTTCGTGTGACGTGCCGACTTTCATTGGGTCCTCGCTAACAGCACTTGCCCCTACAGTCTGTTAAGGCTACACGGGGGATCTCTGCCTTTGTACACGTGTCTGTACGTGTGACCTGCGCAGACGTGGCCTTAAAAGCATTACAAGTGTGTAGCATGCTTTTAAGACCATATTGCCCATTCCCTAGAATGGGTCGTACTTGGAAGATTCACAAAAAAAAACCCCATCTTACTTTAGAGGCCATTTTCCCCAACCCCTAGAGATGTTGTCAGAGTGAGTTTCCAGATTGTGTGTGTGTGTCGATCTGAGTGGGGGAGTGGTGGCGCACTGGTTAGTACACTGTTGCAGGGGATTAGGGGGACGGAGAGAGCGCCGTTTGCAGTCGATGGCAAGTGGTTGGAAAAAGTGAGTCACGTAAACAACCTCTTGCCATCGCCTGCACAAGGCACTCTCTCCGTCCCCCTAATCTCCTGCAGCATAACAAAAGGCGGCTTAACTTAGCCCCCCCCCACGGCCCAGCCTGGCTCCTCCCCCCTCCCTTGACCTGTATATAATCTCGTGTCTCTTAGAGCTCTCTCCACTTGATACAGTAATTTTTGCTGTGACGGTTCCACCTGAACACGGAAGCTTGTGTTGCCCCCGAAACGTCGTGATTAATTGTTTTACCTACGTGGCTTTACCGAAAAAAACAAAGAGAATTGACCCTTGCAGTCACGAAAACTTCAAATATAGAATTGCTACACTGTTGTTCGTCGCACCCTTGTGAACTGAGTTCAATCATCAGGTCCGAGCGATATCTGAACCGGTCTTGGGGGTCCCCTCCTCACCGACCCCCCCATTGACCCGGCGTGGTGAAGTATGTACGTACGTTGAATTTCTTTCGCACCGTACGTAGCCAACCGTGCTAATCGGAGGTGCGGTCAGACAACCTCCATGACGAACGGGGCATGGGGAGGGGCTCTTCTTCAGCAGTGGATGAAAAATGCTCCTGAACCGTTGTTATACTCAACGTATCCGATTATGAAAAATAAGAAAAGGTTTAACCATTTATGGCAATAAAACAGGTGTTAAGATTTTCAAACACCAAATAGCAACCAAATAGAAACATTTTGCAAGACATCAAGTCTGCATTAACCACACGTACTTGTGGTGAACATGCAAACAAACATGCTCCGATAATATATGCATTGTCTTTGAAGCTGATTGGACTACATCAGAGACAGCCTTCTTTATGGCCTAGTCTAATCAGTGTCAGAGCAGAGAACGTCAAAAGGCGAACAGCACAAACGCTTTTCAAGTCCTTACGGAACTGGTTGTGATCTTTTTTTTTCGTGCAAAAAAACCGCCACGGTTTATGATGTCAAATTATCTCCCTGCTCGAAGAAGCAATGGGGGTAAATGCTATTCCACATTTACAGCCCTGAGCGAGTGGAGATAAAATTCCACAATCCAATGATGACGGCCAGTCCGTCCATTGGACAACCACTGTTGACGTCTCTCAAAGTTGTAAACTCATTTTATGAACCCCAGAGGGTTGATATCCTGGCTCAAATCCCAACTGAGATCTGAACGCTATGCCTCTCATGATTGCCCGTTGAGTTCTATGCCAACCGTGTACATTACATTTTATTTAAAACACACACACACAAGCACGCACAAAGACAGACGCGGACACGATGACATTGCAAAGCAGCAAAAGCCACAAAACGATGAAATTGAAGCCATTGAATGCAATACCTCAAACAGGTCAATTACCATTTCGAACACTGCCATATCAACACATTTATCAGCATACCCTACTTTGGCCTGGCAATCACGTTGACTCCTTGGAGGATTCCTTCACTTCTTGCTGCCTACAAAGTAATTTGAGCATTTCGGAGGGAGCCTGGCAGAGGCTTGGAGCTGGGATGGTGACGGGTCGGTGGAGGAGGAATGCATTAGGCAGAGGGCTTATTTGCCGGCAAAAGGGGGGGGGGAGAATGGAGGGAAAGGCGGGGGGAGGGGGGATATGGGGAGGGGGTGGGGGCAGAATGGGGGGGGGGGGTGAACGAATGGAGCAGGCAAGAAGGGAGAGTGATCTTCACTATATCCATCAGCGTCGTGTGCGCAGGCACGGACGATACATCACGCGGTGTGCGCGCTCTCCGCGTGATGGATTGGGGCGGCCCCGGGCCAGACACACGAGTACGCGCAGTCTCCTCCCGCCCGTTCGGGAATGGCAGCGGCGCGTTTGTTAGCTGCCAAACGAGGGCCGAATGCAGAAGAGGACGTGACTTCAAAGGAATAATGGGGGGAGGGGGGGTTGAAAAAAACCCAACAAGTGCTGCGAGGAGTTGGCTTGATTAACCTCTGTTAATCGAATACAAAATAAAAAGGGGCACCTATCCGCGATGTGAACGCGTTTCTCGCGCTGCGGTCCGGAGGTCCGCCCATTCCATTCGATCTCCACCTCCGCAGCGCTCTGAAAGAACGGTAACAAGTTTCTCGCATTCCCCCTGCTGTCGCTGGTCCATTCAGCAGCGTGAGTGGGCACAACCACAGTCGGTCGATGGCCAGATCGCGTGCGGTGGGGTAAAGCGTGGATACTCGCATATTTACTCAAGATGTCTTTCCAGCGTGAAAGGTTCGGCCGAATATATCTTGTTTATTATTTGACCAGGTAAGGCCAAACTGAGCTAAATTGCTCTGTTTCAGAAAGCGACCTGGCCACAAACGATAGCTCAACGAAGTGGCTTATCACGTGGACATTTATAGCAGCCAAATACTCTAAACCCATATTGCATGTGGAGGGAAAAACCAGAGGACCCGGATAACAATCCACACGACCACGGAGAGAGACATGCAAACTCCAAATATGCAGGCATCTAATTTTTTCAGTATTGTTCGAGGGTATTTGGCCTTCTCTTCCAAGCTGGCCAAACAGTTTGGAAGAGGTCGAGGTGCTCACACTTTGCCACACCACACACTACATGCTGATCGACTAACTCTGGGGCACCCATTTATTACGCTGGGTGGACAGAGGAGGAGAGATGTGGTGATATTGAAAACTTCAAAACTTTCAACTATTTTTTTATTTGACCAGGTAAGGCCCAATGAGATATATAGCTATTTTTCATAAAGCGACCTGGCCCCAAATGATAGCTCAACGAAGTGGCTTATCACCATGTGGCAATTGATAGTAGCAGACAAATACCCGAAACGAGACATGCTGATTCTAAATGTGGAGGCAAACCCGGAGAAAATCAACACAACCACGGGGAGAACATGCAAAACTCCGAATAAACAGTCGTTAAAGTTCGGGTTTGAACCCACGCAACTCCCTTGTATACCAGGCGCGGTAGCCACCTTGTCTCTTCCACGTACAACATTCGCCCCCTGTCCGGGACTCCGTCTCGCTGGGCAGTGTTACGACTCTGTTACGCTTCACCCATCAAACCCCGTGTGACCGTACGCTGCAACTTTACTCGGTTGACCTTTAGTTTATTTTCTGCAATAAAAAAAAACTTCCGGTAAAAGTAAAAAAGTTATATAGCTAAGTGGGCCCTTAGCTGGTAAAATCAAAATACTAATGACAAAATATGATTACTTGATCTGGTTTGACCGACTTAAAGCTTTCGTGACTGCAGGAATTCATATACTTGGGTCTTTAGGTAAAGTCATGTAGATAGGTTCAAAGAAAATAACAAAAAATTACGAAAAAAATACCACGTTTCGATCGCAACACAAGCGTTCGTCATCAGGAAGAGGGGGTTAGCTTCTGAAACGTCGTAGTTTTTTCTTATTTTTTGTTATTTTATTTGAACCTATCTACGCGACTTTACCGAAATACCCAAGAATATGGTTTGACTGAATTTACATCATTTGTATGGTACACTATTATGGTGTCATACGAGATAAAGAAAACGCGTTAAATTACGAACATCATAATAATAGCCGTGATGACAGCATCGTGTATTTGGCATTCATAAGCTAAACCTTTCACTTTCCATTCATCATGATACTACACACACATGCACACAATGTAGAACAGCTAAAAATAGTGCAGCCTTGGAGAACATCTCTGTAACCCAAGCAGCATGTTGAGAGAGCCGCTGTCCACGCCGGATATGCCTGGGACCAGACATTGCGTCCGCGACCAGAGTTTCCGTCACGTGCCGACTGATGATAGGACTGGGATTAGACTGAGCTCGGCTACACCCCGAAGTGGACAATCCTGCCCCAAGCCAGTAAAGCCTACACAATGAATCCATATCTCCGATGAGCACGGCTGGTTTCGTAAGGTGCGAAAGAAGTTCAACATGCATACAACATCTTCTTGGTTCTTTCGGTAAAGTCACGTAGAAGGGAAGTAATAAAATAATAAAAATAAAACATAAGAAAATAATTCTCACGACGTTTCGGCCACAACGCAAGCAGCCGTCCTCAGGTGAAGACCAGGTCTGTCGGGGAGACAGCGTCTGAATGCTTGTGTTGTGGCCGAAACGTCGTGAGAATTATTTTATTATGTTTTATTTTCATTATTTTATTTACTTCCCTTCTACGTGACTTTACCGAAAGAACCAAGAAGATGAATCCCTGCAGTCACGAAAGCTTTAAATCGAAATACATACAACAACCGGCAGTCGACACTAAGTGCCGTTGACGTTACCACGGTGCTTGTGCCAGGCTAGGTGCACTTTGAGGCCACGTAAAGAGTCGAAGGCTCTCGCTGACAGGAGGTCACGCGGCAGACCCAGGTGCCATGGGTTGACTGAGATGACTGGCAGATGCACCACCTGTGGCAACTACTGTGCCATACATACAACATTTTAACACTTAAGCTTTCGCAACCAATTGTATCCATAATACAGTTTTTTGGGGGGGTAAGATCGAGTAAATATGAATATAAAAAATACAAACAACATACGTAACATACACTGTGGGCAAAGGGGAACACATAGATGACTGTGCAGGTGCTTCCAAGTTCAGATGAATGACACGGCTTCTGTGTGAAATGTGCCGGACACTGCATCAGACGTGGCAAACTGAGAATGCATCGAGTCTGATCTGGACCACCGATAGTCATCCTCCTCTGTGCATGTGTGCGCGTGTGTGAAATATAATGCCGAGTGACGAGTGAAATGATAGCGTGTGCCTGCCAACTATATGTGATGCCTTCACCAACGGCTGAAAGACGCTCACGATATTCTCACATTAACGCTCTTCGGTATTTCATATGACATAATGAGAGTGAAAATTAGGCAAATGAGGGGAAATGAGAGTTATGTTTCCCATTTGTTTAATTTCAAATAACAAGATATGTTAAAAGCTCTATTCTCATACCATGTTTATGTAAATGAGTTAAAGACGTAATGTTCATGGATTTTAACCCTTATTTTTTGTACCACCATCCCCAGATGCCCTGTTTCTTCTAAAAGGTTCAGCCAATTGTGAACAATTCTTGTATTGTGCTGACGCTAGCAGCTGCATTCTGGGTAACATAAAATAATCATTCGTGTGATTGTGGAGAAAAGAGGTAGCAAAAGAATCAGACGAAAACACTTCCTTCCCATATTTGTCTTTAGAAATAAAAAGATAGAAAGGCATTTATAACACATCCCATTGGCCACACCATATAATACATAATAATATGAAATAAAAATATGAAATAAGGCACTCCCAGAAGGTCGTTTGGCACCTAGGATGTGTAAAAGATATTTGTTCTTACGTTCTATACAACAATGCAAATGATTATTCTGTGTTGTGTATAATAGAGTTAAGTATCAAACTGGGACCCATTCCTAACATCTGGCAGTTCACAAGCATTGATTAGAGCAAGCCTGACCCTGCAATCGACACACCAAAAGTTTGCTTGTATTCAACCAATGTTGCTGAAAAATATGCAATTCCAGACGGCAGTGTTTCTGATATGTGTGATGTAAACAAAACGTTAAGTTTTCTTACGTGGAGACAGATTAAAGGCAAGATCCTTGAAAAGAATTCATCGCAGTGCTCTCACAAGATTAAATAGAAAACGATACTGGGTGGAATTAAATCTCACGAAAATAGTTGGAAATTGTGCCGTTTGTTTCGCAGAAAATGTTGAGCTAATGGTACCAGTGCTGTGGCTTTTACATCATGCCACGGTGGCGAGATGTTAACTACCTCGCCTGGTATATAGGAGATCGTGGGTTCGATTCCGACCCTGACGCTTGTATATTTGGAGTTTGCGTGTCTCTCTCCCCGTGGTCGCGTGGATTTTTCTCCGGGTCCTACGGGTTTTCCCTCCACATTTAGAATCAACATCATGTCTTTAGAGAATTTGGCTGCTAGATATGTCCACATGATAGGTCACTTTGTTGAGCTACCATTTGTTATAGGCAGATCGTTTCTGAACAAAAGAGCTATGTTGCTCAGTGGGGCCTTACCTGGTAAAATAAAAAAAAATAGTCAGTTCATAGAACCGACCAGAGCATTTGCTTGAGCGCGTATAATGCACCGTCTGACACGCTCTTCCATTGCGGCATGGGTTTGTTTTCATGGAACGGAGGGGTCACGGCTTGTCATGGAGATGAGCATGTGAGATAGTGTGTGACTGCGACAAAGGACAGTTGCTTGAGTTCACAAAAAAAATAACTGAGACTCCAAATAAATCAGGATTCACGCACGAAAAAAAAGTTGTTGTCTACAGCCGGCAATCTCCTCGGTGTGATAAAAAGTGTTCCATTTCAAGAGGCTGTGATGTCAAAAATATTGCTCTGGTAACCCTTTGTAAAACGGTGTCAACATGAATCTTGATTTGAAGCTTTCGTGACTGCAGGAATCCATACTTTTTGGTTCTTTCGGTAAAGTCACGCAGATAGAAAATTAATATATGGCGATGTTTCGATCGGTGTACCCATCTCAGGCCTACATAAGACCATGTTTCACTAGCTTTCTCTCTTTCTCACCTGAAGCCGGTCGCTTGTGTCGCGATCGAAACGTCGTGATCTATTAATTTTCTATCTGCGTGACTTTACCGACAGAAACAAAGAGTATCGTGTCGACATGAGATCATTCGATCGCTGTTCTGTAATATCCCAAAAAAATCTGCTCGAGTATTTCATTCTAATATGAATGCATACAATTGCAATAATGTAGATGCAAGAAAAGGCCTTTCATCATCATCCGTGCTTAATCCACTGCTGGATGAAGGCTATTCCAACCCGTTACCATCTCTCACAGTTCTGTGATGTAACTAACCCACCAAGCACTTTCCCGATGCCTGCTGTATATTTGCAGTTTGCGTGTCTCTCTCCCCGTGGTCGCGTCGATTCTTCTCCGGGTCCTCCGGGTTTTCACCTCCACATTTAGAATCGACACGCGTTTAGATAACTTGGCTGCTATGAATGTCCACATGAATACATTCCTGCGGAAGAAGCTGGTAGGAACGTTGGGTTGCTCGGTCAATGGCCAGGGTCAACGGCGGCGTGGTGTATTCCGCAAATATGGCCGACTGTGAGGGCGGGCACAAGCCGGCGTGAGTAGGTTAAACGTTGAGTTTTATAAGGGCACCACGGGGTGACCAGCCCCTCCCCACCCAGCCCCACCCTCCCACCCCCCACCCAGCCCCACCCTCCCCACCCAGCCCCTCCCCACCCTCCCCTCCCCACCCTCCCCCTCCCACCCTCCTCTCTCCACCCAGCCCCACCCCTCCCATTTTTGGATGCACGACGGACGGACACAATAATCCCCTGTGGACTGGTGTAACCAGGAGGTTCCTACCAGTATAAGCCACTTCGTTGAGCTATCATTTGTGGCCAGTTCGCTTCTAAAATAAAGAGTTATACAACTCAGTGGGGTCTTGCCCGGTAAAATACTTGCACGTGAGCTGTATTCATTGCTTCATCTCGTTAGCCGACTTTCTCTCAGACACATTCCCCGCCTCCACTGATCATCAGGCATCATCCCTTTCGGCGAGATGTAAACTAAAACTAAACTACGTAGTTACAAAAAAAAGCGAAAAACAAAACTAGAGTAATTTAGACGGTGCATGAGAAGCCGGCGAAGGATGAAGAGGATTCGCTGTTCGTACGCTCTCATCGGAATCAGAATGATTTATAAATGAAGGAACCCGACGATCTCCAACGCCCTTTCGTTCACAGATCGTCCGGTCGGGGCGGCAAAGAAAGTTACAACATGTTCTTATGTTTTCGGTAAAGTCACGTATGTAAAACATCAAAATTAATAAAAATAAAATAAAAATCACGACGTTTCGGAGGCAACACAAGTCTCCGTCATCAGATGGGACCGTCACAGCCAGATTAGCTGCATCAAGTGAGGCAATGATTCAAGATGTGACGGTCCCACCTGATGACGGAGACTTGTGTTGCCTCCGAAATGTCGTGATTTTTATTTTATTTTATTTTTATTAATTTTGATGTTTTACCTACGTGACTTTACCGAAAACCTAAGAATATGAATCCTTGCAGTCACGAAAGCTTCAAATCTAAAAGTTACAACAAACAGTCGGAAAGAAGTGGCACGGCGACGTGACCGAGCTGATACCATCAAGTCACTAGGCCCAGCGAACGACGGCTTTCATCGCAAGGCAGCCGCCCAGATTCCATCGCAGAACCTCAGTTGCACCGGGGCCTGGCGCTCTAATCTCCGAGCCATCCGGGACCGCACAACGTTACATTTAATCGTTTTCAATTAGATCTCGCAGGCTGAAGGAAGCAATATAGTGAGGTGTGGTGGAATCAACCAGCTCGAGCCATGCCGACCCCTTGACCTTGCTTCTGCACCGCTCGCTCACTTCAACGTTGTTAACATTTCATCGTTTTCATTTCCGGCGCTGAACTTTTTTTCTGCGAATGATGTTTGCCCTCTTCGGATTGGTCACCACTCCACATCGCTACCCCCCCACCCTCCCCCATCCCAAATTTAGCACACACAAAAAATAAACCTTTTATTTCAAAGCCTGAATACATTTAAGCGACATTCAGCACAGTCAACATTAACGCGTAAAAGATGACTTTCGCTTGGTCATCATCATCATCATCAGAGGCTATTCCTCGCAATCGAGGATGATTGTCTTCCAGAGAAAAGTCGGATGATTATCTGTGGGTTCCGAGGGATGGCTGAAGAGACCAAACCGTGATCGATGATTCTGCCGCAGCTCGGGCCCACGTTGTTCAGATAGAGTGTTGGGTTGGAACTGCATCAGTAAGTCGGGCTGCATGCAGCGTTGCTGCTTGTGTCGTTCCCGCTTTTCCTCTTCCTGATTCCGCCGTTGAGTATCAAAATGTTTGGATCCTTGAAATAGACTCCGTCTCCATCTGAGGTGATCCCTGGGCAAGAGTTTCCCATGAGTTTGGTGTCGCTTGGTGACCTCGATGTGAAGAATTTGTCGAATGTGTGACGGTGTTCTATTTGCAGACTTAGCGTTTATAATCCAGCGGGAGTAAATGTTAGGTGTTCGTTGACGTAGTTTTCAGCGCAAGTCGATTGGCAATTGTCGGCCCTAACAGTGCTCCCATTTAAAAAACAAATAAAAAAAATTCTCTCGTGTTCCGGCTGCGTTTCGTTGCGAAGCTTGCGCGCGATTGATTGAGCGGGGTTTGTTTGGCAGGTTGCGAGAGAGTGCTTGCGAGCGAGTGGCACAAACAGTGCGAACTGTTGGCGAAGCTTGGGGGTTAAATGAAGTGAGTTTGAATATAATTGAGCCGATACCCTGGAGGTAAAAAAAAACCCCGCAGCACAGCAAAACAGATGAAATGGGAAAGGGCATTTCACATTGGCTGAATCCAATGGCTCATGGGGGTTAACACTGAATTTATTCCAAGCATGCGGCTGTGTTATTGACAGGCGTTCCATAGGTCACAGGACCTGTTATTACAGGCATGTTGAATACATGCTGCCTGCTTGTATGTAAGCACTTATGCTAAGTATTACGTCGATGTTTTGTTGTTGTTTGTTTTCCGCCAATATAGAGCAGTGGGAAAGTGAAACCTCTAGCCTCGTTTCAGGAATAGTACTCTAACAGATTGTCCACCCGATTCCCACCCCGCCCCACACAAAAAAAAAACATTTTATAAAAATTATTCAACAAGTTGGTCAGGGTACACTTTGTCGGCACGGTGACATCCCCAGCCCGCGAAGGTGCATTAATTGCTGTTGAAGTGACGCACGCACGCACACACAGACACACATATACTCATTACAATAGTGTTTTGTGGAAAGAAAATTAAGCGGCGCTGGGGTAGGACAGGGTCAAAAACACCGCCGTAGGAGTGGCAGCCGGAGGAGCGATTGAGCCCGAGAGGAAGTCCACTGCGGCGATACGACGATGAGATTGGCTCCCCGTGCACATGGCCTAGATGGATCGCTGCATCGCAGGACTGGCGAGGGGAGGCCTTCATCCAGCGAAGGATTGATCATCGCTGCCGATGATGAATATTTCAATGTACTTTCTCGTGACTAAAAAAAAAAAATTAATGGACCGTCTTCACAGTGGTATCTTTTAAATCGTTGACAGCAAAGAGCATGCCAATGATATGTTTAGTGAACGAGAAACCTGCATAGAAATGCACAGTATCCTACGGTATGCGCATGGTGGGAGTAGCATCTCGTGGTGTAATGGTTGGCACACTGGACTTGGTTGGTACAATCCAGATGAAGCCAATTTGATGCAATATCCTGGCACCGCATTGAAACAATGGCCAAGTAAGAACCATCATTGAGGATTCCACCATCCAGCCATCAGGTAGCTTCCCACTGCCCCACAAGCAGCGATCGACCTTCCATCGTATCTGAACTTACAACCGCTGGAGAAGTTACCCATTCCTCAAGTGGAAAGCAAAATAGAAAAACTAATCATCATCATCCAAATATTTAACTATATATTTTTTTATTTTGTTTAACACGTAGGCTTTCGCGACCAATATTATTCATAATAAACGTTTTTGGGTTAGATCGCGTTATTTATAAATGTGTCGTAACCCTCCACCACCCGACACGGCCAATCAGCAAAAAAGTGTCACGTTGACAAAAGACAAATAGTTCACTACTTTAACCCACCGGTGTGTTGAAGAGTGAAACCACAACATTTACAATTTTTGAGTACGACGTTTCGCTGGTAATTGCTGGGAGCAAGAGCAGAGCCTCACCATTCTGGCGAATTGCCCGATGATGCTGGATGCAATTACCAGCGAAACGTCGTACTCAAAAATTGTAAATGTTGTGGTTTCAACACACCGGTGGGCTAAAGTAGTGAACTATTTGTCTTTTGTCAACGTGACACTTTTTTGCTGATTGGCCGTGTCGGGTGGTGGAGGGTTACGACACATTTATAATCTAACCCAAAAACGTCTATTATGATTTTTTTTTTTACCAGGTAGGGTCCACTTGATCTATGTATCCCTTTTTTCAGACACGACCAGGACACAATTGGTCGCTCAACGAAGTGGCTTATCATCGTGTGGAAAATCATAGCAGCCAAACATTCTAAACGTATGTTTCTAAACGTGGAGGTGAAAAACCGGAGGACCCGGAGAAAAATACACGCAAACCACGGGGAGATCATGCAAACTCCAAATATACAGGCATCGGGCGTGGTTGGGTTCGAACCCGAGACCTCCTGCATACCAAGCGAGATAGTTAACATCTCGCCACCGTGGCACCTGATATAAATGCGAGTGCAGTGCACCAGAAAAATAAAACGAGTCAACATCATGAATTCGGGCCCAACCGCAAGCGTCTTCCAAAGCATGAGTGCCTCACACTCGCCGTCCACCGAAGCCAGCAAACTCTATTCCCAACCGAGACATTGATTTACGGTTGCTACTCAATGAATATCCGTGCAAAAGGAAATGGTGATGGGGTTCTTAAACCAGCCCGCCTCTGTTCGTCAACAAACAGCGTTCAAGGGCACAGCCACAGTTAATCGTTATGGCGAGTGTTGTGGGATAAATTGTAGCTACTCACGTATCTTCCAAGATGCATTATCAGCATGGAAGAGTAGGCCAAGTACCCTCTAGAGTATCTAGAGGGGCTCTCTAAGTCTCCCTCCAGCGGAGGCCCTCTTGCCAGTCGTGACGTGCGCCGTTGCAGGGCTGCACCTTTGAATTGTGTAATTAGGTGGGGGGGGGGCAGTGGTTAGAGCATTGCATCATGACCCTGCTGACTTTTGTTTGATTCCTGGCCACGATCAACATCAGTGGTGATCTGAACAAGTTCTGGGTTCCTCCTTCCCAACCTGCACTGACCAGTTCGGTGAAGTATGCTACAAACAATCCACACGATTGACATGACATGGGGATGCCTTAATCCTGTAAACTATTATCACTACTGCATATTATACACTGTATGCGAGTACAGTGTATGAATACATTACGTGCAAATATGAATACATTATATGTCCCTTGCACCTACGATTAGCGCGGTTGGCTACGTACGGTGTGAAATAAGTTTAACATACATTCATATAAATAGACGCAAGCTTGTTGAGATACTCATTTTATGTTGACAATCGAGTCCATTGGTTAAAATCGAATGGAAAAATGTGGTGTATGGATTTCTTTATGTATATGAAATGCAAAGGTACACACGGAGAAAAAAAAAACACACAAACACGCGCGCGCACGAAACTATATAAACACAACAAGATTAATACAAGATGCAGCAGAACTTTACTTTTGATTTGGTCACGGCGGAGTGTGAGGAATGTGAATCCAGGGGCTCCTGCTTCACGTCGCAGAGACGCGGCCAAGGGCAAGCCAAGGACATCTCGGGTCTTCTGTTCTAATCATGTAGCCAAGGCACCGTGTTGATGATGGGTGGGTGTGTGGGTGGGTGGGTGTGTGGGTGGGTGTGTGGGTGGGTGCGTGGGTGGGTGGATGGGTTTGTGGGTGGGTGTGCGGGTGGGTGTGTGAGGGTGTGGGTGTGTGGGTGGGTGTGTGGGTGTATGTGTGAGTGGGTGTGTGTAGGTGGATGTGTGTGTGGGTGGGGGTGTGTGTATGTGTGGGTGGGGTACCTGGGATGAAGGTGGTGAGAGGAAACAATGACACCTGCCCCGGCTGCACACTCGCAAGCATCACGCGTCGCGTTCTGCGACGGAGCGTGCGGGAATTAAGGATTCGTCCTTGAGTCCCGGTGAGTTTGCGTTTGCAAATTCAAAATGTGAATGCAGCTCCCCTACCTCGTGTTGAGCCAGAAGTGTTATGATCGACGCGCAGTACTTGAATCTTACATCGTATTACATCATCATCATTATGACTATTTGTCATCATCGCAAGTGTCATGCCGCCGCCACGAAGCCGTCCAGCAGGCGCCCCATCTAAGACCTCGCCACCACCAAGCGACGGAGCCGACCCCGCGTCCCCCTCACCTCACCTCACATGAACACACCCGCACGCATCCCCCCCCCCCCCCCCATAGAGCTCCGTGGGGAGGTCACCTGGCCGACCGGTTTTTATCCGAGAAGCCCTTATCGGGATTAAACTTTCACGGTTTCCGGCGACCAGGGAATTGGACGACCTCCCCCGACGCTACTTTGCACCGCGGCGCTGCGACCGGCCTTATGGTTGCAAGGTCGCAGCGAGGGGCCACTCGGCCACCGCGGGGGAAACGCATCTCACACACCCCACACACGCAAGTATCGACGGGGCAGGCAGAGGGAATGAGCATTGTGATGGAGGAGCATCATTAGAAAACACGCAGGCACCATTGTTAGGGGAGTTAAAGGATAAGGCTGTTAGTATGAGTAATCGGGAGAGCGGGGTCACGCGGGGAGCCGTGCACAAATTCCCACGGCGCACCTTTGTGACGGACGCCGCCGCATAAACTGCGATAATGGGGGGGGGGGCCTGCGTGAGAAAGGGATTGATTGGAATTTGCGCCGCGCAGGTTGAGCATTAAGTAGCATATCAAAAGCGCCCGGAACGGCGGTGCGCATGCGAGAGGGTCGCGAGCCTATTGTCCAGAGTCGCATTCCCTTTGAGGTAGGGAGGATAAATGGGGAGCGCAAAGGGGAAATCGCGCTTGCTCCGAGAAGCCAACGTCCAGGACTGCCCCAGCTCTGCCCTCCGGACGTCCGTGCGACGTGTCGAGGCAAGCAGCGAGGAAAACCCACGGAACGTCGAGTGCCTCAAACCGTGAGTAAGGAGGTAAAAGTGTTTCGTGAACGATAAATAGGGAATAGGTTCCGGGCTAGTAGAGTAGGCAGCCTCGTCGATTCATACTGACTCAACAACCAGTCCCACGTAGCAGACAATAAATCATTAATAGCTGATCGTGGCCTCGTGTGATCTCGTGTTATAAGTGTGAACGCGTGTGGTACTGTGTATGCGTAAGCTCGCGGCGTGCGTAATCAGCGTACCCCAGGTGCGCGATCATAACGTGAGCGGCGAGCGCGGCGCAGAGCGGTGCAAGAGTGGGTATCGCGTGTGGAGCTGTATGTGTGTGTGCGCGCACGTTCACGACGGGTATAATACAGGTGCACGATCCTAGCGTGAGTGGTCAGGGTTGAGTGAGTGCCGCGCAGAGCTGTGTGTGGGTGTGCGCGTACGTAATTAACCATGCCTACTACGCGGACCCGCGGGGGAGGGGAATCCTGGAGCGACGGCTCTCACCCCATGGGTGAAGAACGCAGCAGCGGTTCGCCTAGCAGCGAGGGGGCGCGTAATGAGGTTAACCCGGCCGTTAGGGGTACCGAGGGAGGGATCTCGGGGGCTAGCGACCCTCACATATTGGTGTCAGAAACGGGACGATCCCCCGCACCCCCAAGGGAAAGAGGCCCCCCAACCCAGATTAAAATCAAATGCACATTTACGGGCAAAGGAATTCCATCATGGAAATCGTTTGCCCGCAGCATCAGAGGGGCTAAAAAAGTTAATGGGTGGTCAGATGAGGAGGCGTTGCAGCAGTTAGAGTTACATTTAGATGGGCGGGCAGCTGACTTTGTGGAAGCTTTGCCCGCAAGCGCACAAACTCAGTGGGAAATAGTAATGTGCGAACTCGAACGGCGCTTCGGCGCCTATGACGAGGAGGATGCGCAGGCGGCCTTAGAGGCACGCCGTCGCCAAGCCGGCGAGGATCTGCGAGATTACGCCGAGGATGTACGCATGTTGACCCAGCTCGCGTACCCAGAGTACGAGGCCAAAATAATTGAGGGCCTCGCCGCCGGTAAAATCCAACGATATTTGGCACACACCTCGTGGTGGCAGCCAAATGTAGACGGTGCACGCCTCTCCTTTAACACCCTCGTCGAGCGCGCGCGCAAATGCGAGAAACTCTCGGGTGAGCGCGCACAGCCTCGAGGGAGGGGACGAGAGTGCGCCGTGGCGAGCCTACTCTCCGACGAGGAGGAAGAGATCGCCGTCGCAGTAAGGGGACGGGCAAGGGAGCCCCAGAGACCCAGCGAGAAAACCCCGGGGTGGGTAGCTGGGTTACAGGCTGGCATAGGAGAAATACGCGAGGAAGCGAATACAAATATGACCAAACTGCAATCCTCCGTTGAGACCATCCGATCAGAGATGGGGGAACTAGACTCCACGGTAGGAGGGCTAACTGGAAGGATAGCCCGACTAGAAGCAGAGTATGAGCAGCAGCGCACTGGGGGAGGAGGGAGTGGGAAGAGAGCCCACTACGGAGCCGCCACCCCTCCCCGGGCGTGTTATGTGTGCGATCGGCGAGGGCATCTCAGGAGAGACTGTCCTCAGGTCGCCCGAGCTAGACAAGAGCTAAGGTCAAACACTAAGGCCCCCCTAGAGAGGGGACCACCGGGGGGTGAAATCGACGTAGCCCCAACACAAACAAGCTGTAGTGATAATGGCGAGCAAGTGATCTCCACACAGGTTCCAGCAACAACGCCCACGGAAACGGTGACTCCTGGCGACTGGCTACGGGAGCTGGTGGCGGGGATCACGGGGGCCACGTCGCTGGTGGAAGGGGAGGTAAACGGAGTGCGTACCCGAATTCTGCTGGACACGGGGGCGGTGGCCTCGCTCGTGAGCGCAGCGCACTGCAGCGCGATCGGGGTTGACGTGCGTCACCTGCAGGCCCCGGACCGCGCGCTGCACACGGCGAGCGGAGCCGGAATGGGGTTGCTGGGGAGAGCCACCCTAGAGGTCCGCATAGGCAGTCAGGTGTGCACCCAGGAGTTCTACGTGTCGAGTGCGTTGTGTCACGAGTGTATCGCAGGTACCGACCTCTTAGAACGGCTGGGACTCAACGTGCAACCCCGCCAGGGATGCGCCACCATGGAGAGCAACGGCGAGCGGATACCGTTCTTGGGACGAGAACCGACGCGCCCCCGCTTCGCACCTGTGGCCGCTATCCTGGCGACGGCAGTCACCATCGGCCCGCTCACCGAGATGCTGGTGCCGGTGGCAACATCCCCCACCGACCCCACGCTCCGACCATCAGGAGAGGTAATGCTAACTCCTCACCCGGAGTTGGCAAAACGGTATGGGGTCGTGGGATCCGCCACGTTGGTAAACGCAGATGGGGACCGATTGTTTATGCGGATGTTTAACCCCCACAGTACCCCAGCGATACTGCGGCGGCGCACCCCGATAGCCACCGTACACCCCCTGCACGCACGCCACTCTAACGACTCGGTGTTCGCACTCTGGGCTGAGGACCCCGGTCGTTCTGAGGGTGACCAGGACCTGGCCTGGCGAGTCGGCCCGACTCCCCGAGCCGAGGTCATTCCCCTGCTCGACGCGTTACATGTACCATGGGCGGATTTACCTAAGGGAGAGGCCGATCGGCTGCGCGAGTTACTGCGGGAGTACGCCGACGTATTCAGTGAACACGACTCGGACGTGGGTCGGACCGATCTTGTTAAGCACCAAATTGACACCGGTGCAGCCCGACCCATCAAACTCCCTGCGTACCGAGTGGGCGCACCCGAACGCGCCCAAATCAAAGAGGCAGTTGGGGACATGCTTCGCGATAACATAATTCAGCCCTCGGCGAGCCCCTGGTCAGCCCCAGTGGTACTAGTGACGAAAAAGGATGGGTCAACCCGGTTCTGCGTCGATTACCGTAAACTAAATGCAGTCACGCTCGGCGATGCCTTCCCCATACCCCGCATCGACGACACCTTCGACAGCCTCGCTGGAGCGCGATATTTTTCCACCCTCGATCTCGCGTCCGGGTACTGGCAGGTGGAGATGGCGGAGGAGGATCGGCCGAAAACCGCATTCACCACCCCGATGGGGCTATTCGAGTTTCGAGTACTCCCGTTCGGACTCACCAATGCGCCCGCGACGTTCCAGCGGCTGATGGAGTTGGTGATGCGGGGCTTGCAATGGGAACAGTGCCTGATTTACTTGGACGATGTGATAGTGTTCAGTAGATCTTTGTCTGAGCATTGGTCCAGGCTTCGAGAGGTGTTCCAGCGACTGCGAGCGGCTCATCTCAAGCTCAAGCCACGTAAGTGTTACATCGCACAACGCGAGGTGGGGTACCTCGGGCATCGCGTCAGCGAGGCAGGTGTGCACACCGATCCGGAGAAGGTACGCGCCGTAGTGGAGTGGCCACGGCCAAGGAATCTGACGGAGATCAGATCATTTTTGGGGCTCGCCACCTATTATCGTCGATTTGTAAAGGGATTCAGCGAGATTGCACGCCCCCTCACCCAACTCACCTCCCCTAAGCACCCCTACCAGTGGACGGGGGCCTGCCAGACGGCCTTCACCACTCTCAAAGACCACCTCACCCACGCCCCCACCCTCGCTTTCCCCGATTTTACCACCGATTTTATTTTGGACACCGACGCCTGCAGCAGCGGGCTGGGCGCGGTGTTGTCACAGGTACAGGATGGGACGGAACGAGTCATCGCGTACGCCAGCCGGACCTTGAGTGGGGCCGAGCTTAACTATTGCGTGACCCGCCAAGAGTTGTACGCCGTGATTTTCGCATGTAAGCAGTTCCGGCCGTATTTGTACGGCAGGAAATGTCGCGTACGCACTGACCATTATGCTCTGCAGTTCCTTCTTACATTCAAGGAGCCGCGGGGGCAGATGGCCCGGTGGTTGGCGCAGTTGCAGGAGTACAACCTGCAAATCGAGTATCGGGCTGGCCGGACGCATGCAAACGCGGACGCCTTGTCGAGGCGACCCACGGTGGACGCCGAGACAAGGGCGGAGGAGGCCTGCCCGTGCTTCACGGGGGGACGCTGCCGGCAGGCAACGGACCCCCGAGCGGCCGCGGCCACTGACCCCCCCCCAGCGAGAGAGAGTGCAGTGTGCGCCACAGAGGCCCTCACAGGTGGCACCGAGGATCCCGTCGACCGCCCGGCAAGCGCGGGACCCGCGGCTCGGGACCCGATCGGACGGATCCAGGAGGACGTCGGCTGCGCCTTCCCGGGCCTGAACGACGAGCAGCTGAGACAGACCCAGCAGCGAGATCCCGATCTGGCGGCAGTGGAGGCGGCACTGCGGGAGGAAAAGAGCGCCCTACCAGGACCCTGGAGCGGTTTGTATGCCCGGTTGTGTGTGCAGAACGGAGTGGTACGGGAGTTAACCGAGGCCGGCCAGCCGGGGTGCATCTGTGTTCCTGCCCAGGTGCGACCCCAGCTGCTTCGGCTGGTGCATGACCACCCACTCGGGGGCCACGATGGGGAACGACGCACTCGAGAGACCCTGCGTCGCCAGTATCTCTGGCCCAAATTGGCACAAGACGTGGCGGCCTGGGTACAGGGCTGCCGCTCCTGTCAGCAGTGTGGGCCGAAACCGGCACGATACCAGGTACCCCTAAGGCCGTTCCGCGTCAGCCGCACGAATCAGCTGGTCGGGATCGACCTACAGGGGCCATTCCCGCGATCCCATCGAGGCAACCGATATATCCTAGTTGCAGTAGAGTATTTCACCCGCTACCCCGTGGCAGTGGCCATCCCTGATAAAACGGCCTTGGTGGTGGCCCGGGCATTCGTGGAACACTACGTACTTAAGCACGGGATCCCAGAACGAGTCCTCACCGACCAGGGTAGCGAGTTCGAGGCCGAGTTGTTCCAGGCACTGTGCCGAGAGTTCGGAATCCAGAAGGACCGAACCACAGCGTACCACCCCCAAGCGAACGGTATGGTGGAGCGCATGAATCAGACCCTAGCGGGGAAACTCAAACGTATGGCGGCCGCAAATCAACGGGATTGGGACGAACACCTCCCCTACGCCCTTTTCGCCTACGCCACCACCGTACACACGTCGACGGGACAAACCCCGTTTTTAATGATGTTCGGCCGTGAGTCTCGTTTACCCGCAGATCTGCTATTCGGCGTCCCTTCCCCCCAGCCGGAGGAGGGAAGCCGCCCCGTGGAACACCTGTTGGAGACCCTGCGAGAAGCCCGAGCATACCCGCAAGGGGAAGCCGCGCATCGGCGGCAGGAACAGGGCACCCGACCCCGCATGGAACCCCCCTTATTCCTGACAGGCGCTAAGGTGTGGCTACACACCCCTCGCGTCGGGGCCGGGCAGGTGGGGAAACTGACGACCTACTGGCGGGGACCCTGGACCGTGGTGCGACAGATCTCCCCCTGGACGGTACTAATTTATGGCGGGGAGAGGGATCGAGAGACGGTGGTCAACGTCCGCCGCTTAAAACCGTGGAAAGCGGCCCCGGCGAGAGAGAACCCCGTCACTCGAAGGCCCCGTAATCCCGGAGTACCCGCACCCCTCGTGTTGGGGGGCCTCGCACCCTACATGGGCCCCGCCGGGCCCCCGAGACGCCCCGACCCCGCCAGGGGACGGCGCGGACGACGGTCCCTAAACCCCTCCGCTTCTGAGTTTGTACCCCAGCCCGCAGGTACCGAGGTACAGGGAGAGCCGCTGGAGTGGAGGAGGAGGCCGCCGCAGGAGCTGCAGAGGACGGAGCCACCCACCCCGAGACCAGCCACGAGGGCCGGACGGACCCCCCGGACCCCGCAGCGTTTCCTCGTGGGCGCGGCTCAAGCAAGGTGCTCCAGTCAACCCGGGACGGAGACCAGCACCTCGGGGGGCTATGTCATGCCGCCGCCACGAAGCCGTCCAGCAGGCGCCCCATCTAAGACCTCGCCACCACCAAGCGACGGAGCCGACCCCGCGTCCCCCTCACCTCACCTCACATGAACACACCCGCACGCATCCCCCCCCCCCCCCCCATAGAGCTCCGTGGGGAGGTCACCTGGCCGACCGGTTTTTATCCGAGAAGCCCTTATCGGGATTAAACTTTCACGGTTTCCGGCGACCAGGGAATTGGACGACCTCCCCCGACGCTACTTTGCACCGCGGCGCTGCGACCGGCCTTATGGTTGCAAGGTCGCAGCGAGGGGCCACTCGGCCACCGCGGGGGAAACGCATCTCACACACCCCACACACGCAAGTATCGACGGGGCAGGCAGAGGGAATGAGCATTGTGATGGAGGAGCATCATTAGAAAACACGCAGGCACCATTGTTAGGGGAGTTAAAGGATAAGGCTGTTAGTATGAGTAATCGGGAGAGCGGGGTCACGCGGGGAGCCGTGCACAAATTCCCACGGCGCACCTTTGTGACGGACGCCGCCGCATAAACTGCGATAATGGGGGGGGGGGCCTGCGTGAGAAAGGGATTGATTGGAATTTGCGCCGCGCAGGTTGAGCATTAAGTAGCATATCAAAAGCGCCCGGAACGGCGGTGCGCATGCGAGAGGGTCGCGAGCCTATTGTCCAGAGTCGCATTCCCTTTGAGGTAGGGAGGATAAATGGGGAGCGCAAAGGGGAAATCGCGCTTGCTCCGAGAAGCCAACGTCCAGGACTGCCCCAGCTCTGCCCTCCGGACGTCCGTGCGACGTGTCGAGGCAAGCAGCGAGGAAAACCCACGGAACGTCGAGTGCCTCAAACCGTGAGTAAGGAGGTAAAAGTGTTTCGTGAACGATAAATAGGGAATAGGTTCCGGGCTAGTAGAGTAGGCAGCCTCGTCGATTCATACTGACTCAACAACCAGTCCCACGTAGCAGACAATAAATCATTAATAGCTGATCGTGGCCTCGTGTGATCTCGTGTTATAAGTGTGAACGCGTGTGGTACTGTGTATGCGTAAGCTCGCGGCGTGCGTAATCAGCGTACCCCAGGTGCGCGATCATAACGTGAGCGGCGAGCGCGGCGCAGAGCGGTGCAAGAGTGGGTATCGCGTGTGGAGCTGTATGTGTGTGTGCGCGCACGTTCACGACGGGTATAATACAGGTGCGCGATCCTAGCGTGAGTGGTCAGGGTTGAGTGAGTGCCGCGCAGAGCTGTGTGTGGGTGTGCGCGTACGTAATTAACCATGCCTACTACGCGGACCCGCGGGGGAGGGGAATCCTGGAGCGACGGCTCTCACCCCATGGGTGAAGAACGCAGCAGCGGTTCGCCTAGCAGCGAGGGGGCGCGTAATGAGGTTAACCCGGCCGTTAGGGGTACCGAGGGAGGGATCTCGGGGGCTAGCGACCCTCACACAAGCATCATCGTTCATCATCAACAATCATCATCAACACCTTTCAAACGTTCACTGCCATAATCAATCATTTATCATCATCATATCCATCATCAGCCTCAGCTTCATTACCAAATCCTAATTTATTTTCACTGTTCAATCATCATCATTTACATCCATAATTATAGTCATGATCATCATTGTCACTCTCATGATCAAAATGAGCATCATTCTTACCATCATAATTCATCAGCATCGTCATAACTATCATAGTTCATGAACCATTGTCATCACGACCATCATCACCAGTCAAATACGATGAATAATTAAAATGTTCCAGTCAGTTTTTATAAGCGCGATGAATACGCCCCCACATTGGCTTCGTTTCACCCAGTGTTTGGCATTCTCCTCGACTCTTACACCTTCACGTCATATGTGTTTTACTGTTTCATATCTCCCGTGGCCATCTCTTCAATGTCTCCTCTGTCGCGAGGCCGATCTGTCCTTGCTTTTGTCCATCAATTACGTCACATCCCTATTATCAAAGTATCATTCACAATCCGAATGGAATGATGTTGTTCGTGAGAACGACATTTGTTTTTCACAACCCGGGGTAGTTTAATGCATGAAGCGTTTTCACGACAAATAATATGATTCGCAGTTGGCTTCTTTTGGGTTATATCGCCTTAATAGAGGTGTTTTTTGGGGCTATATCACGTACAAATATATAAATGCGTCATTAAAACCCGCCACCACCCGACACAGCCAACTAGTAAGGGCTGTCACGTAAACAGAACGTGGCCAATTCGTCACTAGTACAGCACACCGGTGTGTTGGAGAGCCAAACCACCAATCTGAGTACGACGTTTCGCCAGTAATTATAACCGGCTTCATCAGGCGACAGCCAGATTTGTGGAGAAGTCCACCTGTTTCGTTCCTTATATAGAGGCGTAGATGTGGTGACCACACTTCTGCGCTCTTGCGCAAAGTGGGGGGGTGGGGTTACTGAGGCAACGTACATTATGCAAGTGCATTATTCCATTTATATATTTATGCAATCTAACCCAAAAAAACACCTATATTATGGATGATATTGGTCGCGAAAGCCTACGTGTTAAACATTATCTTGCCGTGTTGGTATTACGCCGCTTTTTGTTAATTACAACCCTCCGCCACCCAACAGAGTCAATCATGCGAATTTGTCACTGTGGACGAATGTGCCAATTGATTTGGTTTTCCAACAAACCGGAGGAATGTTTAAAATCATTTTAACTTTCGTAAATGTTTGATATGATGTTCCACTGGCGATGATATCCAGCATCATCCGATGACCCTTTGTTAACACCTCAATGGGATTTCTTGCCCACGCAACAACCTAATTTAATTAGCGTTGTTAAGTGGTGGAGGGTTTTATACACGTTGTTAAACTGACATTATACCTATGGTATCTAACCCCAAAGAAAACAATTCTGAACAACAACCTGGTAGGTGCATTGAAACAAAAAATCACCAGTACATTTATACATTGCAACAGCGAAAACAAAACACTGTGCACCACAGAAATGCGGATGACAACATGGAACTTAGGGATCACATGACCCGACAGGGTCATAGATGAAGACACGAGGAAGAAGGCAAGAGTGGCACCCATCTCTGAAAGAATGTCGAGGGGGCAATGTTGTTGAGAGAGAGAGAGAGGAGAATACTTCATCAGAAGAAAGATGATGAACGTGGAAGGCTCAGGGCAGAGACAAAGAGGCAGGCCTTGAAAACAGGTGGTTCAAATTCTTGGGTTTTTTCGGTAAAGTCACGTAGGTAAAAAAAATTAGAATAAAATAAAAATCACGACGTTTCGGAGGCAACACAAGCCTCCGTCTTCAGGTGGAACCGTCACAGCACGCTCGCTGTATCAAGTAAATGAGAAATTCCAAGAGATCCGACCCCGTATATAGTGCCGAACCAGGATGCGAAGGGCCATGTAGTGGACGTGGAGGTGACCCAGTAAAGTAACGTTTATATGAGAAGAAAAATTACCGAGTCAACCCCTCTGATCTGAGAACCGATCTGGTTTTTCATTATTACACGCTTTTATTTAACTCACTTAGTCTGTTGTATCCTCAAAAAATAAATCTTGTAACTCAATTTTTACACACTTCCCAATGTGCTGTCGACTGCAAACTTGAAATAGCTATGTCATACTGATGACAACACGATATTCTATCGTTAAAAATCCAAAACATATTTTTTTACATTTTACACGCTTTTATTTAACTTATTGTGTGTGTTGTCGTATCCAAAAATCGTGTAACTCAATTTCAACCGTATTCCCAATGTCGTATCGACTGCAAACTTCGTATAGGTGTGTCATACTGATAACAATACTATATTCTATTATTTAAAAATATATATTTTTTAAACAATCTTTTTAACGGCTCTAATTCTCCACGCTCAACTGACGTTGCCTGTAAATCACCACGTGGTCCCTGACGTCACGGCAAGCCTCGGGGAGCCACGCCCAGGGGCGGGGGGTGTGGAAGGAGGGGAGGGGCGATGGGGGAAGGGGGCAGGGGGAGGGGCAGCTCGGACAGTACATTTCATTAAAGCGTGTTTTTTTTGTTAAGTTTTTTTAAATATTTTATATTTCACATTTAACTTATAAAGGCGTTCGTCAAGATGAAACTCATCACAGCTGGTTGAGAAACAATAGAACCACACGACCCAAAGTTAAAGATACTCTGCACGGCGCATTACTACGACGGAGTGTTTAATGGACCGCGCCGGTATCCTTGGGCTAATAATACCAGCCAGGAAAATGCCAACACAACTGGTACTCAAAGAGACATGCTTTGAGATGACTGGAATCCTAATGAGAGGGATTCAGTCCCACGTGGCTTCACATTGTAGGTGTTGTCACAACGGCGCTACCTGATTTCTCTTCCACCCAGGGGGTACGGCAGAGTTATTACTTAATAATCCACATCCTAGATCAAGCCGACACGTCTTCCTGGTACTTAGAAGGATGCGGATGGAGGTAGGGAGCCACTTGGAGGGCAATTACGCCCACACGTGGATGCCCTGTTCCACACAAACATACCCAGCAGTGTTCAGCGTGTCCTGAGCTATGCGTTGCTCAACGTGTCCATCAGTTCGGCGTTTATCTGCTGAGCATGAGAGTTGGAGAAATGAAAACGTGAAAATCATTATTCACCGTACTTCCAACTGCGCACTGTTGCCAGTTGATCTGTGAATGTGTGTGTGGTTTGAGCGCTGCACTATGAAGCCAGCGACCCGAGTTCAATTTCCGCTTACAGCCACCGCCAGTGACGATTCTATCTGGACCAGTCCTGGGCCTCCCAGAGGTCGACTTGGCCGCAAATGAGCACCTGGTGCAGTGTGTAAACGTCGCCACTGGGGAGACAACGGTGGCCGAGCGCTGTGCTGCTCATCCCTTCCCCCCGTGTGCCGAGCCGGACTTCATAGGTGTTAGCTAACATTACTTGCCTCAACAGTCTGTCAAGGCTACACGGGGGATCTTTGTCTTGTGTGTGTATGCATTTTTTTATGGAAGTTTTTGTCGTGAGGAATTCCTATGTCCCATTGTGTGTTGTGACCGGCAAACGAGAGTTGACAAATTATTGAGATTGAGCTAGTGAACATTAGCTTGGAAAGAGCGGTGAACGAAAGGCGTTCTAAAGGGTGGTTTGCGCAAAAGGACAAACAGTGATATACCTTCCACGAGGCTGAATGGACGGACAGCCTCTTGAGTCCAGGGATATAAACATTGAGCCACAGCAACATCCTCTAGGTAAACTCAGCATAAAATGGGTATCTGTTTCAGCATGTCAACATTTATTATTTAATTTGGTGCCAACCTCACAGGTACTAATGCAGTTTAACACGTTCTAGGTTTCCGCGACCAATATTATCCATAATAGAGGTTTGTGGGTTAGATCGCGTAACTATAAACGTGGCGTTAAACCCGCCACCACCCGTCACAGCCAATTAGTAACTTTTGTCACGTAAACAAAACGTGCCAATTCGTCATTAGTACAGCACACCGGTGTGTTGGAGAGTAAACCCACAACATTTACAATTTCGAGTACTCTCCAACGCACCGGTGTGCTGTACTGATGTAGTGGCATAGCGCTGACTGCTCGCAAAAAAGGGGATCTGCGGTGTACGGTAGTCCTGACGTCAGCAGGACTACCGAGAGGGGGATCTAGGAGTAAGGTCACAGAAGGGGCGCTTCGGGTAGCCCCGGGAACCCGCTAGTAGGTTCCAGAAAGGGGGCGTGGCCGGGGGCGGAGCGAGGCCACGCTGAGAGTAAAAGAGGGGTCCCTGTAGGGCACCTCGGGGCTGTTGCTGGACGC
Organism: Lampetra planeri; assembly: GCF_965212315.1. Classification (NCBI taxonomy): domain Eukaryota; kingdom Metazoa; phylum Chordata; class Hyperoartia; order Petromyzontiformes; family Petromyzontidae; genus Lampetra; species Lampetra planeri. Next base: position 6,773,708 of record NC_136150.1, read on the forward strand.
GGGATTCCCATCGTGCTGCTCAAGTCCATCGTCGTCACCATTCTCCTCGTCGTCGCCTCCGTCTTCACCATCCCGGGGCGCCGCTGGTCAGACAGCCCACCAACTGATTTATCTACGTAGTGCCGCCGACAATAGACGGTCTTAATAATAATAGTGTGCACCCACGTAGGGCGTTGTGTGTTATCCCGGTGGTGCTTGCTAATAAAGAAGCGTTACTGACTCCGAGTTGAGTAGCTACACAAGTAACGAATCTGCATGTTTCGTTTACGTGGCAAGCCTTACTAATGGGCTGTCTCGCGCGGTGGTAGGTTTAACGCCACATTTGCAGCTACGCGATCTCACCCAAAAACCTCTATTATGGAAAATATTGGTCGCGAAAGCCTAGTACGTGTTAAACTGCATTAGTACCTGTGAGGTTGGCACAAAATTTTATTCTAAATGTTAACATGCTGAAACAGATCCATTTTATGCTGAGTTTACCGAAAGGATGTTGCTGTGGCTCAATGTTTAGATCCCGGGACTTAAGAGTCTGTCCATTCAGAACATTCAGGACAGCCTCCAAGCTAATGTTAACCATTTGCTTGGGTGGTGGCGGGTTTAACGACACATTTATATCTACGCTATCTAACCCATGAACCTCTATTAAGGTCCTAATGCAATTTGAACGTATATACTTTATCTATTCTCCGTATTTATTTTTAGTGATTTGCACTCCGATCGTTTTTTGTACTATTTGTTTTTGTAACTTTCTGAGCACGTGCCCTTACTGAATATCTGTGAAAAAGAGCTTCATAGCTCATCGGATTTCTCCTGAATAAATTAAGAGATTCTGATTCTGACTTAACTAAGTGTAGGTAGGTGTTCACCAACATCACTTGCTCGACAGCCTACAAAAGCTAAGGAACAGATATGTTTTGATTTAAAGTTTTCGTGACTGCAGGGATTCATATTATTGGTTATTTCGGTAAAGTCACGTAGAAGGGAAATAATAAAATAATAAAAATATTAAACAATAAAAATTCTCACGACATTTCGACTGCAACACAAGCAATCATCATCAGGTGTGAAATCTTGCTGTGGATGTCACACCTAATTTTTTTTTATTATTTAATATTTTTTTTTATTTCTCTTCTACGTGACTCTACCGAAAGAACCAAGAATATGAACAGATATGTGTAATGTTATATTATAATCTATGTCAAGCGCCTTGAGTGAAGGTGCACTTTAAATATAAATTAGATGTGAAACCAGTTGTTAATTCTGGGAAATTAATTATACTGTCTGCGTATAAAATGTCAGTAACTATATTCATTTTTGATACGTGGTCATTTACATAAACGCAAATGCTTTAGATAAACGCCATAATTCTCAAAGCAATGGTCGTACCACAGAATCAATTGTCACAAAAAAAAACTTAAACATCGTTGAAGGATTTTTTTCAAATATTAACACAATTAGGTAAAAAAAAAACAAGCTTTTCAACGAACACATTTTTATTTGTACTCAAAAGTATAAAATCTATTATTTTGATCCCAGAAACACTCATGTTATGTGCAGAATAAAAGTGGGTGGCTTGCATAAAAAAAAATGAACATATCGAAAATGTACGATTATTAATTATTAATTTTTTGTTCAAAACACAAATAGGACCACGATGGGTGAGACCTGGACCGGTTCTTTCAATAAAATCTCAAATTATCACGTGATGCGAGTCTGTGTCGAACATTTCAGCACGTTAGGCTTCGTAGATCCGAAGATATTAAGCCTCAAAGATTCCAAAGAATATAAACAGACACGCCGGCAAGTTCAATAAAAGTGTGTAATAATAAAAAGATGAAGGACTCTTTCAAATGATCGACAAAGGTGGTCGAAACGTAATAAAGTGGCCAGTGGATTGCAAAACGTAAATTTAAACCTCACACTTGGGAGCATTTTCCACCAATGTTGCAGCATTTATGGCAACATAAAGTAAAGACATTTTTGCCAGGGTCACTCAGGGGGTTAGAAGATGATATATTCTTTTGGTTTTTCGGTAAAGTCACATAGATAGGTTATCATGATAACGACTGCTTGTGTTGCGATCGAAACATCGTCGTTTTTTGTCATTTTCTTTGAACCTATCTACGTGACTTTACCGAAAGTCCCAAGAATATGAATTCCTGCAGTCACGAAAGCTTTGAGTCAAGGTCAGAACATTGTTGAGACTCAAGGTCTGGCACCAGTGTTTAGCCACTGGCAACGATTGTTTAAGGGCACATTATACATTTAACTACCTGTGATGAAACCGGGTTTCCAAGGGCAGCGAGTCGATGACTTCAGCCTGGGTCACCAATGGCAGCAGAAAAATCAAATGAACGCGAATTTTCACTTCATTTGATTCGACTTCCACATCCCAACAATGCTGTTAATGTCGCTTATTGCCACACCGTGAAAAGTGACATTTGCCGCACCCCTGCATTATACGTAGCTGTATAGAATATAAATAAAATAAATAAACAAACTATATACAGGGTGTTTTAAAATCATGGACCCCATTTGAAATCGCTATATTTCTGCAACCACGAACCGCCCATTAATGAAACTCTTACCACTTGAAAGGGCGGGGCATAGAGAGGGCGGGGCATAGAGAGGGCGGGGCATAGAGAGGGCGGGGCATAGAGAGGGCGGGGCATAGAGAGGGCGGGGCATAGAGAGGGCGGGGCATTGAGTTTCAAATGATTACCGCTCGATGCCTCTCCCAGCGCACAAACAGCCGCTAGCCTCAGTCATTCACAAGACGGTGACCCCGCAACACGAGGCGTTTTGCGTTCTGCAGTTCAGCAAGACTTAATCTGTAATTGCGGTGCAGCGTGCGTTTCAACGACATTTTGGCATTGATCTGCCAATGTCAAAAAGCATTCGTCGCTGGTACCGACAATTTGAAGAAACAGGCTTAACTTGTATTTAAGAACTTGCATCTTGGAATCCCTGCCTCACTTGATACAGCACATCTGGCTGTGAAGGTCCCACCTGATGACGGAGACTTGTGTTGCCTCCGAAACGTCGTGATTTTTATTATTTTTATTATTTTATTTTCATTAATTTTTATTTAATTGTTTTACCTACGTGACTTTACCGAAAAAACTAAGAGTATGAATCCTTGCAGTCACGAAAGCTTCAAATCTAGAAGGAAACAGGCTGTTTATGTAAGGGGAAGAGCACAGGGCAACCACGCACCTCAGAGGAAAACGTGAGAAGAGAGGCGTTTGGGATGAATTCAACTTTCGTCTCGATGTTGTCCGTACAGCAGGTGGAGGGCACATAGAGCATTTTATAAAATGGTTATTAAAACTTACTAACTCATTCAACCGATTGTAACTTTTCGTGTAATTGTAACATATTGCCATCGTGAAAAATATACTGCTTTGAAATTGGGTCCATCTGCTTGAAACACCCTGTATATCTCTTTCATGAATCTGTCCGTGCACAAGACATTTTCAACAAAATTGTTACACTTCCCGTCAACAACGAGGCATTCCGAGAGTACGGAATTTCATCGGCATTGGTTCAACAGGAGGAAACTCTGGGCCGCTTTCTACAAGATACATATTGCACATTTAGCGGGACGTTAAAACATCGATGCAGATGTTCTCCCCCTCATGAATGTTGCGGGCAACGTTCCCCTTTTTTTTTTAATCATGAACAATTGAACATATTGTAGATATTGCATAGCGTGCCAGGAACTCCACCTTGGTATCTGATGCCTTTAACTATACAGAAGCTATGAGTGGCGTAATGAGAGCTTGGATGGGAGCCCAAATGGAGAATTCGGATGAAAGTCTGGGATTATTCTATATACAGGCGTCCCTTGCGTAATGCCCCCCCCCCCGCGCGCACCTATAGCGAGAATTTGCAGTTATGCTATTCATCTTTCAGGGACAGACTTCACACGAACGCTCTGCATTTTACAGTTACGTGCTCAAGAATAAAGACATTTCAAAGGAATTATTTAAAAAATATATTCCATGATAAAAATTCAGAAGCGACCTGGCCAAAGTCCCACGTGACCACAGGGAGAACATGCAACGTCCAAATATACAGGCGTCAGGATCAGGATCAGAACCCACGACCTCCTATATACCAGGCGAGATAGTTAACATCTTGCCATAGTAGGCACCCCACTGCGTGAAGAAGACCTGTACAAGGCATCAAGCAAAAGCCATGAAAATCACTTGGATCTGCTGTCGTCGATAATTGTGGAAAGGAGAAACTGCTTGCCCTGCGCCCAGGAAGTAAAACCACGCCGATGCATGGAGTCTATATAACATCTTCCGACATGCATTTATCCTCAGAAGATCAGTATTATGCATATTTTGTTTAATGAATGCGTACTATAGGCTATGCCGAATGTATCGGAAACATGGACATTAATGAAGGCATTTATAAAGTACGCTTAGCTCAAGCGTCTTGAGCTAAGGCGCTCTATAAATATAAAAGATAAGAAAAATGGAGAGACACCGTTCTTAGAATTACACTGAAATGAATAAATAAGGACGCGTAGATTAGAGAACATAGGCAGGAAAAAGACATCGTCCTGACTGTGTGCTTGAGAAGGACACGGCGCTGGAAGGAAATCTTGAAAGCCGTAAAGGCGAAACATCATCCTGTACCGAGGAAGCCAAAATATGTGGATGTGAATCTGGTCTTTTTTTCTGTACAGAAGTACACATCGACTGTCATATTTCTGTTGCTCATTATTGTTTGGATAAAGTACTAATCATGTCATAATAAGACCTAGGAAAGCCTCAATGAGTCTGAAGACTCTTCTTAGGAGGATCTTGCAATGGGGTGATTTGGCCAATTATATTAACGAGAATTTGGCTTAATGGAGGAGGAATCCAGAATACCTTCACGAATGCCATGCATACAACTCAAAGCCCTGCACAGATGGATTTGATCTTCTTTACGAACTGCAATCTCGCGGCCACCTCGCAGCCCACTGGGTTTGGGGAGTTTCACAAATCTGTGTGATCCACATTCGGCCATTGCATTAAATAACACCCAATTGTTGTCTGTTGTTGTCTTGTCTCTCCCTTCAAGATGCCAATCACTCGCACCCTACCCTTCCAGCCGAAAAATGTATTCAGTGACCCGCCTTGACATTGCGAGATCCTTTTTTGATGTGGGAGGTCCCATGTTTAAGTCATGGTTAAACATCTCTGTGGACATTATGGATGCTGTACGCGTCCTTCTCGAAAGAATAAGAAGTCCTAGGACTCATGCCACGGCTGAAATCCCACAGCGTTTCAATGAAATCCCTGGGCTGGCCACACATATCCTATTCCTGATTAATCCTTCAGCAAGAATTCTCCAAGAAAATACGGGGAGTAGGGGGGTGCAGAACATCCCCATGAATGAGATGTGCGGATGTCATCAATCTATGGTTCACACGTAAATATACAGGCTGCTTCAAAGAAATGTTAACACTTACATGGGACTATCGTTTTTAATGGTAAAACGAGCGGACAATACACTCTGTAACATGATAACAAATGTGATGTTAATAGCTTCGAAAAGTCAAAGAGTCTCCCACGCGTTCGCCACCGTTGTCAACACGTGCCTGGAATCTTCTCCAGGTGGTCCCCAGAGCCCAGAGGCGCATTTCTCGTGGTATTGTTGCAAATTCTCAGAAGTGTTAACATTGTTTTGAAGCACCCTGTACTTCAAAGCAAAGAAAAACACGTTCCTGCGGAGGGAGCTGGTAGGAACGTTGGGTTGCTCTGTCAATGGCCAGGGTCAATGGCGGCGTGGTGTATTCCGCAAATATGGCCGACTGTGAGGGCGGGCACAAGTCGGCGTGAGTAGGTTAAACGTTGAGTTTTATAAGGGCACCACGGAGTGACCAGCCCCTCCCCACCCAGCCCCACCCCTTCCACCCCCCACCCATCCCCACCCTCCCCACCCAGCCCCTCTCCACCCAGCCTCACCCCTCCCATTTTTGGATGCACAACGGACGGACGGACACAATAATCCCCTGTGGGCTGAAGTAACCAGGAGGTTCCTACCAGTATAAGAGTGGATGCTGTGCTGAGTGTGTTTATTACCGTATCGAAACAGAAAGCAGTATTTAATATCCGTTGTAAGTTCTCCCAAGCTTTTTATTACCTTTGTTAATAGGCCCCACTTAAACTGGACATTGTTTAATGAGCACCCTCATTAAAGCCAACGCGTGTCAACACACTTTCATTTCATAATCAAAATGTTCTACGAGTACAACCGGGTCCCCGTCTCTGTGTGCAACTAACATTCCGACACGCGACTCGTGATAAACTGCCTGCTGAAGGGATAATTTAGAGCTTCAATTACTCGGGCACCTTACAAAATGGGCTGAAGTTAATTTGTCGAGCGGAATTCATTACAGTTAAATTGCTAACAGCGTGCTTTATGCGCGCATTCATTGCTTGTGACGTGGAAATAATGCCATTCAAACGTTTAATGTGGTCTTCGCACGTAACGATGCTTAACAGTTTGGCGTGTGCCTATTTAGCTCGTGTCTCGATTTCACATTTGCCAATAAAAATCAGTTCTCATGAAAATTGTAAAAATACGCTTCCCAAAGATTTTCAACTACTCCACACGCAAGTTCACTTGCAACACACTTTTTCTGGCATAAGGAATTCCAACGGTTTTAAGGTAATGTTGGGGTACTGATTCCAAATCTGGCATCAGTTTTTGTCTATCACATCAGGTTTTTGAGATATCAAATATTGCATTTTCAATCAAAACTGTTGAAGAAAAATATTAAATAAATGTGGATATCAACATAAAATGATATTCTAAACACACTATCCTAAAAATACAGCACCATATTTTAACACTAAAGCAGTCACTGACTCGCAACAACTTGCAATCATAAGTGACAGAGTTAATTTCGGGTAAAATCAATGAAAATGAGGTATGCCGATAGCATAAAAATGAGATGCGATAGAGCAAATCTGAGATCAGATTTGGAATCAGCCTCCTGAAATTAATCTAAAACATCTTCTTGGTTCTTTCGGTAAAGTCACGTAGAAGGGAAATAATAAAATAATAAAAATAAAACATTATAAAATAATTCTCACGACGTTTCGGCCACAACGCAAGCAGCCGTCCTCAGGTGAAAACCAGGTCTGTCGAGGCGACAGCGTCTGAATGAAACAGCACACGTGCTTGGAGCATATATATAAGCTAGAATTTTGCATATTTATGGGAAATGCAGGTATGTGATTAGTACTACTTATGACCGTGCATTATGCAGGAAAGTCACGAAAGCTTTAAATCGAAAGATAATGGTGTTGTTTAACTCGCGTTCTACTTAATTAAAAGTTTAAAGCACCAAGGCGTAATCTGCAACAGGAATCAGTGTTTGCATAATAATAAACCACAATGATGTACATTTTAGAAATCGTATACAGTACTCTTGATTTTCATAATTGGTTCAAATTATCTTGAAATACTCGTCGAGGCTTTTCTGGGACTTTCTCCAGGCCTACGATAGCAAATTTTAACAAAACATGGCACGCAAACGAGTTTGATTTATATCCACCGATATAACTACATACTTAAAATAAATAAAGCAATAATTCAAATTATTACTAATTCATAGGAATGATGTAATGCCTTTGGTTGTGTATGTTGTGAGAGAGGAATTCTCAAGGAAAGCCTTTATACAGTACACGTTGGTCTAATACTATAATTCACCAAGTCCAACCACTGCAAATTCTCAACTTACACTTTCTTTGCTGTTGGATATTCCACCCAACACTGCCGGCCGAACAACACACAATCAGAACTCACAAATCCGTTACCATTGCTGTACAAACCACCACTTTATCCACCCTCATGCCCACACTAAAAAAACAACAACAAGTTAAATTTCTTCAGAAGAATTTAAGAAAACACACTCAAGAGAAATTGGGTTCAGAGTCAAAGGTGTATTAAGAAAACGTATTAAAAGTATTATTTTATTACTCAAAGGAATTCTAGCTGACAAGAAAACAATTATGGGCATGCGGTCTCCTTTGAAACTTACCGAAATTAACTCCTGCCCATCTAACATGTGATAATTATTATTACTCTTACAAATTGTTTAGCCAGAATATCCTCTTTTTTTTTCCTCAAGAGGGTCCTGCCAAGGGTTTTTCGTTGTTGCAATAGGGATAACTGTTGTAATGTGTAATCCCAGTTGAGTAATTTCAATACTTTATAGCCATTTTTTTTTAATATAATCTTCATCAGAAACATAATCTTTATTTAGAAATTGGATGTTTGGCTTAGTTATGGGAGGAATCCTGAGGATATCCATGGAGAACACAAGGCGATAATACAAACTCTATGCAGAAAGACACCCGAATCAGGAATAAATCCCAGATGTTACCACCAGTGTTATCCTGCTACCCAATGATAATATCAGACACTCCACCATTGCTACAGTCATTATAAAAATTTATTTCCATATTTTAGCACGAAAATTTATTCATGAAGCACATTAATACTTCTGGGAGTAACAATGTAGGAGAGTCTTAAATATCAACATATTAAGGAAATAAACCGGTGTTTGGTGGGGTTTAACACTCTCTTTATTAGTAATTTAAAACATGAATTATCTTACGCTAAACATCGTAATGTGAATTTCTAAAGTGCACAAATACAAGCACAGCCAGAATTGTGTTTTATCAGTGCATATACGATTCAAACAAGTACCGTTTAAAAGCCATGACACATAAAAGACACCGACATTTAATTTTTGTTCTAATCTTTTTCAAATTAATTGTGTATTTTTATAACCCTATGGATGTGCCACCAGCGCTCTAATTCGTGAGCGTTGCGTGCTCGGAAGCATCCCGCATCCATTATCTGTTTGAATAATTCGCCAGTAAAGTATATTTATTCAATTCTGTTGGGAATTGTTGGCAACTGTATCGACATGAGCTTTAAATGATTTTAACCTCTTTTTCACAGCAGTGGTTTTTAAACTTAACTTTCCTCAGTTATATATTTTTTCCGTAATTGTTGTTTGGGAGACTAATTTATTTTTAACCTCCTCATGTACATGGTGGTCCAGACGTATTGTGACCCCCATTTAAATCTCTAACATTCTATATTTTTTCAAGTAAGGTTGAGTTTAAAAATATATGCAGAAGGAAAAAAAAATATGTTCGGGGTGAATTAATTTGGGGGTTACAAGGTATCTGAACCACCCTGAACATTACTTGAAATTCCAATACCAAACTACTATCTGGGCCGCAGTGACGAGATGTTAACTCCCTCGCCTGGTATGCTACTGGTCATGGGTACAATCCCGACCCTGACGCCTGTATATTTGGAGCATTTGGGTCCTCCGGTTTTTTTTGCGGCCTTATGTCCCATAGTAAGATGAGGATTAACGAACTAACTTCTGTGTTTTTCCCCCCTCCATATTTCGAATTGACGTGCGTTTAGAGTGTTTGGCTGCGATAAATTTACACGTGATGAGCCACTTCGTCGAGCTATCATTTGTGGCCAAGTCGCTTCTGAAAAGGAGCTGTATAGCTCCGTGAGCCTTACCTGGTAAAATAAAAATACATATCTTAGTCTAGATTTGAAGTTTTCGTGACTGCAGGGATCCATTCTCTTTGGTTCTTTCGGTAAAGTCACGTGGGTATAAAATGAAATTAAATTACGACGTTTCGGGCGCAACCTGATGACGCACGTTTGTGGTGCGCTCGAAACGTCGTGATTTTTCATTTTACTTTATATCTACGTGACTTTACCGAAAGAACCAAAGAGTTATAAATAGCTTAGCTTGGCCATGTCGCCTAACCGCCCACTGCTGGCTCCGTGTGGGAGCGAGCGACTCGCATCTTGGGGGGGAGGGGGAGGGATTGACTTAGCCAAACATCCCTCCCAAGGAGGATAAGATGCATATTCCATAATCAACGATTTTTGGGTTTAGATCGCGTTATTTATAAATGTGTCGTAACCCTCCACCACCCGACACGGCCAATCAGTAAAAAAGTGTCACGTTGACAAAAGACAAATAGTTCACTGCTTTAGCCCACCGGTGTGTTGAAGCGTGAAACCACAACATTTACAGTTTGAGTTGTACGACGTTTCGCTGGTAATTGCATCCAGCATCATCGGGCAATTCGCCAGAATATTCCACTTTGTGGGATAGTCCTATGGATAGACTCACCCCTCCTATAGTAATGTGTCGTTTCCACCAATGTCTCAGGGCTGTAAACAGGAGATGAGCACTGCCTATTAATGCTCATTTGAGCAGAAAATTACTTTTACTTTTTTATGTGAAGAATACTTTTTTACTTCTTTTGAGCACAGCTTCTAAATAATTAAGAACTACTTTAAATCCTTTTCTCCTGCCCTATAAATGCGAGTCTTGTTTTCTCTGTTGCTCCCTCTCCATCATCCTGGCGTTTGGCCCAAAGCTTTCGAATCACTGCTTCGTACGTGAGCACTCGTTACGTATGCCTTTAATGGAGCCGCAGTTACCGCGATCAACTTGCAACGTTGCAAAATTCAACTCCAGGCCTAACTTCAAATCGGCCCACCATCCCTCCAGGGGTTGAAAAACAAAAATCAGGGCCGCTGTTGGACACCGAGTGGTCACCGTCTGGAAACAAAGGCTCCCGCCGTGGCAACGTGGAATTCCCACCACTAGCTTAGGGCCGCAAACATAAATGAATGCCGCCCGTTTTTAGCTAATTCGAGCAAAGATTCACATATTTAAAAGAAAAAACGAAATCGCGTCATCAATTCAACAATCAGTGTGGGATTCTGCTGCAGTATAATGGTCGGCAGACGGGACTTGCGATCCCGAGGTAGATGGTTCAATCTCCTGGCTCGGCGTGCAATGCTACGCCAAAGTGAATATCAATTGGTGGGTAGCGCCTCGTGCAGGGTTGGCCAACCTGTGGCAGACAAAGAGCCAAACAGTAGCCATGAGTTCTGAAAAGAGCCAAGCGCATATATGTATATGTGAAAGTATATATATGTGTGCTTCAAAAAATGTTAACACTTCTGAGAATTTGCAACAATACCACAAGAAATGTGCCTCCGAGCTCTGGAGACCACCTGGAGAAGATTCCAGGCACGTGTTGACAATGATGGCGAACAAGCGGAAACTCTTTGACTTTTTGAAACTATAAACATACATTTGTTATTATTATTTTTACTTTTCATCTACGTGACTTTATCGAAATAACCAAAGAATATGGATCCTTGCAGTCACGAAAACTTCAAATCTAGAATACATTTGTTATCATGTTACAGTGTATTATCCTTTCTGTTTCCATAAAAAAACGATAGTCCAATACGAGCGTCAACATTTCTTTGAAGCTCCCTGTATAGAAAAGTGTATATATGTTGACAGTTTTCGGAACAGCACGGTTGACAGTCATGATTCTTTGCTACTACCGTAATAGTATGTTCTACGTTACGCCCCTTCGATAGAGGACGCGTGTGATGGATTAAAGGGCCACGTGTGGTGGCACGGCAGATGCCAGATAGCCATCGTTGGTCTAGTGGTATATAGTTAGTGGGGATACTTCCAGCTCTGTGTGACCAGCGTGGGAGAGAGAGAGAGCACGCCCAAGTACCCTCAAGATCTCGAGAACTCCCTCTCACGGAGGCCCTTACCCGGCCAGCGGTGTGAGCAGGTAATTGTGGACTGTGCCTTCACCTTCGACAAATAACACTGGTCAACAAAAAAAAATATGTTTTTCTGGCCTGGACTTTTGCAGCTGTTCTAGACTAATTTCACGGTGCTGATTCCAAATCTGATCTCAGATTTGCTCTATCACATCTCATTTTTTTGCTATCGGCATAACCCATTTTCAATGATTTTACCCGAAATTAACTCTGTCACTTATGATTGCAAGTTGTTGCGAGTCGGTGTCTGCTTTAGTGTTAAAATATGGTGCTGTATTTTTAGGATAGTGTGTTTATAATATCATTTTATGTAGATATCCACATTTATTTAATATTTTTCTTCCGCAGTTTTGATTGAAAATGCAATATTTGATATCTCAAAAACCTGATGTGATAGACAACAACTGATGCCAGATTTGGAATCAGCACCCCAAAATTACCTTAAAACCGTTGGAATACCTTATGCCAGAAAAAGTGTGTTGACCAGTGTAATCGGGTCAAATCGTCTCAGCAATGCGTTCCACGCAAATCTCGTCAAGACGTGGAACTGCCCCTACCCCCCCCCCCCCCCGTTATTTGACACGTTGTACCGTTCTACCAATGTTCTCGAGCCTCCACGAGCATTTTCATCGGAAAAAAATGTCTGGCACCTTTACACGACCAAAAAAATGAATCACCAATTTCACGATTCGTTGACATGTTTTAACCGCCACCGGCATCACAAATCCGAACGGCAAATTAAACAAATCATTAATTGTCCCCGCATCCCGCGATGTTATGTTACACGTGGTTTTTTTGCGCGTGTTTAAATTTTTGCCCTTCCCCCGTACCTCCGATTAGCAAGGTTGGCTGCGTACGGAGCGAAGTAAGTTTAACATACATACGTACGTACTTACATACACCTTCCCCAGTTGTAGTATGGGTGCCATGCCACGAGACAAAAACTCCATTCGGTTCAAGCTCTCGCAGGAGGAGTGCGACCCATCTTCGGGAACGCCCTGTGCAAGTGTTCGTCGAGTAAACATCTGCCGAGATCATTTCAAGTGGCCTCTGGTCTACACAGCAGGAGGCAGTATTTCCCCCCTCCCACCCCCACCCTTGTTGCTGCGATTAATGTCACATTCATATGTTTTTTTTTATTTGTGGGTTTTTTGCTTCTATTATTTTCAATTAATTTAAAATTTATTTGACTATTTGTATTTTTTATTGTGCTCTTTTTGCTTTTATTATTTGTATTTTTAAAATTTTCATTTTATTATTTTTTTTGTATATCTACGTGACTTTACCGAAAGAACCGAGAATATTCATGTGTGCCACATGGCAGATGAATCCGTGTTACATGGCAGACAAACCAATATTTATAATTTTAAAAAATGCCAAATGAGGTGACAGAACACATTCTCATCTGATGGGTTTTACTTTGAACGCTCATTGGTGACCGAGCTGAAACTGGTAACTCACCGCACTTGACAACGCATTTCAGTTGCGGATGGCTGCCTGGATTCGAACTCAGCATCTCACAAGCGCCAGCTTCACTGCTCTGGCCTCTTGGCCACCAGGCCTCTTCAAAACCCATCAAAGTTCAAAACAAGCCTTTAAATGTAAACCCAATACACACATACATGCACGTTCACCATATCGATAGCTATGCTGTGGTCAGATTAATTTAAACTGGGGTGGGCTGATGCATTAAACATGTTCCTCGTGTTAATTCAACCTCTTTTGTTTGTACGCAAAATTTAATGATTTCCTTGTTGTAACCTCTGCAAAAGAGCAAAGTGTTCATTTACTGCAATGTAGAGATTACGTGTACCCCTGCTATTACTAAAATTGAGCTATATGGATGTGTGTACCAGCAATACGCCACTTCTCAAGATGTAATTTCCCTTTAACTTATCATCTCTTTGCCTTCCATGCAGCCTATCAGCCAGAAAGTTTCAATGTACACAGACTCGGCAGCTGGCGTTCACGGCGGCATAATTTGGAAATATTTGAAATTCAATTGTAACCCTTCTTGTATCTTTAATGAGTTGAATTCCCAGTGCCACCCACCCCACTATAGATTCCACAGTAGCATGGGGGGGGGGGGGGAGTGGTGGGATTTAAACACGTACTGTGGTTTCGTATTTGCCTTTCTTTATTAAAGCCATGGCCTTAAAGGTCAGTGGTCACTACCTGCCAGCCGCCTCCTGGGAGGGCCGTGTTTGCCGTCGGTTATATTATATATGAATACAATTATACGCAGACAGTGTTGAAGATAAAAATAACGATTGATTGGCTCTTTAGAAAAATCACCGAGATTCCATTTGAAAAAGTAACCAACGCTCTCTCGATGAATTCCGTGTTTAATTGGTTCTTCACACACACACACCCCAAAATCGATACTAGTGTATTAAACACAAACGCAGGTGTGTATGTGTATTGACAAAAGTTCTGTTAGCACGCAGCACAATGAACCTGGCGACCCGAGTTCGATTCCTACTCACGGCCCAACACCAGTGGCGATTATTTGAACCGGTCCTGGGCCTCCCCTAGGTCGACTCAGCCTCAAATGAGTACCTGGATCGTTGTGTAAAACATCGCCACGAGGGAGACAAAGGCGACCCGGCGTGGTGCTGGCCACCGACCCCCTCGTGTGCCGTTCCGGCCTTCATAGGTGATCGTTAACAGCACTTGCCCCTACAGTCTGTTAAGGCTATCAATATATTGGGGATATTTGCCTTGTTTGTCTTTGTCACAAAAGTGCTGGTGCAGACGTTAGCGTACCGTGCCCTGAACTCGGCGACCTGGGTTCGATTCCTGGCTATAGCTAACATCGATGGCAAGCAATAATGAAACTTGTCCTGGGCATGTCCTACATTAAATGAATTAATCAGCTCTGGTTTGTGCCACGCAAGGGGCTTTCTCAACTATCATGTGTCATGCCAACCTTAGTTGGTAATCGCTCATATGATTTGCCATGACAATTTGTATTGCTATTTGGAGGATCTTTGTCTTTGTTTTTTTCCCCAGCAGTTGCCCCTCCAGCAACAGCAGGAGGTGGAGGAGCAACACTCAAAACAAAGATCAACGAGCCTGGCGGCTAAGACACAGCGAGTCGGTATAGTCGCGTGAACAGTTAATGCTTGATTTGAAGCTTTCGTGACTGCAGGAATCCATACTCTTTGGTTCTTTCGGTAAAGTCACGTAGGTATAACATCAAATAAATCACGACGTTTCGGGCGCAACACAAGCGTCCATCAGTCTGCCTCAACAGCAGACCATGCTTTCCCACCTGATGACGGACGCTTGTGTTGCGCCCAAAACGTCGTGATTTATTTTATTTTATACCTACGTGACTTTACGGAAAGAACCAAAGAGTAGCAGTTAATTCGTCTGCCAATCACATCCTGCAATCAATCCATAACCTCCTACCGGCTTGCATTCACCATGGCCTCAAAGTATGTCTTATGTATGCTGAACTTCTTTCGCACCGCACGTAGCCAACCGCGTGCTAATCGGAGGTGCGGGGGAAGGACAACAACCGATACACAAAAAAGCAGTTCGAAAGAGATTAATTTTCAATGGCCGCAGAAGTGCATCTTAAAGTGTGCAATGCAGTGGTCGTCTTTGTTTGATTGTTAGCAAAAATCCGCTGCGAGGTTGACCAAAGCTCGGTTGATGGTTTGTGCTCTTTGACAAGATCACCCAGGTTTAAATAACACGGTGACTATACTGACACTCAGCGGTGTGTGTGAATTGAGGTTTGTATTTGGAACAGCCAGGGTTTTAACGGTGGCTTCGGATTATTTTCCATTGGAAAGAAAAACGAATACAAAATGAGATTCATCTTGTCAAAATTCTGAGCTGCTACGGCACGCGTTGTGTGACAGCACATCAATTGAGAAATGTGTCATCCGTTAGATGTGTCATCAGCTGCCCTGCTGTTCAAATGCCCACGTTATTAAACTTCTGATTCTTTTTTTTTGGGGGGGGGAGGGGGTGTTCATCGTTTCCATTCCAAATAAACACCGCATTCCCCACATCGTAAAAAAGATGCTTCATGCGCAAGTGCTATATTGTACACCTGAGCATTCCATACCATGGTGTTGCAAAGTTAATAAACAAATACGGAGAGATTAAACGCAAAAATCAGGACTTTTTCGCGGTGCAATATTGCCCAATTAAACGCAGTTGCATAATTATTCTTAATTTAATAATTTAGAAAAAATGATGAAAAAACTCATTCTAATCAGTTCTCCTACCCTGCCAAAATTGTTGATGTCCTAATAGTGACCTATGTCTTGCTCGGATTGCCACTGCGCATGTGTAGATTTTCATATGAGGGATTGTTGGCTTCCAGTGCGGGGATTTTGAGAGATTTTAAGGAGTAGAAATTAACCAACAGCTTATGCAGGAAAACCCGGGTACGTTTACAGACTCATAAGCTCAATAAGTAAACACAGACAATGAATCTTGCCAAGTAGACGTGGTGGGCAAGTGGAAATCAAATGATGCCTTCTTGACGAATAATGCACGCATTCTCTTTTTGGTTATACAGTTCAAATGAACGTAACTTTGTAGACATACGTGAACAACCCTCTCATCAAAGTCTTCAAATCTCAGCACCAGATAAAACAGCAATCCAGCTATGTAGACACGCGGAGAGTGGGGTGGCTGGAGGGTTTCACGAGGGCTTTCTTTGCAAGCTGACCTCGGGATTGTATTCAATCCTGTTCGTGTGACTTGCAGCGAAGCGCGTGTGCTCGCAGGCTCCAGACCGGCCTCTTTCGTATGGCAAGAGTGGTCCCGAAAATAAAACACAATTCCCTCTGGAAGCCAACTCTGTTCAATGTTGTCTGGGAAGACTCGCGGATGTTGTACAATACAGGTTTTTTTGCTGTTAGCGAAGCAGACCGAGGGCTAGCCAGGGACCAGCTGCGGTTGTGAATAAGTGCTTCTGCGCACTCAAATGAACGTTTGTATGTATGTATGTATACTCTTTGGTTCTTTCGGTAAAATCACGTAGGTGAAAATAAAACATGAAAATAAAAAATAAGAATAAAACTAAAGAATAAAATAGAAATAACTCAATTAAATCACGACGTTTCGGAAGCAACACAAGCTTCCGTCATCAGGTGGGACAACCACAGCAAAAAACTTTTTTTTTTGCCCACTACAGTAATTTTGTTTTTTGCTGTGGTTGTCCCACCTGATGACGGAAGCTTGTGTTGCTTCCGAAACGTCGTGATTTAATTTATTTATTTCTATTTTATTCTTTATTTTTATTCTTATTTTTTTTCACCTACGTGACTTTACCGAAAAAACCAAAGAGTATGGATTCTTGCAGTCACGAAAATTTCAAATCTAGAATGTATGTATGCATGTACATTGAACTTCTTTCGCACCGTACGTAGCCAGCCACCCTCTTTGTTGCACTAAGTGCTTGCAACAAGTGAACCACGATACCTCGGTGATCTCGCCAAGGAGCATAAACCATCACGCGAACTCCGGTCATCCTCGAAGCAGCAGCTCCAACAAAGACGGTCACCGTATCACGCGCTTTCATGTGCGCTTCTGCGGCCGTCTGGAAGGCTCTTCCATCGGATATTAGGAAGCCACTGGAGCCATGCACTTTTAAATGATCTGTATTGAAAGCTCATGAATTTAGAACTGCTTTTTGTGTTTCGTTTGTTGTCGTTTCCCCGCACTTCTGATTAAAACAATTGGCTACGTACGGTGTGAAAGAAATTCAACAAACAGTACGTAAATACTAATGGCAATTGCCATGTCGCTTTAAGTGCGGTTATTGAACATCTATCCGGGCAACCGTGTGCCCAGCACTATGGCCGACCGATTGCGGACACCCGAGTGCCGATGTTGACGCAGCACGCCAGGGATCGGTTTTAGGCTGACATGACCGATGAATTAGTCAAGGCCAGGTTCAAATAATAGGTTCAGATGTCAAGAGCAGGGGTCGGTGAGGTATCGGTGGATGTCATTACAACAAGATGGGTTACTGACCTATCTGTATGGATTTCTCGAGGACCGTTTTGTCGTTTCCTCCTCCTCTGTCTAGGGTTTCCCTCGCGGTTCAGACTTCTCTAGTATTAATTTAGGGCCGTTATCAATCCTCTGCTGGGCAAAAAGGCCTCCCCCCCCCCAAGTCACGCTAGTCATGGGGGTGGTGGTTTGACCATACTTCACCAGAACAGGTAAGTGTGGATTTCTGAATGGGGGGGGGGGGCGCAAATAAATTTCAGACATCACTTGCGCGACTGCAGTTACCGTGCGCGTGACTCGGTGCGTGAGCCAATGCCACCAGACTCCGCACACCCAAGGGCGACTCCAAATACACAGCACGGAAACTCATCAAATATCCCGGAGCATAAGCCTCGTGAAAGAGCCTTGAGACTCGGGGCTTTTGTTCGGCGACCGAAAGATTAAACAGCATGAGATTCGACTCCGCGTGAAATGTGTGAATAATGACTTTGTTTAATAAAAACAAATTTGAAAAGATTATTTGGAATACGGAGGAAATATTTCAGTTTAGCCTCCCTCCTTAATCATGCCGGGATTGCTTGTTCCAAATTAGCGCACGAAAGTTATTCAGCTCTGTATAATTGGTCTACTTGAAAGTGTGATGCATGTTGATTTGTATGTAAACACAACCCTTCTTTAATGAGCCTTAATTTTAATTTACATATGAGCTAATGGTCTAATATTCAGGTGCAGTGATGAATGATAATTATATATTTACTTTCAATGTCCTAATTAGTTCGATTTCAGACGTTGTGCTGATGTGCATGCATTAATGTGCCCAAACATTAAGCACTCTTTAATGATCATGTTCTGTCTAACATTAATTCGCAAAGATAAATGTGGCGCACGGATATATACGTTTCAGTAACAATGTGTGCGACTCGAATCGTCACTTTCATATCAAACACAACTATAATGGAACCCTCAATTAGCATATTCACAGTAAAATAAAAATCAAATCGCTGTAAATAAATAACAAAACTGCAATGAGTCAATGATATCGCCTTTAACAGACTGTTGGGGCAATGTCGGCGAGCACCTATTAAGGACCAGGGCAGCACACGAGTGGGTGCATGGGATGTAAACACCACGCATGAACCCTTTTTGCCGACCCAGTGCTGATGTTTAGACACCGCACCAGGTACTCATTTGAGGCCGAGTCGACCTAGGGGAGACCCAGGACCGGTTCACGTCGATCGAATGAATCCGAAAATCGAGAGCAACGACAAAGGTCCCCCGTGTAGCCTGAACAGAATATCGGGGCAAGTGCTGTTAGCGAGTAGCAGCACCTATGAAGGCCGGCACGGCACACAAAGGGGATGGGTGGCCAGCACCTCGCCCGACCGCCTTTGTCTCCCCAGTGGCGATGTCTACTACGCACCGCACCAGGTTACTCATGTCAGGGCTGAGTCGACCTAGGGGAGGCCCAGGACCGGTTCAGATATTCGTCACCGGTGTTGGTCGCGAGCGGGCTTCGAACTCGTGTCGCTCCCCACGAGACCCAGTAACCGGTTCACGCGATCGGACGAATTCGACAATCGCCAACAGATCAACAAGCGGCAGCTACGCGTCCGTTGACATCGCTTGCGGCGAAGTTAGGGGCTGTCCATAAATGACGTCACGCACCTAGGGGGGGGGGGGGGGCTGAGGATCAGACAATTGTGACGAGGGGGGGTGGGGGTTTGAGAAATGTGACGTCACATGAAAATGCACAACTTTAAAGAAATATAGACAACACGTTCTGCTTAATGAATGACGCATTCAGACGCTGTCTTCCCGACAGACCTGTTCTGTTCTTCACCTGAGGACGGCTGCTTGCGTTGAGGCCGAAACGTCGTGAGAATGATTGTATTATGTTTTATTTTTATTATTTTATTATTTCCCTTCGACGTGACTTTACTGAAAGAACCAAGAAGATGAATCCCTGCAGTTACGCAAGCTTTAAATCGAAAAATGTTTTCTTCTACAACATCAGAGTGCAGCTCCACATTAAATACCCACTTCAATGACAATAGTTTAAAGTGATTTGAAGCATGTTTTTTTTTGGGGAGGGGCAGAGCTTTGTGACGTCATATTTGAGGGGGGTCTGACTTTTTGTGACGCCGTGTGACGCCGGTGGGTTGGTGTCAAAAATCGTCCAAACTCGCGTGACGTCATTTATGGACGGCCCCTATTAAAAAAGTCACAGTCGTTGCAACGCTACTGTAACCTGCGTGGCTATGTGCTCGTCAAATGATGCATATATTTCGTACTTCAGCATTACAAGGATACCCTCTATCTTTTCTTTTGAACACATTTTTTCGTTTGACAAATGCGCTGAAGTGTGGTGACCAGTGTGATGGAGGTGACATCACGTGCACACGCTCAACGATCGATTCAATTCGGTGTGATCGAGTCGGCGTGGGTTCGCCATCGATTTTAGAATCGACACAGTGGGCGCTGGTCACACTCCACACTGGGGCTGAACGATTAATCGATTTCTAAACTAAATCGAAACTTGAAACAATGCGATTAGCAAATCGCAAAGGCTGCGATTTTTTGCGATTTGGAAAGTCTAATTTGCTTTCTTATGGGAAATTTTTTTTATTATTATAACTTTATTTATTTAACTTAACAATTGTTCTATGTTTGATTGTTCTATTTCAATACATATATGTTAAATAAATACATTTTGGAAGCAATTCATATCTTTTTTAGGTTCTCATCCTTACATTATAATATATAGAGCAGTTCATATATTGATGGTATCATGTGGTAATGCTCCATCACATGTTTTACATCTATTACACAGTGAATATTGAACTGAAACTTGACTTCACATTTTTTTTATCGCAAATCAAATCGCAATCGCAATATCTGTCAGAAAAATCGCAATTGAACATTTTCCCCAAATCGTTCAGACCTACTACACACCACTCCGCATCACGGAGGACGTTAAAGACCCCCTCCACCCCGACGTCATGGGCAACCAGTAGGCCGTTATGTACCGCAGTCAGATTACCACAGCAAAATAACTCAATTTAGGATTCTACACAGCAGCAATCACCCTGCCCCCCCTCTCGTCCTCCCCACCGCCTACCGGCAGACGAATGCCCAAGGTCATTCTTGCAAATGAGACCCTATCCTGATATCTCTTGACGTTCTACAGCAGCCGGTTTAAACAAAATGAACTTGAAACTTCACTCAGCCTTTATACAACGGAGGCGTTCCCTGCAGCGGTCCACATTAGCGCTCACGAGGCAGACGTGGCCAGGTCGTCGGCCATACCACGTGCCCCCACTTTGTGTGCCACTTACAACGAGGGCAGTATTATCTAATAGGCCACGGTAGGCAATGTGCCGAGGGCCTACGAAAACATCTGCCCTACGTTGCTTCTGGCACATTCTTCCAAACGATTTGTCTAAAAAGATTTTGAAGAATGTGGATTTTTGAACTCTACATAGTAAATCTATCTAGATTTGAAGTTTCCGTGACTGCAGGAATCCATACTCTTTGGTTCTTTCGGTAAAGTCACGTGGGTAGAAATAAATTAAATCAATTGATGACGGGCACGTGTGTTGCGCCCGAAACGTCGTGATTTTTTTAAAAAAAATTACCTACGTGACTCTACACAGTAAGTTTTTGGTAGATTGTATCATAACATTTCTTTTAACCAAGATATGCTCTTGAACAAATATATTTACATCGCAAGAATAGGCACAGTGTTTCAATTTAAATCTCCTTGTATGCGGCACACAGCACGCTCCCATCGAACTAGGGCAACAGAACGAATAATGAACGTATCAGCAGTAACGACATCTGTCCAGAGGCTGGACGAAGTACTAACACGTGAAACGAGCGCGCGACGGTGGCGGGCAAGTAGTAACATGGGGCAGCAGTAGCAACTGTTGGGAAATTATCACTCACAGCCTACGAAACAGAAGTGCCTAGGGGCCCACGGTGAACCTTAATCTGGCCCTGCTCTACAACCCCGCTCGTTTAAGCGCGCAACTCGACTTAACTTTGACCGCCGACGAGGAGCGATGGGCAAAACTATGCGTGGCTGCGAAATTCTGGGGAGCTTGCGTATTGGCGGTATACGTGGCCGTTTATTAAAAGCACCAAAGCCCACAAATAAAAAAAAACCATCCATACCCCTGACTGCATCTCGTGACGAAATTCTCGAACATGTAATTCGACACATCCAGTGCAGTGTGATCGATGTTGGTCCCAGCAAAGCTGCTTGGTATATAGCTTGCTTTGAAATTGGCATCACTAAATGCAATTAGGGATTTGCCTGACATTTGCATCACAGGATACCATTAATTCATTAGGTTTTTTTTCTATACTCCTCAGGCGCTTTATGCAAAAAAAAATCTCTAATGCGAGATTCAAAACCTCGAGTGAAATGGTAAGAGCCATATGAAATTAAATCGGATTGCTAAGACACTTCTTATTCCGAATTCGTGTGGGACTGTACCAAAAGCCAAGATCATTGTTATTTAGTCTACGTATTTATCGACACGTTTAAATAAATGTGTTTATTTTAATTCATTACGCTTTGTTGGCTCTACGGTATGCAGTAAAAAAAATATGTAAGAGGTGAAGGAGCAGCCCTGAAATTGCTTGCTCACGCCACTGCTAGCAAAAGTGCATGGCGCCACTAAACCAAAACCATTGCATTTTACCAGGTAAAGGACCACTGAGCCCCACAGCTCTTCTTCAGAAGCGACCTGGCCCAGAAAGTGATAGCTCAACGACAAGGTATACTCTTAGGTTTTTTCGGTAAAGTCACGTAGGTAAAAAATAAAATTAAAAGTTAATAATGGAAATAAAATAATAAATCACGACTTTCGTGACTGCAAGGATTCATATTCTTAGGTTTTTTCGGTAAAGTCACGTAGGTAAAACATTAAAATTAATGAAAGTAAAATAAAATAAAAATCACGACGTTTCGGAGGCAACAAAATTTGCTGCAGCAAATCTGGCTGTGACGGTCCCACCTGATGACGGAGACTTGTGTTGCCTCCGAAACGTCGTGATTTTTATTATATTTTACTTTCATTAATTTTAATGTTTTACCTACGTGACTTTACCGAAAAAACATAAGAATAAATAAATCACGACGTTTCACGTTTCAGTCACGAAAGCTTCAAATCTAGAATCAACGACGATGCTCAGCACGTGGACATTTATAGCAGCCGAATACTCGAAACGCGCGTTGATTCTTAACGTGGAGGAAACAATCGACGCGACCACGACGAGAAAATGCAAACGACAAATATACACGGGCATCTTCGGGGTTGGGATCGACCGCCACGACCTCCTGAATGCCAGGCGATAGAGATAACATCTCGTCACCCAAGGGGGAGCGGGGGTAATTATTTGGCCTACTCTTCCATAAAGCTGTAACAGATGCGAGTACTTGCAAGAGGTGTGAAAACACGAATACACTCACACCACTGTTTCAACCGGCTACATCGGCGACCTCTAGATTCCATGTTCAGTGAATTATAAAAGAGTCATGCCCACCCCCACTCCACTCGCTTTTGGCAGCGGGCCCTAATCCACCCCCTCCTATGAACGTTGTTGTCGACGTGCCGATCGGGAACTTCCACGGATGACATTTTGTGTACGTGTCCCTCGCCTATTGAGTAGCGGGCGCCGTTTGTCCCAATTATTTTTTTTAGAATAAAAAAACCGAAATGCACTAAAATGAACGTGTAGTGTGGTGCTGGTGGTGGTGGTCGCAAACAGTCGCGAAGAGGCGATGCGGTCGGTCTGGTAGAGGAAGTTCTCAACACTGGTGGAGAAATCAATGAGCGACGTTTGGACGGCTAACAGAAGCAATGGTTATTGTCATGCATATGAGCATCGTCGAATCGGACACTGCACTTTAGAGAAGGGCACTGCAGCATCCGTAATATGCAGGGTATAAAGGTTACAACATTTAAGGAAGCCTAAGTGTTGTTGACCGTCCTTACAAAAAAGAACGAGAGTTTTGCCTCCCATCAAATCGTGAAATTGCTACCCTTTTTACTTCTCTCAGAGCTTTTATTTTTTCTTCATCCAGATCCGCCTACGCCGTGCTAAAATATTTCCGTCTCATATCACACCGGGCCATTCGAGAGCCGACTCTCGCCCGAGCTCAGGATGATTCCGAGGCAGTTTCCGAGATTGCTTTTTGTCACTTTGCCCCCACGTTTTAAAGCAGACGCACCGTTGATGCGGGAATCACACTCTCGGGTCCCCCCCCCACACACACACACACACAGCTCCCTCGCGCCAGACCCGGTGGTGGCACAGCGGAGTGTCAACAAGTTGTTTGCTTATTCAAAATGGTATTAATGTGAGCTGATTCCACGGTTGCGAGATGTTCAAGACCTCGCTTGGTATACAGGAGGTCGTGGGTTCGATCCAGACCCCGCCACCTGAATATTTGGAGTGTGTGTGTTCTCCCCGTGGTCACGTGGATTTTTCTTCGGTTTTTTGTTCTGCATTTAAAAACACGCTTTTAGAGTATGTGGCTTGCTATAAATATCCACATGATAAGCCACTTAGTTGGGCTATCATTTGTGGCCAGGTCACTTCTGAAAAAAGAGCTGTATAGCTCAGTGGGACTTACCTGGCTAATTAAAAGCTGACTATATACTTTTGATTTAGTTTTAATATCCTATTATTTCACAATTGTATACTTTATAGCACGACATCTGCATACACACCCCCCCCCCCCCCCCCCCGTTGCTTCTGGCACATTTTTACGAACGATTTGTCTAAAAAGCGTTTGCAGAATGTGGATTTTTGAACTCTACATTGTAAAAAATATCAAACGCACACCACACGAACGTTCACGTCTTTGCAAATATATCAGTGAGTATCTCAAGGTGATTGTCTCTGGTCACACAGTCATTGGATGAGGCCCTCACCACGCCAGTGGACAATCCACCGCATTGCCATGGTGTGGGCCATGGTGTGGGCCATGGTGTGGGCCATGGTGTGGGCCATGGTGTGGGCCATGGTGTGGGCCATGGTGTGGGCCATGGTGTGGGCCATGGTGTGGGCCAGTCCCTCTATTAGACCACCTTTGACATCCCACCAAGTCAAAACGATCAAGGGGATGAGTCAAACCCCAGCTGGGATTTGAACTCACATTGATTGCTCTGCCACAACATCGCCCAGCCAAATACACTGCAGTATCAGAATCAGAATATTCAAGAATATCGGAGGAATCCGATGAGCTATGAAGCTTGTTTTCAGAGACGTCCAATGACATGAATGTACATGGTGGTCCATATGTCGTGTAACCCCCCCCCCCCCCCCAATTAATTAATCCCTAACATTTCTTTCCTTTGCACATTCATTTCTTCTAGATTTGAAGCTTTCGTGACTGCAAGGATTCATATTCTTAGGTTTTTTCGGTAAAGTCACGTAGGTAAAACATTAAAATTAATGAAAGTAAAATAAAATAAATTATCACGACGTTTCGGAGGCAACACAAGTCTCCGTCATCAGGTGGGACCGTCACAGCCAGATTTGATGCATCAAATCTGGCTGTGACGGTCCCACCTGATGACGGAGACTTGTGTTGCCTCCGAAACGTCGTGATTTTTATTTTATTTTACTTTCATTAATTTTAATGTTTTACCTACGTGACTTTACCGAAAAAACCTAACAATACATTAATTTTTGTTTTAAATAAACCTTACTTAAACAAATATTAGGGGGGGGGGGGGTCACAAGACATCTGGACTCCCCTGCACATTGCTCCGTGTTAACCCATAGCCGAATGAAGGCCTTGCTGACGATATACTTCACCACGCTGAACCAGGCGGTGTGGCGTGTGAACGGGGTGGCATGAAAAGCAGGAAACCAATTCGGTCAGATAGCCACTCAGCACTACACGCTAGCCAATGCTAGGAATCGAACTCAGGTCACCGCCGCTCCACCTACCCGGCTATTGTGGAGCCTTCTTTTGTGCGAGTCCCAGGCCAAACATTGCCCCCATTTTTGCACATCCCCTTCCCCCCACCTGCCTTGCCTAACAACCTCTGGGTGTCCTTTTCCGACATATGACAATAGTTTCATCAGCACGTGTTGCAAAGTGGCTTTCAGCAAGGGCTAAGAGGCCACTAATGCAATGGGGGGGGGGGGGTGGCACGTGACATCAAGAGACGGGTGAGCAGACTTAAAATCCCCATTCCCCACTCTTTTGTAAATTACATGAATGGGATAGGATTCATGTCATCGTGCACGTAAGCAAACAGACCCAGATAATGGTGGCTTATCGCACAGCGTACTAGATTACGGCACATACATATATCGTCTGTGATAGCCGACGCATACGCGCCATGAAATGTTTGACAGCATGAAATGATAGTGGCGAAGCGTTGTTGCAAGGAAGAGCAGACAAAGGCATCAAGTATCAATATATTTAATTGTTCGCATTGGCTGATGTTTTGATAGAATACATGCCGTAAACCTCGGAAGCCACTCTGCTGCTATATGCAAGAGCATTATTTTGAATAGGCCACTTTCAAGCGCTCAGCAAATGTTTTGGGCAGATTTCACAACAGCGGATAAGATTTCCGTTCAGTGCACCATACTCTATTGTGCTTTTGAAACCCAAAACAGTGTTGTTTCACGGTGCAATTTTATGTTTTTCCTCAAATTGTTATTCATTGGTAACCGTACTCATGATTGTTATTCCTAGTGCAATAGTAGTGTGTATCCAACATGCTGGGAAGAATTGCACATTTTTTATTTTTTTTATTTTACTTATTTATCCAGACAAGCCACACTGAATTGTGGGACTCTTTTCAGCAGGGTCCCTGCTGGGTTGCGTGTTTATTTTAAGATGTTTTCAGCCAATCAATGATAAGTTGTGTGTATTATACAAGTAAGAGGAAACCGAAACACCCGGAGAAAAACCCACGAGTGCGAGGGAGCAATACTGTATCTCCATACAGATGGAAACAGAATGGCGATTAGTCCACTTGCTGTACTGCCTTCTCTTGGCGAGCCTGGGTAAGGCACCTCCTCGACGCCCATGGGAAGGGACTTTCACAGCATCCGTGTGTGATCCACCAACACTCGCTGCTGCCACGGCAGTGCTGAATCACAGGCAGTCACGTGCCCCATCACCCGGCAAAGATGGAGATTCGCTGCAGAGATAGATCAAAGAAATGGCTCGTGTGCAGGAGCCTAATTGATTTTTGCATCGTAAAAGCAATGTTTGTTGACGGAGTTTTTTGGTAATTTGGTTTTTTGCACCATTGCCAATGCAGTCTCGCCGAATGCTTGGTTTAATTATTATTTTTGTTGATAACATTACTTTCAGAGAATGGGTTTTCCCCTTTTTTTCTGGCAGCAAAGCAGGTGTTAAGATGTTAAAGCACCAAACTTAAACCTTTTACAAGGAATCATGTCTGTATTAGCCACAATACTTGTGGTCAGAATGCAAAAAAAACGTACTCTAATAATATATACATTGTCTTTGAAACTGAATGGTCCACACCAGAGACAGCTTTCTTGGTAGCCTCGTCTCAAATGGTGTTAGACCAGAGGACGCCAAAATGCGTACTGCACGCCTTTTGGCGTCCTCTGGTTGCCTGAAAAAAGGGGAAAACCTATTCTCATATTTTAGTACCGGCAGAGGAGGTCCCAACATTATATTTATTTGACTTAAAAAAAAAACCTGTCCCTTTACAATTCTTTCAAACCCTTCACAGCCGGTGGTCGAACTTTAAATCCTGTTTCCTTCCTCCCCTGTATGTTGCACCGCAGTGCGCACAGCACCGAAATGGATTCCTGCGTGAGGGTGCCGAGTGCCGTTCTGGGTCTTGACGATGGCTTGATGTAGGGCATTCATCCAGCAGCGGATCGACCGTGGCTGACGATGAGTAATAATTAGTCTAGGCCCGGGTGGTGACGTCACAGATCGAGTGCCCGATTCTATCACCAGATTTACGAGTTTAAATCCTGGTCAGGATTTGACTAAGTCCATATCATCTCTCTGGGATTAATGATAATAATAGAGGTCGGCGCATGGATGTTCTTGCACCTGCTTTCGTCGGAAAGTGTGGTTGTTATCACTGACTCAGAACCGTGGGCGGAGGTGAGCACGACACTCTTGTTTGTCGCACAAGAACACTTGACATTTGACACTTGAATAGCACTGGATATGGTAATTAGCAATCAGTGGTGCAACGCGCATGTTCATTTAGCTCCGTGTATTCCAGAGATTTAACGTGGCACGCGCCAAATCGACGTAGATTATTCTCAGCTGGATGTGAATGCTCCTCGAGCAAATCCAAGGAGTTGCTCGACAAATGCATTTGCGTCTACAATCCGATTAGATTCGTGTCAGACTGTTGAACTTTGTCAGTTCCCCCAAAAAAAATGTGTCGTTAGTTTAACGCAAAGTGAAAGAGAAAAGCCACGACACAGGAACATTAAACCCGACAGCACATATTGTCTGCTCGACATTATTGCGGTGTAAATGGTCGTAAATATTTTCGCTCGTACAAATATTCAATGTCTATTTCCTGTCATGTCTACAACGAAGCTGCAGTATCGTCCTTCATCGCTTCACGGCAGTGGATAGATGTTAACTCCCTTGCATGGTATACAATAGGTTGTGCTTTCCATCCCGACCCTGGCGCCTGCTGTATATTTGGAGTTTGCGTGTCTCTCTCTCTCCGTGGTCGCGTGGATTTTTCTCTGGTTTTTACCTCCACGTGTGGAAACATACGTTTAAAGTACAGTCTTTGGTTGCTATACATTTCCACATGACGATAAGCCACTTCGTTGAGCTATAATTTGTGATAACCAGGTTGCTTCTGAAAAAGAGCTGCATAAACTTGATTTGAAGCTTTCGTGACTGCAGGGATTCATACTCTTTGGTTCTTTCGGTAAAGTCACAAAGCATGATTTCCCACCTGATGACGGACGCTTGTGTTGCGCCCGAAACGTCGTGATTTATTTTATTTTATACCTACGTGACTTTACCGAAAGAACCAAAGAGTAAGAGCTGCATAGCTCGATAGGGCCTTACACGGTAAAATAAAAAAATAGTTGTTTCATTTAGCTCGTGGTGTGAAAGCGGTTGGAACATGCTTCACTCCACGATGAAGCATAGAGGGCAGTCTTGTGTCGGAATTTTGTTAAACCGGTTACAAACGATGTGCTTGGAAAAATATCTCATGAATATGAAGTTGCTTTGTTTTGAAATTTATTTTATGAATTCAGTGCACCACTGGGGGAAGAAAAATAACCTTTTTGAAATAAGTCTTCCTTTTGCCTCTTTCTCTTTTTGGAATGCAGGGAGAGCTTATGAATGGCAAATAGCAATATTAGAGTTCAAACAACGATGACCTTTTGAAAAATAATCAAATCTGCCATGCGGTGTACCTTGTGCCAAGGAAGACCAGATTCATATTTATGTTGCAGTGGCGGAACCGTGTATAAAATACTTTGACATACTCTATATTATTTGTCAAAAAAAACCGAATGCCTCTAGGTTATTAATTCAACATTCCTTAAAAACATTGAATGGAAATATAACATGCGTGGATTGTTTTTGTGCATGTATCCATTGCACAACAAAAGGAATGACGTGTGATGTATTAACAATCGGTCTGCATGCATTTGTGGGCTGTGTTTGCGCGTTTGTGTGTAGTTTTCATGCTCGCTTGCAGCGTGTCTCAACGCATAATAAGCTTTGCTCGAAGCTTCATATATGTGGGATTTGTTTTGTTTAACCTGCTAAATAAATCAAATGCATCATTCCTCAATTCTTAATGCACTGAACGCATCTTTTTAATATTTGCATTAAAATACGTAAGACGTAACATTGTACATCGTGAAGAGACAACGCTGGAAAATAATTGAAGGTCAAATAATCAGATTTCTGTTATGAAATCAATTAGATATTATTATAGCTTTTAATCAATTATTTAAGTGTTGCGGTCTGCAAATCATATTAGGAATAAAAATTCGGGCATTTTAAAGAGGCAATAGTTCTTCATTATAAACGTGAACGGACAGAACATCGTGAAACCGAATACTTTCTCGTGATTGTTTTAAGATGTCGACTGAAGATTGAGGCCTACTGTGAATTAAATATCCGTCAGAATTTACAGATGCAACAATGATTTTAATCATTAAACCTACGACTGTATTAAGCGTGGGAATTGATTATCAGTAAAGAATGGATACAGAGGCGATTGCCCGACTCATCCGCGAGAAAGAATTGCAGATAATCTCGGATAGCAAGATGGCTTTACCAATGAACTCCGCATATATTTAACATCACACATTGACATAGGTTGCATGTCCGATTGGCATGGTTGCCTACGTACGGTGCGAAAGAAATTCAACATACATACACACATGCGTGTCTAACTCTCTTGTGATGGTTTTTTTTTGTCATTTACATATTTGAACGAATGCCACTTAACGCCAAAACAATCGTGGTTAGGACTCATAGATGGACAATAGGATTCACAGATAACCCGTGGACAATAGGGTTCACAAATCACAATCAGAATCTGTATTTATCATGGAGAAATCAGACCCGATATGTCACCTGAGTGGCTCCAATTTCACGATGTGCCCAATTATGGCGAACTGTGCGACCACCATTTGAAATTAGTTGGGGTTATCAGGTATCTTTTGAAATTAGTTGGGGTTATCAGGTGTCTTTTAAAGATTGCTATCAAGTAATTCACTCGGCACCTCTGATTACCGTGGTTGGCTACGTACGGTGTGGAAGAAGTTCAACGTACACATGTATTGGCCGTATAAATACCTCCCTTACCACTCGAATTGTGCTACCTTAGGTGGTACCGATTTATCCTCTGGCGCATGGACAACGAGAGGTGCTGTTGGTGGCTCATGCAGGGGTCACGTGCACAACACATGAATCTGGAGAAGCGCGTCAGTGATAATGTGCGATGATGTACAGCAAATAGGTTGTAGAGCCGAAAAATTGTTTTTCCTCCGTGCATCGACATACTGAAAAATATTAAATGGTTGATGTAGACGCAGAACAAACAACGACAATTTCACATCCAGGTGGTCAAGCCCACATGACTCCGTCAGGATCCGCGGTTTTGTATCGCTGCGGTGTCTGCTAAAGCATCCCAACGAGGGCCCTGCTAAAATACAGCCCTCGGGATAGGTCGAGGCTTTCCCGTGTTGATGATCGAGTTGCTCCAACATGAACTGCACTTTCGTCTGCACGTTAGACTGAGTTGGCGCAGTGGATAGATATGACCCCGGCAACATGAGGTCAATTCCTGAGTGATATTAAACCAGTCCTGGAGCCCCGCCCTCTGCTTGACCAACCTGCACCGAGCCAAGCATGTCTGGCCTAATAACCTCCGTGCCTTCATCCCACAGTGGATTGACAAAGGTTTGATCACCATTGCTACTACGATGATGTATCAGCATAATCCCATCTGAATGTCGATATCCCTCTATGACGAGGCTGCGCTGTTAGAGATTCAATGAGGCAGCTGATTTTCCTGCCTTGTGTTCCTCCTCTCTCCGAGACGTCCTCAATATCATGGACGTGGGTGTTGAGGGGAGAAGGGAGGAGGAGGCGTCGATTGGACACCTCTGACAGCCCCGTGGCACCCCTGCTGCCTCGCAATGTGCACGTGTGATGATTACACCTATCAGAATGGGGGTGGGTTGGTTTTTTTCTGTAGTTGTCTTTGCCGCAGGACGTCCCATTGAGAACTCTTCGTGTCCGTCACTTTCGTAACGTCACTAGTCACCCGTCACTGAAAGCGCCACGTCACAAATAAAGTTATCGCAACAACAACAACAATAAAAACGACACGACTGCATCGTCATGGAAATCGGACGCATCATGATGCACAGGGACACGTTTGCAACAACAATAACAACAAAATTACTTTGGCTTGTGCCGAATGTGCGGTAAAGTCGTTCACACATTGGAGCATACAGTACGTTGAACATTGGAAGTATCACCATGGACGTTGACATGTGCCTGACTGTTCTTCCTCTATGTTTGTTCAACGGAGCCAAACACAGCCACGCGGCAAACCGTTTGATATTCCAGTTCAGTGGGTCGCAATGTCCTGTTTCAGCCGTCCCGTTCCGGTTCTTGAAAAAGCGTAAATATAATTCACGTTGTGTTAAACGTAGGCTGCGTAAGTTGCAGATTTTAAACTAAACCTAAACTTTGTATTTTACCAGGTAAGGCCAATTTGAGCTGTGTAGCTCTTTTTCAGATGCGACCTGGCCACAAACAATAGCTCAACGAAGTGGCTAATCACGTGGAAACTTACAGCGGCCAAACACTCTAAACGCACGAGAAAAATCCACGCAACCACGGGGAGAGAGAGAGAGAGACACGCAAATTCCAAATATACAGCAGTAGGCGTCAGGGTCGGGATGGAACCCACGACCTCGTGTACACCAGGCGAGGTAGTTAACATCGCGGCGCCCTGTGTACGTGTGATAAAGTGTTTAGATATTAATGTCTTACTTGGCCCCGCCCCCCTCCGAGCACCCTTGCAAAACGAAGATGTTCCATCTCAAAGGAATTTTAGCAGGTGAAATATTTTTAGTAATAAAATTTTAAAAAACGTGCAAATTGTTGCGAGTTAAAAATGCCCTTTATTTAAATGGGCCAAAAGGACAATATGTTCACTGAAGAACACATTTACAAGCATTTATATTGCAGCCGCGTCTCTCAGAAAGTATATATTGCTGGGTTTTATGTACCCTGCGTCATGGCCTGTTTGTGTTTGGTTGCCATTTGTGAAGACATTTTATGAGAACTGATTAATTGTACAATCTAGAATGAATATAATCAGAGGAAGACGCAGTGCATTTATTAAATAGCTCATTTGATGATTTGAGCAGCATTTAAATTCACCTCAAATATTTCCAATGATTTGGTACGTTCGTGTTTGCGGATCTAAATTGAAAAATCACATCAGCCGCTGAATGCTAATACCGATACTAATGCAATTCAAGTTTTAATTCCAACCCTAAACAACTCACCACATTCATCATTAGCAGCGTCTTATAACGTACAACTATATAAATACTATATGTATGTTTCGCTTTCTGGACACCCTTGAAAATTAGATGGTCCATTTCAAGGGATTATCTAGGACAAATACGACATGAATAAATATGTATATTCGGCTAAAAGGCCTTTCTGTATAACAGACCTTAATTAGTCCTCACACTGGAATCGCTAACTAATCGCGTCTGTTGTATCATATACAGGGACATAAAGTCCTCGTTAAACGCGGGTGATGCGTTCCTGAAAAGTGCCGCGCTAGGAGAAAAACTCGTTTGCCGAAAACAAATCCCACCAAAAATGATGTAACAATAAAGTTCGTCGAGGTAGGATGTAACTACGACTACGCACGCGCGGTGAGACGGCGAGACAAATAACTGAGGGTGCACCGAGCCACGTCAATGTATCACTCCACGTACCGTATCACTGCAACGCTCAGCCGTGCAGCTCAAGAAAGAAGTTCGTCGTCGACCGCTCAGAAACCGCGTTACCCAGCAAGCGGTGCGTTCTGCGAAGTCTGAAAAGAGTTCCCTAATGGAAGAACCGCCCGTTCTAGCAGAAACACGTTGTGTTAACAGCACGCTTTAAGCGAGGACTTGCCCTGTGTCGTTACAAACTGAGGTCCTAGTGATCATGCATTAGGAAAAACTCCGACCGTTTCATTATTTATTGTGCCTTTTTCGTAGTATCTCTGGTTATCGCTTTGTGTTCAGGCCGTCATTGTGTTGCGACGATTCGAACCACTGGATTTGAGATGGTTATTCGATCGAATGATCGATGCACTACACTCTTGTGTAGTGCATCCATCATTCGAGACCTTTAGATGTTACCTTCCTATGTTTGTGCCATTTTCTCTCGGTGCTTAAGTTGCATGGAACATGCTTAACATGCTCGTTGATGGATATTTGCCCAATATATCTCACTGCAGGACTTTTGTCAATAAAATAGTGAAACTTATTGAGGCTTTCCTGGAGATATGAAGGGAATTATTATAAGTAACATGAATGCGGATGTGGCAATAAATGTGCTAAACGTTTAGAATTCCATCAATTGCAATATTGCAGTGCAAACATGATTTTGTACAATATATGCTT
Source organism: Lampetra planeri (assembly GCF_965212315.1). Taxonomy (NCBI): domain Eukaryota; kingdom Metazoa; phylum Chordata; class Hyperoartia; order Petromyzontiformes; family Petromyzontidae; genus Lampetra; species Lampetra planeri. The sequence continues at coordinate 6,807,530 of NC_136150.1, forward strand.
TACTTTTGTAACGGATGTACTAAAATCTTGACTTAAAGCTTTCGTGACTGCAGGAATTCACATTTTTGGGTCTTTCGGTAAAAGCCACGTAGATAAAAAAAATATATATATATAATAAAATAATAAAAATAATAACAATATCACGACGTTTCGATCGCAACACAAGTTATCGTCACCTATTTTTTCAATCTACGTGGCTTTACCAAAAGACCCAAAGAGGATGTACTAAACACATAACACTTTGATCGTCATTGGAACCTCGGACATATTTTACAGTGCATTTTAGGAAGTCCTGTGACTCATTAATAATACCCAATAAAAGTTAAATATACAACTATATTGGCCTCATTTCAGTGACGAAAACCACAACCACATATCAAACATCGGGAAGTCTACGGTATTGATAAATAATTCATAGCTTGTCACAGTAGCCAGGATTTGTTGGAAAGCAGTCCTGGCAATAAAACATTTTAGCAAAGATCTCAGTGTGCCAAAGAGATTTGGTTATGGTTCAAACATTCCATTGTTTAATGCGATCCTTTTTAAGGATGTGTTTTTTTGTGTGCGTGATTCTTATTGTATACATAGACATACATTTAGAGACTTCGAAAAGCACTGGTTGAGAAACAACCTACATGCATTTATCCTGACCAGTGCCGCATTATCCTAGTCGCAAAAGTAGCTAAATATGCTACAGGCCCCGCACTTTCAAGGGCCCCGTGCTAAATGATTTAAAGCTATCAATTCCGATCCAGTGATTCTGCACTTGCTCTATTACGATAGTACTAGACCGCCTTCAACTTTTATGAACGACTGGGTGTTTAAGGTTAACGATTTGCCGTATTATCTGGCTGTATAGCAAATGAAAAAATACAATCACTTTACTATGCAAGTAAAACAATGTTTGTTGTAATATTTGTGTTTTTTTTTTATTTAGGGCCCCTTTATAACATATGCTACAGGCCCCGCAATAGCTTAATCTGACACCGATCCTCACCACAGGACAATTTTCCCAAGTTTGGCTGAAAAACTTTTATTACGGGACCTGTACTCTTGGTGGAGGTTGTTACACCTTCCTATGTCAAGGGCCAGTCTCTACACAGAGTCGAAATCGGTATTAGAAATCCGTATCGTACACAACGGTGCTTCCCCCGCCACCACCACCTACCTGCTTGTAAATGTACGTCACATTACTTTAATATGCAGAGTGCGTGGGGAAATGCTGTGCTGTACTGTATATGTATGTTGAACTTCTGCCTCGCCTTATGTAGCCAACCGTGCGAATCAGAGGTGCGGTGAAAGGACAACAAACTAAATACAAAAAGCAGTTCTAAAGAAAAGAGTTTTCGATCGAGATGATGTAAAAGTGCATCGCTTCAGTGGCTCCTTATATCGGAAGGGAGAGCGGTCCAGATGGCCGCAAAAGCGCATCTGAAAGCGTACGATGCAGTGACTGTCTTTGTTCGACGGCTCAATAAAAGCCGCTGCTGTTGCGAGGATAGCCTGGGGTTTCGCGTGACGGTTCATGCCCCTTGACGAGATCAGCAAGGTATTGTGGTTCATCTGTGGCGAGCAATTTGTGTGTAACGAGTGCGACCCGTGATGGGCTAGAGTTGTTACTTGAAGGGATTTCAGCGGTAGCTTGGCGATATCCACTTCCGTGGACCGCTCTCTACAATGCACACTTGCACTGCTCTGCAAAACACCAAAATTTATACTGTGATAGTTGAGGGCACAATGGAGATAACAACATTGTGGGAAAACAACGACGACAACAACAACAACAAAATACCATAATGAGCCCCACACGTATGTTCAGATGGTGGCAGAGATTGGTCAAATGTCCTCCTGGCTGCTAGCCCACAAATTAAACTTTGCGAGTGTCAAAGGGCCTGTGTTGGCACGATATAGCATGCATTGATATGTTTACCTGATCTTTGCCAAGTTTGAGCGTCTGCTAATGCCAGTCGTGCTTTTTCAGCCAGGAAAGTGTTTACCTTTCACTGCTTTAAACATTAATTAGTGCGTGTTACAGGGTAATTTAATAACAGGCGAATCAATGTGTTAAAATGCAGCGGTTTTGTTTTGTTTATACCTCTCACTGCGGCTTAATTAATACTTTGATGTGTACACTTTAAAAAAAATTCATTTAAAAACTAAAGAAAATATTTAAATATTACAGGTTGCCGCAATGGTTGAGGTTTTGTCAATAGGCCAAAGCCTCTGAGGTTGTGGGACCACGTCTCTTATAGGATAATAAAACGTCTCTCATGGGATCAAGTCTCTTATAGGATCAAGTCCCTTATGGGATTACGTCTCTTATGGAATCAGGTATCTTATATGATCAAGTCTCTCATGAGATTACGTCTCTTTTGGGATCAAGTCTCTTATCGGTAACGGTGCAGCCCTCTCTTCGTGCTCTGAAGAAGGGTTATTCCCCCAAAACATAAACAAATCAAAAAAAATGTCTTCAAGGCAAGTTTTATTTCTATTGCATGTATATATATGTTGAGATTCTCTCGCGCCTTACGTAGCCCACCATGCTAATCGTAGGGACGGTGGAAGGACAACAAACTAAACACAGAAAGCAGTTCTAAAGAAAAGAGTTTTCAATCCTGATTATTCAAAAGTGCATAGCTCCAGTTGCTTCCCAATATCGGAAGGAAGAGCGTTCCAGTCTGCCGCAGAAGTGCATCTGAAAGTGCGCGATGCAAGGACCGTCTTTGTTCGATGGTGAGCGAAAAGCCACTGCGGGGATGGCTGCAGTTCGCGTGATGGTTATGCTCCTCGATAAAATAAGCATGGCGTTGTGGTTCATCTGTGGCAAGCACTTTGTGTGATATTGACATCGTGCGCCAGATACACCATGGCGTCCCACCGCGCTGGACATTGAACCTCATCTCAAACATTAAAAAGGGCACCCCCAGTGCCAGCTATCCCTGTGGACACAAGTTGACTCAGCCCCCCCTCCCCCACCGTGATCCGTGGATCAAACAAATCACTCGAGACATGCCGGTGTACGGCAGCGAGAGCAGTTAACGCGAAAGCTGTCGCAAGAGGTCACACGTTGGGCGCAACGCTCCTCCGCTGACTCGGACCGCGAAGAAGCCCTGCAACGAGCAGCGAACTCTTCTGCCGCTGGGGTGCCGTGTCGCCACCGCTCCAAAGTGCCGGGCTCAGTTCCCGAAAAGGTTCCCGGCAAGCGGAGTGAAACGTCGGAACATTGTTGCCGAACGACACGCCGCCGTACGAGCCGAGAACACGCCAGGAAAGCCGTGAGTGACTTCGACCTCAGCTGTATCAGCAAACGCGGCCGCCCGCGGTTTTGTTTGCTTTTTGGGAAAGGCTTTGCGCCGCTGAGATTTTTTCTCTGCGTGCCTGCTGTGAAGAACATCGAATGGACGCTTTGCCAAAGATGTACGCTACGCTGTCCGCGGACCGTCGTGACTTTGACGACTTTTGCACGGTCGAGAAACTGAATGGGGAAATTAAAAAATAAATCACGCGGAAAGAACTTCTCTCTGCCTGACTTGCGCATTGAGTGACACGAACATTGGAATTCGTTTAAAGAGAGGGGGAAAAACAACCTTAAGTAAAATAAACTGCTAAATGAAAGAAGCAAGGCTTCGGTATTGGAGCACCTGCCACAATATGAAGCAACATCCATTATTTCTCCCCAGAGAACTGTAAAAGTGGATGCCCTGAACGGTAAAACCTTCCCCCAGTTCATGACTAGTCACATTGCGTACAATTCCTGATGCTGGTTATGCCACTCGAATTATCAGCATTTATTGCTGCTTGTGGGGATGTTTTTCCTTTTCAGAGTACAATTTGGGTCTGGATTAGGTGAACAAGTATTTCCGACTATTACAGCCGGGCCAGACCTTAAAACGTCCAACAAGTTATGACATTTAGATTAAAATACCGTGTATAAAACTGAAGAGACAAGGCCATAATTCGACAATGCAAGCAAACCCCCGTCTATTATTACTACTTTGCTTATTTATCGAGGAAAGGCTCAACGAGCATCATGAGATTTTTCCAGGAGGGTCCTGCCAAGTTGTCGTCGTCAGTGGCAACGTCGCTGTATGCAACACCAGCTGAGTCATTTGCAGGTAATGTTTCAGTATTGGATGTTTAGACAATTCCAGTTTGAGTGTACGTTTTTGTTTCGTATGTTTTTTTGGGGTTTTGCGATGGGAGGAAATCGGAGAACCCGGAGGAATTCCGTGCAGAACAGGGGGAGAACGTACAAACACCCCAAAGAACGGCGACCGAGTCAAGAATCAAACCCGGAACTTTCTTGCTGCCAACTGCGCCACAATGCCACCTTCATAATATCAAGTGTTTACAATAATAAATAATAATAATACATGGGTGGCCCAAAATACATTTTAAAACCCCATGCGATTTGTTCAATATAAATATCATAACCCAGTGCGCCTTGACTTTTGGGCCACCCTGGATCATGAAAGGGAATTGATAAAGGTGCAGCCCTGAAAGTGCTCGCTCACGCCAGAGCTGGCAGGAAAGCCTCCACTAGAGGGAGGCTCTAGAGAGCCCCGCTACAGGGTATTTTGCCTACTCTTCCATGTTGGCCAGGAATCTGGGAAGAGGTGGGTGAACCCACACTTTAACCCACAAATACGTAACCTGCCATTCGACTACCGTGTAACCCATTGATGCTGCTGGCTGGACAGAGGTTGGATAAATTTAAGGAACTTTAAAAAAAATCCAAAAGGTAACCTGCACAGTATATTAAATGTAGAAACATGGCAATAGATGCAAACGCCGTTTAATATTCATCGTGTTAACGATGCAACAAAGGGCCTGTATATCTCAATATTACAATATTTGTATTGCATATGTGGAAAATACAACATGCCTGGAATGTAATACGTTATTATGATGCTTATATTCATCCTTTTAATATATTCATAAAATGCGGTATGCACACACGATAGTACATTTAGCGCATAATTAAGCTATCATTCCAAAATTACAGTGTACTAATGGAAATAAATTCGAAATTATATATATTTTATGTCCATTTATAATACAGTACTGTATATAAAAGCAATTACCTTTTTGTTTAGTGAGCGTTGCAATGTTTAATAAACATCGATATCACTCATTTCTAATATTGCATTCTTACGTGAAATGGATAGTTGTGTTATTTTAATTGCAATAACAAATTGTTGAACAAACTCAGCAACAACCCTGCGGGCCTTCACAGGAAAAAAAACATTAAAAAAATATAAAATTGACGACATTTTGGGCAATGCCCTTCTCTCCTCAACACAAATCAAATTTAAACAAAACTGGAGCCATACATGTTGTTTTTTACGCTTATTTAAATTGCCATCTTGCTTTGTTGATCATATAAGCACATTAAAATGTGTGGGTTACTTTAATGAGAACTATAGAAATACATAGCAGTCTGTGCACAAATTTAATATCTCAAAGGAACACTTTTTTTTTCCTGGAATCTTGCTTTTTTAATATACTGCCATAATTTTAGAATGGGGGGGGGGGGAGGGAATGAGCTGCCTATCAGCTCTTGCATTTTCCTTCAACTAATTTTCAATTCAGAAGGTGTTGATTCCTTATTACCGGGGCCTGTGTGTCAAGATCAGCCCTTATGAGAATTTCTGAGCGGTGTGCTTGCTGTCATTAATATGAATCCACTTTCCCAATAATGTGTATGTCATCGGGTCAGACGATGACAAAAGGTCATGCCCTCTAGTGCTCAGCAATCTCTGTAGATGAACCGATTTGGCTCCTTTAAGGTCACTAGATTACCTCGGAGCAATACAATGCAATGCAATTTTGACTTACCCTATATGATGCATGGGAGAAAATAATGGGATAATGACATAATTTAGGACATATTTTACCTTGCTGCTGATCATTTGGTAATTAAAATATACTTCAAATAAAGTCTCAACTTTAAACCGTGATAATATGTAATTTACTTCGTAACTACGGTGCCGCGATAACATAAAAGGTTGACCTTTTAAACGAGCACACGGAAGAAAATAAAATCGTGATGCTTATTTTTTAGCTTGGGGCATGAGCTCAGCCCAGAGGGTTTGTCTCACAGGTCAAAGATCAGGTCATGAAATGTGTCTGGCAGTGGCTTGGGTTGGTGCACACTTTGGCAATGTTTTATAGTTTCAGTTTTTTTCAGTTTCATTCATTAGGTATATCCCTGTGAGCCATGTGGCAACCGCAACAAACATAAACATGAACAAAGAACATCTTAAAGTGACGACGCGCAACAGAAACATCCAGGAAAAAACATAAAAATTTTCCATAAAAAAATCACCGTTTATCAAAGCTGTGTGCAAAAATCCCAGTGGGATGCAAGTCAAACAATAGCAACCATAAGACAATTTAGATTAAAGTTATCAGGCTAACTCCGTACTTCAACAAACACACATGGCTAAACCAAAACGTTTTCGAAATCACCAAAATAAAGCTATAAAAACAATGTAACCTGTGATCATAGGAACTGCTATTCAAATTTAACAATGAACGATATACAAAACATGTACGACCCATCTTTGCAGCCATAGCTGGCAACATGAGTCACTCCATAACAGCAAGAGTTTCAGCAGGAGTATCAAAAATTTTCAATGCACCTTTAAAGATCAGCACACAATAATCAAAACTCAAGATCATACTTTGCAGCGGACATTTGATTTCAGGCCACTCTGCATAGCAGTGGCAGCGGGGGGTGTACAGTTCCTCAAGAGTAGTTTTTAGTGCAGATCTCAGGTCATGATCCAAGTTGTAGTTTATTGGCGATAACATTCCAGACCCCTATTAGAGCGATCGGCAATGTGGTTAGTGCACCTCTCTATGGACCGGGTGATCTCAGTTCGCGATCAGAATCTTTTCTCCAGGATGAGGAATCTGATGAGCTATGAAGCTCTTTTACACGTATATCCAATATGGGCGGGTCAGAACGTTACAACAAACAATACAAAAACACGATCGGAGTGCAACCTCGAGAATAAGGTAAGCAAGTCACTAAACATTAAAAACATAAAAACATTAATTAATTATGTTTGTCCGATTTATCAAGTTTGGGCAAGGCAGAAAAAACAACAACAACAACAAGGCCCCAGACCACACCAAGATAACACTACAACATTGAACTACTGTATCAATACTACACGGGTAAGGATCAAAGTTTTCAAATCACATTTGCAAATGCGACTGCTGCGTTCAGCGCGAGTCTTTTGCTTCAGGGCATGTTTCGTAGGAAGATTTACGATGTTAAGGCAGCAGGACACAAGGTTGCTAAGGGAGCAGGACACACGGTTGTTAAGGGAGCAGGACACAAGGTTGTTAAGGGAGCATGACACAAGGTTGCTAAGGGAGCAGGACAAGGTTGCTAAGGGAGCAGGACACAAGGTTGCTAAGAGAGCAGGACACAAGGTTGTTAAGGGAGCAGGACACAAGGTTGCTAAGGGAGCAGGACACAAGGTTGCTAAGGGTGCAGGACACAAGGTTGCTAAGGGAGCAGGACACACGGTTGCTAAGGGAGCAGGACACAAGGTTGCTAAGGGAGCATGACACAAGGTTGTTAAGGGTGCAGGACACAAAGTTGCTAAGGGAGCAGGACACAAGGTTGCTAAGGGTGCAGGACACAAGGTTGCTAAGGGAGCAGGACACAAGGTTGCTAAGGGAGCAGGACACAAGGTTGCTAAGGGAGCATGACACAAGGTTGCTAAGGGTGCAGGACACAAGGTTGCTAAGGGAGCAGGACACAAGGTTGCTAAGAGAGCAGGACACAAGGTTGCTAAGGGAGCAGGACACAAGGTTGCTAAGGGAGCATGACACAAGGTTGCTAAGGAAGCAGGACACGAGGTTGCTAAGGGAGCAGGACACAAGGTTGATAAGGGAGCAGGACACAAGGTTGTTGCAATAACGTTGGTGCTTCAAGTTGTAAAACAACAACGAGCCAGGGACAACATCATTTGGCGGGGCGATGTCTGAACCGGTCCCGGGGCCTCCTCGCTTCCCAGGAATCGTGCGGAGTGGCGGGAGCGGGGGGGGATGGTGGGCAGCGGGTTGCAGAACGTTGCGAGAAGCTGAAAGTTGATAGCTGGAGGCAAAGCAGCGGTGTTGGTCGTAGAAGCTGTCCCCGTGAAAAGATAAGTATCACTGCAGCGAAATCGTTAATAGCTCGCACTCGACGTTCCCAATCTTTGCTGTTTCTCTCTCTGTCTGTGTGCTCAATCCACGCTTTCGCTCTCCCCTCTCTCTTTTTTCTTTTTTTTAAACTTTCTTTCAATTTATTTTCTTTTGTTTTTTTTTTATTTTTTACGATCAGTGGAAACAAGAAGATGCTCGGTGTAGTCGGCACTTTGCTTCGTTCATCATTTCGTAAAAAAATGTTTTTACTTTGCTTTATGTAAACCCCCCACCTCTCGCTCACTCTCTCGGTCACTCTCTCGCTCTCTCTTCTTGCCCTCCCCCCCCCGACCCTTCACTGGAATAAACTTCCAGAATTGGTGAACAAAACAAACGAAGAGACTGCATTGCGGTGTGACACGCGGGGTTATCACGTGCGGCTAGATCGGATTCGCCACGTTCATCATTATTTCGGCGTGTTTTTTCACGTCTGCGCGATGGCGTAGGTTCTAAACGCGTGCGATTTGTAACAACACACACGTGGGACGCAGGCGCGCGAGCAATTTGTGCCTTCTCAACTTTGTCCGTGTTCGGATTGCAATTGCCAGAGCTAGTGTGCTGGGGGGTTCTCCAGAACAACAATGTTACGATGAAATTGACCCCCCCCCCCCCCCCCAAGTGAAGAATGCAACAAAAGCAATCGGCATGCTATTACGTACTCCTCGCGCGTGTGTTCTGTGTTGTGAACTGCAAATCTAATGGAGCTAACTCGTGTAAATAAATAAAGTAGAGGACCCGAGTGTCTCCTATTCCAGCAGATGGCATACTTTGCTAGTGTTCGTGGATATTGTTCAGTGGCAAGGGGATCGAACCAACATTTATCCGTGGACAGCTCACCACCACCAGTCGTCGGCTATCCCCTCGGCTGTCCAATCTCCACGTGCTCTCTTGGTGGCCTTGTGCCCTGCGATGGAAATTCGACATTCTTAGCGTGACAGAACGTATATTCTAGATTTTAAGTTTTCGTGACTGCAAGGATCCATACTCTTTGTTTTTTTCGGTAAAGTCACGTAGGTAAAAAATAAAATAAATTAAAACGAAAACAACTGTCGCCCCCTGCATCACAAAGCTTCAGTTTGAACTCCAGGTTACCTCCCAGCCCGCACCCCGCCCCCACACTCGGCTTAACTTAGCTTTCGTATCTACTTCCGCCCCCTGCATCACAAAGCTTCAGTTTGAACTCCAGGATACCTCCCAGCCCACACCCCGCCCCCAAACTGACCATGCCCCCTCCCCACCCTCCTTCCCCCGCAACTATATAATTCCTCTTCACAGCTATCTCTTAAACACAGTTAAGCGGTTGTGCTTTCGCTACGTTGGCCCCATCTGAAGACGAACGCTTGTGTTGCGCCCGAAACGTCGTGATTTAATTTAGTTGTTTTCATTATTTTTATTTTTTTTATTTTTTTACCTAGGTGACTTTACCGAAAAAAACAAAGAGTATAGAAAGTATATTAATTGGATGACGTATTGTAATTTAGACGGACGACCAGGATCATACATTGACGACATAGAGAGGCAAGCAACAGCACATTGGTATTGCTTTTGACGATGTACATCTCTGAAGAGCTCCCTCTAGACGGTGATTTGACCTGCTCTTCTATGCTCGACCGATATCTTGGACGAGGTGGGAGTGTCCACCTTTTACCCAACCACACGCTACCTACTGATCAACTCAATGCCGTATTCGTTTAAACTGCTGAGTGGACAAAGGTGTGGAAGGATGTAATAAACTTGTACCGTTGCTTAAATTAAATACAGGACAAACAAATGTTGTTTTATACACTTTCTTATTGGTTCGCTATATACTGGTGCAAGAGATCATACTTCCAGCCACTATGTACACAACAAAAAAGTCGAAGTTGTTTTCTGCTCCAAGGAGTGTGGCGTGAACAATGCTCATATTCTGTTTACAAGAGATGAACATTCGCTCTGATTCCTGTTGGATTCAAGGGCTGAGGCTAAGCCCCCTACCGGGACTTGAACTATTCACCTTTTGATTGTGAGCCACGCGCTCAAACCACAGCACCGCCTGGCAAAAAACATCTACACCGCTGTCAATCTCCCAGTCACTTTATTGCTTGTGTCTGCAAAGTATAAACTCTGAAAGACCAAGCTTTACTGCGCTTGCAGAAGCCATAACCACGGCCGGTGTTCCATCTGTGTGTGGCTGATGCCATGTTGATTCGTGTTGAGCTATAGCCATTGGGTTACACAAGACAGCCTTCGCATCAGCTAACTCGGTGGATAAAAAATTACCCCCATGTACGTGCGGGTTTTCTCCACGCATCCATTTTCCTCACACATCATTCCGATAAAAAAATGTTTTACATAGAGAAATCATGCTTATTTACCTGGGAAAGCAAGTCTCGTGAATCGTTATCAGGAGGGTCCTGTCGTATATTCAAAGCAGGGGGACAAATAGAGTAATCTTCCAATTGAGTAATCTGCGGGATATTTGAAAAAGAAAATTGGACCATAACGCTGGCACACAATGCCCCAACTCTTGCGAATTATATCACAGGATCTTTAAAGTCCACTGTGAAGCAAACAGCACGTGCGTGGTATTTTTTTATGTGAATACACCCGCAGTATTAATCGGGGCGGCCTCTGAATTCGAACTGTGAACCTCTACAACAAGTGGCGGGGGGGGGCAGCAACTTCCTTAACTTATTTTTAGCAGAGGCCTGCTTGGGATTATTGGTATTTCCGTTTTGATACATTTTCTTGCACGTGGAAGGACAGCGGATTGGCCAGGAGACCAACAACAACAACATGCACCATTTGGGATTAATACCTTTAATATTTAACCACGTATCGATAGCTCAATTTTGATGTGCAATTTTATGAAGGGGACTTTGTGTTATCTTGGTGTGGTCTGGGACTGTTCTTGCTGTTGTTTTGCTGCTTTGTCCAAGCTTGTGGATTTGTAATAAAGGACTCGATCACTGGGTCTGTCTCCGTTGTCCTTTATTTGGGTTCTTACACTTGTCCCACACGGCCCTCGCTCAGAGCCTCTCTGCTTGGCAGCTCCACAGCTGCCTTCGCTCCCGTAGCCTCCTCGCCTCTGCAGCTCCGCTGCAGGTCCCCTGTGCAGTCCTCCGGCTGCCCTCACTGCAGCTCCACCGCTGCTCCTCGTTCCTCCGTGCTCGGTCACAGCTGGCTGACGGTGCCGAGTCTTATTCTGCGTGTGTGGCGATCTCGCCACTCTCCAACCTCCGCCCTGCGTGGCCTCACTCTAACTCTATCTCCCACACTCTCCCGTCTCTTCCGGTATCTCTCCCTTAAGACCTCACCCCTCTCTCACACGTGACCTAACTCCTCCCCCCCATGACGTCATATCCGCGAGGCCGTTTACGCCCGCATTACAGATTGGTGTACTTATGCAATTTTAACTTTTTACTTTTATCTATTTACGTATTTATTTTTTGTGATTTGCTTTCCTTTCCGGATCGTTTGTTGGACTGTTTGTTGCGTTTAACGTTCTGACCCGCCCCTCCTGGACATCTGTGAGAAAAGAGCTTCATAGCTCATCGGATTTCTCCATTCTGAAAAACAAAAATCTGATACCAACAAGCCACACCACAGATAGGGGTATAAAAGACAATCTTGATGTGAAGCTTGCGTCACTGCAGGGATCCATACTCTTTGGTTCTTTCGGTAAAGTCACGCAGGGTCTGTCCATAAATGACGTCACACGATTTTAGACGATTTTTGCCCCCCCCCCCCTCGTCACACATCGTCACAAATGTCCGACCCCCCCCCCCCCATCGAGGTGCGTGACGTCATTTATGGACGGTCCCATAGGTGACTTGCCCTTCTCCCTCCTATTGCCAACTCATCACCATGCCGGTGGACTGTCACTCACTTCAAATCCATCTCTGTGCGATCCATCCTTTAGGATGTTGGATTGTAGGCATGAGCCCCCATAATCATCACGATTAGAAATTACCTATCGACCGCCGGACAAAGGCATCATCCAAGCCACGATCAATTTATATTAATTTGTACTCTTTGGTTCTTTCGGTAAAGTCACGTAAGTGGACCCACTTCAGCAATTGTTTCTTGCTGTGGTTGTCCCACCTGATGACGGGCGCTTGTGTTGCGCCCGCAACGTCGTGATTTAATGTATATAATTTTATACCTACGTGACTTTACCGAAAGAACCAAAGAGTATGGATCTCTGCAGTCACGAAAACTTCAAATCTCGATTGTATTCATTTGTCTTTACTGCCACGTGCTTGATTGTGGAGACCCGTGGTGTAGCGGCTCGGGTGCCGCTTTACGAACCCGGCGACCCGGGTTCGATTCACGCTCACGGCCAACATCCGTGACGGTTATTTGAAACGATCCTGGGCCTCCCCGAGGTCGACTCAGCATCAAATGAGTCCCTGGTGCGATGTGTAAACATCGCCACTAGGGAGACAAAGACGGCCGGGCGTGGTGCTGGCCCACCCACCTCCTCGTGTGCCGTGCCGGCCTTCATAGGTGCTCGCTAACAGCACTTGCCCCTACAGTCTGTTAAGGCTACACGGGGGATCTTTGTCGTTGTGTGTGTGTGTGTGGTCAAATATCCACAGCTGCGCACAGCCTGCTAGGAACTTTCACGTTTTTCTGCGGTGACTTAGAGATACATTTAATTACGGAGGCATGTAAGCGTAACACAATTCTGTAAGTGAACCGCATCAATGCCGTAATGTTTACATTTTGAAAATATTTCTTTGGAGGGGCGGTGGGGGAAAACCTTTGGAAAGGTTGACGGCTTGCATTAGTTTTTGCCAAACATTGTTTTGGGAAACAAAACAAGGAACGCTTCTTTGCGGACTTCACAGGAATTAATACAAATATCCTACGCAACGTTCAACATCGCCACTCCTTTTCCACAATTGCGTCAGGTGGTGTTAAGCTCTATATTTTGTTATCTTTATCAAGAAGCTTTCGTTATTTTATCCTATGCAGAAGGACAATGAGTGCTTGGGTGAAGTTTTTTATTTAAATAATTTCTGATGTCTTCATTAGTAAAGTGACACTCAAACCAGAATTATTATTGCTGACACCGTGACGTCAGCAACCCCCTCCTCCCCCCCCCAGAGTGCCGGGCCCGGGGCAGTCGCCCCGATTCGTCATACTCTAGGAACGGCTCTGCTTTTTCAGCGAGTCAAACAACAAATAAAATAAAATCCAGATTGACAACTCTAAGCTTTTTGTGTGTCCATTATACGTGTGTGTGTGTCCTGTATTCATTATCAGACTGTGTCCTCTATTTCAGATGATTCGATGAGATTGTTTAATACTTTCACACGTTATCTTTAGGCCTTTATTTCGTGACGACAATTTTCAGAATATGTCCTTGCCTGCCTCCTCTGCTAATTCATATTCTGTTACTTTATGCTGTTCCATTTTTGAAAACATACATATTATATACAATTTCGAAATGACTAATCGTGTACACAATTTTCAGAATTGTGAAAAGTATACAATTAACAGGCAGGCGTCAGAAACCAATATGATTCGTAGCTGATATTTGGCTCGATTCGTGTGAGCCTAACATTTATTAGAGAAATGTTACAATTTGTGTTACGGTGGCTGTTTGACCATACTTCATCGAGACACATATCACTGTCTCGTGCAATGCCTTAAAATTATGTTGCATTTGGAGATTTTATATAGAGAGAGAAAAAAAATGGAAAAGGTAGCGATAAAGGTGCAGCCCCGCAATTACTTGTTCATTCCACTGCTGGCATTGGGGTCACCAACGGAGGACGCGCTCGAGAGCTCCTTCACATGGTATTTTGGTCACAACTCTTCCATGCTTGGCCATTACGGTTTCGGAAGAATGGGGCACTTACCCGCCTGTGCTCACCCACCCGTTTACAGTGGATCAGCAGGCATTGTGTGGTGGGATGGGGTGTGGGTACTCCAAAATTGTATTGTCTTATTAAGTAGCGCATCATAAGACGAATGCATTAAGCTACGATGAATAAATGCATCCGGTTAAAAGGCATGTAAGAGTGACATCGCTTGCTTGATTTGTCCTAATGGGTATTTCATTTCATGTGCTCCCTATGGAACATTGTAATGAGGTTTGCTTGATAAACACGTACAGACAATACATGCAAAATTGCATTCCAACTGATTCATTCAAAGAGGCTGCTGAGAAGTTAAATAATAATATTTTTTTTTTCAAATCAAAAACCGCACTTATTCGAAATGTCTGAAAGGCTATATTTTGTTCATTGCATGAAAAATGTAAAAAAATGTAAGTATTTTAATTAAATTCCTGAAAAATATTTTTTATAACATGTTTTCCAATTACTTAAATATTTAATCTATGCATTTCCACATTTTTTATGCATTTTGTTACATTTATGAACAATACCATGAAGGCACATTACTGCCTTTGTTATTTTATTAAGCTTAACGATACAAATCCTAAATAATAATAAAAACTGTATATATATGCCCTCAAAATACATTTCCACTACTAATTAACTTCAATGTTTGAATGCACAGTAACAAAATACTAAATTTCAACTTAATGTCAATGAGTTTACATTTTAAAATATTTAAATTGTGGAAAACACCGTTCATTATTTCCATCTTTACTTTGACTGTTCGTGCCTAGTGCATGATTTTTTTCCAATGTCTAACGGCGATTTGAACAATTTCACCCGGCAATAATTTATTTCCCTTGTCCAATTATGTCTTGGATTGGGGCCAATGAAATCACAGCACACGGGGGTCAGAACTAAAATGACAGATTCACAATGGGAATATATTGCGTGGCATTCTTGATGACTGGCACTGACAAACAAAATGGATTATGGGAAAATTGGAATGTCAATCAGCAAGGAATGAAATGCGTACATCACTCACGTGCCACTTTAGTTGTCAGACGTATTGATCCAAACCAAATGTAACTTAAACTGGTTCTTTAAGAAATAAGGTTTTAGCTTTTGACTCAAAGGATGAGAACACTGGCGTACATTTCTTGGTGAGGATAACTGGTATATATGTATGTAACTGATGAAAGCATACATTGATATGGACAATTATAATTATCAGTGTACTCGTTTAACAGTATATCTTATGTATCACAAGTTCCAGTATATAATACATTATTGCATTGGGTCGAGAATGGAGTTAATAGCGTATTACATTGTTTGACATGCTGATAATTATTAATGTTGATCACATCTGTATCTGCAACGACAAACACACACACCTTAGCGTGAGCCAACGTCAGCATTTGTGAATTCACCACACTAGAATTTGATTTGTAACATATGTTCGCACTGGGCTCATGTGTGGAATTAACCAAACGTGAGGTGGCACATGGTCAAATTAATTAGACGCGTAGTCGACAACATCACCAATTTTCAACGTAAATGGGTAACAGCTGCCAATTTTAACGCAATAGATGTACTCGTTTAAGATCGGCCGTTATCTAAATAATTGCGGTAATGAGTCATTAGCACGATCGTTTGCTTTTTTATTGTGTAATTATTAATTGTTGAAATTGAATGCTGCGGTTTACGTGTGCGGAAGAGTCAATTACAATGCATAAGATGTGATTAGATATCATTATCGTTGCTAAATTAGATATTATTGCGAGCAGTGTTCTTTCTGCCCGTTTTTTTAATATAAATGCTTAAATGCAATGGACTGAGCGTCACTTGTTGCTAAATGCCCTTCTGCAAATAAAACAAATGGAAATATCGGAAATGTTCTCACTTTGCAAATCTAAGCCGACATGACAATGGCACTTGTAGAGAATTGAAATAAAGCATTCTAGAATACAGTAATTTAAAGTCTATTTTCAGAGCGTGTGATTGCTTGTGTACTATGATGTAGGTGTGTATGTTGAACCTCTGTCGCACCGTATGTAGCTAACCGTGCTAATTTTAGGGGTGTGAGAATAGTGCATTTTTATTTTCATTATATATAGTTCGACTTGGCACAGACTACTATCACGCTTAAATCTCCTGCCACCGTGAGGTTATTCATTTATATAACAATTAATGTTATTCTGCAAGGTTACGTGTAATCACGAGGGTGTTTGGTTGTTGTTGATGTACTAAGTTATAATTATCATCACCAATTAGACACGTTGGTATGCTATGTCCATTTAGGCTTCTCTTGTATTTATCGTCGTTATTTTGTCACGATAAATTCATCGGATGTGCACATTTAATAGTAACAGCTGATAATGTTGCAGCTGATTTTCTTTTCGACGTTAATTCAACGAATCACAAGTCATCATTATTGTAGATTAAAACCGCCAACTATTCTATGAATTTTGATTTAAAGTTTTTGTGACTGCAGGGATTCATCTTCTTGGTTCTTTCGGTAAAGTCACGTAGAAGGGGATTATTTTATTACGTTTATTTTTATTATTTTATTATTTCCCTTCTACGTGACTTAACCGAAAGAACCAAGAAGAACTATTATATAGTGCATAGCGATGTGAGGTGAATTATTTATTAGTCGAGTTTTACTACTCGGCTACTGAAATTACCTGCTGCTGTTAGCTGAATGTTAATACGACAAAGAGGTCCCTTATTTAGGGTAAATAACAAAAAGCAAGGCTTTTCCTGCCTGATCGCAGATGGTAAAGATCCTGTGACGTGCTTCGCAAGACTACGCTGGTTTCATGGTGTAGTTAAGTGTCCATGAAAAGAGATCCACACAAAATGAACGTCAGTTCAACACGTGGTAGGCTTTTGTGACCAATATTATTCACTTTAGAGGTTTTATGGCGGTTAGATCGCGTAAATATATAAATGTTTCGTTAAACCCGCCACCACCCGGCACAGACAATTAGTAAGGTTTGTCACGTATACAGAACATGCCAATTCGTTACTCGTACGGCACACCGGTGTGTTGGAGAGTAAACCCACAACATATTCCATCACACAAGGATTGTGGTTTCTTTAAGGTGCGGTATATGTGTAATAAACGACTGGACCACGATGTCTGGCTCAGTGTCCTTTATTATTCGGTTCGTGCTGTACACCCACACGGCTGTCTTTACTCTGTAGCTTCTCCACGGTGCTGACTCCAATGTCGGCCCGATCCACAACAGCAGCTCCGCTGCTGTTTCTCTCACACAGCCCCCCTTGGCTGTACTCTCTGCTGCTCTTCTCCCTCCGCAGCTCTCACAGCTTCTTGCTCTCTCTCTCTCTCTCTCCGCAGCTCCTCCTGGCAGCCACACCGCTGCCTCTAACACGCAGCCCTCCTGGCTGTCTCCTCCCCAGCTGCACACCACTCCGCAGCTTCCTCTTATCTTCGGGGTTGGCTCCCGATCGCCGTCGGCGCCCCCCCTCTCCACACTTGCCCGCGTGGCCTCACTCTTTTCCGCTCACACCCCGACTACCTTCCCCTTCCGGTTTACCCGCTTAAAGCCCCGAACCTTACCCCCACGTCACATGACTCCACCCCCCGTGACGTCACCTCCGGAAGGTCGCTTACGCCCGCATTACATATGTATTGGAAAGCCGTTGAAAAGCGGCACGGCATGCGTGCCTTTGCTGCTTATCAGTAAACCACGATTATACACAGAGCACAATTGCCTGATATAGGTCATATTTGAATTAACGAAACTACTGACAGTCGACAGACGAAGCAATGTCACAGGAATATGCGCGCGAACATATTTCATCCGGTGTGGAATAATTGAGTAAAGGAAATAACATATTGTCCATAATTAGGCAACGTCTACTTTCCACACCCTGCCTGCATGCGAACTGAGTCTGCACATGCGGGTTCCCTTCATGAAATATGTCATAATTGGAACCCGTTACTATTTAAATGAGACGAACGCCAACGTGTATTCGTTTGCATGATGAAGGGGGGGGGGGGAAACAAGCTAACCATCAGCAGTTGCAATTTTATTCATAACTGAAACATTTTGCTAAGTTGACTTAGACTATGACACCTCCATGCAATGATTGACTTTGGAATAGATAAATGTTCTCTCGGGGTATTTAATGTCCGCTTATGAAGTGATATAGTGGAAACTGAGTGTATAGCGCGTTGAAATATAATGGCAACCAACGTATTCTGTGTAGCCATGAACGTCGTTATGTCTGCTAAATCGTAACGTGTATTCTGCAAGCCGGCCTCCCTTGATGTTACGTTATTTTTGCACTTTGTGTTGGGTCCATTCAGCCAGTTATCATGCTGATGCAGATTACCAAAGTGAACTCAGAACCGGCGAATGCAAGCGTGAGAATCCTGCTACCCCAAGGGTATTTTTTTGGCCGAATAATTGAACGTTGCAGGCGCCACAAAAACACAATGGGAATCCTCCACATGACTAAAAGTCACTGGCCAGCGAGCAATGAAATAAATTCACGACGAATTAACTTCACCAAATGCATTATCTGCGTCGCTAAATTGTCTCTGGCATTAAAGCGCACGAGCGCGTGTATGCAGGATCTTGTTAGCACACGGCTATGAATTTCTCAGAATAATTGCGCACAAAGAAAACACACACACACGCACAGTGGGTGCACAAAGGAGGAGAGCCCCGCATCGCCTTAAAGATCTATGGGACAAGCGCCGTTAGCGGGCACCAATTACATTATGTGAACACCTGTTACATTACGCGAGCATCTGTTACATTATGCGAACACCTGTTACATTACGCGAACACCTGTTGCATTATGCGAGCACCTGTTACATTATGCGAAGACCTGTTACATTATGCGAACACCTGTTACATTATGCGAACACCTGTTACATTATGTGAACACCTGTTGCATTATGCGAGCACCTGTTACATTATGCGAACACCTGTTACATTATGCGAACACCTGTTACATTATGTGAACACCTGTTACATTATGCGAACACCTGTTACATTATGTGAACATCTGTCACATTACGCGAACACCTGTTACATTATGCCAACACCTGTTATATTATGCGAACACCTGTTACATTATGCGAACACCTGTTACATTATGCGAACACCTGTTACATTATGCGAACACCTGTTACATTATGCGAGCACCTGTTACATTATGCAAACACGTGTTACATTATGCGAACACCTGTTACATTATGTGAACACCTGTTACATTATGTGAACACCTGTTATATCAAGCGAACACCTGCTACATTAAGCGAACACCTGCTACATTATGCGAACACCTGTTACATTATGCAAACACCTGTTACATTATGCGAGCACCTGTTACATTATGTGAGCACCTGTTACATTACGCGAGCACCTGTTGCATTACACGAACACCTATTACATTACGCGAACACCTGTTACATTATGCGAACACCTGTTACATTAAGGGAACACCTGCTACATTAAGCGAACACCTGCTACATTACGCGAACACCTGTTACATTATGCGAACACCTGTTAAATTATGCGAACACCTGTTACATTATGCGAACACCTGTTACATTATGCGAACACCTGTTACATTATGCGAACACCTGTTACATTATGCGAGCACTTGTTATATTATGCGAGCATATGTTACATTACACGAGCACCTGTTACATTACGAGAAAACCTGTTACATTATGCAAACACCTGTTACATTATGCACGACGTACGTGGTGATGGTTGGATGAGCACCACGATTGACTGCCATTGCCTCCTCAGTGCTGATGATTATACACAAGAACAGATGCTCATTTAAGGCTGAGTTAACCTAGGGGAGGACGACAACCGGTTCAGATGTCACTCACCACCGATGTAACCAATGAACCGGAAACAAACCCATGTCGTTGCAGCATCCATAAAGGTCAGTATGCGTAATATCAAAAACATTTATTGAAGGTCAGTCGGGGCAAAATAATGAAATAAAGAGAATACGTCAATAGCAGGATGCAGCGATTTCACAAAAATATTGAATTTGATATGAAAATAAACATTTCAATGTGCCCAAAGACTAACAGGTTCGATAAATGCACATTACCCGTCATAACCTACCACTGGGAGAACATGCCAGCAATTATATTGAGAGACACAAACTGGAAATGAGTTGATCAAAGATACGACAACCGATGGACGAGATCGGTGACAGAGTAGGAAGAGCTCAAGGGAGGGATCTCTCCCAAAAGACGTTCACCACCACAGAGATGGAGCTTTTGCAATCGGCTGATGTGCAACTTTTTCTTGCTGTGGTTTCCCCACCTGATGACGATTGCTTGTGTTGCAATCGAAACGTCGCGATTTATTTTATTTTATACCTACGTGACTTTACAGAAAGAACCAACGAGTATGGATTCCTGCGGTCACGAAAGCTTCAAATCTAGATTCTTTTTACTTTTTTAGTCATCCTCATCGCGTTTCCTGTCCAACCTCTGCCCGGCTCTTTGCGCCCCCAATATTCTGCACAGGGCCACCGCTTCTGGTGTCGGCGTTGCCAAATCACGAGGAGTAGCGTTGTGGTGCTTGCGGGCCTCCTCAGCAGATGATACCGTGGATTGCTTCTCCCGACAAACATCGTGGTCGGTTGTTGTGTCGAAGCCCCCGCATCTGCCGTGAGATAGATCGTGGCTTCACGGGACCTTGGGATGAAGTGCCGATGACTACAGGGAAGGGGGGTGGGGGGGGAAGAGTGCATTTATCCAGCAGTGGATAGAATATGGTTGGCTATAATGTCCTGACAAGATTTAGACACCTTTTAACATTTAAAAAGGCATGGCGTGTTGAAGCCGTGTTAAAAAAAATACCGGATGTTATTTGCAAACGAATGTCGTCAACAGGCAAAATCGATGCCTTTAAACGTGCTTACAACATGTGTCGCTCACGGCAGAACTGTGCTTATGTGAGGTGTGCTCATATGCAGATTCCACAGCATTAAGCAACATTTGAATACCGTGTTTGGGGGCGAGGGGAACATATGACCAATGCATCGTGATGAAAGTAAATGAACACATGTTGTATTTTGCACTTCCCGTCGATTAACGGTAATTGGATTTATGGGCGAAGCAGTCACACATTCTGCAGATGTTGCAGCCGATGTCTCTTGAAGTCAAAGGTCAACACGGCGGCAGTGGGAGGCCCTACCGCGTTCAAAGCTTGTTCGTCTGCTCGTCACGTGGTCAGCAGGCTTGTGACGTGTTACACGGTGTGACTTTTTTTTTAAATGTGCCGTTAAGTGTCAAGGGACGTGGATTGACACGTTTTTTTTCTTCTTCTTCCACAAAGCCATGCTGAGATCTAACGCCTTCTCATTAACCCCCGACACATTAGTCATGCACATATTGTATCCCACAGAGAAACGGATCGCTGTTGTTGCGTAGTATTTTAACCCGGCATTAGCAATTCCATCATGAGGTGAAAATCTTAACATGGTTATAAAGTAGTGTAGTCACGAATGTTCAGTAATGGTAGATGTCAGCTCTGCTCACTATTGGGCAATTCGTGACAGTATTCCCTCGTTATTCACGAGGGTTACGTTCCAAAGATGCTTGTGAAAATCAAATCTCTCGGGTAGTGATATTTAATTAATTACCTTAAAGAAATACGTAAATACGCCATCAAGTGCGTGAAAGTTATCACAATAACACACCACTGTATCTTATCACTTCATCTCATCACTTTATCTCGTCACTTTCTCTCTAATGAAGTCGTGCAGAGTTCAAGATGTGATTCGCAGAGAGTCAAAATCGCGCACAGCAAGTTCGCGAAAAACGAAGGCATCCTGGAATTCATGTTTATAGTTAATTCATTACAATCCTGAGAAATTACATTAGAAGCCCTTTGTCATTTCACTTATGGAAGAAAGCCTCTCAATCAATCCCTATGTTATACTGGTAGGAACCTCCTGGTTACACCAGCCCACAGGGAATTATTGTGTCCGTCGTGCAGGGAGGGGCTGGGTGGGGAGGGAGGGACTAGGTGGGGAGGGGAGGGTGGGGAGGGGCTGGGTCGGGAGGGTGGGGCTGGGTGGGGAGGGTGGGGAGGGGCTGGGTGGGGAGAGTGGGGCTGGGTGGGGGGTGGGAGGGGTGGGGCTGGGTGGGGAGGGGCTGGTCACCCCGTGGTGCCCTTATAAAACTCAACGTTTAACCTACTCACGCCGGATTGTGCCCGCCCTCACAGTCGGGCATATTTGCGGAATACACCACGCCGCCATTGACCCTGGCTATTGACCGAGCAACCCAACGTTCCTACCAGCTCCCCCCGCAGGACAATGTGTTATGTATGTTGGACTTCTTTCGCACACTACGTAGCCAACCGTGCTAATTGGAAGGTGCAATGTTGGTCACGTGGGTCGCATTATTACTTAACATTCTTCACCACACTGGTCAGTGTGGGTTGTTGAAGGGATGGGGGTGATATACGAACCGGTTCGAACCGGCTGGGGCCAGGAATCGAACTCGGGTCACACAGCGCTATCCACGGCGCCACCACTCCACCCCTGAAAACTACATATGTGAGCGTAAGCGTGGCTCATCCCTCCAGCTTTAGTTAAATTATTTAACGTCCTTGCATGTTAAGGCAGAGTAACATGAAAAAAGTGCCTGTTTAAAGGATTTGTTGTACCTAATGAGTGAGTTCCTGCGAAAGTTATGCTTTCAACGTGCACGAAGAATATTAAACATACAGCTGCAGCCGCAAGGATTATCGCGACCTCTTGCATTTAACAAAAAAAATGTCTTGGAAAATGTTGACATTTTTAATTTGTTATTCATAGTTTGATGTACAATACTTGAGTGTACTGTTGCATTTGTCTTGCCACAGCTATCAACTTGAAAAATGTCGCATAAACTATTCTGCAAACACTATTCAGCAAATAGTGTATGCTAGTCATAAAATGCTATTTTCATTTAATCTTAAATTAGACAAGACCATACGTTGAATTAAAATCATAATGAGGAGGTATATGGCTTGCAATGAACCATAGCTTTCCACAATATTGAATTCAAATCGCAATTTATCATTCAGAAATGCTGCGATTCTCTTGCGATGTACACCTGGGCTTGATAATAAGTGTGTTTTGCACTTCTACCATGACGAATGATTTTAAATGGACAAAAGCTCTCCACTTGCAGTCGCTCATCGCACTGCGGCGATGAGCGACGGTGTGGCGACCGTCTTCCACTCGCGTGCATCTCCTTCACGACCGTCAAAGACCTCGGGGTGCTGTCAAGATCGACACGAAGGGGTGGAGCCCTTCCGTGACAGACGCCTCAGGAGCATCGGCTGCATCTTCCGGCCAAACAAAATCTGCAACACGGAGGTGTACAAGTTCAAGTTAATTTATTAGGTATAGCCCTGTGAGCCATTCGGCTCTTGAATCGGGTGCAACCGCAACAAACAAAAAACAAAAACATGAGCAAGAAAACATCTTAAAGTGAATATGTGACTATGTGCAAACAAAAAATCCAAGAAAAGACAGCAAAATATTGCAGAAAAAACACCGTACACCAACGCTGTGTGCAAAAATCCCAGTGGGATGCAAGTCAAACAACAACAACAACCACCAGACCATCAGTCTTGCTCCGTACTAAAACAAACAAACATGGCCAAACCAGTACACTTTTCGAAATGACCAAAATAAAGCAATGAAACAGTGATCATAGGAACTGTGACGGAATTTTCACAATAAACGACAAACAACATGTACTACCAAAAACCCTGCAGCCATAAGAACAGGGGTCGTCCTAATTTCTCACAAGACATCGAGAGACGGCGACTCAGATGACGCGGCCGTGTTCTCAGAGCGGACCAGGGGAGCGTTTTCCAAAACTTGCTCCGAAGATGGAAACCACCGGGCAAAAGGAAAGCTGGGAGACCCGAGACCACGTGGGGCAACAACGTGAAGGACGAGCTGGTGGCAGCGATCCACCTCTCTTGGGGCGAAGCGTGGAGGGAACTCATTGCGGCCTCATGTCCCATAGGGGATGAAGAGGATTAACTCACAAAATACCTCGGTTGTTAGTTGTGCCATATTACTTCAGGGCACTGAACTCGTTCTCTCCAACACTGAGGCGGCTGTCGTTGTTTTGTTGCTGCTGTGCAAAATAGCCAGGGAACTGGCAAAATGGATCATTAAATGAACGATCGGGAGGAAACCGGAGCACCTGGGGAACGCCCGAGTGAGCGAGGGGGCAACACTCTATCCCGCACGGACGGAACAGATGGGCGTTCACAATTTTTCTCTACTGCCTCCTCCTGGCAAGCCAGGGTACGCCATTTCGCCCCCCCCCCTCACACACACACGGGACGGAGAGTTCCACGTAATTTTTTGCGTGATTCACCAACCCTTACTGCCTCCACGTTGCTGGGTTGCAGGGATACGTGGACCATTTTTTGTCGGGTAATTGGTGTCGTGAAAACGGGGCAGCGGAACTTTTAGTTCCATTCGCCATCACAGCTGTCGGAATCGTACTCACGGTCGTGTATTATTATTTAAAAAACTCGGCTGCTTTGACAAGGCTACCACGTGCGCAAGCAATCGGAATGTTTTTTTCTTTTCTTCCAACGGAGCTGTTGTTTCTCATACATGGCTATACTCAGTAAGTCCCTTTAAAATCCCCTGTAGGATTTAAAAAATAAAAAATAAATCTAAAAGGATTCCGTAAGAATTCCTTTCATGTCTGCAAATGTTTCAGGAAAGATATACATGGGACTTCCTTTAAAACATTTTTTATAGGATTTCCGCCGACTTTGTTGGTGGGATCCTTATATCATTAACAGGATTCGTGAAGAATAATTGCATATATCGTGCTAGTTCTTTGTTTGCATTATTCACTTCACACGATCTGATATAATGTGTTGAAAATGAAGACATGCATACACTGTGTGGTTTTGAAGAAAAAGATCAACAACAAAAAAACAGCAGGGTGCTAAAACCCAGATACAAAAAAAACACAATAATACCTCGTCTTTCCTTAGCAAAGAAAACCCCAAAACTTTTTGGAGTATTTTCCATATACATTTGTACAAGTTATGCTGAAAGCCGGTGGATGCTGTCCCTTAAACTGGCACATTTCATCTGATGAATGGCTCATAACACTCAACGATTCTCTCTCTCCCCCCCCGTCATCTCCTGTTAGCCTCCACATTTTACTTTTAAATGTCAATACGGAGGTTGTGAACATTCCTTTTCAAGCTGTGCTTGGGACTGAATACGAATCTCTGGAGAATTAGCGGATGTCACCCCCCTACTCCCACCCAGCACGTAATATTGGTGTTACCCTTTCGCTTTGAAGCTCTGCAAAAATATTCTTATCCAAACACTCACGTAACAAAACAAAAAAACTACACGAGCTTTAAGAAAGTCAGGTCCACTCAGCCCTATTCATGGCACTGCGTGCACGACAGCATTGCGACCTTCATTTTGGGCCGGATACGGTAAACATTAAATGCCAGCAGTATGCATTGTTCATTAATCACAATGGTGAATACATCACTAATTTAGAAAATGTTTCATCATATGCAACCCAATATTTAAGTTGTATTATTGTAATTTTTTGTTAACTAGTAGTCTGCACGTCCTTTGGATATGACCTTCTCTCCCTGAGAACGTTACGTCCTGCCAGCCAATCAGCCAGACAGCAAAACTTTTTGCGAATATAATATTTTACTTTTCTAGAAATACCCGAACATTAAAGTGAATATTTTCTAGAATAAAGGTATGATATCATTGATCTCCAAGGAAATAATAATTGACACAAATGGACATTCAAGAATGTATATTTTATGTGTACAGCATTTTTCAAAAAAATGCCAATATAGAGCAGTTGACCCTCTAACTGACCTTCCTATTCGCTTTGATTAGTGACACTGACAATGTCCTCTTGTTTATACATTTAATGATAACATTTTTTTTGTCTCTTTTGCTTTGTCTCTAAATCGATGCAAATTAAAGCAAATCTAATTTGCCTTTGGGTCAGATTGCCTTTTCGGCACAGGCAGTTCTCAGTTCGCTAATGGTGTTTCTACCCAATGTTCCATCACCTATTGAATCATAACAACCAACCAACAGGGCCAAATTGGTTTTCGGACAACTCATGGATTCAACAAATAATGTAATATTACTCTAATTTTCCGAGTCAAAATCTTCACTCAAAAGTGTGTGTGTGGGTAGTGGAAATTCCACATTCCTGTTTGAGAGGGCATTAAATTAGCAGGATGACCTTCACAATGGAGTGGTAGTTATTT
The DNA here is from genome assembly GCF_965212315.1 of Lampetra planeri. NCBI lineage: Eukaryota > Metazoa > Chordata > Hyperoartia > Petromyzontiformes > Petromyzontidae > Lampetra > Lampetra planeri. Next base: position 6,833,880 of record NC_136150.1, read on the forward strand.
AATATACCCCATATATATGATGGATTCATCTTACTACCTTTTGAGATTTGAATGTGTATACCGATTTACCATTGCATTGCATGGTTATATTGGATGGCAGCGTCTTGGGGAAGCGTCGTGAGAATTGTATTTTATTATGTTTTATTTTTATTATTTTATTATTTCCCTTCTACGTGACTTTACCGAAAGAACCAAGAAGACTGTTGGTGGTTTGTTATGCCGCTCGTATGCAACGGATAAATTGCAATGGACATTAGGACAGGAACAATTTCTCAATAGGTCTTCATCACGAGACAAAGGATTGCACATCTTGCTTTTCTGGAGGACATTCAAACACTTTCATGGCTTTCGGAGGACAATGGAACGTTTAACTTTATTGAGCATGAGGCTCACAACAATGCAAAGGATTCATCCGTGGAGAGCCTCACAGAGTGTCGAGATTGTTTTTTAGGAGGGTCATACATCAGGGTGTTTTGGCCACGTCCATGAATGAGTACACAGTCCTGTTCTCCTACTACGCCGCGTGTTTTAACAACGCGTATTGGATATAACGCGATGAATGTATTAGGGAACACAATTTTTATCACGCGGGTGTGAATTGGATATAACGCCGTCGAATGAACGCAAATGCGTCGCGCGTGTAGGACTAAGCGGTTCTACGGCTGCCTCGGCGTTGCATCCTCACACAAGGCGGGATGCTGCTGGATTCTTCTCGATGCTACTCACGGGCCTAAGTCTTTGTTTGGCTTGCGTACGCATCGCATGTGTTATCGCGGACTTTGCTTTACCCTATATATAAGACATTATTTAGTATAACGCGACTTTTCCACAACACGGTGTTCTTCAGGAATGCAACTACCGCGTTATATGGGTGAAGAGACTATTCAATAAGCGGGAGAACACCAGAGTATACGGAGAAAACGCCACACATCAATGGGGATAACACTCAACACTGCTGTTTAAGGTGCACCTCACAAGCCCTGGTAGACTCTGGAGGTCACCCATCCAAAATTAGTAACCAGGTTTAACTTGGCTTAGCTTTTGTGATCTGACGGGATGGGGCTAAATGTGGTCAACCACCACTAACTCTCCGTGTGTGTGTGCTGTATAGATTGTGCAGATTTAAAAAAAATCGCAAGAAGGATTGAGTTTCAAGTTTTTAGAAAGTAAAAATGTACTTTTCTTTAATATGTATGTTCCACAAAGGAGGGTTTTGTCCAAATCTAAACGGATTTGTGAGAAAATGTAATAATGCACAGGTGTTAGATATACCACCTGGCACATTTTCATAGGATATTGTCTATTCGAATTATTCACTTACAAAAACTTTATTGAGATGAAATAATTTAAAACATATATAATGAATAAGCATTACTAGTCATAAAATAGTTTTTTTTTAATTGCCACGATTAAATAATGAACAGAAGTAATAATCTTATTTAATTTTCGTAACAGCTGTTAAGAAGCAATATACTCACTATTTTAAAAATCCATACCTTTTAATATCTCACAATTAATTAATGATTGGAAAGATGGGGAGTTTAAAGTTAATGTGAAGCAATTTTCGGGGAGAAAATTAGCTCATAACAATGTGCTGCCAGGGAAATTATATCCAAATGTAGTGAGATAGAATGGGTTACTACGGCGCGTAGCGCCGGTTGCTGGAAAAGAAGAGATATTTGAGGATACAGCAGCCGGTCTGCCAGTAGGGCACGTGATAGGCCGGGGTAACGGATGTAGGGTCAAAGTGACAGAGGGGACACGTGGGGCAGAGCCCAGAACCTTCTGGTAGGTTCCAGAAGAGGGCGCGGCCGAGGGCGGAGCCAGGCCACGCTGTGAAGGATCAAAAAGGAGGCCCCGACGCTGAGTCGTGGCTGCTGCGGTTTGGGAATTGAGCCCGTCGTCCACGAAGTCTTCGTCCTCCTCGTCGGTGTTGGGACAGGCAGTGTGCCGGCTGTCCTGACCCATATATAGTTATTCCCCGTACTATGGAAAGTATCGAATAAACGTGTATGCCTCCGACTATTAGTGCCTCCGAAATAACTCACTACACATATATAACTCAGAAGCATGCAGTACTGTATTTATACTGTACTGTATTGTGAGGTTTAAAACAATACTGCGTGAGCCTTCGGTACTTTTTTTTCGCGATATAGATAATTTCACTCTCTTTTAATCCAGAGCAACTCTAAAAGGTAAACAGGCAAAGGTGCAGCCCTGCAATTGTTTTCTTAAGACCCCTCCATGTGAAAGGGCCTCCAACTTGAGATAATTCAATTCAGGTCTTCTAGAGGGTGTTTACCCTACTCTTTCATACCGGCTCGATATTTTGGCAGAGTTGAGAGTGACCACACTTTACCCCACCATGGGACCTGCCGGTCGACTGTGTAGCTCAATGTTACGTGTATGTATTCTGAATACTGTAGGAATACTGATATGGTACTTATCAAAAACAAACTGCGTGCTCTGTACAATTTGTCACTGCTCGTATTCGTAACTTGTTTTATATATAAGCGTAATTTCATCAACAGCTGTCTCATAAATACATCTTAATGGCTCTCATATTGTTATATATATGGGTTTTACAGGCTTGATTTTTACCGAGTGAATATTACATGGCGTTTACTTTCTGTGAAATTCCATCTTAAAAAAAAAACCCGTGAAACTTCAAATCAACTTGTCAGAGGAAAAAAAACCTTAATTTTTGCAAGATGCGTTTCATTTTAATAATTAACTTGTCAATCTTTTTGAATAATATACAGTATTGCAACAATATATTATTTCATTTCTGCCATGTGTTGCACGCACATTTTCCAGCTGGTCTAACTCAGGGTGAGATGCAGCTTGACAAGAATGAAACGAATATGGTTTCTCTTCAATTTACAAATCCAGTTTGTTTTCAATCGTATATAGTCATATATTGTCTTCATTTATCAGTAATGTACCTCTTTGTCAGAATTGAACAGCGTATTTTGGAATGAGTTGTCCCTGCCATGGAAATATGGAATTCCCACTGCTGCCTTAGGTTTACCAACAACAATGCAATAATAATAATTCCCTTTAATTAATAATTATCTGCAGATAGTCGATTGGCATGTCAAGTGGGTGTGGTTAAGTATGGATACAGAATCGGAATCTTTGTTTGGACCTCAGTAGGAATCCGATGAGCTATGAAGAAGATTATTTCACGGACGTTCAGTCCATGGGCGGAGTGCAAATTCGAGGAAAAGATTAGCAAATCACTAAATAATAAAATATCAATGCATAATTTATCTAAGTCCGGTGGATCAAGCTTGGGCAAGGCAGCCTGGAATAGAGTTGGACAAATAGCCTCTCTATAGGGGATTTCTAGAGGGGATCTCTAGAGGGATCTCTAGAGGGGTTCTCTAGAGGGGATCTCTATAGGGGATCTCTATAGGGGATCTCTAGAGGGATTCTCTAGAGGGGATCTCTATAGGGAATCTCTAGAGGGGATCTCTAGACGGGTTCTCTATAGGGGATTTCTATAGGGGATCTCTATCGGGGATCTCTATAGGGGATCTCTAGAGGGGATTTCTATAGGGGTTCTCTATAGGGGATATCTATAGGGGATCTCTATAGGGGTTCTCTAGAGGGGTTCTCTATAGGGGATCTCTAGATGGGATCTCTAGAGGGGTTCTCTATAGGGGATCTCTATAGGGCATCTCTATAGGGGATCTCTATAGGGGATCTCTAGAGGGGTTCTCTATAGGGGATCTCTAGGGGATCTCTATAGGGGATCTCTAGAAGGGTTCTCTAGAGGGGTTCTCTATAGGGGATCTCTATAGGGGTTCTCTATAGGAGATCTCTAGAGGGGATCTCTATAGGGGATCTCTATAGGGGATCTCTATTGGGGATCTCTATAGGGGATCTCTAGAAGGGTTCTCTAGGGGTGCCCTCTGGATCTTCCCCCAGTAGAGGCCCCTTCTGCCAGCAGTCTTGGAGGTTTGTTTCCTGATGGTTCGACATTGGAATATTTTTTTGCCAACGCCATCAACGCAGCAGTTGGCTCCACTAACTCGTTAAGAAGAGATTTAACTTTGCCTCGGGCACCCTCACTGAATTCCCACTGCGGTATTAACACTGCACAACAATTGTAACATATTTTTTTGACCAACATAATTTTTAATATATATTGGTCATATACGCAAGCTATAACTGAGCACTCCGCTGAGTTCGTGTCGCGGGTCTCTAAGTTCGACTTCCTCATCGTACGTTTCGCTCCGATGGTAGCAATGCTTGGCACGGTGGAAATGGAATCGTTCGACGTCCAAGTCCTTGCAATCTGCAGAGAGCTGTCCGATCGCTGGCAATGAAACCTAGGCACGAGCCTTCTCAAGCCACTCGAAAGTAACCATTACAGTCTAAAATAAACGCGTCCTTGTTTTGACCGAGTTGAGTGTTAAGCAATTAAACGTTTTAGCCTTTCCGTACATATTGCGCACGATTTCCAGCTGGTCTTCTTCCGTGGAGATTTTGTATTAACAAAAAAAAAGAAATTGGCAACAGCGGTCGAGAGAAAAATAAATGAGGGGCTGGTGCAGAAGCTAACTAATCAAAAAAATGCTTAATAGGGTCCGGGTTTCAAAAGTTGATTCAGTTGTGGAGCATCACACGGACAAAGTCCTACAGAGCCAGGATGCTGTCAGGAATTCTCCCGGAACATTCCTGTGGATGGGGGGGCATTTGGCGAGAGGTTTGAGGTGGAGGAGACGTGGAGGGGAGGGTGTGTTTAGGAAGACAGCTGTATGTTTTGGCACGCCGTTCTTTCCAGATGTTGTCTCAAAAAGGTCTCCATTGGGAGATCTGTTTTAAAGACAGAAATTTTAATTAAATAAGAGGATACCCCCCCCCCCATCCCACCACCACCCTCCCCAAAAAAGATTGGTACAAAGATCTTCGAAATTGTATAATGATAGCCTTAGCAGTAGTTTCGTCTGGGTGAAATGTAATGGTAACAACATTTTCAGACGTGATGTCTGGATGACGTAACTTCTAAGAGTCTTCTGCAAATTACCTTTAGTGTATTATTATTGCGGTTAAGCACCATGTAAAAATACATATACTTCTTGAGTCAAGATGACGATTGCTTGTGTTGCGATCGAAACGTCGTGACATTTTTATTATGTTTTATTCACTTTATTTTCATTTTTATTATTTTATTGTTATAATTTTTTATTCACTTTATATTTATTATTTCATTGTTATTATTTTTTCTGTCTACGTGACTTGACCGAAGGAACCATAGAATATGAATTCCTGCAGTCACGAACGTTTTAAGTAAAAATTTAACAGAAGGCGTCTTAGGCACGGCAATATTTGTATGTTGAGAGTCAGAGAGCTGCACTTTGCTGGAGAGAAAGATCAGTTGGTGCGGGCAGTGATTGTGCCAAAGTAAGATATAGCGGCGATTCTGTCGGTGTATAAGTTCCCCTTTCAACAAGCTGTGTTGCCTACTTCATTATATTTTCTCATTAATGGCTAATGAACTCCGAATTAAGATGGTGCAACACGAGTGCTGGAGTTTCTTCCAAGCCTTGCTTTATTCATTGAGAGTTCTGCACAAATCGTCGATTGAGACAGCACTGCAGGTGAAACTAGGGTAAAGGGCACCCATATGCAATCGTATACATTATACAGTAGACTCTCGATTATCCGTGATAGGGAGGATGGCCATGGATAATTAGAAATCGCGGATGATCCAAAAATATAACCATTTTCCACGGATTTCCATGCCAAAAACAAATGATCGACCGATCGATGCGCGTGCTCAGTGATGACACTTTCCTGCTACCGCGCAGAAGACTCGGCCCACTAAGTGGACAGCAGAGGCACGCCAATCAACATCAATCAAACTCCACCCACTGTTGTAAAGATATGCAACTACTGTACTGTAGAGGCGAACACGTGAATTTTGGAGTAACCGGAGCAACATATTTGGTCGGTTTAAGCACGTGACTTGTAAAAAACATTTCCAAGAATAACTATTTATAACTGTTTTTAGATTATTAATTTGGGCTTAAGGGAAAATCCATGAGTCATTAATGATTGTCAAAATCTCAGGTGCATGGTTCATTTGCAAATAGGATAAACCACATGCAGATAATGAAGAGTCGACTATATATATTAACAGCATAGTTGACAACAAAACACATCTCGATGTTTCGTCTTATAGACGAACCAGATTCACCCACAGCATTTGGCCATGTTAAGTCATTATTTTCTAAGTTGTCAGAACGTTTTGTACACACAGTGCCCTTGAAATAATCAGTGGGTTCTCATTTGTAATTACCTGTTTAATAATAGTGTGCACGGTGTGTTTACAAAGTGCACTAGAAATGTGAAGGTTTCTGAAGTCAGTATAACCATGTCGACCTTAACATTATTTCAAATTAAGCACAATGTAATATATACGGTATTAACACACATTTAGATGTCTATCCATCTGCAGACAAACCAGATTCACATCGACCAGCAGCATGTGTATGACTACTCAAACTCGTGGCAATCTATCATATACAAAGAGGGCACTTACCATTGACCTCCGTTAAGCCAGAAATATGTAGCAAACCTGAGTGCTGATGAGCCACAGAAGGGTGAAACCAGTCCATAGCTTGTGTATTTAACAACAAATATTGCTGGGTAACATTAGTCTGAAAGGTCAACACGCTTATAGATTAGATATGGTTAATCTGTCTCTGGATATACAGAATGGAAAGTTAATTTCAGTTTTTGATTTGTTGCAAAGAATAACTCACCATTGCACTCGTTACGGTTTTATGCGGGCTTTTATTTACCCACCCACCAAATTACTACATCGGTAGAGTTTTTCTTGAAAATTTAAAGAATTTGCTTTGCCGGTATTATAACTCCATTGTTGAATGAAGACCACACCACTCCGAGTAATTTTTGGTGGTAAAGGATGTACTGTATACTGTACTTAGTTTCCGATGTTATCTGGCAAGGTGAATCAGCGGTAGAGCGAGCTTACAATCGGAAGTTCGCGAGTTCCAATCCTTTTCGGGGGTTGACTCAGGCTCATCTTCTTGGTTCTTTCGGTAAAGTCACGTAGAAGGGAAGTAATAAAATAATAAAAATAAAACATAATAAAACAATTCTCTCTAGTGAGATTTGTGAGAATTGTTTTATTATGTTTTATTTTTATTATTTTATTACTTCCCTTCTACGTGACTTTACCGAAAGAACCAAGAAGATGAATCCCTGCAGTCACGAAAGCTTTAAATCGAAATTTGACTCAGGCTCATCATCACTCTGGGGGTCGATAAAATTGAGTGCCACTTTGTGGGGAAGTCAATCGTGGTATTTCCACGACCGGCTCCGGGTTGTAAACAGCAGATAAGCACATCATGTCAGTGCTCCGTTGAAAAGGGAAATCACTTTTTGCGTTGCTGATTTTTGGTTCGAAGAGTATCGTAATAAACGTGGCATGTGTACTTCCACCTGCACGCCACTGTCACAATGCAAGCGTGGCACATTCTTGTGACCGCGCGTTAATTCAAATCACCTTTAATGCCAGCTCTACTTAAAGCGTTCCATTGTTGAGGCCCCCACAGTGCGTTTTTTAAGTGGTTTTCAATGCACCAGAGGCCGCTGTATGGATTTAGGATTTTCTAAGGTCGTGACCCCCATTCTGACGCATGACATGCAGAGAGCAGCGGCTGTTTAAAGGTAGCTGAGGCATTCACAACTTCCACCATGCCCCATGGTGAAAGCAATGGTATCGTACCCGTTCTGCATATTCCAAAAGGCTCCGCAAGGATTCTATTGCACTATTATTTTAGTCTTTTGGGGGGATTTTTTCACTGTTTTTGCCGGTTCTGCTACTAGCCACCGAAAGATAAGCTGTATTCCATTTCTGGAAACCATATGCTGATAGAAGGCTGATATGACCCAGTAGGAAAGAGCTCCAAAAATTCGATGCCACCAGTTTGAATTGTCTTGCCATACATAGGCAATGAACTACAACTCCGTTCATTGATACTGAACTGGATATACGGAAATTCTGAATTGCAATAAAAGTGGCCTTTTTGTTTGCTGAAGTTATTTTCTTTCACTGTAATTCAGTGTTGTTTTTAGTTAATGACACTGACTGACCTGTAATGGAAAACGTTTAGTAAAACTCAAAGTGCTAACTCTTAGATTACTTTTAAGAGCTCAGGAGTCTGCAAATAAAACAAGTACTACAGTACTTATTGAAACGTACAACCCTTAGTCTATCTCTGACTGAGGGCCAGTTTACAGCTGGAGATTTCTTTGCCACAAACAAACTTTAGACAAATACGAATTTGGCGTACTATGTTCCTTTATACATTCAAATTACAGTCCAGACCTGCCTTTGATATAACAAGCAAATTCCTCGGACGAAGCTAAGACTAACACGTGTAAGAATGTCTAGTTTAATGTGGTGTACTGTGTTCCCTCGTTATTCACGAACTTGCTATCCGCGATAATGGCTATCCGCGAATCGCATCTGAAACTCTACACGACTACATCGAGAGAGAGAAAGAAAGTGATTAGATAAAGTGATGAGAGATAATTTGATGAAAGAAAACATGTTGAGAGATAAAGTGATTGCGATAAAGTGATGAGAGAGAATGTGATGAGATAAAGTGATGAGATAATGTTCACGTATTTAATATCCTATTTTTTAAAGGTAATTCATTAAAAAGATCGATTTTCGTAGGCCGATATCATTATCCGCTAAATTTGCTATTCACGGGAATCTCTGCCACGTGTACCTCGTGAATAACGAGGGAGTGCTGTACTATAGCGTATAGATTTGGTGAGGGAGAGGAAAGTAGAATTAACTATGGAATGCCCTCCCACCAGTGGTTAAACAGGCAAGGTCACTGGCCATGTTAGATCTTCTCTAAAGCCTCACCTGTTTCGCCTGGCCTACGCTCCCCTTGTATGAGCAATTAACTCTGGACTTTGTAGTATTTATATTTCCTAACTTTGTGTGTGGTGCACTGAGATCCCTGGATAAATTGCGGCTTCTAAATGTCAATTGTTATGATTAACATTGCCACGCTGAGCTATAAAATTGGCCACCTGAGTTGCTTCGTCCGGCTAGCGTCAGGCGAGACTGATATCATAAACTGTCCTGTGCCCTCCTCTCTGTCACCAACCCACACAGACCAGTCTGGTGAAGCACAGTCAAAGAACTTCCATGGATGACAGCCACGGTGTGTAGAGGCCTTCATTCAGCAGCTGGACTGTGAAAAAATAAGGAGTGAAAATTATTACTACTCTATCTTATATACGACTATATTGTCGAGGTGTAGTAATATTTACACTGGAGCTGCCATCGTCAGAGTTGCCGCAACGTGTTTATTTAACTGGGGCGTGAACCCAGGATCTTTAGAAACACCCCGTGGTTATCTAGACACCGGAATTAACCTTTTAAGTCGTCTACTTGCCCCCCCATTTCATCACCACCACTGTTGACATCTCAAAGAGAATGCTGGTTAAGATGCAGGTGCAGTCCCGCAATTACGGCACTGCTGGTAGAAGAATGCCAATGCAGCCGGTATGGACGTAATGTAACAAATCACACGTAGAATTATGAATGCAGTTAATGATGACGATGGATTTGCCCCATAAAGTCGTGTGACTGCACAGTAGGCTACGCGCACAAGTGGAGTAATCAATTCAGGGTACAGGGCACCTATTCAGATTCGGATGGTAGCTGTCCAGGGATTGAGCAGTGAGGTGTTGTATAACGTTGGGGACGATTGGTGTGCATCTGGTCAAAATTACAGATGCACGAATGCTTCTCGGAACACTTTGAAATAAAGAACTGCCGTTCCGCAAACCTTATGGTGTCCCTCGGTGGTGGAGTCACTCGACCCTCGAGAGGAGGGAGGGACACAATGCAGAGTATCCACTCATCGCCTCCAAACTCGTCTATTTTAATTTAACACGTAGGCTTTCGCGACCAATATTATTCATAATATAGGGTTTTGGGTCAGATCGCGTTATTTATAAATGTGTCGCAACCCTCCACCACCCGACACGGTCAAACAGTAAAAAATGTGTCATGTTTTCAAAGGACAAATTTAATTATCAGCGAAACGTCGTACTCAAATTTTAAAATACTGTTGATTCTCTCTTCAGCACACCGGTGGGCTAAAGAAGTCAATTATTTTGTCCTTTGAAAACGTGACACATTTTTTACTGATTGGCCGTGTCGGGTGGTGGAGGGTTACGACACATTTATAAATAACGCAATCGTCTATTTTAGTTGTCTTTATTAACCGGCCTGTCCCCTCGTTACGATCACAGGAGGAGAGGGATAGGGCGAGCCGGTTGCACCCACTCAAGTGAACTCAAGAGATTTGAAGTTTTCGTGGTTCTTTCGGTAAAGTCACGTAGGTAGAAAAGAAAATAAATGAAATCACGACGTTTCGATTGCAACACAAGCAATCATCATCAAGTGGGAAACCCACAGCAAGAATAATTGTTTGCTCAAGTGGGAGAGAGAGTTGCCGTGGTAAGAGGTTATACAGGTAAAACCCTAACTGCTTTGTAGTCTATCATATCTTCCAGGTACTACTACACCACGCAGCGCTCGCCCTCCCCCTCCCCCTACCCCACACCCCCACCCCTCCCTCTCCCCCCTTGCTCCTCCCCCTTTCTGACCTATATAACCTCTTACCACGACCCATATAAAGGGTGCTACGGCCTACTCTTCCACGCTTTGCCAGATGTTTTCGGGAGAGGCGGGAGTGTCGCCACACTTTGCCCCACCTCATGGGACCTGTCGATTTACTGACCGTGGCGGTTTACCCATTTATACCGTTGGCTGGAGAGAGACGAGGTGATGGGATTTAAGAAACCTGTCCCGCTGTTACATCTGCCGCATCTGTGGTTTGCGAGTTCAGCGTGGTTTTACTGGTCACAGCATCCCTTAAATAGGAGCACTGCTAATATAAGAGAAACACGGTATATATGTGATTGATTGAGCCTTCGTGGCAGTTGGTAATAGCAGTGCAACAGGAACATCTCACAACACAGCCTCATCACTTCAATGTTGTCACTAACAAAAGATATTGAGTTGAGAATGTTTAATTATCTCTACAGTACAGTATATATAATATACACACATCATAAGTGGAAACAAACGTTACCTGTGTGAATGGGGGAAAAATAGAACTACAGTACAGTACTCACGTTTAACCGGCCCTTGAAAAGGAAATTTATTTAATGACCGGGCACTATTTGTCAAAAGTCAAGCCAAGAATGGCATTTGCATGCTCATTAGTGCTGATGCCGAGTGCTATAGAGTCATAGAAATACAGGCACGGTGTCGGATATATGTGAAGAGATTATGTCCATTTCTGCAGTTATCAAAACCACTTTTATTTTTACACGATTTCTGTCAATGGCATTTCTGTGTAAAAAAATCTTACAAATTTGTGGCGATACTTTCTTGTAGATGTTATTCTGTTTTTTTCGTAAAGTTAAGTGAAGCATACACACACATGTACGTGTAGTCTTTGCTTGTGGTCTGAAATATATAAATGGCAGCTTGGCTGTGACGTGAAAGTATTTGATTTTGAAAATCGTAACCCTTAATTTTAATTCTACAAATTGAAAGAAAAACAAATCCATCCCCTATTACTATAATTACTTGGAGAGAAAAAATTTTTGGCACATTTTCTATAACCTAACATACAATTACATTTTAGGATGGCACGTGACCAGAATGCTGTACAAATGTTGAATTCAACGTTTTATCTTCATTGTACGAAGAACACACGAAGCCCTTAAACAGCCACCTCGTTGGGTTAACCACTGAACCCACTGCTGCACGAAGGGCCCCCGATGCCGTATCAGCTAGAAGGTTTATTTGACCATACTTCACCATGGTGGTCAGTTATGGTTGGTGAAGGTTGGGGCGGAGGTAGTGGGAGTGCAGCGGTAGGGGGGGCACGCGACTGATTCAGATGCCGCTGACCGCCAGTTGTTTTCGTGACTCGGATTCGAACTTAGTTCGTCGGATTCGTGGGTTAGCAGTGTTGCAATCCGCTGCGCGACCACTCCTCCCCATAGGCCTAATAGACAAAAGCTATTTTTTTTATGCAGGTGCAACAATGAGTACATTGGTTGGACTTAACTATAACAATATCTTCATTTTTTGCTGGACGCATACCGACGGTGTAATTTTAACCTTGCGCGCTTGTCGTAGACGAATTAATCTTGTGGTAAACGGGCGAGTGCTCGCTGCGAAATGCGCCTTCAGCTGGGCAAAAAACTACAACCGAGGCTCCTGTGCCGAGAGGGTGTGTGTCGCGCACATGTGCAGCTCACGGTACTGAAAGGCAAAAGGAGCACATACTTCGCGTGGCCCTTTTTTTCTCTCTCGATGGGATGTTTTGAAGGCCTTGCAAGGACGTATTGCGGCGTAAACCATTATATTTATTTAGAATCGGCAGTGCCAAATGTTTTTTTTGTTAAATACAAAGCTGCGCCAATCTAATGCTAGGCCTACGTGCATCTGTTCTGTTTACGCGTTAATTATGCAATGGGACCATATTGACGCGTACAAATTGCATGCGGTTGGCCTCGTTATCATTATTATCACATGTGGAGGGAGCTGTGGTTCAGCGGTTAGTGCACTCAGCCATCTGAGTTTGATTACTCACATCATTGGAAAGTGATATCTGAACTGGTGCTGGGCCGGCATGGTGAAGTATGGTCAAACACCCAGCACAGCCGACATCACAGGAAGAGTGCTTAGTCCAGCATTTGGATAGAAGTTATCCGACGGTGATGATGATGACGATGGTAACATTGTTGGTTTGTGTACAGATTTTGTCTATCATTTAGCTTTTTCACTTAAGAACCAAAAAGTAATGCAATTATGATTCATATGCCACAATTTAGCAAAAACAATAACCAAAAAAAAATTCCAGCTTGCACATTTGTTTTAGAGAGGGCGCGTGACTTCCAGAGTGGGCAAACACAACGGAGGGACCCACCACCCCAACACCGTCTGCAAAGTTGCAAAGATAAAGTTATCGAGTGAAGACCAGCGAATGTGTCGAGCAAGTAGTGCCATGTCTGTTTTACCGTGCTAAAGAGACGGAATCGAGGATTACACGACAACTCGTCGTTGCGCCAATCGCGCAAAATGTACGGCAACAAAGAGCTGGTAGCAGTAGCTCGAGGTAGCCGATTGTGCCAGCCAAGTCCCGCATCTCATTCGGCCAAATCATCTTGACAAACCTCCTTGTATTCATTCTATTCACATGTCGCCACTATTCTAGGTTGAATAGGCAGCCGTGTGAAACCCATGATTACGAATGAACAGCGCCCAACTTGCCGGAACCTATTTAACCGGTTCAAAAAGGGTTGAATGTGATGGCCTAGAAGCTGGACGCTTCAAGTACGGAGCACATATTTGGGTCTCTTCCCACTTGGCTTAACCCTATTCAACGCGTGCCAACATCTCTAAACATGCAACGTAAACTTTCCAACAGATTTTAGTATTCATTAAGCTTAAAACTAGCACTGTCTGCGTGCGTCTGCCAATTCAATGTGTGTTTTAACGCGACGCGGACGAAACACAAACACACACACACGCGCACACAATGTATCTCCCGGCGAATAGATATTAACATCGGGTTCTGGCAGCGAGCAGTCAACATATTGCCCCGGTGTCACGGTTAATTGTGTTACAGTGGCGTGCGTTGTCCCTTTAACGCGTGTCCCATTACCAGGCTGGCGGGCCAGTGCGCGGGGCACATCTGCACGGCGTTGGCATTTTGGAAGTCACATTATCCTCGAACAGATGCAGTGCCCGTCACGACTCGTGACCTTGGGATGATGGGAGAATGAGAGAGCCATGTTGGAACCTTATGTCACCCACCGCGGCGATGGCACCGAGCACGAACGCTTTATCCTTGGATGGTGCGCAGCCGAGACAATGAAGGATAAGGCCCCTTGCCTGTTAAATATAATAACGCTGCCGTGCAAGTTGGCAGCGACAACTGAACTGCTGCCTACAGACGGCATTGGACGACGGTGAAATGTTGCGGCTACGAGTAATAGCACTGGTCTGCGATTATTTTTTTTTAGACGTCGTCTGCTTCAGAGATGAAATGTGCTGTTTATTATGGATTTTGACGTGCTGAATTCAAACATGACAATTCAAACAACTGATTGGCCACTTTTCCCAAGATATTTAGGTTTTTTACATTTTACGTCTATGTATATTGTGTAGATAGTAGAGTTTTACTCGTAAATTGTATACTTGGGTTTGTTCATGTGTTTATGGTTGCTAAACAGCTTGGGTCTGCACTGCGATTATAATCGCGATGCAGACCCAAGCAGTTTTTTCCCCCCATCTGAAACAACAACAAGAACAGCATTCGAAATATGAAAATCTACAAAACACATTTGCCCCTGTTCGATGTTGATCTTTAACGCCGCGTTTAAACGTTCTCCGAACGCCGTCGTGCACTGGTCGGGCGAACGCTGAAATTAAATGCAGCAATGCCGCTGACCGAACGTCAGTTTGCAACGGAGCTCATAAAAACACCAAAGTGTGCACCTGCCTTCAGTATGCCAGGGATGTGCACGGGATCCACTGAGGGCACGAAGCCCTCGCCTCATCAAACGGAACATTGGCAAACTCTGCTTTCACAGTGCTTGCACAGGTGCCAATTCAAAGGGAGCGAATGTAAGGCCCGGACCGGATGGGTAGGGACAGTTCGGAGGGGCTAAACCCCACACATTCCCTCCCCCCTCCCCCACTTTATCACGAGCCTGAGAGAAAAGCATGAAAGAAACGCAGGCCAATATGCACCGAGATCGTTAGTAATGTCGTGACAAGTCAAGTCAGAAGGGCAGGCGTCTCCTGGTTCAAAGGAGTATTAGGGCAGTGTTCTTGTCTGTCTTCTGAGCCTGTGGTCGAAATTCCACATTCCCATGGTGAACGCGAGTCTCCCCATAATACTATTGACGTGAGGACATTGCCTTAGATATATACATATCAGATTACCTACTAAAAACAAAAGTGCTATTTTATTACGTGCAAAGATTAGGTGTTAATGGTAGCAGTTATTGTTTTCATCATCATCATCAGCCATGAACAATTCATTGCTGGATTAAGACCATCCAAAGCCGTGGCCATCTGAGCACCTTGCTTATGGGTCGAGTTCAATGCTCCATCGCCATGGTGGGCGTGCTGTAGGGTGTATACTCTCTTACAGTGCACCGCACTGCAATCCGAATGGGCAGAGTCAAACCCTGGCCTTGCAATACCATTACATTGGCAGTTACTTTCGTGGTGCAGACTCTTTGGTTCTTTCGGTAATGTCACGTAGGTAGAAAAATAAAATAAGTAAAAAAATAATATATCTATATATTATTTAGTGGCTTTACTGAAAGAACCAAAGAGTATGGATTCCTGCAGTCACGAAAGCTTCAAATCAAGATTTTCGTGGTGCAGTCTGGGTCTCCACCAGGTCCACTGAGACCAAAATTAATATCAAGTGTGGTGTGTCGACATCATAGTAAGGGAGACAAAAGTGGCCGGGTCTGGCGCCCTCCCCAACACTGCACTCCTGCGCTAGCCAGCATTAAGAGGCACCGTATTTACTGGACATTCTTTGCCATGGTAGTTTCACATTGCTGAGTGGCACTTGCGAACGATGGAACACACTGCAGTCGAAATACGTGAACGCAAATAGATAAGTCAACAAGCGATTACTACACGAATAGCCCAAAAAGGTGTTTTCGCAGCTTTGCGATGCGATTTTTTTTGTTAAACGTTTTGATGGCAAAGCTCTTTGTGCACGTGTGTCATTTCGAAAAGAAGGGTTGTGCATCGTTAGCCAAAAGTTTTCTGGAAAATCTTGAACCAAAAACACATTCCTGTGGAGGGAGCTGGTAGGAACGTTGGGTTGCTCGGTCAATGGCCAGGGTCAACGGCGACGTGGTGTATTCCGCAAATATGCCCGACTGTGAGGGCGGGCACAAGCCGGCGTGAGTAGGTTAAACGTTGAGTTTTATAAGGGTACCACGGGGTGACCAGCCACTTTCCACCCAGCCCCACCCCTCCCACCCCCCACCCAGCCCCACCCTCCCCACCCAGCCCCTCCCCACCCTCCCCACCCAGCCCCTCCAAACCGTCACCTCCCCACCCAGCCCCTCCCTGCACGACGGACGGACGGACACAATAATCCCCTGTGGGCTGGTGTAACCAGGAGGTTCCTACCAGTAAAAGGATTTGTAGTTGCGCATTGTGGATTTTGTTTGCTCTGATAGATGTTTGGTTATAATGTGGACCGGTTGGTCATTGTTGGATGCTCCCGTGGTGTTAATGGTTAGCAGACCGGACCTTCGATTCTCATCTCCCGGGTGCAGCGGTCGAAGCAATGGCGCGAGGTGCATAGCCAACGTTAGTTGTACAGGTGTAGACTTAAAAGTCACGTACTGCTGTGGATCGGTGCTGCCTTGAGAACAGAGTAAAATCTAGATCTTTTACAAAGTTAAAGTTACTGCAACCCAAAATCGTTGGCTTACGTTACATTCTATCCGACACGCATACATGTTCCCACATTTTGCAAGATTGATGGTCAGCATGGAAGAGTAGGCCAAACACACTCTAGAGGGGTTTTCTTGAGCTCCCCTTAGTGGAGAGCCTACGCATGAGTAGTGACAAAATCAAGAAAATGCAGGTCTGCACCTGCAATTTAACTACATTTTTAGCTGTAAATTGACGGTATTGGCAAAGTGCAATCAACATTCATTTGCTGCGATCGCTCACACCGAGGCCTTTAAAGTTCGTCCGTCCTATGATGTGCCCGTCTGAGATCCTATTTAGCGTTAAGAATGTGTTAGCCGAAAACGCAAATTCGACACTCTCTTTCAAAAGCAAAACACGGGATATGTAATTGTATTGTCTTCGTGTACGTTGAAAAGTTTACATTTCAATACCAAAGTGGCAACTCTTCAATGCCTAAATACTTTTTGTAAATTAAAGCAGATACTCCGCAATACACGTTTTTTTGGGTTATATTACGTAAATATATACATCTGTCGTGAAACCCGCCACTTACCCAACACTGCCAATTAGTAAGGTTTGTCAGGTAAACAGAACATCCCAATTATGGATGATATTGGTCGCGACAGCCTACCTGTTAAACGCAAGCAGATACTCTATTACAAAAAATATGATTACAATACCGTAGTCTCTTAGAGTGGCCGTCTAAGCAACTTGCATATGTAACAAAAACAAATGGAATTTAATATTGATATATAACGCTGCATAATCAATGTCCAGTCATACAATGTCCATACCGTACTTATTATAAATGTGGTATACGATATAATGGATTTTGCCTGCAGGCATATTTACTAAAATTATTAACTTCTGGGGAGTGTGAAAACTGTTTTCATTTGTCTTGAAAACTCCATTTGGGATTCATTAGAAACGTGTCACATTATCAGGGTGTCTCAGATTGTTCGTGTGAAAGAAGGGGGGAAATGTGATGTGTGTTAACTAAAAGTATGCTTTGGATTAGAAGTCCAATTGCATTACCACATCTGCACCGATATCCGAATGTGTTTTTGGTTGATTATTTTTTTTCTGGTTTATCAGATACGCGTTTGGATTTTTTGGGATAAATTAACTTTGCATTGCCCATTTTGGGAGCCTAAAATAACTCTGGCTGTAACTTACCGGCCCAGAATATTGGAACATTAATTCCGTGTAAAAAATGTTAACGCTGTGATATTGTTAAATAAATGGTAGTTTTAGTGCAAAATTATTTCCAATTAATGCGCATGCAATTTGTGAGTCTTAAAATATATATATATATACGGGATCCCGTGAATCTCTGCATCAATTTGAAAATGATAACATCTAATTGGGTGGGGAGAGGTGGTGTATTGGTCGGGCACTGTGCTACAAACCTTACGATTCCTGGCTTAGTGAGTTTGATTCATTGTCACGACTAACATCAGTGGCGAGTGATAGATCAACACTGGTCCTGGATCCACCCTCCCCCTCTCAGCAATACACACTGACCAGCGTGGGGAAGTATGGTTCACTATTTACACGGTATGGGGAGGCCTTCATCCAACAGTGGATTGCTGGATGAAGGCCTTCATCCAGGTGCCACGGTAGCGAGATGTTAACTACCTCACCTGGTATACAGGAGGTTGTGAGTTCGATCCCGACCCCAACGCCTGTATATTTGGAGTTTGGATGTTATCCTTGCGGTCACGTGGATTTTTCTCCGGGTCTTCCAGTTTTCCCTCCACGTTCAGAAACTACACGCGTTTAGAGTGTTTGGCTGCTAGAAATTTCTACGTGATGAGCCACTTCGTTGAGCTATCATTTTTGATAGCCATGTCGCTTCTGAAAAAGAGCTATATAGCTTAGTGTGCCTTGCCTGTTAAAATAAAAAATATAGTTTCGTTTATAGGATTGAAAAGGGCTGCATTTTATTAAGCTCATAAAATCGTTAACTTTTTTCATTTACATATTTTACGGCAGGCCGTATGGTTGATGATCGTTAGAAATATACACAATGTACAAAACGTTTCATGCATTTAAATCTATATTTAAAAGTGCATAGCTCTAGTGGCTTCCTAATAGCAGAGGGCAGAGCGTTCCAGACGGTCGCAGAAACGCATCTGAAAGCACGCGATGTGCTGACCGTCTTTGTTCTATAGCTAGCCAACAGCTGCTGCTGCGAGGATGACTGGAGTTTGCGTGATGGTTTATAAGAAATCAGCAAGGTATTGTGGTTCATTTGGTCATTTGTGGCAATCACTTTGTGTGTAATGAGTGCAACCTTATAAAATACACTCTGATGATATTTAAAAGTGATGCCTTGGAAATGAATGTAAAAATAAATGTCGCTTAGAATTATTATTTTTCAGAGAACTCAATTAAAGTCCCTGAGAAGGGCCAAAATACGTGACCCTTAAAACAAATCCATGAAACAACAAAGATTAGGATGTTTTCCAAGTAAATTCTTAGCTAAAATGTAAGCTTTATTCTTGGAATTCACAGTGATTAATTTGTTCCCCTAAAAAGAAATGTTGGCCCACGATTTACATGACTTCAATGGCCTATTGAATATCAAAGCGTCTGGTATTTCAGCTCCGTGAAAATATTTTGCAGCTGCCTTTGCGATGTTGGCGCTAATTGCCCGATTGTTTAATGTCTTTCGCGGGCAACCACAGACTACATAGTCCACCATCCAGTCGTGGCAATTCTGCGGAGAATGTCCACAGTTACTGCACAAGCCGTCGAAAATAACAGTAACCGAGGAACATAGGCAAGTTAAATATCACCTTTTCTAGTATTAATATTGAATTAATGCAAGTTAGTTGTTGAACTAATGGCATTGCTGTTAATGGGACCAGCATTACTGCACGGGTCCTCTTTCAAGTGACTTTCTGCTCGCGGTGGTTGTGTTGTCAATGTACAGCCCTTTGTCAACCCAACTGATGAATGAAGACACGTTTAACACGTGGTAGGCTTTCGCGACTAATTTTATTTGTAATAGAGGTGGACTTTTTTGGGGTTAGATCCCGTCAATATAAATGTGTTGTTCAACCCGACGCAGCCACTTTGTTGTGTTTACGTGGCAAACCTTACCAATTGGATGTGTCGACTGGTGGTGGGATTAACGACACATTTATATTTACACGATCTCACCCGAAAAAAAAATGTTTTGACTGAAGACCTGTCTACACCATGTATGTCATTGGGGTTTAATTGATTATACCCCGAGTTGCCACTTTTTTTGCACAAACCAAAACCCATGTATCTCAGTCAGCCTAAGTCTATCAAAACTGTGCCATATACTCCAATAAGTTCAACACAATGCCAGTACCAGATCTTGGCACAAACAAATAACTTCCTGCCACCCAAACACAGATACAAATTCACGATTGTCCAGGTAAGACCTGGACAGCTGGCAACCCGAGCCATACTTCGCCACGCTGGTGAGAGCAGGTTGGTGAGGGGAGGCACATGACCGGTTCGGACCTCACTCAACACTCGCGTTCGCTTTTTTAAAACATTATACAAGTAACTATCATTTTAAACATATAGACAAGAGAACCTTGCCCAATTGTGGCTTTATTGAACGCGTGTTATGGCTGTACACGGTTCACTGAACGAGATCTGATTTTCAGAACACTGGGGTGATGTTTCGGCTCTGTGCGGTTTGACGCGGCTAAGATGCCCATCCCTCCGAGTCGGGAGGTGTGAATGGATCGTCATCTCTGACTAAAATGAATAATAATAACAAACATCTTTGCATGTATGTATGTTGAACGTTTTTTGCACACACCATACGTATCCAACCGTGCAACATCGGCGATTGGCGAATTTTTTCATTACTTAAGTATGATTTATTACATTTCCACTGCACAGGAGTTGCCAGATGTTGCCTACCACCACTCCCACACACTTTCCGTGATCTGCGATGTTCCAACGGTTATCCAGAACCAACCAAAAAAACCGGAGCTTAACCTCGAGTGACCCGCATCTTTTGTGAAGAGTACAAGAAAAACACATGTGTTAGAGAACAAACAAGAATCCATGGCAAATTGATGTGAGCAGGGGAAGGCTCTGGCAGGAATGACATATGATGGCCAAACCTCGCGGCATTCTGCCATCAAAGAGTGGCGGAGGTACACACGCAGACGGGGTTGACCAAAGGGGAGATAAAGCTATGAAATGGTGGCTCACGTGGTGGGATTAAGGTGGACCGCATCTGCACAGGGCAACGCGGGCTCATTGCAGTCGTGGCTTGAGAGTGGACGCACCACAGGCACGGAGCGCACCATTGGGACGGATTGCGTTTTGTTGAAGGCTGGCCACATTAAATGGTCGTAAAAAAAACTCGACTGCGAGGCATCGCACGGAGAGTACTGCAGCTTCGGTTGCAGACGTGCCTTCGTTCATTGCGCCCATTAATTTAGCGTAACCCGATATTGATAATGATCTTGCGGCTTTATTAACCTTTTGACTCGCATGCTTTAAGTGCGGTTTCACCAGATTCAAGCCACCGATATGAGGGTAGTTGTGAATGCTTTCGAGTAAACCGTTGGAACAAGATCCACGGGTGTTACTTAGACAAATAACCGGACATTATGACCATGGCCTTAAAAACAAGTAATTAGTGTGGTCGCTTAAAATCCGAGTCGTAAATGAAGCTGAGCGTTTTTTGATGTATTCGACAAAATCTATTTTCAAAATAGTGTGCGATGTTGTTAATAATAACAACAATAATTGACATCTCTGTATCATTTCACTCCTGTGGTGTAATGGTAGGTACACTGGAGTTAGAATGACGGGTCGTCCGGTTTTCCCGTCCACATTTAGAATCAACATGCATTGAGAGAATATGGCTGCTATACATTACCACGCGATAAGCCACTTCATTGCGCTATCGTTCGTGGCCAGATAGCTTCTGAAAAAGAGCTGTATAGCTAAGTGTGTTCGACTTGGTAACATAAAAACTGATAGTTATTCGGTCGCCTGTTTGATCTCATGACGGGCAAGAATAGCTATTACCCACTGCTTCTGTCCACCCAGCAGTCTAAATGTGTACTTCACAGCCTATCTGTAGGGGGGGGGAAAGTCTGGTCAGGCCAGTGTGGGGTGCCACGATGGCGAAATGTTTACTCCCTCGCCTGGTATGCAGGAGTATTGTGGTTTCGATCCCTACCCTGACGTCTGTACATTTAGAGTTTGCGTGTCTCTCTCTCTCACCGCGGTCGCGTGTATTTTTTTTTCTTCGGGTCCTCCGGTTTTTCCCTCCACATTTAGAAACACGCGTTCAGAGTGTTTGGTTGCTATACATTCTTGCTTCGTTGAGCCATCATTTGTGGCCAGGTCGCTTCTGTGAGCCTTAACTGGGAAAAAAAAATAGCTGAGTCAGTTTCGTTAGATTAGTGAGTTTCCTTAGCACACATCCCCGCTGGAGGGGGCTCTCTATGGCTCCGCAGAGTCAAGGTCTTTCCACAAGCAGTGGCGTGAGCAAGACATTGGGGAGCGAAAGTTTCACCCCCTTTCCTGGCTGCTTCCTGTCACTGCTCTGACTCTCACTCGCCAGCGGTTGCTTCCAGGTTTCATCAGCGGGCGATGAAGCAAGGCCTAAATGCGTCCACTGCCTTCACGTGGGGATCTGTCTAAGGCACGTCAATAAAGTATCTTGTTTGCTGTACAGTTGCTCATCAAACCCAAAATGGGCACAAATCACATCTCGTCATGCAGAATCGCCACGACTGCTGCATGTCCTCTATTCCAACTCAGCCGCCGTCCAAAATCAACCTCTCAGCAGGAGCAACGGAGGCTGGAATTCAAATATCAACCGACGCGTCAGATATGTCACGATCACAAACACGTTCAGTCGTTTGTTCACACTGTCATAATTCACACACCTGGCACACTATTGCGGCTTTATTCTCTGATACGTTTCAATTGTTGTTACACACTCAAAAGACTGTGCAAGTTGTCCAAGGGATCTGCAATATTTTATCATGGAGAGTGTTTGCCTGCTATACATTTCCACGTGACAAGCCACTTCGTTGAGCTATCATTTAGGGGCTAGATCGCTTCTGAAAAAAGAGCTGTATCGTCAGTGGGCCTTACCCGGTAAAACAATAAAAACATTTCATATAATAGTAAAATCCGAAGAGAAATGGGTGGAAGTCATGACCCACTAACTAAACGACGTTCATGAAAGTCATACTCACTTAAGTATTTTAACTATTGTAATACATCATTATTATAAGTCTCTGTAGGCGTTGAAATACTTGGGTTACAATAACACGTAGGATACAGAATTATTAAAAGTTTATCTTCATGTATTGAAACACCGTCATATATTTTTCCTAACTAAATTTCTTTATTCAGTGTATTTTATTTGTTTTTTTCAAACATGTTTCTTGTCAAACCAAACACATAATGTTGTCAATCTAACGCTAAATTTACCATGAATATGTGTAATCAGCACCTGTTTTTGCAGCAATAGTAATCTAAGGTGCACAATAGAAAAGTGTGCCCTACAACAACCACAATCTAAATGTACATATAGCATCTTACATGCCACCGGTTACACTATTGTTACGTACGTATACGAATATAGGCAAAGTGATGTACTATGCAGTGTGCTGACGTTCCGCTTCACTCTGTTATTCATGTAAGTGGTTAAAGTGGAGCCCTGGAACTACTTTCTCATGCCACTGTTGGCAGAAGGGCCTCCACACCAGAGGGAGCTCTAGACATTCCCTCTAGACATTCCCTCTCGACATTCCCTCTAGAGATTCCCTCTAGAGCAGTGGTTCTTAACTCTTTTTTCTGCAGCCTTGCACCCTTTTCGGTTCTCAATCGTAAAAAAAAAGTACAATGTTAATAAATACATAGAGGGTTTCATGAAACAAAGTAGTAGTAATATTCTTGGTTCTTTCGGAAAAGTCACGTAGAAGGGAAATAATAAAATAAAATTATATATTGTTGTATATATTTTATTATTTCCCTTCTACGTGACTTTATCGAAAGAACCAAGAATATGAATCCCTGCAGTCACGAAAAGCTTTAAATCAAAATTTAAAGTAGTAGTAACTCGCGTGCTCGTGCTTAAATGTGTGTTTCGATTATTTACCTTAAAAAAAAAATCTGCTCATGTCTCGCCACAACCCAGAAATGGGGCATCTTGCACCCCAAGGGTGGTGCGTGCCCTCCAGCTTAAGAATCACTGTTCTGAAGGATGCTTAGGCCTACTCCTCCACACCGACCAGACGTCTTGGAAGACGTGGACGCACCCGCACTTTACCCTGTCGCGAATTCATGAGGACTGCTCGGTGGATAGAGGCGGGGAGGTTAAGAAAAAGCAAATTGTCTCAAGTCGAACCGGCGACCTCTGGATTTTCAGTCCAGTGCTAACATATTCTTAGGTTTTTTCGGTAAAGTCACGTAGGTAAAAAATTAAAATTAATAAAAGTAAAAAAAAATATTCAGGGCCTACCTTGGCTCCTCCCACCCTCAACCAGTATATATACAAGGACTATTTTCTTGGAATTTCTCTCACTTGATACAGCTATCGTGGTTCCACCTGAAGACGGAAGCTTGTGTTGCATCCGAAACGTCGTGATTTTTATTTTATTTTACTTTTATTAATTTTAATTTTTTACCTACGTGACTTTACCGAAAAAACCTAAGAATATGAATCCTTGCAGTCACGAAAGCTTCAAATCTAGAACCAGTGCTAACAGTTACACCACAACAGAATTCCTCTTATTCCACGAAGCGCCATTTACTAAAGTTGTACCCATCATTGTAAAAAAAAACATATCCTACTTACTAACAGGATATATATTAAAAAAATGATGCATCCTTTACATTGTGTTGAATGCATTCAGGATGCAGTGAAAACATTTGAGGTCAAATTATCCTACACATGAAGGATTACAAACAATTCAGAGATGGTGCTAATCGGCTGGCGACTGTGAAACCAATACAATTAATCACAGCACACAACGTAGCCTTTTCACAATTTATCTTTTGGAGAGCAGTTGGAAATGAACCATATTCAAATTAAAACGTGACAATTTGGATTTGATTATTTTCTTTGCTCTCCCAAACGTTTTAATGGCAATCCATTGCTACTGCACATCAATACTCTGACAACATCGCCAACTGCAAACCAATAGCAGTGCACAAAAAGCAGTGGACATTAATCGAGAATGCAAAGCAGGGAAATTGGACGCACGCTAATGGCACATCCAACCGCAATATAATTGTAGATGCTGGTTAGAGAGCACACGAACATTTAATAACTTGCATACGATATGTAAATCTGGGCAGTGTGACGTAACGTAACATTCCAAGTAGAATTGCATCTTGATTTGAAGCTGTCGTGACTGCAGGAATCCATACCCTTTGGTTCTTTGGGTAAAGTCACGAAGGTAGAAAAATTAAATAAATCACGACGTTTCGGGCGCTACACAAGCGTCCGTCATCAGTAGACCACGCTTGCGTTCCGCCCGAAACGTCGTGATTTATTTTATTTTATACCTACGTGACTTTACCGAAAGAACCAAAGAGCATAGAATTACATCGTTTAAAGTTGGCCAATGTGATGTACGTGAACAACTTCGCTTAATCGCCATCGTCGTTGCAAGCCATGGCCTACACGCTTCGAGAAGAAGACATTCCTACACCACCAACTTGCATAGCCTGTTGTGGATTCACTCTTCAACACACCGGTGGGCAAAAGTAGTGAACTATTTGTCTTTTGTCAACATGACACTTTTTTTTACTGATTGGCCGTGTCGGGTGGTGGAGGGTTACGACACATTTATAAATAGCGCGATCTAACCCAAAACGTTCATTGGCAGTGTTCAAACAAATACAAAGTCCCCCCGGATAGCCTGACCAGACTGTTGGGGCAAGTGCTGTTAGCGTGCACCCAATGAAGGCCGGCACGGCACACGAGGGGGTGGGATGGCCAACACCACGCCCGGCCGCCTTTGTCTCCCCAGTGGTGATGTTTACACACCGCACCAGGTACTCATTTGAGACTGAGTCGACTTACGGGGAGGCCCAGGACCGGTTCAAATATTCGTCACTGGGTGTTGGCCTTGAGCGGGAATCGAACTCGGGTCGCCAGTTGCGTAGCGCAGCGTAGCGCTAACCGCTACACCACCGCTCACCTCAACAGATACAATCACTGTTGGAGGGACACAACTGGAATAGGCCGAGTTATTGAAGGCACACCCAGATCAAAATGATGACATAAAGAGACAAGAGGATGGAGTGCTTTCAGTAAAATATATATGACAATGAAAAGAAACATACCATTGCATGTTAATTACCTCCTTTGACATGCAGAAAATAAATGCGTACGCTGGGAAATGAAACAACACTTGTACAATAGCAATGCGTACATCTTAATTTTCACGGTATAATTCAAGGCTGAAAAATATGACGAACTAATGGCATTGTCAACTGTAAAATAGATGGAAAGTATGCATTATATATTGGATATCATACAATGCTAGGCAAAATGACAAATACAAAATATAAGAAAAATCAATGTGCATGCACATCAGTACAGTAAGGTGTTAATTGTAAATCACATCCAATAAAAAACAATAACGCTGAATTTTTTTACTTAATTTTTTTTATTTACAGTATTTCATACAAATGTACAAAATTTATTATTCATGAGTTTAACAATGCTTTCCTTTTTTTGGTTTACTATAACACAAGTTATAACACTGACCACATGTTCAATACAAATTAAGTTCTGAGATACGAAGAAATCAGCTTATGAACGGATCTCAAGAACGTTAGCCCCGTTCGGAAGTCGAAGACTGCATGCACACTGAATCTGAGTTGCAAAGAACAAGCAGAGCGCACGTTATACGAATCCACGAAAAATAAAGATACTGGATGAATATGGAAAATAAGAGAACATGGAACGATTGAAGACGTCATAGAAAGCCATGGGGATATGAAAGCAGCCCTCGAAAAAACCCTCTTACCACCAAATGAAAACTAAGCTGTGTACTCAAATGCGAAGTTATATCAAGGGCTTAATTTCTCATGGAGTATTTCCCGGCGCTTACCAACTCCCAACCCCGCGACGAAAATATTTCCCCACACCTCGAGAAGAGCTCTGGCTGAACTGAATCTGGTTTATAACCAACACAAAGGTGGCACAGCGATATCGCGCGCACCTGAGTTCAGATGCTGGTTGGGCAGTTGACTCAACCCATTCGTCAGGATGCATACGAGAACCACGTTGCAGGGAAATCAATCGCGGTTGTCCGAAGAACATTACTCGGCCCCGCCATACGGAATGTGGAATGTCCACCGACCGGCCTGGATAAAGCGGGGAGGGGGAGGTGGGTTGCTTCAAACGCCCGACGAGCACGCATCGATGCTCGTCGTTTGATCGGGCTGAGCTGACGAAGAGCTCACTTCGAAACTTCGCCCACCGTATTCTTAGCGCGAGAGAGCAGCGCTGCAAGTAGGAGCGTGCGGGCAACACACGCTAAGTGTGCGGTGCGGGCAAGCCTCAATGCACGGCTCACCCCCCCCCACCCACTCCCCACCCTCTCGTGTGTCAAGCGGCAGGCGGTACCACGGCCGCCTGCTCCCACCCCCTGGCTCACTCACGAGCAAGCGGCCTCCAGAGGACACGCCGCAGTGGATGGAGGGGAGGAGTGGAGTTGAGACGTGGGTGGGTGGCTTCTTGTGTGAGTGGGTGGGGTGGGGTGGGTAAGGATTCGCGCAGCGAGCTCGGGAAGTTGCGAGTGCGAGTTGGCCGGGACACAACAACAACAACAAATCGTCAAACGGAGAAATCGCCGCCGCCGCCGCCGGACTCATCGGCACTTGCATAGGCAGACAAGACAGCCGCAGCAGCAGCAACAACAACAGCAGCAGCAGTAGCCCCGATACAGCCACCCACTCCTCCTCCTCCAATGCCGGCTGAAGAGCGCCCTCGGCCCGTCCGGCCGTGAGAAAAGTTGCGCAAACTCTTGCGGGCTGTCAAGTGTGAAGTTCCATCTTCGGCCCCCGTCGCCGCCGCCGCCGCCTCTTCTTCTTCGTCTTCGTCATCCTCCTCCGCTGGGGTAGAGGTGTCTCCCTCCCTCCCTCCTCCCTCCCTCCATCCTCCCTCTACTCATCCTCCCCGCTCGCCATGGCGAGGAGAGCGCGGGGAGACTGTGGCCAGCGCCGCGGAGTGCGTTGGACGATGGTGCCGCCGCTGCTGCTGTTGCTGCTGCTGGTGGTGCTGGTGACGATGGGGGTGGTGGTGGGGGTGGTGCACGCGTGCCCGGAGTCGTGCCGCTGCAGGGACGCGCACGCGGACTGCGCTGCTGGGGGGCTGCCGCTCTCAGTGACGAAGCTCATGCAGCAGCTCCCGGCGGGGACAGAGCACGTGTGAGTGGGGGGGGGGCAGGTTGGTGGGGGGGCAGGTTGGTGGTGGTGGGGGGGGGGCTGCCACACGTGTACACACACTTGCCATGTGGACTCTGGTAGCAGCATCATTCGTGTTGTATACTCTGCTGGAAAGATCCCAATCAGACTACTGTATGTGTGTGTTTACACTGCAGGAGAAATCCGATGAGCTATGAAGCTCTTTCTCACATGTCCAGTAGGGACGGGTCAAGGCGTTACAACAGCAAACAGTTCAAAAAGCACGAGAGGAGTGAAAAGTCTAGGAAAGGTAAACACACCACTTTTTTTAAAAGTGCATGAAACTATATTTTTTATCTTACCAGGTAAAGCTCACTGAACTATTCGCTTCTTCTTGCAAGAAGCGACTTGCCTACAGATGATAACTCAACCAAGTTGGGAGGGGTGGGGGGCAACTCTATCGTGGGGGGTTTATGGGGAGGTGGGAGGGGGGGGCTATGTACGCATGTTGATGTACATGATTACACACAGGTGCTTAGAAGGTGGGGGGGGTGTCCAAGGTGGTTGGATCTATGCTTGGCCAGTGTGGTCAATGCTCGCCACGATATCGATTAAGATGCGTCCCTACCTATACTGCGCTTGTGTGTCCACCGCTCCACGTGAACTCTGTAAAACACTATTGCTCACTCCACATTATGTTGACGGTTGGAGTACACCATAGTCTGGGGTCGAACGATTAATCGATTTCAAATCGAAACGCGCAATTTGAAACAATGCGATTAGCAATCGTAAAAGGCAGCGATTTTAAAAGTCCTATTACTTTGTTATTGGAATTGTTTTTTTTGTATTATTATTATAATTTTATTTAACTTAACAATTGTTCTATGCTTGATTGTTCCATTTCAATTAAAACCTTATAATAAATACATGTTGGAAGCAATTCATACCTTTTAAGTTCTCATCCATGCATTAGAATATATAGAGCAGTTAATATTTTGATGGTATCATGTGGTAATGCTCCATCACATGTTTTAAATCTATTACACACTGAATATTGAACTGAAGCTTGACTTAAACAAATTTAATCGCAAATCAAATCTCAATCGGAATATCTGTCAGAAAAATCGCTATTCGATATTTACCCCAAATCGTTCAGCCCTAGACTCTACTACAACATGCGCCTGCTCTTAAGAAGAGTACGTTGATACAGCACGTGTGCGCATATCATCATCATCATCGTTCGCTGTGATCTGTCTGCTTACCGATCCAGTGACCAGTGATACACACGTGGTGTGTTAAACGGTTGGGGCTATCCGTTGGCAGAAACACGACACCATATCAGTGGGGGGGCTCTTGTATATACCTCGGACAATTATTGAACGCGGATCAATGGAAATGCAATGCACGGGTGCATTGACTGACCAAAGTATACATACGCTTTCTAGTCCGACACTCTGCCACTGTATTAATTAGCAGAGGTGTGGACTCGAGTCATGTGACTTGGACTCGAGTCAGACTCGAGTCATGAATTTGATGACTTGCGACTCGACTTGGACTTGCATAACAATGACTTTGTCCCACCTATGAGATGTGGACTCGAGTCATGTGACTTGGACTCGAGTCAGACTCGAGTCATGAATTTGATGACTTGCGACTCGACTTGGACTTGCAAAACAATGACTTTGTCCCACCTCTGTTAATTAGTCGTACACAATGCCTGTCATGAGATCGTGAACGCGTGCACTACATATACCGCGTACACAAATCATGTTTGTGATTCGCATGCATAACTGCTCACATACGGAATTCACACCCACACACCTATTAAAATACAACAATATACTGTGCTATTCGGTGATTCTGCATCGGCGGTATAGTGCACTAGCACATATATAACAAAGCAAGCATAACACGAAGGCTTTCGCGACTAATATAGTAGCCATAAGCGGGGGGGTTTTGGGTCAGATCGCGTCAATATAAATGCGTCGTTAAACCCGCCACAAATTTGGCCGTCGCCTGATGATGCCGCTTGCAATCACTGGTGAAACGTCGTACTCGAATTGTAAATATCGTGGGTTTATTCTACAACACAACCGGTGTGCTGTACTCGTAACGAATTAGCGTGTTTGGTTTACGTGACAAACCGTGCTAATTGGCTGTGTCGGGTGGTGGCGGGTTTAACGACACATTTATATTTACACAATCTTGCCCCCCCCCAACACAACCTCTTATGGATAACCAATGTTTGTTTTGTGATCAAGGCATTTATCTGTTGAGTTAACTCGCAACTGACTTAGGAGCTGTAAGCAAGAGATGGTAACTTCTCACACTCGCTCGAGTTGGAGCCCACTTGGACTTGTTTTTATTAGCGGCATGCATTTTTAGATTTATACGAGTGCAGTGCACACACACACACACATAGTTTAACAATGCATAAACCTATTTTAGGTATCCACTGTATGTTGAACTTCTTTCACACCGTACGTAGCCAATCGCACAAATCATAGGTGCGGGGGAAGGACAACAAACTCGTAGCATTGATACATATTCACATTCATAACTTAAAATAGACATTTCTTATGACACAGTAATAGAATACACACATGATAATGTATATATATGTCTTTAATGTTACGCACACTCAGACAACAACAATACTTGATGAAGAAAATGCCCAGGGACTTCCTAATACTCTGACAAATTCACTCAAACACTTGTTATTAACGGAGCTTAAACACACACATTGGATACAGCACGGATTATTGAAGCCATCAGCTAGCAGCAATCGGAGCAACAAAGCAGCAATTCATATTATCACGTGGCAGCTGTTCGGGTGAGAGATGGGAACCCAGACTCATGATCGAGATAGGATATTAAAGTTATTGAAAGAATGTAATGCAGATATCGAGAAGGGCAAAAAAAACATCCATTTAGGCCCAGGAATCGGACATCTTTCGTCTTTAAAAGAGAAATTTCCAGCAGATGTCACACTTTAAGGAGTAAACTGCACGTTATGGACCAGATGATATACACACTGGATATATATATTCATCATTACTGAGGACGTCATCAGAGAAGTGGGGTTAACTGGTGAAACACAGCTCTCAGGCTGGTTTACAACATGTTTTACACGCCTGAAATGCCTCAAAATTACGGAACGATGTCACATTAATTCTTCTGTTCCAAAAAAAGTATTTCAAAACCAACACAGTATCAGCATAATAGTGCGACACACAAGCACGTGTTGTATGATTAGTACCATTAACGATAACTCACCATCAGATACCCATAATAGCATTCTTAATAGGAGTAATCAATGAGAGGTCATAGGATCATTGTAGTGCTTAAACAAGAAATTGTGTTTTTATTATTGATTGCAGGAATCAAAATAACATCTAAATAATTAATAACAGGAATACAAAGATACATCCCCATGTAGCCTTAATTAGACTATTGGGTCAAGTGCTATTTTGGAGCGCACATGAATGCCAGTGCTGATGTTTATACATTGCACCAGGTACTCATTTAAGACTGAGTTGACCTAGGGGAGGCCCAGGACCGGTTTAAAGATTTGCCACTGTTATTGGACAATGAGTGGGAATTGAACTCGGGTCTGCAGGTTCATAGCACTACGTTATAATCCAAGCCTAATGAAAAATAATCCGAAAATGCTTTTACTAATACATCACTACATTAGTAATAACTGTAAAGCATTGGGGAAAAAAACTAATTTGAGAAAGAGTAATATCTTATTAATACGATATTTGAAAACTTAAAAAAATGTGTAATAAATACGTAATTGAGCCAAAAGTATCAGTCATAGAGTATAATGAAGTCATAAATCACTTTATATGACGATCATAGTTCAAATATTTACTTTAATTCTAGTTAGCCTCTTAAGAACATTATAACAATAATATGGACGCAGTGCAGGCTAACGCATTATGAGATACCACGTTTGCTAAATTCGTTAATTTTTGCATTTACCGATAACCTAATGCAAAGAGCGCTCAAAACGGTTACCGGTTTGCCGCACGTACAGAAATATCTAGATCAATAAAACGCACACATGTACACATGTTTTAATCGAAGACGGAAGGGAGATGCAGCAGTGTTAACGGTCAAATAGCTCATCGAACTTACGATCCAGATGTCGCTGGTTCGATTCCATCTCCTGGCAACGACCTCCAAATGTATCTGTGAGAATGTATTATTGTACTTTACAATTTGTTTCTATTGTATGTACTCTCAGGGGTTCATGTAATAATAATAATTCATATTTATAATGCGAATTTCATCCAAGGATCCCAATGTTTGTTGAAGTTCTTTCGCACCGCGCCGTACGTAGCCAACCAAATGCAGCGGCCACTTGTACATTTAATCCATCGTTATGAAAGGGAATCCATACTTGAATCTAGACGTTGACCGTGGCACGTGACAATTCATAGAATCGCCAGAGGGGAGGAGGTGCAGATCGTTTGAAACCCTTAATCGGTGCACCCCGATCTCGCATCTACACGTGTGGCAAGCAAGGTCACGGCAGGTTGATTCGCTGATCAGGTACCTTGAGTGGGACAAAGACAAAGGTCCCCTGTATAGCCTTAACAGGCTGTTGGGACAAGTGCTGTTAGCGAGCACCTATGAAGGCCAGAACGGCACACGAGGAGGTGGGTGGCCAAGCACCACGCCCGGCCGCCTTTGTCTCTCCAGTGGCGATGTTTTTCCGCACCGCACCAGGTTCTCATTTGAGGCTGAGTCGACCTAGGGGAGTCCCATGACCGGTTCAGATAATCGTCACTGGTGTTTGCCGCGAGCGGGAATCGAACTCGGGTCGCTAACCGCTACACTACCGCTGGGACACACACACAGACGTGTGTTGTAAATCAAGCCTCTTTCTCAGTCTGCACTGTTTTCTCAGTTGGAGATGCATGGGTTGCCGGTGTTGCTATTGCTCCGTTTGCCGATTGCTCTAGAGCAGTGGTCCTTAACTTTGACTGCAGCCTGCACCCCCTTGGTTCTCAATCGTAAAACAAAAAAAGTAGCGTGTTAATACAGAGGGTTTGATGAAACAAAGTAGTTGTACTTACGTGCCCGTCCTTCATTTGTGTTTTCGATTATTTGCCTTCTAAAAAAATCTGGACATGTCTCGCACCCCCCAGGGGATGCGTGCACCCCAGGTTAAGAACAACTGGGATAGAGGCCTTTCCGTGTTTGGGCTCCCCGTTTGCTCTCTTTGCTGTGGACAGATCTTACAATTAAATGCCACGGCAGAGCCCATGGTTATGTTGCTGCACGCGTGTGCTGTGGCAAGCGTGAAGTTCGCCACCGAAACCTTTTTGAGAAACCACCTCCCCACGTGATGAAAAAAAAGGCACGCACGTACACAAGAGACAGTTCCCGTGGTGTCTTTCACCTCCCAAAGTGTGACCTTCATGCGATGGTCTTCTGGGTTTTATACGGGGCCATTTAGTAAAATGCGAACGTCCAACAACGATTGTGGCGATTATTTGTTAAAACGTCAGGTTTAAAAATAAATAACTAAATGCAGTTCTTGATTTGAAGCTTTCGTGACTGCAGGAATCCATACTCTTTGGTTCATTCGGTAAAGTCACTACGTGCAGTTTTCTTGTTCTTAATTACAAAGTATTAAAATGATGCTTAAGAAATTTAAAGCAAATGCACGAATAATAGTAATACGGCATATGTAAACAAATTAACAGATCTGTTAAGGGGCCTTTAACAGATGCACGAGTATGTCGGAGAAGATATCTTGAGCTTTAGCTTGCATTTAATAAGCGAGTTGGATAATTAAGTACGCTATCGACAGTGAGACGAAAGTTGTCCTCGACACAGTGAGAGATGACACTTTGCTGGTGCAAGTGGTATGCAATTGGGTTCCTGAGCACCATCGTGGAGAGGTAATTGGTTGTTTTTATTGATATAGCTATTATCAAGCTATTACTTATGTAGGTGGATCTACCAACGTGCAAATAACGTTGAAAAAAAATAGGCAGACGATGATTTCGTCGGCCAGGTGGCTCTGCTGTTGAGCAAGCTGCTCGCAACTGGGAAAGTTGCAAGGTCAAACCCCGGGTGGTGATCCACTCATTGAACATCCCTCCGGAGTGAATACAATCAGAACCACGCAGTGGGGAGGTGGACGGTGGTTGTCCTATGGATAGACTCACCCTCACTATAAGGTCGTGGAATGTCCATCACGGGACGAGCACGCTCTCAATGATCATTTGACTTAGGTAGTAGGTGGGGCGCTGTGGTGTTGAGATGTTAACTACCTCGCCTGGTTTACAGGTATACAGGATGTCGTGGGTTCGATCCCGACTCTGACGCCTGCTGTATATTTGGAGTTTGCATGTCTTCTGTATATTTGGAGTTTGCGTGTCTTTCTCACCCCGTGGTCGCGTGGATTTTTCTCCGGGTCCTCCGGTTTTTCCTCTCCACGTTTAGAATCAACATCACGCGTTTAGAGTATCTGGCTGCTATAAGTTTCCACATGAGCTGTCATTTGTGATAGCCAGGTCGCGTCTGAAAAAAAGAGCTCTATATAGTTCAGTGGGCCTTACCTGCTAAAATAAAATAAAACATGTTTGTTAGTTTTAATATGTGATTAGAGTCTTCAGAAATTGGTTAGCAGCTGAGCAAATCGTACGTGTGGGTAAGGAATGATAGTTTTAGACCAGTGGCGCAAAACAAGAGAATACAACTTGCATCGCATTGGACATTTGCTGTACAGTGCTCCGAGTCAGCTGGTCAGCGATGGGGGGGTGGGTACAATCGTCGTAGATGAGCTCAGACAGCCAAGTCGGAGTGAGGCCACGGAGGATATTGAAGACAATGGGGGGCTTAAGCAGGTGATGCACATTTGTATGGAAGGCCAGGTCTCGGGGATTGGTATAATCTGTGGGGTGCCTTTTGCAGCTCCGAATCAGGAATCCAACTGCAGTGTTTGTGGACCACTGAACTTTGGCAATCCATGGATTGAAGGAGATTTCGATTTTCGATCAAGCTAATTACATCACTGGGTTGGTGACATGAACCCAAGGCTCTTCAAGGGTCTCGCTTCGCGGCTTTCGACAATATCATTGGCAAAGTAAAGAGCACACGCCTCGTGATTATTTTCGATAAGCGGTGAACATCCAAAAAAGCCAACAATGATTTGTAATGCGTCATTACATTGATGTGTAATGCGTCATTACAAATAGTTTTGGGTGTGTGTGCTGCTCTTAAAACGCGGGTTACAAAACGTATGGTTTGACGTTGTTCACCGAGATATTTTTTTGTTCTCCGACATCTAGGAAAATGGCTCTTTTTAAATATTTTATATTAAGTTCACTTGCTTGCGCGCTTACGACTGTGCAAATATTTCGGTCGTTTTTTAACCCACTTCCCGTGATCCAATCGAGCTGACATTTTGCACACAGACTCGTTGTGCGTGACAATTTATTTTCGTGAAAATTGTTTTTAAAAAAATTCCACTTTTTAGGAATTTTTTTTTTCATATTTAATTTAAAATACCAATGTGATAAAAATGAAACTCTTACTCAAGAAAAACAGAAATGAATAATAAAATAAAACCGATGCCACGCATATAAAGGATTTATAGTGAAAAACTTTGTTTTTACGGGTTAATTTTTTGTTATTTCGGTTGCAGACCCCTTGGTTCCAGCAACTCGGATACACACGCACAAAATGTCGCGCATGACTCTCAGCCTGCATTGGCAGCGTACTGTGAGCTCCCACGACGGGGCTTAATACGCGACTCGTGTCTTTAAAGATTATACACCTTGGGAGTATTTTTGGCAATGTGGACTTGCAACCATTGTGTGTGTGCGCGCGCGCGTGTGTGTGTGCAGAACAATGGTTATTGTTTAAGGCAATCGTTTAATTGTCGACGCATTCTTATACTTATTTTATTTTCGTTACCGTCATCCCTTGCGGTCACAATTTGGCGTGAGTACACGTCAAGCGTTTGTGGATTTGGGTTCAGCAGGTAAATATAAAAGGTGGCCCTGTGTCTTGAGCTGCGGTTCTTAAACTTTACTGCAGCCTTGCACCCCTTTGGTGCTCAATCGTTAAAATGTGTTTGTTTATGTTAATAACTACATCGGGTTTGATGAAACAAAGTAAAGTTGTACTTACGTGCCCTTGCTTCATTTGTCTTTTAAATTATGTACCTTCTAAAGAAATCTAGGGGTTAATTAATTGGGGCGGGTGGGGGGAGGGTCATAAGACATCTGGACCACGCCGTATCGCAGAGTTTCCCGAACTCCAGTCCACGTGACCTACCACGTTTTGTCTTTCCGCATTTACCAATTTACCCCTCCCCGTTCAAATACAAACGAACCCGTTCCGCGCCGCCGCACGCGCCCGATGATTGTCAAACTCGTCCCACGTGTCGCGCCAATGCACTTCACGCTCGCTGCCCGCATGAATAGAGCCGCTTGGCATTGAGGATCGAGATTATTTTAGCGTGCATGTGGGCACACGTGCTGCGCTTTGTGCGCGTGTACACACGTGTTCCACGGAACGCAGACAGCCTTAATTGCCATAAACAGCTGGATAAGCCCAGACTCTTTGCGTGTGCTGCACTCTATTTAATTGTTTAGGCAATGAAGGGCCACAATACACAAGCACCAATTGGCTTTTAATTGTTGTGGCTTTTCCGAGGCTAATTAACTTGGATTAGCACCCAAAGATATCAAGTGTTTTTGCGCTTTAATTCTGTGGTTATTAAATGCTTGACCTGCTTGACCCGTCCACGTAACATCTGTGCCATGACAACCACGCCACAGTGTTTGAATGTTGTAACCTCGTGTAACTGGAGCTTAAAAAGAACCACTTCAGTATATATATATTTTTTCAGTGAAAGCAAGAGTTGTGTGGCTTTCAATTAGAGGGCATTGACTGACAAAATAAAGTAGTAACTCTTATGTCATTCACCAGATGTGTTTGGATACGCACCACAATGGCGACTCGATAACGATAAGATGTGACTTTTTACATCTAAATATTGTGCACAGCTTTAATGGTTACTCCACCTGGGAGAGCATGTGTGGGTGGTACACAATAATAATTATGGGTAAATCGGAGTTGGCTGGGTGATTCATGGATCTATTGCACATTACTGAGCCACCTTCGTTCAAGTCGCATTTTGACATCCTGGGCTCCCATCTCAGATGAAAGCCTTGTTCCCTTAGTGCAGTGACTTTAATAAGGCAGGTAGGTGAATTTACAGCATGCCTGTCGCGGTTTTGCAGAGCCTCTCCCATGGGGTTTCTGGTTGTGCCGTGTGTTGTTTCGACACGGTGTCCGACGTTTCGCTTCCAGAAATGTTTAGTTTTAATACATAGAAATTATGTACGTGTTGTACGGTATTCATATAGAATAGAAAGAGGGCTGTTGCAGATTTTCCTCGATATATACTTTCTGGGACATTGTGTTTGAGCCATTGCTTAGAGGAACAATTCATTGACTTTGTTGTTCTTGAACAACATTTGGCATTACTACACTAGACAGCCGCGGTTTTCTGGTACATCTATTAAACATAATCAACGTTTTTGGGTTTAGATCGCGTTATTTATAAATGTGTCTTAACCCTCCACCACCCGACACGGCCAATCAGTAAAAAAGTGTCACGTTGACAAAAGACAAATAGTTCACTGCTTTAGCCCACCGGTGTGTTGAAGCGTGAAACCACAACATTTACAATTTGAGGCGATTGCCCGATGATGCTGGATGCAATTACCAGCGAAACGTCGTACTCAAATTGTAAATGTTGTGGTTTCACGCTTCAACACACCGGTGGGCTAAAGCAGTGAACTATTTGTCTTTTGTCAACGTGACACTTTTTTACTGATTGGCCGCGTCGGGTGGTGGAGGGTTATGACACATTTATAAATAACGCGATCTAAACCCAAAAACGTTGATTATGAATAATATTGGTCGCGAAAGCATACGTGTTAAACTGATCTATTAAACACTCGCCGAGGCTGGCAGGCCGCACGAGAGGTGACGTGGCGAGCACCACGCCCGACCGCCTTTGTCTCCCCGGCGCTATGGTGCACGAATCGTTCCAGGTACTTGCTTGTGACCGATTCTACCTCGTGACGGCACAGGGACAGGTTTATACACCGCTGGCTGCTGCCATCAAGGGGTGGGGAATTGAACTCTGGTCGCCAGGGTTGGAGCGCAGCGTGTGAATCGCCGTGCCACCTTTCACCGCGGGTTCACATACACGCGCCACACAATTGGGCAAATATTGTTTGGTTCTTTCGGTAAAGTCACGTAGGTATAAAATGAATTAATCACGACGTTTCGGGTGCAACACAAGTGCCTGTCATCAGGACTGATTAATTATTTTGTTTTATACCCACGTGACTTTACCGAAAGAACTAAAGAGTATGGATTCCTGCAGTCACGAAAACTTCAAATCTGGATTGAATTGGGCAAATCTTGGCCCACGGATTTCTACATTTTAGGGAAATAATTTTGGTGATACTGCTGCTGCTGCTGCCGCTATGTTGGCTATGTGGTGCACAAGCACAAGTACCATCAAAAAATGCAACACGTTCTTCAGTGACGTTGCCTTCAATTAAATACAAAATAGTAAAGCAACGCTTTGGGAAATGGCCTTAGTTCACACCACAGAGATGCGCGAGCGGTAGAGTGGATAAGTTGGAGATGGAACTTTATATACTTTCGGGAGGCTGATAAGATTTACATGATTTACATTTTTTTTATCCCGATTAACTGTTTTTTTGCATAACCCATTGTGTGATGCTGCAGTCTATGTATACAGAGGCTCCCATATAAATTACCCGAATATTGCTTTCGCGCTTTTTACGCGTATGAGTTAAGCACCGCGTGGAGCTGAGTCATACCCTAATTGATTTTGTTGAATAAAAACTAAAGTTAATTGTAGTAATTCTAATTTGAATTTGGATTAAAGAGACTTGGGGTGCCACGTGAATGCATCGGCTCATCGTTGTTACAGTAGTTTGAGTCATATCACGTGGTGAATGCTAATCGTTGACCGTGCCATAGCTGCACGAGTGTGGCACGCTCTTGCTATGTTCTTGTTTAATGGTAAACCATGAAACGGGAGGATGAGGTTCAGAGGGTGCCTGGCGGAACCCATGTGGACTAGAGTTGTGTTTTATAATCGCCTTGCGTTAAGAATAAGAATCTTTATTTATAATGGAGGAATCCGATGCGCTCCTTTTCACAGATGTTCAGTGTGGACAGGTCAGGAAGTTACAACAAACAATACAAAAACAAAGTATAGGAAAGGTAAACACATCACTAAACTCCCCCCCCCCCCCCCCCCCTTAAAACGAAACGACTTTTTTTGTTATTGTATCTGGTAAAGGCCACTGAACTCTTGACTTATTTTTCAGAAGTGACGTGGCCATCACGTATTATAGCTCGGCGAAGTGGCTTCTCACGCGTGAAAAGGGGGGCTGTTATGCAGCAGTATTTCAAACACAACACACAGTTATTTATGCATTAAAAACAACCTTTCTGAATGATAGAAGTGGCAATTATGCCAGTTGGTTTTTTCCCCCAAAGGATATTATGTACACATACACATTTTTTCTGTTTTTATTCAAAACATTGTGATTTGACTGTATATTTTGAGAAAATGACTACTGCCAAAATTGCTTAATTCTGTAATAAACCCACTCGTCTTGTAAACCTAACAGAAGCTTGATTACAGAATATTCTTTGGCAGGAACGTTGGTGGGGGAAAAATAACTTAACTCCATCAACAACGGGTCAGTATCAGGTTTTGTTCAAACGGTACACTTAATTTCAGTTGGATACCAACAAGGTCCAAAAAGTTCTGGTCATGAAACTGGGTAAACCTTGGAGCGATATGTTACCTTCAGCTGAACGTTGAATGTACCCAGTTAAAAATATATATATATTTGAAATATCTTGAAAAAATAAAAATAAATCCCACGTAAGGCGCATATCCTGCACCATTTTGTGTATCGCAGTTGTCAAACGGTGCAGGTTGCATGTCCGAGCACTGTGTGTGTTTGCGAGCTGGCTTATCATAGGAGCTCGGTTCAATTCCAATCGCCCGCCTGTTCATTTTACGGGGAATTTCTAAAGCATGCCACCTGCTACACGGTGCTATGTAAAAAAAAAACTCCGTCTAAATGTTACCAGTGCCAAGGTCATTGTTACTGTATGTCAGTGTTACACAGCGGCTCAGAGCCCAAATGTAGAATTATCCGCAACTAAATTTCAAAAAGGCAAATAACCACCGCTAAAGAAGTGTTGCATAGTTATTTATCCTCGCATTACAAATTATAAAATGCTATTTCAATTGGCTTAGATTGTGAGAGCCAGGCGTCTCTCAGAGTCTCACTTTGTTTGATGAAGACATTTTTTATTGAACCCTACTCGTTTGCATACTCGGTCTTGTACACAGGTTACACATTCCTTGATGAAGCAATGAAACATAACAACATTCCCTTTAAAGGTTTGCAGAATTGTTGTTATAAACACACATCATCATCGTCATCAGCCACTGCTAGTTGAAGACCTGCCCAAACCGTCACTATCGCTAACGATTATGTCAAATGACAATCTACCCAACACCTGGGCACGAGCTGACTTCATTGCTCCATCTCCGAGGTGGATCTTGTCAGACAAGTTCCATCCCTTGGCTGTTGCCGCATCATTATCCTTGACCACCAGACACCATCCCTCTGAGCCCCGCGTATCCTGCGAGACGTTAACTACCTCGCCTGGTTATACGGGAAGTACCTGGGTTCGATCCCGACCCTGACGCCTGTATATTTTAATTTTGCATGTCTCTCTCACCCGTGGATGTGTGGATTTTTCTCCGGGTCCTCTGCGTTGTTCCCTCCATGTTTAAAATCGATGTGCGTTTAGAGTATTGGGCTGCTTTCAATTCCCACGTGATAAGCAACTTCGTTGAGCGATCATTCGTGGCCAGGTCGCTTCTGAAATGGAGCAACATAGCTCAGTAGGCCTTATCTGGTGAAATAAAAAAAAAGTTAGGTTTAGTTATATATTTTTCAAACAATATGAATTATGCCATGGACCTGTATAAATACTACAAACTGTGTGGATTTTTTTCAATCGAGAGAAAACAATAATCCAGGTTTCAGTGGTTCACAGGCGCTCTGGTTTGGTGAGCGAGAGTTAAAGTGCATAGGGGTGCGTTTACGCCCCTTTTATGGAGATGTTTAATGCAAACAGAGCTTGTTTCTGGACCTGTGGCAACATTTGGGGGGGGGGGAGGGGGTAGCTGCTAACACGGCGCGTGAGAGCCAGGCCTCTCTCAGAGTCTCACTTTGTTGTTTGAACCCGGAATGTCTCGTTGCACGTGAACTTGTATTTACAAAAGGCATGTGTGCTTACCTTACAAGAGACTAAAAAAATGTACAAGTCTGGTCTTTGACCCAACTCGGCCAGTTTTGTGCCGCCTTTTCTGACGTTTTATTTTAGACTTTATTCCTCGTGCATCTGTGTGGGTTTTTTTGCTCCATTCTGAAACCGCCCCCACCCCCCCCCACGATGAGGAATTATTAAAAAAAAGCCTCCGCTTTAATAAAAAAAAGCTACAAAAATGTTTGAATGTCACCGAAGATGTGATCTTATCTGCAGATGATACATGGCACATGAGTTATACACCCGTACTGTGACGTAGTGTGGTGTTGTGATTTAATGTTTCACGTCATTCATTTGGTAGTGAAACAGATTAGTTGCTGCTGCGTAGGTGGTGGTGTACAAGCACAAATATCAACAATAAAAAACGTCAAGATATTCATCAATAACACTGTGACCTCAAATAGAAAACACACACACGCACATATATAACAGATGCCGTTTGGGGAAATGGTCCTTCGTAGCACATTCATGTGGCAGTGTTATTGACCAATGTGTTTTTTGTTATTCATTAGTTGGTGAATTAGCTGACGTTAGTTCACGGACACAGTTTGCATTGCTTCATAGCTGCCGACCTCATTCATTTGCGCTGACCTTTTCAGCAAGGTACCTCTGTGGAGAGAACGCGTGCGTCAGTGGTAATGGAATCCACGCAATACAATGGAGATGTGAAATGGAAAAAGTGAATGTCGTCTGTTCAACTTCATTAAGCGCCAAGCCACCGGGGAGTTGCCGGGAGATGAGTGGGAACGATGCCAGGCCATCCACACGTGGATTTCGATAATCACGTGCTGATGAAAATCAAATCAGTGTTCCGTTACCAGTACGCCTATCGATGTGTTATTAATTTGCCGTTACTAAAGCATTTTGTTTAGCGGTGAAAGTTTCACGATGGAGCATATTTTATGCAGTTATCCCCTTTAAAAAAAATCGTTCCGTGAAATTTTCAGTGGAATCCACCATAGTAACATTGTCAATATGTGTTTTTTTTTTTAAACGCACTGATCTCGACACGAGGACTTTGTAACGTGAGTTTGCGGACCAAATTACCCTGAAAACGCCCAATCACATTGGGCACTGAAAGTCAAGCAGGGTTGAGCTTAGGGGCTGAAATGGGCGAGCCCAGTGGGGCTTAGCAGGTGAAACGGCCGTGCTGAGCGTCGTCTCTTCCACACCGCGAACACTCATTTATAATTGAATTGGCCAAACATCAAAAATTGTTGGACCCTCATCAACAAGAGCCCGGAGACAACTCGGCGACATTTTCCTTTGTTAAGTGATTGGCATTTTTCCACGTGACGTATTCGGGCTTTGCACTATCTTTTATTTCGTTGAAGACAAATGGTACAGAGATCACTGGAAATAGGCAACGGTATCCTTAAAATAAAATAGGTGATCATTTGTATGAAGTAGCTTATTTTTTTAGAATGTACTGTGCATTGTATTGATTCTAGATTTGAAGACAATTTCACCTGAAGACGGAAGCTTGTGTTGCCTCCGAAACGTCGTGATTTTTTTTTAAATTAATTTTAATTAGATTTTTTACCTACGTGACTTTACCGAAAGAACTAAGAGTATACATTGTATTGATGTTTAAACATTGTATATGATCGGACTATCGGCAATCCTACCTAATACCACACAGTAGCCATCAATGTCGGGCCACAGGCATCGCGAGAGTGGATATGAAGCGTGCCTATCTCTCGAGCATTGCTTTATTCGGATGCAGCAGCGGATCGGCGTTACGCAAAACCTTTTCCCGAAACAAAATTAATTGGATTTGAGTCTGCTATCGCAGTAACGCGGTGCAGCTCAAGGGAGATACTTATTGTTTCTTTGTCACGCACTCGCGTGAGTTTGGGGGGGGGGGGGCCCCTTGAGGCCTTCTTTGAATTTAAGACAGTTTCAAATGGGGCAGCGACATGTTCACGCTCAACTCTGACATTTTAAATGTGCGCTGCGATTTGATGGGAATGAAGAGCCTCATAGTTCCCACTGTGTGCCAGCTGCCTCCGTAGCCAGAATGAGCTCTCTTTTTGGCTCGAGTGGGTGAACTTTTATGGGGTTTTAACTCTCTGATTGATTAGGGTTGCTGCTTTACAAGATATGGTATAAATGTTGAACGTTTAAAAGTTAGAACGAGTGCTGCTTTAACAGTTGCTCACATTCGATCGCACATGTGCGCGTGATGAGTGGCAGTGTTGGCACGCTGTCCTGCGAACCTGATGTAACGAGTTCGATTGACGCTCACGGTCAACACCAGTGGTCATTATCTGAACCGGTTCTGGGTCTCCTCTAGGTCGACTCAGCAACGACGAGAAGCTGGTGCGGTGTGTAAACATCGCCACTCACCCCCTTGTGTGCTGTCGGCCTTCGTAGGTGCTACTCGATACCAGCACTGGCCTCAACAGACTGTTAAGGCTCTGCGGGGGATCTTTGTCTTGTGAGTGACAGCAGACAGACAGGACGTATATATTTCCACAATACTGTACTATTTATAACCGGGAG
The DNA here is from genome assembly GCF_965212315.1 of Lampetra planeri. Taxonomy (NCBI): domain Eukaryota; kingdom Metazoa; phylum Chordata; class Hyperoartia; order Petromyzontiformes; family Petromyzontidae; genus Lampetra; species Lampetra planeri. The sequence continues at coordinate 6,877,780 of NC_136150.1, forward strand.
AAATGGCGTAGGTGCCCTGTTAGGAGTATTGCCGGCCTGATTGCAGTGTTGGAAAAAAGTTGCACCTCTGCCAACTTTATAACAACAACAAAATGTCAAATTGGGAAGATAAAAGTATTAGATTTGGTCTTCCTCCGAAAAACTATTGCGCACCTCCGATTGGCACGGTTGGCTATGTACGGTGCGAAAGAAGTTCAACATACACACTTCCATATGATGGAAAGTTACGAGTTTGGTGGTTGAGCGGTGGCACTGCAGTGTAGGGCACTGCACTATGAACACTGATAACCTCAGCTCCATTTCCGACCATGTCGATAGAACAATCTGAATTGGTTGTGCACTCCCCTTCGCCATTGCGCATGGACCGGCGTGGTGAAGTATGGTACAAAACCTCCACAACAGCATGGCGTGTGAAGGCCTTCGTCACGCTGTGATTAGACCAAGGCCTGTATTCTAATATTGTCGATATGAATTAGGACTATCTTTGCCATGTTGTATGCGTATGTATTTATGTTGAACTTCTTTCGCACCGTACACAAGACAACCGTGCTAAATCGGAGTTGCGAAATTGTTACATGTTATACTTATATATAATTGTAAGTTAACAGAAATACTGTATAATGTAATTAATGGCATGTTTTTTTTTTTACAATTTTCATTAGTATTTCCAAAAGTGAGTGGCACGATTTCAAGCCAGTGCATTGGCATGCTATTGAAACGATTTCAGTGCTGTGTAATGTCTGTTGGTCTAATGAAATGACACCAGTGGTACAGTACCTGGTGCCATTCCTACATAAATAAGATGGCTTTTGAAGGGAGCCCAGCTGGCATGGATGGGAGCACTAGGGATTTCTCACTGCCAACCTGTCTGGCATGAGTTCTTGGCAGGCTTGTCAGACCAAAAAACACAACTTGTCCCATCATTTTGAGGAAGTGCAAAGCCCTCCGTAATTGCGTATAGATACTGCATTTCATAAATACGTTTTGGCACTTGTACGATTGGACTCGATACGAACCCGCAGCATACAAAAGGGGGTGCCCCTTTTTTGAATTCGTACATTTTAACGAAAATTTACGAGTTCAGTTTGAAAACAAAATCACTCTGCCACCTTTGTTATTTTGAGCGTACCGGAGTAACATTTGCCTCTCGTTTCGTTTCTTTATCTTCCAACGAGTCAGAGTTTGTTAGTATCAATATTAGGGAAGCATGTGTTTGTCTTGAAAAATATTCAAACGGAATCTTGGAAAACTGATGGGTAGCTGTCAGGGGAGATAAAATATATCCATTTGAACGTCGGCTCAAAGCCACGAGCACAAATTCGTGCTGCCCCAACGGGCGAGTGAGCGAGCGTTCTGCCGTGAGATCGAACCGGCAAGTCTCCGGATTGCAGCCCCCCCCCTGAGAGTGGGTCAGACGATGGTGCCCCCCCTACCCCCGCAGCGCCGTGCCCTATCCTGAATTTAACTTGAACCGTCCCAGAGTTTGTCGAGGCCCTAAGGGGGCCATCCATTGAGTACGTACTCATTGGAGGGGGGAGTGGTTAACTCAAATGCGTACGCTTGCGTATGGGGGAGTTTACTGACAATTTACGTACGCATAGGAAACGGAGGGGGGGGGGGTGGATGGTGGTGAAGCCTCGATAATAATTTGTCTACATTGGCCTTCAAATGAGCCACAGTTGAGTTTCTTCAGCTGTCAGACAACAAGTCCTGCCGGGAGAAGTGGGACTGTGGGAGAGGTGTCACTCGTGTGCCACCGTTCCCCTGACTGCAGCTAGCACACAGCTCAGCAAAATATGTGGCCGAGGCACGCGAACGTAATTCTTTAATGCAGCCGGCGGTGGCCTATCTGTTTGCTTAAACACGTTAATATTATTAATCCTTGATCGTTTCTACGCGGATTAAACATCGGCCGTGCTATAGAATTCAGGGGTGGGGGGGGGGTGTAAAAAGTGCGCGTGTGTACAGGGAGGGGGTGGGGGGCTAGGGGGGGTCAAGTATTGACAGATTTTCCCGTAACGCACTAAATGGATGGCCCCTTTACGCGCGATGAAGTGTGCTGAGGTTGTTGTGCAGTGGTAGGCGACTTTCGCAATCCCCCCGCGCCACGTTCCATTCCGGGAAGGCGCTCACAGCTGCCCTGTGTGGCCGTCTCGCGGAGGCCAGCGCCGATAAATAGATATTCGACTGTATCTCGTGATACGTCCTGCTAAATATACACACACACACCACACGCGCGCATCGTGAAATGCGCCGCTCCACTTTCCAAGTAAAGCCGTCCCCCAGGGGAGCGTGTTACCCAGCAACGTCTGTGCACTTGCCCCTACAGTCTGTTAAGGCTATACGGGGGACCTTTGTCTTTGTGTGCGTCTGCGGGGAGCGGTGGCGTAGCGGTCAGCGCGCTGCGCTACGAACCTGGCGACCCGGGTTCGATTCCCGCTCGCGGCCAACACCCAGTGACGATTATCTGAACACGGTCCTGGGCCTCCCCTAGGTCAACTCAGCCTCAAATGAGTATCTGGTGCGGCGTGGAAACATCGTCACTAGTAGCTGGCCACCCACCCCCCTCGTGTGCCGTGCCGGCCTTTATAGGTGCTCGCTCACAGCACTTGCCCCAACAGTCGTCTGGTAAAGATATACGGGGATCTTTGTTTTCGTGTGTGTTTGTCCGCATGCGATGATGCACTCGGTCGTCCACAAATGCCAGTTATGCTCACAATTCGTGCGCAGGATCGCGTGTTTTCGCAGGTTGCACGATTGTGCATTTGCAGAAGCATGTTGCAAAAGTTGTACAAAGTACGCAGGCAGTTCAGTTAAATCGCGTGTGCATCGCATGCTATTGACACCTATGCTGAGAAAGCACATTTGTTTTTTGTACAGCAGGTGGGTGGCGGCTTTCGCCCGATTATTCATTTACTTAGTTAAACAAATAATTAATTTCTTGGACTTTTCTACGGCAGTCGTCAGCTGCCCCGCTGTCTGCCTGTGGCGGTGCTAACCACTAACATAATATCGCAATGTTTAACCAGCTTACGAATTCGACGAAGGCCAAAGTCAAGACCGGTCAGAGTTTCTCTCTGCTCAAACAAGCAATGCCTTCCCCTCGGTGGCCTCAAGCCAGTGGGTGAACATGTCGCGTTTCAATCGCGGGGACATGTCTCTCTACGTGATGACCACTGCACCCGCAACAAGGTGGTACTCACTTTATCAACCCTTCCGGGATGATCGGCTGAAACTATTGATCTGAACTTGTTAGCTCTTCCGATTGTAAGTGCACGGCACCGACCACAGGACCCGCCAGCAGGATTAATAAGCACATTCCTGGGGAGGGAGCTGGTAGGAACGTTGGGTTGCTCGGTCAATGGCCAGGGTCAACGGCGGCGTGGTGTATTCCGCAAATATGCCCGACTGTGAGGGCGGGCACAAGCCGGCGTGAGTAGGTTAAACGTTGAGTTTTATAAGGGCACCACGGGGTGACCAGCCCCTCCCCACCCAGCCCCACCCCTCCCACCCCCACCCAGCCCCACCCTCCCCACCCAGCCCCTCCCCACCCAGCCTCACCCAGACCCTCCCTGCACGACGGACACAATAATCCCCTGTGGGCTGGTGGAAGCAGTGGGTTCCTACCAGTATAATACACTTAGAAAGATCATGTTGAGAAGCAGCAGTCAAGAGGATAGGTGGTCCAGTGTGTCGTTTCACCGCTGGGCAAGACACATTGCAGGGTCCTCGGAGGCTAAGCACTCGCTGACACCGCTCTGCCATCCACTTAACGCAATTGACCCCTCGTTAGCCTGCGTAGGGCAAATGCTGATGATGCTGAGATAAATCCCGATTTTTTTGCATTTGCGGAATGACATTTCTAAGCATTTTTTAATAATGTTTCCCAAGCTAGAAACCCGAACATTCAAACAATCAAGTCAGCAATCAATGAAATATTTTGAGCACTGTTATCGTTGGATCTCGCCGAATTGTAAAAGTGCTCCATGAGGCTTACATTTTATTTTTAATTTAATCTTTGATCATTGTGGCGAGCAAAACCCAGTGGAGACAGTGAGTCGATTGCCATTATGCGTTTACTTTTTTCAATCCATGAATATCAAACTAACTTTTTTTTACTTTGACTAGGCCTATAAGGCCAATACATTCTGGTTATAATTAGTCTGCTTTTCGGAATGCAGGAGAAAAATAGTAAAAGAAATGCCCAAGAGCATTTGTACACTAATGAATCTCGACAAAAATGCGGTTAATTTGCATTTGCCAAGATTAAATTACTCGCTAAGCTTCGAGGTTAATACTGTATATAGTTACCTGGAAATTACGTGCTCACGTCTCTCCCCTTTCTCGACATTAGTACAACTTGGGCTGCGCTGTCTTCGCAAATAAAAAGATTAAGTCGAATTTTAATGAAGTATTTTTAAGGCGGTGGAGCGGTGGTGCGGTGGTTAGCGCGCTGCACTTTGAACCCTGAGTTTGGTTCCTAGCCACTGCTCACATCAGTGGCGAGTGGCAGCTTCTCCCCGCCTCAACATATTCTACTAACCAGCATGGTGAACTATATGATCACACGATGCAATGTTTTACGTTCAAGGCGTACGCAACATTCCACTTAGAATACATATTGACGGACTAGTGCTTAGTGGAATTTATTACGTTGACTTTACATAGGAAGACTCCACTCATCTGAGGAATAGGTTCTGTGAAATATCCACAGATTGTTACTGAGTTATGGATAATAGGACTCAGTCACGGATAATAGGAGTCATGGATAATAGGAGTCATGGATAATAGGATCAATGGATAAGTTGAGTTGTATGTTTGTTTTTTAAGAGTGGGTATAAAGAGACAAGCTCTTCCTCGCAGGTATTTATTTAATTGCCTAATAAAACTTTGACAAGGCCATGTTAATTGTAATGAAAATGTTAGTAGGTTGGATAACATTGCCAATTTCCAGCGTGTAAGGGGGGGCTGTTAACGGTGTGTTTCATAGCACGCAATATCCAATAAAGAACCGTATACGCCTGCCTTGACAACAACGCAACCTCGCTTGATCGCGCCACATTCTAAGTCTAAATACTCCGCGTGTAAAATGCAAGCGCAAAAAAAAATAACAGATGCTCTGCTTGAACGCTCGCCAGCATGCAGCTCGCTCGTTTAATCTGGCGACTTTTAAACCGAAATGAAAGAAGCAAAGGGGAAAATAAACTTCAACGCTAATTGCATTCCAGTGAAGGACAGTTTTTTTTTGGTGCGCTTGCTCTTCGATGCATTTCGGTGCCTTGCCTGCAGAGGAGGAGGAGGGCTGGATGAGTCGGTCTAACGAACGACACGCGATACGCTGCGTGTGGGCCCTGTTAGGCAGCTGTGCACTCGGTGAGGAGAGAGGTTCGGGGCTGTCCTCGGGGTGAAATCACGTCAACGTAGCCCTGAACCCAAGGCGTCCGCTCAAATGTCCCCGTTTTTTTTGCCGAAACGATAATCGTAACGCGCCTTCCGTATTCGAGGCGCAACACTTTTTTATTAATGTTTCACGAGCGTGGCACAAGTTCCCTTTTTATTATTGTTATTATTGTTGTACATTTGTTAAGGAACTTTTTAAAAATAATCGATGACCCCTTTTGCCCAAATGAGCAGTGTTGTGTTGTACTTATCCATTGACGATCTAGATAAAATTATAGAAATTACTCGTTCCTTTGGCGGTGACCGGTTTGTCTAAAGATAGGAGGCATGGATAACAGGAGTCAGTGTCGGCTTGTACCTGACCCGAGGTGTTTAGTCGGACATTGGACAGCCTCTTTGTCTGCCAGTCCGAGTCACCCTCGGGGAAGACAGTCGCGTAGCTAAATGGGGTTTTACTCGGGGAAAGAGATTCTGAATCGTCAAGCGAGCATAAACCACCATCACGCGAACTCCGGTCATCCTCGCAGCGGCGGATTTTGGCTCGACCATCGAACAGCGACGGTCACCGCGTCCCCACCTTTGAGGTGTGCTTCTGCGGCCGTCTGGAACGCTCTTCCGACATTAAGAAGCCACAGCGGGTGATCTAGATTGGAAACTCATTTCTTTAGAGCAGCTTTTTTTTGCGTTTAGTTTGTTGTCCTTCACCCGCACCTCCGACGAGCACGGTTGGCTAACGTATGGTGTGAAAGAAGTTCAACATAACGCATAGAAAGAGCATCACATCCTCCTTGTTGGCGTGAGGCCTGCGGTAAGCGCTGTGCAAAGTTCATATTTGTATACTAGCCAGCTGGTTGCAATGATCACAAGTGGCATGAAGTGATGCTTTATATTTTATTTTCCTTCCCAACCTAATTGAAACCAATTCCTCTGTATCTCTTGAGGGCACTCAGCCGATTGACGACTGCCGTTCGTTATTCCGAAGTATTCCGCGTAAGATGACCTTTCGTGGGCTTTTCATGAAAATTATTTAGGCACTTTTAACCGGCGGCGTGTCCAGCTATCCCTGAAATCCGCCTAGACTAAGAGCTGTTTTGACAATTTTAGAACAGGAATGGAGATACCAATGTGGAACCATTTGTTTCCTTGACAGTTGAAGGATGGCAGCTGTTTATCTGCAGTCTGCAATTGCCCGATTGGCTTTTGAGGAAAAAAAGTGGCAGGTGTCAAAAAAGGTATTCAGTTGAGGGATGTTCTTGTTTCTTCACTGAAACGACACTTTAATACGCGCCTGCGTATTGAGTCAATTTGAGCGTAACACTTTGCGTTCGTGTTTAACGAGTTGACGCAAGTTAACTTTTGTTGAATCGCACATTTTACTTGGGAAACTTTTAAGAGAAATCGGTGACCCTTTGCCCCAACGAGCAGTGTTGTGTTGTACTCATCCGTTGCCGAACCTTACGATAGAGGACAGATAGGATTGATTTTCACAAGTGTGCTGCATAATTACACTGTCATTTTTTTTATTCAGCCACGGTGCAATGATTACCGCAACGCATTTGAAATTCAGTTGAAACAGTGGGACAAGTTTATTCAATCTTCCCGCCTCTGTTCACTCATCAGGTCGCATGTGGTAGAGCAAAGTGTGGAGTCCTCCCACCTCTTCCAAGACGTCTGGCCAGTGTGGAAGAGTAGGCCAAGTACCCTCTAGCAAGGCTTTCTAGAGCTCCATCTGGTGGAGGCCCTTCCAACAGTCGCAGCAAAAAATTGCAGGGCTGCACTTTAATCTCATTGCAATGTAAATTCAAAAGAAATACAAATCACTGGAATACCGTATAACCTCATTTTTATCGTTTGATAATATAAGACGGGTAAACATCAAATAAATACGTCACACGGGAATATGCTTCATCGGCCGTAGCCCGCTTGCAGACGTTTTCGTCGTGACGTTGACTTTCGTTCTCGAGGTGCGTCGGCATTGTTTAAATCCCTCGGGACGAGGGGGGTGGGTGACGGTGGGCGGGAGCTGTTACGCCATTCCGCTTGGAGAGATAATATTAGAAAGTCCTTGGTTGCTTCCTCTCCCGTGGCCGGCTGGTAGCAGTGGGATGCCGCGCGTGATTTATCAGCGCGTTCATCGCACTCGACTTTCAACTGCGCCGGGCGCTAACGCTAACGCTAGCGGAGAAAGAGAGAGAGAGAGAAAAAAGGAAACGATCGATTCCGCGGGCGGGCCGCGAAGCGCCCGTTGCTCCGTAACGTTCGACAGGAACGGCGGGATCGATCCACGATGGAAAACGATACGACACGGTCACGGCGATAAAGGAGGGCCTCCCGACGGGTGACGGCTTCGCTCATCCTTGTAAGCGGCGGGGTAACGGGGCCCTCTGGAGCGAACGTTTTGAGCCAATCAGCCCGCTTCCGTTGGCGGGTGTCGCCTCTGTATGCGTGTGCGTGTGCGCGTTGAACTTCTTTCGCGCATCGTACGTAGCCAACCGTGCTAATCGGAGGTTGCTTTACCGCCGCGATGTAGGTTTGAGTTGCGAACGGGGAGGATCGATTTAAACGCCCCCGTGGCCTCGGCCGGCTATTCGTCCACGGGATCTTTTAAGTTTGACGATTGTCCCGATCCGTGGAGCTTGTCCAGCGCATGCTTTCTCACGTGCAGAGCGGTTCGAGAATTGCGTTCGTGGAACTTAATCGCATAGCGCCATCAAGTCTGGGATGCTGATGAGCAATCGCAGCGGCAGCCAACACAGCCACGTTGATGTTTTGCCGACGATCATCTTTTCGTGGGTATTTTTGCCAAATGATTCATTGCCCTTGACTTTGGAAACTGATTGAGCACCTAAGCTCACAGGTGGGATTTTTTTTCTTCGTTTCTCTTCACATCTAGAGACAATATCATTGTTTTACACCACGATCGAGCCAACGGAACGTTTGTTCGGAGCACCTGACTTGGCGATTCGATGGGTCGTATCAGAGCAGACCTCTGCGGAGTCTTTGCCTTGCGCGCCGGCGAAACAGCAGGGCCCTGAAGAAAGAGGCTCGCTGCACGATTCACGATGGACCTGCGAACGCTTTTGTAAAAAGAAAAAAAACGGCTGGAAATTCTCGGGCTGTGAATAATTTGTCGGGGAGCATACGCCATCTCCGTTTGTTCAATCGGATTTATGCCGCTGCCACGCCGTTTGTTTCCATGCTGGTGTGAAGCCGGGGGAGTCCGATGTCCCAAACGGCACGCGTCAATCGCGACCCGGCTTTCCTTGACCCGAACCCAATGGTCGCCGCGCCGTCACACGTCCGCGCTCGTTTCAACGCGGGTCCCGCGTCGATTGGTACGGCGGTGCTCGGAGGATGCGAAAAACTGAAAATGTTGACAAGTAAAAACAGTACAATAGAACAACACATATACTCCCCCCCCCCCCGCCTGCCTCTGATGAGTCCGGTTTGCCAGATATCATCCAAGCCCCTGGTAATGCGATCCAGAACGTCAGGATGTTGCAATGTAAGGAGAGGATGTGGAATAATTTTTTATTTATTATTAAAGAACACACACAACGCGTTTATTTTGTTTAACCGGCTGCGAACTCAAGAGAGCAGGATAGTCACATTTGCGAGAGCGTCTTGCCGATGATTGCTGGGCATCGTCCCAACTGAGTGATTTGTGGTTTCATTTGACAAGTTGGCTCCCTGATGCCGCCACACAGTGGCCTAACTCTTGCGAATGGCATCAGGGGATCTGGAGTATTATCACTGTGTAACACGATTTTTCTACTCTTTGGTTCTTTAGGTAAAGTCACGTAAGTATAAAATTAAAGAAAACACTTTTTAATAAAAACAATTTATTTTGGATTACTTTTTTTATTTAAAAATTTTATTTTAAAAAGTTATTTTATTTTATACCTACGTGACTTTACCGAAAGAACCAAAGAGTATGGAACATTGCAGTCACAAAAACTTAAGATCTAAACCCGATTTTTGTTCCTGGGTAGTAAATGTTATTTCCTAATTGCTTAGTTCAGAAAATGTATAATATTCCCCACAAACTTTGCTTCTGTGTCCAGGACTTTACGTGAAGGAATGACACAAATGCACACCACTTTTTCTCATTGAAAATAGGTACATTTCAAAATATCACTGTCCTGGTCACAAAAGCAATGTTTGTGGGAAATAATAGCCATTTTCTGTACTTTTGAGGCATAAGCAATTAGGAAATAACACTTACTACCCAGGAACAAAATAAAACAATTTTTTTGTTCCACAGTCTTCTGATTATGATGCAGCCATGTAATGTATGCATGTACATAGCCAACCATGCTAATTGAACATCCAAAAGCACTTCTAAATAAATCAGTTTGTCAATCTAGACGATGATTTAAAAGTGCATAGCTCCAGTGGCTTCCTAATATCGAACGGAAGAGCGTTCCAGACGGCCACAGGAGCCCATTTGCAACTCGCGGCGAACGGAGCGCTAACGCTAGGCCGTGTGCCTGCCAGGTAGTAAAAACATTGTAATGAAACTGGCATATCCAGGATTATGTAATTGTGTTATGTCATTTTTCCGGTTTGTTATTGTTCCCCTAAAAATCAACGTCTAGTTTTTTTTGTTGTACCTTCCAAATAAAACAAAAAGGCAAAATTAAAGGAGTCTTGGTCGCAGGGATATTGCGCCGTGCATTTCCAAAGTTGACTTCTTTAAAGGAAACTCGCCCGCCTCCCACGCGAACGAAACGTCTCCGTGGAGTTTAACTCCGCCGTGCCGCGGCCGACAATGTGCTCGAAGGCCTGCGAATAATTAAAGAGCCGTTAGCCGCCTGATAGATTAGATCGAGTTCCTGTGCGAATGGACTTTTGAGTGCATTTTTCCCAGGAAAGGTACAAGCACTTTGTGACTTGAAAGGTACAATCTGTTCCTCATACAACTGCCACACATGGCTACTATCACGTGGACCAAGCGTAGGGATTTTTTTGTTGTTGTGGGGCCGCGTTTTTTCATTTTTCATTTCTCGACGATCTTTGCCGTTATCCTCAGCTGCGCTCCGGCGTTAACGGCAAACACGCACTCCTGGCTGTCGTTCAACTAATTAGAACGTCCCCTTGGGGAAATCACAGTCCGTCCGCGTAGCACATTCAAGTTATCTACTAAAAGACTGACCTAGACATCCCCGCAGAGTTCTGAAAGAAGGGAAACCCAATCCCCGAGTCGCCATTAACAATGCATTATTATTTAAATATAGCAACGTTCATTCCATTTGTCAAATGTCGCCTCTGCAAGGTTATATACTCCGCGTCGGCAGTGAGTTGTTTCTCAGCGTGCGTGTTGCGTACTGCTGCTCTTACTCCACACAACGAGCGCAGCGTGTGTATGCAAGTGCACATCGTGTGTGTGTGTGCAACGGTGGCTTAGCGAGTGGTCCGTGCACATTTCAGCAATTCCAGCAGCGCAAGTTAAGATTCCTTCCTGGCCAAGCACACCCTTGTCCGTCACTATTATCATTATTAAAATCTGGACATTACACCGCTCTTAGGTTGACTCGGCCCAAACATGATCAACTGGTAAGGTTTTCGACCACCAGCACTGAGGATTTACACAAAGGCAGCCTGGCCTGAATGGACCTCCGTGTGCAGCTGTGACCTGAAATTGGCGGCAGGGCGTTGCAGCCGTAACACCCATGACTCACAGCAAGAAGGGCCTGGGTTCGACTCCTGACTCAGGCCCCTTTCTGCGTGTGCAGTTTGTATTCTCTCCCCCATGTTGTGCATGGGTATCCTCCGGGTTCTCTGCTTTCATCCCATAGGTAAAACATAATACTCGTGCAATGTTACTGGCATTGGCCAAGACATCCCAATTTATGAAAAATTACCCACAAATTACTCTCCAGTAATTGGTATCACAAGGAGCAACCATAGCCCCGCAAATGCAAATGCTTGGCAGGACCCTCCTGAAAAAGACAGTCCTGAGACTCGATGAGGCTTCCTTGGGTAAACAAGAGAAATGATAAATAGTCATGAAACGCTGCTCACTAAAAACGTCTGTGATGAAAAAAGAGCTCCATAGCTTATCGGATTTCTCCACAGACAAATACAGATTCTGATCAAGATTCCGAACGACACTTGCCACAGGCAGCCCCCCGTATGGAAGGGCTACACAGAGGATCTTTGTCTTCGCAGCGCGTGGATTTGTCGAGCAGTGTCACGGATACCTCGCTCTTTTTTCTCGCTCATGCATGATTAATTCTCTTCACAGAGATTTGAGCAACAATCAACTGGAGGACATTGATGCCAGCGCTATGATGAGCCGCCTGCTAAACCTGAAGGAAGTGTAAGTATTTGCTCCGTGTCCGCCGACAACTCGGCCATCGTGTGCGGTTCGCACGCACGTACAGCGTGGGGGGAAACGTTACAACGCGTGGCGCTTTCTCCCTGCGCGCACACGCCCTCGCGCATTGGCCTTCTCGCGAATGGTTGCTGTAGGAAAACGGCACGGAGAGCAATCGTGAATGTGAAATATTGTTAACGTAACAAAAAAAAGTCAAAATTCTGTTACCTTATTTTGCATTCATGCATCCGTACAATGCGTGGCTTTATTTTAAGTTACATAATTGTTAGCGCTTTAATTATGATTAATTTTGCGGTTTTTTTTTTCAGAATACATTGGAAAATCTTTACATTCGGACATTATGCTCAAGTGTTGGAACCATCGTCAATACTGATGTTTTCCCCACGTTAATTAAACACGAAGCTAGTGCCAAATAACGTCATACGGCCCGTGATGAATGTTGATTGCCCCAAACACACCCAAAATTAACGACACCTTTGTGAGTAGGTTCAACGTTGCTGTAGGAACAGCCGATTATTTTTTTTTTCTTCTTCTTTTTAAATCAAGGCGTGCAACATTTCAACGCAAATATGTATTTGGTAACCGAGGACTGTAAATCAGTGTTTGGTTGCAGGAATGTTGCATCTGTATGGCCTTATATATTGGCACGAATGTGCGCTATTTTATTTTTTAAATATTTTTTTTCATAAAAAAATATCAAAACAAATGTCACAAGTCTAAAATAATATCAATGCACCATTGCCTCCCACGCCTGCATGAAGGTTTTTCTTTTCTCTACACGGCTCTGAAATTCTGAAATCAATGTGCCAGCCGCCGGCCGGCCGGCGGGGCGAGTGTTATATTGACCAGTTGTTTGAAAAGAAGTTCGCAGGCTGCCCCGTAGCTGTAAAGCGTCGTTGGAGACCTGCCTGCCAACAACGAGCAAAACAATGGTGGGGTTTTTACCTTCGAAACGGTGGGAGGGGGGGGGGAGAAACAACGGAGGCTCTGTGTCACTGCCAGTGCCGATGTTTACCTCCGGTGGTGAATGCATTTTCGTATTGTGTACCTAATGGGGCATATTAATTATTGGTTGTCTGCCTAGTCTGCTTGAAAATGCCGTGCGAGCAGCTGAATGGGTTTAATGAATTGATCTTCTTAGGTTTTTTCGGTAAAGTCACGTAGAAAGTAAAATAAAATAAAAACAAAAATCACGACGTTTTGTTTTTATTTTATTTTACTTTCTACGTGACTTTACCGAAAAAACCTAAGAAGATGATTCCTTGCAGTCACGAAAGCTTCAAATCTAGAATTAATGAATTGACTTTTCAGCCTATGGTTATAGTAGTGTAGCGATGTGTTTATTCACGCTGCTTCTAACTCCCGCCTTTGTATTGCTTTTTTTCTTCTTTCTTAAATTCACTCGAGTATATTTCGCTTGTGCGGGTCAGAGTTGTGACAGGAGATTAATACATTTCCAAGTCGGGGCTCTTGCTGTGCCAGAAAGCAGCCTCCCCAAAAGATGGCTTAGGAAGTCATTTCAGTCGGCCTCTTTATCCACTCTCTATGTGCCTACGTTGAACTTCTTTTGCACCGTAAGTAGCCAACCGCGCTAATCGGAGGTGCGGGGGAAGGACAACAAACTAAACACAAACAGCTAGTTCCAAATAAATGAGTTTTCAATATCGATGATTTAAAAGTGCACAGCTCCAGTGGCTTCCTAATATCGGAAGGAGGAGCGTTCCAGACGGCCGCAGAAGCGCATCTGAAAGCGAGCGATTGCGTTGACCGTCTTTGTCCAGTGGCTAGCCAATAGCCGCTCCAAAGATGGCCGGAGTTTGCGTGCTGGTTTACGGAAAAATGTTCATCGCATGTAATTAAAACCAAACGTATACATTTTCAGAGCTAACATAAGCTGCGTTAAGTGAAAAAAAAAAAATCACATTTAATATAATGAGTTTTTTTTTTTGTCCAGTGATGGATCGACTTGGCCGAGACCTTAAATTCTCTACACTTGACAACTTGGTTTAATCTTCTTGGTTCTTTCGGTAAAGTCACATAGAAGGGAAGTAATAAAATAATAAAAATAAAACATAATAAAATAATTCTCACGACGTTTCGGCCACAACGAAAGCAGCCGTCCTCAGGTGAAAACCAGGTCTGTCGGGGCGACAGCGTCTTTACCGAAAGAACCAAGAAGATGAATCCCTGCAGTCACGAAAGCTTTAAATCGAAATTTAACTTGGTTTAATCACCGGGTGGCTGAATCCCAGATTCCGTCCCAGGATTTTGTGAGCGCTGGCTCAGTGCAACGGTCTAACCCTCTGAGCCGCCTTGTCCTTCCCACTGATTTTACACAAATCTATTCAGGGTTAAATCTCGGGATAGATTCGCAAAGCTTGACATCCACTTCAATCGTCAAGGCTTAATTGCAGCCTTCACCAGTCAAGTGTCCAATGCCATTGACCTGAGGCATTGCCTGTTGTCCCGGTCGAAGGATGAGGTTTTCATTACGGGTTCTTTTTTTTCCACATCGAGTAACTTGTCCGCCTCGAGTTAACTTGTGCTGCTCACGCACCACCCTTGCAGGAGGAACGAGAGGGAGAGAGAGTGAAGAAAAGAACACTCCACAAGCTACGCTTTTGTGCTGGCCACCAACCCAGACATGCCCTTGTCCCTGTTTGTCACGTGATACAATAATACGACCCTCATCTATATTGCATTCCTGCCATGTTACAACCCAAGCCACATTACAGCCTTGCTCGTGTGGGAGGCTGCGCACAGACTCGCGTCTTGATTCAATAAACCCGAACTCCTACTGCCGATGAATAGGATCACTGTGAATAGCCGCAGTAATGCACGCGACTGACTGCGTGTCCCGGATATCGATATAAGCACTGCATGTACGCACACCGGCGCTACCTCCAGGAACTGATACTATTTTTGTTGGAGAAGGTCAGAGGGCAGAGACCTTGAAGCTATTCGAGGCTTTCCCATATCGCAGGCACGCCACCTTGCCAAGCCATGCATGAGATTTTACTTTTTAGCGTTCAAAATTGAATAAGCTCTTATACATTTGACTTCGTCATCAAAAGGGAGTAGCCTCAAGCTCTGTTTAGGGTTTGAAATTAGTTGATTAATTCTCATTCGTGGTATATATTATCTGTGTTGTTTAACTTTTGACCACCGTATTTGTCATGATTGGACTTTACCTTTACCGTAATGATGATTGCTATTGGCTTTTATCATGGCTTGTCGGAATTCTTTCTATATTGTGAGCATAGACGTCTTTACTGCTACTATTATTCTTGTTTTTGACTGCATTTCTCTCAGATTTTATCTGTACTAGTGAGTCTAGTTTTTTTCTTTTCTTTTTAACATACAGCACTTGGATATATTTTGATATGAGAGGCGCTTTTTAAAATAAAGGTAATTGCTATTATTACACCATCACTTACCGAATAATTATCTCAAACACCGGGTGCTTTGGTGCCTCCATATATACTGTGTGGGAGGCACATGGTGCAATAAACGATGATCGCCATTGTCAGCGATCATCTGCCCATGGCGTTGCCATCCCTCAAGGCTTTACGATCCCACAATCCATATTGTACATCCTGCTCAAGCACGATGCCGGTCTCCTCGCTCCATCTCCACGCTGGACGTCAATCTTGGGTGCGTTGGTTTCTCCGTCAGTTTTGCATTCCTGCGCAATTACTCGGCCCGAATTCGAGTTTCAAGTAAAACATTTTATTTTGCTCGACCCCCAGGTGAGAAGTCGAGCAACCAAGGACAGCAGAGATTTCATACGCGGTCACAAAAATGGCAAAAAAAAAACAAAAAATCTAATAAAATTACAAACAGTGAAGTGAATCGGAACGAAAATTAAATATAAAAAATAACAATAGGTTGTCTATCCTTTCTTAACACCTGATGTATTGCCAGAAAGGGTAAAACCTATTCTTATTTTTCATACTTTGACGCTGTAAAAAATGCCAGCATCAAGGAAAAATAATTGGCACCGACCCTGTCCAGAGATGTGTCCTGCCCAAGTCAACATTATTATTTTTTATTATTATTTTTATTATTATATTTTAAACTTGTCAACATGGGTGTCTCTAATTGTGGCTTTGGTCCCTGACCTACAAGTGCCTCTGCTGAGTTATCAAAGCAGCTGCCACCAACGTTACCGTGGTGACGTTGCTCTGCCCGCGACGACTGAGGAAAAAGTTTTCTACTTTTGTAAAAACAAAACAAACAAATAAACATCCCCCCCCCCCAGAATGCGACTGTTATTGACCAAATACCTGGACATTACTCAATTGGGATTGCGCGCAGCAGCAGCAGCAGCAGCATCCGCCCCCTTACCACGAAAACTTGGCAGGACCCTCCTGAACAAAGAGGCTTGAGACTCGGTGAGCCTTTCCAGGGTTAACAAAGAAACGTAAAACAAAAGCGATGGTCATAGGCGGAGTTTGGGGGGTGGGGTCGGGGGGGGCAGAGGGGGTTCACTTTGTCCCTCACATTAGGAATCGTGGGTACATATAATACATTGATTTCTAATCTTCATTGTAAACTACTAAAACAAAAATAATAAATGTGTCCAGTTTGGGGGGGAGGGGGTGGCATTGCCCCCCGTGCCCCCCCCCCACTCCAAACTCCGCCAATGAAAACGGCCCTTTATTTTCTATCTCTCTATAAAACCTGCGGTGTGATGTCTAACGACGGAGCCTCTCCATCTTCCTCGATCTTCAGCTTCTCTCAAACGGGAACTCCGGTGCGACCGCTCGCCTCGTCCCTCCGCCTGATCCCTTTCCTTCCTCATCCATCTCTCCGTGCAATTCTCATTTCTTCAGAAATCAGTTTCGACTTCTCTCCAGCTTGTGACCCTCTTAGATATGTCCCACATACACCTCCTGCCTTCACACCTCGAATTCTTATGGATTCTTTGCTTCCCTATCGGCACATTTTTCAGCTCTAGACGTATCGCACCAGCGTTGTCTTTCCGTTCTTCCGTAACACCCACGTGTCAAACACATCTAGTTTTTGTTGCGGGCAAGCGAATTTAATTCAACCGCATCATGAGTCAACTCTATTCCACTCCGTGTCTGCCATGTGCATGCTGTACGTAATTAACCATTTCCATTTGTCATAGATTACAATATTATTCGTCGGTTAACATACAAACTTCAAACAAACAACTTGCACAGGTCTGGCTGGTTTGCACTGAGGCATACCACTTGACTGGCAGGTGACTGACAAATTGCAAACGTCACAACTTCAAGTGGCCCGTCAGTGGCCTACTCGTGACAATTATTCCTGCACGGATCACAAAGCGAAGGCCACTGTATGGGATATCAACATCTGTATGCAGCAACTGGTCCCTGTCATGGGAACGTGGAGTTTCCACTGCTAGCTCGTTGCCGCTGACGGTGACACTTTGACTTTAATAACTGCGCGAAGGATTCGTATCGTGAAACTATTTTTTAAAAAATGCACGTTTATACGCTTAAATCTTCGCACTTCACGGCGAGACTGCGTGATTTGAGTCCGTTTTGTTGGGTGATGCCGATGCTGATGCCGCCGCTGCTGCGTTGGCAATGGGTGCACAAGCACACGTAACAAAAAAACACACAAATATACACAATAGGCAACGTTTCAGGTAATGGCCCTTCTTCAGGTAATGGATTTATTTGCTTTGAAGAACGGTCATTGCCCCGAAACGTTGCCTGTCATACATATATATCTTTTTTTCCTTTTAAGGAAATGTTATTGATGAATGTGTTGAGTTTTATAATCCTCATCCATCCCCCTTTATTGTTATGTTCTCTGCGGTGATGTAGAGGCTCACGTGGTTGGTGCCCGTGACCCGGGAGGTACCAAATTCAATTCCCAGCCAAAGTGGGAATCCCATCTATTTAATAAGTGGGGGAGCGGTGGCATACTGATTCACAACGCTAAAACTAAAAAACTAAACTTTTTATTTTACCAGGTAAGGCCCACTGAGCTATATAGCTATTTTTTTCAGAAGCAACCTGGCTATCGCAAATGATAGCCAAACGAAGTGCCTTACCACATGGAAATTTATAGCAGCCAAATACTCTGAACGCATGTTGATTCTAAACCGGGGTACCCGGGACGAAAATCCACGCGACCACGGGGAGAACATGCAAACTCAAAATATTCAGGCGTCAGGGTCGGGATCGAACCCACGACCTCCTGTATACCAAGCGAGGTAGTTAACATTTCGCCACCGCAACGCCCCTAACATCACTGGCAACTGACCTCTGCTCCGGCCCTGCTCCTAACCCTATTTACCAACCTGTACTGACCAGCATGGTGAAGTATGGTCAAACAACCCCAATGGCTGACCCGACATTGATCCAGAAGTGCGTTGACCCAACCGAAGAGCTGTAACTAAAATAAATAAATGTGCTCCCAGTAAAAATGGGAATGTCCTTAAACCGGCTGGCTGACAGTTTGCTTGTGGTGGGGTGATGTGTGGGTTTCCACACCTATTCCAGTCTGTTTGGACAGTGGTAATATAGGCTAAGGGTCCCTTGAAAGGTAAAGGCCCCTTGACTGCGGGAGCCTCAAGTGCTGTTTGCAGGTCATACCTCTGCCTTTCACTTGTTTTACCTCAGTAAACGAGCAGCGTCTTTGTAGATAAGGGTTCGATTGCTTTATTGTGGCAATAGATCGACAGCAGTAGAACACTGTTTCCTAATTTTAGCCGGGGAGGCCGTGTCTAGTAATACTAATAATAATCTCAACGTGTAACACAGCACAGCGTTCGTTCATTCTCAAGGCGAGAGAATGATTCGGTGGTGTGAGGAGGAACCACTGCCAAAGGGTGGAAAGGCAGCAGCTGGGCAGTCAGCCGACGCCTCCGTTTAGCACGGTTGGCTACGTACGGTGCGAAAGAAGTTCAACATACATGCATACACACACTGCAATACATCCTCGCTGCCCCACCCTCAAGCTCTGTTGTCCTTTATACATTAAGGTGTTTCGGCCAATTTATGAGTGTTTGCCACCGATCAGCACGGTTGGCTACGTACGGTGCGAAAGAAGTTCCACATACACGCGTACATGTGGGAAGAAACTGGAGCAACGGGGGGGGGGGGATGGGAAACACCTATCTGTACTGTTGGTGGGTTTTTTAAATTGAACTTTGTGTGATGTCATTCTTTGCAATGCAATATTTGAACGTGTTTTTGTCCTGCTGTATGATGCGCGTTAATGTATCTCTCTCTTCTCCCGTGTCGTCTTTAGGAAAGTGGCTCACAATGAACTCACAGAAATAGCAAGCTTTGGAAAATCATCTGAAAACATCACCGTCTTATCCTTGTAAGTAAAGATAAGGTTTCGGAATGTAATTAAACAGTACAAACTTGCAGAATGGAATTTAATGCAGTAACAGCATTTGCAACTGTATCCCATTTTTAAGCCATGGATGCTACCCGTATGCTGTCAGATTTATCCATCTTCGAGACACATTCAACAAAAAATAAGCACGGATTTCTTTTGGGGGGTGATGGATTGCATTTTTTTCGCTGGCATATGTTAACTACCTCGCCTGGTGTGCAGAAAGTATTGAGTTCGATCCCGACCCTGACACCTGCTGCTGTATATTTGGAGTTTGGATGTTCTCCCCGTGGTCACGTGGATTTTTCTCCGGGTGCTCCTGTTATTTCCTTCCACATTTAGCTACACCGCGCGTTAAGAATATTTGCCCACTGTGCAATATCTCACAGTGGGCTTTACCTGGTGAAATACAAAATATTTAATAGTTTTTTGTAGGTACTTTAAATATTGTGATGTTTACTCGTGTGTGTGTTTACTTGTTGTCAATGGGAGTAAAAAATCTTTCCTATCGTTTATCTTGACGTGCCATTTTTGCGAGTTCCATGTTCATGGTATAATTACAAACAAAATTTTTGTGCAATGAAATTCGCGTTGTGCGCAATGTATGTGCGTTACACACACGCGCAGCTGCGTCACATCAATTGCAATTACTGTGTTGGTACCAACAGATCTCCCCTAGGTCAACTCAGGCAAAAGGGAATAATGAACTTTGTGTATTAATGCCGCCATTTAAAGAACGCAAAGGCAATGGACTATTTCCCCTTTCATGAGGCGTTAAGGATATAATCGGCCGCTCGCTAATAATCCTGGCCTCGCAGAAAAAAAGCTCACCACGTCAAACAAAGTGGACCTTTGTCTTTGCGTCTGAGCACGCGTGTTCCTGGGCCGCCTTTGCATGTGTGTGGTTTCCACATGGTTACACATGTCCGTGCGTGTATCAGCTGTGCATGCTTTCACATGTCTGTCAGTGTATGCATTGGCATGCGCAAGTGTCTACACACGAATGCGTGCGCGTGCGTTAAGGGGAGCGGTGGTGTAGCAGTTAGCGCGCTGCGCTATGAACCTGGCGACCCGGGTTCGATTCCCGCTCACGGCCAACACCGGTGACGATTATTTGAACCGGTCCTGGGCCTCCCCTAGGTCGACTCAGCCTCAATGAGTACCTGGTGCGGTGCGTAAACATCACCACTGGGGAGACAAAGGCGGTCGGGCGTGGTGCTGGCCACCCATCCCCCCGTGCCGGCCTTCATCGGTGCTCGCTAACAGCACTTGCCCCAACAGTCTGTTAAGGCTATATGGGGGATCTTTGTCTTTGTGTTCCGTGCTTGAGTACCCTTATGTGTATAAGTAAGTGCCTGCCAGATTGTAGCACTTAATCCACCAGCTTCACAAACATTCCCTACCTTTTTGTTGCTCCATCTCAGCTAATCTGCAACCTACATAGCTTAAGCAGCCCTGCTGTTTAACCGTGAATACCTCGTCGCAATCATCAGCACTCCTCTCTTCCTTTTATAGTAATTTCTTCTGAATACATCTTAGAATAGCATTCATGAGAATTCGTGATATCGGACGATTTTTTGCTGTTTTAAATATATATTGTGATTTGTTCCTATATAAATCCGTTGCCAAATAGATGTTTTCTTGCATGCACCGGCTAAATTGACCTTCGATGTCACTGTAACTCGCAGCTTCCACACGTGAAATCGCCATGCATGTGCAATAAGTAAAAATCCACTACAGCTTATTCCTTTGTGCCAGGCTTACCAGTGGAAAGCACGGACAACGATGGCATGCGATAGCCGTAGGCCACGTGATGAGATCCTAATCTTACGCCGTCACTATGACCACTGTGTAAGCAAATCGGAGGTGTTGTAACCTAGCTGTGCACTTGAGCGTGGTCGTTCTTAAGTCGTGAAGCAAACATGGCATTGTAAATAAATAATCACGTTTCTCCTTTAAAGAAACTCTGCCCGCCATGCCGAGCTTGTCATCTACCCGGCGGTTTGGACCTCGACATGGCGCGTGAGATCGGGTTAAAAAAAAAATTGACGTGCAAATCCTTTGGGTTGAATTCAGGGCCTTTTTTTTTCCTGTCAAGATATAAGCACGGACCCGCAAGATCTGTTTGGAACCTCTGCCGCATCGATCGGGTCAAAGAAACGTCTCGCGAGATAAGGGATGTACAGTATGATCACGTTGCAAACTTGACACTGTGAACATCTGTTCACCCATTGACCAAGAGTCTTGACTCTTTTAAGCTTTAACCGAAACGTCACTGCAACTGCTCCCTCACGCCACCGCAGGCAGAAGGGCCTCCACTCGAGGGAGCTCCACAGAATCTCTCTCTCGACGATAAGTCATTTTGGCCTACTCTTCCACTGTGGCCAGACATTTCGATAAAAAAAGGATCAATAGTGCCCACACTTTACCCTGCCACTTGCGACCGGCCAATCACCTTTAACTGTGGGGCGTTCCCATGAACACTGCTGGGTTAGACGTAGTCGGGCCAATTTGAAAAACCGTAGCTTATTGTTTTAAAACTGCCGACGCAGCGAGCCCATGTGTTACACCACGACGGGATCCCTTGAACTGTAACGATGAAGACAGAGTGAACATTGTTTAACCCCTCTTTGTTAATCGCAGTCCACATTTTCACAGGGGGTGGGCAGATATCAGAGAGTGGGCACTAACTTTGATGGGTAGCGAAAGAAAATGCGACAAATTCCGTTTGTTGTATTGCACTTCTGCGCTCCCACTTATATTCTACCCACCTCCAAGCTACACTGACCGGCATGCTGAAGTACGGTCATATCACCCGGGGGGGGGGGGGGTGGTGGTGGGCAGAGGCCCTCAATTTGCAGTGGACTGACAAAGGGCTGTACATGTGCACATTGATGTGACGGCGTGCATTTGGCAACTTGCGTGGTTTAAAATGCGTACCCTTATTGGTTTCAACGGAGTCCCCGGGGCGTCGTGTTGACTTTACGTTGAGCGTAGTTTGGGTTCATCGCCTCGTTTCACGAACTGTGGGAGAGGAAAAGTTTACAACCCTAATGGGTGGTGGGAATCCAACTTTCTCTTTGAATTGCGACGTGTGCTGGTGAATTCATTGTAATCTCTGTACACTGCTTAACAACATTTTATACGTAAAACCCCACCAGCCGTTTTCTGTACACGGCTGGATGAAAGTGCCTCCCATTCTTGAAGGCCAACAATGTCCTCTCGCCTCTTTTAACAACTGCAGTCATATTTGGCGGTCCGTGCGCTCCAATTTCATCACTCCCATGGCGCGCGAGCTGGCAGCCCTTCCAGAACTGCTGTAAAAGCTCATCGGCATAAAAGTTTCGGGTTTTGGATATGGATTCAAGGATTCTTTTGTGGGTTATTGTTGTCGTTTGCCAGTCCTGTGTTGTGGGATTGTGGCTTTTAAAAATCCCCTTTTGTTATGTCCACACAGCAGCCATTCACGTGCCAGGGACCACAGGCTGCCGTTTTCTGAACCGCCCGGGACGAAGCTATTTTTAATATTCTAAGTGGTGATGTTTATGAAAACAAACTTTGACAAAAAAACACACACACGCACAGCAATAAAAGCGAGGCTATCGGCTTCGTGCATTTGTTTAAAGTGGCCTCTTCATCGAACGTGCCATCATGTGTCTTTTCTCTCTCTCTCTCTCTGGGATCTATACGGGATAGCCAGCTTAGAAAACATAAAAAAAAGAATTAACTCCAAACTTGTTCTAAGTACTCGCAAGTATTTACCTTGCAGTGCATTATTTGTTCCGTCACTATGAGTGTTTGACCTTAAACACTGGCAGTGAGCAAATAAAGTTTAAATAATTACGGTGGCCTTAGTCATCATGGTGTGTGCCCAGTTTGGCCTCGGGCTCAAGGTAAGCCGAATATTCAGTACAAAGACATCTGATAATACATTTAGCTTTGGGTCACTTTGCAAAATCGGAAAGATAAACTCTTGTGCCCACAATGATCTTTCCCTAAAACCTGTCAAAAAACGAGTTAATTCCCGTCTAAAAAAGGATTTACAGGAACTGCTTTCATCTCTGTTTGTGGCTTTACAAACTAACAAAAAAGTAAAAAAAAAATTGTACATTTGTTTTGCCGATAACTCCAGCATCCTTTTTTGGTGTATTGCATTTTAGCACGTGGGCTTTCGCGACCAATAGTTTTTTTTGTTAGATCCTGTAGATATTTAAACCCACCACCACCCCACACAGCCAATTCGCAATGTTTTGCTTACGTGACAACCCTCACAATTGGCTGTGTCGGGTGGTGGCGGGTTTAACAAAACATTGATATTTATGCGATCTAACCCGACAAAAACCTCATGGATTGCATAGCATTGTCAAACACTGTAGAAATGACATCGACAATAGCTTTATTCATTCATAAGGTGTCTGGAAAGATTTAAATAAGTACATAATGTGCGTGCATATATGCTTTTGAACTTGATAGCATGTGCTGTTCTCTCGCTGGACATTGAAATCCACGCTGCAACACACTGCTTTAATTTTACTGATTCCAGCAAAGGCTTTGGGTGATTGAAATTGTATGCAGTGTAGTTGTCAGTAATAACATACACGTGCTTGTGTTTTTTCCTGATAAATCTGCTGTGCACGGTGGATATTTTAACTTGTGATTGTTTTTGTTTGCGTTTTTTGGGTGACGGCTTAATTACCATTCGGAACGTTCCAAATACAAACTTTGTGAAAACGTCTCCGGGGATCCGAAGCAGATGTGAAGAAATGTTAAATCATCTTCGCATGAATCTGTTCACATAAGAATGCACGAAAAAAAAAACTACCTTAGAGCTAATTGTTTGATTACACTGCTGGATGAAGGCTTACTCAGGCCCTGTCAGCCAATGTTCGTGCATACTTCACTTTGCCGGACAGTGCCGCTTTGTAACGAGATGGGAGGTCCAAGAACAGCTCCGATATTTGCTCGCCACTAATGCTACCCATTGTCGGAAATCGAACTCGGGTCGCCAGGTTTGTAGTGCAGAGCACGAACTACTGCGGCACCGCTCCACCCAAAGGCCAAACTTTTTACACACTCTTTGTTTTTTTTCGGTAAAATGACGTAGGTTCCTGAAGAAGGACGCTTGTGTTGCGCCCAAAACGTCGTGATTTAATTTGTTTTAATTTTTTACCTACGTGACTTTACCGAAAAAGCCACGAAAACTTCAAATCTAGGGCCAAACTTTTAATAACAACAATTAAATCCGAAAAGCGTGCGGGGTGCTGAGTACAATCCGGACTTCACGCTAAACGCCAATTACATTCGGCCAAAGTCACCGACTTAGCCGGTCGTATTTGTCGCACGACTGTCCTTACGTTATTCTGTTCTTACGCTATTCTCATGCATGCTCCTCTTGCGCATTGCATTACGGTCAGGAGCTGAAAGCCAACGACGCGATATGTAACGATAGCGTCAGCGTCTCAAACTGGCGCCTGGGACGGTGCAAAGGACATGCGGCCTTGTTCTTGTTTCTGGTGCTCTCAGATACAACTATTAACTATGAAATAAAAATAAAATATTTTACCAGTTACGTAGCTCTTTTTCAGAAGCGACCTGGCCACAAATGATAACGTAACGAAGCCTTGGCTTGTCGCGTGGAAATTTAGACCACTCGGAACTCTAAACGCACGTTGATTCTAATTGTGGAGGGATAAACCGGAGGACGCGTATAAAAATCCACACAACCCACTGGGGGGGGCGGGGGAGACACGCAAACCCCAAATCTACAGGCGTCAGAGTCGGGATTGAACCCACTACCTCCTTCATACATCTCCTAGCGGCCGTGGCGCCCGCGCTCACAACGTGCTCCGTACTCCCCAGCGTAGCCCACTCTGTTTGCACCACAGACAAACGATTGTTTTTTCAGCCGAAATCCACCCCCCCCCCCGTCCGTTTGATTTTTCGCCTTAAATAAATCTGTGCCAAGAGACCTCGCTTTGAAGGCGCTTCCCTAATCAGCACTAATTCCTCGCACGCAGTCCGATTTCCATTTCAGTTTGCGCCCTACATGTGTAAGCCACATGAGCTGCTTATAGCTATAAACACCATCAAAGTTGACTCCACGTGTGTGACATTTTTTATTTTTACGACTGATGTATGGTGCCAAGGGCTCAGCACCTCGCTCGTGGTTTATGCTCAAGGCTGCAGCAGCTACGCAAACTCAGGGGCAACCCTTTAAGAAAATTGGTAGCATTGACCGAGTAATAACGCTAATTGCTCCACTGGGAGAATTAGAAGTGGGGTACTTTACGATGCCTTGCCTGAATTGCTTCCTGTGTTTGTTCCATTCACTGTTCAGACTTCAGATCGCTTTACACTGTGCAGTTTGCACACTTTTACGCATGGTCTCCCAGTGTGGCGACGAGGTTCTTGCGTATCTGCGCTGTTCTTACGTATTCGCACGTCAAGGTATATTTCTGTAGAACGATCTGTTTTTTTTTATTGAGCTCTTGGCTCATAAAATTCAAACGATGCGTTTGTGAGGTGTGGATTTCAGGCAGTGATGGAAAGGGGCCAAGGTATTAAAAATAAGATGTGCTTCTTCTTCAGGAATGTAACAATGTGTCGGATGATCGATTACAATTGCCAATTTTTAACTATTAAACTTTTTTTTATTTTACTAGGTAAGGACCACTGAGCTAAAGAACAATTTTTCATAAGCGACCAGGCCACAAATGATAGCTCTGCGAAGTGGCTTATCACGTGGAAATGTATAGTAGCCAATAACTCTAAAAGCATGTTTCGCATTGGTGGAGGGAAATACCCGAGGACCTATAGAAACATCTACGTGTCCACGGGGAGAACATGCAAACTCCAAATATATAGCGGGCATCGCAAGTGTCGGGATCGAACCCAGGACATCCTATAGACCAGGCGAGGTAGTTAACATCTTGCCACCAACGGTGCCCTGCACGGATGCTCGCCACATCTGCATCAAATAGTGCGTGTTAGAAACGATTTTTTTAAACAGTTATTCAAATTGACAATGAACGAACGGTTACAAAAATAGACGACAGAACTGGAAATGATACAATTGGAGATGGTTAAAAACGACGCAAGAAAGAAAGGATCTGGAATTAAAATCGCGTCTGAGAGCATGATCTGTTGCTTGCTTTATGCTTTCGCGGACTTGATACCGAGTGTGGGAATTCGATGCAGCGGTAGTGTTAGTGGTTAGCGTGCTGCGCTACGAACCTGGCGACTTGGGTTTGATTCCCGCTCACGACCAACACCAGTGACGATTATCTGAACCGGTCCTGGGCCTCCCCTAGGTCGACTCAGCCTCAAATGAGTACCTGGTGCGGTGTGTAAACATCGCCACTAGGGAGACAAAGGCGGCCGGGCGTGGTGTTAGCCACCCACCCCCTCGTGTTTTGTGCTGGCCATCATAGGTGCTCGGTAACAGCACTTGCCCCTACAGTCTGTTTTGGCTATATGGGGGATCTTTGCAGCATATGTTGAACCTTTTTCGCGCCGTACATAGCCAACCGTATTAATTGGAGGTGTAATGTGCGTTTGTTTGCGTATATGATAGGCATTTTGATTGTAATTCGAAAGCATATATTCATTTAGAGATATGGGGGATTACTTTTTGAATTGCCGGTTTTCAAATTCTGCTCTGATTATAGTCATCAGTGATGGGCTCTAACTTCTGTCTCGAGCCGACTTCTTCTCAGCTCGCATCAGTGTCCTCGTCACACGCATGAAGACCAATAATTTGTCATAATAAGTGGCTGCCACCCCGCCATTACATTTCTTGTTAAACGATCATTTTTACCCCAACCAAAAACCATTCTTCTCATTTATTTCTTCCCCTTCTTCTCGAGTGCAGGTGCATACGTAAAAAAAAAACCCAGTCACAAAATAAGACTCAAGTAGAACGCTCTAAACCCACAGGATGTATTCTGCTTGGGGCGGAGCGTAGTGGGGGGGGGGTAAGGGGGGTGAGAGATGGCCTCAACTTGTTCTATTCTATCGTTTAATGTGAGTGAAAAAATTCTGCGAGTGAGATTGCAATATTTACATCGCTGCCTCGTCTTGCCTGCCTGCCGTTGCTTTGCCGAAGCGCAGTTGGCAAGTTTTCCTGAGCTGTGACCGCTTTCTTGGCAAATGGGGGCCTTGAAAGATTATTTGCGCGGGTTTTTTTCCTTCTTTTTCCAAGGGAGAGAGAGGGCTTTTATCGAGGAATAGCATTTTCTCACACTTTATAAGTCCGTGGTAATGCCGGGTGGGTATTCCCAGCTGTTTAGATAGATCGGGAGCATACGGAGCTAATTTGTGAAACGTTTGACATGAATGGACAATAATCCTCAATGGAAAGATGATTCACCTGTTTCATAAAGCGGGCATGTGGCTTCACTTCACGTTTTAAGATCTCGGTTTTAAGTATTTTAAAGCTCTTAATATCATGAATCTACGGTAAAAATAATAATAATCGCGGAGCTTTATGCGTGTGCAGATA
Source organism: Lampetra planeri (assembly GCF_965212315.1). Classification (NCBI taxonomy): domain Eukaryota; kingdom Metazoa; phylum Chordata; class Hyperoartia; order Petromyzontiformes; family Petromyzontidae; genus Lampetra; species Lampetra planeri. The sequence goes on from NC_136150.1 coordinate 6,905,367, forward strand.
TATATGTATGGAAACACTGAAAGTTTAAAATCTCACAGCGCAGCTCACTTGCGCTATTGCCGATGTATAGAATCAGGCAAATGAATCAGTGTCATTTTTATAACTTGATAAGAACTCAATGAGATTCGCATCTCTTGCGATTGAGTTTTGGGTGATTATTCATTCGCCATTTCGCAAGCAGCCAAGCTTGTTTGAAAGTTTCAATTTCACTTAATCGTAAAAAAAAAAGGCAGTTTCAGTCGGCCGATTCATTCTTCTTCATTACTGAGCGTTTCACTTTTCCTTGTCAGTTTTTTTTCTTCGCTCCACCGATGGGAAAAGTACCTCCAACAAATGTGCAGATTTCACCCACAGTGAAAGCTTCACGCAAGCATCTTTTTACCGACTTTAATCTCGGGGCCTCTCACTGGATAATGCAAATTGGTGCATGATGAAGACTTAGCAACTATTTGTGATGGTCTACCAGCCTGTCCCTGTGCTCGGGCAATCAGTGAAGCTATTTCAGTGGGGGGGAATTTCAAATACGCAGCAACTTCTGTAAAGTTGAGATTAAAGACCATGTAAAATGATTGACAGTTACGGGCCAATTTGACCATGTTACATTGTCAGAATCACAAAGTAAAAATTTTCACAAATACATTTAAATCAGCAACCCTTTAATGCAAAGCAGAGAATGATAACAAAAAACTAATAAATATGAACTGTAAGTTCATTCTTAAAATGACTTGATCATTAAGCATATTGATCATGTAAACGCATGTTTGGGTAAATCGATATTTGTGCAAATCAATGATTATATTGGGACAAGCTTGACGAAAAGTGGTGGAGTCCGGTACTAAAATTTACGTTTCAATCGCAGCCCACGCGACTATGTTTTAGCATTTCACTGCGGTGGCGAGATGTTAACTCCCTCGCCTGGCATGCAGGAGGTTGTGAGTTCCATCCGAACCACAACACCTGCTGCTGTATATTTGGAGTTTGCGTGTCTCTCTCCTCGTGGTCGCGTGGATTTTACTCCGGGCCTTCCAGTTTTCCCCTCCACGTTTAGAATCAACGCGCATTTAGAGCATTTGGCTGCTGCTATAATTTTTCACGTGAGGAGCCACTTCATTGAGCTGTCACTTGTGGCCAGGTCGCTTCTGAAAAAGAGCTATATTGCTCAGTGGGCCTTACCTGATATGAAAAAATATATTAACCAGTAAATAGTTACGTGGCGTTTCATCCCAACTTTGTTTTTCGTCAACACGGTTCTTCGCTTTTAGCGGCGTATCTATTCATTGGCAAACATTTTTTTGTTATTATAATTAAAAAAATGATCATTATCATTGTGTAAACACATGTCATTGTGCGATCAGTAGTCGATTGTGTATGATGCTTCTCGTATGCTAACCTGCACCGTAGTTTATTGGGATGAGAACTTAAACTTTACGACGAGACATACACACGAGAATGGATTGTTGACTTGGATCGTTATCCCAAATTCTACTATTGTGAAGATTAAGAGGTCTATGATATGCAGTTATACCAGAAGATTATATCTACGTATTTCACACCGCGCATTTAGAGAGCATTTGCAATATTGTTATTGTAAGAGTAATTTTAATACTATATAAACTATGCATATATATTACCTATTGATTCAGCCCATCATTCATTCTGCTACCACTGTGCGGGGAAGTCGTCAATAGTGGTAGTACTATGGATAGACACGTCCCGTCATAGCAACGTGGTATTTACATTGCTGGCTCAGGGTCTCCAGTCAGGAAATGAGCAGAATCAGAATATGTATTTATACTGAAGGAATCCGATGGGCCATGAAGCTATTTATTCACAGATGTACACCCACCTCAATGTTCATTTCAGCATGAAATAACTTTGAGATGATTTTTGAGATACTTGAAACAAACACGAATGGAATTTTCTCGTTTTGTTTGAACCTCCCTTTTCGCACGTTGGGGGTGGTTAGAGTGCTGTGCTTTTGTGCCCAGCAATCTGGGCTCCATTACAGCCACCCCTTAAAAAGCCGACGTTCTCAACAACTTTAATTTGTCCGACGAGCAGCGGGAGAATGTTAAAAGGCCTGCCCAGCTGCGAGGTCCGGAGCTGTGATGCGAGCGCTCATTATTATGAGCGACCGCGTGCTCTCAGTCGCTGGGCAAAAATAAAAAAAATATAACAATTTTTGCCCTCTTTGCAGCGCGAGCCGGAAAATTACGAGGTGCTGAGATGGATAACGGACCACACGGTTTTAGTGAACTGCCTGGCGTACCACTTTGTTACCGTAAGCTCTCCGTTGACGCTTCATCTGTCATCGTAATCTACGGCACAGCGACGCGAGCCCAGCTCCAATGCAGCAAATGAGCAATCCGGAGGAGATCGGCTCGGAAACGGGTTTTCGGTCCACCTATTCGCGACGGACAGAAGTACCGCTTTGCCACTCGTTCTCTGACAGGCGTGAATGCGTGGCTGTGTTGGCAGACACCAGGCGCGTATTCACCTCGCCAGAGGTCCGACGAATGGTCACGATCCGATTAATTGGCGTCTAACTTTTTACCGTCTCGTGTTTTTTCAATTTATTTTCTGCCCGACCTCCCCCCGTTGTGTGTTTACAACATGCGATAGCGTGCCATTTCTGATGTATCAAATTGATGCATCGTTGCATACCTGGCAGGTACTACCTAGAGGTGCTCATGACAGTAGCTTCAAAATACTCTCGAAATTAGGCTCACTTAGGGAAATTGTCATCTGTTAACCCCTCTATAATGTGGGCAAAATTAAACGTACAACGTGGGCTCTGCTTTCAAGTATGCCGCGCCAAATCCGCGTCAGATACTGCTAAGTCAGTGGCCATATTTCACGTAAAGGTGGGGTCTGCCCGTGAATGATTACTTCTAATGCCAACGCAGACTGTCTCTGAGGCTACCATCACTTTGCTCCACCTTGAATGTTCTGGAGTCTGTTGCACCACTGAGAGGACAGACATATTCATCAAATTGTGATTTCAATTGCTCATACGCAATCGCAGTCATTGCATATGGATTAGGAGCCCATGGTATTGTAACCCGTGACTGTGAGGGAGTGGTGGTGGTGTCGTTGTTAGCAGGTGGTGCATCGGCTAGTTGCTGTTGTTAGCACACTTCACCGCTATCACGCCAACCCAGCTCACATCACCCCGGTGGGTTCCATTATGGTTTGGTTCCGGAGACATTGGTATCACATTATCACCGTCATCCATACGAAATTATTGAATCCTCCACACGTGAACTGGGCTCTATATGTGAATGTGCCCTGAACGTCACCGAAGTTCACTCAGCCCCAGTAAGTTTATGTCACGACGGTGGTCATGTACGGTGCCCTCCGCATCACCTCTTTGCGTGCCGTGTCGATCTTAGTCGGTGCTTGCCGAGAGCACGCTCGTGCCCCTTCATGCGACGTTCAGCTCACACACGCATTGCTCCTACGGTGAAATCACACGGAGTGAGCCCGATCCTCTCAGGCCTTAGAAGCTAAGCAGGATTGTTTTTTTGGAGCCTGGATATCGCACGGACGGGCGACCACCGGCCGGGAACAACAAGGTGCTGTTGGCCCCGTTGACGCAGCGAAAAATCCGTTGCCGTTTAGCTCTCCTCACACCTTTCCCCCACCGGCACTGTCCAGCGTGGTGAAGTATGGTCAAATAACCCTGACGGCCGACAGGGGTGTGGGGAGGTGCCCCGTTAGGTGGCGGATTGACAAACGGGTTGTACGACGCACGCACGCACGTGTGTGTATGTACGACGCACGAGTGAGTGAGTATGTTTGTAAATATTAATCCGAGTATATAATTTGTGGATGGCTTTTATAGATATATACAAAATATATATATATATTTCATGTCTGGGCTCTTGATTTACTTAACGATAAACAGTGCGCTCCGGGAGGCTCTCTGGAATGAGCAGCGTCGCTGAATCTCACCTTTTAGAAAAGCACGTGCGCGCATTTGAATTGCGTGGCTTTTATAAGCGGGGCGCCGCATTGTAAATTGTTACCGGCATGCTCGTGCAGCGTGTTTTGTGTGTTTATAAACCGCCTGTTTATTCAGCCTCTTGAGTGTTACGGGTGGCTCACATCTTGCGGGTCGAGCGCCAAAAGTTTATTCTCAAGCCAAACACGCCGGGGCTGTGTTCGGCTTTTGTACAACACTCGGGTAACCCACCTGTGAAGCCTCTTGTTCTATCAAAGTCCTTCTGCAACGACGAAAAAAAAAAGACCCCGGCGCTTTGTACATTCCCAAAAGGTTAAATCGGTCGTCTCCCCCCCCCCTATCCGCCGCGCCGTATTTGTTGTGACATGAGGGTTGTTTGTTTTTCGACTCTCTGTGAGCACGTGCATCAAACGATATTTTGGCCAAACGGAGGTGTTGCCATAGAACCAAAACATGTCAAACTCGGCAACGTGAACGTCCCAACAAAACGGAATCTGCACACAGTCACGAGCAGGGTGAATGAAAATGTGCAAGGCTAAATCTTACCATCTTTTAAATATATATTTCTTTACTTTTCGCTTCGTCCTGACTCCTTGTCCTCGTAGGATATTATGGGCAGAGATGAACAATTCTCTTCACCCTAGGCCAGACACAATTTATCTCTTTATATCAGTGGTTCTTAACCTGGGGTGCGAGATGCCCCTTTCTGCGGTGTGCGAGACACGGCCAGATTTCTTTTAGAAGGCAAATCATCGAAAACACAAATTAGGCACGGGCATGCAAGTGCAACTACTTTGTTTCATCAAACCTATATATTTATTTACATTATACTTTGTTTACGATTGAGAACAAAAGTGGTGCAAGGCTGCAGTCAAGGATAAGAACCTCTGCTTTGGAGCAAACACTATTTCTCCTTTTCCTTGTGTGTAATATACTGCCAGCTCTGCTCGTGTCTGCTGGTCGATTGATATGAAAATGCTGGTTTTATATTCCCCACTAAACATTTTTCAAAGTCTGCGTTGTACGAGTCGGAATCCAGGTTTTCCATTCCGTTGGCGTGATTCCTGTGTCTGTGTGTAGCGGTTTGCGCTACGAACCTAGCGACCCGAGTTAGATTCCCGCTCGCGGCCAACATCAGTGACGATTATCTGAACCGGTCCTGGGCCTCCCCTAGGTCGACTCAGCCTCAAATGAGTACCTGGTGCAATGTGTAAAAACATCGCCACTGGAGAGACAAACGCGGCCGGGCGTGGTGTTGGCCACCCACCCCCTCTTATGCCATGCTCGCTAACAGCACTTGCCCCAACGGTCTGCTAAGGTTATATGGGGATCTTTGTATTTATTTGTCGGTCTGCCTGCCTCTATGTGTCTGTAGACCCCTTCACTCCTTCCTTGGATAACTTCAAAACTCATTGATTGCCGCACAGGGTATCCACATGGGTTGTGTGGTGCAATGGCATATGTACGTATGTTGAACTTCTTTCGCACCGTACGTAGGCAACTGTGCTAATCGGAGGTGCGAGGGAAGGAACAAAGCATGCTACCCTGTGAATCAGGTCACATCAGATCGGGGTGCCTGGCCATGGCGAGTGATATCTGAACCGGTCCTGCACCCCCCCCCCATCCCTTCACGAACCCTGTACTGACCAGCGTGGTGAAGTATGGTCAGATAACCAACATAACCAATGTGGTGTTGGGGAGGCCTTCATCTAGCAGCGGATTGACAAAGAGCTGTAATTTGTTATAACATGTGTCATGTACTCTATTATTAAGTTGCTTAAACTCAATTTACATCGAGGTGCTTTGTTTATTGAAAGTAAATACATTGTTCTGCAACATTTTTACTGCCTTGACTTAACGGTTTTTTTTTACTCATGTCCTGTTAGTGAAATACAATATTTATTCCAGGGGTTTAACGATCTATTCATGAATCTTTTACTTGCAAATCCTAATGCTCGCAAAAATGCATCAAATTTCGCGTATTTCACGCAGATTATTTTCCCGTGTTACTTTTGGGATAATGCGGTAAAAAACTCTGCAAGCGAGAAAGGACAAACGAGATACAATACAAATGAGGCAGTAAAATCAAGACGTGGGAATAATTCATTTTCGACTTGACCCGTTGCCCCGAAAAATGATAATTCATCAAATAGCTTGAAGGGACAAACGGGACAATCTTTACAATCCTGACCTTTTGAAAAAAAAATAGATATTTTTTAAGTTTTATTGGTTTCCAGTGGTACTGCTGATGGGCCTTTGAGAAGTTTGATAGTTGCCTTTGGTATCCTCACCCCCCTTCGAGTTCATCGGTTGATGAACATTTTGTATACGGAGATGTTCGCAAGTACATTCTGAACGTATTGAGTACCTGCTTTAACTACAGCAGTGCATACCGACTGTGGTGATACCTACTATGACTACAGCAGTGGGACCTGCTTTCAGTACAGCAGTGCATAGTGACTTTGGTGGTACCTGGCACTTTTGATGAACGCATGCGGGTTTTGTTTACAGGGCAGTTCAGTACGTCACGCAAAAGTTGGGCGCGAGAGGTGGAAAAAAAAGGTTGCCTTGTATTTTTGGTATGGCCTAATCTGGTATGGCCTAATCTGGCATGGCCTTAAAAGACGATTTAATAATAAACAGATCGTCTGCCAACGAGTGTGCTGTTTTGGTGTGAGTTTCTTAACGCGTTTATACATTACCATCTTGGAAGAGTTGGCATTCCAAATAAAGTCAACTGCAGCACCTTCATATCTTCATGGCTTCTAAGTCTGCCAATGTATGTGTGTCGAACTTCCTTTGAACCGTACGTAGCCAATCGTGCTAATAATCCGAGGTGCAGGGGAAGGACAACAAACTAAACATAAAAGCAGTTCTAAAGAAATGAGTTAAGTGGTTCAATCCTTCTCTCATTCAAATGCACACGTTAGCAGAGATTAATTAATAAATAACAATGTCTTATCGGAGCATCTCCCGAGTTCAGAAACATGACGAATTCAAGATTAGTTTCATCGTGATTTCCATGCCAATTCAAGTGATCTTTTTGGGCTCTTTCGCCCGGTTTATGTAAATACAGAGGAGCTTAACCAAGTAATATTTCTCCTTGATAACATTACATCATTTGGAGGGAGCTGTGGTTCCAGTGATTTTTTTCATCACACTGCTCGATAAACCTGGTGACTTGAGTTTGGCATTCAGGCAAGCTAGAAGAGGAGACCCGTTAGGCTTGGCCAGCTTGGTGAAGATCTAGGTCTGGATTTGGCAACCTCCGGCTCTTTAAGGACTGCTTCGTGACATTATTTATCGAGGACCACCGTCTCTTTTTCACGTGCATTGCGGTGGCTTTTGAAATATTGAGTTTTTTTTACCGGATTCTCCGAAAAATGTGCTCTTGTTATTTTGATTTTCGACCCCTGGCCTAGGCAGTGCACGGAGCAACTGAGTGCTTAGGCCTTCGCATGCACGGGGCAGCCGCTTCTATAGCCAATGCTACGTGGTTGTAACACGGTGTCCTGGATGCACATGGGCGTGGATAAGAGACCCTGCCTGGGCCATCCTCCACTGGGCCATCCTCCACTGGGCCATCCAAGGGGCCTGACCTTTATGCTGAGTGTCACGCCGGGATCAGGGTGAAACCTGGTCAATTTTGCCCTCTAGGCATTCACGAGTGAATCTCAATGGAGATATCCCAGTCACTTATAATCAGCCTCGATGCCCTCTCCTCCCTCTTTCTTCTTCTTCTCCTACAGGGGTATCAGAGCTTAGGAAGACGACACCAGAGGGATGTAGAGTTTATTGAAATGTGCGGTTTAAACAGGTTTACATTGCACTGTAATCCATAATGTGTCTGTGCTGATGTCAAGCCCCTTTCATGTCCTCTGTGTTGTGTACCTGATATTGCTTTGTTCATTAAATACTTTTGAAAATAAAAATTAACATCAGCCTGGATGGCCCCCCAACTCTGGTTGGCTGGCCTCAAATTGGTGACGCTCATCCAGTGAACGAACGTTGATGCAACCTTGGCCCAGCGTTCCATGTAGCTAAGATAAGCCTCTAGCTGAAGCTTCGCGATGTTAAATTTGCAATAGAATCGTGATAGATCCCATCCTGTGCCACGAATAGTCCACGGCACAATCTCTGTAAGAGAACCTTTCAGTGAAGTGGATCCTTTTTTTACGTGGGATTCACCCACAGAAACAAAAAAACATTGCTCACTCAGGAATGGCCCAACTCTGGCAAATAATCGTTGGATATAAAAAAAAAGACAGACGGTTTGTATGCACCGCAGTAGATGATGTAGGATAACTTTGCGTTTGGAATATTTTTGTGTGAACCGTTCGTCTAGTACATCAGCATTGAAGGCACTGTGCGGTGTACATTCAAAATCATAATCTGTATTTATACCGGAGGAACCTGATGAAGTTATTTTTCACAGATGTCCACATTAAGCAGACGACGAACGTAAAGAGTTCACCACTAAGTTGACAGTGATGCATCTCAGTGTTTAGGCATTTTCAACTCGAAGGTGCCATTCAATGGTGCATGGAGAAAATGCGAATGTCGGGCAGCTGGCTAGAGTTGATTGAAACTCAGCCGTTTTGGTCTTCTTAAGCAGCCGTAATCAGATGATGAATGCAGCAGGCGTGCCACCCACACCTGCTGCTGCTGTATCCCACCCGACTCCAAAATCCCTCCTCGTGTGAAGCAAAACAACTCATAAAAAGAAGAGACGTAAAGACGCTTAATCACATAATCACCGCAACTAGCAAAATCTCACAACGAAAAAAATGGTTGGGCAGATACGCGGGTGCTCTGCGAGCGGGTTCGCTCGCAGAATCACGGGGGGTTTGAACTTGTTTGTTGTGGGCGAAGGCGCAGCCGGGGACATTGGACCCATGCCGAGCAGGTGGAATGGAAAGCGTTTTTTTTTGCGTGGCCTCAGGGCCGAGAGTGGATTTGGGCCCCCCCCCCCCGTGACCATTATTCAGTGTCGGTTACTGTAATGGCACTTGCCCGATGGCATTGTGGGTGTGTGTGGCTTTTGTGCTGTCACTGCCCTCATTGGGAAGACCTGTTAGCTGCTTGCTTAAGAGTCGTGGTGCACTTAACCGAATTTTCAAACGGTGTCACATTTTAAATGGGCTTGGCTCCGAAAATTTACGTTTCAAAAAGTTGCTGTTGCCATCCGAGATTGCTCGCCACCCCCCCCCTCCACCGCTTGTTATGCTCGACCAAATTTGCGGTGATAGTTGTGGAATTTTGTTCTGCGAATATTTATGTTGGCGGCATGGGCAGCATATTTGTTCGCCGTTAACTTCTGATAAGTGTGTGTGTTGCTGAATAGTTTTTTCTTTGCATGTATTATACAACAACAAAAATACTGACTTGGTACACATATTGCATTCTCTCTATGAAGTTTTATTTTAAACCCGACTTTGCAATGGCTGGCGTCTGATGAGGCTTATTGGTTGTAATTACCGGCGAAACGTCGTACTAGAATTGCAAATGTTGTGGGTTTACTCTCCAACACACCGGTGTGCTGTACTAGTAACGAATTGGCACGTTTGGTTTACGTGCCAAACCTTACTAATTGGCTGTGTCGGGTTGGTGGTGGGTTTAATGATGCATTTATATTTTACGCAATCTAACTTAAAAAAAAACTCTGACGGATAATATTGTTCGCGTAAGCCTACGCGTTAAACTGAATGTTTGCGTTGTTGTTTTTCATCCGTCTTGAAATGTAGGCGTAGAGTCGCGTGATTGTTGTTCAGGAAAATCACTGTACCGTTGGCCAAACACCCCCAATGGCATTACCTTCTTGGAAAATCGTATTCATGGTCCATTTGTTTCCACCCTGTGTAAATCAATAAACAACTACGTATCTGTGGGACATTGCCAGAAAGGGTAAAAGCCTATTCTTCTTTTGTCATCGAAACAACGAAGTATTTTCATTTAATAATAACAACAATAGAAATGCGACAGGGGCCTACAAAGTTAGATTTTTAAACGTCCAGCAGGACACACTGCACTCAACTGCCCTGTGTGCGTATGTGCGTGTGCGTGCATGCCTGTGCATGTGGGGAGCGGTGGCGCAGCAGTTAGCACGCTGCGCTTCAAACCCGGCAACCCGAGATCGATTCCCGCTCATGGCCAACATCGATCACGAATATCTCAACCGGTCCTGGCCCTCTCCGAGGTCGACTCGGCCTCAAATGAGTACCTGGTATGGTGTGTCAACATTCCCACTGGGGAGACAAAGGTGGCCGGGCGTGGTGCTGCCCACCATCACTCATGCGTGCCGTGCCGGCCTTCATCGGTGCTCTCGACCAGCACTTACCCCAACAGTCCGTTAAGGCTATACGGGGGATCTTTGTCTTTGTGTGTGTGTGTTAGGCCACCATCAAAGTACTTAAGTGACTACTTCCACTGCATTACAAAGGTTTGTCTGTGTGTAACCCGAGCACCGTCCCCTCTGACCCGACCCCAAGACAGCACAATCGGATCGCACGGATCCGCGCGGAGCGCCTCGAAGGCTTCCGCTCTCTGGAGACGCTGGACCTGAGCTTCAATCGCATCGCGGACATCGCCGGCTCCTCCTTTCCCATCGGCCTCCGTCTCGCCAAGCTGTAAGCTGATTCTCCCCCCCCACCCCCCGTATCCCTCTGCCAGAGCCGGAGCCCCACGGCTTGAGTTAGTGGAACACATTGCCTCGTTATATTCAACTATGTGGGTACGCTTTGTGCCTGCCATGGATAACATGGCATTTTGGCACGTTCACGACAATCGGGTGGGCGGGGGGGGGGGGAGATTTAGTCTTTCATTGTTCCCCCCCCCCAACTCACCCCAAACTCCCACCCCCCCAAACTCCCCCCCCCCCAACTCCCCCCCCCCCCCCCCCGGAGCTTGTCATGCATAGCAATGTCATGTTTAATATGCTGGGTTTTCTTCTTTTTATATTTCCCCAATGCAGATAACATGACATTGGCATGTTCTGTTTTAAGTATTGGTACTTTCTTATGTTTTTTTGTTATATTGGCATGTTGTTCCGTTTATATACGAGTGGCGTGTGATTCGTATTTTTGCCCTCCCATGGGTGTCTGCTGGACATTGTAAGAGTGCGCAAAAAACGTAGTGGCTGTAACGAGCCCACTTTCCCTTCGCCTCTTCGACTTAAACAACTTGTCGCAACCTAGTTTCTGTGATTCTCGATTTGAGCAAGGTTTTGTAGGAACGTGGGAACAGTGGCGGTGGGAGAGGGAGTTACAAAGTGGAGCTGTGGGAGAGGAAGAAGCAAAAAGAAAAGCGTTGTGCTCTGCAGCGTGGTGAACGGGTGGGCGGGCGGGCGAGTGGGTGTGCGTGTGTAGTTATGCATGCTGAACTTCTTTTGCACCGTATGCAGCCAACCGTGATAATCAGAGGTGTGGGGGCGAAGGACAACACATCTAAACACAAAAAGCAGTTGTAAAGAAACGAGTTTTAAATCTGGATTCAAAAGTGCGTAGCTGCAGTGGCTTCCGAATATCGGAAGGAAGAGCGTTCCAGACGGCCACAGAAGCGCACCTGAAAGCGCGCGACGCGGTGACCGCCTTTGTTCGATGTCGAGCCAAAGCCGCTGCTGCTGCGAGGATGACCGGAGTTCGCGTGGTGCTTTATACTCCTTGACGAGATCAGCGAGGTATCGTGGTTCACTTGTGGCAACCACTTTGTGTGTAATGAGTGCGACCGTACAACGTGTTCGTTCGGCAAACCGGAAGCCAATGCAGCTCGGCGAGCACTGGGCAGGCATGATCGGATCTTGTAAGTGCCCGTCACGTCACGTGGCAGGGGATTTTGTGCACGCTGCAGCTTGGTCATGGATTGGGATGGTGATGGTGAATCAAGAGCATGATGGGGTGCTTTTGGAGAACTATATTCGATGATGGAAAGCGGCAAACGCTTGTTAAAAATGAAAATTTTCAGTGAATGCACATCGCCTGCTGCGGATCGAGAACAATGACAGCTGACATTGAGGGTCGGGTTAAAGCTGAGAAGTACGCACGCGGGGACGGGAAGAGGCGTTGCACTGCGAGATGAACACGGTGAACGTGGATCGGGGGCTGAAAAGAAATAACATGAATGAGAGACGGTGGTGAAGTGGCATGAAATGGACATAGTGCGAGGGCGATCTATGAGGGTTTTCACCACAGAGTGAGAGGGTGATCACCACAGAGTGATCACCACAGAGGGTGAGGGTGATCACCACAGAGTGATCACCACAGAGTGTGAGGGTGATCACCGCAGAGTGAGAGGGTGATCACCACAGAGTGATCACCACAGAGTGTGAGGGTGATCACCACAGAGTGATCACCACAGAGTGTGAGGGTGATCACCGCAGAGTGAGAGGGTGATCACCACAGAGTGATCACCACAGAGTGAGAGGGTGATCACCGCAGAGTGAGAGGGTGATCACCACAGAGTGAGAGGGTGATCACCACAAAGTGATCACCACAGAGTGAGAGGGTGATCACCACAGAGTGAGAGGGTGATCACCACAGAGTGATCACCACAGAGTGTGAGGGTGATCACCACAGAGTGATCACCACAGAGTGTGAGGGTGATCACCGCAGAGTGAGAGGGTGATCACCACAGAGTGATCACCACAGAGTGAGAGGGTGATCACCACAGAGTGAGAGGGTGATCACCACAAAGTGATCACCACAGAGTGAGAGGGTGATCACCACAGAGTGAGAGGGTGATCACCACAGAGTGATCACCACAGAGGGTGATCACCGCAGGGAGGGAATGACGAGAGATCAGTTCAGCCACAGGACGGATTGTCACATCGCAGGCCCGCGAGAGATTGGCATGGCATGGAGGCAGCCTTTACCCTGCAGTGGATAGACCATGGCTGGCGGTGACCTCTACGGCCATCCCATTAGCGCAGTTGGTTACGTACGGTGCGAAAGAAGTTCAACGTACCGTACACACATACATTACGTCCGTCTCTTATAATATTTTGTTCAAGTGGATTCTCCTCATAGTTGTGCATGTGTATTGCACCAGTCATATACGCCGATTTTAATGGTGTTGACCATTAAGTTCATGATTGTGTCCACTGCACTCCTATGCGAGTGACTGAGATGTCGTGGTTACAACTCGCGAATGGGTCCCGGATTCAATTCTGTCCTCAGATATTCACAACATTACGTGAGCCGTAATAATTTGGTATAATATATACCCGCAAGTTTGGGGGCATGCGATAAGCGCTGTGGTGTTTTTTACAGGGGTGGGTAATTTTACATCAATTCCATTTTAAAAAGTCATAATTTGTCCATTTAATTTTTTATAGCGTTTCAGGATTTAAATTTCCTCTTCTGATAGGGAACCTTATTGGCGCCAAAAACGACTGCATGGGCAATTCTTGGCCAATAAAAGATCTAAGACAAAGATACCCCATATAGCCTTATTAGGCTGATGGGACAAGTTCTGTTAGTACTCATCGATAAAGGCAAGCATGGTGCATTGAGTGGTGGTGTGGCCAGAACCATACCTGGCCACTTTTGTCTCCCCAGCGTTATTTCCACAATGTATGAGGTGTTCATTTAAGGCTGAGTCGACCCGGCGGAGGCCCATAATTAATCTGTTCAGATATCCGTTACTGTTATCGGCCGTCAGTGGGAATCAAACTCAAGGTGCTGGGTTGAAGGGCGCAGTGCCCGAACGATAACACGACATCTCTGTATATATTAATGATCTCACACATGCACACATCTCTTAAGTTTAGTTATCCTTTTTATCTACAAAACCAGTCTGCTGATTGGACAGTGAACTTTGGTTTTGATGGGTCACTCAGAGCAACTCATATATTGCATGAATCAGTGCCTCTAATTTAAAATCTCCCTGAACGTCGAAAAGACATCGCACTCTTGCCACGGGGCAGATAATTCCAAATCTTGGAGCTGTAATAACCAATTCAGCCTTCGAATTTTTGCGAAAAATCATGTAAGTCATGAAACTTTAAAAAAAATCCAAATCACTGCAAATGCAGTGCGCATTTAATGAATGTGCTTTGTCTGCATGTGAAGCAAAGGCAGAAATGCAATAAACCAGGTTGCCATACGTTACGCGGGTGATTGGAGCGTTTCCAGTTAGCCAGTTTATTCGTGCCAATTAATCACGATCGATTTTCTTGCAATTATCTGCAACATTCACTTATGCAATAGTCCTTCATACGCCGCTTCGTCATTGGCAATTGTAAGTTATTGCTCGTTGTACATTTCAAAGACATCTGTATTCACTTGACATAATTGCGTGGTTTCTTTTAAGGACTCGTTCTATGACGTAAGGTAAAAACGAAATGTAACGGTTTGCTACAAAATATCTCGGGCAATTATTTACCATGAATATTACAATGCACACTTGCATATTTTCATTAGAAATAGCCTATCGTGTTGGCATAACTACGGTTGCGGCTTTTTCCATCGTCTATCGGATGGATGAGTCCGAATCCAAAATGACACTATGAACTGTAGACCATGCAAATATGTACGCATTCCTCTCCCGACCGTCTGCGGTCCAGAGAGCCATCCCGACTTGCGCACACCGGAGGAATTTGACGCTGTGCAATATCCAGCGAGCGTGAGGCTTTGCACCACTGTCCGAGCCGTTTGGCCCCTCTGGGGAGAAGTCTTTTTGCGACTTCAAGTTCAATGGAAAGTCGGGGTAGAGACTCGGCTGTGACCAAAACAGCATCTGCGAAGTAATTATTGGGTCACAAGCTCCCCCCCCCCCCGTGCCCCGTCCCCCCCATTTCCCAGTGGTGCCGCCCTCTTTTGAACGAGCCCGTTCTTCTGAGCCGAAGAGAAATTTTGAAAGAAAAAAAAATCCAATGCAGCTTTGCAATTTCACTACACCCACCCCCGCCATATCCCCCACCCACCCTCCTGCCTTCTCTTCCACGACCGCCTCTTGAAGCCCGTATCATGCCGGGTTGAAACGAACAGGCCATAGACTGTAAATTAAAGCCCACTCCAGCTCTCTCTTCCGTGGCAGCAGCAGCAGCAGAGACGGGCTTCTTGACAGGTTGCCGATTGTGGTGGGTGAGCCATACCTGAGTTCACATGGGGGGCCCCTCTGTGGACCGTAAACTGAGAGCCTGGACTGTTTTGACGAAAAACAAAGCGGTAATTGTGCCGCTGTGTGGCCTCGGGTGTTATTGAAGGAACTTCCACGGAAAGAAGCTCTCCAGGCTTTCTTTAATGAAAACTTGATACTTTTTTTTCTTTCTTTAATAACCAAAGTAATCCGCTGGCCATTTGATCGGTAGCTGCAGGCCGCTGTTTGGCACACTGGATGTATGGCTGTTGCTGTGTTTAAACACTTTCATCACTCTGCTCGTTGAGTTCTCGGTGTTTTGATCATCCGCCCCAGATTTGGGTCCCACCACAGCGTGTGACGAAACAATTAATTTGTTGTAGTTTCATTTTATTGATTTCGTCTGAAACGTAAGCAATGTATACCCGCTGTACGACTTATCCAAGAGAAATACGCTTTTTGTTTGCACCTCGTCAGTGTTTACAATGTTGCCTTGAAGCGATTTAAGTAGATTATTGGAAAATTCTGCACCAACGTTACATCCTTTTTCAGTTATTTTAAAGAGTAATATAAAGCTCGAACAACAATTAATTTGGGAGTGTTTAGGCTTGTGATAATATAATTATATTCTTAGGTTTTTTCGGTAAAGTCACGTGATGCAGCTAATCCGGCTGTGACGGTCCCACCTGATGACGGAGACTTGTGTTGCCTCCGAAACGTCGTGATTTTTATTTAATTTTTTTAATTTTGATGTTTTACCTACGTGACTTTACCGAAAAAACCTAAGAATATGAATCCTTGCAGTCACGAAAGCTTCAAATCTAGAAGAGATAATATAATTATTTGTTACGAATAATGTAGTATTTAAGATTGCTCTAATTCTGGGCTCTGACTAGCATTTCAGTTTGTAAAATAACTCATTATTTGAGTTCATTGTAACGGTTACTATTTTCTACAATGGCCTTTGGTATGTGTCGAGTTACTGTCGTTCGTGATGTGTAAAAATAAAACCCCACCTAATGCCTGCACACAAGTGGATTTAATGGCTCCATCTCCACGATGGCCATGATCGCGATGATGATTATTGTTGAATAAGAAAGTTATTTTTCACTTATACTTGCACGAATGGCTGTAGAAAACAATTAACTTTTCTGGTGGTTGTGACGTACGTGTTGTAAGGAAACCCATAGCCGTTGTTTCAAAGTATATTTTTACTTGTTTTGAGCACCTTACTTTGCACAATTTACTTTTCACCTGTTCCATTGAAATTAATTGGTTTCCATCCGACCACAAAAAAGATATAATTGACGTTGATGTGACAGGTAGGACAACACAACTTTGTTAACTTGAGAGACGTTGGCTATGTAAGACTTAAAGTTGCTTTTTTTGTTTGCAGATATCTCAATAATAACAGGATTAAGGTCTTGAGGCCTGCAAGTTTTGACACATTGGGTGCCACGCTTAAGATCCTAAAACTAAGCAATAATCGGATCACCGTTCTGACCACTAAACTCTTCCAGCTGCCTTCGCTCCAGCACCTGTGAGTATTTGATTTCAAAAACAATTGCACAATCCTTTCCACTCTTTCAAGTCGAATGTTTTTGCAGAAGTTTCCCCGGGATTTTGTCGAATTCAAGATTTACGGGATTTTTTTTTTGAGGCACACAAACACATACTCCGAACACTTTATTTGCTCAATTTTACTCTCGTAACGGATTTTTTTGCGTGGCTGAACAATCGCATCCACACTCGTTTCCTGTTACGGGTAACTCCAAATGCACGCTCAAAGAGTGTCTTTAACTGTACCATTCCTTCGGAGCGCATGGGGCGGTCATGTGATCTTTTGATCGTGGACGTGATGACATATGACCCACGTTTGTTAAAACACGGGGGTGACGCCAAACTGCCTGTACAAACACAGCTGCGAAACATTGAGAAATAAACGGGGAAAATTGACCATTGTGCTGCTCGCTCTGAGAGCATTGCAGGACTCCCAACAAAAGGACTGAGCACAGAGAGTCTAGGAAAGAGTCCCACTGCATTTGAGTCTTAGTGGTGCATCTGGTTACGGCCGCTGTGAAGGCAGGCACTGTAACCTTCATGCTCATGGACATTCTGTATTCTGTATCAAAATTCTTCGACTCGTTTTTGGAAAGTTATTTTCTGTATGCATTCAAAGTTTAAAACAATATTCCACGGTGATGGACCCTCCTTCGAATCGCATCGCAGCGATGGGGCCTCCAGCCAATCAAGCCCGTATTGTAAAACGCTGTCCAACACACGCAGGCGCGCGCGCACGGCACTATTTGAACGTGGCTGAGTGCTGATAAACGGCTGTGTTATTCTGCACGTGTATACGTGGCGTTCTTTTTTCCTCCTTCTTCTTTCTCTTTTACAGTGACCTGAGCCGAAACAGGCTGCAGAGGGTGGAGGGTTTGGCTTTCTCCGAGCTCGCGTCGCTCGAGTACCTACGGCTGCAGCGCAACAGCATTTCCTCCCTCATGGACGGCGCCTTCTGGGGTCTTCACAGGATACAAAAAATGTGTGCCTCTCATGCCAGCTCCCCACCACCACCCTCCCCCCTCCGTGTGTGACTCTTCACGAACCCCTACCCCCTCCCCCCCCCAATAAATCTTACAATCCTTTCCCATTGCCGGCCACAAGCACCGACAAGATTGAGATTTTCTTTTCTTTCCGGAATACCAGTCAGAATCGGAATCTTTATTTAGAGTGCAGGAGGGCGCCGAGGTGGTGAGATGTTAACGACCTCGCCTGGTCTATGGAAGTTTCTGGGTTCGATCCCGACCCTTACGCCTGTATATCTGGAGGATGCACGTTCTCCCTGTGGTCGTGTGGATTTTCTCCGGGTCCTCCGGTTTTCCCCTCCACATTTAGAAATCACGCGTTTAGAGTATTTGACTGCTATACATTTCCGCACGATGATAAGCCACTTTGTTGAGCTATTATTTGTGGTCAAGTCGCTTTTGAAAATAAAAAAAGAGCGAAATAGCTCAGTGGGCCTTACCTTAAAAAAAATGGTTAAAAATAGTCTTCATACTTTCAGAAATCGGAATACCTTTCTCGAGCCTGCAGGAGGAATCCAGTGAGCTACTTGAAGCTTTTTTTCTTTCACCGATGTCCAGTATGGGGCGGCTCAGTAACTTTTACAATGGCAAAGAAACGATAGGAGTGCAACATACAGACAATCGTAAGCAAATCACCAAATATATAAACAAATATAAAAATGTCTGATTTATCAAGCTTGGGCAAAGCAGCAAAGACAACAACAAAACAGTCCCAGACCTCGCCAAGATAACAAACAGTAGCCCCTCAATAAAATGGCACAATGACATTGAACTATCGCTACAAATCATATCTGCAACTGCTGTATAAAGCACTAAGAGTGATAGGGTCCTGCCAAGGGTGCATTGGTTAACACGCTGGGCTTGCGAATCCAGAGGTCGCCAGGTCGATTCCCGGCCACCGGCAGTTGAAACGCCGGGCACGTTCATTAAATCTACCCCCCCCGCCCGCTCTGTTCACCGAGCAGGTGAGGTGAAGTGTGGGTACTACCGCCTCCAGCGCGGAAGAATATTCCAAAGTCCACTGCAGAGCTGCTGTCTGGAGCTCCCTACAGCGGAGGCATTTCCATCAGCAGTGTCTTGGCTGCAACGTCACCAATTTGCCATTTAGTGAAGAGGAACGATGTGTTCCGACATGAATCGGGGATTTTTGTGTGATGGATATTGGGAGTGCTGCTTGTGTGCCATGTCCACTGAAGGCTTCTGGACCAAAGGGAATTAGTCATCAAAGTGGTCTGTGCATATTCTTAATGGCAGAGGGTGGTCACTGACCACACGCATATTGTATACTTTTTTAAGCCAACCGTGCTAATCGGAGGTGCGGTTTGTTGAACCACCGACTGATTGAGTTATGCACGGAATAGATGGAACTCATTTATATTAATATTTGGATTAACCATGTTTTTTTTATATGCACATCCTGTCATCAAAACATATTGCCAACCATCTCCTTATATAAACTTTCCTTACCCTTGTTCTTTTCAATTGAGAATAATAATAATAATACTGTTACAGTATACTATAACATCATTGGATTTAAGCTGGTACCGTAGTTAGGGCGCTCATTGCAAGTACGTATCCCATGGTGGGCTCAGTCAGAGCTTGACTTAGCCCATCATTCCTCTGCGGTTGATACAACGAGTACCCGTTTTGTTGTGAAAGTCAGCAGCAGTTGTACGACGGAAAGAGTGGCCCCCCTTCACAAGAATGTGGATCTTCACAATTTTGCCAGTAAAAAATATGATTTTTTTTTTTTACTGGCAAGTGAGGTTCCAATGGTGTAAATGCTTACCCCGAGCTCTCATACTCTGATGGTGCATTGTCTTTGAGTTGTGTGCCTTTTGGCGTCATCTGGTCCAACCCATGTGAGACTAGGCTCTAAGGAAAGCTGTCTCGGGTGTGGACCAATCAACTTCAAGGACAGTGCACATTATCAGAGTTATGTTTTTTGTTTGCATTATGACTGCTGGTATTGTGTTCTATGCAAACATGACTCCTTGTAAAAAAAGGTGTCAGTTTTGTTGCCAGATAGAAGGGTAAAAAACCAATTATCAATGTGGATCTTGTCTGCCGCTAATTTGATGGCCACCGACCAGATGCAAACATAAAAAAAAAATTGTCCGTAACAAGCAAACGGGGCGGACGTGTGGTGGAAAGTTTTGACGGCTGTGCTCCCGTGCCCTGCCTCCTGCAGTCAGTTACAGCACAACAAACTCAGGGAGGTGAGCACGGGGTGGCTGTACGGACTGCAGTCCCTCCGCCACCTGCATGTGAGCCGCAACGCCATCATCGCCATGGACTCGGAGGCGTGGAAGTTCTGTGAAAACCTCTGGGAGCTGTGAGCAAAGCAACGGCACCCTCCACTGATGCGCACCCATGGGTACACGGGTTACCGGGCAGTTGAGGGGGAGCGGTGGTGCAACGGTTCAGGCGTTGCGCTACGAACCCGGCGACCCGAGTTTGATTCCCGCTCACGGCCAACACCGGTGACGATTGTCTGAACCAGTCCTGGGCGGTGTGTAAACATCACCACTAGGGAGACAAAGGCGGCCGGGCGTGGTGTTTGCCACCCACCCCCTCGTGTGCCGTGTCGGCCTTCATAGGTGCTCGCTAACAGCACTTGCCCCAACAGTCTGTAAAGGCTATACGGGGGAACTTTTTTTTTCCTTTGCTGATGTTGCACTTCTTCCGCACCGTACGTAGCCAACCGTGCTAGTCGGAGGTGCCGCCTGACTGCCTTAGCTGCTGCCTTCCCCCCCCCGCCCCCCTTGTCTGTGGTTCCTCCTCACGCCACGGAATCATTCTCGTTTTAACAATGTGGGAGGCACTGCCGAGGCGCTACGGGTGAGCACACCGGGATTTCAATCCGCAAGGGTCCCCCGTGCAGCTCAGAAAAAAGAGCGCTTCGCAGGTCATAGGATTCGGCCAGCGTAAATGAACGTCCCGATTCTGATTCGGTTTAACCCGGCGAGGCCGTTGAAACTTTGGGCAAGTTTCAGAAATCCCCACCTCTGCCTACCCGGCCATTATGAATGGGTACACCACGGTTAGTGGATCGGCAGGCCGCGTTTGGTGGGGTCAAAGTGTACGTACTCCCGCTTCTGCCAAGATATCTGGCTGGCGTGGAAGAGTAGGCCTATTACCCTCTTAGAGGTGTTCTCTAAAGCTCCTCCTAAGTGGAAGCCCCTCGCGGCCAGCAGTGGAGTGAGCAAGTGGGCCTTGCCTGGTGAAATAAAAATAGCTTTTAGTTTTTACGTGATTAATGGGCTGCACCTTTATATTTTACCAAAGGGTTATCTGAACCATTATCCACCATTACTAGATTCGGTGTTACCTGAAGTTATTATGTTTCAACGTTGTGAGCCAAGAAAACCGAACAAAAAACAAAACTTCAAACATTTGCGGATTTACATCATTGCAGACTGCCGTTCGCATTCTCATACCGTCTTGTCCTTCGTGGGTAAATTCTTCTCAAGGGATCCCTGTTGCTGGGGAAATAACCGCAGTAGAGATCCGTACTCCTTCACTACGTCACGATGCGCGGTCCATTTGGGAAGGCCCCTATTGTCCAACATTAAATGATACACCCACATTCTCCCGCCATATCTTGCGGTGCTCACGATAACACCATAAACACTCATTTATTTGGAAATGCTTTTGGTGTTTAGTTTGCTCTCCGTCCCCACACCTCCGATTAGCACGGTTGGCTCCGTACGGTGCGAAAGAAATTCAACATGCATATACATTTTACACGTAGGCTTTCGCGACAAATATTATTCATAATATAGGTTTTTGGGTCAGATCGCGTTATTTATAAATGTGTCGTCACCCTGAGGCTGCTATATTTAAGAACGGAAGCAACAGGAGAGCTTCACCATTCTTGCCCGATGAAGCTGATTGTAATTATCAGCGAAACGTCGTACTCAAATTTAAAATGCTGTTGATCCTCTCTTCAGCACACCGGTGGGCTAAAGAAGTGAATTATTTTGTCCTTTGAAAACGTTACACATTTTTTACTGTTTGGCCGTGTCGGGTGGTGGAGGGTTACGACACATTTATAAATAACGCGATCTGACCCAAAAACCTATATTATGAATTCATATACATATTATACTCAAACAGCAAATTATGTTATTGCTCTTTCTAAAGGGCCGATGGCTATTATGCTCATAAGCGCTGCGCGTGTACATTGACTGTTGTTAAATGGCTCGAGAAACGTTATACTTTATCCTTGTGGGACCTGCTCACGGACATGGTAATGAGATCAGTTCGCTGTGGAAGACTCGTTTTTTTGTTTGACTCGGTGTGTGTGAACACAGCTACAGCAAGGAGTGCAACAGAAAGTGCCATTCTGCCGATGCCCTGAACACGTAGCAAATTGTCCCCACGTGAGGCATTCTCCAAGCATGTTTGAGAATGATGCATTAATCGTACATAAATATTTTACGCGAATGTTGATCATTGCATTTTTAAATAGGTTCATTCTGTTATGTGTATTATAGAGCGACATTTCCGTGGAAACAAACCAGGTTCCTGCTGTAAATTTTCAACAAACCCATGCTGTGAGCAAACCTCACGATGAACTATGCTGAATAATAATTGTAGCTTGTGCAAGGATGGATACAAAGTGGAAAACTTGAAAAGCATTTTCGGCCCAAGTATTTTGTCCGTGTCTTTTAAATATTCATCACAACAGCCTCCAATGCCATTTTCATCTCTGAAAAAGCCTTGGACGCCCGCAAGCGTGGCAAAGAATCATTCGCATAGTGTCCATTCCACAGTTCAAGGCAGAAGCCTTGTTTACTGCTGCTGCATTGGGAGTTGGCATAGGATTTCAGACTGTTTCGCATTAGGCTCAGAGGCCAGTTTGCTGCCTCTGAGCTTTACCCGGCTGACCATGCGTGACGTTTCTATTTATAAACAATGCGTATAAGTGTTCTAATTAAAACAAATATGAGACCATATACATTTATGAATAATTTCTTTCAGCACCTGATCTTGAGAGTTAGGGCGACTTAGCTTCGTGCTTGTGTCATCACTGAGCCAGCGCTGCTGGGATTCTGGGTGTAAATCCAGGGCTCCAACCGGGGAGTTATTCAGGTTTTCACGTGTGTAGCGATTTTGATGGTTTCAGCTCAGTGGATTCTGTACGAATAAAATGTGTCGCTGAACGTGCGACTATTAAGGAACTCCAAAAATGTATATTTAGTGAGCGGTGCAATTAATTTTCTCACCGACTGACACATGCTCATATTTAGCTATTCGTTCTTAGGAAACGTTGCAATTTTTTTTTATCCTGGACATCCGAAATGACTCCCACAAACAGCAACATTTAAAAAGGAATTTGTCTAATTTCCTGAGCAGAATCCTTCTGAAAATTAAAAATAAATTCATATTTTCTTATGCATCTATATTATTTTTACATTTCCCCCACACATGTTTAATCTCCATTGTGCTTTCGGCATGATGTCACGAGCTGTGTCGTGTCGTCATCAGCGCGGGTCTCTCGCAGAGTGGTGCATCCCTCAGGGAAGTGGATTACACAGAGCTACCTCTGGGGTCCCCTTCAAGTGACCACCTGGTCCAAATGGTAGAGGGCAGCACTTCTGAAAGAGAATATAACGACTCAAATGTGACTTTCCTGGCAACATTAAATTCTGTTAGTGGCAATCGCTGCGTATTTATGAAGTGTTCTGTGTGTAGACTGGTCTGGTGCTAGATTTTCTGCTCCATTTTTCTCTGCTTCTGCTGCTCCTTTAATCACCACATGTACAATCAGTCAATGAACTTGAATTATAACTTGTTCAAAGTCTTCTTTTGCAAAGGATACCTGAGGTACACATACATGAAACAGCGCAGTACAATTGTATTTAATTTCAGAAATAAATCAAAACACAATTGTGAACCAAAACAATGATGGACCAAAACAGAAAAGCTATAATCAGATAAATACAAAAACGGTGCAACGAATTACAAAAACCTGTAAGTTCATCTGAATTACTAAAACATAAAATGAAAATTTTTTTTTTTTTGCCCCTTCAATCACAGCCAACAGCCTCGTCATAATAAACGTGTTAAGCTCAAGAAATGGACGAGCCTAAAATGTATTTTGAAAATCATCCTCTAACCCCGAGAGCTGTAAACGGTGCCATGGTGGTGAAGATGCGTCTGCCTCCATTTTCATTCCAGGGACCTCTCTCACAACGGCCTGACGCGTCTCAACGAGGCCGCGTTCGTCGAGCTGGGCTCCCTGCAGAGCCTCTCGTTGGCTCACAACGCCATCAGCCACATCGTGGAGGGAGCCTTCCGCGGGCTGTCTTCCCTCC
The DNA here is from genome assembly GCF_965212315.1 of Lampetra planeri. NCBI lineage: Eukaryota > Metazoa > Chordata > Hyperoartia > Petromyzontiformes > Petromyzontidae > Lampetra > Lampetra planeri. The sequence goes on from NC_136150.1 coordinate 6,929,312, forward strand.
GTATCCTGTGAGCGCCCACCGGCACCCCAGCCGGCCACAAACAGGGTTACATTCAGCGTTGAGTTCAACACGGCAAGGCACAAGCACTAAAGGATTTTATTTTATTGCACGGGCTATGGTGTACCTTGCTTGGATCGCTCTGAGGTTGGAATGTTTAAGTGTTAATCTGAAGGTTCTGATACTGCTGTGTCGGTTTTCGTGGTTGTGCTGTATCACGCTCCACTGTGTTTGCCTGGCCGTCCCGCTGTGTTGTATCGCACGATCTTCGACGTCTTGCGCCACATTCCGACGATAGCTTACTCCGGCAAGCGAGAGGGCGACCCGCTCAATTCCGTCCCTGTGGAAGCTCTCTGCGCGTGTGGGGCGAATCGTCGGGCGAATCGTCCCGAACAAGACGCGGTAATGGGAAGCTAGAAGGTTCTGAATTTAACAGGCCTCTCACTGCACGGCATTGCCTTCATTAGCTCGATATGTTCATTTGGTGTCTGCGCAGCGGTGACTTTTTAGTATCATAATAAAGCCTACGCATTAATCTGGTCCAAATACCAGCCGGGTGTGGGGCCGTGCCAGTGGCAGATTGCAGAGACGCGGGTTGAACCCATTGACCCTCCGCATTCAATGTAATGAGTACCATGTCATGATAAGGCACCAGTGGCACCAGTAGTCGTCCTTTGGAGAGGTCGACGACCTGACCAAGTCAATGCGAAGTTTCCACCGTCGGCTCAGGCATGCCAGTAGATGTGATCCCCGGTGATCCTCGCAGTAACAAAGACGACCGCAGCGTCGTGCTGCACTTACAGATGTGCTTCTGCGGCCGTCCGGAACCTTCTTCCTTCCGATATTAGGAAGCTACTGGAGCTGTGCACTTTCAAATCTAGATTAAAAACTCATTTCTTTTGAACTGCTTTTTGTGCATAATAGAGGTTTTTTGGGTTAGATCGCGTAAATATATAAATGTGTCTGTAGTTAAAACCCGCCACCACCTGAAACAGCCAACTAGTAAGGGTTTTCACTTAAACAGAACATTCCAATTCGTCACTAGTACAGCACACCGGTGTGTTGGAGAGCCAAGCCACACCATTTAGAATCTGAGTACGACATTTCGCCAGTAAATTACAACTAGCTTCATCAGGCGACAGCCAGATTTGTGGAGAAGTCCACCTGTTTCGTTCCTTTTATCGAGGCGTAGATGTGGTGACCACCCTTCTGCGCTCTTGCACAATGTGGGTGGAGGGGATTACTGAGGCAACGTACATTATGCATGTGCATTATGCGAGGCCTTTGAACTTGTCCTTCCTGTCTATTGTGTTTATTAAAATAGCGCTACCAACGGTAATCCCTATTGAAGTACGCTGCCCTTTATAGGCATGCAGTTAAATAATGTGTTATTTGATTGTTCCCTTCCACGCAGCACAAAGGCGGTAGCTATCCGAATGGTCAAAGTTATTTTTAATTTCTTTCAGTTTCGGTAGATTCTCTAATTAGTCTTGGCCAGTTGTAGCTAGTTTTGCACAAAACTTCAACATTATCAAAATCAATTGAGTGTCCTTGTTGGCACGCGTGTTCTGCTACTGCTGACAGTTGTATTTGGGAGAACTAGCTACTACTGGCCAAGACTAATTAGATAATCTATCGAAATAGATTCTATAACTATAAAAATTACTGTGTCATTTTACTGTAAAAAAATGCTCATATATTAACAACAGTTGTGGGAAAGTAAGTACAGTAATGAGCTTTCAAAATGCTTTGCCTTCGCGCACTCTGCCTCCAGTACATTAGCACAAGTTTCTGTTTCGGTAAATTTTCTATAAATATATTTTACAGCAAAGCGCAAAATATGTTTGGGCCGACAGCTTTTTCCAAATCGTGATTTCCCCTTTGGCTCTCGTGCTGCACGCAAGAGGCGTTCCGTTTTTCTTCACGCCCACCGTGAAATCGCCTTCGAAAAGGCACCGACGACGCGCGGGGGAACGACGTGGGCACTTGTGACCGAACGCGACAGCAGAGTCAAGTGGGGGGGGGGGGGGGGGTGCAAATATTCCTTGAGCAAGACTGAATAATTCCCTGAGCGGGGGGCACTTGAAGGGATGTGACCTCGTCTGTGTGCGAAGTGTTCATGTGGTTAAGTGATTATCCAAGGGTTCGACGCACTCGGCTCAACACGATGCCGCTGCTCATCGGGATTGACTCTTGGCACCGTTCGCTCCGTTCAACTGCTCGCAGGGACTTGGGAGGCAACCAGATTTCCTGGACTGTGGAGGACATGCAAGGAGCATTCACGGGTCTCAGCGCCTTGAGCAAACTGTGAGTGTCGCGCAAATGTGAGCACGTGTGACCGACTGAGAGCAGCGGCAGTGGTTGCCAGGGATGGGCAAACCGTGGACTGGGTTTCATCCTCCTTTAGGACTCATCAGCATGGCGTAGTTACAAATGAGTACTGGTGACTATACTGTATTGATGAGTCCTACGAAACCGGCCTGCAGTTGTTTATCACGACAATATTGCTGCTGCAGTGTTGCTGTGGTGGCCCAAGAAAAGTGGACCACAATGCACTTCTTCAGGAAATGCCAATGTGTTTTTCATAATGCATGAAGGCCGTCTGCTTTCTACATATGTATGCTTGCTGCCTAACACAAGGTGCAATGGGGTTGCAGTGTGAAGTTTCTTTGAACAACTAATAACAAAACCCAAAGTCAAGCCTGTTGCTATACCCGTTACTAAAGGAACCCGTGCATCATATGAATACAATTTGGATTTACAATGCATCTAAATGGAATTGCATACACAAGAATGTGGAGGGGTGAGGCTGGGTGGGGCGGCACGTGCTGATAGTAGAATGACGATTGACAATGAGTTCTAAGGTTGTGGTGGAGGGAGGGTGGGGATTGATGAAGTGACATTGTCAACCAAGGGATGGGTGAGAATAGAAAGGTCTTTGAGCCGCGGGACCTCCGATTAGCACGGTCGGCTACATATGGTGTGAAACAAGTTCAACGTACGCACATAGATGCAGTGGGAGCGAGTCAGCAGTGTGGACTATTAGTTCAAAATCGTGCAGCAATTGAGAGGAGAAGGGGCAATCTCCCTTTGAGCATTGTCCGACTGGGTTGGTCAACAGAGTGCTTTGTTTGCTGATGTTGAGGCCACGTGGGGGTGGGTAGAGTGAGATGAAAGGGGCGGGTTAGAGGCGGGAGAGAGTCCACGGAAGATCGAGAAGATGACGATGATGATGATGACAGTGATCCTGTCCAATAGTTGAGATTTCTAGCCAGTGAAATTATCTGAGGTTCAGGATTAAGTTGACATGGGGCGAGTGTGGATAGCAGATGAGAAGTGTAATAAAGAGTTACAAACATGAAGATGATTATATTGTTATAGCCTAGCAATTAAATTACTCTTCGGGAATATACTTGTAGGCACTAACATATGAATGCACAGGTAACCACGTGTATAGCTAAATGAAGGGAGCACAAGTGAAAGTGCAAAATCGATCCAGGTACACTGGAACTCTCATACACGTGCACATGCGAGGCACGTTCACCTTGAGTAAACTGTGAGTGTTGTGCAAATGTGCGCAACTCAGAGCAGCAGCAGTGGACGGAGTGATTGGCAAACTGTGGAGCGGGTTTCATCCTCCTTTAGGACTCGGTGGCACAGTCGTTACAAATGAGCAAAATTGCAATCTCGATCCAGATACGCTGGAACTGTTATAACAACAACAACAACCGCCATTCGCCACTAAGTGAAGGAGACGTCACCACGTCGCCTGTGCCAGGCCAGGTGCACGTTGAGGCCACGTAAAGTGTCGAAGGCTCGCTGGCAGGAGGTCGCGGGGACAGACCCCGGTGCCATGGGTTGGCCGACTGAGATGACTGACTCTTATACACCACACAGACACACACAGACACATTTAACCTCCCCCCAGCCCCTCTCTACTCGATACCATAAACTCCATCTCCATCTTACCACTCGTAAAATAGTGCGACGGGGAGAAGGCATTGTTAAATGAAGGTCAATTGGAGCCTTGGATGTTGAGGTTTCTCATCACTGTGCACTCAAATGCCAATAAACTAGGAGGATCCCAGAATGCAACTTAACATCACCCGTTCCACGAAAGGTTGCAGTCCTCTTTGGCCCGGCTTTTTGGGGGCAGAAGAAAGTATTTCGGGAAATAAAGCTTTCCTTTCAGTCGCAGCCTCTCATTAAATATGGATGAGGTTGGAAAAGGGTAACTGGAGACAACCCGTGCATGACAGCACTTCAAGAGGGTGTCGGAGGTGTGAATCGCCGTGCTGGCATAATTCCGCACACAAAGAAACGACTTTGTCAATAAATGCGAAGAATGCAGCCCGCATTGCCGGGTGTGCGTAACACGCGTATCGTTTTTTTAACGGGCACAATTATAGCGTTGTTATTATCATTGTTTTGGAGGGTTTTTTTTATTTGTTTATGATGCATTTTATTTGATTCGCCATCTTTTTTTCCCATCTCTAAAATTGTTCGACGGTAATTTAGTCCGTCTCGGCCTCATTAATATGCATGTGGACGTTTCGTAATGTGAATACAGATGCCCCCTGTCTAGACGTGATGATAATACTTGGCAATTTGGCATTTGGGCGTATTTTAAATGAGTAGTCCAAACAAATCATTGGAAATATGTATAAGTCAGTAAGGTTACCAGCTGGTTTTTACCACCAGGTTTGTAAATATCCCCAAGTAAAGCATGAATCTGCATATTCCCTTTGTTCTGATTCTCTTGAGTATGTTTGTTAATTGTTTTTTTCGATTTAAAGCTTTCGTGACTGCAGGGATTCATATTCTTGGTTCTTTCGGTAAAGTCACGTAGAAGGGAAACAATAAAATAAAATAAATATTATTTCCCTTCTACGTGACTTTACTGAAAGAACCAAGAATATTCCATTGGAACCTCATTTGCCAGTAAAAATATGACAATTGGTTTTTTACCCTTCTATCTGGCAACAAAACTGACACCTTTTTTGTTTACATAGACCACATTACCTGCAGTCATAATGCAAACAAAAAACACAACTCTGATAATGTGCACTGTCCTTGAAGTTGATTGGTCCACACCCGAGACATATTTTTTACTGGCAAATGAGGTTCCAATGGTGTAAATGTTTACCCCGAGCTCTCATACTCTGATGGTGCATTGTCTTTGAGTTGTGCGCCTTTTGGCGTCATCTGGTCCAACCCATGTGAGACTAGGCTCTAAGGAAAACTGTCTCGGGTGTGGACCAATCAACTTCAAAGACAGTGCATACATTATCAGAGTTGTATTTTTTGTTTGCATTATGACTGCAGGTATTGTGGTCTATGTAAACATGACTGCTTGTAAAAAAAGTGTCAGTTTTGTTGCCAGATAGAAGGGTCAAAAAACAATTATCAACCAAGAATATTGTTTATTTGTTTAGTAGTTGAGTCACCCAGGCAATTGGACAGCACAGACTTAGCTATTTCTCGACCCATCACTCTACCAACAAATAATTACATTTATTTAAGAACGCACAATTAGTCAAGAACAAATGTACAATTAATAAGAAGAGTTGAAACTACTTTTTTTTTACAACTTGAAATCCTATCAATGATTCTAATGCTGTCTGGGACACTGTCCCATTATTGAACCAGGCCCGCTGTTTGAATCACCGGTTTTGAACCACATTGTCTCCCAAGGGGAATCAAGTCCCTGAATGCTGTCTATCGCGGTGCGGTGCACAAAGTAAAATGTCCCTTCACGTGATAGAAACGTTGGTGAAATCAAGAACCTCGGAAAATAAACGGGAAAGAGTTTCTACATGGCCTTGTAACATATTGCACGCAACTTAGCTCCCAGGCAGTCTACTATCTTCCATTAGCCGGCTGCAACAAGCCTTTGTTATTAATTGCAGTAGACATAAAACAACAACAACAACCGCCATTTGCCACTAAGTGGCCATGACGTCACTGCGGCGCCTGTGCCAGGCTATGTGCACTTTCGGGCCACGTGAAGTATCGAACCGAACGCCCGCTGGCAGGAGGTCACGGGACAGATCCAGATGCCACGGGTTGACTGACTGAGATGACTGGCCGATGCACCATCTGTGCCCCCCTACTATGCCAACGTGCTGTGTTTTACTGCGTGAATAGTCATAAACAAACACACACACGCAAGGATAAACGGTTGTAAATTACTTGTTTTTGCAGTTTGGTGTTCAAACCCATTTTTGTGAATACATTCTTCGCCAGAGCCATGTCACAGTCCCAAAGCCATGTGTTTTTGTAGTAACCACAAATCACGGAATGACGTGGATAATAATTCACAAATTATACGCTCTTGTTTGTTGCACCGCTGGACCGTGAGCAATGGCTAAGGCTTGCAGGAGACCTCCATCCAGCAGTGGATTGATGATGGATACTGCCGAGGAGCAATTTTACATAGTTGATGTCAAGGCTCATAGGCTGAGATACGGATGTGTTATTTTTGACAGAGTTCCGACTGAAGAGAAAGCAAGCGTAAATAATGGCAATTATTACGGGTTGCGATACATGTGCTTTCTTATATTCTTGGTTCTTTCGGTAAAGTCACGTAGAAGGAAAATAATAAAATAATAAAAATAAAACATAATAAAATTCTCACGACGTTTGAAACATTAGGATGCTGTCTTTCCGACAGCTCTGTTTCTTCACCTGAGGACGGCTGCTTGCGTTGTGGCCGAAACGTCGTGAGAATTTTATTTTATTATGTTTTATTTTTTATTATTTTATTATTTCCCTTCTAAGTGACTTTACCGAAAGAACCAAGAATATGAATCCCTGCAGTCACGAAAGCTTTAAATCGAAAAATGTGCTTTGTTATTCGACTTTTTTTTTGTTCTCAACAGAAGCCTGCATGGAAACCAGATAAAGTCGATTGCTAAAAAGGCCTTCGTGGGACTGGAGAAACTGGGACAGCTGTGAGTACCGTGTGGGTGGTGTACAACCACCCCTCTTTGGAACTTTTTTTTTATCGAGGCCTCCCTTTTAAAATGAATCATTGCATCGGCATGTGTATCTAAGAACACCTGCTCCGCAGTCGGTATTATAGGCATTAGTAATAATTCTGAAAAGTAATTGAAAAAAATTGGTACACCATGTGTTGCGAGCATGTGGGGAGCGGGCGGTGGTGTAGGGGTTCACGCTACGCTGCGCTTCGATTCCCGCTCACGGCCGACACCAGTGAAAATTATCTGAACCGGTCCTGGGCCTCCCCTAGTGTGGTGTGTAGTTAACATCGCCACTAGGGAGACAAAGGCGGCCGGGCGTGATGCTGGCCACCCACCCCCTCGTGTGCTGTGCCGGCTTTCATAGGTGCTCGCTAACAGCACTTGTCGCAACAGTCTCTTAAGGCTACACGGGGGATCTTTGTCTTTGTTATTGTGCACGTATTGGCAATGGTTGGGTAGTCATTAGTGAACTCCACACTAAGCTCTTGAAAACCTGGGTTTGATTCCCCAGCATGCAAGACTGCTGCTGGCAGTCGGTAATCTGGATTTGTCCTTGGTTTCTGTGCGGGACAATTGAGGCTGAAATTCGTTTTTTGCAGAATGGGTTGGCATTAACACCGGGGGAGACAAAGGCTGCCAACAACAGATATGGTCTGGGCCAAACCACACCAATGTGTGGTGTGGTTAGGCTAAATAGGAGTTCGCTAACAATTAATCCAAACACTCTGTCATGCTAGTCTGGAGATAATTGTCTTTAAAAAATATATGTTTTGCTACATATCATCAATTTGTTACTGAATTATATGCTTGGTTTCTGGGTTACTTAAGGGACTGTATTTGTGTACATACGGAATGGACTGCCTCATACTCGCTGCATCTCTCCGTATGCGTATCAAGCAAAACAATAAAACGGATGAATGCAAATTGATTAGTATTCCGATATTAATATGTGAATTCTGGCATATATGTACAAAGTGGATACTACTATTACATTCCTAACCTATAATTCCTTCTTGAAGCATATTAAAATAATTAAAAGCAGCTGTTTCTACATTTCACGAAAAACGTAATTTTAATTGATACAGACGCTGCATATTATGCTGGTTATTTTTATACCTTTTTTTGAATGAGCCAATTACATCTACAATGTTAGTATGTATTTTGTATTCCTCTGCTATGGGTACCGTGGTGGTGAGATGTTAATTCCCTCGCCTGGTACACAGGAGGTTGTGGGTTCGATCCTGACCTCTGACCTCTGTATATTTGGAGCTTGTGTGTCTCTTTCCCTGTGGTCGCGTGGATTTGTATCTGTGTCCTCCGGTTTTTCTCTCCACATTTAGAAACATTCATTAAGAGTATGTGGCAACTAAACATTTCCACGTGATAAGCCACTTCGTTGTGGCCAGATCACTTCTGACAAAGAGCTGCATAGCTCAGTGAGCTTTACTTGTTTTTCACTATAAATCCTCTTGTCCTCTGGCTTGAGATAGCTGCCACCTATGGGTCAGATGATTGCCTGCCACCATTAAGCAATTGGTAATTAAATATCATTTTTTTTTTCCTAAAAAGTGTAAAGTTATGGAAAAAAATTTTCACGAAAATAAATTGTCACGCACAACGAGTCTGTGTGCAAAATGTCAGCTCGATTGGATCACGGGAAGTGGGTTAAAAAACGACCGAAAGATTTGCACGGTCGTAAGCGCGCAAGCAAGTGAACTTAATATAAAGGATTTAATAAAAATTGTTTCGTTTTAATGGTTTCAGATTCTTATTTTTCTTCTTCCACATCTCGGAATATCTTTATTTTCCTTCAGAGACCTGATGGGCAATGCAATCGTGTCAATACAAGCCAACGCCTTCAACACCCTCAAGTTGCTTCATCAGATGTAAGTATACTCAGCAATACAGTTCGACGTCATATCTCGTTTAAGGTCAAAGCAAGCTCAAAGTGTTTTCTGCTTCAGAGGAGCGGCTGTGACAGTGCTCAACTCTGAGTCAGTGTCACACATTCCACATCTACCTAATGTGGGGCCCAGTCTCTATTCAAAGAACAGCCACTGTTGACTATCCAAAACATTCAGAATGATGGGGTAACACTACGTAACACAATTTTTGTTCCTGGGTAGTAAGTGTTATTTCGTAATTGCTTATGCCTAAAAAGTATAGAAAACGGCTATTATTCCCCACAAACTTTGCTTTTGTGACCAGGACAATGACATTTTTAAATTTACCTATTTTCAATGAGAAAACGGGCGAATTTATGTATTTTCGTTCACATAAAGTGAGAACAAAACAACATATGAATCAAACCTTTATTGATGCTAAAGTAATACAAAATTACTGCAAAAGATTTTTAAGTGAGTCGTTTTTCAAGATGTACGATGTAACTGTAAATCACTTTCACGAATCAGCCCCAAGTGTAGTCTCCATCATGTTCTCGTTATACTGTCCTTAGTAGCGGCATTCAAAGTCCAGTATATCTAGTTCCTCTGAGTACACTCCCATGTTCTCCTTGAATTGATCAAGATGAGCATCAAGGATATGGACTTTGAGGGACATCCTACAGCCCATTGTGCCGTAGTTCTTTACCAGAGTCTCAACCAGCTCCACATAGTTTTCGACCTTGTGATTGCCCAGGAAGCCACGAACCACTGCGACAAAGCTGTTCCAAGCCGCTTTCTCCTTACTAGTGAGCTTCTTGGGAAATTCATTGCACTCCAGGATCTTCTTTATCTGTGGTCCGACAAAGACACCGGCTTTGACCTTTGCCTCAGAGAGCTTAGGAAAGAAGTATTAAAGGTACTTGAAGGCTGCCGACTCCTTATCTACAGCTCTGACAAATGGTTTCATAAGGCCCACTTGACGTTGTTCCTCCCCACAGAGAACTCGGTCCGCTGTGGCCAGTCCCGCCTGTGGCAGTGCACCTTGGTGTCTAAATCTTTTGTAGACATTTTTGTATTACTTTAGTTTAAATACATGTTAATTTTGATTCATATGTTGTTGTTTTCTTACTTTATGTGAACGAAAAGACACAAATTCGCCCATTTTCTCATTGAAAATAAGTACATTTCAAAATATCACTGTCCTGGTCACAAAACAACGTTTGTGGGGAATAATAGCCATTTCCTATACTTTTGAGGCATAAGCAATTACGAATGACCACCTACTACCCAGGAACATGTTTTTTTATTGCAGTGTAATCCTGGCGTTGTAACCACAGTGCCACATTGCTGGAACTATGCGGGTTTAGTGGTGCTTGAAATGTAATTTGTTTTAAAAACTACATTCATAATTGTAAATGACCTCCATATTATTTCAATTAGCCTGCTTTTATGATAATTTAAAGGCGTTTTCCCACTTTCACTTAAATTGTTTTACGACACAGCACTATTTCAGTGTACGAAGTATGTGCACAGATTCCCATACAAAGACAAAGATCCCCCATGTAGCCTTACGAGACTCTTGGGGCAAGTGCCTTCATAGTGCAGGAGCCCTCTGAAAGTCGGCACGGCACACGAGGGGGATGGGTGGCCAGCACCACACCCGGCCGCAGATGTCTCCCCAGTGGCGATGTTTACACACTCATTTGAGGCCAAGTCGACCTAGAGGAGGCCCTGGACTGGTTCCGATAATTATTACTGGTGTTGACCGTGAGCGGGAATCGAACTCGGGCAAGCCGGGTTCGTGGCGCAGCGCGCAAACCGTGACACTACCACTCCCGACGTGCACACACACACACACACGGCATACCACACGCGCGCGAACACTTGCCCACACACGCGCACACACAACGGGCACATCTCCACGTACCCATAGTACTTTCTCGAAGGAGAAACTCGACAGAGTGAACTTGTTGATTGTTGTATTAGAAGCTCTGTCGTGACTTTATTGGCATTTGGCCTGAGCAGGATTTTTTTTTCTTCATCCCTGACCCAAAACCCCAGAAGGGAAAAGTGGTTTCATTCCGTGTGGTTTTTTTTCCCCCGTCTATGTCGTTGACGTTGCTACAAGTTGGCGAGTCTGATGAATGTGTATAAAAGCATACAAATATGTAACAAGTAAAAAAAAGCGTAATCTGGCTTCCAAATATTAGTTAAATAGTAATGCAGTGATAATAGTGGAAAGCTACATTAAAAGTAGGGCAGTGGTAATAATGAAACGTTACATTAAAAATAGGAGACTCTGTGCCGCCTTCAATGCATAGCCTATGCGCAAGGTCACAACCCGAATTTTTGCCAAATAACAAAAAAAAGAAGTCGAATGGGAATTGCGCTTTTGGGTTTCGGGCAGATTGCTAAAGGTGAAAAGCACGGTCCTGTGCTAAAGTGGTAATCCTTGTGTTACAACGGTCGCTCAGGCCCGGTTCATGAACCGGCCTTTTTCGTGCGTTATTGATCCTCCACAATCGAGAGTGTGTGTGTGTGTTCCCATTCTCCGGACTGCCATAAGCCACGTGAACTCTGGTCGGTCCTAGCGTCGTGCCACGGCTCTGGCGTGCTGTGGCATGAGCCCACGTTCCCTTCGCTCGCACGCTGTTGGATGGACTCGAGTATGAAGTGAGGGTGGTGTATCACACGGATTCATTATCGGCTCCGTCCGCCCCACCGCTGTGTGTACACGTACGTCCGCCGAACTTATTTTGCACCGTACGTAGCCAACCGTGCTCATCGGAGGTGTCGGCGTACTGCCCGTCTGCTGCCTATCCACCCTTTGGCTGTGGTTCCTCCTCATACCACTGAATCATTATCTCGCCTTGAGAATGAACGAATACTGTGCGTCCTCTTACTGGTTTGAGATTATCAGGGGTACGGGGGAAGGACAACAAACTAAACAACAACAACAAGCGGTTCTAATGTGCTCGCATTCACAGTTGGCGTTCATCTTTGTGAAAGGATTGTGTGTGTGTGTGTTTGTCTGCAAATACATGCAAATGTTTATCAATAGATAATTAGCTATGCTGGTTGAAGATGTGTCTATCATCTGGCTCTTAGAGTAACTGATCTAACGATAAAACTTATTGGGTTTTATCTTCCTGTGACCTGAAAAATCATCACGATTTGGCGAAATTTCAAGTATAATGTCGAATATAATTGCTTAATTTGGAGCTTTCGTGACTGCAGGAATTACTCTTGGTTCTTTCGGTAAAGTCACGTATAAAGATAAAATAATAAATTAAATAATAGCATACTATCGAAACGTCGTAGTATGCTATTATTTAATTTATTATTTTATCTTTATACGTGATTTTACCGAAAGAACCAAGAGGAATATAATTGCTATTTCCTTCCATTCTGACTTTGAAAAGCAAGAAGGTGAATATTCTAGTCGTTAAAATTCTTATTGAACTGGCTCCATTGGGTTGACAGGAAGGTTGCATCGACTAGACCAAGATGGTATAGTTGTGAAAATAAAGTAATCATTTTAATTATTAGAACTTACGTTATTTTCAACAACTTTTATTTTCCTCGTTCACTTCTCTGGATTGATTCTTGCAAAAGCCAAAGCTCATACAAAGTCAAAGGTTAGCGAGCACCTGTGAAGGCCGGAACGGCACACGAGGGGGTGGGTGGCCAGCAACACGCCCGGCCGCCTTTGTCTCCCTAGTGACGATGTTTACACACCGCACCAGGTACTCATTTGAGGCCAAGTCGACATAGGGGAGGCCCAAGACCAGTTCAGATAATCGTCACCGGTGTTGGCCGTGAGTGGGAATCGACCTCGGGCCGCTGGATTCGTAGCGCAGCGTAGCGCTAACATCTACACTACCGCTGCCTACAATAGACATCTAGACGCACGCAAACACGTGCACAAGTTACACACATACGCAGTATGGTCAAACAGCTTGTACATGCATGGCAGAATCAGTGTAACATTCTTTTGGGAAATTCAGTGCAGTGTAGCTTTTCCCCTCTTGTTTCCATGGCCAGCTCAAGGATCCACATTTCCCCCCAGCCGACATTCATAAGAGGTCTATGCTGCGTAGCTGCAGCAGCAGTATCACATGGTCCAGTATTTGTCAGTGTTTCCAACGTGCTGATGAGGCCAACTCACTTGGCCTCACAGTCGAGACGGGCCAGGTTTGTCTCTCCCCATCAAGGCGACTGCCGAAACCGCTCGTGGAAGTTTCTTCACTGAAACCACGCGGTGCTGTTTTCCACTTTTGAAGGAGCCAAACAAGTTATTTTCTGGTTCACCAAAAAAATAAACAAGTTGTGGTTTTGCTGCCCACGGTGTAATCGTTAGCACACCGTACTTGCCGTGCAGGGGTCGTCGGTTCAATTCGATGCCCGGGCACGTCAGTGGAATCGACGGTGCAGGTTTTTCTTAAATCCCCACCCCGGCCACTGCCTCTGACTCCACGGCTGGAGTGACTGGGTTCCACCACAGTTCGTCGATGGCCAGAACTTCGCGCGGCGGTGGCGGTGGTGGTGGTGTAAGATGTCGGTGCTTCCCATCGCTTCCAAGACATGTGTGGCCTGCGTAGCAGAGAGGGGCCAAATATCTAACCGAAGTATGTACGTTGAACTTCTTTCGCACCGTATGTGTAGCCAACCGTGCTCATTGGAGGAGCTTTCCAGAGATCCCGACAGCGGAGGTTTCTTCCACCAGCAGGGTCATAAGCAAGATATTTCAGGGCTGTACCATTTTTTTCTTTTTCTTTTACAAAAATAACACAGTTTTAAATTAAACTGTCCAACTATTATGAACAATTTCTTATTTTACCAGGTAAGGCCCACTGAGCTATATAACTCTTTTCCAGAAGCGACCTGGCCACAAATGATAGCTCAACGAAGTGGCCAAATACTCTAAACGCACGGTGATTCTAAATGTGGAGGAAAACCGGAGGACCCGGAGAAAAATCAACGCGACCATGGTGAAAACACGCAAACTAAACTCCAAATATACAGCCGCAGGCGTCAGGGTCGGGATCGAACCCACAACCTCCTTCATTCCAGGCGAGGTAGTTAACATATCCTAGCCACCGTGGTGATGATGATGAGAGACACGCAAACTAAACTCCAAATAAACAGCATCAGGCATCAGGGTCGGGATCGAACCCACGACCTCCTGCATACAAGGCGAGGTAGTTAACATCTCCTAGCTACCATGGCACCCCTTCAATGAAACCCGGGGGGTGGGGGGGTGGTCTTATAGCGGGGCGAAGCGACTCGCACACTTGCTGATCCGTTTGAGCACAAAGGCTAAAACAAACCCCGTCTGAAGAGGAGGCCCACACGCCCACGGCCATGTGACCCAGTCTCTCTCTTTCTCTCGTCTCCTGCGCCGCCGCCGCCTTAGGAAGCTGAACACCAGTGAGCTGCTCTGCGACTGCCAGCTCAAGTGGCTGCCGGGCTGGCTGACGGAGCGCGGCTTCGCGCAGTCGGTGGCCGTCGCCTGTGCCCACCCGGCGTGGCTCAAGGGGAGGAGCGTCCTCTCCGTCCGGCAGGAGAACTTCGTGTGCGGTGAGCGACTACGCACGCACGCCCACGTGCGTACGCACGTAGTGGCTGGGTACCAAATACAAAGATGCCCCGTATCGCCTGAACAAACAGACTGTTGGGGCAAGTGCTGTCAGCGAGCACCTATGAAGGCCGGAACGGTGCACGAGGGGGTAGGTGGCCAGTACGACGCCCGACCGCCTTTGTCTCCCCAGTGGCGATGTTTACACATCGCACCAGGTACTGATTTGAGGCTGAGTCGAGCTAGGGGAGGCCCAGGACCGGTTCAGATAATCGTCATTGGTGTTGGCCGTGAGCGGGAATCGATCTCGGGTAGCCAGGTTCGTAGTGCAGCGCGCTTACCGCTACACTGCCACCACAGGACACACGCACACACACGTACGCTCTCTGGGGCTGCGAGGTGGCCCTGTGGAAGAGGGTGCAGCAAGTCAGGTTGCTGAGCTATTCGAGGAGGGTTTTAACCTTCCCCTGTCAAGTTAACCTTTTCCCGTTCAGAGTCGCAGGGTGGGCGTCCCATTCACCTCTGAATCACGGAACGCACAAGCGGTTCAGCGTTAATTTTATTTAGAGGCGTAGTGCCGTTTAAAAAAAAAAAAGGCATTGTACTTATCGCAAAAACCGCACTGTGCACACACGCCCTCCCGCCATGGCCTTGTGGGAGCCTCGGTACCGATAGTTATTTTATTAGAGGTTTTCCTCCGGTTTCGTTTTGAGAACATTCACGTACGATGACATCATTGTACGTCATCCTACGTCATCGTACGTGTACGACATCGTACGTGTAAGTCCGATGACGTACATGTACGTCATCGGATCGGGAAAGGGTTTATATATGCAGCCAACGCTGGTAGAAGGGGCTTCCACTTGACGGGAAGCTCTGGAGAGCCCCCTCCCTGGTGTGTTCATTTGGCCGACTCTTCCACACTTACCAGACAATCTGTGCAAGGGGTGAGAGTACCCACACTTTCACCCATCCACATAGCGACCTGCCGACAGACTTGACCGATGCGTAGGTTGTGATTGGACGCTGAAATATTGCAAAGTAATTCATCAAATGTCTCAATGATACAGAACCGAGGCCCAGTCTCGGCTTTTCTCTCGCTGTTTTGTAAAGTAATTAATCTGCACTCCAAAGCATCAACACATTGTGTTTCTTGTGTGATACGTTTGACTTTTTGCGTTGCGTAGCAGCAGCAACTATAATTATAATAAAACTTCAACAGGAATGATAATTGAACATTTGATGCACATTTTCACGGCTGTGTATATGTGCGTGTATATAAATCTTTTTTTCACAAACAATAAATGCTTAAAAAATAAAAAGCAGTTTTGCTAACGGAAATAAATGCAGTTATCATACGTTACATATGCTAAGCGTGTGGGAATACAGACTGCTTTTTGAACCCTGCTGAACATTATAATGGCTTGTGGTTGGAGGGAAAGAGCAATATTAAAACTGGTATTCGGAAAACAGCTTTATCAGGCCTCCATGTTATGAAGTCCAGTCTCCAACTCTTATTATAATTATTATCATCAACCCTATCTCTCCAGTAACGTCACCTGTTCAATTTTTTTAATTTTAATGCCGCAGTGTTTTTGACGAATGATTCGAATTTATTTGTTATTTCCTATGGTAAGGAGGGCTTCCACTACTGTATGTGTGTATGTTGAGCTTCTTTCGCGCCGTACGTTAGCCAACCGTGCTAATTGGAGGTGCGCGGGGGAAGGACAACAAACTAATAAACACAAAAAAGCAGTTCTAAATAAATTAGCTTTCAATCTCGATAATTTAAAAGGGCATAGCTCCAGCGACTTCCAACTATCGGAGGAAATGGCATTCCAGACGGCCGCAGAAGCGCACCTGCAATGCGGTGACCGTCTTTGTTCGATGGCCGGCCAAAATCCGCTGCGACTGCGGAGATGACCGCATAAATGATGCAGCTCCCCTGCCCTTCAGAATCTGAGCTTGCACACTGACCTTGGGATAGGCTGCCACCGAATACTGTGTCTGGAATCAAACCCAGGGTCGCAGGCACGGACGCGCATCAACGCCCGGGCCTGACCGCCGCGCCAGCGCTCCCGTCATCCGTCATAATTCTTTAAGTCACCGTGTAAAAGCACGCATGACGTATCGCCTCCTATCTCGCGAGTCCAGCGTTGGCGCTTTCATGGAAAATGAGAACGGATGTGATTGACCCCTTCTCCAAGGGGCTTGGCGGCTACCCCCCCTCCCTCCCTCACCATCGCTCGGTGCCCGCAGCGATCGTTGCTGCTCCGTCCCCCGCGCGTGTGTGCGCCCTAACGATCCGGCGATGCTGTTGGCGCAAGTTTCACGAACGTGCGCCTGTGTGTGTGCTCTTCTTGAGCGGTTAGCGAAGGCGGTTGGTGCAGCTACCATTACGAACCTTCTCCACCGGAGTTCGATTCCCGTTCGCTGTCAACGCAAGTGTGATGTTTATCTAAACCGGTCGTGAGACTCCCCTAGATCGACTCGGCCTCAATTGAGTAGCTCGTGCGATGTGTGAACATTGGCACTAGGGAAACAAAGGCGGTCAAGAGTGGTACTGGCCATTCCCCCTTTTTCGTGTGCCGTGCCAGCCTTCGTAGGTGCTCGCTAACAGCACTTGCTCCAGCAAACTGTTGAGGCTTTCGAGGGATCTTTACGTTTGTTCTATTGGAGTTATTAAGAACCCTCTGTACAGAGGTCACATTTATATTCACAAAATGCCTGCATGGGTGGTGGTGGACCTGTACCCGTGTGTGTGGTGGTGGACCTGTACCCGTGTGGGTGGTGGACCTGTGCCCTGTGTACCCGTGTGCAGACGACTATCCCAAGCCGCACATGGTGGTGCACCCGGAAACTCGTGCAGCCGTGCGGGGCTCCAACGTCTCCTTCATGTGCTCGGCCGCCTCGAGCAGCGAGTCGCCCGTCACCTTCCTGTGGCGCAAGGACAACGCGCCGCTCGCAGAGGTACGTACGTACGGTGTGTATGTACGTACATGCATTGTGTTTGTATGCATGTATGTTGTGCATGTACGTATGTAGAACTTATTTCCCACCGTACGTAGCCAACCATGCCTATCTGAGGCACGAGACACAATAAACTAAACACAAAAGTAGTTAGGAAGAAATGTATTTTCAATCTAGATTTAAAAGTGCATTGCTCCAGTGGCTTCCCAATATCGTAAGGAAGAGCGTTCCAGATGGCCACAGCAGCCGCATCTGAAAACGCGCAATGCGGTGACCGTCTTTGTTCGATCGTTAGCCAAAAGCCACTGCTGCTTCAAGTGATGATGGTTCATGCCTGTTGACGAAATCAGCGAGGCATTGTGGTTAATTTGTGGCACCCACTTTTGTGCGTCATGAGCGCGACCTTCTCAACGTTTTCGTTCACCGCCGCCATCCGTCACCGCTCTAGGGTTTCCGCGATAAAAACAAAAAATATTTCACGATGAGGACGCGGGTATTGTATTTCGCGTTGTCGACGGTCGTCGCGTTGTCAGCTTCACGCCACTTTTATAAACTCATATTCCACTGGTTTATTTGCGTGGTCTACGCGCTTTGCTGTTCTTCTGTTGTGAGTGAAAATTACCAAAGGCATACAACTGTAGTTGCCGCGACATAAGCCTACCACAAGTCATGTAATCATGCACGTTCAATAACAACAACAACAACTGCCATTCGCCACTAATTGGCGGATGATGTCACCACGGCACTTGTGCCAGGATATGTGCACTGTAAGGCCACATTGCACATTCACAACCAGTAATACGCCCGTGCTGTCCGATGCACTTGAAGCAATTCAATTATCGGAAAATGCAATCAACTGCGGAAATGATGAGGTCACGCAACTATCATGCCGTCAATTCATCTGCAAAACATGTTGCTAAAGTGCCCATTTAAAGGGTAATAAACTATGTAGGACGTTTAATTTTGTCTTCTCTTATTACCTCATTAATATTTTGTCGGGAAGGAAAATATTTGAGATAACAAAAAAAATACGTGACAATGTTGAACAAAATCGATGTTTGCCGTGATACTTGGTATCCTGATACTGTGACATATCGGAGTTTCTCAGTATCACAGGAAATATGACCTTAAATCCATCCGTTTCTCAATGGAAGGACGTCACAAACGTTTTTGATGAAGACTCTGAAACCAATCGCTACGCAACTTGCCTCGCAGCATATCGATGGCAATGCTCGTATTTGTGTAACTATTTGGCAAGATTGGCGACGAAATCCTTTCAGCAAAGTATTTTTCATCATCATCATCATCAGCAGCAGCAGCGCCACCAGCCATGTTGGTTAAACTGTTAGTTCAGGATCTCCTCACGTTGTCACCAATCCCCATGGTCCCACCACGCCACGACACATTTTTTCCCCTCGCATCAGCCGATCTCATCTCTCCATCTCTCTATGCTGGTCAACCTCATGGGAGCGTTCCCCTTGACACTGTTGATGCCTTGCTCAGTTGCAGAGTGATTAGCAGCTATCAGTTACAGCAGGGTGGGTGTGAACTGGCCTGCCGAATCAGCGATTCCGTTTTTTTTTTTGCTCATCTGCGTCGTTCCACGTGCACATTTGTTGGTGCGTCCGAATCTCATAGCAGGCTCCTTAAACCTTTCCCATTGCGATGACGTACGTGTACGTCGTTGTAACGTATCATAGAGTGTGGTCGTGCCGCTCCAGTTCTCTGCGGTGAGTACAATGTCTTTAACAAACAAGGGCGCTACGCCTTTCTAAATGAAATTAACGCAAAAACGCTTGCGCGTTCTGAGATGCAGCGGTGAACGGGGACACCCACTCTGCAACTTGCAGACCTCTGGGAATGGGAACGGGTGAAGTTGTATAGCCAGGTTGTTTTAATCCTCACCAACAAGATACATTATTAACACGTGGAAATATCTCCTTCTGCATTATCACGCTTTCTGATAATGCACTGGATGCGCATGTCAACATCTGAGTAAGCATTTTTATTTTTTCAATGCACTCCACTTACGTTGACTTTTTTCCGCCGAAAAATGTCACAACACCATTCTCGTCACCTTTCTATGCGCCTGCTACGTTTGGTCTTCATACCGGCTCGTTAAAAGTTCGCGGAGATGCATCAACGTTATAAATCTGACATGTTATGGCATCTTGTGACAAGAGCTTGGGGGATCCTCGAGTAGATACGCTTTGCATTATTGAAACATGGCTTAAGGCTCAGAAATTCCGAGGCTCGAAATATTTGTCAAACTCCCGAGCGGGCGGAAAGTTTTCCGCATTTACTGTTTGCGCAGCAAACCGTGGCCAATGAATCTGTGTCACCGCTTTGGAAATTAAGCCCGGAACACCTGTGTTTATCGTTCTGAACTCGGCTGCCCTTCAAAATGAGACCATCGGCCTTGAGAGCTGTTGGCCTTGCGCAAGATCCAACTTGTTCGTATTCGAGTTGCACTGGAGAATTCCTAAAGTTGTAGACCGCCAGATGTTACAATTACGACGAGAAATATGTTGCGCATTATAAACAACAAATTCTGGCAAATGGCCGTCCTTCACCCGAAAAGATCAACGTTACTACCATTATGATAACACAAGTTTAATTTTCAGGCCCTTCGTCCGCCCACTGTTGTATGACCGCCTCGCCATGGCTGTATTGGTCATGGGGGTTTTAATTGACCATACTTCACCATGCTGGTCAGTTCCAGTTGGTGTAGGGGAGCCCAAGACCGGTGCACCAGATATTACTCTGCGCTGGTTGTTAAATACGGACGGCAATTGAGCTCAAATACTCTTGGTTCTTTCGGTAAAGTCACGTAGGTAGACCACAGCAAGAAAAACTTTCTTGCTGTGGTTGTCCCCCCCGATGACGATTGCTTGTGTTGCGATCGAAACGTCGTGATCTATTATTTTTCTACCTACGTCACTTTACCGAAAGAACCAAAGGGTTTGGATTCCTGCAGTCACGAAAGCTTCAAATCAAGATTGAATTGAGCTCAAGTTGCCGGATTCATAGTGCAGTGCGCGAACCACTGTACCTCCGCTCCAACCCACTACCCACATGCAGAGCATTTAAACGTTGTAATTAAGTTAATATAACATCCGCAAGATGTGTCTCATGGCTGAAGCAATTAAAGGAGGCGCGCAGAATGTACTTATAATTGATCATATTTACACAAATGTCGAAAGCACACGAAACTTTGTTCAGTTCAGTGTCGTTCATAACAGCCTCGATGCATTTTCGAGGGATGCTGAAATAACAAATGCAGTCAATTACTTTCGAGAATAAATGTATACACGCTAGTGCTTCTGGCGGTGGCATACGCAATCCATTTTTATTTTTTTTGTTAAATGTTCAATTGGCAAATGGGTTGTGCCGGCACGTACTTTCAGTGATGTATATGTCTATTTGAAGCCCATGCATTATTATCAAATGCATTTGAAGATATTACAAGCAAGTTTTAATTAACAGATTACTATCTGTGCATTCTTTGCGGCGTGACAGAGGAACCGCTCTTCGCTCTGCCGTGTGCTTAGGAAGGACTGAAGGATATGAAATCAGACTCCAGAGTCTTCATTTAGAGTGCAGGAGGAAGAATCTGATGAGCTATGAAGCTCTTTTTCACAGATGTCCCAGCATGGGGCAGGTTCAGCGAGCAGTAATCCACAAACAATACAAAAAAAAAAACGACAGGAGTGTAGAATAGAGGAAAAGGTAAGCATCAATTATATAAGAGTCCGATTTTTCAAGCTTGGGCAAGGCAGCAAAAACAGCAACAAAACAGTCCCAGACCACACCAAGACAAAGACGCCTGGCTAGGGCATTGGACTTATTGAGATCCCAATACACTCGTCAATGAAGAGCCGGAGCTGACACACGGCCGTTTTGCAGCTCATACATACATATTGCCATTGCAACTCCAAATACGTTGTCTCAAACCCTGACACACCCCCCCCCCCCCCCCCCCCCAAAACAACCTAATTTCACCAATAAGTCTTCCCACCAAACGTGCGTTTAAAAACTTCTCGTGCATTTGATCCGCCGAGATTATTTACCTGGAAATAAATGCACCGATTTGTGCTCCAACCCTGGTCCGTACACTCTCGTACGTTCCTTGAGTGCTAATCTCTTGAGTCGGCAGTGGGGCCCATTCGAGTGGCCTCAGACTAACGAAAAGCATCCGTCTCTAAGTCCCGACACCTTTGACCTCCCCTCGACAGTGAACATCCAAAAACATTTCCCTCCATCGTTTTAATGAGGGCTTCGTCGAGCAGAGGTGACATTTCAATATCGGTGGCTGTTTTCCGGAGGTCCCGGTTGTGTCATTGGAAGTTGGGACTTGAGCATCACGCGTTTTATTGTCGACAGGATATTGTCCTGGACCCGTATTTCGTGTCCTGATCTCATTTGGAAAAAGGTCTCCGATATAGTGCAATCAATTGATCGTAATCCACAGTCCATTGGAAATCCACTGCGTAATCACTCTGTGTCGGTCTTGGGGTTAAAGTTATTATTTGTGTAACGTACATGGACCGGTCAGTCCATTGCTGGATTAGGACACTCCCTACACCGTGCGTGTCGTGGGGGTTATACGACCACACTTCACTGTGCTGGTCAATGTTTAACTGGTGAAGGCGGGTAACGTAACTTCACGGAGTGTCACGTGTCTTTTTCTGGAGTGTCCTGCCAGGTTTCACAGTCGGGTTGGTGAAGGGTGTATGATTTGTCCAATATTTAATTTTTTTTAACGAATTATGCCAGCGGCACACACGGTATCTTTGACGATGAGCTGCGAAATAGACAGCTTTCCAACCGTGGACCTCTGCAAGATTCCGCGAACGTGATTCAGCTAGGCCGTGTCACCACCCTGTTATTTAGGCGGAGGCATTGTTGCTTCCGCTAAGAAACACAATAAGTCGAATATCGAACGTAAGAAACGATATTTTTCACGTCTTTATATAGCAGATTAATATAAAAAAAATCATATATTATTTTACAAGCAAACAAAGCCAACACTGAGTTTCAAGATTGCCAGGAGCGTGCTGCGCGACATGTTTGTCGAATTACTTGGCGGTGTTTTTAGCGTCAGAGCAAAACAATGAGTATCCGAATAAAACAAATGCACAAGTCTGATCATTACTGTACGGGTCCGATCAGCGTGGCAGTGTTGACCAAACAGGGCCTCTCCACACCTCGCTCTGGTGGCGTGAGCAATGAACCACAGGGACGCACCTTCAACTCGGTTGCCTCTTTATTAATTATTATACGAAACTAGAGTTGAAAATGGCAGCCTGCACGCGGCCGAATGCCACCGAATGCGGCAAACCGAACATCAATCGTCGGTCTCTCGGTCTCCAGAGCAACAACAAGCTTGACCACCTGCATGTGAAATTGCAGACGCGTGCCAACTGTGCCTTGATCATTCCCGGCCGTGCTCGTTATCGAGGACACAGGACGGCGGTCATCACTAAATTATTAAACAAAAGTTTTGGTCGCACTCCTCCCGTTGTTTTCCTTGGTTCCGCTGCTGCGTGATCCACCTCCTTGTCAACTGCGACACGGCATCTGTGGACCGCCAAATTAATCTAAACGGCTTAATTGGAACACAGCCAACATTTCCACGGACGTTACCGACTGAAAACGAAGCTAACATCCGCGTCGCTGTTGGCAGGTGGACGCGGAGGTGGAGCGCTTGGAACGGGCCCGTCCCGCGGAAGGCGGCCTAGGTGAGTTCACCTCCTACCTGCACCTGCGCGCCGTCGACTTCCACCACGAGGGCCGCTACCAGTGCATCATCTCCAACTCCTTCGGCTCCTCGTACTCTGGCAAGGCCCGGCTCACCGTGAGCGGTGAGTATTATGCGCGCGCGTTGCAGTTGTTGTTGTTGTTGTTTGTAAATAAATGTTTTTGTTGGGTTAGATCGCGTAAGTATAAATGTGTCGTATCCCTCCCGCCACCCGACACAGGCAGTAAGGTTTGTCGCGTAACACAAAACGCGTCAATTAGTTACTACTTCAGCCCACCGATGTGTTGGAGAGTAAATCCACAACATTTACAATTTGAGTAGTCTGACGTTTCGCTGGTAATTACATCCAGCATCATCGGGCGATTTGCCAGAATAGTGAAGCAATCCACCGACTTCCGGTCTTAAATAGAGCAAGATGACGTCATCGACGGAACCCAACGGCAGTGTTTAAACTGTTGTTGCCGTTCTTGGTCATCATCGTCGTTTGTTTCTTCTCGACCGAAGATGACGCTGCTGACTGTCTGGTCCTGCGGGGCCTGCCCAGAGAGTGGTGGTGGTGGTGGTCGCGGGGGGCGGCATGTGTTAAAGTGGCAACGTGCCCCGGGCGTCGCGCATAAGAATCGGCCAACAATAGGGCTGTGACATGTTGGCCCGGGCCCCTTCAGGCCCCTCGGGGTGTCTTGAAAACCTAGGGGGCCGATCCTGGTACAAGTCAGCTGCCGCTGGGGCGTTTCCCCTTGGCCAGAGCGCAGCAACAGCAGCAGCAGGCCACTGAGATGGTCGGGACGCGGCGTAACAGGCCTCCGACCTAAGCGCGCAGCACATTGCATCCACCGTGAAACGCTTCGGGTTTCGCGCTTCAACGAGCCGGTCTGCGCTGCCACTCCCGCGCCCGCCCGCTCGTGCGCGTGCGTGCAGTGCTCCCGTCGTTCACCAAGACCCCGGCGGACCTGAGCCTGCGCGTGGGCTCCACGGCGCGGCTCGAATGTGCCGCCGGGGGCCACCCCTCGCCGCAGATCTCGTGGCAGAAGGACGGCGGCACGGACTTCCCGGCAGCGCGCGAGCGGCGCATGCATGTCATGCCCACCGACGACGTCTTCTTCATCGTCGAGCTCAAGGCCGACGACGCGGGGACGTACAGCTGCATCGCGCAGAACGCCGCCGGAACCATGTCGGCCAACGCCAGCCTCTCCGTGCTTGGTACCGGCCATCCGTCTGTCCATTCGTTTGTCTGCTCGTTTGTCCGTCCGTTCGTTTTTCCGTTCGTTTGTCCGTTTGTTTGTTTGACCGTTCATTCGTTCGATTGTCAGTTTTCACACGTTCGTACTTTGTACGCAAACTCGCCGTGCATTGTTGTGGAGCGATAGGTAAACGCATGGGTGGGCAGCATATAAACACAAAAGTAGTCCATCAGCCAATTGGATTTTCAGGTAAATATTATCCAACAGCATTTGTTTAAGCAAACAAACTCTGGACCTTTTCAGCCACTTGACGTCTAGTCAGCAGAGTAAGGCTTGTAAAATGGTGATGGGTTACCAGATTTTTTCGTCAAGAGCACTACTTCTGAACAATGGGGCTCTGTGCAATGCAACAAAAAACAGCAATATTGTATTGAAGCTCATTATGCATTTTCTCTTTTGCACAAGGGAGAACATTTTTTTTGCAGTAGTTAGGCCAAAGCTGACCGGGTTGGCACTACAGCAGAGTGCTCGAATCACGTTGGTGAAGTTGCGAGGTCAATGCTTGGTTAAGGGGTTGATTCAGCCCAGCTGCTCCCTCGGGTTGTCTAAATAAGTACCACACTATGCAAAGTCACCAGTGAGCATCCCATGGACCCGCCGTGACGATGTAGAACGTCAATCACTGCCCCATGGTCGTCAGACAGAGAGAAGCACCGTCCCACAACTCTCATTCAAACGTTGGCTACATTTTCACTCTGACTGGCGACTTTAAAGTGACTTCCATATTTGCCTACGCGAAATAAACTCACCGCACTATTATTAACCTCTCTCTGCTCTCCGGTGGGAGCCTGGGGCTGGAAGCTATACTGAGATGTCAGCAACACCGGCTCGGTTCTCCAACCACCACGGGACGTTAACCCCCCCCCCTCCCCAAGCCACCCAGCCGTACCTCCGAGGCACGGCGACGCTTTTAATTATTCACCGCCGAATCGTGCCTCATTTTTCAAGGGCGAGATTCGGGGCCACGACGCTGTCGCTGACGGCCGAATCGCGACAGGTGTCAGCTCGCGCGCGCGCGCGCACATTGGCGGGTGGCGGTGGCGGTGGTGGCAGCGGCGATGGCCCCCGGCGGTAGCAGCAGCTGATCCGGCGGCGCGTTTCCTTTCGCGCAGAGACGCCTTGGCTGCTGAGGCCGGTGAAGGACCGTGCAGTGGCCGCGGGGGAGACGGCCGTGCTGCAGTGCATCGCCGGCGGGAGCCCCCCGCCTCGCCTCAACTGGACCAAGGACGACGCGCCGCTGCTGCTCACCGAGCGGCACTTCTTCGCCGCGAGCTACCAGCTCCTCGTCATCGTCAACTGCGGGCCCGAGGACACCGGAAGGTGAGATTTTCCCCTCGCTCCCAGGCATGTCAAGAGGAAAGGTGAGGCAAGCAGGCGGGCGGGCGGGTAGGCAGAGGGAGAGACCAGAGGTAGGCTGCAAGGCATACGGACAAGCTACTACTACTATACTACTATTTTTATATTACCAGGTAAGGCCCACTGAGCTATATATTTTCTTTTTTTCCGGAAGCGACCACAAATGATATCTCAACAAAGTGACTTATCACACCATGGAAATTTATAGTAGCCAAATGCTCTCAACGCATGTTGATTCTCAATGTGGAGACAAAAAATCCACGCGACCAGAGGGAGAAACATGAAAACTCCAAATATACAACAGCCGTCAGCATCGGGATCGAACCCATGACCTCCTTCATACCAGACGAGGTAGCTAACATTTTGCCACGGTGGCACCCAGACAGATAAGCAGAGAGGTAGTTAGGCAGAGGGGCAGACAAGCAGGCCAGTGGACAGGAAGGGAGAGAGGGGCAAACGGGGCGAGGAATACAGCGGGGAGGCAGACAAGCAGACAGGCAGCTAGGCAGACAGACTACTGAGAGGGAAAAGCAAATATGTGATATTGTCTTCAAGAAGAAAAAAAGCAGAGGGAGCAGCAAGAGATGCAGACAGTAGTCAATGTCTTCAACTCTCAGATGGCTTTTGGGTTTGCTGTTGGCAATCTTGAGCCGGTGGTTTTGTGACATTGCCGCATTCCTACGGTGGGATCAATATCCCTAAAGCACAATCACCGTTGACTTCCCACAAAGTATGAACCCAGAGTGATGACGATGATGATAGGCCGAGTGGGAATTCCACATTCCTGTGGCAGATCGCATTCTATCCTTGGGCTAACCGCATCCAACAACATTGTACACAAGCCGCACACTGTATACCATCTGTTCCATTTTCCATTTAGACATGTGCATGCACGTGTGCAATGCTTCCATAATTCATTATTTTAAAGTTTTTCTTATCTTTATTTATAAGCAGACATCTTGCCTTAATAGCCCTTTACTGAATTATAACTATAAGGAATATATTTGTTGCCGTACGCCTTCCCGGCTCTCACGAGTGTCCTGTTAATTCTATTCATTTCCAAAGGAACCCGGGACAGTGAGGGTGGAAATAACCCCCACCCATTAGACGGATTTTATTTTATCTTAACCCAGCAACTGTTTTTCCCTCGTAAAGTATGAAATAACCAAACCGCCACATTGTCAACATGATATTTTTCTTGGCACGAGGCAAGCTTCTGTTGCCAGTTTGCTAAAGTTTGTGTGAAATGTCCACCACCTATTTATTGGGGGGGGGGGGGGTGGGTGACTGAGTGACTCCGCTGAGATCCTGGGTTGGGTTCAACATTTCAGGCACCTGTGATTTATACTGGGTTCTCAATTACGACAAAAAAAACCATCATGTTACATTTGATTCTGCAGTAAATTTTTGGTCTAAATTCCTACTCTGAGAAATTAAGTGGGTGGCAAAAGTGTGTTTCCTTTTACTGCTTGGAGCGGACGTCGCTTCAAAGGGGGATGGTGGGTCTCAGAGGTAGCTCTGTGATATCCGCTTCCCTCAGCTGTTCCTCTAACACAAAGGGCGTTGCAATACATTCTGTTCTCCTACAACGCGGTAGTTGCGTTCTGGAAGAACACCGCATTATGGAAAAATTGCGTTATAATAAATAACATCGTTTAAAGCACAGTCCGCGATTACACACGAGATGCGTATGCAGGCTGAGCAAAGACTGAGGAGCTTGGGTAGTGCTCTAGAAGCATCCAGCAGCATCCCACCCTGTGCGATGCAACGTCTAGGCAGCCGCACGACCGCGTATCTCTACTCGCGCGACGCACTTCCGTTCGCTCGAACGAGTTTTCAAAAAAGATGTCTTCCCTAATATACTCATCGCGTTTCATGTCCAATTTGCGTGATGAAAGCACGTGGCGTTTTAGGAGAACAGGACTGTACTCTGCGACAATGTGGGTGGTCGGGCACCGGCAGGTACACGTGTGAGCTGTCCAACACGCTGGGCACGATGCGTGGCCACGCCTTCCTGAGCGTGCTGCCTCCCGGCGACTGCCCTCTGGCCGTCCCCGACGGCTCGGCGAGCGGCGGCGGCGGCTCGGCGCACGGCACCCTGGGCGGCGACGCCAGCGCCACGGTGGGCGTGGTGGTGATCGCCGTCGTGTGCTGCGTCGTGGGCACCTCCGTCGTGTGGGTGGCCATCATCTACCACACCCGGCGCAAGACCGAGGCCTTCGGCGTCAGCGGCTCGGGCAAGTCTGCGTGCGCGTGTGCGCGCGCCGCGATCGTGATCATTAACAGGCGAACCCTGACTTACGAACACCCGCACTTACAAACACCCGACTTATGAACACCCGACTTACGAACACCCGACTTATGAACACCCACACTTACGAACACCCACACTTATGAACACCCACACTTACGAACACCTACACTTACGAACACCCGACTTATGAACACCCGCACTTATCAATACCCAACCTACGAACACCCAACTTACGAACACCCGCTGATAAAGAGATCTGGACAGATGGAAATATCCGTTCATAGACAGAAGGGAAGAGGAAGGTCTTGAAACCTGGATTTTAAAAGAGAGTTGGAGTCAGCAGTGTGTCGGGTGACATCATCTCCATTGGACACAACAAGGAGCCAATGGTTTAAATTCCACATTCCCAAGATGGAGGCCAGCCGTAGTACAACCTACTGGTGACGTACTACAGTGGTATTGATTTTTCTCGACCCCAGAATGGTGATGCCTTGAATAGAACCCTCACCAGGGGTTTGAACTCGTCCATTTCCAAATTGGAGTCGAGCTTGTGTTGCAGAACCGTCCAAATTGTATGTATGGATATTTAACTTCTGTGCGTAGTCAACCGGGCTAATCGGAGGTGGGAGGAAGGACAACAAACTAAATACTTAAGGCAGTTCTGAAAAAATTAATTTTCTATTTTGTATCGTGATGTAGTTAATAGTATTGTAGTGTGTCATAGTGTAGTGTATATTAGTGGGGAGCGGTAATGTAGTGGATAACATGCTGCGCTATGAACCCGCTCACGGCCAACACCAGTGACGATTATCTAAACCGGTCCTGGGCCTCCCCTAGGTCGACTCAGCCTCAAAATGAGTACCTGGTGCGCTTTGTAAACATCGCCACTGGGAAGACAAAGGCGGTTGGGCGTGGTGCTGGCCATCCACCCCCTCGTGTACCATTCCGGCCTTCATCGGTGCTCGCTAACTGCACTTGCCCCTACAGTCTGTTAAGGCTATATGGGGGATCTTTGTCTTTGTATATTAGTGTATAGTGTAGTGTGTATTGTGGTGTATGTTGAACTTCTTTCGCACCGTACGTAGCCAACCGTACTAACCGGAGGTGCGGGGGAAGGATAACAATCTAAACACAAAAAGCAGATGAAATTAAGCTTCGAGATAACATATTTGCAAGTGGATAGTGCACGTAAAAATGTATTATGTTATCGTCATATTTCAGCTTCTCAACAGAAAGAAGCAAAAGAGAGCACCTGGGTGGCTTCTTGGCCCGTCAACTTTGAGAAAAATGGCCTCGTTAAAGTCCGGAAATTATAGAGTAGTAGTTGTGTCAATACTGTAGTTTGAAATCGAACAGAGACCCAGACCATTCACGACAAAGATGGACACCTTTGAAAGGTCCCGCATTCTCAGGTTTATTAAATCCAAATATGAATCCCACGTGCTCAACGATGACCTCTATACGATGTGCACATGCATTGGTCATCACGGCCAGAGGCTTTAGCAGGTGCCCGTTGCAGAATGTCAAGAAATTGGGACCTCTAAGGTCAATTTACTTAACAAACAAGGAACAAATAGGGTGGGTAATAGCTTACGTACACGGAGAAAGTTTGTGTGTTTTATTTGCGAAGGGCGTTTGGATCAGAACTTTGTGTTTGTATACCAAGCAATGCACTTCGTGAAATATTTAATGCCCATTTTCTTTGTTTGCGAAGAGTGCTTCATGTATAGACAATGACGCTCATTAAGATTAGAGTTGACTCGAGGTTATAGCTACAGGTAATGACTAAAATTGATGAAGATTTTTTTTCCTTTCCAGAAGAGTTTTTTTTTTACTTGAGATAAAACAATATAAATGTTGATTTTAATTGTGCACAGTGAAAGACACATCGTGTGCGTGACAAAAGGTCACGGGAACTTGACACGTAGCTTAAAGTACTGTTCACACTTTTTTTATTCTTAATTGTTTTTCATATCTATTTGCAGATGAGACATTTGTTTCCCCGGATGTACCAAGTTATCTGGCCTCTCAGGGAACGCTGTCAGAACACCACCATAAGCTCAATGGGCACTCCGAAATAAACAACACAAACCCACTCATGTCCAGCTCAACGAACAGAGGCCTGCTCCACCCAACCGCCACAAGAGGTTTGCCGCCCTCCATTCACCCATTCACTGTTTGTTTTCAATGCAATTCATCCGTGAATGCCTTCCCTGAGCATCATGGGACCCCGGGAACATGAAGCATGTTATTATTTGATGGATTGCTGCCGTGGCATAACGGTTAGCACACTGGACTTGCAATCCAAAGGTTGCTGGTTCAATTCCATCTCCTGGCATGACAATTTAATTACTAACTATTTTTATTTAATTGTATTAAGGCCCCCTGAGCTATATAGCTCTTTTTCAGAAGCGTCCTGGCTATCACAAATAATAGCTCAACGAAGTGGCTTACGTGGAAATCTATTGCAGCCAATTACTCTTAAACACACGTTGATTCTAAATGTGGAAGGAATAACCGGGAGACCCGGAGAAAAATCCACGCGACCACGGGGAGAGAGACATGCAAACGACAGGCGTCAGGGTTGGGATCGAGCCGACGTCCTCCTGTATACCAGGCGAGGTTGTTAATATCTCACCACCGTGGTGCTAAGTTAAAAATATGGTGCAAGTTTTTTTAATCTCCCCCGCCTCTGTCCACCGAGCAGTGTGTTCACTGCAGTTATATGGGTCACATGTGGTTAGATGACGTGGGGGTACTCTTACCTCTTTCAATATGTCTGGCCAGCGTAGAAGAGTAGGCCAAGTGCCCTCTAGAGGGGCTCTGTAAAGCTCCCTCTAGTGGAGGCCCTTCCTCTAGCAGTAGTGTGAGCAAGCAATTGCCGGGCTGCACCTTCTTACTTCATCACGCTGGTCAGTGTGGGTCGATGAATGGGTAAATGGAGATTGGATGGGTGGGGGGCGTGGTGCAGAACCGGTTAGGATATCACTCGTCACAACCATGGCTGGGAATCTAACTTTGGGTGGCCGGGTTCTTAGCACCGTACGCTAACCGCTGCGCCACTTGCTGCACCCCCCCCCCCCGAGAGACTGCATCTAACCGTTATGATGTGGCGTTGGCATTCTGGGCGCGGGCGACGTTTGTGTCCGTGCGGTATCATAGCGACCTCGCGAAAAAAACAAAAAATGCGCGTTTTTTTTTTGCACGGTTATTTGCAGAGGCACATTTTCAACCAAAAAAAATGTCTCGCCAAAAAAAAAACAACGCCCCCCTCCATACTGACCCCCCCCCCCACTCCCCACAATGAGCTTGTGGGCTCTATCCGTACAATTCCTAAGGCCTGCCCTCTGACATTCACTCGCTCCGCACCGTGACAAAACCACCTGGGTCAGCTCGCAGAGCGGTGAGAACCCGCGACCACGAGCAGCAACGCGGAAATAGGATTTGAGCAACAACAGAAAATGTGGGGGGGAGAGGGGGTTTATCGGCGCAGCCCTGCAATTTGCTTGCTCACGCCGCTGCTAATGGAAGGGCCGAGCTCATCCTGATGATTTGGAAAGGGGGATGGGAAGTGTCCACACTTCACCCCACCACGCAGCGGCCTGGCGATCAACTAAACCGCGTTATTGCCATTTATATTGCTGGGCGGACGGAGACAAGGGGATTTTAAACAACGACGTGGAATCAGAGTCGGAATATTTATTTTTACTGGAGGAATCAGATTTCCAGTAGGGGCGGGTAAGAACGTTACAACAGCAAACAGTACACGCACACGATAGTAGCGCAAACTACAATAAAGGTTAACAAATCACCTGAACACACAAAAGTTTAAATTGCGTTTAGAAATGAAGAACAAATAAGCACGATGTATGTTCACTGATTCACGGCCTCCCATTCACAGCCCACACTTACCCAGCATGGTACAACATCAGAATCAATATAATTATTTATACCGGAGGAATCCGATGAGCTATGAAGCTCTTTTTTAACAGATGTCCATTGGGGGCTGCTAAGAACGTCACAACAAATAATACAAATAAAACACGATAGGAGTGTAAAGTACAATGAAAGTAAACAAATCACCCAACACAGACAAATCAAACTAAACCATCCCCATCCTAATAATATGGGTTTTCTCCTTTTTTCTGGCAACAAAACTGAAACCTTTTTAGGAGGATTCATGTCTGCATTGACCACAATACTTGCAGTCGAAATGCAAACAAAAAACATACTATGATAATATATTGGCATTGTCCTTGAAACTGATTGGTCCGCACTCGAACAGAGGACGCCAAAATGCGTACAGCAGTACATCCTACCAGGCAAAGCCCACTAAGGTATTCACTTATTTTTCGAACTGGCGATCCGTATTGCAAGCCCATTGTGATAATCATGAAATAATGGCAGCATCCCAAGCAGCTACATCGATACATGGATGCCAGCGGTGAGTAAGCGAACGCTAACGAGGCATGCTGTACCCTCACATTAAATGTGGTTCATGTTCAAGCGACTTACAATTAAATGCCTGTGCTTTTCTTTCTCTCGACATTTTTTTGTGTTTTAAAACAAACCCAATCATCCTTGTCAGCAAATACGCGAGTCAATAATGCAGTTGTGACACGTCACGTTATAAATCAGCACTTGACTCCTTTGTCATTGCCATCAATCAACATCCTCAGTCTTCAATCATTAACCACAGCAGATAATATTATTGGACCTTAATGTGATAGAAAAAACGTATGAGCGTGTGGGCGCGTTGTGTAAATGTGTGGAGTGGTGGCGCAATGGTTAGCGTGCTGTGCGACTTTCCAGGCCACCCGAGTTCGATTCCCACTCAGGATTAATAAAAGTGGTGAATATTTGAACCCGTCCTGGGACCTCGCCTAGGTTGACTCAGCCTCAAATGAGTACCTGGTGCGGCGTGTAAACATCGTCACTAGGGAGACAAATGCGCCGGGCGTGGTGCTGGCAACCCACCCCCTCGTGTGCCGTGCCGACCTTCATAGGTGCTGCCCGCTAACAGCACTTGCCCCAACAGGACATTAGGGCTACACGGCGGATCTTTGTGTAAATGTCTGTGGAGTGTGGTGAATCTGGTAAACGTATTCATTGCATTTCACTATGTGATTATTAAATGTCTCCAAGCTGGTGAGGTTAATGGTGTTAATGAAACACACACGCCGTGCAGATCAAATGATAGTTTGTGTCACCAGTATGGGTATTTACAGATGAGGTGTATTTATGCGTACAAATTTAATTCGAGATTATATCTGGGTTTATTTATTTTTTGTCCTGCAGGCTTTCACCTCTCGCAGAATCAGATCATAGATCAAGGTTCACTAGTCACCCAGTAAGAAACCCGCAAATCCATGAAGGCGCATGTGCAACGCCGTAACTCAAGCCATTTCTACGCCATCCTTGATCCCATTGAGAATGGCGTGCCCTCCGAGGCCTTTGACGGCTCACAGGAGCCGCGTGTCACGTGATCTCATAGTAGTCCTCTGTTTGTCCGACAAAGCGTTATCCGAGTTTCAAGATTATTTTTTTTTCAAGGAAGGCCCTGCGTGTCCCGGGATGTCACAATCCCTCGTTTATTCTTGAGCGCTTTCGCCAACGGTCGGAAACAGCTGAAAACCCACACCCATGACGGAGCTGCACCGCTCAGAAATCCGTACAGATGTGGTCGGCAGCCTGCCTGCCGTACGGACGTAGCAGTCGTCTCCTCGCCAACGCCGCAGCTTGGCGGTTTCACGTCGCGCCGGCGTGACGATCCGATCCGAATCGGCTGCGGCAGTGTTCTTCACTCATTTTCAAAGGGGGCGGTCGAGGGGGGGCACTTTGGCCGATTAGACATCATCATTGTGTGAGGGCCGCCACACATTTGAAACCATTGGGGGTTTGAACGCACGATCGTGATAGGGGCGGTGTTTTCACTATTTGTGTATTACTTTTTGGTTCTTTCGGTCAAACGTCGTGATTTAGTTATTTTTATTTTATTTTCACCTACGTGACTTTACCGAAAGAACCAAAGAGTATGGATCCTTGCAGTCACGAAAACTTCAAATCTATAATTATTTCTGAATTGTCGGGCGGGGGTGGGGGGGGGGAGGGCGCTAAAGGCCTTGCAACGAAGAACACACTGTGCACCGTGGAAGTTCCCGATCTCGGGCGTGATCCGCCAACTCCACGAGCAGTTCCGGCTTGCAGGCGCGCCACGTCGCCGCCGACCGCGCCCGATTGTGCAAGCGCACGTTGAACGTCCCCCGTGCCGCACGTAGCCGACCGTGCTAATCGGAGGTGCGGGGGAAGGAAAACGAGCCCCAAAACAAAAAAAAACCCCTCCGCCACCTGCCCGAGATTTGAAACGCCGTCCGCTTGCGCGCGTACCCACCGAGTCGCGGAAAAGAAACCAATTTTTTTTTTATAATTAAACAAGTAAGCCCGGGAGGCTGCCATGAGCTCGCAGTGCTGCCCCCGCAGATTGCTCAGACAAGATCGCGTGCATCTCCATAATCATTACGGAATGCGCGCTCGAGGATCACGCCAGAGGCAACCCTGCGCAGATGTCTGTCGCAGAGGGCCCCTTCGGAAATATGCGCCGGCGCCGACCTGCGACCTCTGAGTGAGCGCGCTCGGCAGATGTGCGTCAGAAATTCATCTGCGCTCCATTCCGCGCTTGGCCCCAACTGTCTGCTAGCAGATGGTTGCGTTAGACCGTGACGGATCCCTGGCTTAAGAACCACCCCACTGTACCCATCTCGCCGAGCGGACAGCTCTCTTCTTCTTTCTTTTTTTTTTGGACGTCCCTTCATTTTCGCCTGCTACTGTGAGTGAGCCCCGTGCATTCTAGATGTGAAGCTTTCGTGACTGCAAGGATTCATATTCTTAGGTTTTTTCGGTAAAGTCACTGTGACGGTTCCACCTGAAGACGGAAGCTTGTGTTGCCTCCGAAACGTCGTGTTTTTTATTTATTTTATTTTTACTTTTATTCATTTAAATTTTTTACCTACGTGACTTTACCGGAAAAAACCTAAGAATATGAAGCCCCGTGCATGTATGTGCACGCGCGTGTCCATGCGCATAAGTAGTAGGGAGCTGTGGCGCAAAGGTTTTCGCGCATTGCTCTGTGAAGCCGGCAACCCGAGTTCGATTCCCGCTTAAGGCCAATAACGGTGGCGGATATTTGAACCTGTCCCTGGTCGACTCAGCCTTAAATGAGTACCTGGCGCCACGTGTAAGCTTCACCACTGGGGAGTTAAATGTGGCCTGGTGTGGTGTTGGCCACACCACCCCCTCGTGTGCCTTTGCCAGCCTTCATAGGTGCTCGCTAACAGCACTTTCCCCAACAGTCTGTTGAAAGTCTATACGGGGCATCTTTATCTTTGTAAATGTTGGTGGCGCAGTGAACCTGATGTCCTGGCTAAAATTTCCACCCATGGATAACATCGGTGGCAAGTGGGCCATGAACCCTGTGCTCATTCTTCCCCGAGTTGACTCGGCTTTAAAATGAGTACATTGCGCAGTCTATAAACACCATCATCGTCATCACCAGGGAGAGAAAAAGCTGCTGGGTGCAGTGCAGACCAAAGTACTACCTCGTGCACAGCCCTGCCATTACATTACCCTCAACCCCTTATCAGTGCCCGACCTTATAACAGACCAACTTAGATCCTGATAAATCTCAACGTTCATCCAACAAAGTCCCATCACAAGGGAGAAACACAAACAAATTGAATAGTTTTTTTGCTCCCGTTTGACAAAAAATAAATGTTGCCCGTATTGAAATGGCTGTACGCCGTATGGACCTGAAAACTAAATTTTCCTGGACATGAATATGGGTAAGCCGTATGGGTTGACAGTTCTGCCTTTAATAGATGCTCACTTAACAGCACTCGCTCCCATAATCTGCTAAAACGAGGCTATGTGGAAATTCCTTGATATTTGGTACATTTCGAACGCCAACAAATATTGTAGTTTCGTTTTATTTCCGTGTCGTGCGTGAACGGAATGCACAATCTGGGCGTCTGTGCCCTTGGAAAGTCTCCCTCGCATGGTATTGAAATGTCCGTCCAATCGTCGCAACGTCTTTCCACTCGGCGGATTTTTTTTTAAAACGGCTCATTGTAAAAGACGTTTGTTATGTTTATTTATTTCATCATGAATTCACACCATGTTTTAAACAACAACATTGATTGCATCCCATTTACCCCCTTTAATTGTATTTTAATAGGCTACTGTAATTTGTGA
Organism: Lampetra planeri; assembly: GCF_965212315.1. Taxonomy (NCBI): domain Eukaryota; kingdom Metazoa; phylum Chordata; class Hyperoartia; order Petromyzontiformes; family Petromyzontidae; genus Lampetra; species Lampetra planeri. The sequence goes on from NC_136150.1 coordinate 6,965,582, forward strand.
AATGAGGTGGACACAACTGTGAGATGAGTGACAACATTGCGAAATGTTGTCACTTAGTGGTGGTGGCGGGTTTAACAACAAATTTATATTTACCCGATCTAACTCAAAAACGTCTGTTATGCATAATACGGGTCGTGAAAGCCTCCTGCGTGTTAAATTAATATTGCGAAAGATCAGCTAAACACATATTAAGGACTACTTTTTTTAAAATTCCTATTCACTTCTTAGCCAGAGACACACGCAATTACTTGTTGTAGTTATTGAGCTATTGCTAACCCTTTGCAATTCGACTAAACAAGGATAATTAAGAACTTTTGGCATGTTAATTCAGCGCATTGTGAGACCTTGATCCTGAAATGTGCCATGCGAATGGAATGTTGTTTTCTTAATATCAACAAAGTTCAATTTTTACATGATTCCACATTCGTATTAATAACAAGAAGTGTCTTGACTTTAAGTTGTGACGTGCGGAAATTGAAATCGATAGCGCATTTAAATCGTTGCACAATTGCGATTCAAACATATTGCAGAAATGAGGATAGCGTACCACCCAGGAGCGTCATGTTGCGGTGCTGCCCAGAAAGATGTACGGATGTTCAACTTCTTTCGTGCTAATCGGAGGGGCGCAAACTTGTATTGGATATTTAAATTATCTTATGGAGAATTGTATAAGATATTTGTTAGAGATGCATCGAGCAGAAACCCAGCGCATGCAGGCACAAATACAAATTTGAATACGAATAATACTACTACTACTAACATTTCCAAGATAAATGTGCAGCCCTGAATTATTTAATCACGGTGCTTCTGGCGGAAGGGCCTGCATTATTACGAGCTCTAGGGAGCCTCTTTGAAGAGGGTGTTTTGGCCTACTCTTCCACGTTAAGCTCAGCCGTCTTTGAATGCCACCATCGTTCATGGATACTGCAGCAGGCACTCGATATTTACCGGAACAAACATTTTTCCCGACGATGCATCTTTGCCTGTCGAGAGGTTTCCAATTCTGCCAATGTGTTGCTGGGGGTTACATAAGCAACGACAAAGGCGACAGGAAAATATAGACCACTTCAGTGGAATACAATTTTCAAGCAACGATTGGCAAACTTGCGAAAGTCAGAAGCGCCGGTGGGTGTGGCACAGAGAGAGATAAGTGCAACGCTTTCTTGTTGTCTGGATCGGTGCGTACAGGTGGGAGAAAATACTTATGCCCAGGGTAGGAATTGATTTTGTCCAAGAATGTAATTTTGTCTGGAGCCCAGGTGTGCAGATAGGTTGGATCGGTAGGAGTGAGCGTGGCGGTACGTGACGCGAGTGTGGCGATTATGGTTTCTGAGCGGCATCAAAAGAATATAAATTAAATGCAAACAATATAATTGCATACAATAGAATAATGTACATACTGTAAACTTTGGGATGTACCGTAATGTAATGTTTAATGTACATATCCAAAACATTAACTGATGCACATATACAACACAGTATGGGTCATCAGCCATAATCTCTGTACACTGCTGGATGGAGGCCTCTGAAAAGCTACGACCACCTTATAATCGTGTGATGCAACACTGCGTCTTGCGTGTGCCGTAAGCAAGTGTGCAGATGAGGCTGGGAACCTAGGAGGGCTTTATATGAAAACCGCACGAAAAAAACGAACAATGTATATACAAAACAGATTTTTCAATCAATTAAACAAAGCATACTAATTACAATTAAACATGTTGAACTCAGTGTTCAAAAAACATGTTTGTTTTCGTGTGCACATGTGTATGTAGGTGTAAGTGTGTGTCTATGATGGGGAGTGGTAGTGTCTCGTTTAGCGCGCTGCGCTACGAACCCGGACACCATAGTTCGATTACCGCTCACGGCCAACAACTATGTCGACTCAGCCTCGAATGAGTACCTGGGTGCGGTGTGTAGTAAACATCGCCACTTGGGAGACAAAGGCGGCCAGGCGTGGTGCTGGGCACCCACCCCTTCATGTGCCACAGTGCCGGCCTTCATAGGTGCTCGCTAACAGCACTTGCCCCAACAGTTTGTTAAGGCCATATGGGGGATCTTTGTCTCTGTATGATGGTGGACTTTTTTAAAACATTGCTTCACGCAAAATATAAGACTGCATTCGTGCATTTGTGTGTGTCAGAGAGAGAGAGTGTTTCATTATGAATGGTGCTGGTCTATGAACACCGGATTGAAGAAAATGTTTTTGCAATATGTTTTACGATGGATAGCCCCCAAATATTTCACCGTTTTTGTGCTTGATGGCTTTGTGTGACAATGGTCGTAGTGGTGTTGATTAAGTTCTCACCCCCCCCCCCCCCCCGAAAAAAACTAGTTAAAATAAATGATAAATGTGTGTGTGGGCGTGTGTTTCCAATGCAGTGCAGACATATTTTCAGACTTGGCACTGTAAGGCATTGCAGACTGGACTGCATTCACACTCTTGGACTCTTATGCTACTAATTTAGTGGGGAAAAACGTCCAAAAATGTCTCTAATTACAGCTGGGCAACCAATTAAAAAAACATATTTTTCCGAGGTTAAGTGGATTAAGTGTTTTAACTGTTTATCAATTAAAATAATATTCCCTTGCGTGCGTGTGCGGTGATTGTGAGAAGCTGGACACAGTGAGAGAGAAAAAAAAGCACTTCAAAGGATTTTTGCTTTTTTGAAATGCTGTTCTTTTCCTAACAGGTGGTCAGACTGATTCAGTGCAGCTGTGCTCAGACTGCTTGGACAATACTGCGCCGTACGCCAACGAGAGGCACGGCCAAGTATGCGGTGCGGGCGTGGGAGAGGATGAACAGGAATCAGACCTTGATCAGGCACTTTCAGCCCAACCTCCGTGGACTACCGCTGGGGTCCTTCCGGTTGACGTGGCATCTGTTTCAGGTGGGTTTGTTCGTTAGTTAATATTCAAACGTCGCTTGCATGAGCTAGTGGCCTATGAGGGCACAATGTTCCCGGGGCATGCAGGAGTCCAATTGTTGACCTCCGCCTTGGTACGGTTGGCTACGTACGGTGCGAAAGAAGTTCAACGTACGTACACACAATTGGGTCGGTGTTTAGACAGTAAAGGACGAATTGGACACGAATACAGAGTACTATGTTTGCATGTAAAAAAAAAACTACGTTTTAGAAAAATGTAATTGACAGATGTTAACAATGAATTATGTACATTGATATACTTTCATGCATAGATGGTTCGTCCCACGGCTATACTCAATGCGTATCAAATTAGTTCATCAGAATATTTCTGTATACTGAAAGAATCCGATGGGCTATAAAGCAATTTTTCACAGATGTCCAATTGCCAAGTTTCGAGACATTGCAGCCCAGGGCATGTTTTCCGCACATCTATGAAGCACTGAGAGAGGATGACTCCCGAGTATGGATATCGCTTGGACCACTTGGCCACGTGGTCAATTATTATTATTAAAGCTCATCTCCTAGCATCAGCAGGCATAACAGCAAAAGCTGTAACAAACGTGGAGGCCAATTCGAGATGGCACACACTCTCCTACGTTCAACATCAGTTGCACAATAAAAAACAAAACTTTGGAGGTTTTGGACATGGACGCAGAGTTGAATTGACTTACTCGCCTCGTGCGAAATTCACGGGGACCGGCAGTGTGGAGGCCTCCTGCCACCACCCACCCTACGGCGGATTCATTGAGCCTTTAAATAGCTAAGGGCTCAGTTACTCCCCTTGTTTATAGTTACAAAAAGGCAGCCGGGCATGAGACTCTTTAGGGGCAGTGTCAGCTGCTGCACATCAGCCGCGGCGTTTCGTGAAAAGGTACAGGCACACCTGTCAACCCCTCCAACGAGATACAAAACTTCTCGCTCCGCCACTCTTTAAAAAAAAACACGGGGTTTGTTTTGTGTGTGTGTGTTAAAGTTTTCTGCATCTTGTCGTAACCTGCTGCGTCTTGTAACTTTTATCGCAGTTTTGTGTAGGCCCACCCACCCCCCTGGACACAGCCCAGATTTGCTTGTGCTCTGTTGGTGTTGTGTGCGCTGCGGTGTGGATTGTCCTGCTGTGTGTATGTCGAGTATTATTTATATTGTAAGCTACCCGCCGCCTCCTCGTGTGTGCCGTATGACAGCGCGGATTGGTTTTCCCCGACAACTTTATTTCCTAAGAGTTCGAACTTTGGCGGGTGGGAAAGGCTTCGCGATTCGATCGATCTATCTATTCCAAAAAAACAAAAGCCGAGTCGCCCGCGTTCACATTTTAAGAAGCTTGCAGCAACAACAAAAATGTAAGCCAGCGTTGACCTAATTCTGATAGCTCGTAATCTGTTTACATGGTAAAACAAAGGGTTTATGGGCTCTTTAAGCTTGCAAAAGAAACCGAAACGCTCAATTGAAGTCCACCTATCTGTAACATAAGAAGGATTACGAATGAGAGGAGGGGGTATCCATGGGACTTTTTTTTGCCAGCATGAGTTGTGTTATGATGTTATAACACCAAATCGATACTTTTTACTAGGCATCAGAGTCTGCATTGTCCACGCGTACTTGTGGCAGAACATGCAAACGAACACGCTCTGATAATACGCATTGGCTTTGAAGCTGATCGGCCTACACCAGAGACAGCCTTTGTTTATGGCCTAGTCTCACTGCCAGTGTCAGACCAGAGAACGCCGACAGGCGAACAGTACAAAGACATTTCGATTTAAAGCTTTCGTGACTGCAGGGATTCATCTTCTTGGTTCTTCTCGACAGACCTGTTCTCCACCTGAGGATGGCTGCTTGCGTTGTGACCGAAACGTCGTGAGAATTATTTTAGTATGGTTTGTTTTTATTATTTTATTATTTCCATTCTACGTGACTTTACCGAAAGAACCAAGAAGATGAGTACGAAGACAATGCACGTGTCAGAGCACTTACAGCTCGGGTGCAGCAGTTATATCTGCGGGACATTTTTTGCCATCCAGATCGCTGGGCTGTCCCGGAGCTTATTGGTTCACAAATCTCTTCCGGGACGTAAAATTAAAACAAAAAAATGGTTTTATTTACGAAACTAAACTTTTTATTTTACCAGGTAAGGCCCACTGAGCGATATAGCTCTTTTTCAGAGGCGGCCTGGTCACGAAACGAATAGCTCAACGAAGTGGCTTATCAATTTAGAGCAACCAATTACTCTAAACGCATGTTCCGAAATGTGGAGGGAAGAGCCGGAGGAACCGGATATAAATCCACGCGGCCACGGGAAGAGAAACATGCAAACTCCAAATATGTAGGCATGAGGGTCGTAATCGAACTCACGGCCTCCTGCATACCAGGCGAGATAGTTAACATCTCCCTACCGTGGCGCCCCCTCTCGATTGAAGAGTAGCCCCCCCCAGTGAATTGGCTTCCAACACGTGTCGTGGCAGTCAGCCGGGTCCAGAACTCCCACTACTGTTTGCGTAAAAGTATAAAATAATTTTTTTATTATTCTTTGGGTCTTTCGGGGAAGTCACGTAGATAGGTTCAAAGAAAATAACAAAGAATAAGAAACAACTACGACGTTTCGATCTTCCTGATGACGAACGCTTGTGTTGCGATCGAAACGTCGTAGTTTTTTGTTATTGTTTGTTATTTTCTTTGAACCTATCTACGTGACTTCACCGAAAGACCCAAAGAATATGAATTCCTGCAGTCACGAAAGCTTTAAGTCCAAAATGGTTAAGTTACTTTTAAAAAAGGTAATACACTGATACACTCGCCCGCCGATGTGCTGAATGTGCGCACCAAACAAGCAGGTGTTTGTGAGAATCCGAACGTTTCTTTCTACCGGAGGAATCCGCTCAGCTATAAAACTCGAGGAGAGAGTCGCTGTTGACGTGTCACAAAACCGCGCCCGTTTGTATCGGCCACCAAGAGACGAGCCAGCGTGCATAGTTTTTAGATGTATAGAAATGTAGATGATGCATAGAAACATAGATGATGTATAGACATGCCCTGAGCATGTTTTAAATATTTTGGTGGCAAGTAACAGACGCAGTGAACAAGTGGGGTTGTGTCAAAAGGAGCTACACCTTTGTCAAATAGACACCACAGCTCCATGCATGGGTGGGACACTACATCACACCATGTGGCCCTTGACCTCAGATAATGTTCGTGTGTGTGTGTGTATGTGTGAGTAGCGGTGGCATATTGATTAGCGCACTATGCTCTGAACCACTGCGGCCCGAGATCAATTCCCGGTCACGGATGACATCAGCGGCGAGTGATAGCTGAGCTGAACCCGGTTCCACTGTGCAAATATCAGCACTGGGGATATAAAGGCGACTGGGTGTGCTCCTGGCCACAGCATCTCCTCGTGCGACGTGCCGATCTTAACAGGTGCTCGCAAACAACACTTGCCTCCGAGAAAATCCGCTAAGGCCATGTGGCCTTAGCGGATGACTGGACGCTAGCCCCACCACCAACTCTTGTTTTGTGCCCCGTTTTAACCTTAAGAAGTGCTGGCTCATGGTGTGTTCCCCTTGTGTGGTGGTGTGTAGACAGGTGGCCAAGCATAGTGGTGCTGGCCACACCGCTTCGTGTGCTGTACCAGCCCTAGCCTCAACAGTTTGGATGGCTACACGTGGGGGCGGGCGGGTGGAAAGATGTTAACGACCTCGCCTAGTATGCAGGAGGCCGTGGGCTCGAGCTCGACTCTTAACGCCTTTTATATTTGGAGTTTGCGTGTCTCTCTTTCTTTATGTGGTCTTGTGGATTTTTCTCCGGGCCCTCCGGTTTTTCCCTCCACATTTAGAATCAACATGCGTTTACAGCAGTTGGCTGCTATACATTCCCACACGGTGGTAAGCCACTTCGTTCAGCTATCATTCTTTTGTCCACGTCGCTTCTGAAAAAGAGCCGTACAGCTCAGTGGGCCTTACCTGGTAAAAAAAAAAAAAATGCTTAGTATTAATAGTTTCGTATGTATTTATGTGTACAGCGACGGTTTGTTACTGCGAATTCTGGCTTGCTTAGCCTTCATCGACATTGCCCTGCTCAAGTAAGCTGGGTGAATGCGTGCCATTGCAGAAGCCAGCGGCCTGTGCATGCGGGACGCCTGCAGTCGCCAGGGCTCAACTGTGGCCGAAGAAGAGCGAGAAAAAAAGTGAGCCGGTCCACTTCCTGAACTCTGTCACTTTGGCCTCCAGCCCCGAGAGTCCATCGACTTTCCAGTCATTTGGGAAGACGTGCTGCACTTCCGAAGAGGGCCAATCGGAGCATTTACTCAATCACTGACACGTCGGACCTTTTCCCCGGTGGAGTGGAAGAAATCTGCGGAAGTACCAACAACCCCTTTCGGCAAAAATGTGTCATTTGGCTTCCTTTCCTGGTTCGTTCTCTGAAGTCTGAATGGGCGAAAAAGGGACGTATTTTAAAATGTACAGAGCCAGTGCTTTATACAGGGTTCAGTTATCACAATGGTGATGTTTGGGGATGAGTATAAATGTTTATTTTAACAACAGTGATAACCCCGAGATCACTTCATCTGCAATCTGACTCTCGATTTTCTCGTGCAACTCTTGGGAAACAGGTTTTAGTTGTCAAAGAACGTTTTATTATTTTAAATGTTCTGTTTTAAAAGATCGCGCTTACATTGCGACGCTTCGTTTCACCGACTTCCAAGTTGCTACGCAAAGAATGTGTGTGCTTTCGGTGACTCTTTGCGTTCACAGCAAAACACGTGATGCGTTTCACCAGCAACAAGGCGGGCACTTTAATTGCGAGATGTTGGCCATCCGTTCTCTTTGGCCCTCTTTGTTAAGTTAGGAGAACGGTGTTGTTGTGTTCAGGGGGGTTATTACCGCGCGCTTGCTAATATCCCGTTACCTGTCGTTTGCAATGGGAGTGTTACGCAGAATGGTCCGGGCATGTAACGACGTATCGGGTCGCTCGCGATATTTTTTGTGCGTTCGGGATGAGCGCGTTGAATTGCGCGCGCGAAGGTTTTGAAAACTTGGACGGTTTTTTGCTAGATCGCATTCAAATGAATACATAGGCAAATGTTACTTTTAACTGAAAAAATATATAAATAATGCGACCAAGATGGGCAATATTTTGACGGAAAAATGAAAACATCTCGAATTTAATCGTGACCCTGAATTGTGACGAGTGATCGTATCGCTGAGCGGTATGAATTGTTACGTGCCTAATCATAATATTAATGTGTTAGAGCCTGCCAACATCCTTGACAGTTTCTCATTTAGCACAACAACAACATTGGTACAACAAGAACACGTTTATTGTTATTGAATAGCAATTGTACATGTTTTCATTAGGAACATTCGATGTTTCATAGAGGCCTTCTGTAGGATAGGTATCCAGGGTAATTTGAGATTATGTTTCCGTGGAAAACTGTGCCCTTCGGAGATTGATTTCTCAACAACTGGTTTTCAAGAAATGCCACAACATAGATTCTCATGTTTACAAATTAAAGGATGTAATATATAAGTGCTAGACGCATTTCATAAGAATAGGAAGATGACTTATGGATGAATGTTTGGCGTTTGTGGTAGTGGTAGTGGTGGTATTTTTCGACTTGTCATACGACTGTACAGACTGTGGGTGACTGGCTTGGATTGATTGTCCATCCCTTGATTTTTATCCGCAGATATAAGAGTGAAATAACATTTCAGCAATAATACGTCAGCGCTGAATTTCCATATAAATTGCGTGGGCTTTGTTCAGAATAGCGTTCAGTGTGCGGACACAGGTTCATCCCATAAAGTTGATTCATTATGCTCTTGTACAAGTAGGAGCACATTTGCCTAAAAGTCTGGCAAAAAATCAAGCCTTTTTTTCACGTCTTTAATGCACTTAATACGCTTTCGTGCACTCATTATACTTAACCACGCGAAGCAATTTAATATTCAGTTATTTTGGGGCGGGGGGGGGATAGAAAGGCTGATGTGAAATATGTCAAAGTGCCAAATGCTCATAGATGCGTTCACCTGACCTGTTGACACCATTTGGCAAAAGTCACTATCACTTTCAAACTCGCGTCATTGCTCGCAAGCGAATCAATGGGAAGCATTTGAGGACACGTTTCCCACATCAGTGGGTGAAGAAATAAGAAGACCCCCGCCCCCAGTTGAAATTGAAAATCAAGTGGGCGGTTGATAAGACAGATAAATTATTTTGTTTGCTATTGTCTCTGGGGTATGCCAAGGTTGTGGTTTCGAGATGTGATGTTGCCTATATCGCCGTTTCCCAAACCAGCAGGTCATGTTACGGCTCGTACAGTTTCATTATTATTTCGTGTAAACTTAATTGAAAGCGCGCATTTATGTGAATTAACGTTGCGAGGGCTTTTCCAATTGGGAGTTTTTGGGAAAAGCTTATCATTGTTGTGTCCTGGCAAAGTGGATCCGTATAGATAAGATCACCCAAGTCTCAATTACTCTGTCAATTGCTAAGCGCTGTGCCAATACCCCAGGTTCTGGAATTAATGAACTGTGCACAAGGCCAGTTCAGCTCTTACCTCGTTTCAATGGCCTAGCCGTCCCGTGAGTTTCCTGCTCAAGTTTTAATTGCAGAATTTTATTCGGTTCCCAAAGAGGGCTCCCAGCGCGCGAAGCAAAACATCGGGACAGCCAGCGCAGCATAACCCGCGAACAAAACTCAGCACGGCTGTGAATGGCCCCTTAACCAACGCATCTCCGACGCTGCTCCGTACGCCAAAGAGCATTGCCCAGCGTGTGCCTCTGACCCTAGGCGCGTAGTAGCGTGCCTCGGCTTCATTCACAACCCACTGCCCCAGGCCGGGCACCTCGGGGCTTCTACTGACCGGGGGATTATGTCATCGAGGATTTGATTCTGGAATGCCAGAATCAACCACCTAGCCCCGTATCCCATGACAACCTAATTGTGGGTTTTGTTACATTTAAATTAATGATGTATACGGTTTTCGCATAGCCAGAGATCCCTGTGACTTTTATGTGTATCATTTTATGAGTACGTACTCGTATGTTCTGCATTATAGGTCGGTGCAGAATAGTGGTGGATTTGGTCGATTCCAATGGTGAGATTAGTTTCAGTTTAGATGTTGATCCAGCTTGGCCAGGATTGGGCACAACATAGCCCACTTTTCACCCAGGCAACTGGAGAGTAGCACAGACGAAGTGTTACTAACCTATCATTAAAGCTAGAAATGGCATATTTACATATCAACATGTAACGAACACCATACATTACGTAGCAACTAAGTGTAGAACGTAAAATTCCATCAATGGTTACAAATGGCATAGTCCAACGTTGGAATGACTCCTTCCAACGCTGTCAGAATCATTGTCCTCGATTAACTATCAGTGCGTTATGGAATCTGCAGCGGTGCCTCGCTGTTGTGAGCCACTTGCACGCGGACACAAACTGAACGATCACAACTCACAGGTTCAGTTCGTCAGCGACGTAATGCACTTTCACGCCGAACTGCAACCGTGTAAAAAAAAACATAATATCATCGTTGGACAATTCTATTAGCGTGCGACGTGATACACGGTAGAAACGAATGCATTTGTCAATAAATTAGAAATGGCAAACGTATCGAGATGCCATTGATGTGAATAGAAACAAAACAACGTCAATGCTTCGGCAAGTTCAGGAACAGCTTAATGTGTTTGTTTTCTATCGTAACTGATGTTACACGGTCATGGAATTGCCCACAATTATTGTTTTTTTTTCGTGCATTATTAGGAAGCATGGTCTTTTCCACACATTTTCTCACTTTTCTCTGCTATATCTCGACGAATGTGTTTGCCTCTGTGCCTCTCCGTGTGTGTGTGTACGCACGCGCACGAGCGTATGTTGTGAATGCTGCATTTTTTTCACAGGGAGTCCTGGTGCGTGTCTATTAAAAAGCGGAGACTTTGCTGTCAAGACACGCTTGTTTTAAACGAGGTCGGAATATCTTCTGCCAGATGCCCTCGGCTTTTTAATGCCGAACATTAGGGGCTATTGCGTTTCAATACGGCACGGTGAAGCTGGGCCCTGCCTCGTTTAAACATTCAGAATCTTTATTTAGTGGGCCTTAACCTGCAAATTTTTTTCATGGTTTATTGTTGATATACAATATGGCATATGAGTAGCAAACCGATCGTGGTAGGACACACTATGTCTATTGAGCAAAAAAAACATCCCTAACTCGGAGATGACGAGTTGGTTCATTTGCTCCTGCAGTGCCTGCGTTCGTGCAATGTACCAGCACTGCTGCGATGCCTGGTTTAAATCTCTTGAGAGCTCCCACCAGATATAAAATGTTTATAGCATGTAGGGGGGAAAAAGAGAGAGGTGCAGCCCTTTAATTTCTTGCTGATTCCACCATTCGCACCCACCAGAGGGTATTTTGGCCTAATCTTCCAAGCTGATCAGACTTCTTGAAAGGGGTAGGAGTAGCCAAACTTTATCCACATTTGCGCTGCTGAGTGGATAGAAGGGCAGGGGAAATTGAAGAACTTTCCCCTATTTGAACTTCCGTGCCGGGAGATCGAACCAGCAACCTTTTGGATCACCCGTCCAGACTGCTAACCATGTTGCGATGACTATACACTATGGGAACCTCATTTGCCAGTAAAAATATGATAATTGGTTCTTTACCCTTCTATCTGGCAACAAGACTGACACCTTTTTACAAGGAGTCATGTTTGAATAGACCGCATTATGACTGCAGGTATTGCGGTCTATTCAAACATGACTCCTTGTAAAAAGGTGTCAGTCTTGTTGCCAGATAGAAGGGTAAAGAACCAATTATCATGTTGCGATGAGTTCATGTTTGAAGCCTGCTCAAAAATGACGGCAGACCAAAACGACGTTTGTTCCTGCACATTCTTTGCTCTGATGGCCAAATTTCAGTGCCCGCGTTGCACAGTGACTTGACCAACGGGCACAGAATGAACCATTGTTGCGGGTGAAGATGATGCAGTCGTGCTTGTCTACGATACACCACTGAGGAGGCACGTCACGTGAAGCCGTGGCGTGTGTCACGTGACACGTAGCCTTGCTCACAGGTGGTTCTCGAATGGAAGAGGAAGGGGGGAGGGGACCTATTCACTCTGTGCCTCTGTGAGATAGCATTATTACACGGCAGTAATTAAAAACAAATGTCACATTTTTTGACAAGGTACAACAGACAGCTTTTTGCGCGCAACTGAGAACGTCACGTGTGAGTCACTCCCATGTGCGCAGGGCCTCTAAAAGCACGGCGTTTATGTCCCGATCTTACGGAAATGCATGTAAGTCAACGGTCGGGATTGCTGTACGTGACATGATTATATTGCAGATAGGACTTTGGCTTTTATTTTGGTTCACCCCCCCGCCTCCAACAGTAGCTTGATATACTTTGATTGTGAATGGAAATGAGAGGGGGGAAAATCACGAGAGTAATATAGTGAAAAGAAAACTTGTATTTGTTCAACGTGCTCATGAAAGGAAAGAAAAAAAGGGGCTATAGAGATAATTCTAGATTTTAGGTTTTCGTGACTGCAAGGATCCATACTCTTTGGTTCTTTCGGTAAAGTCACGTAGGTGGAAAAATAAAAAGAAAATCTAATTTTTTATTTTATTTTTAAAAATAAAATAAATTTTTTCATTTTATTTTATTTTTTTCGGTAAAGTCACGTAGGTGAAAAAATAAAAATAAAAACAAAATTAGTTTATTTGTATTATTTATAAAATATAAAATCTATTTTTTCACCTACGTGACTTTACCGAAAGAACCAAAGAGTAGGGCTTTAGTGAGCCACACCTTTTTGTGACCTTTTTTTACGTAAGGCTGTCCGAACGCGAATGGTAAGATAAGTTGTACTTTTCTTTTTACCGCAGATCCCTTGGCGTCACTAAGACTACCTTGGGCTACTTAATTCTGCCATTGCCGCGTTCCAGTTTGCATCAGGCCCATTAGTGTGCTCGCTGAACCATGCACCGGGAGGGAGGCAGGGGGGGGATCTGTTTACAGACACCACCTTGATAACAAAAAAATGTTTGCTTGTGGAGAACAAAAAGCACTCCAGTCGCATAATCATTTCAACGTTACGCAACATTTGTGTCTAAAATGCATGTCGCTGGTGAATTGGGTGTCCGGTGCTCAGAAGCGAATTACTCAAAATCCTCGAGAGAATCTAATTTGGCTTGTGGCTTAGAAGTGCCGTTTTTTTGGGAGGGGGAATGGTTAGGTGGTGTTGGTTGGTCGTGTACATTTTTGTAATGGGGAAAAAGCCGATACCAAATTTGTGTGCATCACAGAATCAACTCTTTTTTTTTTCATATTCCCGCGTGAGCAATGTAGCCTCCTTCGCTGCCGCTACAATAAATATTAGCGGACACATTGAGTCATGCAAAGATGTCGTTCGGCAAGTGCAAATAGCGGAACTTTTAAAATTGAGCGATGGTGGCGTGAGGATACGGTGAATGTGCATCGATGGATACATCGCTTCGGTGTACTTTATGCAGGTATTGTAAAGTAATGGAAGGGGTATAAATGCAAAGTGTTTCTCGTAAAAAGTAAAAAACACAGAAAGCACTTTCCAAATTGAACGTTGATTGCATTGAAAGTGATGCTTTAAAAGTAATGATGGTTGTAAAACCACGTGTATATTTGTGAATTGTGTATATAAGATGTGTGCAAGGTATTCTTTGGAGAGTATTATATATAATATACAGAAGAGTATAAAGTTAAAAGTGACTATGACTACTGCGCTTAAAGACGTTTTTGGGAAATGTTCGAGAGGTAGTGAGCAACCTTTGAGAACCACGGTGGCTAGGAGATGTTAACTACCTCGCCTGGTATACAGGAGGTCGTGGGTTCGATCCCGACCCTGACGCCTGCTGTATATTTGGAGTTTGTGGTGTCTCTCTCTCTCCCCGTGGTCGCGTGGATTTTTCTCCGGGCCCTCCTGTTTTTCCCTCCACATTTCGAATCAACATGCCTTCACAGTATTTGTCTGCTGTAAATTTACACGGCATAAGCCACTTCGTTGAGCTATCATTTGTGGCCAGTTATCTTCTGAAAATGAGCTATATAGCTCAGTGGGCCTTACCTGGTAAAATGAAAACAGTTTAGTTTAGAAAGGAGTTTTAAATGCGTGCACACAAGACGACATTTCTTTTTAACTTCACTCACGTTAACTTTGCTCTGTCAATGATGTTCGGTCGCAAAGGGTTGTTTCACCATACTTCGCCATGCTGGTCAGCGTGCAGAAGGAGGGCCCAGAATTGGTTCTGATATCACTCGCCACCGATGTTAACTGTGACATGGAATTTAACGCAGTTTATTTTTTTTAAGGTTCATAAGTCGGTGTGCTAACCACTGCGCACCACCATCACCAGTCCAGCTTGTAAACAGAATAATAAATGGAAATTATTTGCTCGGGAAAGAAGCCCTTTGAGTCTCAAGATGATTTTGCAGGAGGGCCCCCACATTGGGACGTTTGGCCAATGGCCATTCATTTGTTTAATTTGCGAGGAAAACAGGAGGCCGTAGAAAAGTCCGATTTTTTTTGGCAATTGGTTAAAAAAAAACGTCGAGTTATCCTTCGTTCAGCAAGCGTCCGCATCGGCGGTCCCTTCTTCTGGCCACTAAAACCTTTCGCCTGCAATTCACGGAGCAGTGCTGAGGTGGGGAACTCTTTTCTACAGAGTCGTGTTTTTCACGGTGTGTGTATTCCCAAAGCTAGTCCGTAATCTATGAAAACATTTGGAGCTGGCCCGGGAGGAAATTAGATTTACAGAAAACAAAACTAATAATTTCTATTGGAAAATATATTTCCTGTTGTTGTTGTTTCTCCCCGTAGTCAACATTCATTTACTCTTCCGTGTGTCTGCGCGTGCGTGTGTGAGGTGGTCAAGATCTTTTGAAGATGGTTTACAACCGGTTTTGCTCAGAACCCAAGCAAGTGACCTACATTTTCAGCACAGTAATCATTCGTTCACATTAACCCGTCAATATGAACGAGCCCGTTTGAGTTCATCAGAGGAACGTGGTTGGGGAGACCTCAACAAAAGCTGGACGTCATATTTGTAAAAAAAAAAAAGTTTGTCATTTTCCTTTTATCTCAGAATATCTTGACCAGTCCCCATGTACGTTGCACGGCCATGAAACATTGTTCTAAGCACTTGGTTCTTTGCAGATGGATTTTCACCATCATCCGTGTTAGCTTGTAAAGCGTAAATCGGCGGTGCCTTCTTGTAAACAAATACCCCTGCACATGCAGACCAGTTGTTGTTGTTGTTGTTTTCGTTAGATCTGACAATATGTTCGTCAGAGGTGTTCGGCTTCTTGACTTAAGAGTGCACAGGTAGGGCAATCGCGTGCGGTCTATGCAAGCAGCTACTTTGCGCGCTGTGGGAGCGTGTGCCTTGGAAGAAGGAGAAAACAGTGTAAAATAAATGCGTACGCGTGTATTTCATAGTTGAATATTATCTTTCGCTTTATTTATTAAATGCAATTTCTATAACGGTGTGCTTTTTGTAACGTTAATTTAAATAGAACTATAACAAATAAAAAAGGAAACGAGATAATGCTGTAAGACTGATTTTTGCGAATTGCTGCAACTGTGTGCGCACTTTCCACGCCACCGGGGGGGAAAAACAGATCACTTAACCTGGGAGCAGGCATTCTGTTCAGACTTACAGGAAACAAACCACCTCCGATTAGCACGGTTGGCAACGTACGGAGCGAAAGAAGTTCAGCGTACATACGTCGTCGGTGCCGGTGTCTAAAAAACTGCTTTTTAAATTTTATTTTGAACACATTTGCTGTGTACAGGCCCAACGGGCACAACACTTTCAGTTGCCAGCTACAAACATCACCACTTACACACAAAAAAAGTTCTAATAGCAGACAAAGAGTTAACATGTTTCTTGAACTGTACACGGTTGTCATATGTAGATTAATATAGCACCTTATTCAAGGGCACTCTACAACACTTCTAAAATTGTACATCAGATGATAGTGGTTGAAATAACGATTGGGGTTATTACACGCGGTGGTGACAAGAGAGGAGGCAGGAGGGGTTAGGATGGGGGTAGTGATAGGGGTTGTGGTTGTGATAGAGGCTGGGGCAATGATAGGGGTTGGCGTAGTGGTAGGGGTGGTGATAGGGGTAATGATAGGGGTTCGGGTAGTGATAGGGGTTGGGGTATGGGTAGTGACGGGGGTTGTGATAGGGGCTGGGGTAGTGAGAGGGGTTGGGGCTGGCCTGGTCGTAGCTGGGGCAGGGAGTAGCATTAGCAGAATAATGATGGGCTAGGGTAGAAGATTGTGTTTGTTTGAAGGGAGGATGATACTGGTAGAAACCTGGTTACACCAGCCAACAGGGGATTATTGTGTCCGTCCGTCCGTCGTGCATCCAAAAATGGGAAGGGTGGGGCTGGGTGGGGAGGGGCTGGGTGGGGAGGGGCTGGTTGGGGAGAGTGGGGAGGGTGGGGCTGGGTGGGGGGTGGGAGCGGTGGGGCTGGGTGGGGAGGGGCTGGTCACCCCGTGGTGCCCTTATAAAACTCAACGTTTAAACTACTCACACCGGCTTGTTCCCGCTCTCACAGTCGGCCATATTTGCGGAATACACCACGCCGCCGTTGACCCTGGCCATTGACCGAGCAACCAAACGTTCTTACCAGCTCCCTCCGCAGGAATGTGTTATACGAACTTTGGGGATGAGGAGGGGGAAGGAGGAACGCGAGAGTAAGATTTTAAGAAGTGTTTGTGGCCTAAAGTGCAGCGGTCTAACGCGGAATGGATGAGGCGAAACAGGCTGTCGGCCTCGTGTATTTTTTTTTAAATACTTCAAAAATCACCGGGCAACACATATTTATATAAATAAAATGTAACTGTCAATATTTAATTGCCACAATTTTAATTGCCTTTGTTTATACGGGGTTTGACAAACGTCCGCAAAGTCATTATCTTCACGTCCAGACTGAACGCCAAAAGCTGTGACATTGTCAGAATGAGCAATTAATTGGATGATTAATGCCCCTTTGCATGCATCTTTGCATTCATCCAATTAGCCAACTCTACGTGAGCACCCTGGTACAACAACCTGGCTGACAATGTAAGGATGTGCGGCGAATGTTCGCACGAGTGCTGCTACTCAGAGGTGTAAGAGTACGTCTGCATTTAACTTTCGCACACGACCCACTTCCAGGCTATCTACAAAAAGCCCTCAAGAGTTGCGTGTGGGAATGCGTTTCGCATATTGTAGTTTTTTTTTCTTTCTAAATAGCCATATGCGAGTTAGAATTCCCAGCGTCGTGGACAAGCGCGTATATTGTTAACATTCAGCAGTGGTGCATTATTGTGGAACATATGATGGATGTTGACTTACAGCTTTCGTGACTGCAGGAATTCATACTCTTTGGGTCTTTCGGTAAAGTCACGTAGATAGAAAAATAATAAAATAATGAAATCACGATGTTTCCATCGCAACACAAGCGATCGTTCACCTGAGGACGATTGCTTGTGTTGCGATCGAAACGTCGTGATTTTTTTATTTTTCTATTCGCGTGACTTTACCAAAAGACCCAAAGGGCATATTATGCATGCTCTGTTGACGTGCGTTGTCTGTAAATAAAAGATGCTGATGAATCGACGATGCGTGCCGCTGTTTAGAAATTCCCATAACTTCCTCGTAGCATGAATAAGAAGAACGGCGATGAACTTTTGCCGCGTTCATACGCGTGCTGTGTTTGTAATGGTTTCGAGGTGACGTTGCAGCCAGCCAGAGCACATCAGAATCGTTGTTTATCCTGGAGGAATCTGACGTACTATGAAGTTTTTTTTCACAGATGTCCGGTAAGGACGGATCAGCAAGTTACAACAAACAATACGCATCGTGTCGTAAAGCCACAACTGGTTTAAAAGCAAGGTCCACGTGCATATCGCGAATACAAGAAATGCACAGATATGTTCGAGAATACAAATATACCAACGTTGAATGTGCGTCCGTGGCCGTTATTCCTAAGCTGTACGGTGGTCCGTTGGCCAAATTAAAGGTGGCTTTGTAGTGCCAGTGGATTTTCGTCATTGTCATCATTAGCCCACGATGCTGATGAGCTGTGGAGAGGAAATAATAGACGAGGATTATTTTTGTTCTTGCTGACCTCTGCCAAGGCACTGACGACCCTCATCCTTCACGCGTCGCGTATATACAACGTGCACTGCTGCATTATGCTGACATTTTCCATTCTTGTACCTCTTCCTAGACAGTGTGGCCTCGATACACCATCGGTGAAAAATATTGTGTTTCTTGTCTCGTTCTTTTTTCTTTCCATGGAACACCAACTGTTGTTTTCATTGCCAGTGATGATGAGATCATGCGTTACCTTGGCAGCCATATTGCATGCGGCAAGCGCTTAGCGCATAAACGCCACCGTCTGTCAATGCATGTGGGGAGCGGTGGCGCAACGGTTGACGCGCTGCGCTACGAACCAGGTGACCCGAGTTCGATTCCCGCTCACGGCCAACACCAGTGACGATTATCTGAACCGGTCCTGGGTCGAGATGGCACCAGATGCTCAAATGAGTGACTGGGGCGGTGTGTAAACATCGCCACTAGGGAGACAAAGGCGTCCGGGCGTGGTGTTGGCCACCCACCCCCTCGTGTGCCGTGCTGGCCTTCCATAGGTGCTCGCTAAGATCCCTTGCCACAACACGATGTTAAGGCTATACGGTATCAGCTAATGTCTGCACAGCCTAGCAGCCTTTAACAGGAGTGTTTATGGGATACCAACAACATGGTAAGAGGGCTATAATTCGCAAGAGCAAGTCCCATAGATAGCAGAGGTGGACGGATGCATTGATTTGGCGATCAATATTGATCCCTAAGCTCATGATACACGAATAGAATGGCGCGTGTGTGTGTAAGAGTCAATGGTTTTTGGTTCGCTTATCTTGCATGCGATGGCTTCGTGTCACCTCTGCAGCCACTGGAGGCGCTTGTGAAATTTTAGATGCCGTAGTAATAAAAAACGATATCTACATACATTTATCCTCTTTGTCAATCCACTGCTGGATGAAGGCCTTTCCATGCCAGGCTGGTGAATGGGGGCTCTTTGACCACGCTTCACCGTGTTGATTCATGCGGGTTGGTAAAAGGGGGGCGGGAGTGGGCAGGAATGGTTGAAATCTCACTCACGACTGACAATAGCCTTGACCAAGATTCGAACTTGGGTGGTCTGGCTTATAGCACGAGGCGCTCTCCGCTGCACCGCCAGAATTCACTTTCATCCCACTCGTTCGTCATCATTGAGCACTCTCCTCGTCATTTAAATTTAACAAGGGAAAGGGACACGTAAAAAAAAAACTGGCATGGTAGCATCTGCCATTACTAAACTTTATTTGAAACACATTGTTCATAGCATCCAGAGAACAATGTATGAAAGTGAACGCCACCATTTTCCTACAAGCCCGAGGCAGCGCTCGATACGACGAGGATTGCTCTACAGCAGCGGTTCTTAACCTTTACTGCAGCCTTGCACCCCTTTGGTTCTCAATCGTAAGACATATATAATGTTAGTAAGTTACCTGGGTTTGATGAAACAAAGTAGTTGCACTTACGTGTCCGTGCTTTATTTGTGTTTTCGATGATTTACCTTCGAAAAAAATCTGTCCGTGTCTCGCAACCGCAGAAAGGGGCATCACGTACCCCCAGGGGGTGCGTGCACCCCAGGTTCAGAACCACTGATATGAAGGATACTATTTTCTTCACAGTAACAATGATGTAACATTTCGATTTAAAGCTTTCGTGACTGCAGGGATTCATCTTCTTGGTTCTTTCGGTGAAGTCACGTAGAAGGGAAATAATACAATAATAAAAATAAAACATAATACAATTATTCTCACGACGTTGTCTTTCCGACAGACCTGTTCTTCACCTGAGGACAGCTGCATGCGTTGTGGCCGAAACGTCGTGAGAATTATTTTATTATGTTTTATTTTTATTAATTTAATATTTCCCTTCTACGTGACTTTACCGAAAGAACCAAGAAATTGATGTAACATGTATACGGCCAAAAAAACCCTCACACTTGCCTTTCATGATTTGCCATCAGTAAAAAAGGGGCGCTGTAGTGGTGAGATGTTAACTACCTCGCCTGGTATGCAGGAGGGCGTGAATTCGATACCGACTCTGACGCTTGTATATTTGGAGTTTGCATGTTCACTCTCCCCGTGGTCGCGTGGATTTTTCTCCGGGTCCTCCGGTTTTTACCTCCACGTTTCGGAACATGCATATAGGGAATTGGGTTGCATTAAATTTCAGCATAATAAGTCACTTTATTGAGCTATTTATTTGTGGCCAAGTCGCTTCTAAATAAAGAGTTATGTAGCTCAGTGGGCCTTACATGATAACAAAAATACATATATATGCAGTGAAAATGATAGCTATACACTACGTACATCTGATATGGCACTCATAATAGAAGTGGGCTGATAAAATCCTACACTTGTGTTGGTTACTTGTAAATCTGTTTTCTTAAATTTCTCTTGTCCCATCCCGCATTCATTTACGGTCCAGATTTTTCACGCTCATCAGAATTATATTCTTGGTTATTTCGGTAAAGGCATGTAGAAGGGAAATAATAAAATAATAAAAATATATAAAAAATTCTTGCAAGAAAAATGTATTGCTGTGGATTTTACACCTGATGATGATTGCTTGTGTTGCAGTCGAAACGTCGTGAGATTTTCTTTTTATTATATTTTTATTATTTTATTATTTCTCTTCTACGTGACTTTATCGAAAGAACCAAGAATATAAATCCGTGCAGTCACGAAAGCTTTAAATCAAAACTCATCAAAATATGCTACGCTTTCGCGAGCGAGCAGCGTTTACCGCTCTAGCTTGGTCAGAATTCAGCGTCGGCAACCCCCTTAAGCTCGCGGGCACCGCAGTTTGTTGACCAGCGGGGGTGCGTTTCGTGACATCTCTCCGCAAGTGATAAATGTGGCGCGTTGTTCGATCAATGAAGAGAGCTCGCCGCGTGAAACTCTACGCTGCGATGTCGATTTATTCCTGAATCATCGACCACCCTGGTGAGCATGAGGCCAACGCAGTGGACTGCCCCGAGCGTGATTTTGGGGCAAGCTGTAAACGGTCGACAAGCACAATGTCGAAAACCGATCCGTAAAAAAAAAAATATGCAGTGTTTGTGAGGGCATTTATTACAAAATTATTATTGTAGAACGAGCGGCCTAGTTCTTGTCGTCGATGTTTGGAGGACCCACGATTGGAATGCACCTTTTGACTCCTTTGTTGATCAAGACAGCTGTTTCCCTGTATGTATATGTTTTAAAATGTGCAGTTGGAGCAATGATTGATTTTCTGCACTGCCTGTATATTGTTTCAAACCTTTAATTGGGACATTGCACTGTTTTCTTTTGTTTCTGCTCCATTGGCTTCGCTCGCGAGAGGATATGAGGGTCTGCCGGTTTTTTGAAATGACGCACCTGAGTAGAATATGAGTGGAAACAGAACCGCGCTCACGAAAGTAAAACAATCACAGAGATAAAGTCGGACGAGTTTGCAAAGGTGCAGCCCTGCAATTGCTCGCTCGCGTCACTGCCGCAAGAAGGGCACCCACTGGAGGGAGCTCTAGAGAGCCCCTCTGGAGGGTATTTGGCCTACTCTTCCCCGCTGTCAAAAACGTCATGAGAGAATTGGAAGGTATCCAAACGTCACCCCACATCATGTGGCCTGCCGATCAACTAACTGTGGTATTCATAATAAAGGTTTTTGGCTTCGATAGCGTTATTATAAGGGGACGTCCATAAATGACGTCACGCACCTAGGGGGGGTGGGGGGTCAGACATTTGTGATGGGGGGGGGGGGTGAGGAATGTGACGTCACATCAAAATGCGCAACTTTAAATAAATATAAACAACACGTTCTACTTAATTAAATAGACTTTTTGATACATGTTTTCTCCTACAACATTAGAGTGCAGCGGCACATTAAATACGCACTACAAGGACAATAGTTTAAAGCGATTTGAAGCATGTTTTATTTATTTGGGGGGGGGGGGGGGGGCAGAGCTTTGTGACGTCATATTTGAGGGGGCGTCTGACTTTTCGTGACGCCGTGTGACGAGGGGTGGAGGTCAAAAATCGTCCAAAATCGCGTGACGTCATTTATGGACGGCCCCTAAATGTGTGGCAACCCTCCACCATCCGACACGACCAATCAGTAAAAAATGTGTCACGTTAACAAAACGCCAATTTGTTACCTCTTCAGCCCACCGATGTGTTTGAAGAGTGGATACACGACATTTAGAATTTGAGACCTTTCGCTGGTAATGACATCCAGCATCTTCGGGCTGAATATGCTGGATGTAATTCCCAGCGAAACGTCGTACTCAAATTCGAAATGTGGTGTATTCCCTCTTCAAACACACCGGTGGGCTGAAGAAGTAACTAATTGGCGTTCTGTTAACGTGATAAAAATTTTTTACTGATTGGCCGTGTCGGGTGGTGGTGGGTTGCGACACATTGATAATAACGCGATCTAGCCCAAAAACCTTTATTATGAATAATACTGGTCGCGAAAGCCTGCTACGTGTTCAATCTAACTGCGGTATTCCTATGTATGCTGCTGGGTGGACAGTCAGAGGAGATTTATAAAAAAAAAAAATTCATCATTGTGTAAAGGAGAGCCGACACACGGTTGCAGGGGGTTCGTCTTTTATTCCTTTCCTCCCATCCACACCTGTCCCCAGCCGTCCCAATCTCGTTCCCGCCAACGACATCTTCTGCCCGCCCGTTCTCTCCCTTATATCTCTTCGCCTGCTCCTCCCCCTTCTCCTGTCACCGTCCCACTCCTCCTCCTATTGATGGGAATCCTTCCCCTTGTTGCAAGTGCCTCGCGCGAGATCACAACCGCACTGGCGACCGCTGGATGCTAGTCCAGTGTGCTGACCGTCACACCACGTCAGCATGCGGGCCAAGTAGAAACCAACCAAATTGACCATGTATGTACGCACGTATGTCTGTTGACCTCCTTTCGCACCAACCATGCTAATCGGAGGTGCGGTTCTAATCGGAGGCCATATTCCTGTCGAGCTGACTTAATCACTGCTGGGTATAGCACAGAATTGTTCAATATTTTATGCCACACTCTTTGGGTCTTTCGGTAAAGTCACGTAGATAGGGAAATAATGGATCACGACGTTTCGATCGCAACACAGGCAATCGTCTTCAGGTGAGAGAGAAGATGATAGCTCGTGTTACGATCGAAACGTCGTGATCTATTATTTTTCTATCTACGTGACTTTACCGAAAGACCCAGAGAGTATGGATTCCTGAAGTCACGGGAGCTTTAAATCAAGATTTATTTCATGCCATGAAATTTCTTTTTCGAAGTAAATTGTTTTCAGCATTTCGCAAAATGAACTAATTGTACGTGCAGTTTACTGTTAAGCTTCCCATGCAGTGACCTTCAGAATAATTTTATTTCAACTAATAACTGTCACACGAGCACATCGGCCGGTGCTCTTTACTTTACTCCCGGTGGGGATTTTTTTTGGGCAGATTGATGGCGATGCTCATAATCCGTGGTGAAGAGGGGAAGGTGATCTTTATAGATGGAGGCTGTGCGACTGCGATTTCGTCTGGACTTCACCATTCTCGCTAGAATTATCGCTAGAGGGGTGGGGGGTGGGGGTCGTGGAAAGGGAGCCCTCGCTTTCATAAATAGTTTGGTTGGTTTGATCATTGAGGATTTTATCCAACACGAGTTTGGTCGCGTTAATTTCCCTAAAGTGTTTTGCGATTGTGTATTCCTGCAGGAGTCAATGCAGAAGACTGAGTCTCCTTTCCAATGCGTGATGTTTGGATTTAATATTCCTAAGTCTGCTGACTTTTTTTTCCTTTCAAATTAACGAGCCTCTCAAGAAGGACGGCGACTGCCTTTGCACTAAATGAGGCCAACTTGTCGACAATGATCTGAGTTTATTAGGTGAGATATTGGTCCGGGGTGCTTTTAATGGTTCGTGGATGGTATGAGAGTGTATGTGTTGGGAAGCGGTAGTGTAGTGGTTAGCACGCTGCTCTGCAAACCCGGTCGCCTGAGTTAGATTCCCTCTCACGGCCAACATCAGTGACTATTATCTGAATCGGTCCTGGGCCTCCCCTAGGTCGACTCAGCCTTAAATCAGTACTTGTTGTGGTGTGTAAAACATCACCCCTGGAGAGACGAAGGCGGCTGGGCGTAGTGCTGGTCAATCACCCCCTCGTGTACCGTGCCAGCCTTCATAGGTGCTCGCTAACAGCACTTGCCCCAACAGTCTGTTAAGGCTGTATGGGGGATATTTGTCTTTCTGCTAAGCGCTATATAATTATTCGGGACAAGTGCTGTTAACAATGTATGTTGAACTTCATTTTCTTCGGGTCTTTCGGTAAAGTCACGTAGATAGGTTCAAAGAAAATAACAAAAAACTACGACGTTTCGATCGCAACACAAGCGGTCGTCATCAGGAAAAGGGGGGTGACGACCGCTTTTGTTGCGATCGAAACGTCGTAGATTTCTGTTGTTTTCTTTGAACCTGTCTACGTGACTTTACCGAAAGACCCAAAGAATATGAATTCCTGCAAGTTACGAAAGCTTCAAGTCAAGATTCATGTTGAACTTCTTTTGCACCGTACGTGACCAACCGTGCTATTCAGACTTTCGTGGAGGCGATGTGGTCAGAACCATTATACACTGCAACTAGATACGTAATTTCACACCGAGTTGGACCTAGGCATGACTCGGAGCAGGGTCAAATATCGCTTGCTGTTGACATGCGTAGCGAGGCATCAAACCCAGAGCTGCAGGATTGTGTCACGCAGCATGCAAGCCACGGCACCAGTCATCTTCATCTTCTTCTTCCGTACGGCTGCCGATGTAGATGCAGAGCAACGATTACGATTTCACATTCAGCTGGTCAAGCCAGACAACCGTGTCAGGAGTAGCCAGAGTGTATCATCATCCCTGTGATGTCTTCTTCGTATTTGTGGATCGGGGAATTGCGTCGTTATACGCTGTAGGGTCTGTTCTGGATAACCACAGTCGCACAATACTGGAGAGTTTATTACATTTCAAATTTGTGCATCAGGTATCCGCATCTGCTGCCATGGTTTGTGCAGCACATGCGGATTAGGGTGGACCGTGAGCTTTGTGGAAGTTAAAAACCAGGGATCTTCTGCGTCGGGTCTTTCACAGCACCATGTGACACAATTTAAATTGACGGCAATCGAAGGCAACATTGGCAACAGATGCCAGAAACTGGCCACGTTCTGTTATGTGTAGTTTGCAGAACAATATCTCGTGGTTAGCACGGTCTACTCACTACTTTTACAATGATCCGGTATCAATAAATAACTATTGTAAAAAGTTAAAACTGATGAGTGTTCCTTCCCACGAACGCTGCCGTGGGTGCAATGATTTGCACACTGGGACTTGCAATCCGAAGGTCACTGGTTCGTCTTCCCGGCACGGCAGTTGAAACATTGGTGAAGATTCTTCAATCTTAATTTTTGGAGCTTTCGTGACTGCAGGAATTATTCTTTGGTTCTTTCGGTTAAGTCACGTCTAAAGATAAAATAATAAATTAAAATAATAGCGACGTTTCGATTGCAACACAAGCAATCATCATCAGGCATAAGAGAAATAGCAACAAAAATCTAACTAGAAAACTATAGACAGACATACAAGCAGACAGACATCACAAGGACACAGAGAGAGGACACATATCGGCACAGAGAGAGGGGTCGTTTCTGTGACGGTCCCTTAAATATAGGGAGGGGGGGGGCGGGGACGGAGAGAGGGAGGGGGCAGAGAAAATTAGCATATCAATGAGTGGACGGCAACGTGTTGCTGCTGCGCAAGTAAGATGACGACGTAGCACGGCACGCAAGCTTGAAAATTAGGAGAAAGACACACTAAAATTAAATAACCTCGCAAAATATCGAAATGTGATGTAATGCAACACAGAGAGTCGGTCAACACACAATTAACGCATAGCCTGGTTGATTACGTATTTCAAAGATTACTAAGTTAGAATTTAAGTGTGAAAATTTCAGAGAGGACACAGGCAGAGAGAACAAATAGCCAGATAGAGAAAAAAGATAAGCTTAAAACTTCCCCGTAGAAGTGGTTCAATCTTAATTTTTGGAGCTTTCGTGACTGCAGGAATTATTCTTTGGTTCTTTCGGTTAAGTCACGTCTAAAGATAAAATAATAAATTTAAATAATAGCGACGTTTCGATTGCAACACAAGCAATCGTCATCAGGCATAAGAGAAATAGCAACAACAATCTAACTAGAAAACTATAGACAGACATACAGTATGAAAACGGGCTCACCACGGTGAGTCCATCGGCAGGTCGTGTCGTGGCGGTGTAGAGTGTGGGTGCTCACACCTCATCCAAGACGCCTGGCCAGTGTGGAAAAGTAGGCCAAAAAGAAAACCACTCGGCCAGTGGTTCTCTGGAGGCCCCTTCGAGTGGAGGGCCTCACCACGAACTGTAATGCGACCACGTGTTTGCAGGGCTGCGTCATTACCTTACCTTCTTGTGATCCTCAGCCTCGGAATGAGCACCTGTTCTGATGTTGGAATATTAGCCGTAAGTAGCAACAACGGTGGACCCGGGTGCGTTTCTCTTCCCAGAGCCTCCTTGTGTGATGTCGTCGGCATTGCTTCAAAGGGCTCGGACCTGTCTTGTCTTAAGATTTATTTTGCGACCAGCCAAAAGTTCAGTCCAAAGTTTTTTTTGTTTGTTTTCCAACGTCGTTCTTTAACCATCGGCAATAGCATGGTTATGCATTCATTGTCTACGTTTTTTTTGGATCAATGCGTGTGTAAGTGGGGGCCACATACAAGGGCATGTGTTAAAATAAAGACAAACTGATGAGATCAGCATAATAACCAGACGAGCATGTGGTGTTTTGAGTTATTCCTAGCGAAAATACACGTGGGACCACGTTTATGAGTTTCATTTCTTGGTCGACCCACACATTAGGTCCCAAATAGCCCTCGTGTTTCGACACGAATAACAATACAACCACGGTGGAACGTTTATCAAAATGTTACCACGTTTTTTCTCTGCATGAAAGGTGTAAATAAACAAATAAAGAAATAGTCTTGCATATGTTCCAAATAAAATAAAAACTGCACTCCTCGATTGAAAGTAACCTTTATTGGAACACTAACATTGGCTAGGATTTGGGATGTAGTGCTGAAATTTCAGTTTTCAGTTTTTTTCTTACCACTTTGATGTAAAAGCATTGAATAAGCATTGACCACAACCTTATTGGTGTGTGCTGAGACTGGCTAAACCTGCACTGCAGTTACTGTACGCGTCAGACTTATATAATAATGAAACCATTACCCCGCTGCAAGATGGAATTTTTTTCTTCTTCACGAAAGGCTACATTTTCCTTGTGCTGTGCTCAGTTTAAGCCTTTTTTTAACTCTAACATAGTTATAGATGATGTTCTTGTTCACGTAGTTAAGAAATGTTATTTGTGCAACATATCATTCATAACACGTTCGTTAATGGCATTGCTTTGTACTTTTAGCTACATTGGCCAATCAAGGCCCAATAGTTTTACTTCTTATTTGTAACGAGATGAATTGAAATAATTTCAACACAACTTAAGCAATCAAAGCATTTCCAACTAAGAATCCTGTAGATGTCGTCATCGGTTTATAATCATCATCGGGTAATTTTATGTCACGGTGAAAACGTAAGTACGCACACCCGTTCTGAAATGGCAACATCATAATCTGTAGTTGTTTTCACCAACTGCTCCCGTTCGCTCGCCAGATGTTGCTCAATTAAATGCCTTGTGCAAACTACTTCTGGCTTTGCTAATTCCCTGCAGCGTTTCAGTCTGCAAGCTGTTTCCACCCGCCCCCCCCCCCCACAGTGAGTGCTCTGCAATTAAACTTGTCAAGGGGAATAAAAAAAAGTTAAAGCCCTCTTCAGCTTGCCCGTTGCTAGTTCATCACGGGGAGGTCGGTTGAAATGCGGAGACCCCCTTTTCGGTAGCCTGGAGGCCTGTGCGTTTGGCGGGTCACACACGAGCGAATCTTTTTCTTCTTCGTACGTTGTGTACCAGTGGCATTAACGCACTGCGCGATGATCCAGGCGACCCCGGGTTGTAGTTTTTTTTTGTTCTCTGCTACAGCCAACGTCGGTGATGAGCGACAGCCGAGCCGGCCCGGGGATTCACATCATTCATCGACTCAAGCTGATACAGTGTGGTGAAGTATGGTCAGCAACCACCACCCCCCCCTCCCCCCCCGTGACTAACCCAGCATGGGGAGGCCTTCATCCGGCAGTGAATTTACATAAGGGCTGTAAATAATTATTCATGGTTCCATTAGTGATGTCTAATTGTCCACATCGGCTGTAATGAATGCAATCTTAAAAGTCACGTTCATGCAGTATGCAAATTTAAAGAGTTCACTCCAAAGAAACTGCTGCTACGGAAACTGTAAGCATTGTTGAAGTGTCTTGCAACTTTGATTTAGAATATGATTGATATTCGTTAAAATAAAATTACTTTAGACAGCAGCAATTATAGCCCATTGTGGCGCTGTTTCAATCGAGAAAAGAAATATGATTTTTTTTTGAGGCTCCATTATTGGACTGGCCTGGCTCAGGTTGGTTTTCCAGCCACGCCGCTAACTTTGGCAAACATCTCCGTGGAACATTCAATAGGATGGTTGTGGGGAGAGGGGGAAAAAAAGAAATACCCAACATTCTTCACTTAAAGGTCTTTGGAGGGCAGCCAAGAATGGCAGGCAGATTTCAAATTCTGACAAACTTTTCATCGCGCTGTGTGTGTGGTCAGTTGCAGAGTGACACCCGCAAAATGGCACAGACACTTTGACAAATGTGTAGGGCTTGGCTTTCGTTCAGGTTGAGATGTGCGTGCACAATACAAGCGATGAATGCGCGTTTGAAATGGAAAGGACAACAGCTTAGCTTGGATGGCGAGTAAGGCCCTTATTATAGGTGTCCACTGCAGTCACTATAACGGTGCAAACGTACATTCGGCCCCGCAAGTGCACAAGCAAAGAGCACAGCGGGATTTTGTTTATCGTTGTCATTTCTACGCGGTGGAGGTTTTTTTTGTGTTTTGCCCGTAGAAACGCAAGCGGATTGGTCGCGTACGTGCCGGCTCGCACCTCCGTCGCGATCACGACAAAGCGCTTCGTCGTTTTTGCCGCACTTCGGAGGCAACTGGTAAATCTCGTCTGAATGAGTGCCTGGTACGAGAGCACCTGGCATAAGAGATGTTGTCTATGCATCGTGCCCATGCGCGTTTTTTTGTAACTTTGAGTGTCGCATTGAAGTGTGACACTCCCCCACACCATGTCAGCCACTGGGGTTGTTTGATCGTGTACTTTACAGCTACTGGCCGGTGAAGTTTGGTGAAGTGGCAAGCCTGAACTGGTTCACACATCACTCGCCACTGATGTTAACGGTGGCCAGGAATACAACAACAAAAGTGCTAAATCCTTCGAATACCACAAGTGGCTTTTTTTTGTTGGGTATTTTTTCTACCCATCGTCTTTTCTCGCGATATGACCTGCCCACCGCCGTTTAGTTTTCTGAATGGTTGGTACGACGCCTTAAACTTGTGTCCACGTGTGCCACCTTTCCTATCTCTCAGCGCAATGACGAACGTGCGCCCCTCCGATGCGTCTCTGAATGAAAGTATTCAGTGATGCTGTTGCCGCTGCTGCTGCTGCTGCGTTGGTGATGGCGCACAAGCACAATTGACACCAAAAAATATACCTGTGGCCTTGAAAATTAAATGTATCTTCTTCCGAGCACATAGAGAGGACTACTCTCCCTCTCTGACCTCTCCATGCGCTGTGAAGAAGGGCCAATGCCTGAAACGTCGCCAAGTATATATTTTCATCATGAGACCTCCCTTGCCAGCTTCATTTTGAGGCAAAAAAAAGCTGTCTCTGGTGTGGACCAATCAGTTTCAAAGACAATGCATATACTACCAAACCATGTTTTTTGTTTGCACGTTCACCAAAAGTATATGTGGTTAATGCAGACATGATTCCTTGTAAAAGGTTTCTGTTTGGTGTTTTAACATCTTAACACCTGTTTTATTGTCAGAAATTGTAAAACCTATTCTTATATATTTTTTTACTTTAAAAGGCAGTGTAAATTGATGGATATGTTTCTTTTAACACTTTTCCGTTTTTTCACGAATGCCAAAGTTTCTGATCCATACATCACAGCAGGGAGCACGCATTCATTAAATACGTTTTTTAATGCTGCCGAGGACAAGCGCACGTTGGAAAGAGTTCAAGAATCCATACATACCCATCGGTTTTCTTTCTTGTTTAATGTAATAAACTAATTACATTTGGTCAAAGAACATTACGGAAAAATTTAATAAAGTAAAATATATATATAGTCAGGAAAGGCCGATGGACTGAATAATATTTGTATGTTGAAGAGGAAAGACGACCAGATATTTGTTTTTTACCATAATGTTGCATGAGCTTTATGCGTGATTGGAGAGTGACGTTTGACCCAGCAGATGGAGTTCGCTGGAAGATGCAGAGAATGAAAGTGAAGTTTGTGAAAATGGAGGTAAGCAATCTCACACAATTGTCCCCATATTATGACCGTGCATTGCATAGTAACATGTAAAGGTGCGGCCCTGCAATTATTTGGGCACTCCAATGCTGGCAGAAGAACCTCCACAAGAGGGAGCTCTGGAGAACCTATCTTAGTGAATGTTTCAACTATCAACTATTAAAACTACAAACTTTTTTTCATATTTTACTAGGTAAGGCCCACTAAGCTCTTTTTCAGAAGTCACTTGGCCACAAATGATAGCTTAACAAAAGTGGCTTATCATGCGGAAATTGATATCAGCCAAATACGATAAACGCATATTTCTAAATGTGGAGGGAAAACCCGGAGGATCCAAAGAAAATTCGACGTGACCACGGGGAGAACGTGCAGACTCCATTTATGCAGATGTCAGGATCGGGATCGCACCCACGACCTCCTTTACACCAGGCGAGGCGGTTAACATCTCGCCACCATGGCACCCTTTTGGACGATTCGCCCACGCCGGCCAAACAAATTGGAAGACGTGCCGATCGACTGACTGTGGTGAGCCCATTTATCCTGCTGGGCAGACAGAGGCGGCGGTATGGAGGGTTTAATAAACCTGCACCGTCGTTTCAAATTCAGCGCTTAGAGCCCCAGGCATCGACCTCTCCATTGGAAGTCCAGTGTGCGGACCGTTACGCAACGGCGTTAGATAGTAAATTGCATCGCGTGAATTTCCAATAATGAATGCAAATGGTTTTCTGCCCCTTGCCCGATTGTCACGTTTCACAAGCAAAGAGAACCAACTTCAGGCGGGTGGCGTTGTGGTAGAGCACTCAACTCACATGTGGGACAGTCACATTCAGAGATT
This sequence comes from Lampetra planeri, assembly GCF_965212315.1. NCBI lineage: Eukaryota > Metazoa > Chordata > Hyperoartia > Petromyzontiformes > Petromyzontidae > Lampetra > Lampetra planeri. The sequence goes on from NC_136150.1 coordinate 6,997,005, forward strand.
AACTCAACCCGTCATTCTAGATTTGAAGCTTTCGTGACTGCAGGAATCCATACTCTTTGGTTGTTTCGGTAAAGTCACGTGGTTAGAAATAAAATAATTACCTACTGGACCTTACCGAAAGAACCATCATCCCACCAGGGTTGATTTAAAAAAGCACACCTTTGTGGAAAGCCTAGGCTTGGCCTGTAGATAAACTCGTCCCTGGCACGGGAACGTGGATGTATCCACCACTGACTCAGAGATGGCCATACAGTTCGTCAACGTTTAACGTTCGTTAAGATATCACCGTCCGAAGTTAAAGGCGGGTGACGGTTACATATGTGTTTTGGTAGCAAAGAAATGGACGTATTCACAAGACCCATTTCAACAATCGCCTACCCACGCATGTGAAGTCAGACAACTGGCACGGGGAGCAGCTTGAGCTAGCGTCTGAGCTATCGTTAAGCCGGGTTTAACGTTCCACCGAGCCAGCTGGCTACGATCAGCGCCCGCTTTCAAAATCACTGGGAGGATACAAAGGTAAAACGGGATTAAAGTCACCGCATGCTTTCCCCTTGGACGTAACCAGCAGCCCTTCTACCAGGATAGCTGGCACAGTTGGAAGGTAAAGTGGACGTTGGACAGTGCTCACCCTCTAGAATCAACAACACAAACAGCAGCAAGGCACGAGTGTCATCATGCTTCGCATGCCTGGATATGTGTTTGCTGTGGCGATCGACTAAATGTTTGTCTTATTTGTGGCCATCCCGAGAGGCAGCAGTGGAACAAAGAGACGAATGTACCGTGAACCGGTTTCGCCATTATTACAGCCACATTTTCACTTTTTTATTATTGAAAATTTTAAAACAAACAATGGCCTAAACAAATAATACGGCCACGCGTTTAGCTCCTTCGAGCTGGTCGCTGAGACAATGTTGACGGCGTTGTGGTGGCATCGTGTCATGCACGCAAGGCAAGAACAGCTTTTTTTTGGTTTAAGGACCTCCGATTGGCAACGGTTGTGTCCACGTGCGGTGCGAAAGGAGTCCAGCAAACGGTGCGTGATCGGAATTGGGGTCGGTGCCTTCCAAGCTGGTCGAAAGCGGCGCGCCCTTTTGTGCGTCGTCAAAATGTGTCCGTTGCCATCGTGCACGCGCATCCGCCTGCTGTTTGTCATGGGTTTTCTCATCATTTACAGAGAGTGTTCAATTGGAATTAGTGCTCATCGTTTGTGTTGGGGATCGGGGAGAACTCAGTCCATCCTAAGGAATGATCTCAGTCAATTCCCAGATTTGACTCGCCTCAGAGGCATGCTGGGCTTAGTTGACCACAGCGTGAATTTAAGCGATTGACTGCCAACTGCGACATGAGCGCTTTGACCACAATGCTCTCCGCGAGATATGAACAACAACAAGAAAGTGCGTGGCATTTCTGATTTTTATTGTAAATGAACAATTGTTTACATGATGTGATCCGGCGAGTATTCAGTAGCATTGGAACATTAATATATTAATATTAAGTAATGAATTTACTTTTCTGTTGTACTGAGGACAAAAGAAAATATTTTCGGTTTCATATATGAAAGCGTTTTTGTTGTTGGAACATACAAAGTTAATAATTCAATGTATTTTCTTGGTTGGCATTCTAGCCCTTTTTTTCATTGCATGAATTCAAATTTTTATTTCAGTAAAAAATAAAAACACTACAATATCTACTAACAATATGCATTTTACAACTCGTATTCACTGCACGGGAACATTTAACCAGATTGCATCATCAAAACCTCTTGTCCACAAACGTGTTTTGAGTCACAAAATTAAAAGCTATTGACATCTAAAACCTCATTATCGTCGTTGCACAATGGCAAACGGCACAGGCGCGTTTCACAGCCTCGGTTCGTGGCCGTAAGCTGTGTCCATTTTTAGGGGACATTCTCTACTGCAATGCGATGAGGTTTGGAGCAATATTGGCTCCTGTTCAAGTGCACAGGAGTGGCACCGACCAGTCAATGACCAACAGCAGGAGCTCATTCCAGATGCTGGGACACTGAATGGAACTGTTGATGGGTTTTTTTTTTAAGTCACAATGGTTTATGGTTAGGGCTATGCTTCATTTGACCTTTATTATTATTATTATTCTGTTATGATGGGGGGGGGGAGGGTTAGATTATAATTGGTGGCATTCACCAAGCTAATGGGCCTCACAGTGTAGGAGTGGAGATTCCACATGCACGCTTCTCAGAAGCTGTCTCTTCAGTGGCGAGCCCTGGTGACTATGCTGTGCCGATGAGTGATAAATAGGACAATAGCTGCCAACGGCTGTCAATCTCAGAATCACTGTTGTCCTTATTTCTTTACTCTCCAACACACCGGTGTGCTGAAGTAGTAACCAATCGGCACGTTTTTTTTACACGAAAAACCTTACTAATTGGCTGTGTCGGGTGGTGGCGGGTTTAACGACGTATTTATATTCATGCAATCTAACCCAAAACAATATTTATTATGGATATTGGTCGTGAAAGCCTACGTGTTAAACTGGTCTTATTGGCTCAAAGTTATTTTAATTGTGAGCTAAGACAAGATGACCACAAGGCACTTATTTGAGAGAACACCCATCCATGCTGTTTGTGAAAACATCGTGAAGTACACCATTTAACAAATGTCGGAGACTTTATATAACCGTGACAAACACCTCTCCCAACATCAAACCATTCCGATGTCTCATGTTCTATATGTGCACAGGCCCGAGTCCCAGATTGCGATGTTTAATGTAGCCAAATTATTATATCTGGGATGCTATAACAGCTGAGCAGTGCCAATAGACTTTCTCAGACAGGAGCAGTTTTTTTTTCTTCTTCAACACCATCAAATAAGAAAAAAAAATCAATATTTTATTTCTATTAATATTTGTATTTTTTATTTTTTTACCTACGTGACTTTACCGAAAAAACCTAAGAGTATGCATCCTTGCAGTCACGAAAGCTTCAAATCTAGAACCATCAAATAAGTTCACTTCAGTTAATTGGCTTTCTTGGGGTACACATTATCCTAATTATTTTCAACACGAACGTTTTAAATATTTTAGTTTTTTTCTCTCCCTTCATATTTATGGGTCTGCACTTAGCAGGGTACAGAGGCTGTCTTGTTTTTTTTTTCCAGGAGTGGACCCATTCATAGAGGCAGGTTGCAGTGCCCCGCACTCTATCGGTGATTCAAAATGCAGAGGAGACTTAGAATCTGTTTAAATATTGCAGTGTTCTGCAAAATGTCATTACTCGCTTGGCCACTTTTAGGGTACGCTCTGACCATCTGGCATCGAAAGCATTATTTATTTATTTATTTCCCCAATACAAATTTTTTTTTCTAGATAAATGTAACCAATATGCAACGTTTCAAATTGCTGCATTCATCTGGAGCGTTTTTGGCCCATGAAAATGAGCAGCCTGTTGAGATTTCAACCAGGAATTATTGCGTTCATAACAGACTGCTGCAAAATGTACCACAGCGCGGACATTAAATGGACTTTGTTCCTGTTGAATGGATTTACACTTTATTTTGTTTATATACAGGACATCTGAATGTCCCTGTGAAATCCTTTGGTGAGAGCGCATCTCCTTAACCGACTCCTCTCTCAATTCCTATTGTTACTTCTCTCAGCCGAGCTGATCTATTTCAGCAAAGCAGAAATAAAAAATAATTCGCGGCGATACGCGGCGACCTGATATCCAAGTTGAAAATAATGCAAACATAATTTTCAACTGAACGAATCACATTCGCACGGCTGGTCTGTGCTGGCGCACATTTTAAAAAAATAATAATCGCAAAATACCTCCCCAAAAATCTCACCTCTGCGTTTTCCCTGCAGCTCCGCTCTGGCAGCTCCCCATTTAGCGCTGCCCACTTCTTACGGATCGTGGATCCCAGCACGCGAAGTTGTTCTCAATCCGTCGCGGTGCGTCGCTGATCACGGGCGATGTCGTCAACTGCCAATAATCCTCAAGTTACAGAGACTCGCGGGAGGTTATCGGATCATTATTTTTTTTGGGGAGGATTTCTGCCATAAATGGTTTTAATAATTTGTTTTTTTATGGCTTTGGTTTATGACAGAATGGATGACTGCGTTCGTTTCCATGCAGTCAAATACCTGTTTTTTTTAATAGTTTATAACAGCCAGCGAATAATGGTTATGTATAATTTATCGTTTCTAGCAGCTGTTTAATATTAGGTTTTGTGACCAATGATAGAAAAACACCTTTACAAAATCCATCTTCCTTACATGGTAAGTAGGCCTCGAAGTTGATCATAATTAATTTCTATAAGAGCTTCTTGAAAAGTGCGTGCGGTTTTTGTTTATTTGCAGCACATGTTCTTTGCATGCTCTCCCTGTGGGCCGCGTGGATTTTTTTCCGGGTCCTCCAGTTTTTCCCTCCACATTTTGAAACGTGCGTTTTAGAGTATTTGGCTGCTTTAAATTTTCAAACGGTGATAAGCCAATCTTGATTTGAAGCTTTCGTGACTGCAGGAATCCATACTCTTTGGTTCTTTCAGTAACGTCACGTAGGTAGAAAAATAATAGATCACGACGTTTCGGTCGCCACACAAGCAACCGTCTTCAGGTGAGAAGGTGAGAAGACGGTGGCTTGTGTGGTGATCGAAACATCGTGATCTATTATTTTTCTACCTACGTGACGTTGCTGAAAGAACCAAAGAGTATGGTGATAAGCCACTTCGTTGAGCTATCATTTATGGTCAAGTCGCATCTGAAAAAGAGCTGTACATAGACTCAGTGGGCCTGACCTGGTAACATTAAAAAAAGTTTAGTTATAGCCAATCGATTTTCTGAGTACCCATCTCTACTGCTGGTTGCAGAGAGAAAGGAGGGACTTAAACTTTACCCATTGTTTCAACTGGCACGCTGAGTCACACCCCTGGATTGCAAGACTAGTGTGTGGTAACCGTGACACCACATCCGAATCATACAATAATAGCAATATATCAATGCACGTTAAAGTCTGAAGTGTTTTTGAACATATAAACAAACACTATAAACGCAATGCATCTCATTCGGTTCACCTGAGGGGTTAATGATTCATCAAGTCATCCCGTATAAAAATCGATTAATAGTCGCAATTCAATTCCCCACATTCTGGTGAATGTAGCATCCGCTCGTAGTAGCTGCAGGGGCCATGCGGACTCGTTACACAAAACAGCACCGACGAATTTAAAATCGCACACACAAGACAAAGTTCCCATATAGCCCTAACAGACCGTTGGGGCCAGTTCTGTTAGCGAGCACCAAATAAGGTCAGCACGGCACACGAGGGGGTGGGTGGCCAGCACCACGGCCGACTGCCTTTGTCTCCCCAGTGGCGATGATTTTACCCACCGCACGAGGTACTCATTTGAGGCTGAGTCAACCTAGGGGAGGCCCCAGGACCAATTCAGATAATCGTCACTGCTGGTGTTGTCCGTGAGCTGGAATCGAACTCGGGACGCCAGGTTCGTAGTGCAGTGCACTAACCGCTTCACCACCGCTCCCCATTCACACACAAACATACGCTGATCGTGGGGGTTAAACAAGCTACGATGAACCTACTTGTTCACTATGCGTCACATTAATCTTGTAAAAGAGTTCAAATGTGAGCGTATCATCGTGCTCGCTGTATTGAAGCATTCGTTTGCCCCACCTCCGATGATCGCACGGTGCGGAAGGAGTTCAGCGTACAGAATATTTTCAAAAACGCCGGATAATTGTGCACATTCTTGTTTTTAATGTGTTTAGTATTTTAAATTGGCTTAAATAAACATGCAAAATAGACAAGAATATATATATCCTACTTTAAAAAGTTACTGGATTTCCTGTAACATACTTACCACTCCAATCACGAAGACTCTGCGTGCGGTGATGTATATACGTGCAGTATTTTCATTGTTTAAGTGGTATGTAGTGTATAATGTACTGTATGTAATATTTAACACTGCAATGAAGCATAGCTACTTTGTTTTTTTGTCACGCTACATGGAGCAGTTTTGCCTTTTTTTTCGCAGGATTGGCCCGGGACCGCCGGATAACGTTGGAAGAAGCCGGATGATGGATTATCACCTGTACATACACTAAGGCCGTAGCGATGGAGTCAACATTGGGGGGGACCAAATCTTCCAGGGGGTCTGGGGTCCCCCTCCCCCCAGATAAAATATCAAAATTTGAAAACTAAATTCCTGCCTCAAATATAAAAAAGATGCGCTAACATATGGGATGGACTTTGATTTTTTTTTTAGCTTTTCTTGTTTCATTGTATTATATTGCTCTGTTTTTTTCTTTTTTAACTTTTCTTGTTTCATTTTATTACATTGCTCTGTTTTTTTCTTTTTTAACTTTTCTTGTTTCATTGTATTACATTGCTCTGTTTTTTCTTTTTTAACTTTTCTTGTTTCATTTTATTACATTGCTCTGTTTTTTTCTTTTTCTACCTTTTCTTCTTTCATTGTATGTAATGGCGGAGATTAGGGATTCATAAAGTACAACCATAACCACAATCATATAAACATAAATCTATGCATTGTTATTTTATTTACATAGCATCGCTATTATTATTTTTTTATAGCAATATATTGGGGGGGAGACATCTTGAGCATATTTGAATAATGGGGGGGGGTAGTGTCCCCCCCAATATATATTGTAATTACGGCCTTGACATACACACACACACGTCTGCATACCTGCCAACCCCTTATCAGTGCCGTACCTTATTACAGACCAATTCAGACCGTATCGGTCACCCCCGTGCCTTTACAAATCTCAGCGTTCATCCTACAAAGTCCCATCATAAGGGAGAAACGCAAATTAATTGACAATTTAATATTTTTTGGTGCCCGTATTGAAACGGCTGTGCGCCGTATGGACCTGAAATCTCAATTTGCCTGCACAAGAATACGGAGTAATACCGTATGGGTTGACAACTATGCGTCTGTGTTCAGACGAACACACTCATATTATGCAAGTGTTGTGATGGCAACCAGTAATCCTGGTTATGACGCACAATCTTAAGCACGTATTGGAAAAAAAGAAATTGCCACAGATATACAACACATCTCTCATAATCTCCTCATTAATGTCAAAGTTGTTTGCATTTTGTCACGCGATACTTTTCCACCGATGTCGCAATAAATGTTTGAAAACAAAAGAGTGCACGATTGAGAGACACAAACAATGGCGGAGCAAATGTTGCACGAAGTCATTTCAACTTCTTCGCCGGTCGAGGGAAGCGGTCACAGCTCCACTGCCAGCGGATGACGACACCCGCTCGTCGCGACGATGACGACAACGACGACACATTTTACTTTTTTTTTACCTGCGCCCAATTGTCGAACGGGATCGTTTTGTAACGAACATTGTGAATACGTCGTTGATTGTTCAGGAAAACACAAAGTGCTGCTGTTTGGTACGACGAGTAGTAACACGGCGCGTTTCACATTTTGTTTTGTGCCATTCAAATGGACTGTTACATGTAAACAAGTTGAATGTTATTTTACATAACCTTGAATAAAGCTACCTTTTTTGTGGTTCTACACCATTATTTACACTCAAAGATTTGTGGGTCCTCTCTTCCTAGGTCCTGCAGAGGGCTTTGGGAGCCTCAATTCGAACCTATGAAGCCTTCACCTAAGGTATGCAATAGTAACATCTAAACTACTGTAGTTAAGAAATGAATAGGCAATACGAGTAAAGAATTATGTTTATTTTAAAGACAACGTAGCCAACCGTGATAATCGGAGATGCAGGAGAAGGACAACCAACTAAAAACAAAATTTTCTTGCCATGCATTTCACACCTGATGATGATTGCTTGTGTTGCAGTCGAAACGTCGTGAGAATTTTATTGTTTTATATTTTTATTATTCTATTATTTCCCTTCTACGTGACTTTACCGAAAGAACCAAGAATATGACTCAAAACACTTCAAGCAGTCCTAAAGGAATGAGTTTTCAATCTAGATGACTTGAAAGCCCTTCCTAATATTGGAAGATATCATCACCGGTGGTTTGCAAACGAGAACTAAGAGCCCGACGCAGACCCGACTTGGATTCCTGGCTACGCTAACCGCAGTGGCGAGTGATACCCGATTCAGTCGTGGGCTCCCATATCCATCCACCCACAGGGGCACGCGTGGTGAAGGATGGTCGACAACCCCCGTGAACAACGTGGCTTGGGAAGACTTTAATCCACTGGTGGTTTGACAAAAGGCCTGTAAATTACTGTCAATGGTCATTTGCATTTCATTAAAATGAAAACAAGCAGTTTTACATTGTTGCAGCTGCATTAAGACACTACGCACGTTAAAATAGTGTATTGTAGTATAATGGCAATGTTCATATGTAAATATTAAATTTTGAAAACATTAAAAGTGTAACGTTACGAAAGAATACTCTTCCAGCTTTTATTTTTCTGTATGTTGTTCGTGACTATTTTGCATTGCATTTCTTTGATGTTTGAGTGAATTGTGTGTGCGTGTGCTTAAGCTTTTGACGAGGCTGACAAATTTAAAAAATCCCATTAAAACTATTCCTTTTGACATTCGGCAGAATTCTTATCGCCAGTCCTAGGCAATGTCTAGGCAATGGCAGACTCCGGGAATGTCCCAGTCAGTCCACTTCCACTTGCACAAGTAGTTGTGGTGAAGGATTTTTTTCTGTTTTTAATAAATATAATTGAACTTTCCGCGTGACAGAAAGCAGTGTAGTAATAATCCTGCTGGTTTTGGTCCCAAAAATACAACGATGACATTTCAGACGCCGCAAATTTCACATTTCTTTGTCCGCGGGGGGTCTGGGATGTTTCCGAAGTCGTTTTGTTGGTTGGCTCTGCAGAGAGTTCCTCGCGGATGCTTCGTCCGTTTTGCCGTTGTCGTCGATATGAACGTTAAGACGCCGCAAATTTCAAAAGTGTGCCGAATGGATTTGTGCGTTCATTTGATCGCTTTGATGGATAAATAAATAAATGAACCAACCCATGGTGGTGCTTTTTAATAATGTTGATGATATTGGCAACGCACGATGAATGAGACGACGTTTATGAATAACAAACAAATGAACATTGGACTAGAAGGTAGTTTTTTTATAGACTGCGACACATACACACGATGATCATAATGTTCATATCAGCGGAATTGTTTTAGCGTCAATTAATTAAGAACGATTGTTCCCACCTAACAACTGGTGCATTTTTATCCTTGGTGGTCACCGTTTAGTTCACGGCAAAACGGCACTGTAGTTTTATCATTTCCAGATGATTTCAATTTAAACCCCAAGCAGTGATATTGCACGTGAACATAACAGCGATGTTTGTTTTAATTTAAACTTACAAATGTACATTCATTGACATACATTTAATTTTACTCCGCAACCACAACTCATTGGGGAGTTTTAGAAAACACACAACATTCGCTTCTGAATACTTTAACCAAATTGCCTGCATGTGTACTGTTCCGTCGGTGGTGGCTATGCATGTCGCCTCTAATCCAGCACTGTGGAGGCGAAGGTTGGTGGATAACACAAATGTTGTGTCAAACTCTCGTTCGGTGGCCGTCGAGATGCCATATCGTGGCTCGCCAGTAGGAGGCGGTTTAGCAAATGCATCTGTTCGATCTGTAAGGGATAGAGTGTTGCTCCCTCGCACACGTGGGTTTTCTCTGGTAGCTCTGGTTTCCTCCCACGTAATTATGTTCATTAATTGCCCAATAACACTTTCATATATAGAGAACCGCAGAGCTTAGAGGGGGGATTTGGTGCCTGTACACCACGTGGCTGGCTTCCCACTTACCTGTGGTTCCTTGTGCCTCTGAGTCGTTCTCTCTCTTGGAGATTAAGTGAATAAACTGTGCGGAGATTCACAAGTTGTCATTATTGTTGGTGTTGCTGTTATTGTAAGGGATGCTGCTGTGGTGTCATGGTTAGCACACATCTGGAGGTCGCCAGTTAAATATCCCAGCATGGGGATCTAAACAATGTGCAAGTGTCTTCAATCCCACCTGCCTCTGTCCACCCATCAGTATACCAGAGTCAATTGGCAGGTCCAAGACATGTTTGGCAAGCTTGAAAGAGTAGGCCAAGCATACCCTCCAGAGGGGGGCTCTTGACATATTCCTTGAGTGGAGGCCCTTTGAGCAGCAGTAGTTGCAGAGCTGCACTTTTACACTCTCCTGTACATTATTGGGAATGTTCTACATCAAATCTTAAGAGCAAGATTTAATGTTTACATTCATGCAAACATTCTATAATTGATGTGCTGATATATATAATAAAGAGCTAAACACAATACAAATTAGCCCATGCCATTATTTCTCAAGCACAAATGGTGCCAAACACTTTGAAAAACATTTAACTGGTTCAATTTTCGATTTAAAGCTTTCGTGACTGCAGGGATTCATCTTCTTGGTTCTTTCGGTAAAGTCACGTAGAAGGGAAGTAATAAAATAATAAAAATAAAACATAATAAAATAATGAGAATTATTTCATTTTATTATGTTTTATTTTTATTATTTTATTACTTCCCTTCTACGTGACTTTACCGAAAGAACCAAGAAGATTTAACTGGTTCATCTAAGAATGTCCCAGTACCACGTGTAATTTGATCATTGCGTTCCCGAAAATGTTATATCTTTCATCGCTCTCACTGACACATCAGTGGAAAGTAAAGTGTAAAAAAAAGTACGAACACCGTAACTGTGACATTAACGAGATTATCAGAGATGTTTCTTTTCTAAATAATACTTTCATTTTTCCGTTGCGTGCTTCAAATTGTGCGTCATACCCAGGATTACTGGTTGCCATCGCGGCACTTACATAATATTGGTTGCAGTGTGTTCGTCTGATGTAGCTAACACAATGACGCACTCACATTTGAACACATTTGCTGATTTGTGTTATACATTGCGAATATTAGGTGTTTGTAAAGATCCATAAAATCATCAGCCTTTGTTGAACCTACGATATGCATCGAATCGCGTGTGAGAATTTTGTGTTTTTAAATTTGTTCAATGTCATGAGTTCACATGACCCATATTCGGCCGCGAGTGGAAGCTACATTCACCACAATAATATTCTTGAATTGAATTGCAAAAAAAAACATCGAATCACGACACCTCCAGTAGAACCTAATGAGATGCATTGTGTTGATAGTATTTGTTTTTAATGTTCAAATGCACTTTAGACTTCAGTGTGCATTGTTATATCGATAGCACGGTATGCTTCTGCCGTGATGTGACGGTTAGGGGCCGTACATAAATGACGTCACGCACCTGGGGGGGGGGGGTCAGACATTTGGGACGATGTGTGTATGCATGTTGAACTTATTTTGCAGCGTGCGCGGACAACCGTGCTAATCGGAGGTGTGGGGGAAAGGACAACAGACTAAACGCAACAAGCAGTTCTTCTAGATCTTGGTCAGATTCTGCAGCGCGAACCCAGAAGGGGGGGATCGGGGCTTGAGCCTGTGGCGAGGTCCATTGTTGAGGTCTCTGTTGAGGAGGTTATAGTAAAAAAAACTATGCGGGAGCTCCCACCTCTTCCAAGATGTCTCACCAGTGTTGGAGGAGTAGGCCAAATATCCTCTTAGAGGCATTCTGTGGAGTTTGCTCCAGTTGAGGCCCTTCCACCACCGGTGGTGTCAACGACCATTTGCAGAGGTGAACATTTACCCTTTTACGATATGAAAGCTTGGGGTTCCTAAAATAATTTTGGCATTGTTTTTGGCACTATTTAAATGTGCACATGTTTATTAAGCATTGTTCTGTCGAATGTTTCTTTCAGACCGACTAAGAAATGTCTTCTGGGTCTTTACTATTAATAAACCACCGAAGTCAACTTTCTGTTATTTAAAGCAAATTCGTTTCAGAAAATCTGCCAAGCATAAACGTGGCGTTTCAGGGATTTGTGCAAATCTGGCCCATGCACAAATACAACAGCGCATTTGTTAGCCAAAAAACTTTAGGCGGCTCTGGTTTTCAACCCATTTGCGTGAGGTGTAGGAACATCTTACGTTTATCCAAACACCACAAATCCAGGGTAGGCACAAGTCCTACATTTAAGCCTATTGGCATAATGCCAACAGTGCGTGGGCGTAATGTCAAAGGTGCATAATTATACACGTGGTGTAATACGAATGTACAACCCTTCATCAATCCACTACCGTATGAAGGCCTCTCCCACACCGTGTTGGTCACAATAAGTTGTCTGAGCATACTTCACTATACTGGTCAGTGCGGGCTGGTGAAAGGGGGGAGAGGAGTGCAGGACCGGCTCCGTTCTCACTGATGTTAGCCATGGCCAACAATTGAACTCGGGTCGGAGGGCTTGTAGCGTGGTGAGCGAACCACCGCGCGCCTGCCACGTGCTCCATTGGGACGGTTGGCTACGTACGGTGCGAAAGAAGTTCAACATACTTACGCAAACACGTTCAGAAACTCGCCCACGTCTACTCGCCTTCTCAATAGCCACCAGTGACTACTCCACATCTATTCCTCATTGCAATGGACTAATGACTAATGCTTCAAATGTTCTATATTCTCGTTTCTGACGCATTGTACGCTCCAAGCAATAGACACATTGACCCGTGGTGCAGGTCATGCGCCTCCTTATTTACAGGCTTTTTTGTTGGCATTTTACAGGGTTGGCCATTCTTTTTTCAATGGGTAATATGAAATGTTATTGCCCTTTGTTCAGTGCCCTGGTAATGGCTTCCCATGATAGTATTATCTTCAAACATGACAAAAAGCATTTACATTTTTACTTCTGTGTTTTGTACAACGATTCTAGTCTAGAATCTGGAGTTCTATTGGCGCACTTGATTGCTGTTCTTGCAGAAACATTTGCTCTTACCACTATGAGAATGGTGGTGCGGTGATTAATGCTCCCGGCAATGAGCACAGCTACGTCTGAGTTAGCATTGGTCGTGAGAGTTGCCTGCTATTGATACAGCAACGCACACAAAAGTCTAAATTGCGTTTAGAACAAATAAGCACGATGTATGTTCACTGATTCACGGCCTCCCATTCACAGCCCACACTTACCCAGCATGGTACAATATCAGAATCAATATAATTATTTATACTGGAGGAATCCGATGAGCTATGAAGCTCTTTTAACAGATGTCCATTGGGGGCTGGTAAGAACGTCACAAGAACAAACAATAACACATTTAAACACGATAGGAGTGTAAAGTACAATGAAATTCTAGATTTGAAGCTTTCGTGACTGCAAGGATTCATATTCTTAGGTTTTTTCGGTAAAGTCACGTAGGTAAAACATCAAAATTAATAAAAATAAAATAAAATAAAAATCACGACGTTTCGGAGGCAACACAAGTCTCCGTCATCAATCTGGCTGTGACGGTCCCACCTGATGACGGAGAATTGTGTTGCCTCCGAAACGTCGTGATTTTTATTTTATTTTATTTTTATTAATTTTTATGTTTTACCTACGTGACTTTACCGAAAAAACCTAAGAATAATAGTACAATTAAAGCAAAGAAATCGCCCAAACACAAACAAACCATCCCCATCCTACCAGGCAAAGCCCACTGAGTCTAAAGGTGTGGTACCAAAACAACCCACGTAACTGACATGGCATGGGGAGGCCTTCATCCAGCAGTGGATTTATAAAGACCTGTACATTATATTATCCTGTGTTATGCATGTTGGATCTTCTCCAAGTCACCCTTGGAAGAATGGCCTTGCTCTCTTATAGTTAAATAAATAAGCTGCTGCTACTGACGAAGTATTTGTTGAGCTTAATTGAATCTAACCCTGACCTTAATACCACCGTAATTTAACTGCAATATTGTCTTCTGTCTGGAACTGTGTGCTTCCTCGCCACAAAATCAATTCCTGTATATGGAATGTTAAGAGTTGCTGCCTTCTCCCCAGAGTTCATGTACCACTCGGTGACACGGGAGGTCTGCGTGACACACATCTACCGGACAATCTGTTACTCTTCACACGAATTGTACAATTCAGGAAGTTCATCGCAAGGAAGTTGCACAAGCGCTCGCCAAATTCACATCGAATGTGCCTACGAATTGAACGATGTTGCAGGATAATTGGTGCTTTGGTATAGCCTTTAGACTTTTGGATTTGGTTTCTGTTTTTGTTTCATAGGGAGATGTTATAAGTAGTCATTGCTTGTACTAATAACCATCAAGTAAACCACTACAGTCTGCACTCCTTCGACGGAGAAATAGCAAAACTACACGGACTCTCTTCTGAAGACTTCAACATTGACGTATATATTTGCCATATGCAAGAATAAAATGGCATGCGCAAGAAAAGCTGTATACAACTAGAATAAATAAATAAAATGGTTAAGATATAAAAACTACCTGTTGTTATAATAATAATAAAAACATGATTTCATATACATAAAGTGGAAAAAATAAATTTATTTTATTTATAAAAACAATTCAGTTCATATCTGAAAAATCCCCATTAGTTTGTGCGAAACATAATAAGTTGGCGTATTTTGGAACTTTTATGTATATACTGTCTCTTGCTATCAAGCGTACATCTTTCATTTAATCAAATATTCCTCATGCATTTTGTGGTCTATCAGTAATACAGAGAAATCTTTGTCGAGAAATTTGTCCGTGCAATTTTTAATTACGTTCGCCACGTACAGTAATTAGACTATTAACCTCAATTAACCCGGACAGTTCTTGAATAATTACAGGGATATGCAAGCCATCTATTGATTGTGGATTTCTTTAACCTTATGGCTTTCTTCCGGAAGTGCACATTAAGGCTGGCAATGAGTTATTGAGCTTGGTTGAGGTTCAAGTTAGCTGTAATATTTTTTTTCCTGTTTGTAATTAGCAGCTGGAATTTTGCGATGGGTTTTTTTTTTACCACTAATGTGTACCTACTGACGTCAATTTAACTTTCAACTTAGGCCCTCTAGACCAATACATCAATCCGTGCGTATCTAGCTTGTGCCGAAATTCTTGTGACGAAACCCCGACAGCCAGACAAGATTGTCACATTTACACGGATATGATTTATACCGAAAATAATGCATTTTTGTTATCCTTCCTCCTGCACCTACGATCATCACAGGTTGTCTCCGTACGGCGCGAACATACAATCAGATTCTGATGAATGAAGCAGTCGTTCCCTAGTCCGACATGAGACCACGTGGCTCTACCCAGGAGGACCTGGGGCAGGCCGACAGAGCCAGGCTGCCAAGGTGTGTTTTGTGCCAGCCCTGCTTTGTGTACTCACAGATTTGGGCAATCCTCTTGACATGCTTGGCCGGTTTTTTTTATGTGTTATTGGGCAGTCTTCAATATCAACACAATCAAAATTATCCCCCCCCTCCACACCACCCTCCTCCGTTACAGACGCACAGATTGACGGACAGAGAAAATGAATAAACACTCTCTTGCTTAGTTGAAAAGCGCTAATAAGCAATGGAAATTTTGTATAAAACATATAATACATGCAAGCTAATACACGGCTGAAACATTACTTTTTTGTTTAACATTTTAGAGTGTAATCTTGATTAATTAGATTTAATATTTAATAGTTATACAATACAAATAGTATTTTTTTACTCTGCGTTTCTATCGGCTTTCATTATTAGCCTCCAGATCAGTCACATTCATGAATGATAATAGAGGATGAATTACTGTGTCTTTGTATGATCAAATTGCACTTGTATTATTTCAGTCATTTCACGATACAATTTTACTAAATGAACACGCTACATGTAGGTTGTAACTGAATGTATCCTATTATTAGTGCTAATTCATCATCAGCAATGATCTAGCCAATGCTGAGGATGAAGGCCTCCCCAAGTTGTTACCATCTCTCGCGATTCTCTGCGGGTCTAACAATCCATCTGGAACCTGCAACAGGGAGCTGATTTCATCACTCCATCTCATTCGGCGATGTCCTTGCGGATTAATTCCATTTCCTTTTGTGCGGATAAATGGATGCAATTTGCGGGGATAAATCGTGGATTATACGATCCCAATCAATCAATATCGCAATGGATACTTTGTATTGGATCGTTCTCAGTGCTACTACAAACAAGCAATGGGAATTGCTCATCTCCAGTGGTGGAATTGGAAAACCCACTTTTTTTGCCTTCCCACAAGGTGGTACTCATTTTAATCACCGAGGGAGGGTATGATTGGCTCAGTCAATCAACAACCAGCATTTGAACTCCACAAATGGCTGGATTGTTGAGCCGAGCACTGGAGCCAGACTGCTGTTACTCGACAGCAAGGGAAAAAAATGTTCGATCGCGGAGCTCTGTTCAATGGACGTTTGGCTCAACTTATACGAATGTGAAATACTCAAAGGGAGCAACATACGCTGCATAATTTTCTTTAAAAAAGAAAATCTGCGGAAAGGGCAGCTTTTATTTATTTGTTTCTTTCACTGACGTGGCATCATTGCATGTTCCACCAACTTGGCCCCGGTTAATGAAGAAATGTTTTTTTTTCTGAGCAGATGGCCGGATCCCAACGGGGCGGGCAGGGGGGTGGGGGGAGTCTTATTGGCTATTGCGAAAGGAGATAACACCGAGGCCATTAATACGCAACGCAGCGAACGTGCAAAGCAGAAGTTTTAGAACTCGAGCCAGATGTCAACATCTGCGCGTTTTAGCGAATCGGTATCCGGACTTTGCGCCGACTTCCATTTTGCCTCCGGCGAAAAACAACGGCAGGGACCACATGCGCCGTTCTGCAGTTATGCGGTTAAATGTCTGTCGCGTAAACATTTGCGCGGAATAATAATAATAAAAAGAATACATTATTAATTCCGACACCCAAATGTTATTACACTCCGCAGTTATTTCCGCGCGTTATTTATTAATGCTGTCAGTTATCCTGTGAGAAACAGCTTATCCACGGCATAATCATCCTGGCAATAATTATGCCAGAGCGTGCCAGCCGGTAATTAACCTGAAACAAATCTATTATGGTCTCATCTATCTCTACTGCCGATAGAATAACAATGTACTTATCCGATACACGCGAGACTCAAGCATTATATTTCACAGTGCCTTTGGGTTTTGTGTGTGCTTTGATGTTTAAGGTAGGAAAAAGTAGGTGTGATTTTTGCATTGCAGTATTGCCATCACCGCAACATGAATGAATTATGTGTGTACATTATATATTCGCTCAATAGTGATCATTTAAAGCAGATGCGCCAGCCGAAGTAGTTTGGCCTCTTTTTTTAATTGCAATCATTTATTCTTTGAGCAGTCATCAATTCAGTTCATTGCTACAATAACTGTAGCCATTATGAGATTTAATGGTGAAATAAATGATTGTAATGAGAGATAATTCTGTCTCAGATAATTTGACACACTCCCTTAATCCAATAACATTACCGAGGAAATGTCCTTTTTGCTCTCTTATGGCCTAGAATATATATATTGAATGCAATAAAGATACGGAAGACTCTTGAACCCACACACAGTAACAGTGCATATATTGGTGTAGTAGCAGGGAAATAATAAAATAATAAAAATAAAACATAATAAAATCATTCTCACGACGTCTTTCAGACGCTGTCATTCCGACAGACCTGTTCTTCACCTGAGGACGGCTGCTTGCGTTGTGGCCGACACGTCGTGAGAATGATTTTATTATGTTTTATTTTCATTATTTTATTATTTCCCTTTTACGTGACTTTACCAAAAGAATCAAGAAGATGAATTCCTGCAGTCACGAAAGCTTTAACTCGAAATTTTAATCTTGGTGTAGGTTCAAACAACATCTTCAAGTGAACGAATGTATGAATGTGTTTTATGATGTTTGATTTCACCAGGAACTATGAAAAAATAAATAAGCATAAATGATAACTACATTCATCCCAATCACCCAGAATGTGCCCGATCTCATCTGCTCCTGAACCTGGGTAGTTGTTTGGATGACCAGACACTGACCAGCGTGGTCAAGTTTTAGGAAGACACTGGAGCTATGCACTTTGACATCAAGAGTTAAAACTCACTTCTTTAGAACTGCATTTTGTCTTTCGTTTGTTTCCTACTCCAGCACCTCTGATTAGCACGGCCTGCTACGTACGGTACGAAGGAAGTTCAACATGCGTATGTACAAGTATGCACTTGACCAACCATAGAAAATAAGTTGTCCTTGACCATGAAAGGCCACATCGAGTCGCAAGAGGGCTTCTATTGGAGGTCTCACTGTGGATGTTCCACCAATTCATCTTTAATTATTTTTTCATGGAGGGGGGGAGGGGGTGGCAACATGTGAAGGGTAAAACTCAAAATTCTAGTAGGTTAAATTTCGATTTAAAGCTTTCGTGACTGCAGGGATTCATCTTCTTGGTTCTTTCGGTAAAGTCACGTAGAAGGGAAGTAATAAAATAATAAAAATAAAACATAATAAAATAATTATATTTAAAGCTTTCGTGACTGCAGGGATTCATCTTCTTGGTTCTTTCGGTAAAGTCACGGAGAAGGGAAATAATAAAATAATAAAATAAATATATTTAAAGCTTTCGTGACTGCAGGGATTCATCTTATTGGTTCTTTCGGTAAAGTCACGTAGAAGGGAAGTAATAAAATAATGAAAATAAAACATCATAAAATTTCGATTTAAAGCTTTCGTGACTGCAGGGATTCATCTTCTTGGTTTTTTCGGTAAAGTCACGTAGAAGGGAAATAATAAAATAATAAAAATAAAACATAATAAAATAATTCTCACGACGTTTCGGCCACAACGCAAGCAGCCGTCCTCAGGTGAAGAAACAGGTCTGTCGAGAAGACAGCGTCTGAATGACGCTGAAGAAATAGTTCTGTCTTCTCGACAGACCTGTTTCTTCACCTGAGGACGGCTGCTTGCGTTGTGGCCGAAACGTCGTGAGAATTATTTTATTATGTTTAATTTTTATTATTTTATTACTTCCCGTCTACTTGATTCTAGTAGGTTATCTGAGTAACCTACTTCCTACACTGCACTTTGTTTCGTTTTGAAGCGTGTCTGATTCCCACATTTAATACCAATTGTGTTTTTGGCGTCACGTAATGTGCATCTCCCACAGGGCACAGTGCAACCCTTCATGCTGTGGAATGGCCCACGGAGGTGGACATCACAGAGCTGATTCTAAAATACCTTCAAAGTGACCTCTTGTCCACACGGTAGGACTTTCTCCACCACGCAGCTTCTGGGAGTAATGTTCATCAAACGACGGTCAATCCGATATTTTTAATTCTCATGACTGGAAATGATCCACAACTTAAGTGCAGAATAACATTTTGACGGTGTTTTATTTTGCATAGTCATTTTGTGACCCGGCTGAGACCATTAACTCACGACACCTGAGAGCCCAGTTCAATCACAGGCACTTGCCTGGATTGAAACCCAGTCACTTCACGAAGCCCTCTTTCTGAAGCCGGGTGTTTCACACCGCCAATCCGTTGGAGTATAAGTGTACGTGCCACATCTGGTGAATATACAGGGTGCTTCAAAAAAATGTGAACACTTCCGAGAATTTGCAACAACACCACGAGAAATGTGCCTCCGGGCTCTGGAGACCACCTGGAGAAGATTCCAGGCAACGTGTTGACAATGATAGCGAACAAGTGGAGACTCTGACTTTTTGAAGCTATTAACATACATTTGTTATCGTTATACAGTGTATTATTCGTTATTTTTCCATTTAAAACGATAGTCCTCTATACATGTTAACATTTACTTGATACAGCAAGCGTGCTGTGACGGTTCCATCTGAAGACGGAAGCTTGTGTTGCCTCCGAAACGTCGTGATTTTTATTTTATTTTTATTCTACTTTTATTAATTTTTAATTTTTACCTACGTGACTTTACCGAAAAAACCCAAGAATAGTTTTTTTGAAGCACCATGTACTTTTGATTTCTTTTGCCTGCCATTGTAAAAGCCGCACGCAATTTTATTTCAAGCCGATTTAAACATATTCAGTCGGCCCCATTGATAGACATATTGTCAACGCAGATGAACGTTGAATTCCTCACGTAACATCGGCTCGTGGAAAGAAATCGCGTCTTGATAAAAAAAATAAAAATCTATATCCAAAGGCTGATTCTTTTGTATTAAACTTCCCATGAAAACCCTAGAATGACAGCGATGTATTGCAAATGCCATTAGCAATTATTGACTGCCAATGGAATTGCATTGAGCACCGTAAACATCTTTCAGGATTAGGATATTGTAAGCGCAGCGCTGACTGAGCAGATAAGAGGGAAGTGCAGTGGCGCATGGACATGGTTTCAATAAACACCAAAACATCGACATTTCTCACAATTTTCATGGCCCATTCATCAGACTCCGAACAAATGAATCGTGTAAGCATTTGCATGCCTATTGTTCCATTTAGAATGCTACCTTTTCTCTCCTTTGCCGGCTGCTATTTATGGGCTTGCATTTCGTGTGATTCAGAGACATAATGCAACACTTTGGTGGCACAGAAGCTTAAACGTTAAATGCATGTATGTTGAACTCCTAGTAATAGGTTTTTTACCCATTTACCTGGTAACAAAACTGACACCTTTATACAAGGGATCATGTTTGCATTAACCACAACACCTGCGGTCAAAATGCAAACAAAAAGACAACTCTGATAATGTGTGCACTGTCCTTGAAATTGATTGGTCCAAACCCGAGACAGCTTTTCTTAGAGCCTAGTCTCACATGGTGTTGGACCAGATGACGCCAAAAGGCGCACAACTCAAAGACAACGCACCATCAGAGTATTGAGAGCTCGGGGTAAACATTTACATGATGAGACCTCCTTTGCCAGTAGCAAGATATAGTAATAGTTTTTTTTACCATTTTTGTTTGCATTTTGACCGCAAGTATTGTGGTCAATGCAAACATGATCCCTTGTGTAAAGGTGTCAGTTTTGTTGCCAGGTAAAAGGGTAAAAAACCTATTACTATATCTTACTACTGGCAAAGGAGGTCTCATAATATATGTTGAACTTCTTTCGCACTGAACGTAGCCAACCTTGCTAATCGGAGGTGCGGATGAAGAACAACAAACTAAACCTAAAAAGCAGTTCTAAAGACTCGTATTTTTTCATATCTAGATTATTTAAAAGTGCAGCATATAGCTCCCGTGATTTCCTGATATCGGAAGGAAGAGCGTTCCAGACGGGCGCAGAAGCGCATCTGAAAGTGCGCGATGCGGGTGACCACCTTCGTTCGACGAGCAGTCAAAAAGCCGCTGCTGCTTGCGAGGATGACCGGAGATCACGTGATGATGGATTATGCTCCTTGACGAGATCAGGAAGGTACTGTGGTTCGAAATGTGCAGCCCTGTAACCCCTATACAGGACATATCGACTTAAATGTCCACACTGGCCAGATGTCTCAAAAGAGGTTTAGTCCTTCTTAGGACTCCTCAACAGAGTCTCGTCACCAATGAAACCGGTCCACTGCACCACCGCATCACTGCTGCTCTCAGTTGGACACATTTTGCTCAAATTTGCTTTGATGTTGCCCGAAGAGAAAGAGCACCACATAGCAGTTTTGCAGCAATCGCTGATGGTTTTTGCATTATTGCACAAAAGGCTGACTGTTTTTGACACTTTTCTGTGTTTTTTGTTGTTGTTTTTTTTAAAACTTACCTCTGGTTTTGCAGTGTGCACTATCATTCTCATTGGGACATCTGTGAAAAAAACTCCTTCATAGCTCATCGGATTCCTCCTGCAGTATAAATACATATTCTGATTCCCATGAAGGGCTTTCATCATCATTTACGGATTTGATCGGTGTGATTTTTGTTGAAACAGCTTGATGTTAGCCTCAAGTGCTCCCTACATTTTACGCTGATAAAAATATGCGTGTGTATATATATAGCGTGTCATTGCTATTGGCCCTGGGGCAAGTGTATATGTAATATATACAATATGTAGCATGAGCATAATGCAAATGATTGCCGCAAGGCAGATCGGTGCAATGTTAATTTATGAACCCGGCCCATAAAGCATACGGAGCCCTCTTAATAGCTGCGCTGTGACATCTGCCGACCCGGCGGTGAGAGTAGCATATATATACGCTGCAGTTCGTCTCAAAGCGCATCGTTTGCAATGGGATCCAGTACGACTGTGAACTTGCGACAGCACAACCGGCTGAGGAATGCGGCCCCCAATTGTATACGTCATCTGAAGCCGAGGAAACGTGAACCTGAATAGTTATCGGATGGATGACTGCCTCACTTGCAAATAGGCTGCATCTGTGCTACATTGCGGGCAGCATAGGACATACAAAAAACGTGTTGCTGTACTGTACTTCTATGCTCCCGCATCTGTGCTTGCCTGCTCACACCAGCCAAGACTGGCCAAGTATGTTCAAATGACATCACACGACCTGCGGGGATGGACCAGGGGATGGACCAGAAGGGAGGTACCATTCAGAAAGTACGGATAACAGGGTGCATTAAGTCTGGATAACCCCACCTGCTGACCTGGAAGAGTGAGAACAACAGCGCAGTGTCCGCTTTCAATAGAGGGAGGGATCTCTTCTTGCGTTGGTGTGCGCACGATTGACCGGTGCACAGTGTGTCTGTTCTTGACCACGTTGTGAGCGCTGCAGGGCATTGAGGCAGTGCCTGTGCTAGTCGGAAGACACGCAAGCAAAAGGCGTTTAGGGTCCCAAACGGCTCAGCGTTTCCCCAGATTTATTGGACGCAAAAAAAAGAATTGCATCAAATATCAGGTCAAATGCAAATTCAATTCCTCACGACAAGTGAATGAAACATAGCAATTGATTTCTCTCATCCCCATTTGGTATGCAACTCTCTTCTGTCATCTCACTACATTTTTGTCTTTGTCCACGTTTCTCGCATCTCATTACGCCCCCATCTCTTGTCGATATCTCTTCTGTCATCCCACGAGGGTTTTTTTTAAAATAAAAATTGAGGGGTGCCCGGACGTAATTTCTGATTCGGGCGCCCAATGTGCCAGCCGCTCCAAGGGCGTCAAGGTGCAATACCCCAATGCAATTGTGCCCATGCCCGTTGCAAGTGTCTGTGTGCGCGCGCGCGCACGCGGTAGTGCAGCGGTTATGTATGTGACCGTTGTGTGGTGAACTTCTTTTGCACCGTACGTAGCCAACCGTGCTAATTGGAGGTGCGGGAAATGGACAACAAACTAAACGCACAACGGCGAGCCGACTTCGATTACCGCTCGCGACCAATAACAGCCGCGAATATTTGAGCCGGCGCTGGGCCTCCCTTAGGTCGACTCGGATTCAAATGAACACCCGGCGCGGTGTGTTTAAAAAAAAAGTCGCCACTGGGGGGAGACAAAGGCGGCCGGGCGCGATGCTGACCCACCCAAACACCCCCTCGGTGAGCCGCGACTACCTTCCTAGGTGCCACTCGCGATAACGGCCCTTGCCCCGACACTCCGTCAAAGGCCACACGAGGGGGGGGGAGATGGGATGGGGGATCTTTGACTTGCGCATGCTGGCCGCGTTTGTTAGTGCCACGTAGAGTGATCAAAAGGCGCCTTGCGGTGCCACCCACCCACCCACCGCTCGTGCCGAACGCGGCCGCGACAGAACCCTACACACACCCTCCCCACCGCGCGTTGTCCCGCAGCCGCCGCGATGGATGAATCGCGGCCCTCCCTCCCGCATCCCACGGAGGTGACAACCACAGATGGATGGCCGCTATCGGGGGGCCCCGTTGATGGAACCTGTCAAGAGCGCGGACACTTTGCAGGCATGAAGGATGGCTGGCAGTGTAGGGCGGCGAGCGAGCCGGGGTGGGTGGTCCTCGGTGTGGTTGGTGGGGGGGGAGAGACGGGGGAGATCAGACCTCGATGTGCACCTTCGCCTTACATGCAACGCCTCTCTCTCTCGATATCATTCTTTTAGCCCTTTCTATTTTGAAATAGACACGTCTCTTGCACGCCCGCCTGCCCGCCTGCCCGCCTGCTTGCCTGCCTGCCATGACCGTCTGTCTCTGTGTCTGAGAGCTCATTTTAAAGAAGAGACCTCCGACTTGCAGGGCAGCAAGGTGCCCGAATGGAAGAGTACAGCAAGTAGGATTCAAGCCATGCGTATGTTGTTGTATACCTAACGGTGCCTGGGCTCCACATTCATTAAGTGCACAATAATTAGCTTTTTTGGGGGGCTTAGATCGCGTAAATATAAATGCGTCGTTAAAGCCGCCGCCACCCGACACAGCCAATTAGTGAGGTTTGTCAGGTAAACAAAAAGTGCCGATTAGTTACTACTTCAGCACACCGGTGCGTTGGAGAGTAAACCCACAACGTTTACAATTCGAGTACGACGTTTCGCTAGTGATTACAAAAAAAAACCATCCTCATCTGGCAATTAACCAGAATGGTGACGAAGTCTACATATTCCAGTCTTAAATAGAGTTAAGCTGATGTCATCCCTGTGAGCCTATCACGTGCAAAGACCAGAGTCAGTCACGAACCAAAACTGTGCTGTGTTTTGCAGTTTACGCCTTACTTTCATTGGTTACTTTCGTCATCATGTTACGGCCACAATCATTCTCGCGCACCTGTGCATGAGCTGATCTCATCACTCAAATCTCGGCGGTGGTCGTCCTCTTGGGCATCTTTCATCCTTTGGTCCACCACTCTGTCACCAATCTCGTCCCATGTTACTTCCAGCCAGCATCTCGTTGTGCACGTTTCAGCTTTTGTTCAATTCACTTTGTCAGTGTCCACGCTTTCAATCCTTTGTCATAGCAGGTAATATATTCACTAATTGAACACGTTCTTATTATCACATTGGCATGTTTTGTTTTTCATGATCAAGTATACCGTTTTTTTTAAAAGCACTCATCCTACTCTCTTGCTTCTTTATTTAAAAAAGAAACATTTATACCAGTCCGCCTTGCACATTCTCTGATTCATAACATATATTTGGGTCAGGCCCGTTGTGATCTGACCAAAATTTTACGTCGTGACAGCGCTCAACAACTGACCTACGTCAAACAAGTGTCACGAGCACGCGTGTTTAACGCTCCAGTTGGTGATTGCTTTCGCTCACCGCGGGTAAGTCGAAGAACAATTCTCACTGAGTGAAAAAAATCCAGCAGATTTTCTCGTAGCAAAAAAAAAAATCACTCTGGGGTCTCACCAAATATCAATTCTGAATCGCGGTATTTGCTACAAAAACCTACAACCCTGAGTTGCCCACACCCCCCGTTGCGTTTCCCAATTGTTTCCCTCCTCAAAAATTATTTAATTTTTTCCTCTCGGCAGTGACTCCGATTTTTTCTCACGGTCATTTATCTTAAGCCCTCCTCTGCAGCTTTCTTCGTGATGTCCTTCGATCATTTCCTGCAGTTCATCGCCAATGTCGGTGAATCTGAGATCGTTGTTGCTGCCACCGTTTCCTCTTATTTCTCCAACCAGGCCGCGTTGGAGAGTCGCAGTCGGATATCCGAATACCTCGTGCGCCCTGGAGACCGAGGAGGTATCGTTGTAGCACAAAAAAAACCCAAAAAGGTCCAACGTGTGAATTAGTTACACCGCGCGCACACCTCCTGTACTCCGGAGTGTCAGGGGGTTAATTTTGGCGGATTAGCGACGGTTCGATATGTAACATTGCACCGCAGTTGTATGTGATTACTCTCACTCGTCTGTTTTCGTATCACACCTGCTCGCAATTGTTCCCGTAGTTTCCTTATTTTTTTATATTTCACAACACTTTCTTCTCTCTTTGTCCCATGCTCCCTCCCCCTCCACCCGCTTGCCTCTGATGTGCGATAATTTAGCACCACAGCAGAAGATTTAAACGACTTCTCCCTGTGTCGATCGCTTGCTCCATCTTACCCACTTGTTCTGCCTGCCGCGCCTGCGAATGAAGTGTCGAGCAAGGGGCTCTTGAGTGATGCTGCACGCGGCGAGAAAGGAATAGTGACGTGGGGTGGCCTTCACAAAAGAATGAGAAGAAAAAAAAACACGAATACAGCTTAATAATAATCACGATAACTGCCGCTTAAATGTCAATCAATACATAATACAAATCGCACAATATGATTAATCATCGTGAGCCCTCAATTTTACCTTACTGGTGACATTTTTGCCGCATGTTTATATTGAAATTGATTGAAAGATCGCGGGCAATCTGGACAATTATTTGTCATTTTCTAAATTGTCAATTTTACTGCAAATTGGTTTTATCTGTGCGTATAATTCCGAGCACCTGTGCTTTGTGTGTGTGTGTGGTGGGAATCTGTACTGTAGCGGTTAGTGCGCTGCATTAAAAACCCGCAGACTCGAGTTCGATTCCCGCTCATGGCCAACACCAGTAATGATTATCTATAACCGGTCGTGCGCCTCCCCTAGATCGACTCAGCCTCAAATGAGTCCCTGGTGTGGTGTGTAAAAAAATCGCCACTGGGAAGACAAAGGCGGCCGGGCTTGATGCTGGCCAACCCACCCCCTCATGTGCTGTTCTGACCTTCGTCGGTGCTACGCACTAACAGCACTTGCCCCAACAGTCTGTTAAGGCTATATGGGGGGGGATCTTTGTAATTGGTGGCTCAGATGGCAAAGCTATGCAGCTAATTGCCTGTCAACAATGCTGTGACCTAGATTTTGGTGGACTTAGGTTGTGGTCTGGTCTCAGTGATACATTTGATGAACGTTGCTTAGATGCGTGGACGATGCTTACGGACACATCTCCACCGACTCTGATCTTAGGTCGTAAGACGTTAGCACAACTTTTGTTTCCACGACGGAATTTTCAAACGTTAGTCTCACGGTATGCGTCTTCATCACTTCTCGTAATGGCTGAACAATTAAATAATGCCTGTCCGCCTCAAATGGGTATCTGGGTGCGGTGTGAAAACGTCGCCACTGGGGAGACAAAGGCGGTCGAGCGTGGTGATGGCCACCCACCCCCTCGTGGTACCGTTCCGCCCTTTCATAGGTGCTCGCTAACAGCACTTGACCTGACAGTTTCTTTTTAAACAGTCTGCATCAGCAGCAGACCATGCTTTCCCACCTGATGACGGACGCTTGTGTTGCGCCCGAAACGTCGTGATTTATTTTATTTTATACCTACGTCACTTTACCGAAAGAACCAAAGAGTATGGATTCCTGCAGTCACGAAAGCTTCAAATCAAGATTAGTCTCTTAAAGGCTACGTGGGGGATCTTTGTCTTTGTGTGTTGAATGAACCAAACGAGGGCCAATTGAGGTGGCAAATCTCATTTGCAATGGAGAACGAGCGTGGGGAAATTTGCATCTAAAAGAACGGAGGCATGCCAGTGAACACGAGTTCATAACGGAATGAATGAAATTTCAGTTTGCAGGGCAAGTGGAAAGGTTCTGCCCCCTTCTGTGTGGACCAGGTCACTGGACGGGATCTCGACAGTAGCTCCGTGGCATCCGCTTTCATTGGCGTGTTCTCAAACACGACGGTTTGCACTGCGCTGCGAGGAATCCGAATGGTTTATTTGACACGGACGGAAAAATGCCGGTCAAATTTGAGGCAAAGACACGACAATAAAAAAAGGAACGTAATTAAGGCAAACTTCAGTGAGTTCAATGTGAATCTTATGTACATAAATATCAAAAGCAGTGTTGGTATTTACAAAAGACACATCTCTTGACTCAGAATGGTAAACTAGTGTAAGATGGGGATGGCTGGCTGTCAGTATCGGGTACATAAAGCAAGCCAGTCGTAACGAAGATATGTTACTAAAATGCATCCCATGATTGTCGTGACCCAACATTTGTGCTTAAGTCCAAACAGTTTCAGCTTGGAAAAAGGGGTTCGCCTCATTACATATCGCTCAACAGCTCGCACTAATGGAAATATTTAAGCGCATCTAAGCAACCAACCCGCCGTGCCCTGCTAACTTGGAAAAAAATTTTTTTAAACGACGTGAAAATGCCTATGGCTGATTGAGCCCCCTCCAAAATAACCCGCTCCCAATGTCGGACAATGTTGATTGCAATGCAGTATTTTAGTTGCTACGTATAGCTGCCACGTATCGCTGGTTCACGGTGGCGAGATGTTAGCTACCTAACCTGGTATGCAGGAGGTCACGGGTTCGATCCTGACCCTGATGCCTGCTGCTGTATATTTGTAAATTGCGTGTCTCTCGCTTTCTCATCATCATCACGGTAGCTAGGAGATGTTAACTACCTCGCCTGGTATACAGGAGGTTGTGGGTTCGACCCCGACCCTGACACCTGCTGTATATTTGGAGTTTGTGGTGTCTCTCTCATCATCATTACATTGGCTAGATGTTAACTACCTCGCCTGGTATACAGGAGGTCGTGGGTTCGATCCCGACCCTGACGCCTGCTGTATATTTGGAGTTTGCGTGTCCCTCTCTCTCCCCGTGGTCGCGTGGATTTTTCTCCGGGCCCTCCGGGTTTTCCCCTCCACATTTAGAATCGACGCCACGCGTTCAGAGTATTCGGCTGCTGTACATTTCCACGTGATGATGATGATGATGAGCCACCTCGTTGATCTATCGTTTGTGGGCGAGTGATTTATGAAAAAGAGTTGTAGAGCTCAGTGGGCATTGCCTGGTAAAACAAAACATTGCGTTGTTAATGTGCAAGGTAAAGGTGCAGCCCTGCAAGTGTTCGCTCGATATTGCTGATGTGCACGGGGTAAATACCAAATTGGCATTTTTTTTTACCTTTCGGTCGAAATCCTTAACGTTCACCAGAAAACAGAACCGAGTTTCGTATGCTCGTTTATATTTTTAAAATAATAAATGTTTTTTTGTAAATAATTGCTAATTATATATAGTTGTATTATCCTCATTACATATAAGTGCGCACACCGTTTAGAAGTTGCAGTCGTGTGCGATCCATTCTTATTTCCTTCAGGTTATCCTGTCTCTGAGGCCTAATAGCTGTCAGATCATGGTCTCGCGGAAAACCGCACTCACCAATAGCTTAAAGAAGACCTGTGGTGCTCCCTCGGTATCATTCGTGATAGCCAGGTCGCTTCTGAAAAATAAGTGAACACCTCAGTGGGCTTTGCCTGGTACGATGGGGATGGTTTAGTTTCATTTGTATGTGTTTTTGGTAATTTGTTTACCTTTCTCGAACTTTGCACTCCTATCGTTGTACTCGTATTGATAGTTGTTGGAACGTTCTTACCCTCCCCAATGGGACATCTGTGAAAAATTGCTTTTAAGTTAATCGGATTCCTCCAGTAGAAATACTGATTTTGTAAGAGCGATTCGCTGGAGAAGCGATTATTTGCGATCGTTCAATGCTGAAAACGTCACCGTGCTGTCGGAGAGAGTTTGTGAGTGGAATCAAAGCCACCGTTGTCACGAGGCTCGACTGTGGTAGTACAGTTTGAATGTAGTTGCTGATAGATGATGAAATACGTTCATATACATTACATATGACTGCAGTTCAAGAAACCCTCAGTCACATTGTAGAAGAGTATAAATGTCTGGATGGTATTACAGTCCCGTGAACATTACAGATTGCCTTGCGTGGTATACGAGATAGTTTAGGCTTCTTCAGTCATGATAGATCAATAATCTTGAATGGCAAAGGTGAATCATGGGATTGTATGGTATTGTGTGAACATTTGATAGGGTTTATATAATTATTATATTTGTAAAAAATATATATTACAGATATTTGTCAATCGATTGCTTGAAGAAGCCCTCCTTTTGTGACATCCATTATAGTTTTTTTTTATCTTATTTAGTTTTTGTTATCATACTTCACCGTGCTGGTCAGTGTGGGTTGGTGAATGGGTGCGGAGTGCGGTGTCACAACGGGCACACACATCCACTCACCTGTGAAGTTTGCCATGCGTGGGAATCGAACACGAGTCGCCTGGTCATTTTGCGCGGTTTACAAACTCTGCACCGCTTACCCCTATCCAGTGTTGGTTGGTACGGGTGAAGGTGACCACCACAGTGGCTAAATGGGGGCTCTGACGGGTGCGAGGGGCTGGTAACCCCTCCACCTTCAATAAATTACCACTAAACCACGACTAAAACACATTCCTGCGGAGGGAGCTGATAGGAACGTTGGGTTGCTCGGTCAATGGCCAGGGTCAACGGCGGTGTGGTGTATTCCGCAAATATTCCCGACTGTGAGGGCGGGCTCAAGCCGGAATGAGTAGGTGAAACGTTGAATTTTATAAGGGCACCACGGGGTGATCAGCCCCTCCCCACCCAGCCCCACCCTCCCCACCCAGCCCCTCCCCACCCTCCCCTCCCCACCCAGCCCCTCCCCACCCTCCCCTCCCCACCCACCCAGCCCCTCCCTCCCCACCCAGCCCCTCCCTGCACGACGGACACAATAATCCCCTGTGGGCAGGTGTAATCAAGAGGTTCCTACCAGTTATATCTAACTAGGCCTGGCACAAGCATCGTGGTGACGTCACCAGCCACTTAGTGGCGAATGGCGGTTGTTGTTGGGTGAAGAGGCAGGAGGTACCCTGCGATTGCTTGCTCACACCACCGCTGACGAGAGGGCCCTCCGCTAAATGGCCTACTCTCCCACGCTGGCCAGACAACTTCTAATAGATGAGAGAATCCGCGCTGTACCCTACCCTATGAGAGCTACCGATCGACTGTGGTGGTGCCCATTTATACTGCTGGATGGACAGAGGTGAGGGGCGGGGGATTCAAGAATTGTGCCCAGTGTTTCAACTGTGAACTCTGGATTGCAAGTATGGTACAGTGTGCTAACCATTTGCACCACGACAGCGGTATTACTATTAGGGAATTGAAATTCAATTATCAGGTGATTCGTCTTGAGCCAAGCAACCAAGTCCATGATCTGCAGTGGAACTCAAGCGTGCGAGCCTCGGAGGCTCCTGGCAGATCAACGTAGAAATGTTGGTACCGTACAAATAATTAAATTAAATGTAACTTACTGCAAACATTTGAAGACTCAGCGTGTTGCGTGTGGACACAGGCAGAGCTTTTCACGGCAACTTTATACAAGGCGAAACGAGTCTTGCTTCCTCAAGTGTGAAATTACATGTCCTTTGTTACTGTTCAGGGACCCAACGGTGCATGAAGAATCGCAGCAAAAAATCAGTAAGAGTAACTTAAACGGCAGGGCTACAAGCAGCGTTCCACAACACGTCAGGATTAGCAAATGACCGAGAACAAAAACACACTTGGCCTAAAACAACAGGGCTGGGTGGAGTGACTGAGATGGATAAATGGGGCCAATTTTTCGTGGATTTATTCAGCTAAACCTAAACTATTTTTTATCTTATTTTGCAAGGTAAGGCCCACTTGAGCTATATGGTTCTTTTTCAGAAGCGACCTGGCCACAAGTGATCGCTCAACGATGTGGCTTATGTGGAAATGTATAGCAGCGAAATACTCTGAATGCACGTTGTTTCTAAATGTGGAGGGAAAAAGCGGAGGACCCGGATAAAAATCCACGCGACCACGGGGAGAACATGCAAACTCCACACAGGCTTCAGGGTTGGCATCGAACCAATGACCTCCTTCATTCCAGCCGAGGAAGTCAACATCTCGCTACTTGCTCCATAACTGGAAATCTCTCAGTGACAATCGAGCTCTGCCTAACATCATCAAAAGATAGCCAGGATGCTGTTGTGGTGGAGTCGTTGGCACACTGGCCTTACGAATCCAAATTTTTCCGGTCGATCTCTTGGCGAGGTAGTTTAAAACAATGGGCATGTTTCTTAAAACCCCCCCCACCCTCACACCCCCACACTTCTGTCCACCCAGCATTATAATAAATGGATACACCGCAGTTAGTTGATTGGAAGATCAATCATGGATACTGGGGTAATGTGTGGGTACTCCCATCCCTGCCGAGACATTCAGCCAGCATGGAAGAGAAGACAAAATACCCTCCAAAAGGGGCCGTTTAGAGTTCCCTTTTAGCGTGAGACCTCCCGTCCAGTGATATGACCAAGTAATTGCAGGGCTGATCTTCCAACTTTCTTATAAAATAAAGTAATATAATAATAAACTCATGCTTTTTTACCTGTTAATTACCTGCCTTCCTACATTCAACCATGGGCAACACCAGTGTCGGAGTTTGGTGCAAATTGAGTTCCCTCTTTGACGATATCCCTTGACTAATATGCACATCCAGTGACAATCACAATTAGGTAAATTTGCCAACGTTAATCAGTAATGGACAGGATTAAAGTGACACGTAACAGGCTCCTCTGGTGGCATACATATTCTGCAAATTGTCTGTGCCTGATTGGGATTGTGGAAGCAGAGTCACCCTGGAATATTATTTTAACAACATGGGGCTCAATAGTTTCTCACGCACAACATGGGTGGAAATTCATAATAAAGCTTTTTGGGTTAAATCGCGTAAGTATAAATTTGTTGAAGCCCTCCACCACCCGACACAGCCAATTAGTAAGGGATTTGTCACGTTAAATGATGACGTCGTCCAGCTCTATTTAAGACCGAAAGCAGGTGGATTGCTTCACTATTTTGGCAAATCGCCCGATGATGCTGGATGCAATTACCAGCGAAACGTCGTACTACTCAAATTGTAAATGTTGTGGATTTACTCTCCAACACACCGGTGGGCTGAAGTAGTAACTAATTGGCGGTTTGTTTACGCAACAAATCCGTTACTAATTGCTTGCGAAAGCCTACGTGTTAAATGGGTGGAAATTGTAATCTGAACCTGGGCTGGGCCTCTTCTAGGTTGGCTCAGCCTAAAATGAGTAACCAATGTGTAGAGGGACGCTGGGTACACTGTACTATGCTACTGACCTCACTGCCCGGTTGTTGTGACATATATATTGGTCTTCAAAGGTGCTCGCTAACAGCATATGTATGACATAATTTAGATTTTTTAAGAAAAGTCAATGGGCTTGGGCAAGACACATCATTGGAAGGGATGACGGCCGATGGTCAGCAATAGCGGAGTGACAACCAAAGGAAGGGAAGTCGTCAGCGAGGACATCCAGCGAGGGAAATGGAGCGATGAAACCGGCTTAGCGTGGGTGGATTATTTCGTCGCCTGATCGTGAGAGATGGCGGCGTCATGGGGGCAGTCTTCATCTAGCAGTTGATTGGCCATGGCTGATGAAGGACAACATCCGCTCTACGTTGGCTAAACAGAGGGCGTTTTTGTGTGAAAGTGCATCATACGGTAAATTGCAAGGGCACAATCAGGATTTGTTTATTGAAAAAGCACATGGGTGTACGTGGTGAAATGCCTCTTAACTGCCTTCACCACTTGAGGTTAATGAGTTTTTGGGCAAACTGGCCATCTGATCCCTTGCTTGGCATCCAATTTAAGAGAAGATAGAAGATGAATTAAAAAAATATCTCGATATGCCCGTAATATGACGTTGATTTACACTTGGGAGAGCAGCTGCTTTGCTGATGAAAATCTCCACGGTGGGTTAAAAGTGAAATGGTATGGATGCATGGAGACAAAGGGCACATTGCAATGTTTTTCAGTGTCATCTGCCATCATGCGGTGTCAAGAACCTTATTAAATATGGGGGGGGGGGCGGGGGGATGCATTTGAGAGACACCCAATAGCTGCTGCAATTACATTGTTAGCAACAAATAAAATGCCAGAATTTAATGTGACATTGACACCAAAGAACACACACACAGGAGTCAACATATTTGATGTTAATTTTCATCCCGAACATTATTTGACACTGCTCTGTGTGTGTTTTTGTGTGACAGCAGCGCTTAGAAATGTTTCAGCGGTGAGTGCGCTGCGCTGCAAACCTGGCAACTCGAGTTCCAGTACTGCTCACGGTCAACACCATTGACGATTATCCGGACCAGTTATGGGTGTCCCCTAGGTCGACTCAGCCTGGTTGCACACCACATCACCCCCTCATGTGCCGGGCCGGCCTTCATAGGTGCTCGCTAACAACAGCACTTGCCCCAAGGGTCTATTGAGGCTATATGGGGGGTCTTTGTCTCTGCCTGACACATGTTTGCTTGTGTGTGTTGGGGAGCGGTTGGCCTTGTCGTCCCCGCATTGCACGATGAACTAGGCTACCCACGTTCAATTCCCGGCTAAGGTTAACATCAGTGGCGTGTGATATATCAGCGGGTTTTGGACCTCCCCTAGATCGACTTAGCCTTAAATGGGAACCTGGTGCGGTGTGTAAACATCAGCACTGGGGAGATAAAGGTGACTGGGTGCTGGGGTTGGCCACACACCCCCTCGTCTGCCGCGCCAACTTTAATAGGTGCTCGCTAACAGCACTTGCCCCAACACTCTGTGCAGGCTAGGTGGGGGATCTTTGCCTTGTGTGACGGCCGGCCGTTGGTCTCACCACCATGCTATGTATCACGTTTTAGAGGTGCTCGCTAACATTGCTTTCCCCAATTGTCTGTATGAAGGATATTTATATGTGTAAATATATAGTGTGTGAATGTCTCTGTGTATTACATTTTTTTCAAGTTCCAAGTGAAGGTCAACCAAATAAAGTTTTGCTTGTTACATGAAAATGTTGAGGATTTGTGTGTGTGTGTGTATATAACATTCTCAAGTGATATTAACATTTCATTATCCATCATAAAAAATCGCATAGGGCTTCTACAAATTGATAGAAGGAGTAACATTTCAAGAGGCATTTGGGACATTTTTAAATCCCTTTATAACTAAAGCCAGCCGTAAAATTTCTATCATGTTAGAAATGCACTACTTTTACTCATAACGCTTTAATTTTCATTTAAAAAAACGCATTTAAAATAATATCTGATTCACAAGCTGATTTACAGCTTTTCATTTGTAGATAACAGACATTTACTTAAAATGTTATTTTGCACATGACGTTAAAATGTTGGTGATATGCTTTATTTCAGTAAAATACATGGGCGAAAAATGTTGCCATGAAATTATCAATAAAAATAAGTTCCGTGATACAATGCATCACTTAAATCATTATCCATGAAAGCTTGAGTAATTCTGTCTCATAATGCAGTAAAATCCATAACAGCTTTTAATTCATGACCTTAAACATTCTTGTAACTTTCGTACAAAAAAACATAATCAGTGACATTTTGAAGGCCACGCTGCCTATGTAGCATCGCCAAATAATTGCATAACCTTCCAGTTACAGTTGAAATACTGTAACATCTTTATTAAAACATCCCTAATTATAACAAATAATTATTTTACAACTGAAGATAATTTTAAAATGTTGTTTATCGCACTCTCCGACCCTTTGGTGAAAAGTATTGATCAGAGCTGTGAGCAATCCCAGATTATCAATTACTCCAGAATCACCAAGATGTCGAGGTGTCTCTCTAGAGGCTCCGTTGCAGCACAGAGTCAAGGTTTCCCCACCGCTGCTCGTGATGATGATGAGCTCAGGGCTGCAGCGATGCCCTAGAGAACACAACCAGACGGCCCGATTACCAAGGCAGCTCCCAGTCTGCTGTTGCCTAACGGCCCTTGTGCCACAAGTCATGGTGGGTGGAAGCAGACTCAAGGGCATAATGCATAGCTGGTGACCAATGATCATCGAATTATTTTGTCTGCTTAAAATATATTTACAAGTTTGGCGTAAATTTCAAGAAACGTAGAGTTATTATATTTAATTTAATAAATCACAAGAGGGTTATTTAATTTATTTTAATGTGTTCAAACTCACTACCGCTAACAGTAATGCACGCTTGAATTATGCTTCGAAATGAATTTAGGACGTTTTTTTCTTCCATTACAAGTGTCATCTTTGAACATTCGTCAATTGTTATTTTTGTCTCAATACATTCAGGGTTCTTGGCCGAGTCTTGTTAATGTCACCTGAAAAGGGAAGACTAAAAATAAATATTCGTAATGTTAATAGACAGGGTGGGAGCGGTGGGAGTGGTGGCACAGCGGATGCGACCCATGTGCAACAGTGAACCTTGGCTAATCAGAATTCGATTTCCAGCCACGGTCAACATCACTAAATCCGAACTGACCAGCACGGTGAAGTATGGTGTTCCAGATAGTATGAGGACCATTGATGAGATTTCGATTTAAAGCTTTCGTGACTGCAGGGATTTATCTTGGTTCTTTCGGTAAAGTCACGTAGAAGGGAAGTAATAAAATAATAAAAATAAAACATAATAAAATAATTCTCACGACGTTTCGGCCACAACGCAAGCAGCCGTCCTCAGGTGAAGAAACAGGTCTGTCGAGAAGACAGCGTCTGAATGACACGCCCCAGGCTTGGAGGGTCTATTTAAGCTAGGTTGGAGCGGGAAGGTGCGCCTTAACAAAATAATTTGCATATCAATAGGAATTTAGCATATTTATGGGAAATGCAGATATGGGATTAGTACTACTTGTGAAGTGCGTAGGACGTGGGAAGGGGGTTTAAAGTCATTATGCCCGTGCATTATGCAGGATTAGCAGAATCAAAGGGAGGGGGTAGGAGTAGCATTAATGAAGTGAAGGAATGTTAATAGTATGTAGCTGCAGTAACTTAACCACCACGTAAACAACTAAAGTATAACTGTGATTCTTACATTTTATTGTTTTTTAATGTTCGGTTAACACACTTAGTCTGTGCTCCCCAGTTGCCCGGGTGAAAACTCGGTTTGGTTTTGCCCAATCGTGGCCCAGCTGACTCAACAACTTAATAAACCGAACTAAAATATTAACGTAGAGAATAAACAATAAGAAAATGTTTCGTGGTGATGTTAACATTAAATGAGATCACACCGATTTGTCCTGACTTTTGGGGCCACCCTGTACACCGTTCCCCCCGTGGGATTTCGCGGTTGTGCTCCGTGGCTCTGCCACGCGTTCTCAGGCAGCGATGCTGGCGTGATGTCCGTCGTGTCACTTCAGGTCGCTGTGAGCCTTCTGAAGCTCGTTGACGAAGAAGTTCCCATGCGTGTGGAGTGAAAGAACTTAAGACATTCCAACTATTGCAACAATGTTTGTGTTACTAGGTATATAGCTATATAACTATTTTTCAGAAGCGATCTGGCTATCACAAATGATAGCTAAACGAAGTGGCTTATCATCACGTGGGGATTTATAGGAGTAGCCAAATACTCTAAACGCGTGGTGATGTTGATTCAAAATTGTGGAGGAAAAACCCGGAGGACCCAGAGAAACATCCACGCGACCGCGGGGAGAACGATACCGCAAACTCCAAATATACAAAAGGCATCGTCAGGGTCGGGATCGAACCCACGATCCCCTGCATACTAGGCCAGGTAATCGTTCCGAATAACAACAACAACAACATGCGATGCAACCTGAAAACACATCGGAGAGAGAGATATTTTTTGTTTGCCGAGGAAATTCTCACCGAGTCGAAATAATATTTTTCAGGAAGGTCCTTGCTTGGGACATGTGGCCAATGTCAGGAGAAAAGCCACGTTACAAAAGGGAATTGAGCTCATAATTTAAACAGATAGGTCAACAACCTACTTGCTGTACACCCTCCCTAAGGGTCACCGTGTTGTCCATGCTGTCCTAACTTAGGCCCTTCAACTGGCGAGAATTTACGCCTGCCTGTTTGTGATTTGTTGTTTTCGTTTGCAAATAAATAGCGTGAAGTTGTTTTAAAATTTTACCCTGTGAAAGGATCCTAAACAATTGGAACGTAATTAATTTTAGGAATTTTAACGAGCTACATCGTCGCACTATTCTATCAAGAAATATGCAAACAATGAGCTTTATTTAGCGTGGGTAAGGACTAATGAGAGAAATTAACCAACACGAAACAGCGTGGGTTCTCTTACCCGTGCATAATTCCCAAAGAAGAAAACCCATTAGCGCAAAATAAATAAATCATAATTGATGCTAGTTAGCGGTTCGTGGAACTTAATTGGCTCGCTATATCTTGACCGTAATATGCAATTCACAGCGTGTCAACGGCTGGATGGTCAAACAGGCAAGGAAGCTATGGGGAGAAAAAAATATTGGATCGTGGTAAGCCACGGGGATAAACACGTCTATTGAAGATAGGCAGATAGCTGCACGCATACATGAACGTGAGTTGTGTTTATGACTCCGTGACATAATAGTTTGCTTCGTGTTAACGTGAAAATTGTACAGTAATAGCTGTAAGGTCATTTGCCGCCAGATGTTTTTTTATCATCTTCTTATGTAAGGTCAAAGTGCATCCCAGTCATTTCTGATGCCACTACCTTCCGCGGAAGAGCTTCCACTTAGAAGGAGCTCTCTATAGAGAGCACCCTTAGAGTGGGTGTTTTTGGACTACTCTTACACGCAGGTCAAATGTCACGGAAGAGGTGGGAATACCCACACTTTACACCGCCACGCACGCCCTGCCGATCGACTTACCGCGGCGTCACCGTTACATATTTTGGGTGGACAGCGGCGGTGGGGAAATTAAGAAACAACAAGCCATCAGTTCAACTGCCCCGCCCACGGTGGGGGGGGGGGGAGACTGGAGCATAGCGACCTTGAGGATTGCGAGTCAGTCCAGCGCGCTTTACCCGCTGCGCCGCAGGCGTCCTTCCACATCATAAGCGTCTCCGATCTCGTCGCGTAAAATGGAGCGGGCGTTCGTCTTCCGTCGCGGACCGCGATCCCGATGGCGGACTTTCCACAGCGCTGTGGTGACGAACAAGAAAATGGCGCTGTGTCCGCGAACGCGCTTCAATAAATGGACTGTCCAAATTGCTGAAACTTTTTTCGCGCAGTGTTCCCAGCGAATGTCACAAGGTGCGTTTTGTTTACAACGGTGGCTTGTGTAACCGACAACGTCCTTGTGACCCGCAGCCTTCTCAATACATTGCCGCGTAATTAAATCACCGCATGCCAGCATGGATTTTTTTTTTCACACGGCGTGAACTGGATACACACACACACGCACACAAAATGTCACATTGTTGCAAATTGTGTCAATACCAATATTTGCAACCGTATTCATTTGCTTTTGCATTTTAAAATGGGAGTGCTAAAAAGCAAAACGAATGTCATTTAAACCGATAGCAACGAGGCCAATCGTAATGGGATAGTGTTTTTTTTCACCTCCCTCTTGGAATTCACATTCCACCCTGAGAGAAAAATGCTGAAACACAAGGACGCAGGGATTCATTGACCTTTTCTGCATCATTGTGGTTCCCCTTGTAACATCATTCCAGTGTCGTTGTGTTCTTAATAACGTTATTAAAAATAGAACCGCGCCCTTAAGCCCTTAAGGACGGAGTAGACGACAACGCCGCTGAGTGGCGATGCCTTTCTCTTCCCCTCCTTTGGCCATGAAATAAAACAGGATTGACACAAGCATCTTGTGGAGAATCTAAGTGTCTTTAAGGGGCGGGGGGTGGGCAGGACAGCAAGTAGCATTTGAACAATCAGCATAGGCATTTTTTTTTCTTACATAATAGAGGGTTTTTTGGTTAGATCGCGATCTCACCCAAACAACGATCTAACCCACACATGAGTGTGTGAACATAGATTCGTTTTTTAAGATGTAATTTTGTCAATTGAAGTCTCCTATTTGAGGTTGACCTGGGTAAAATAAATGCATCATAACAGAACAAAAAGTTCCTCTGGAAAAATGGTGAACGCAGAGTTAAACACATTCCTGCGGAGGGAGCTGGTAGGAACGTTGGGTTGCTCGGTCAATGGCCAGGGTCAACGGCGGCGTGGTGTATTCCGCAAATATGCCCGACTGTGAGGGCGGGAACAAGCCGGCGTGAGTAGGTTAAATGTTGAGTTTCATAAGGGCACCACGGGATGACCAGCCCCTCCCCACCCAGCCCCACCCCTCCCACCCCCCACCCTGCCCCACCCTCCCCACCCAGCCTCTCCCCACCCTCCCCACCCAGCCCCTCCCCACCCTCCCCACCCAGCCCCTCCCCACCCTCCCCACCCAGCCCCTCCCTCCCCACCCAGCAACTCCCCACCCTCCCCTCCCCACCCAGCCCCTCCCTCCCCACCCAGCCCCTCCCTGCACGACGGACGGACACAATAATCCCCTGTGGGCTGGTGTAACCAGGAGGTTCCTACCAGTAACATTCCATAAACACCAATCATTAAGTTCTAGTGTAAAATGAGAACTCAGTTCTTCATCATCAGCAGCCAAAATTAATCCACTGCTGGATGACGTCCTCCCCAAGAAGACATCACGTGCAATTAAATGCCATCGTCTCAAACGTCGTAACAGCAAAGAGGTTCCAAAGGGCAAAACACTAAAACACAGAGTTTAATATAATATCTAGCAATCGTAGCTGGGAGTTCAACGCGGTGCCTCTTGACCACCGATTCAGCTTAAGGGCCCCAGCAGTACCGCACATTTTCACATTTCACATAGAGCAATTAACTAGAAAGAGAATGTATTGAGGCAAAGGCAGTCTACGGTTTTATCCTGGTAATTTACCGCAGCGGTACAATTGACATCCCAGGGACACTTGATGCGCTGCTTAGATTACTTAGACAGATCTCTGATGGGCCAACATTGCAGCGACGCTACTGAAGAGAAAGGACATGACCGAATAATAGATTCAAGAAAATGAAGGCACAATTTGGATCTAGGTATGCCATGTTCCAGCATATTCTAATCTTCGAAAATAAGTCATGTCTTCTCACTGATAATAATCTTAAAATATGACTGCACATTTGGCGTGAAGTTAACAACACGTATAGACTATATTTAATTCGAGCATATTTGTGCCATTAAGCAGATGGGAAAGCATTGTAACCAATGAAAGAACGCTATAATTTTAAAATATTCAGGATGGATTTTGTCTAAGATCCCCAGTCATATCTTGTCATAATTTAAACATTAAATCCAGGTATTAAATGGATTTATCTGCCTGCATCTGACTTTTTTTTCTCCTTAACATTGTTATTTTAATAGAATGTTCTGCTCTCTGTGGGGATGGATAAAATTTGGTTAACGGCTTCCAGTACTTTACAATTTTCTCAACGCCTGCAGACTTGGAATCAGTTCGTGTTGTCGGCGCACAGCGTCAGGAAGAGACAGATCATTTCGAACATGTGTAAGTTTTGCCTAACATTTTCAAGTCGACAAATTGTCTTCGAATACAACTTTATTAGCCTCAAACGTCATACCGGATCGCATCAGTTAAAAATCACCGCCCCCCTCTCTATATTTAAGGCCCCGTCACAGAAACGACCTCTCTCTTTGTGCCGATATGTGTTCTCTCTCTGTGTGTTCTTGTGATGTCTGTCTGCTTGTATGTCTGTCTATAGTTTTCTAGTTAGATTTTTGTTGCTATTTCTTTTATGCCTGATGATGATTGCTTGTGTTGCAATCGAAACGTCGTAATATGCTATTATTTAATTTATTATTTTATCTTTAGACGTGACTTAACCGAAAGAACCAAAGAATAGTAGCACGTGGCCTCTTCAATTCGGCTGCGCGTCTTTGACGGTCAGCGAAACGTGGCTCTCTATCGTCAAGTGGTGTATGTGGTGTAATGGTTAACGCGGCTGCCTGTGGACTAGAAGGTTGTGGGTTCTCTCTCTTGTTTATGTTTGGCGCAGACAAAAGTTCAGAGCTGCGCGCTTCTGAGGTTTGCTCATCGGGGATTGTAATCTCAAAGGGACGCCGCGTGATTGATCCCCGCTCAATGCGGTAGAAACCTTTGGGCACAGATATGCGCGTGCCACTGTATCGTCCTCACAGAGTCACTCCGCGTGTACATTCAGCAATCCTGGACTGGCGAGTTGGTAGCGGTGGAGATCTGCGTGGGTCTTATGTATGTACGTTATTACTGAACTTCTTTCGCACCGTACGTAGCCAACCGTGCGGGCAATGATAACAAACTAAACGCAAAAAAAGTAGATGTGAAACTCTGCTACGAACCCGGCGAGCCGACTTCGATTCCCGCTCACGACCAATAAGAGTCGCGAATATTTGAACCGGTCCCGGGCCTCCCCTAGGTCGGCTCAGCCTAATTGGAGTTGCGGGGAATGTAATAACTATTCACGCCCTGATATAACATGATACAGCGATAGATCGTGCGAGGTAAAACCCATGAGA
This sequence comes from Lampetra planeri, assembly GCF_965212315.1. Taxonomy (NCBI): domain Eukaryota; kingdom Metazoa; phylum Chordata; class Hyperoartia; order Petromyzontiformes; family Petromyzontidae; genus Lampetra; species Lampetra planeri. Next base: position 7,038,902 of record NC_136150.1, read on the forward strand.
ATCGTATCATCCTTTTGGAGAAAAAACCGATATCCTTTATTGTGATTATTGTGAACTACAATCTTGTTATTATCGTTGCTTATGCTACTTTTCATGAAATGATTTGTCTTTTTACAGAATATTACAGTAAGTATATAACAAAGGCAAGATTTAAGTGGTGACTGAATAGCGACCAGCCATTGCAATAGCGGCATGAAAAATGTTTACCGGAGTAACTGAAGGCGTGGTGGCTAAAGGATAAAATTATTCTCTAAGTTAATTTAGTTACGTCAAAAAGTTGCAATGATGGCACTTATGTTGAGTGAGCTGCACTTTAGGAACTTTTAAGTAATCTTAATTCATGCTGGAGGTACAGCAAAGCACAACAATAAAGTTACGAAAATATAATTACGACGTTACAGACAACTGCTATTGTGATAATCGTCATGCAATAAAATTCAATATTGTATCGCTAAAAAAATATCGGAGATACTCTGCTCATGACATGGGTGCACACACACCGAACCAATTTAACTGCTATATTAGTAGCAATCGTTCTAGATTATTTAAATAGCACCACATTTTGATAGTCATAATTTATTTGAAAGGACAATATTTAAAAACAAAAAGACGTCATGACAAAAACATGCACATAGTAACTTTTAAAACGATTACATTAGTATTTACTTGTCTTTTATATAATACATTTTCACGTGTGATTTGACTCCCCTGTGAGGATGACTCATAGAATTCAGAAATAGCAAAATGCGGATTACGGAAATGCTTCTTTATGAATCTGATACCCTTTGATGCCTTGAAACAAATCAACTCGAATGCAGCAGAACCTGTCAGATGTCAGGATCAAAAGCAGAGTTGAGTCTGAGTAGTGTTTGGATGGGGGACCATATGCATCTGCGCAGGTGCATGAGCTGTGTGGGAAGTTGAGGGCACAGCGGACAAACATTGTGTTTGTTTGTTGTGCACTTCCGGCAACCATCAACAACTCTGCACTGAGATTAAAGACGTTAATTCTAGATTTGAAGCTTTCGTGACTGCAAGGATTCATACTCTTAGTTTTTTCGGTAAAGTCACGTAGGTAAAAAATGAAATTAAAATTAATTAAAAAAATAAAATAATAAAAATCACGACGTTTCGGAGGCAACACAAGTCTCCGTCATCAGGTGGGACCGTCACAGCCAGATTTGCTGTATCAAGTGAGGCAAATCTGGCTGTGACGGTCCCACCTGATGACGAAGACTTGTGTTGCCTCCAAAACGTCGTGATTTTTATTATTTTATTTTTATTAATTTTAATTTATTTTTTTACCTACGTGACTTTACCGAAAAAACTAAGAGTATTAAATACGATATTTTCAGATGCTAAATGCCCAACTTGCTTGATGTGGACCACAAAACACGAGTCGCCCGAAGCATCGGTCAGCTTGTTGTGGACACCTCCGATGATTGGCATGGTTGGCTACGTACGGTGCGAAAGAAGTTCAACATACGTACGTACGTACATACACTTTGTACTGCGTTGTTTTTTTTTTACATTTGTGTTGGTCTGCGATGGATTTCGTGCTCCGTAATTATCTCAAACGCCTCCTTTGCTCTAGCGCCCGGAGATGTTACTCAATGGGAGGAATGGCATCAACAATAAATGATGATTACGATGATGATGGAATACGTTCACATAACCCTCACTGCCAGCATGGCGTAAGGAAGGTCTTCATCCAGCAGTAGATTTAAAAAACGGGCAATACACATCAACATATTTTCGATGTAGAGCATAAAGCCGTCATCATAAGCTACAGCTTCTGGTGTTAGGCTATTTGGATGAGCGGGGGTTAACCTAACACCTTAATGCCAGAGAGAAACGGTTATTTACATAGAAATAACGGCACTCTTTCACGCTGAGAGCCCGTTAGGCTGGAAAATGAAGAATCAATGATTCGCAAAATCCTGTGAGAGATTAACTCCTTTAGCCTCGTGGTTGTGAATCCATGGATGAAATGTAATTGCAAACAGGTAGTACCCAACGTGTCTTTCTTAATCCAATCTGCAACCTGACATTGGTGAAATAAGTGGTTTTGTTCCAAGCACCTTCATAAGAATGCTTATGACAAGCTCAGGCTATTTTATTTGTGTCCTTGAATCATTAGACAATACATATTAAGTCAGTTTCTTAATTGGAGAAGTGCTTGTGCGTTCGATGACGGGTTAATTGAAAGACACCGTTTCACATCAATTGCGCGTCTGAATTTGGCACATTTATTAAAGCTGTTCAGTTTTTGTTTTAATCGCGGGCAGTGGAGTTACTTTTCTCGAAATTAATTCGAGTCCATCTAAAAGACCGTTACAATATACGGAAATATTTTTTTTATGAAAAGCGTCATCCACTTTTGACTAACATTTCAAGCTTCGTGTAAGGCTATACGCTTCATTCCATTAAATCTAAAAAAAACTGTTCCGTGCACTTTATGGCTTTCAATAAAATTGACAATGTTTTATGGAGCTCCATTCATGGTTTTCAGTCAAGTGAGACTGAAGGATTTTTTTTACGTTTAAACGTATAACATACACGCATATAAGGTATATGAGAAGTGAAATTCAACATGTTAAAGAAGCGCTGCAAATGAACGGTTACAGTGATGCACAAATCAACAGAGCATTGAATACCAAAATCAAATCAAATAACAAGAGCATTGAAACTGCCCAAGTAATTAAAACGATCAAAATACCATACATTGCGGGAGAAACTGATAAGCTCGCCAGATGTTTGGAAAAACAAAACATCCGAGTCAGATTTGGCACGGTACATAAAATACATAAAATACGGAATTTAATATCTGGTACAAAAGATGTATTACCGAAGCTATCAACAGAAGGTTTGTACACGTGTGGTAAATGTTATGTTGGGCAAACAGGACGAATGATCAGCACGAGACTAAAAGAACATCAGAAAAATATTAAATTCTCCCAAATACAACTGTCAGAAGTGGAAGAACACGCGTGCCAACAAGGACACTCAATTGATTTTGATAATGTTGAAGTTTTGTGCAAAACTAGCTACTACTGGCCAAGACTAATTAGATAATCTATCGAAATTGAAAGTAATCAAAATAACTTTAACCGTTCGGAGAGCTACCGTCTTAGTGCTGCGTGGAAGCGAATCTTCAAATAATCCATTATTTAAATGCATGCCTACAAAGGGCAGCGTATTTCAATAGGGATTCCTGTTGGCAGGGCTATTTTAATAAACACAATAGACAGGAAGGACAAGTTCAAAGGGCTCGCATAATGCACATGCATAATATACGTTGCCTCAGTAACCCCCCCCCCCCCCACATTGTGCAAGAGCGCAGAAGCGTGGTCACCACATCTACGCCTCTATATAAGGAACGAAACAGGTGGACTTCTCCACAAATAGAGCTGTCGCCTGATGAAGCTAGTTGTAATTACTGTCGAAACGTCGTACTCAGATTGTAAATGTTGTGGCTTGGCTCTCCAACACACCGGTGTGCTGTACTAGTGACGAATTGGCCACGTTCTGTTTACGTGACAACCCTCACTAGTTGGCTGTGTCGGGTGGTGGCGGGTTTTAACGACACATTTATATATTTACGCGATCTAACCCAACAACATCTGTTATATATGAGCATGTCATGGTGATTTTTGAAGAATATATAATACTATAAAAAAAATTGAGACGGGTCAAATATTACATGAATTCAAAGTTGGCCGTTGAAATGTAATGCTATTTTAAGAACAATGTATCCATTGTTCTTCTTATCCATGACAATCAGTAACAACAATCAGTAAATGAAAATGCGACATTTGCCGATGTGTTCTTACACCCCATATTGTAGGAATATTACGTTACAATTTGAAATCATGTGTAGCAATCAAAGAAATAGGTCCACATGTTGGTCTTATTTAAAAATTCCATCATTAAATTGTTATTATACGATGATTAGTATTAGTCATGATGCTGCTGTTGCGTTGGCACTGGTGCATAAGCACAGCAAAACAAACGTCAACAACATTCACCAAGAACAATGTGGCCTTAAATATATATTAATAAAAAAAAATCGGCAACGTTTCACACAATGGCCCTTCTTCATGGCACACATGGGGTGCCGTAAACTTGTCCCTATTAGAAAAGTGTGTGTGTGTTTTTTTAAAGCCGCAGTGTTATTGACGACTGTGTTGAGTTTGATTAATTCATTATCATATGATGAGCTGAAAAGTATTGGTTACTGTCAGTGATTAACAGGGAAAGCATACGCTATTTCAAAGTTATTCGTATTTATTTGCGCTTACTTTTTATCCAGCATGTGACCCTTTTTATATCTAGTAGCAGCAGCATGTAATTTGTACATTGAATAGCTGTTGAAACGTGTGACCTCATTACCGCTATTTGTGCATAAAACAAAAACAACTACATTAGAAACACACAGAGGTGCGTGGTGGGCTATGAGATTGCCACACGTGGCCCATTACGGACAGATGGACAGACAACACCCTGCATCTTCACACTCGGCACCCCCGGCCGTGATGCGTGATGATGGAGCTACATATTTAATAACCTTGACACGGTGTGTGGACACGCCGCGCGGGTTGCTGTAGGGGGCAGCACGTGAACATAATGAAAGCTCACCAGGCATACATTTAAACAGACTATGCAGGCAAGACCCCCCACCACCCCCTATACTCACACCGCTGGCAGAATGGGACTCTTCCACTTCGGAAGCGAACGCTCAAGGGCCCTTTGGTCTACTCGTCCACGTGTTCGAAGAGGTGGCAGTAGCCACACCATTACCCAACCGCACGCGGACCGGCTTATCGACGAACTGCGGTGTTACTCGCTCGTACTCACTGCTGAGTGGACTGAGAGTGGGGAGGATTTTCAACTGGATTTGCAAGTAGTGCTGAGCAAGTGCGCTCACCATGAAGCCCACAGTGGCAGCTCCCCACACCGAGGTACTATCCTTGCGCACGATAGCAACAGCAGCAGTGTGTTCAGGGAGCTAAATGCCAATGTCGAGGTCTGTAGTTTTGCTGTCCCTCCTGGTCCGTTGAAGAAACGCAGACGACAGTGGTTTATCTTCTTCTTGGTTCTTTCGGTAAAGTTGCGTAGAAGGGAAATAATAAAATAATAAAAATAAAACATAATAAAATAATTCTCACGACGTTTCGGCCACAACGCAAGCAGCGTCCTCAGGTGAAGAACAGGACTGTCGGGAAGACAGCGTCTGAATGAAACACCCCAGGCTTGGAGCGTATATTTAAGCTGGGTTGGAGGGGGAAGAGCGCCTTGACAAAATAATTTGCATATCAAGAGGAATTTAGCATATTTATGGGAAATGCAGATATGGGATTAGTCACTACTTGTGAAATGTGTAGGAGGTGGGCGAGGGGTTTCAAAGTCAGTGGGTCACTTGATGGTCCATAGCTTGGGTTGCATTGCCACAGTCGCACAGCTGCGACTCGTATCTGAAATTTTTGTCCATTCTTGAATGAGATGTTACACACATCGGCCTGTTGATGTCCTGATGCCTCAACAACAGTGATCGTTTCCTTGGAAAACGTTGCTGTAATCATGTTCACATTGTTGAACGGGAAGTGTTAAAACGTTTCGGACGTATGAAACTTTTGCTAACAATGCAAATTAGTTGAAAATTGGCTTCGAAAGCCTCCCCCAATTAATGCCTTCAGACTTCTCTAGCTGGTTGACTTTTTCCATTGCCCTTTAGATGGAGGCGTGCGTGAATTGTACTGCATTTTTAATCGGCCACTATTTTGCCTTTAGAAGTCTTTTATTGTCACGGTGCTCACTAATGGCTTTCTGGCCGCCAAACGTGAGCTCCACAGGCACAAGAACACAATTAACTACACCCTTTAAAAGATGCTTGCTTTAAATTTCGATTTATAGCTTTCGTGACTGCAGGGATTCATATTCCGGTTCTTTCGGTAGTCACGTAAAAGGGAAGTAATTAAAAAAAAAAATTTATTATTATATTATTTTATTATGTTTTATTTTTTTTATTTTATTACTTCCCTTCTACGTGACTTTACCGAAAGAACCAGAAGAAAAAGATGCTTGCTTTATTTAAATATATGAACTAAACATGTTTTATTTTTTATTTTTTACCAGGTAAGCCCCAGTGAGCTATATGGCTCTTTTTCAAAAGTGACCTGGCCACAAATGATAGCTCAACGAAGTGGCTTATTACGTGGAAATGTATAACAGCCAAATACTCGAAACGCATGTTTCTAAATGTGGAGGGACAACCGGAGGACCCGGAGAAATATACACGTGACCACGGGGAGAACATGCAAACTCCAAATGTACAGCAGGCACCAGGGTCAGGATCGAACCCACAGTTCCTGCATCCCAGGCGAGGTAATTAACATCTCACCACCGTGGCACCCACATACAACTATCAGGCCATGCAATCGTCCTATTTACGTTTAATGAGACCAGGGCATGAACTTGATAGCAACAACAAATTTTAAACATTTATTTTTCTCGATCGTGCAACAGCCGCTTGTTGTTATTGAAGCGCGCTTTATCAATCGATGCAGACTATAAGCCTACGTTTCATGTAAAGCAATGAAATCAAACTCGTTTTCTTTTTTGTGGACGTGGCCATGACAATGAATACTGTTGCAGAAAATAGATACTGCATGTGTAGGGGGCACATTGGCTCAGACTACAAGGTCACTCATTATAAATCCCTTCAACATTTGCTTTTACCTCTTCTGTGCTTTGCGATGCTGTAAATTGATAAACGCCGTATCCGATTACAGAGTGAACAATGCTGGCTTATTGTTCACGTCAATGAACAAGCAAATCTGTTTTGGACAAACAGTGTGGGCCGTGCGGCACTTTATACAGCATTCCTTTCTGTTTTAGACATTCTCCAGATGATGGTAATCGTAATGCATTTTTGCGCTGGGAAAGATGAAAAACACATTCATTATTATTACGATTGTGCGGTTAATTGTGCTCTCTTATACTCGGATTTTGCTGTCTTTGTCAATAAAATAACAAGCCGGAGGGCTTCGTTTTCAGTGTGTCAACAAAGCGCTTGGGAGTCCGCTGTTAGTATTTAGTTTTGTTTCGTCGTAAGACGACATTTAGAGGCGCGTTTGATTTGTCGGTGGTTCTGATTGTGCTGCTGTCAGGTCACGGCACGGGATCAATCATACTGTGGGAAACAACTCTCCAAGCTTACTTATCCCTGTTGGAACAATTTAACGCCAATTTTGTACACATGCCCGTGGTTCACGACGGCTGATTTAGGGTGGCTCATACACCACGGGGACCCCTTTGAGAAACTCTTTCTTATGCACCTCGGGTTGTTTTTAGATGGGACAAAGTCATTGGCACTCAGCACCACCCTTCAAAATGCCCTCTTGCTGGCTCGACCTCTGAACATTTTAACTTTGCTCCAGGTACGTTTGCCATTGTGTCTATGCACAGTGGTAGTGCCGAGCCCTTTCAAGGCCCTAATTGGTACCGTTACCTGACTACAAACATCATGCGCTGTATAAGCTGCCCACTGCGTAATCACCGTCCATCACAGTTGGGTGAAATAATTAAGGAAAAATAAAATGGCCGATTTAAAAAATTAATTTTAAAAGCGTTGTTAATATTCTGCATTTTTAAACGTTTGTAAAATATATTCACGTATATTTGTCTCATTAACCTGGGGCCACTAGAGCTGCTCGCTCGCCCTCAACTTTTTGCTCGGCCAAGCGCCGCCACAGTTTGTGCACAGTGCGAGCGGCGCGAGTGAGGCCCTTGACTCCTCCGTGCAAGGTGACCCGATGATTAGCGCGCTCAGTGGGGTTGGGTGACGCTGAGAAGGAATATGCGATGGGTTATGAGGCTGCTCTCTTGGTGGGAGGGGGCTTGGTGGTGGTGGTGGTGGAGGGGGTGAAGGGTCATTATCGGAGAGGATGGCAAAAGGCTGAAATCCATTCTTAAGGGCCGTCTGTGTTAATGTATGCAGAGCAGGTTTGGTCGGTGTACAATTTTTCTTTCTCTCACTGTACATACACACACACACATTCGATTTCCTGATTAGGCAGCAGTGCCGGGCACGGACGCATCAGGGCACACGTACGGAGATTATGCCAACCGAGAATCGAGTGTGCGGGCGTTGCGCGCACGGCATTTCAACAATACACAATTTATGAATGCACAGCACAGTACTTTCTTCCAACACTTACGTGCAACAAAATGAACGGCGTGTCCAGTTGTACCATTACATGGAGGGAATGTGCTAGAGAGGACATCCGCCGTAGAGATGGAGTGATGAAATAAAGTCGTGTGATGGTGCTAGGTAGACCGTTTAATCCACAGGACCATCACAGGTGGCATTGTTTGGAGAGGCCTTCATCCAGAAGTGAAGTGACCACGCCTGATGATGATGATGATTAACATTTTTTTTGCTGATGCTGCACAAGCACGAATACTATGAAAACAAACGTAACACATGAATCAATAACACCGTGGCCTTAAAAAAAAAGACATAAATAGATTACATGTTGTGCAATGCCGCTTCTTCGATGCACGTGACCAATGCCTGAAACGTCACCTATTATATAGGTGACGTCCAACAGTGTATGTTGTATATGTCTTTAAGGCAGTGTTATTGACGAATGGCTGATGATGTTTGATGACGATATTAATATGGCATGAAATAACATTATCACTTTCAGTTTGTGTGTGTGGGTTGTTGTGTGTGTGTGGGGGGGGGATGGGGGTCCCGTTCAATTTAGATGTTTGTTCTTGTTGCGAGTCCTGAGCTAGGAACACGGGAATACAATGTGACGTGCCCTGGAGGAAGTTCACGATCGGCTGGTCATGCTACGTGCGGTGGAGACACTGGGAACGAGATGTTTGGGGCACTCCATCATGCGGACCGCAATGCCTCTTGGATTATTTCGATTTTTTTGGCCGCTATAAATCTCCACGTGATAAGCCACTTCTTTCATCTATCATTTGTGGCCAGATCGCTTCTGAAAAAGAAGTTAATAGCTCAGTGGGCCTTACCTCTAACACAAAAGTTTAGTTTTACTTGTATATTGTTTTAGTGATCTGTTTGCCGTTCTGACCCGCCCCTACTGGACACATGTGAAAAAGACCGTTATACAGATTATGATTCTGATGCCTAAAGGAAGGCATATGTGTCCCCATTTCTTGCGAAGCTGTAATAGATTCTTACCTGTCCCCACCACCTGCTTCCTTCTCTTGGCCGCCGTTCAATCGTACATTTTTTTGCAATCGGTTGTCAAGCATTCTTGCAATCTATCGTTAGAAAGTCCTCCTAAAATAGTGCACGGGATCGAGAACATTTGCAGACATTTGGGGGAATGTTTTACCTGTGTGTGTGTGTGTAACGTTGTAGTTCGACTAGGCCTCAAATGAGTATCTGGTGCGATGTGTAAACATCGTCACTAGGGAGACAAAGGCGGTCGGGCGTGGTGTTGGCCACCCACCCTCTCGTGTGCGGTGCCGGCCTTCATAGATGCTCGCTAACAGCACTTGCCCCAACAGTCTGTTAAGGCTAAATGGGGGATCTTTATCTTTGTAACGATGTATGTGATCTGAGGCGTGGGGAATGGCGGTGTGGTTGTAAGCGTGCTGTGCTACGAACCCGGCGACCCGAGTTTGATTCCGCACTCATGGTCACTAACACCAGTGACGTTCATCTGAATCAGCTTCACACGTCTACCTGGTGCGGTGTGAAAACATCGCCATTAGGGAGAAAAAGGGCGGCCGGACATGGTGTTGGCCATACCACCGCTCAAGGGCCGTACCGACCTTCATAGGTGTTTTCTAATTGCACTTTGCCCCAAAGGTCTGTTTACGCTATAAGGGGGGTCTTTGTCTTTTTGTTTGTGATTTGGAGTGGAGTTGTGTTTATTGTGCTGCGCTACGAAGCCTAAGTTCGATTGCCAGAAAAGGCAAACATCAGTGCATAGTGAAATGCAACGTTTCGCTGACAACTCTGGTGCAGTATTCCAAACCCCCAAGAATGTCATGGTGTGTTAAGGCCTTCATACACCGGTGGAATGACAAAGGACTGAAATGACAAGTACAGTATTAATATTATTCGTGATTGAACATTTTCACAGTGAAGACCTACCACGAAAGTGGATGTTATGACATCGACATTGCATCTGTATACTTTCCCAATGTGGTAATTTCATTGTGATGAATGCATGTGATTGAGATGGAGGTGTTATTTTTAAAATGACTTGATGTTATCCTGCTGGGAAATGTTATTCTCAACAATCATTATTTCATGGCAGTTATAAGTATGTCACAATTTATCTTTATTTTAATTACAAATTCCCACGAGGAGTGATTTAATGCACAAACAAATATTTATGTATTTGGTCATGAAATCCTACCATTAACATATTGCATTTATATAACATCACTATTACGTGAACATCATACTTTTATATCAGGCAACAATGTTACACAGTACTGGAATGGGGGGTGACCATTAGAAAATGGGGCTTATCACGTCTGAAGCTATGCGTGCTAAATTTCCTATTCTCAACACTTTCTGACAATCTCTTGGATTTTTTTGGTTCTTTCTCCCAGACAGATCATTTCAGCAGAGCGATTGTTTCATTAGAGCTTTCACTGATGGAAAATAGCCATGGCCATTTACAGTGCACGAGGAATCAAGACAGAGAGAGAGAGAAGATGTGAAAACCTCTGGGCTCTTCTTGGAAAAATGAAATCATAACCTGATGCGGCCAAATCCATCAGTCACGGAAATTAGCAGTTGTCGGGGAGAAACCCAACATTGCCTGTCAATGAATTCTCAACGAAGACGTCCAATAAAATGGCTATTTTCACAGATTGCCTGCACATTTGAATTCATCACTGTCCAGTTAAAGTTGTCTCTTTCGATACCTTAATGCGCCGTCGTGTTATGCTTTCATATTCCGCATTGCACATGTTGGTTAATTAAGACGAAGATGCTGGATTCAGTAATGATGCTGTGGATAATAATGTTAATCTAGGGCAGCGCAAACTTCTGTAAATGTTGCGGAGTCAATGGGCATGACCTTGGTATTCGTGTTCGAAATGTTTTGCTTATAAAAAAAACTTTGCTATTATAGGGCACAACTATCGTACGTCGGCATTTGGCAGTGCCCTTGCTCAATTACGCATCTAAAGAGCAGACGGTGGTGATTACTTTTTGTTGTTGTCCTGTACGTGTGCAGAGCCAAATAAAAACATGTTTGAAGACTTAAGCTGCGATAAAATGACAACTATATAAATTGTGGGCAGTGCTTAAACATGGGCTGGGTGAGGCCTAGCCAGGGAGGCAAACGCATTATTTCAAATATTCAATGTTACGGCAAAAAAACACATCATTATAGCCGACTGGAAATAGCACGCCCACCTCCTAGCCCCCATCACTGCAGGTATGGGTCGATAAATTGTCAAAAATAGCCGCTCGAGAACATCTGAGTGCAAAATTAAGGGGCAAAGGGAGAAGCATATCACGAAACTTGGAAACCCTTCACGGCTTCTCCTCGAGTGGGGATTGATTTTTGACATCTTTCATTCGGGCATTTAGGCCCATACCCCTCTTCACTCGCCCCCTCCCCTTCACCCCCACTCCTCCACCCTCCCCTTCACCCCCCACCCCTGTTCATTGCCCAGAGGATTATACGAGTTAAGCAAGTGGACGCCAGGAATGTAGAGTTTATTGAACCGCATGGCATAGTCAGGTTCAAATAAAAACAGAAAACGTCGGTAATAACCATCGTATAATTCGTATTTTGTCTATGCTGCTGGTGTCAATTCCCGTACGTCCCCTCTGTGTGCACCTGCATCGTTCGTTAAAATACATTGGGAGAAAAAAAATACATTGGCAGAATTACTGCGATCAGAACATGCGCATGTTCGTGATGATGCCAGAATTGGTCGGCCAGTTGATGCTTCAACTTCATCCAACATCACTTGGTGTGGTGCGATAGCTTTGCATGCCAAGTGAGTATATATGCTGAACTTCTTTCGCACCGTACGTAGCCAACCGTGGCTAATCGAAGGTGCGGGGGAGGACAAACTAAACACAAAAAGCAGTTCTAAAGCAATTAGTTTTCAATCTAGAATTAAAAGTGCATATCTGCAGTGGCTTCTTAATATCGGAAGGAAGAGCGTTCCAGATGGCCGCAGAAGCGCATCTGAAAGCGCGCGATGTTGTGACCGTCTTTGTTCGATGGTTATTTCAAAGCCGCTGCTGCTGCGTGGATGACCGGAGTTCGCGTGATGGTTTATGCTCCTTGACGAGATCAACGAGGTTTTGTGGTTAATTTGTGTCAGGCACTTCGTGTGTAATGACGAGGAATGAAGCACACATCGAGCCTCTGATATGGGGGCCTCCGAAAAGAAGCCTCAATGCCTCGCATATCCGAGGGCACACAAATCGGCCCATTGATTCACGATACGTGCCCCTGTACATGACATGCTCAGACATATCAACTAGGACACCACATTGCAGCAACCATTCACAATGATCTCAATTTCATTTTTCTCCTAAAAAATAACAACGACTTATTTACCCAGGAGAGCCACACTAAGCAATATTTTTTTTTCTTTCGGGAGGGCTCCTGCATCTGGATGTTTGGCCAAAACCAATGACATTGTGTGTGTGTGGTGTTTAGCAATGGGAGTGAATCATGAAACACAGAGGAAACCCATACAGAACAAGGGGGATAACGTACAAACTCCACTCAGAAAGGCACCCCTCACCACGAGTCAGGAATCGAACCCAGATTCGTCTTGCTGTGAGGCACAGAATGTTACCGGTGTCGCCTTAATGACACGGAATGGAAAAGTTTAGCGCCTCTAACATCCCGCCGTTGCCTGCCCTTTTCAATCTGCTGCCTGGCGGATGGCAACACGCTTGGCAGACGAAGCCAAATGGATCTGTTGTTGTCCCTCGACGCCGCTCGTTGAGACACAGAAACGGAGCAACCAAAACTTTGCGGCATACCGAAGGTGTTTCGCTGCTGCCGCTGTCATCTGTACATTTATGCACACGCAATCAGCGTGCGATTTTCATAATGAGCAAAGGGAAGTGTTATGGTCATATGAAGACGCTCATTCATTCTTTTTTTTCTTCCACCCCCCCCACCCACCCCGCCCCAATTTTATCTTTTTGGGGATTTTATAGCCAATTGCATCCCATCTGTGATATTGTAAAGGCGTTAAGCGAAGGTGCGTTTTTATAAACTCCCTGCGGAGTTGTGATGCATTATATCACCACCCCCCCCCCCCCCCATCGAGATTCAATGCATTATAACAAATCTTGGTGGCGATACCATCCAAGGATCGATTCTGTCCTTAACATTGTGGTGAATATAGCGGCCTCTTGTGGCTGGAGGGGTCACGTGAACTCATATTAAAGTCGGTATATAAACGCGCGGCATCCTTTTTTTTTCAATTGACCAGGGCATCCAATCACAATGCGGGTCGTGACACGTTACGTGACCATACTTCACCACGCCGGTCAGTGCAGGTTGGTGATGGTGGGGATCCATAGATATGGCAGCACAGAAGTACATTACAACATTGCATATTACTGTGCTAATCTCTGCTGCCCACAGCATAGCAGTCTTAATTGAAAACTCTTTTTGCTTTAGTTTGTTGTCCTTCTCCCGCACCTCCGCTCAGCACTGTTGGCTACGTACGGTGCGAAAGAAGTTCGACAACCGTACGTGCAAACCTCGCGGAATCCTATCACACCCTGGCATGCACGACGGGTGGGTCGCCTATCCAAGCACCATCCACGCTCAAATCTGCTGAACGGAGATTCTTACACGCGCAGTTAGACGCACGCTTCGCGAGCATGAGGACGGAGACGTCATTCGATGGCTCGGTGCTTCGTCACACCGCTTACACTGGGGGCAATGGGAGACCACGTCACAGTGCTCTACGTCACAAAGATACAACCCGGGAGCTCTACGTCACAGGGCTCCACGTCACAGAGATACAACCCAGGGGCTCTACGTCACAGAGATACACCCCAGGAAATGAAGACGAAGATCCCCCCCCTCCCGATGGCTTTTGTCTCCCCGGTGTTAATGCCAACCCATTCTACAAAATACTCAGTTCAGCCTCAGTTGCCCCGAGCAGAGACCCACCACGAATCCAGATAGGGGCCGTCCATAAATGACGTCACGCGATTTTGGACGAATTTTCACCCCCCCCCCCCCCGAGTCACACGGCGTCACAAAAAGTCAGACCCCCCTCTCAAATATGACGTCACAAAGCTCTGCCCCCCCTCCCCAAAAATAATACATGGTTTAAATCGCTTTAAACTATTGTCATTGTAGTGCGTATTTACTGTGGCGCTGCACTCTGATGTTGTAGGAGAAAACATAATTTATTAAAAATGTTCTTCAATTAAGTAGAACGTGTTGTCTATATTTATTTATAGTTGCGCATTTTGATGTGACGTCACATTTCTCAACCCTCCCCCCCCCCTTCGTCACACATCGTCACAAATGTCTGACCCCCCCCCCCCACTAGGTGCGTGACGTCATTTATGCACGGCCCCTAAACAAATACAAAGATCCCTTGTATAGCCTTAACAGACTGTTTGGGTAAAGTGCTGTTAGCGAGCACTTATTTATGCCTGCACGGTACACGAGGGGGTGGGTGGCCAGCACCACGCCCGGCCGCCTTTGTCTCCCCAGTACCGATGTCTACCACACACCGCACCAGATACTCATTTGCGGCTGAGTAGACCTAGGGGAGGCCCAGGACCGGTTCAGATTCTCGTCACCGGTGTTGGTGGACGTGAGCGAGAATCTAACTCGCGTGGGCTGGGTTCTTAGCGCCGTGTAGCGCTAATCGCTACACTACCAAGCCCCCCCCCAACACACACAACCCAGAACAGGCATCACGAAACGAACCACAGCCACAAGATGGCGCTCCTTCACGCATTGATGTCTTGAATCTATTATCGATCGTGCAGCACAGGGCGTACTCTTTGGTTCTTTCGATAAAGTCACGTCGTTAGAAATAAATTAAATTAAACAAATCACGACGTTTCGATTGCAACACAAGCGATCGTGATCAGGTGGGAAAACCACAGCAAAACCACACGCAAAAAACACACATTTCTTGCTGTGGTTTTCCCACCTCATGATGATTGCTTGTGTTGCAATCGAAACGTCGTGATTTGTTTTATTTTAATTTACTTCTAACTACGTGACTTCACCGAAAGAAACAACGAGTATGGATTCCTGCAGTCACGAAAGCTTCAAATCTAGATTGCACAGCACAAGGTTTGATCCATTTACAGATACCCCCACCTCCGATCCCTCACACTAATCTGGGTAAATGATAGGTGAGACGTAATTCAAAGCCTCTACACGTCCGCACACCAATCTCAATCTATATATATAAAATCGCAAATCTGTCTGTCTGTGTGTGTGTCTGTGTGTCGCCGGACCATACGCAGTTTCATTGGACGGCGGTTGCCCCTGGCAACGGGTAGCGACGCATTCGCTGCGGGGTGGACGCCATTTTTAATTCCCGTTAAAAATATGCGCACGCATTAACACGCGACTCTGAGGTAAATTCATCAAAGTTTCACGTCCTCTTCACTCCCCTCCCACACCAATGTGTGCAATTACTATTATAGGGTCGGTAGATAATAACATTATAGCGATTACACAGTATTATTGTAGCGCGGGGGGGGGGGGGGGACGGCACCCGTATCCAGCCTCAGACGGGTGGCCTATTTAGGCGAGGCCGGAGGAATCTGCACGGTACTAGGCCTCGACACCCCACCCGTGTCAAGCGACGACTTTGTGGTATAAACTCGATATACCCAGCGTTGCCCGGGGGGAAAATACATTTACAATCTTATGAAAACTTTCAAACATTACATACCAATGAAAAAACAACTGTGTAATTACTTTTAAACCCGACGCGCCAAGAATCCATTCTCTGAATCGTGCAAAGGAATCGAAGGTTGTAGATTCCTTTAGATTCGGACGATTCCCGTTTACTATAAGTTGGTTAAAGTCGATATAAACTGCTACGAACGGGAAATATCCGGCGTTGACCGGGGCAAAAATGTAATTTAAAACTCCTGAAAAAATAAAAAAATAAAACAATAATGAAAATGAAACTCTATCATTCAAAATGTAAACCCCCAACATGCCAGGAATCGATTCTTTGAATCGCACAAAGGACTAATCGAAGGTTGTAAATTACTTTAGGATCGCGCTTCCTGTTTATTATAAGTTGGTTATAGAGTTCATATAAACTGCTACGAATGGGAAATATCCGGCGTTGACTGGGGCAAAAATATAATGGTGAGGGCGGTTGTGAGTGGCGATTGTGAGTGGTGATTAGTGAGTGCTGAGGGGAGGTTGAGTGGTGAGGGTGAGTGGTGAGGGTGAGTGGTGAGGGTGAATGTTGAGGGTGAGTGGTGATTGGTGAGGGTGTGATTGGTGAGGATGAGTGGTGAGGGAGAGTGGTGAGGGAGAGTGGTGAGGGTGAATGGTGAGGGTGAGTGGTGAGGGTGAGTGTTGAGGGTGAGTGCTGAGTGGTGATTGGTGAGGGTGTGATTGGTGAGGATGAGTGGTGAGGGAGAGTGGTGAGGGAGAGTGGTGAGGGAGAGTGGTGAGGGTGAATGGTGAGGGTGAGTGCTGAGTGGTGAGGGTGTGTATATATGTAAGGTTATTAAGAAATTTATTTTTCACCCGGGCAACGCCGGGTACTACTGCTAGTGTACTTATAAAATATTGTAACGGCCTCCCCCTCTCTGCAAGGCACCATGACGGTGAAGATGTTAACTACCTCGCCTGGCTACAGGAGGTCGTGGGTTCGATCCCGACCCCTGATGCATATTTGGAGTTTGCGTGTCTCTCTCCCCGTGGTCGCCTGTATTTTTCTCCGGGTTTTCCCTCCACATTAGGAAACGTGCTTTTAGAGTATTTGGAAGCTACTATAAGTGTCCACGTCAGCAGCTTCATTTGGCTATCATTTGTGGTGAGGTCGCTTCTAAAAAAAGAGCAATATAGCTCAGTGGACTTTACCTGGAAAAAAAAAAGTGTTCGTGTTTTGGTTTAGTATGGAGACATCGTTTCCACAATATACACTGGTTGAGAGGAACGTTAGACATAGGGGGTAATTGTAAATCATTGGGAGGTATCTATAAATGGATCACGCTGTACCGTTCTGTATTTTCATCGGAGCTGAGCAGAGTTGAGGCTGAATGAAGCCGAATTCCAAATATATATACGATGGTTTGCTGACCGAGCTGAGACCATTATATCCATGCACATGAGAACCGAGTTTGATATGCGTTGGGAGCCTGGGATTTGAACCCAGCTTCTCCGAGGATTTGAGTGGCTGGCCTCAGCACTCACACTTAGGCGCAAGCAATGGCTTGCGCGTCAAACAGCCAGCCCCCTCCCATTAATTATCACTGAATTCACTGGCAACTAGAGATGTATATTATAATTTGATCTAAATTGGATTATATTACAATGTGTAGCTCTCATTGCATCAATTGGTGTTGGGTTGTTGTCTTAATTATATTTAGACGTTGGGTTTTCCTTCTAGATTTGAAGCTTTCGTGACTGCAAGGATTCATACTCTTAATTTTTTCGGTGAAGTCACGTAGGTAAAAAATTATGTAAATGTTGAAGGTGTGTTTTGGATGGTTTTTTTGGCGGAATATTAAAGAGGCACCTTAATGTAACGCATCGGTTGCTTTGCAGCCAATGTCACGACTCAAAATAGATGTTTGGGTGATGCGACGTAATGATCCGGCCGAATGTGTTGTTGAGAACCCTCCACCACCCAACGCAGCTAAATCAATTAAATGATTGTCATGTCGTGTACGCGCGTTTGACGCATAACGCGCTATAGCTTAAGCTCTCTCGCTGGTCAGTTGAAGAAGCAATTATCACAACCAAATGTATGAACGATTGTGTTTTTCATGCCTGTTTCTTTTTTTAATTACCCGTATCGTTTATTCCGTGTGTAATATGCACACCTGTTCATTATTTATTTCCTCATATTTATTTCAAATCTTTCTTGTGAATAAAGCACCTCACATGAATTAAATCTTACCTCTTACCTGTTTTTTCAACGATCTAGTTGAATGATATCACAGCATCGGCATTATCAGTCATGGGCATATCCACAACTGGATAAAGGCCGCCACAAACGTCTGCCATCTCCCGCGCTCACGTGATGTACGCAATCCACCTCGGAACTGCGCACACGATTATCTAATCATTCATCCTGCTATCCGTGGCTTTCTGCGGATAAGAGTGACCCGGAATTAGTGGGAAATGAATCCTATTGTCCGTATTTTTAATCTGGAGAACGACGTGGATAGTAGTGATTGATCGATGATTGAGTATTAATGTGCGTAAAATTATCCACCAAGAGCATCCTCCACATTGCTGTGAATAAGGCGGCCTCACTGTATACAGGCGCTAAGACATTATTAATGATTATTTAGCTGGGAAATTTGTCTAGCCTCGATATTTTATTTTCTGACAGCTATTTAGTTTATCATAAGGACATAAGTGATGATGGTGGTGGTGGTTGTGGTGACATCGACAGCATTGGCCATGATAACCTCCTGACCTTATATTGGGAATCAACCTATGACGTGTCCCTGTCCAAATACAAGGACACTCCTGATTTCTGAATGTCCGCAATTAAAACAGGTATGTTTAACACACTGTATATTACATATACGGTTTCAGTACACAATGAGTAAACTGTGTAACATTTGCTTCTGGTGCAGTGTATAACAACACTAATTAAAAATGATATTACAGCTGTATTGCTGGAAGGATCTTTTTGGCTTAGGTATAATGAATTAATTAATCTTACATATACTACAGTAGGTTAAGCAGATTGCCTTGTTTGAATGTAAACTAACAATTGATTTATATTTTGTATGCGTATACATTGCAATATCATAGCAAGCTTTTTCCCATTTTCATCTGTTACCTTGAAATATGGGCACATTCGTGTCAACTCACATGTCCGGGTAAACGGCAATACATTTAATTCATTTGATTTATATCAAGGCAATGCTGCTGTCATGGATATAGGAAGTCGTTAGTTTATACACTCTGACATTACCCCATTGTATTTTGAGTGAAGCTCCTATATTAAACGGGGCCTATTAGCAAATATTATCTGTGCCCCAGCAAATCCAAATAAACTCCTGTTATCTACTGTAATATGCAGATGGATCTTGCTATGCCGATAATGTTCAATTATTTGTCTTGGTTAATTTCCATTGGTTGTTATAATCGCTGTGTCTTTCGGCATATCTGAGATGTTTTTTTGCCTTTTTTCATTTTCATCTCCAGTCGAATTTTCAGAAAATTCTGCAAAAAGTTGGGCTCAAGATGAAGATTCACAAAAGTCACGTACAATGCGTTTACAAACATTTTTTTATCGGAGGGAGGTACACAGTTGGAAAATGAAGTAAAAAATGTACCTCAGGCATTTATTGAAAGTGGGCCAGGATAAAAATTATCCAAAGAGCAGGATGGAGTGCTTTGGGAAAACTTAATTTCATATATCTGGGTGCCATGGTGACGATCTAGATGTTAACTCCTTCGCATAGCATGCATGACGTCGTGGGTTTGATGAAAATTACTCCGAATAACCACCTGCATACGTGTGCAGTGTGCTAATACACAGACACGAGTAGGAGGCACCTATCTCTTTTATTCCGGCCTTCACAGCCTTAGGGGATAACCACACACCGGGTCGGGACAGCCAACACGCTGCCAGACCCACAGCTTGAAGAGGGCGAAGATCACGATGACGGCGGCATGACGAGTTCCACTGCAGATCGCAGCAGCCCCGACTGTGAGTCGGAGGTCGCCTTTTATCCTACCCAGCGTGGCCAGGCTCCGCCCTCGGCCACGCCCCCAGGTGGCTCCGTGCCTTGCCCACAAGTGCAACTCGTAGGACGGCCTGTTACCCCTCATTCTATTGTCTACCAACCTCCCAGCGGCACGCGCTCCAGTGACTCGTTCCACGTCACGACACGTGGATGAGGAGTCCCTACCCAGAAATGGCCGGAATACTCCTTCCACGATCATTTGAAACACAAACTCCTGTCGTTTGGATAAAATACATATTTCCAACACAAGTTGAGGTAATGTCTGCACTAATTCCCAAGAGAATTCCAGTCTGCAATCTGCCTCCCCCGTGGTGCGTCCTCTGCAATGACGCTTATCACAGCAACGTACAAGTGCATGGCTCCTGCGGCTTGCCATCGCGAGTCTACAACCGGTATGTGGTTCCTGCGGGATACCCTTTTTGTGACTTCTAACGCAGCATGCTCGGCCGTTACAAATGAGATTACCCTCAATACTCGGGGGTATTAGCGGTGGTATCGGTGAAACCATGCAATTAACCTGGGCCACCTAAGTTTCATTCCCCCGACCACAACTAATATCAGTGGCGAGTAATATCTGAACCTGTCCTGGAGATCTCTGCCCCCACTTCATCAACCCGCACTGCCAAGTGTGGTGACATTTGCTCAAACAGCCCCCGAATCTGAATAACACGAACACTCCGTCATCCAGCAGTGGCTTGACAAAGGTCTGTAAAGAATTCGTATTGCTCTTGTCGTCGTCGTTACTATCATTGTTAATGAATTTCAAACACATGTAATTGTAATACTTTGCTCACCTTCAACCCGGCTTTCGGCGCACAATCTGTTTGGGGAAGTGTTGCTGTGCGTCATGGGAGAATGTGCTGGAAGCAACGACCCTCGCTTGAAGGGCTCAGCAGCCACGCGGCGCTTACGTCTGTAAAACAACAACAACAGCAGCAACGATAATACTCAGTGTCGCCCGGCCTATCAACAGCAACTTCAACAGCAAGAGACTAACGGGGGTAGGGATAACAGCAACTGCAGTAATACGCAGATTTTGCCAGGTCTGGGGTTAAAGCAGAGCCAGTCCGCGTGAGTTCTGTTGCCAAACGCGCCCGGGGGCTGTTGCGACTGCCCTTGCCGCATTGTTCATTCCTTTCTTGCCACGCTCGCTCACATTGACGCCTCTCGCCCATTCACCTCAGCCTGCATCGTTCTTTTCATGATAGATTACATTATATAATGTATGCATTTTTTTATATATATATATAAGGGGGCCGTCCATAAATGACGTCACGCACCTAGGGGGGGGGTCAGACATTTGTGACGGTGTGTGACGATGCGGGGGGGGGTTGAGAAATGTGACGTCACATCAAAATGCGCAACTTTAAATAAATATAGACAATACGTTCTACTTAATAAAATATACTTTTTAATAAATGTTTTCTCCTACAACATCAGAGGGTAGCGCCACATTAAATACGCACTACAATGACAATAGTTTAAAGCGATTTGAAGCATGTTTTATTTAGTTTTTGGGGGGGGCAGAGCTTTGTGACGTCATATTTGAGGGGGGGGTCTGACTTTTTGTGACGCCGTGTGACGAAGGAGGGAGGGGGGGTCAAAAATCGTCAAAAATCGCGTGACGTCATTTATGGACGGCCTCAAAAGACAAAGTTCACCATCAAGAAAAAAGCTGTTAGGACAGGTGCCGTTAGCGCACACCGATGAAAGCCGGCATGGCACACGAGGGGCTGGGTGATGTGGCCAGCACCATGCCCGGCCGCGTTTGTCTTCCTCGTGGCGATGTTTACACATTGCACCAGGTACTCATTTGAGGCTCAGTCGACCTAGAGGAGGCCCAGGACTGGTTCAGACAATCTTCACCGGTGTTGGCCATGAGCGGGAATCAAACTCGGGTTGCCAAGTTCGTAGGGCAGCACGCTAACCACTGCAACTATCGCTCATATGTATATATATAAAGATCAAAGATCCCCCGTATAGCCTTAACAGACTGTAGGGGCAAGTGCTGTTAGTGAGCACCTATGAAGGCCAGAACGGTAGACGAGGGGGTGGGTGGCCAGCACCACGCCCGGCCGCCTTTGTCTCCCCAGTGGCGATGTTTACACACCACACCAGGTACTCATTTCAGGCTGAGTCGACCTAGGGGAGGCCCAGGACCGGTTCAGATAATCGTCACTGGTGTTGGCCGTGAGCGGGAATCGAACCCGGGTCGCTAGGTTCATAGCGCAGCGCGCTAACCGCTACACTATCGCTCCCCATACACACACACATCTATCATCTGATAAATTCGTCGGGCCCCACCATGAGAATGTGGAATTTCCACCACTTGCTCAGACAACCAATGCATACAAGTGGCACTCCATTACCCATTGCTATTGGGGAAACACCTTTGAGTTTGATATTCCAGAAGAGTGCCATCTCAATCTCTGAATCAATGTCTAACAACTGATCCCGGGCATTACCAATGCCCTTTGGTGTTCGTCCAGCCATTGCAGCCTTTGTGGGCATCGCTCACATCTACCAAGACATGTTTTACAATGTTTTGTTATGGTGGTTGAGTTTCGGAGGCTTGCAGAATAATAAAAAGTTCCCAAAATTTGCTCATGTAATGTGTGCGTGGAGAGGAGTGGGAACTGGTAGCGCAGTGTCATTAGTGGTGAGTGATATCTGAACCACCTCTACTGGCCCACCTCTAGGTTAGCTCAGCCTTAAATTAGTACTTGGTGCAGTGTGTGAACATCAGCACTGGGGAGACAAAAAAAATCCAGGCATGGACCTGGCCACATTATTCTGTCCGTAATAGGCGCTCACTCGCAATGCTTACTACAGCAGTCTGTTTAGGCTGTACAAAGAATAATGTATGTGTGTGTGTGCCTGTCACTAGTATGCATCTAAGCCAGTGACAATCTTGACATTCTATGAAATCTTCTGCACAAAAATATCAGATCACAAACTGGAACACGGCAATTTGAGTGTGTCTGTGCATAAAATCGTCAATGGCATTCCGTGCTGGGGTTATCCTAGGACGCGTAACATTTTTTGACGGTGTAGCGAAACTTCAGCATGTAATTGCATGCGCATATTGAGAATCATCATTATGGATTCAGCCTATTATTATTTAACCAACTTTTCCTAATGAGCACAGTCACACTTAAACCAACCTCATTCCGACAATGTTAATGTAATCCGGTTTCTCTTCTAAGCATCAGGCGGAAAGCCATTTTCCCAGTATTGTCCACAAAACAGTGTACGTGTATTTTAATTCTAGATTTGAAGCTTTCGTGACTGCAAGGATTCATAGTCTTAGGTTTTTTTGGTAAAGTCACGTAGGTAAAAAATGAAATTAAAATTGATAAAAGTAATAATATAAATAAATAAAATAATGTATTATTTTATTTTATTTCTATTATTAAAAGTACTAATAGAAATAAAATAAATAAAATAATTTTTATTTTATTTCTATTATTAAAAGTGCTAATAGAAATAAATAAAAAATACTTTATTATTTTATTTTATTTCTATTATTACTTTTATTAATTTTTATTTTATTTTTTACCTACGTGACTTTACCGAAAAAACCTAAGAGTGTGTATTTTCATATCCATTTCAAATTCCTGGCCATCTTCTGACTTAGCTCTCATGCCTTCTGTGCGCTGTAATAGGGTTGTGTTATAATGGCCCAGATGGCTCAGTCAATCAATCTCTCTTTTTGTTTCGCTATTGGCCTTTTCCTGAAAATCTTTCAATTTTTCACCTGTCTTAAAAAAAAAAAAATTTTATATATAAAAAGTTTCAGACGCTGTACCAAGATCCGAAGCACATTCGTTTTGTCTTTTCTGTTATCTTTTTTTTAAATGGTGGGAGATGTTTTGCTCATAGGTATAGTTTGCCAGTTTATTTCCAAAGAAAGGCTGCAGCCTCGCGGCTTTATAAACACTCATATAGTCCGTAATAAAAATCTGATAATTGTTTTTTGTAGACTCGCGATGGCAAATGATTTATTTGTATTGACTGACTAAACAATCAATTCAATAAAACACAGAAAAAAAGGCAAAGCAATGTTTTTTCTACATTACTAATGAAAGTGTTTAAATGTGTCCTTTGCCATCCTCTGTATATGACAACTAAGATTAGGTATTTGCATTGCCAACATGCAAGATTCACCCCAAAACCATAACCATGAGAATTTACACAATAGCACAAATGCCCACTTTATTTCAAGGCCAAAATTTGTGTTGTCTGAGTTGACATATTTATTCTAAAAGGGTCCTGCCACATCTCCCACACCTCTGATTAGCACGGTCGGCGACGTACGGTGCGAAAGAAGTTGAGCATACGTACATGCATACGAATTTGCGTTTTTATTTTAATTAATTATGATCTGTGTTTATTATATAAGTGTGAGGAAACCGGAGCACACAGAGAAAACCCCACACATACGGGAGGGGGCAATCCTCTATCCCCGGACAAATGGAAACGGGCGGCGATCAGTTTCCTCGCTTTCCTGCCTTCTCATGGCGAGCCAGGCTATAGTACCTCGAGGCCTATGGGAAAGGAGTTTCACAACATCCGTGGGTGCCGCGGTGGCTAGGAAATGTTAACAACCTCACTTGGTATACAGGAGGTCGTGGGTTCAAGCCCAACCCTGACGCCTGTTGTATATTTGGAGTTTGCGTGTCTCTCTCTCTCTCATCATCATCACGGTGGCTAGGAGATGTTAACTACCTCGCCCGGTGTACAGGAGGTCACGGGTTCGATCATGACTGATTCCTGCTGTATATTTGGAGTTTGCGTGTCTCTCTCTCATCATCATCACGGTGGCTAGGAGATGTTAACTACCTCGCCCAGTGTACAGGAGGTCGTGGGTTCGATTCTGGCTGATTCCTGCTGTATATTTGGAGTTTGCGTGTCTCTCTCCCCGTGGTCGCGTGGATTTTTCTCTGGGTCCTCCAGTTTTTCCCTCCACATTTAGAAACTGCGTGCGTCTAGAGTATTTTAATGCTGCTATTATTTTCCACGCGATGGTGAGCCACTTCGTTGAGCTATCATTTGTGGCCAGATCGCTTCTGAAAAAGAGCTACGTAGCTCATTGGGCTTTGCCTGGTACAAAAAGTTTTGTTTAAATAGTAAAAATCCATAATAGAGGTTTTTGGGTTAGATCGCGTAAATGTGAATGTGTCTTTAAACCCGCCACCACCCAACCCAACCAATTAGTAAGGGTTGTCACGTAAACAAAACATGGCAATGCGTTACTAGTACAGCACACCGGTGGGTTGGAGGGTTCAACGAAACATTTAAATTGAGGTGATCTAAACCAAAAACCTCTATTAAGGAGAATATTGGTCGTGAAAGCCTACGTGTTAAACAGTAAAAAAATTAACCCGTAAAACAAAGCTTTTCACTATAAATCCTTTATATGCGTGGCATCGGTTTTATTTTATTATTCATTTCTGTTTTTCTTGAGTAAGAGTTTCATTTTTATCACATTGGTATTTTAAATTAAATATTAAAAAAAAATTTGTCACGCACAACGAGTCTGTGTGCAAAATGTCAGCTCGATTGGATCACGAGAAGTGGGTTAAAAAACGACCGAAAGATTTGCACGGTCGTAAGCGCGCAAGCAAGCAAGCAAGTGAACTTAATATAAAGGATTTGAAAATCCACCAACCCTCACTGCCTCGACAGTGCTGGATTACAGGCCAAGTGTGACATCACCACCACCGCTCAGAATGACGTGGAAAAAAGGAATGGACGTTAAAATCAGTCTCGTTTTTTCAAACAAGTTTTCATCATTCATATGTATCTCTATAGCTGGAGCTTAAAAAATACTAAATGGGAAATATAGCGTAAACTGTATGGTTTTGTTTTATGTTATATGGGCTATTAATTTGCCCATGACACCTTTATATTTTGTTTATGCTTTTCAGCAGCAGTACAGCACCAAAGTATGCAGACAATGTGAGCTCAGTAGACAAATAAATGTATTCCACTGTATTCCCTAGCCATGAGCTATGAATAAAGAGGAAGCTGAGCGAGGAATGGGGAGGGTGAAGCATTGGAGACTGCAGATGTAAAGGGAAGGGACTGTATTCGGATAATTTCAAAATTAGTAACATTGAGAGTAGCTCAAATGTCCAGCACACCATGGCAAGCACCTCCCCAAAAGAACGTCGGCTTTATTTCTTTGATCCATGAGCCGCTGCGATGAGTGGCTTAATGTGCCCCCCCCCTTCGTGGAAAACATTCTCACAGCGCTGGTGCGACAGGGCGGTGTGGAAAAAAAACCTGCCATTCAAGTTTTCAAGCTTCAAGTTTCATTTATTAGGTATAGCCCTGTGAGCCATGCGGCTCTTGAGTCGGGTGCAACCGCAACAAACTAAATATGAACAAAGAACATCTTAAAGCGACGACGCGCAACAGAAACATCCTGGAAAAACCAGCAAATCTTCCAGAAAAAAAACACTGTATTACAACGCTGTGTGCAAAAATCCCAATATGATGCAAGTCAAACAATAACAACCATAACAATCAAACTGGGTACGCCGCCACCAAAACCCCGCTTTGTTATCTCGCCTTCGTGGCCAATTTTATTGCTTGCTTGCTTGCTTTCATCCTCGCAAGCAGCGGGCACGATCGCAGCCTAAATCAGGTCGCGTTGAGAGAGAGAGAGGCCCATGTCTCAGTGATGTCTTTTTGTCTTATCTTCTTCCCGACGTGCAGTAAACCAGACCTTTGTCAGCTGCCCTCTGACCTGGCCTTGTAACCCATCCTTGATGCTCCTCTCGTGTGCGAGCGGATAGGTACGAGGTATTTTGGTCAACGTATATTTGGAGTGAACATTGTAAACAATGTGCTTGTGTTTCCTCGGGAGAGAGGGAGATCATGTTCAGATTTGTATGCGAATAGGCAAACCATAAATGGACATGCGAAATAAAAGTAACTGTTTTTTTTTATTTGCACTGTGTACTATCTCCTTTGTAAATGATAATGTGAAGTTTTTGACCACATACTTTATTATATATATCGGTTCGTACGATCGGAAAGCGACAAATTGCATCGAATGTATATCAGAAAAATAGTTTGTATTACACAACATTTGTGTCACATCTGGACCACCTGGATCAGACGTTTGGATTTGACCGGATGCGTTCAGGAACCGTCCCACAGTGTCGTATTGTCGTCCTTCCCCCACACCTCCGATTAGCACGCTTGGCCACATATGGTGCGAAAGAAGTTAAACATACATCCGATAACCATTACACATCCTAAAATATACTAAATTTAATTCGCACTTAATCTAATATTGAAATGCGCTTAAATGCACCAACGTACGCACACGCACACATTACGCCAGGCAGAGGGAGACCATGTAAATGTATAATCGCTTAATAACAGTTTGAGAAAATAAGCAAAATTCCTTTTGCAAACAACGCGTTAATGTTTGTGTCAGCGGGAGTTCTCTGCCACAGCAAATTGGTACCTGTGGACAGTGGTGGAATAAAAGCATCATAAAACTAAGCAAAAGCGTAGGGTCCCAAGCGACTTAAAGGGCTGCAGAATCATGACAACATAGGGACCCTTAAAATATCAGCTAGAACTCAGATATTAATGTTCTAATAACAAAACTGTATTAACAATAAAAATGTTTACAACAATGCTGTATTAACAATTATTGTAATTTGTGTATTGCCTTAATTAAGGGGATGCAGTGGTGGCGAGATGTAATATCCCTCACCTGGTACGCAAGAGGCCGTGGGTTCGATCCCAGACCTTGATGATGCATCTTGCATATTTGGAGTCTCTCTCCACGTTGGTGGCTGGATTTTCCGAGTTCCCCCGGTTTTGCCATCCACGTTTAGAAACAACATGCGTTCAGATTATTTGTCTGCTGCTATAAATTCTAAATTCCCACACATGTGCGATGATAAGCCACTTTCATGAGCTATCATTTGTTGCCATGTCGCCTCTGAAAAAGAGCTAACAGATCAATGGGCTTTGCCTGATAAATAATATAGTAATAGTAAGTTAGTCGCAATTGTTTCAGACAACAGTGACATAATTCAGTCCAGCATATGGTAGCTTGTCCGGCATATGTTTTCAGTGCAACGTGACGCACCCAAAAATTATTTCTGCTTAGGGCCCTCAGTGGACTGGCACCACGGCCGCCGGTGCGTGACCTGGCGGGCTTCGTCGCTAAGGTAAAAAATTAAAATAAAATAAAAATCACGACGTTTAGGAGGCAACACAAGCTTCCGTCTTCAGGTGGAACCGTCACAGCACGATAGCTGTATCAAGTGCTGTGACGGTTCCACCTGAAGACGGAAGCTTGTGTTGCCTCCGAAACGTCGTGATTTTTATTGTATTTTTATTTTACTTTTATTAATTTTACTTTTTTACCTACGTGACTTTACCGAAAAAACCTAAGAATATGAATCCTTGCAGTCACGAAAGCTTCAAATCTAGAATTCGTCGCTAAGTTTGCCCACAACACTGTAGCGTTGAGTGACGGTGCCCTGGGACACGCTGCGTTGCGACGTGCATCCCCGCAGCCCAGGGAAGGAAGGATGTCTCTGCCTTCCATGAGAACACGGCTCAGTTAAAGCCAAGGGATGCTTCTGTTGCCGCTGCCGCTGCTGTTGCTGCCATGCCCATGCCTTGAGGGTGGCTTCTGAGGCAATCCGCAGACGTGCGGGTGGCTCTAACAAGCAGGTTTCTGTTATTGGGGTCATCGAAAGAAAAACACACAGACAGAGCCACTCCGTAATTAATTTAATTATTGATGATCATTAATAATAATACAGCCCGAGTCACAAGATGTTTTTTTTCTTTTCAGGATGCTCCTGCGTGGGGGAGATGCTGCTGTGGTGCTACATGGCGAGCACACTGGACTGCCAATGCAAGAGGTGTCCAATATCCTGAGGTGAAAAAAAGAGCTTAATAGCTCATATAATCCCTCCAATTATAAATAAACATTCTGATTCGGATAAATATTCGGAGACGGCAGTTGAAATAATAGGGCACGTTTCTTGAACCCCCTCCACCTCTCTCATTTCCACGCCGCCATTATGAATGGGTGCACCGTAGTCGATTGCCAGATCGTGTGTGGTTTGGTTAGAGAGTGGATGAGTAGGCCAAATAGCCTCTAGTCGGGGGGGGGGGTCTCTAGTGCTCCCCCTCTGATGAGTGCGGTTGGCTAGGTATGATGCGAAAGAAGTTAACATACGTACATATTGGGTTTTTATTTTCATTCATTACGAGCCGTGTTTATTATACAAGTGAGGTAAAACCGGAGCACCCAGAGAAAACCCGCACATACGCGAGGGGGCAACGCTCTATCCCCGGACAAATGGAATCAGGTGGCAGTCAGTACACTCGATTTCCTGCCTTCTCATGGCGAGCCAGGGTGCAGTAAGTACCTCGAGTGGAGGTCATCATTCTGTCAGCAGTGATGTAAGCAGGCAATTGTACTGGGGCGGCAGTTTTTCCACCTTTTTATTGCAATTTGGAATGATTGGAAAATTCCGTCAATAAGTGTTTGGCGTGTGGGAGGGGGCATTGCAGCACCTGGAGCAACGCACGCGGGTGAGGAGGTAACACTCCATACCGCCATCTCCAAGCCCCCGCGGAGTCCCACGCCCGCAAGTTACATGAACACCTTTCGAAATGCAATGATTGCAGTTGAAGCTGAATATTATTTAAAATGACGAGATTGTTTTTTTTTTACGTTATTCTTTACAGTAATTGTTATACGACCGCAAGCGCCTAGTGCTGGAACATCACTTCCCTTCGCATGTGAAACAATGTTGCCTACCGCATGTATTCCCTGTGGGAATTCACCATGTGTTCTCGCCTGAGGTTTCAATTTGTTACATTCTCTATAAACAAACATTTATTTACCTGGGGAAGCATCGCCGATTCTTATGACTTTCATTTATCTTTTTCTTATTCTTCTAAATATCCTATTTCCATCATTGTGTAGTGCCATAGATGGGCCATGCTTACCGGCAGTGGTAGATGAGGTCCATCTGCAAGGGTGCCCTGTACTGCCAAGGGGGGGGGGCTGCGGAGGATCTACAATCCCACACAACGCCACCCCTCGATGGGCAAAGGGGCATAAAAGGAGACCTCCCCAGCCGATCGGGACCAGTCGCAGCTCAAGACCCAAGACCAGCCAGCTTAGGACCCTGGACCCCCTCGCCCCGCTTGTCCTTGTAAGGGCCGGGACGCTGTGCGGGCCAGGGGTGGGACTCTGGGACTCCCGGCTCTACGTCCTTGTAAGGGCGAGTTCCCAGGAAGAGTCTAGACCCGCACCTTGGCTGGGTCGGGTCAGGTAGCCTCCCCTAGGGTAATTGTAGCCGGAGGACCCGAGAGCGTAGCCAGTATCAGGCACACTAGGTGTAGGCTGTGTCCCTAGGCTGTGTCCCTAGGCTGTGTCCCTAGGCTGTGTCCCTAGGCTGTGTCCCTAGGTTGTGTCCCTAGGCTGTGTCCCTAGGCTGTGTCCCTAGGCTGTGTCCCTAGGCTGTGTCCCTAGGCTGTGTCCCTAGGCTGTACCAGAGTATCAGGACTGTTAGAGTGTGGTATCGTAATAAAGAAGTTACCTCTAAAAGTGTCTCCGGAACCCACCACAATTGCACCATCACAACGCATCACACCAAATAAGGTGAAGAGGTTTGATCTTGTGTCATCTTCAGGTGACTCGACCTCGTTTCTGGAATCACTCGGGCCTCCCCATTGCCTCTAAATTCAATGCCGACCGTAGCAGCGTTTGCAGAAAAATTTACGAATAGGCATCGATGTCAAGGCTTGTAAATGGTTTGATGGACTGCATTAATGTTTCCCAACTGCCAACGCCAATTTGTTCGCTTATTTTTGGTTTAAATCACAGTCTGTGCGATGTTCTCAATTACCTCCACTTGCCTCATCTAATTCACTCTCATTTCCTCAAGTTACACCAAAGAACAGCTGCGGAATATAATTTTTTTACAGGACTCGTGAAAAATACTTCAAGCAGCCTTTAGAGGGGTTCATACTGTCCCGCGCAGTCTGCTAAGACGTTAATTATGACATGACAGTAACTCCGAAGTTGTTAAGTTGTAATTTCTGGAATTTAGCCAAATTCAAAACGATTGTTACATTGATGATTTGAAGCTTTCGTGACTGCAGGAATCCATACTCTTTGGTTTTTGCAGTAAAGTCATGTATGTATACAATACAATAAATCACGACGTTTCGGGCACAACACAAGCGTCCATCATCAGGTGGGAAAGAATTTTATGCCTACGTGACTTTACCGTAAAAAACAATACTTTTTCTTAAGACTTTTTCACAAGACATCTACGTTGAACCGGTGGCCTCTGGGTTGTGAACGCATAACGTATTGTTATACCACGGCAGCGCAACGCATTAAGTTCAAGAATTAAATAAATTGTCTTTTTTTTCTTCCTGTCGCGATTGTACATTTTGGTTCGCCAAATCAGCCTAAATGTAAAATGTGCGTACCTTTTGCACAATTTCAATAAAACTCCGATTCTCACGTAACATAACTCGGTAAACATAGAATATTGGCCCAACGTTGACATGTGGACCAATGTTGGCTAACGTTGGCACGACTTTCCATGTTAAATGGGCATGGCGGCACTGTGCTGGGCCCTACGCCACCAAATGTCCCTTTGGTCCACTCGCAAATTCCCTCTTCTTCGCGGTAAAAGTCGTACACATTGCGTAAGTGGATTGTGCATTTGTTTTAGTCGTAAAAGTGAAGGGTGTTATTATGTTAGCTGCGCTTTAACCCGTGTGCAGAGGAGAGAAATGCGCGGTGCGCACTGTTAAGCGGGTGCAACGGAGGGCAAACAGGTGGGCGCGTTGCAACGTGAGGTTTGCAACACGAGGTTTACAACATGAGGTTTACAACACGAGGTTTACAACATGAGGTTTGCACAGACAAACCGACAGTAGTTAAGGCGATAAGCGGGTGCAACTGAGGTCGAACAGGTGGGTATGCTGCGACCGGAGGTTGGCGCCTAGGAAACGGGAGATGGGGGGTGATGATAAGGGATTAATGGGACAAATGGTGCCGGCCTTGTGGCAGCTTAAGTAAAAGCACGTGAGGACTCGGGATGAGCAGGGGGATATAAGCGGGAGTGCGCGTGAGCGAGGGGAGTGGTTGCCGGCGAACCAAGAGTGAAGACATCTCGCCGCTGCTGCTCCATCCGTCAATGGGACCTCAACCCTCACGCCGTCGCCGGGTGGATGTTGGCTGAATCCCCCGCCCAGGACAGACGGGTGAGCGGGTCTGAGGGAGTGCAGGTGAGGGCAGCGGTGGAGATGTAGAGCTGCTGTGGGTGAAGACGCTGTGTGCAGATACGCTGAGTGTGGAGACGCTGAGAGACGCTGAGTGTGGAGACGCTGTGTGTGGAGTCGCTGTGTGTGGAGACGCTGTGTGTGGAGACGCTGTGTGTGGAGACGCTGTGTGCGGAGACGCTGTGTGTGGAGACGCTGTGTGCGGAGACACTGTGTGTGGAGATGCTGAGTGTGAAGACGCTGAGTGTGAAGACGCTGAGTGTGAAGACGCTGTGTACAGAATCGCTGAGAGCAAAGCTGCTGAGTGCAGGATAATTGAGGTGCAGAATAGATAAGAGCGGGGAGAAGTGAAGTATATGTGACCATACAGATAGTTATAGGGGTGCCTATAACTGGCACAAGAACAGATGAATAAAGTGTAAGCAGGTGACTTGTTACAACGTGTCGGTGTGAGTATTTTTTTAAGACACTACAGGTGTATGCCGTCGCAACGCGCATTAGCAATTCGGTTTAGCAGTTTGAGTGCGTGTTAAGAACATCGCCTTTAACACAAGAGAAAGCATTTTCGCGACACTGCATTTTCATAAATAGTATAGTGTGATCCATTCCATTTACCCGCTTCAAAATACGGTGTTTTTTCAGAGAAGCTATAATCTTCCCAAAGAGGAACTCAGTGCGATGGGAACACCGAGCCAAGCAGCGTCGCCTGTCACATGTGCCATTGAAACACGAGACCATTGCTTGCAATTTTGCAAATTACCGTGACGTGAGAAGAGCCGATTAAATTTTACTAACTGCACTTTCCGACATCATTGATTGTTTAGTGTATACTTCGTGCGACACCAGATGCGCTTCTTTTCGAACACCCAGTATTTACCCTCTAACCGGCCGCCCCATTATTGACGGAACCACCCCTCCAGTTTAATTGGTTTACCAGCACTTAACTCGGATCACTCAGTCACTTCATTGTCTCCACACCAGGTGTGCTTCCTTGCTTCAGTCAATGCAAATCCTAGTAAGACCCAGAGAGATCTGTCCTTAAAGAGCCCATTTGTACTCAAAATGGCCTACAGGAATATAATGACAACTCATCATCAAGGTTCTTTTTTTTATTATCGTAATAGCATATCATTACTTGAGTGTATCACCATGTATGACCGCGTACATTTTATGTACGCCCAGGCAGCCACACATTATGCAGTAAAACACTTGCACAAAGTGTTATTTGTTAAATTACATCCTAGATTGTTGAGCTCTACTAAAAGAAGCGGTACAGTTAGCCGCTGACAACAGTCATAATAACAGCCTGGTGTTCAGGATACTTTTAATAATGGATATAATCTCTGCTTAATATCCCGTGCAAAATGAAGGTGGGGGGAGGGGGGGGAGCAGAGGAAATCCCATTAACTGCTTCAAATCATATTAAGCAGAAACTTTAACCCACGTAATAATGATGCTGGGTTTTTTTACGAAAACTTGTTTCGTTGTTTGTGCTTTTTGTTTTGGTGACATTTCTGAATTTGTTTATTAATTTTTAAAAAAATTGCTTGGTAGTAGTGGGGTTTTCATTTGATTGGTAGTGGCCGTATACGAGATTTGGTCCTCATATATAATTAATGTACAGCGTTGTAGGATGCTATTAGCATGAATGACGCTATGTAAAATGAAAGTAGCATTACGTGTTATTAGATGTTCACGGTTGTATATGTGTGATTTACAATAAAATTCTACGTTTGAACACACTGCAAAAACGTTGGTGACACAAGGAATACACTGCATCCTTATTGTAATACATGCATATATATTTATCCTTTAATCGGTGATGTTTCATCTGCTATGACGTATTGATCAGAAGCATGAAGACGGATGCATGACATGGAACGAGAGCCCACGAGTGTACAGAGAAGAACTGCCTTTGTGTGTAGTTTATTGTCCTTCCCCCGCACCTACGATTAACACGGTTGGCTACGTACGGTGCGAAATAGTTCAAAATTCATACATACATAGGAGAACGGAGAGTCGTGTGCTCAGAATAGCAACGGGAGACAAACACGTGGAGCAAAAGGGATGAGAGAACTTGCCCAGATTAGGGGCACCTTGCTGGCCATCAAGAAAATAAAACGGGTTTTGGGAAGGACCCGTCAAAAGAAGGGACACTCAACGATGGCTGAAACGTCACAGAGTGATGGTTCCTTTGCCTCTCAGACTCATGGTGCTTACTCAATATCTGTTGCCTACAAATTAAATTTCAAGGCGCAAAAATTAAAACCAATAATTTGTGCTCAGTGAAAGAATTAGGATACGTACAGTATGTTGAATTTCTTTCGCACCGTACGTAGCCAACCGTGGTAATCGGAGGTGCGGTGGAAGGACAACTAACTAAACACAAAACGCAGGATGCATGTATGTTTATATTTTGTACGTTTCAAGTTTCATTTATTAGGTATAGCCCTGTGAGCCATTCGGCTCTTGAATCGGGTGCAACCGCAACAAACAAAAAACTAAAACATGAACAAGAAAACATCTTAAAGTGACTATGTGGCTAAGTGCAAACAGAAAATCCAGGAAAAAAAATGCAAAAATTCCAGAAAAAGCACCGTACACCAACGCTGTGTGCAAAAATCCCGGTGGGATGCAAGTCAAACAACAACAACCACAAGACAACTTAGATTAAGGCCGTCAGTCTAACTCCGTACTACAACCAACAAACATGGCCAAACCAAAAAACTTTTCGAAATCACCAAAATAAAGCCATAAAAGCAACGTACTTAAACAACAGACCTGTAGAAGCATCAACGCACCAACGGTATGCGACTTGAGCACTGCCTCACGCATGCTTGGTATGCACAACGCTGCACCATCTGCAGTGTACACACCACACGCTTATGCATAGTTAATGTGAAAGTTGAAATATTTAAATGTATCCAGGCATGTAATTTAACGCCGTTAGTTCATTTACGAAGGGATTTTACATCATTTGGCGAGAAGTCGATTTCTCGCCGCCAAAGTTGTCGTTTTAGGATTAACTACGTTTTTTTTCAGAGAAGAAAAATAAATCACACCTCAACTTTAAATTGACTGCTGGTTAAATAAACGGCATCAATGCAACTCTTTCTAAATGCAATCGTCTGTATATTTTTACACTTTGTAAAGCATTCTGAGAGGCAAACCGTTATCAGGAAATAAATAAATGTGTCGTTAAACCCACCAGCATCCAATACAGCCAATTAGTAAGGTTTGTCACATAAACAAAACATGGCAATTCGCTACTAGTTCAGCACAGAGTAAAACCACAATATTTACAATTTGAGTACGACGTTTCTCCAGTAATTACAACTAGCATCATCAGGCGGACAAGTCTGGCTGATGGCTTAGACGACGTACGTATAAATGTATCGTTAACATAGCATGATGCTGGGTGTAATTGCCAGCAAAGCACCATACTCGAATTGTAAATGTTGTGGATTTGCTCTCCAACACACCGGTGTGCTGAAGTAGTAACTAAATGTTTTGTTCACGTGACAAACCTTACGAATTGGCTGTGTTGGGTGGTGGCAGGTTTAACGACGCATATATATTTAAGCAATCTAACCCAAAAACCTATATTATGGATGACATTGATTGCAAAAGCCTCGTACGTGTTAAATTGGTCTAACGGCTCTTCGCGAGTTCGAATCGCCGCGCTCGACTCTCATTGGCGAGGGACTGTCACAGGGGGAGGAGCCGACGTAGGATTTGAGGGTGGAAAGCCACTCACATCGGATTGGTTGCCGGGGGGGGAGGGGGACTTGAATGATAATGAGAGGAATCGGTTGGGAGACCGTGATGGGAAATGAATGGCGATTGGTGGAGAGTCATGGAAAGTTCCAGAAAGGATGGGGAAGAGGATAAAAGAAGGGTTTAGAAGTGGGGCTCGAGATGAGCCTGAACGGGGTGACTCTCTGATGTGTGACAACGCGCTGCGCGGAAGACGCTAGGAAGAAAAAGTTCAACGACCCACCTGAGCTGGAGCTCCTTCACACACTGATGAGAAAGGACAAAAAAACAAATATAGGAATAGGATTTTACCCTTTCTGGCAATAAAACAGGAGGTGTTGAGATGTTCAAACACCAAATAGATACCGATTGTAAGACATCAAGTCTGCATTAACCACACGTACTTGTGGCAAAACATGCAAACAAACATGCTCTAATAATATCTGCATTGTCTTTGAAAGTCATTGTCCTACTACATTTATTGGGAAAAAGGTCCCATAGATCATTTGCACACTAACAACATAAGCAGTTGACATGCTGTTCATCTGAGTAAAAATCCTGGCCATAACAAACATAAGTGGCCACTGATGTCTGACCTGGTCCTGGGGCCCTGCCTTTAGTGACTCACGCTGACCAGCACGGTGAAGTATGGTCAAAGAAATCAACCCCCTGACCGACATGGCGTGGGGTGGTCTTCGTCCAGAAACAAATTGACAAAGAGCTATAAAGTATAATCGTGTGTTACTTAAGTCTAATTTAGAGATGCTGAGACAACGAAAAGCCCCCTCCTTTTGTGTTTATTGGTTTGGTAATATTCATATGGATATAGGACCTAATGATATCCACTATTAGCAAGTTGGATTTCATTTACTTGCCGATGGAAATTTAACATCTCTCTTTTATCACGTGATCGTGATATGTAGCCATGAGCAACAGCTACAACTAAATACTGTCACCATCAACGTAAGCGTGTGATTGGATACAGTCCTTTTTTAAATCCTTGATATTAAGGTTACTTGCTTGCTTGCGCGCTTACGACCGTGCAAATCTTGCGGTCGTTTTTTAACCCACTTCCCGTGATCCAATCGAGCTGACATTATGCACACAGACTCGTTGTGCGTGACAATTTATTTTCCATAACTTTACACTTTTTAGGATTTTTTTTTTTATATTTAATTACCAATTGCTTAATGGTGGCAGGCAATCATCTGACCCATAGGTGGCAGCCATCTCAAGCCAGAGGACGAGAGGACTCTAGCCGCCACGCATATAAAGGATTTATAGTGAAAAACTTTGTTTTTATGGGTTAATTTTTCTTGTTACATTTACCCGGATAGTTTTGGGGAATTGCATCCAAGAGATGGCACAGACGTGACAGGAGTGGGCATTGATACTGGAGCTGAGACACAGAAGTCCCATGACCACAGCATCCGATTAGTACGGTTGGCTACGTACGGTGGGAAAGAAGTTGAACATACATATATACATATGTAACGGATTCGATCGAGGCGCACACTAGAACTTGGAGGCAACACGTTTTATTAACTAACATCACATAAACTCTTAATACTAACGGGATAACGACATAGGGTGGTAATCCACTGTTCCTATACTTAACTATATACACTTGGGGGAGATGGATATTTACACTCTGGATGAGACAACTACTAAATCGGACCAGGACAGCCAACACGCTGCCTGGTCCACGTGCGCAACGCCCGGAGACCAAAGACCACGACCACGAAGGTTTCTTCCCCGCCAGGACCAACCTCGGTCCACCCCCCCCCCCCCGGGGCTCGCGCTTGGCCACGCCCCTTTTCCAGATCCTTCGTGAGGGTTCAGGACTCACATCACGTGTCCCTCTCACCCTCGTCCTCGTTACCACCTCATCCGGTCACATGGGCCCTCGTGTTTACCCAGCCTCTCCCCTGGTATAACCCATCAGGTGCCAGGGAGAGGCTCCGCCCATACAGTGCGACTCACACGGTACTGTCGCTACACTATAGTGCCGTTATCAATGACACTACACATACATGGGTAGGCTCTAATTTTGTCATGGTGATGGTGGAAAATTCCAAAGTTTGTGAATTGTAATCTCCTTCTCTGAGTTGTGTTTTACATGTCTAAACTAGCATACTGGGTGATAAGTGGATCTCTCGCAGGACAGTGCAAAAAAAAGCAATAAAACAAAGTTGTCCATCTTCGAGATTGACTGCGTTGCCAAAGATATTGGGAACACATGAGAAAAGAGATAAAAGAAAGAATGTCGATATCTCGAAGGAACTGAGGATAGGCAAACATTGAAGGCATTGTGGAGCAGTGACGCCCGTCATACTGAGCACATGCAATCTGGATAAGCAGTGAGAGGTTCCCACGTACACTATGGGCTCGTAGCACTGATGCGACAAGGGCACGAGGATGGCTGAGTAAGATGTGGGTGTACGACAGCGTAGAGGACAGAGCAGAGATTGGGGTTCACACTCACAGAGGTCAGATAAACAGACAGACTCACCAGGATCAGACTCATCAAGAGCAGAAAGACAGACTCACCAGAGGACAGATAGACAGACATACTCACCAGGATCAGGCAGACTCACCAGGGTCGAGCAGGTGGAGAGTCAGACTTGCCAAAGACAGAGATAGACTCATCAAGGACACAAATATAGATAGACTTACCAGTTACAGATAGATTAACCAGCGACACACTAGGGTGGAGGTTGATAATTATATTATAGATGGTCTACTGGCATGTGCCAAATCTTCGGGTTTTGCCTTCGGCATTGTGGGAAAAATCCATCTATCAGTGAGCATGCCCTCCTTACATAGGCATTGCATATATTTTCCCACACGCCTCATTTGCAGCCATTAAATATTTCATTGCACTTTTTTTTATCGTGGGCAGATCACAATGTGCTCTAGCCTTGGTTCTGTTGAGGTAATTTGAATGCGGCGTGCATATTCCCCACTAGAGGGTAGAGCCAGGCTTGCTTGCAAACAAGGTAGTGTACATTTATTTGTATACTAGCAGGAAGCACCCAGCATTGTCCGGGCGAAAAAGACACACTCACACACATCGACTCACACACGCACATAGAGCCACACACACATTCACTTACACGCAGACATATCGACGTACACACACATACAGCGACTCACACACACACATAGACTGACACACATGGACTTACACACATGGACTTACGCACACACACATCGACGCACACACACACATCGACTTACACACATACATCGACCCACACACACATCGACTTGCACACACAGACACACTGTGAGTCAAAAACACACATCGACCTCCACAACAACAACAACAACCGCCATTCGCCACTAAGTGGCAGTGACGTCACCACGACGCTTGTGCCAGGCCATGTGCACCTTGAGGCCACGTGAAGTGTCGAACGCCCGCTGGCAGGAGGTCACGGGGCAGACCCAGGTGCCACAGATCGACTGACTGAGATGACTGGCTGATGCACCACCTGTGCCCCCTACTGTGCCAACTTGCTGTGCTTTAGCCACCCGGTGCTCCGCTCCTTGTTGTGTCGCTCCTCCACCCTCTGTTGTTGTTGGAGGGCGACTGCCTCCAATTGCCCAGTAGCGTCCTTCACGAGCCTCCTCTATAAAGGCCGATCTTGACACCGCTGGTACCAGTCATCGGCAAGTCCATTCAGCTCCACGCCCTCCT
Organism: Lampetra planeri; assembly: GCF_965212315.1. Classification (NCBI taxonomy): domain Eukaryota; kingdom Metazoa; phylum Chordata; class Hyperoartia; order Petromyzontiformes; family Petromyzontidae; genus Lampetra; species Lampetra planeri. Next base: position 7,078,597 of record NC_136150.1, read on the forward strand.
GTACCACATCACCCCATCTTTTCTCTAGCCCATGATGCGCCCGTTTAGCCCCCTCTATCCGGCCAAACAAAAGTTGTTTAGGCACGCGGTGGCTGGGCATGCGGGCTACATGACCCAGCCAACGCAGCCTTGCCTGCCGGAGGAGCTCACCGATGGGACTTTGCCCAGATCTTTCAAGGATTTGTGAGCTCCTCACACAATCCAGTCTGGTTAAACCCAGGATGAATCATAGGCAAGCCAGCCTAAATGTTTCTGACCGGCAAAGATGCTCCATTAGGGGGGTCCACGTTTCGCAAGCGTAGAGAAGGGAGGGAATGACCGTGGCCAAGAAGACCTGAAGCTTCATGCGGAGCGACAGACCTGGAAGCTTCCACACAGCGTTACGCCACCGATGAAAAGACATTGCCGCTCGACTGATTCGGAGTGAGACCTCTGCTGTTAAGCCGGAGCCGGTCATGAGCACACTGCCCAGGTATGAGAAACTCTCCACTCTCTCCGCAACTGCCCCATAATCGATTGGGAGTTGTGGGGGTGGAGTGTCCAATGGTACAACATATCCAGGCAGGTGCTTAGTTTTGGTGGGGCTGATGGTAAGGCCCCACCTCTTAGTGGCACGCTCCAGTTTCACACACATATGGACTTACACACACACACATCGACTGACACATACACACATCGAATCACGTACACACAGCGACTTGCACACACACACATCGACTTATACACATGCACACGGGCGTACACACACACATTGACGCACACACAAACACTTCGACTTACATACACACATATATGGACTAACACACACATATCGACTAAGACACACACACATGGACTTCCAAACACACATGGACCCACGCACACACATCAACTTACACACACATCGACTCACACACATACATAGACTCACACACACATGGACCTACACACACACACATATGGACTTGCACACACAGACATATCGACTAACACACACCCATCGACTCACACACACATATATCGACGCACACACACATCGACTTACGCACACACAGAGACACATTGACTTATCGACTAACACACACATATCGACTTACACACTCACATATCGATGCACACACACACATAGACTCACACACACATGGAATTGCACACACATAAACATATGGACTTACGCACACACATATCGACTAATCACACGTATACTTACACACGCACATATCAACGTACAGACACACAGCGACTCACACACACATCAACTTACACACACACACATGGACTTAAACACACACATACATAGAGTCACACACACATGGACCTACACACGCACATATTTGGACTTACACAAACACACATATTGACAAACACACACACACATGGACTCACACACACATATCGATGTACACACACACACACATCAACTGACACACATCGACCAACACACATACACATCGACTAACACACACAAACATCGAATCACACACACACATCGACTGACACACACATCGACTTACACACACACATCGACGCAGACACGCACATGGACTCACACACACACAAGGACTTAGACACAATAACAGATTAATATTCACCAAGTAAATTTAGAAATATCAGTTGTCAGCACACAAACAAAAAAATAGTAATATTTCCAAGGTGATTATTCAAATAATATCTTTCTATGTACGTGAGTTTAGCGAAAGAAGCAAGAAATAGCAAGATTAGTTGTCTGCACACAAACATTATAAATGTAACATTTGCAAGGTGATTTTTGAAATCATACGTTTCTTCAACTTTTTTGTATAATAATAGTTTTCTATGTACGTGAGTTTAGCGAAAGAAGCAATAAAAAAATACTTAACATTGAGACACACACACTGTGTGTCTCTGTGTTGTCTCTCTCTCTGCTTGCGTGTCTGTCTCTGTGTCTCCGTGTCTGTGTCTTGTCTCTCTCTCAAATTTCACACTCAACTTGTAATTTAGCAATCTTTGGAAGAACGTAATAAACCGGGCTATGCGTTAATTGTGTGTTGACCGACTCTCTGTGTTGCATTACATTTCCAAATTTTACGAAGTTTGTTTTATTAAGTTTGTTTTCTCTGTGTGTGTGTGTCTCTCTAGTAATTCCTGCAGTCACAAAAGCTTCAAATCTCTCATTGACATGCTAATTTCTCTACCCCCCCCCCCCTCTCTCTCTGCCCCCCTCTCTCTCTATGTAAGGCCTCGACACAGAGGCGTTGTTTCTCTGTGTGTCTCTGTGTGTGTCTCTGTGTTGTCTCTCTCTGCTTGTGTGTCTGTCTACGTGTCTCAGTGTCTGTTTTGTCTCTCTCAAATTTAGCAATCTTTGGAAGAACGTAATCAACCAGGTAGGGTGTTGACTGTTATATTAGCCGACTCTCTTGCGTTGTATTGCATTATATTTCTAAATTAACTAGGTTTATTTTCTCATTCATTCGTACCTGATGATGATTGCTTGTGTTGCAATCGAAACGTCGTATTCTGTTATTTAATTTATTTTCTTTCTACGTGACTTTACCGAAAGAACCAACAAGTGTGTCGTTATTGTTTATTGCCATAAAGGGGGGGAAAACCCCATTATCATAATTTAATACTGGCAAAGGAGGTCTCGTGATAAACCACTGTTGTGTTCCCACGTCTCGTTTGGGCGGCAGTGTCCTTTTCAGCTGAAATATTGAACACCCCATTGCGGTCCATGTGCACATTGCCACTTTATGAGTTTCCACGTGCAAAAGTATGCGAAGTATTTCCATGGAATATTTCAAGTGGCAGCAGATTAAATCTATATTGTTTTAAGACTGATGTGATCAGGTGTGGCTCAGCGATCACAGTGCTGAGCTTGGGTTCAAAACCAGTGAATACCACAGGTTCTCAAGTGTAGTGAGTTTGCATCCTCAGCCTGGTCACCAATAACCGTACGAAAAAAAAGAAAACAGTCCAATCACAGCACGCGGCAGATGCCTGCGCAGCGCGACTCACGACCTCCTCTTGATACCAAGATCCAGGATGGTCACGTCTATGCGCCGCTTCTCGGTGGCAGCCCCAACAGTCTGGAACGATATCCCTCTGCACATTCGCAGCATCACCTCAATCGCCCCCTTCAAGAGAGACTTAAAGACTCACCTCTACAATCATGCTTTCGAGCGACTCTGAGCTTGGCTCCGCGCCTCTGAGTTGCGGCCAATACGTCTGCAAATTTGCGCGCGTTACAAATTGAACTATTATTATTATTCAATTTGATTCAGCACCTAATCTGGGTAAATCGCAGATTTGAGAATTAAAAATATTGTCTTCGTTGTCAAGTGACGAACATCACACTCGTAATTGCGGAGCAGGTGAGATAGTTATTTCCTCTGCTGATGTGACCCGAACCAGTTGAAATAATCTCAGAGGTAGCTCTGTCATATCCACTTCCTTCGGCATGTTCTCTAACATGAAGGGTCGCGTGGCTCTGCGAGAGTCATATAAACGGCGTGTTATCACAATATCGAAAGCGCAAGACTTGGTTACGTAAACACGAGTTGTTATATAGTCTTCTAAATATGATAGATACAGTATGTTCAGAATCTGTTTTGTTGATGCTATGTCCTCACGTGCTTATACAATGTCATCAGCAGCATGTTGCGTCTTATATTTAATAACACACAGGCATTCCATTCTACGATTAACATTTGAAACGCTGCTAATCCCAATGCGTTTCATCACTGCTATACGAACATTATTCATCCCGATGTATTGGCTGCCTTCATTTGGCACAAAAAAATCAAGCAGGCACATTTTATACATATGTATAGCGCTAGCTTCTTGCTGACAATACCAAAGAACAATGTTTGCGTTGGAATGTTGAGGCTGAGTACAAACTTGCCTTTCCAATGCGCCCCCCACCCTCCTCCTCCCACCACACGCCCCTCCACGCGCCTGGTTGTCAGTGTTATGAGAGTAAACAGCCCCCCCCACGCCCTCTGTTTTCACTTGAAACTGTTTAGCCCCCACCATAAACAAAGGGGGCAGTGAGTGAGTTGCCCTTTTTTCAGAGGTCGCCAGCCTTGGCTAAAAGGAAACGAGGCACGGGACCGGCCCGAGTCACGTGGTGGTGCGGGTCACGCGGCAAGACGGAGTGGGGGCGCGTGACTGATACACATTTAAAACTAAACTAAGCTTCTAAACTTTTTTAAAATTATTATACTAGTTCATAAAACGTTTCTTCTCCGGTCAACATTTTTCTATAAGTATAATAATGAACCTGATATGATTTTTTTTTTAAATTGTATCTACGATTAAACAGTAATTACTCCAAAAAGTGTTTTTCCGCAAAAAAAGACAAAAAATGTTGACGACTTGATTCAACTTGTTATATATAAAGACGTACCCATCGGAAACCAATCAGTTTGAAGATTCCGTTCTTTTATTAGAAAGAACAACATTTATTACTTTAATACTCCATGAGGGCAAGTGCCTATCGTTTACCGTTTTCGAATTATTCGATTTGAACATCTTAAAATGCATATTTTTTTCGTTAAACCCCCCTTCAATCTGATTTCTCTCAAAATAATTAAAAGACAAAACAATGGTTATCGCTTTAATTGTATTTGCTGTTTAACGCTCTATCAAACGAAAAAAAACGCAATATATTATTTTGAACGGTTTCTGAATGACACCACGCACAAACATGTTTTCGTGCCACATAGGTGGTCCTAAAAGCCACCTATGTACCAAATGTCAGCTTTCTACCTTGTGGGGAAGAACATTTTAGGTGTTTGTGACATACAGATTCAGGTCTTTATTTACATAGATTATTCAGCTACTGAACTATGTTTTTTTTTACTAGATAAGGACCACCGAGCAGCACTTCTCTTTGTGTCAGCGAATAAGCCAGGGGTTCTTTTCACACAGTGGGTCTTGTTGTCTGGAAAATATCCACTGAAGGGCAGAGAGCATTTGGCCAATAACACCCGCAGTGTCCAATTGCACATGCCCCCGGTGACGGCAATGATGGTTACATGTTGAAATGGAGCACGGTGTGATTACAGTAAAGCTGACGATCGTGGAGTTTCAAACCAAACGAGCAAGAGAAATTTGTATTTCTTTGGTGCAATGAAATCACGTTAAATGAATCATAGCGGGACATCTGTGTGGTGTTAAAGAGCTTCATGGCTCATCGGATTCCTCCAGTGTAAATACATTCTGGTGATGTTCGATCGCCTTCATTTGTGAACGTATCGCACAGATGCAAAATCGGCACACCGATCGGAGGCGGTCGTGAAACGGTGAAGTGTTTGGTCAAAGTCAAACAACCCCCATGCCCAACGGAGGGGGCGGAGGAGGGTGGCAATTAAAAAGTTGAACGAATTCTCATAAGCATCTGATTCTAGTTGGGTTACTTTTTTCTTTAAGGTTCGTGTCACAGCGTGGCGCGTTGTGATACGTGCCAACTACTACTACAAAACCAATCCATCACATACCCACGAGGTAAAAAAAAAAGCGTGCGATAACATACTGTCGGACTAAATCACAGCAAGCAAGCAGTGCCTGTTCCGTAGCCCAGACATACGCGTGTATGTGCTACACGCAAAGCCACACTTTTATAAACCGCTCAGATGACATTATAATCCGGAAAACGGTGCACACGCATACGCCGCTTTTGTTACTCGAATGAGATAAATCTTAACTGATTCGTTGTCTGCAAAAAAAATATATATCGCTTTTTAGTCTTGATTGTTCTCAGAGTCAAACAGTTACCATTACCTCCCCCCTGCTTGGTTTGCAGCTCAATTGGAACGTTGTGCGATACTTAAGAAATATCCTGACTGCACCTCGAGTTGTACCGTGAATAGTGTTTGTGACCTTTTTGCGATGGCTCTGCACTGCTGAAACAAAAAAAAATGACTTTTGACTTCAAACTTTCGTGACTGCAGGATTTCATATTATTTGGTTCTTTCGGTAAAGTCACGTATGTAGAAAAATTATAATAATAAAGTTAATAAAAAATAAAAAAAATATCATTTTTATATCTACGTGACTTTACCGAAAGAACCAAAGAATATAAAAAAAAACAGTGACTGTCCCGAAGTCAGTCCAATTCACCCCTTATCATGGCATTAGGCTGATTGAGATTGCATTGTATAAATGTATGCCCATACTGTATCTTTGACGACCATAGTAGTTGTTTTTCTTTACATCGATTTTGGTACAAGAACATGCATACTATTTTTGGAAAGTTTTTCCAACAGAAGATCGCACACAATGGACAACAAAAAGTAACAAAAACAAAGACAGGGCATGTCTGTAAATGGTACGTCTGCAGACAATTTAATGACACATTTCACGCTGAAGAAATGCTTCACCAAAATCAGCAAAACAAACTGCTAATAACGTATCTGCACACACATGGGTGACGGAGACATGTTAATCAGTAGTACCCTTCTAGCAATGAGGTTTGGCACAACGCTCATAGAGTCATGCGTCTGTCACCTCGAGCCAAAACCATTGCGGTGTTCCGTAGCAATGTGTTCCAAAGAAAAGTATCATTGGACTGGATCAATGCCTATAACAGCAGCCATATTCTGTAGAAATGTGTTATTGTCATAACTGTCCTGCAACAGGTAATGTATACAATTCTCCGGCCAACAGAACATGCAGTTGACCTGTCAAAATATTTTTTTTGGACAGCTTTTGTAATAAAAAAAAATATATATATTTTTTGGCACTTGACCTGGCATGCGATGTGGAATATGGCGTGTTGGTGGCCGAACAGAACTGATTGGAGCATAGCGTTTTGTTTAGCATTGCCATTCTAAGCTCTTGCCCAAAATATAATGAGGCCTTATGAATGCATTTTCTTCTCAGGATCACAAATCATCCCATACATTCTATAATAATTCCAGGCCGGTGGGCAAAATCACTTAACCGAAAAAGGTCACGTGACTGAAAACAAAGACACCCCATATAGCCTTAACAGACTGTTGGGGCAAGTGCTGTTAACGAGCACCTATGAAGGCCGGCACGGCACACGAGGTGGTGGGTGGCCAACACCACGCCCGGCCGCCTTTGTCTCCCTAGTTGCGATGTTTACACACCGCACTAGGTACTAATTTGAGGCTGAGTCGACCTAGGGGAGGCCCAGAACCGGTTCAGATAATTGTTACTGGTGTTGGCCGCCAGGTTCATAGCGCAGCACGCTAACCGCTACGCTACCGCTCCCATGCTCACCATCCACTAACAATTAAAAGCACCCCGGACCAATATCTCACCTGAAATACTCCGATCATGGAAATAACGTACTCCACAAATGATGTTGACGTATGGCAGAGGCTGGCGCTGCCAATGACTCCGCTGTGGTGAAACTCGCCAGCCAGACGTTTTGGCAGGGGTGGCCTCTCACACAAGTTTGATGGGTTTACTCAAAAATGAAGAGCACATGTCCCGCTCTATAAAAAATATAAACTGGGCTATGTGTCACCAGAATGGCCAGTCCATTGCTAATCTCGAAAGCTATATAGATTGTCAACTTATGTTGTTGTTTAACACAAACAAAAAATTATACCAGTGACTTACAAATAACCCTCAGACAAAATGAATGCAAAACAAATGTGCAAGCCGCACATTTTAAAGAAATCAAACATTTGTATTAATTCAAGGGCATGTAAAGGGCATTTTTGTTGTCAAACCAACACCCAGCACCAGTGAGATGTATTATGTATTGGATGCTTCTGTGTTTTGCTGATTTTACAACATTTTAAACACATTTTCCACAACACTATCATATTACAATACTTTTGAGGTCCGTCTCCCCCCCCCCCCACATAACACTATCAGATCACTTGCTGGATCGCACACACGCATGTGTGGGTGCAATGAGTGTTTTTTGGATGCACGAGTTGGAAAAATGTAAAATCCGTTTGACTGCAAAGTGTCCAGGAGATGGTGGAACAGCGAATGGGTTCGTCGAAGCGGTCATTGCGTACATTTTGGGTTTTCGTCCGCGAACTACAAGTTAAAACGGAACTTTTTTTAAAATTATACCAGGTAAGCTATATAGCTCTTTTTCAGAAGTGACCTGGTCATCGCATATGATAGCTAAACGAAGTGGCTTATCAACGTCACGTGGAAATGTATAGCAGCCAAATACTCTAAACACCTTTCCATATGTGGAGGGAAAAAACCGGAGGACCCGGAGGAAAAAAAAAACATGCAACCACAGGGAGAGAGACACGCAAACTCAAAATATACAGGCGTCAGGGTCGGGATCGTACCCATGACTTCCCGTAGACAAGGCGAGGTAGTTAACATCTCGCCTCCATGACGTCCTAACATTTAGCCCCAATATTCCGATGCAGACCTCCTATGAAGCAGTCTTAAGACTCGGCCTGGATTTCCTCGATAAAATATCCATCGTAATGCTCAAGGGAAGCCCATTGAAACTGAACAATTAACCTCACAGCGAATTCATGATTGTATTCTAATACTAACCTTTTGCCCGTCCTAGGACGAAGCTGTAATATTCACGTAAAGAAACGTCTGCGTAGAGTTATTTGTTTTAGTAACTTTGATTAAAGATACGTCAAATTTAAAGCGAATTTGCGTAAAAAAAATGTCGGGGGGGGGGGGCTCTTTTACAGTGACGTCACGTACGGATGTAGCAGTGTGCTGCGTAGATTAATTTTTGACCGTCACTTTGTGAAAAAAATATCTTTCCACTCGACCTTCTTTCGCGTGAGTGTAAAAAATCCACCCGCTCATGATTATTGTATTATTAATGACGGGGGGGGAGGGGGGGTGCGGCATGTGGAGTGACGTCACGTGCGTTACACACATTTCTGGGCTATTATAGTAGAAATTATTTATTACAATTACTTAATAAAACAATACCTACTATTATGGGACCTCCTTTGCCAGTACCAAAACATGATAATAGGTGTTTCCCCTTTTTTCTGGCAACAAAACCGGTGTTAAGATGTTGAAACACCAAACGGAAACCTTTTACAAGGAATCATGTCTGCATTAACCACAATGCATGTGGTCAGAATGCAAACAAAAAACACACTCTGATAATATATGCATTTTTGCGTTTGCATTCTGACCACAAGCATTGTGGTTAATGCAGACGTGATTCCTTGTAAAAGGTTTCAAGTTTGGTGTTTTAACATCTTAACACCTGTTTTGTTGTCAGAAAAAAAGGGGAAAACCCTATTATCACCTACTATTATGTTCTAATAACACCAACATGCTCTAATAACACAACAAAGTCAAATCGGTTCGTGACGCAAATGTAACATGTGCGAAATAAGATAAGGCCAAAAAATGTTCCACCTATGGGTTATATGGTTTTGAAATGGGGCTCGTGACAGCATGTCAGACAAGGTATTTGTCCTTCAGTCTGCCAGTCACAGCAGTTACCTGAGTGACTTTCATTGTACAGGGTTGAGTGAGGTCTCGTTCTAATTGAAACGAGCCGGTTAATAATCTTTGCATAGCCTATGATCCTTAACCGAGGTAATCAAGAGTTGTATGCTACCGTGCAGCCATTCGAAGGCAGTAGTAGGTGTATTAAAAGCTGGTGCCAGACTGTCCCATGGATAATGGTGATTTCTAAAGTGGGGGACCAACAATTAGGTGTCCCGTTATCCTGAATTTGCGGATAATCCCAATAATTGGAATACATTGGCGGTCAATTTCTCCTATTTGTGAAAACATGATGGGTAATTGGGTATGTTGACAACATTTTCAGAGTGCATGCTGGAAAAAATGGCCAGTCAATACCAGCGGATGACCCGCGCGTCTCTCTTTGTGTCTCTGCATGTCCCTCTGTATCTTAGTCTTTATCAGAGACACACACACCAACCGATACACAGGGAAAGTAACTCCGAAGTTGTTAATTTGTAATTTCTGGAATTTAGCCAAATTCAAAACGATTGTTACAATGATGATTTGAAGCTTTCGTGGCTGCAAGGATCCATACTCTTTGGTTCTTTCGGTAAAGTCACGTAGGTGAAAATAGAAAATAATAAATAATAAAATAATAATAACAAAAAATACAAATGCAAATAACTAAATTAAATCACGACGTTTCGGAAGCAACACAAGCCTCCGTCATCAGGTAGGACACCCACAGCAAGAAATAATTTGTAGTTATTTTCATTTTTATTACATTTTTATTGTTGGGTAACCATTAAATTAATTTGGGCAGTTTTTTTTTTAAATAGTGTAAGTCATTTGGAAGTAAACTAAAATTCAATTTATACTGGATCATCTTCATGAGTGTTATCATGACCCCATATTACAGTACAAACAGATGGGCAGAGCTAATGCAATAACGCGTTCAAGCTTAGTTGGAGAGTGTCAGCAAGGACATTCACCAAGGCACAAATAACGTCCTTTATGATTAGGAGTTGAAGTGGCAATCGAGATGGCACGTAATCGACGACACAACGGTAGCTTAGGGAGGCAACTCCCACATGGAGGGGAGATGATGACTGGAGATAATCTGGAGCGACACGTGGGCATTAAATAAACTACACAGGTCTACAGGAAGTCCTGTCAATGTGAAGCACCCTCCGTCAGCGATGGGAAAATACTGAAAATCGCTGTTTACGATATCAACAGGTGGCTTTGACAATGCCATCATGCTGAAAGTGCCGCATCAGCCAGGCCTATAATTTTTTTTTGAGGGGGGACCATATTTTACTGGACATCTGTTAAACGACTGGATATGTTTGAAAAAGAGCTTCATAGCTCATAGGATCCCTCCAGCATAAATACATGTTGTGATTGTTATTCCCTTGAAATCCGAATGCATTCTTTTCAAACTAAATATTATTTGGTGATACTGCATTGGCTTTTGTGCATAATCACAAATAGCACACGCTGCCTTACAAACAAAGCAAATAAATAATTGGTGACGGGTTGGGCAATGGAGCTTATTCATATAAGGGCCGTGTGCTATTAATAAGGGCCATTGCCTGAAACGTTGCCTATTTTTTTTCCTTTCAAGGCCACGGGTGTTATTAATTAATGCGTTGAGTTTATTTGCTATTATTGTAATCAGGTCACATGGCAAAGGTCTTCAGTCATGCCAGCCTTGTGCTTTGACACTGGTTGTGAGTCTTTCAGCCATCTGGCTGCATAATGCTTGGCTTATTTTGGAGTTAACCATGATAATCACTGTAACTAAAAAAAAAGTTTATGTTTGGCGTGAGGACAATGCTAAACAAAGCAAGGATTGTGAGGCCGTGTTTACAGACTTGCATCCTTTTGTCAAAACCTGTGTATGTGCGTACAGTATGTGGAACGTCTGTTGCACGTAGCCAACCGTGACGACTCTGCCGACGAGACATTACTACTGTGTGACAAAACTGGTCCAGAGTTTGCTTGCGCTGAATCAATGCTGCTGAAATTATTCACTCCTAGAAGCCCACGGAGTCGTTTAAAGAATACTCGCAATGTGTGGAGAGATGGATAGGTGAACGAGACATTGTCTGCTTTTCTATTTAAATATTGATACTCCTCACAGTGATACGAGTGATTCTTTTGAGTTTGGTATGATATGTAATTTTGCAAATAACTAGGAGCCAAATCTTAAAGAGAGCGACATTGCCTTTAACATCTGGCAGTTCGGCAGCATTGATTCAAGCACGCCTGGCTACTGATGAAACAATGTACTGTATGTTGAAATTGGTCCAACATGTGCTTGTGCTGAATCCATGCATCTGAAATGATTCACTCCCAGAAGGCCGTGGGGCTGATAGGTTGTGTAAAGAAAACCTGTATTTGTTTCATTTGGAGAGATAGGTATGTAAAAGAGACATCGCTTATCTACTTCATGAAACGGCAGTGTGTGGGCGTGCTTCCTATGAATGTAATAAACTTGAAAAAAATTGGAACAGAAATCATCCAACAGAGCACAGAAGACAGACGTTACGAGCAATGCAAACGAGACGGACAGTCAGTGCAGTACAAACAAGTAGACTATCGTCGAGACAGACAGTACAATTGAGATGCCATGAAAGGGGGCAATAACAAACGAGACAGGTCCCGCAATACTGAAAATACAAATGAGATAGAAACAGGAGTACTCATGGGGCAAGGCAGAAGAAACGAGCCACACACGAGATGAGACAGTGCAGATAGTGAACACTGCACAAACAGTACAGATGAGACGGTAAAAAAAGGCACTGACAGTAGGCCCAAGTCACTGCGTGGTACATTCACTCCACTTAGTTAATTACACTGTGTAACATTTTTTTTTGTTCCTGGGTAGTAAGTGGTATTTTCTAATTTCTTATGCCTCAAAAGTATAGAAAATGGCTATTATTCCCCGCAAACTTTGCTTTTGTGACCAGGACATTGATATTTAGAAATTTACATATTTTCCAGAACATTCCAGATAGATTCAGTGCTGAGTAAACTTGGAGTAACTTCTATAACATTCTAAAACTTTCGAGTAATATAAATAGTAGTATAAATCCAGGGGCCTTAAGCCCACCAGTTCAGTTTAGTTCCAGCTGCCTAAGTGGATACATATCTGCATTTTTCTGAAATGGCATCAAGAGTCTGCAAGCATCCGGCAGACGCATTTTGCTATGTCTGCGGCCAATTTATGAAGACAAGAGCGAAAAAGTACTCTGTGGAAGCATTTGCTAAAATGTGTGAGGCCTAGAAGGCATTTTTTGGCATGTCTGTAGGGGATCAAGAAAAAAACTCTGGAAGGTAAGATGGACAATTGTTGCTCAGAATTTTATGTTATAGAATTTGTAAAAAAAAAAAGTTAAATTGTTAAAGTTTTTCATTGTAAAATGTTCTACAATTTTCAATATTATTGAAAAAATATTTCATATATGAAAAATGTTGCAAGAATCTCTTACACATTAGTCATGGGTGAAGTAAATGCATTTTTGTAGGATGGAACAGAGGGGAAGAGAGAGCCATGAAGTTCGCTATCCCAAGAATTTGGCGGGAACCCAATGACCACTCAAGCAACTGCTACTTCTGCATGGTGGACCCTTTCAAACGTCGGACTGGCAAGAAATAACCTGCTATCACGTATCCGGACCTTCCTTCATCCATCGGCTCGGTGCCACACTGCCATGAGCTCCCCGTACCCACTCCTCTGGAGAGAGAGCAGCCGTCTTTAGAAGAGAGCACCAAGTCAGAGAGCGATGAAGATGTTGTAGATCCAGATGCCAATGTCAGGAGGTGGAGCTGAGGAGAGAAACCCACACTACTCCAACCAAAAATACCTCAACGACTTGATCAGAGATCTTGGTCTCACCGAGTCTAATGCCGAGCTTTTGACGTCTCGGCTAAAGCAGTGGAACTTGTTGGATGAAAGTGTGCAAGTCGCAGATCAGAGGAAGCGTCACCAACCGTTTTGCAGCTTCTTCACCCGTCAAGATGGGCTCTGTTTCTGCCACAATGTGACCAGTCTGTTCGAGGCAATCGGAATCGCCTGTAACCAGAATGAGTGGCGCCTCTTCATTGACAGCTCATCCAGCAGCCTCAAAGCCGTGCTGCTCCATAATGGTAACAAGTACCCGTCTCTTCCCCTGGCTCACTCGGTGCACCTCAAAGAGGATTACAGCAGCATCAAGATCTTGCTGGACGCCTTCAAGTATGATGCGTATGGCTAGGAGGTCACCGGAGACCTCAAAATGGTGGCATTCCTGATGGGTCTCCAAGGCGGTTTTACCAAGTTTCCCTGCTATCTTTGCCTTTGGGACAGCAGGGACACCAAGGCGCACTACCACAGGCGGGACTGGCCACAGTGGACCGAGTTCTCTGTGAGGAGGAGCAAAGTCAAGTGGGGGCCACTGGTGGACCCCCGGAAGGTGCTGATGTCACCACTGCACATCAAATTGGGCCTTATGAAACAATTTGTCAGAGCTGTAGATAAGGAGTCGGCAGCCTTCAAGTACCTTCAAGACTTCTTCCCTAAGCTGTCTGAGGCAAAGGTCCAAGCCGGTGTCTTCATCGGACCACAGATAAAGAAGATCCTGGAGTGCAATGAATTCCCCAAGGAGCTCACTAGTAAGGAGAAAGCGGCTTGGAACAGCTTTGTGGCAGTGGTTCGTGGCTTACTGGGCAATCACAAGGTCGAAAACTATGTGGAGCTGGTTGAGACTGGTGAAGAACTTCGGCACAATGGACTGTAGGATGTCCCTCAAAGTCCATATCCTTGACATCTTCATAAATTCAAGGAGAACATGGGGAGCGTACTCGGAGGAGCAAGGCGAGCGCTTCCACCAGGATATACTGGAATTTGAACGCCGCTACCAAGGACAGTATAACGAGAACGTGATGGGAGACTACATTTAGGGGCTGATTGGTGAAAGTCATTTACAGTATAATCGTAAATCTCGAAAAACGACTCACTTCTAAATCTTTTGTAGTCATTGTTGTATTACTTTAGTATACATACATGTTCATTTTGATTCATATGTTGTTCTTTCTGACTTTATGTGAACGAAAAGACACAAATTCGCCCGTTTTCTCATTCAAAATAGGTACATTTCAAAATATCACTGTCCTGATCACAAAAGCAAAGTTTGCGGGGAATAATAGCCATTTTATGTACTTTTTAGGCATAAGCAATTACGAAATAACACTTACTTACCCAGGAACAAAAATTGTGTTACGTAGTGTTCGGTAACCCTGCAATTGCTCGCTCACGCCACTGCTGCTGGAAGAGCCCTCCCACCTGAGGGAGCTTTAGAGGGTATGTGGTCTACTCTTCCACGGTAACCAGACGTCTTCAAAGAGATGTGGGAACAACCACACTTTCACCACCACGCGCAAGCAATGAGCTGCCCGTAGTGTAGCCATGTACCAGAGGTGGGACAAAGTCATTGTTATGCAAGTCCAAGTCGAGTCGCAAGTCATCAAATTCATGACTCGAGTCTGACTCGAGTCCAAGTCACATGACTCGAGTCCACATCTCATAGGTGGGACAAAGTCATTGTTATGCAAGTCCAAGTCGAGTCGCAAGTCATCAAATTCATGACTCGAGTCTGACTCGAGTCCAAGTCACATGACTCGAGTCCACACCTCTGCCATGTACTCTACCTGTGTGCTGTACAGCTGAGTGGATAGTGGCAGGGGGATTTAATAATCTGGCACAACTGCCACGCCGGGAGATCGAATTGAAGCGGCGACCTCTGGACTTTGAAGGTCATCCAAGTTCCATCACCATTACACACTTTGAGATAAATATATATTAAACAATTTTGTTGATCGTGATAACGCAGTCAGCAGTTCTGGGCACGCATACATTTCCTTCTGAATTGTTTTTTTTTGCGTGGATTTAAGTTTCCTTGGATACGGTGTGGTTGAATGTTGGTTACGATGGCATTAACTGCAAGTGATATCGTGAAACTTAAAACTCGTTATAGCATTGCCACATTGGGTATTTTGAACATCAAAAACGTGAAGTTTTGACCAATTTCTGGTCATGAGTGGCCACCCAAGAGGTTTATTTTGGAGATATTTATTGCCCCCCCCCCCTCGAAGCAATGAGTCGGTCAGTGGTTAGTGCAATGCACTGTTAACCCAGTGACGTGAGTTCGATACCCGGCCACTGCCAATATCAGTGGTATCATCTGAAGCAGTCCTGAAGTATGGTCACACAACCTCCATGACCCTTCATCCAGCAGTGGATTGACAAAACAATGGTAATTATGTCTCGTTTCAAACCGTTGCAGTCTTTTTCTTTCCTTATTCCTTAAAACTCATTCATACTTTGCCAAGACACAGGCTCGATACACGTTTCCCAAGAGTCCCTGGTGGTTTCTAAAAAAAAGCCAAATATCTTGAACGCTGGTTCTCTGTAATCACCACTGTTAGCATTTACATACAACCTTGCCTTCCTGCACAGGAGGTCATCTTGGTTGAAATAAATGCCGCAGGGTAAGAGGACTTCAAGTGAGTGAGGGGGGGAATGGGTGTGGCGTTTAATGTTTGGATTTCATTGGCTCAGGAGTTGAGGTTAGTCATGGGCGTTTACGAGGGACGGAAACTCTCTGGATGTGTGCTGTGACAGCACACACCCGGCACGCGGCACACACACGGCCACCGCCGGCAATCCCCATCGCTGTGGCCAAACTTTTGCTCCCACAAGGGCATTTCAAAGCCGGAGGCGGTTGTCGCGAGTCGCGAAGTCGCAAGTGAAGTCCGGACGGACCCTTCGCCACTCGACAACGGATTCCTGCCAACCTTGTGTTGCACCAGGCAAGGACTTTATTTAAATGCCATTGAAGCACGTAGTGTGTGGTGACCGTGGTGGCGACTGCTTTTGTAAAAGCCGCGCAAGCGAGCAGTAACTTTTTTCCAGCCGCTCAAAAGGAACGAGTTAGCAGGAATTACCAGTGGTTGCGTTTTGTATAAATAACTGGGATATAAAACTTAACTCACGCTCAACAGAGGTGTGAAATAGAACAAACTACAAAATTCAACGTGTAGTTACTCAAAATGCAGCGTATGTCTACATATGTGTGCCTTTAACAGAATCCTCTTGTGTAGGATATGGAAATGAATAAATGATGTTCGCACGTGTTTTTTAATTTTTAATTAGCTGGTACAGAACTGGCACTTTTATAACAAAACTGAACACATATATTGTTTAGCACGTTTGTTCTTGATGCACATGTTTGTCAGTTCCACGTGGTAAAAAATGACTGGATGAGCGTGTTATCATGACAATACATAATATTTAGCGCGATCGGTACATATGATTGCATCTGTGACCACTCAACGGAAATGCTTTTTTCATTTTAGCTGATTTTTTTTTCATAACGTGGCTTTTGGTAACATTTCGCATTGAGTCCCGGAAAGGAACTTAAATAACAACAGTGCAACTTATTTAGGCCACTTTGGACGCAATATTCAGCCGGGTAGAGCTGCAGTTAGCCCACGTGGCTGTGAGTCATAAGGTTGTGATTTTAAATCGGTAGTGTCAACAACGCCCCTTCATCCCTCGAAGGGGTCGATAATACGAGAACCACTTTGTGGGACGTCAACACTGATTGCCCCTTTGCAGGCATCCACCGTCGCCATAGGAACGTGGAATTCCCACCCGTTGGCTTATGCTGTAAATCAAAGATGGGCACGGGCCCACGTGCGCTTGGGAAATAATTATTCTTTGACTTAAAAAAAACACATCGATGCAAAGCTCACGTGCATCTCTGAGATAAACCCACGAGCTTTTAAACACTGCTTAATTAAACTCATCTTTCAATGTTGATAAGGTGGGCGTGCTCATGGGCGGATCCTATTATCCGTGTTTACCCCTGTGTTTTACTCTTATCCACACAAAGCAGTGCGGATAACAGAATGGATGATGTTACATCCGGGAAGGAAGTACATCTGGGTCAACTTGAGCGGATAATGTGATGAATTTGCTGTAAACGTTCTGCTTACTGCTATTATCCACCCAGAAGGACAGATAATAAAGAACTTGAAATGTTCTTGCTGTGGATTTCACACCTGATGATGATTGCTTGTGTTGCAGTCGAAACGTCGTGATGATTCTTATTGTTTTATATTTTATTATTTCCCTTCTACGTGACTTTACCGAAAGAACCAAGAATATGAATAACTGATAAGCATTTCAACTTGTAACACGCGCGCAATATTCGATCCCTCTCGTAGTAGCGGGTTAATGCCATATTTATACTTACACAATCTAACCAAAAACCAAAAAAAAACCTTTATTATAAAGAGGTATTTTTTTTGCTGTGCACTGCTCTGCTTAACCAAGTTGCAGAATTGCCACGGGATGTAAGTACGGGAAACGAGTGTTGCTGCACAGGAAATGATTGTGGGCAGCTGTCAGATCCCCATTGGGGATGTTATCTTCTTCATCTGAACTAAGGTGTAGCACACCAGGTGTGCAATTAGTTTCAGAACATTCGCATTGCCAAGGTCATCCAAAAATAGTCCCCAAACGGGGATTTCAAAAAAGTGTCAAAATGTGATGGCAGCTCCCTTGGTTTGTAGATGGCAGGAAGTGAACACAGTTGTAACAAACAAACAAATTGTCCCTGGGTTGTAAGTGTTATTTCGTAATTGCTTATGCCTCAAAAGTACAGAAAATGGCTATTATTCGCCACAAACTTTGCTTTTGTGACCAGGACAGTGATATTTTGAAATGTACCTATTTTCAATGGGAAAACGTGTGAATTTGTGTCTTTCGTTCACATTAAGCCCTGGTCACAAAAGCAAAGTTTGTGGGGGAATAACAGCCATTTTCTATACTTTTTTTTGCATAAGCAATTATAAAATAACACTTAGTACCCATTTCGATTTAAAGCTTTCGTGACTGCAGGGATTCATCTTCTTGGTTCTTTCGGTAAAGTCACGTAGAAGGGAAGTAATAAAATAAAAATAAAACATAATAAAATAAAATAATTCTCACGACGTTTCGGCTACAACACAAGCAGCCGTCTTCAGGTGCTTGCGTTGTAGCCGAAACGTCGTGAGAATTATTTTATTTTATTATGTTTTATTTTTATTATTTTATTACTTCCCTTCTACGTGACTTTACCGAAAGAACCAAGAAGACTTAGTACCCAGTAACAAAAATTGTGTTACGTAGTGTAATTTAACAAGAAGTGTCTTTGCATTGTTGTAATGAGTGTTTGAGTGTTACAGTCATTATATATTTTTGCTTGTGTTTAATGTTCATAAATAGCTTCATTTCCCATAATTCAGAATGAATGCTATGCAAACCGTTTAAATTTAGTTCTGCTGTAGACTGATTTCAAAGTTTTCATGGCCATGCGTTTTACTGCTTGTGCTTGGAATACCGACCACAACCCGTTACAGGTGCTATAGGCTGTGGGGCTACCTAATGGGCAGCAGAGGTCAGTGCAGCCACATCCAGTGTTGTACTAAACTTCCATGCTGCCACATCTATACTCCCCACCTTCACCAACCCGCAAAGACCAGAGTGGTCAAGTATGGTCAAATAAGTCCCATGACCTGCACGGGATGGGCAGGCCCTTGTACAGCAGTGGATTGACAAAGGGCTGTACATACACATGCATCTTACTAAAATAATAGTAGTTTTAATTTACAAACTCACAGGGGCAGTACTGGGGTTTGTTTTAAGAGAACAACAATGAGTGTTCGTGCATTCTCTGCATCAGGTGAGACAACAAAGGCAAGTCTCCCCAGTGCACTCATTTAAGGCTGAGTCGACCCAGGGGATGCCCTGGACCGGCTCAAATATTCGGGAATTTAATTCGGGTCGCCAGGTTCGTCGCGCGTTGCGCTCACCACGACACCAGGGCTCCGACAATGCGGGAGACAACGCAGACAAACACACAACACGGGATCTCTGACTTGCTTATACTGTAATCAGTAGCCCCTGTGTTGCATGTAAGTAAGACGTGTTTACCAATTATGAGGTGCATGCAACGTAATTTGTATATCAACGTTACGGTGAACGTTGAAAGGTGGATCGTGGTGGGTGGGTTGTAAGGACCGGAGTTTGGAAAAACCTCGGTTTATTAAAGCCGCAAATTGCGGCAGCGCATCTGATGCGCTAATAAGGTGGCACGTTCTTTGTATTAGCTGGAAGCTATGAAATGGTCTCTGAAGATCAAAACGTATTTCATAATTCGCTTCTGCAGATGACTGAAGAAACGTAGCCGGCGGTACAGCCAATACGTGTTTTATACTTCCCATGCCAAATTTCCTCAATGAAGGAAAAAGAACATTGGCTGATTTCCAGCATTTATTCATTAATTGTATATTCTGCAGCTGGTACGAGGAGGTAGGATGCCAGATTTTTTTAAATGTATATATATATAAATTGTATTCTTTTCATTATCTGCTTATTTATAATCAGGTATATGTGGGATGTGATCACAAGTGCTGATATATAAAGGATGCTGCTGTTAACAAAACCGCCAATTGCAATCCTCCCAGTCAGCATCAGTTGAATCTCTACCCCCCCACTCCCCCTCCCCCCCCACACTGTTCACCCAGCAATACGAATGGGTACGCCACACTTACATCGTTTGGCAGGTTGAATGTGATGGGGTAAAGCGTGGATACTACCACGTCTTTGAAGACATCTGGCTGGCATGCAAGAGAACGCCAAAATACTCACGAATTTTTTTCAGAGGTCCTTTCACTAGCCGAGTCATGAATAAGCAATTGCAGGACTGAAATTGCTGGGTCCTCCCCCTATGTCAACTCAGGCTTGAATATCTACGGAACCTTTTTTTTGCTAATATCAATCATGATGAAACAAAATAAGAATTCGGCTTTTCCCTTTCTGGCAATAAAACAGGTGGTGTTAAGATGTTCAAACGCAAAATAGATACCTTTTACAAGGCATCAAGTCTGCATTAACCACACGTACTTGTGGCAAAACATTCAAACTCATATATGCTCTGATAATATACATATCTGGGCAACCCTGTACAACCAAGCCATATCGGGGCCATGCCAGTGTAACAGGCTAAAATAACCCCTGCCCCGATTAAACCCGGGTATAGTTTGGCCCAGGCCAGAGTATACCTGGGGGGATAAGGTGTCCTCGTCTAAACTATACCCCCCGGGGGTTTAAACTAGACTGGGCCAGACCATAACCATCCAAGCCAGAATATGCCCCGTGTGAAAGTTCAAAGGCAATTATTCATACAGAGAACCGCCGACAACGAACTTCAATCGATATCTAAAAAGTGTATAAATGGAAGTAAGAATTTCAATTTGATCAATTGAAGCATTTTTAGGGTTAGGGATAGGGTTATTATTACAGTTTTTCTGATTGAAGCAATCAAAGTCTACGTGTTTACAGTTTTAAATAAAATGTTGGAAAAATTTACTAATACATGTGTATATCGCTCAACACTATTACTATCATGGGGGTATGATTTGGCCTAGAGGGGTATAATTTGGCCTAGGCCATAATATACCCCAGAATATAAATTGGCCTAGGCCATAACATACCCAGATATAATCTAGCCTAGGCCGTTTTAACCCCGGGTATACTACGGCCTGGGGGTATACTACAGCCTGTTACACCGGGACCTTTCTGAGCCAGCCCGGTTTTTTCCACTGCAGAAGCTGAACTGTGCCACTGAAGTCACCATGCAATGCACGCTATCATTATGCCTTTCCTCTTTGCCCTGCTTGGCCTTGAGTCATATTGAGATGGATTGCGAGGCGAGCGTATCGTGCTTTTGTTCTGGGCTGGATTTTCCAGTGGAAAAAGGTGGTTTGTTATTATTACTGGATAGAGGCAGCTGCCAGCCTTCGTACAACCTCTGTGTACACCCTTCAGTCTGGTCTTATTAGATCTAGGAAGGTAAGCGTCCAGCAGCAGATAGATCGTGCTTGATGATTATGATATAATTTGTGGCTATTTAGGCTATTCTGTGTGGAAATAAAGGTAACATTGCGGTTACACCGTCATATTTATGACCGCATTCACCCAGCTGACCGCAGTATTCCCACTATGCTACTGTTAAGGCAAAGGCAAAAGTGGATTTAATAACTTGAGCAGTGTTGGCAAAGGTGACATTTTAACTCTATTTCAGTTGGCGACTCTGTACAGTTCTTCCCAGCTGCTGGCCTCGATAGGACTGAAAGCGTGTACTGTATATGCATTAGAGGTGGTCACATGACGAGCGTGCAAGGCGTGATGGGAGTCGTGCTTTTCTGCTGTTTGTGAGCAGCACACCTTTGTGTATCGTTAAATATTATTTGTTTCCAGCACTGCACACGTGTTCCCGTTGTGAAGGTTTTTTCCCTCATCATTAAAAGAAAGAGTTGGATTTGAATGCGCCAACAACATCGATTATGAATTCAACTAAATTGTATTGATCTGTTCCCTGGCCTCTCAACCGTGACTGCAAATGTCACGTGACGGTGAATTTAATTTTTTTTGTTACCGAAAAGGCGCGGAGGACATTAAAACGTGACTTTGACAAGACCTTTGACAAAGGTCAAATCCATAGAGGGCCATCTTGCCATGAATACTTTTGGCAGCTTTTCCGCAATCGGAGGGAAAGCCACGTTTTAATTTAACAAGCAGTAATTTTTTTTTGGTGGGGGGGGTATTTTCTAGGCTGCAATTAACTCACCTCTAAAGCGTATCAAACACGGTATCCTCTGCAATGGAGCAAATAAAGGAAAAAAAATTGTGAAATATAGTTTTTGTTTTCTCCAAAAAATCTCTCGCTGTTAACCATTAGCAAAGCAGATGGTGCCTGCACATTTGCAGGCTGGTGTAGCAAGTTGCCGGTGTGAGATAATTGCATGGCAAATTGATTAATTGGCTGTGCCAATCTCTTTTTTTTTACAAGGCCAGTCGATTGGGGACGTGACTGGAACTAGACGGTGCAATGTTAATTGCCCTCATCATCGACATGGCAATTCTCACAGCATCGTTGATTTGTATTTTCCTCAATACTTAAGGTGCATTTTTTTTACAATCAAAAAAGCTTTAAGCAACGTACTCAAATCAAAGTAAAATTGTGTTTTCCCAACTTTAATAACTAAGGGCCGTTCTCGTCTCGTGTTCAGAGCTCTGAGACACTGGCACAAATTCCACTTTCCGATGATGAGGCCACGTCAATGTATAGACCAACCAAATGTGGCTCCCTACAAATTGGTACCGCATTTTATCAACCCAAGTATGATGTTTGGCTGAGCATTGCCCTCAACTGGGATTTTAACTCACATACTTCCAACTATAAGCCAAGTGCTCTAACCACCATATCACACGCTCGGATGTCTTCAGAACATTGAAAATATTGTATTTGCAACACAGCCATATAGCAGGTTAATGTTTAAGCTTGAACATTAGGTTGACGGTTGTGCAACAATATAATAAAAATGTCCGTTAAGAGACCATTCCCATGGGAACGTTGGGTGATGCCGTGGTGCGACGGTTCGATCAATGGACTCCCAATCGCGCGGTGAGTGTCTCTCAATCTCCTGGCGTGGCAAGCACATTGATAGGCACTTTTGTCTTGTATTTCTCCAACCTCATTCGACCCAGCAGTAGAAATGGGCTGGTTGTGTGTGGTGGGCCAAAAGTGTGGGTATTCCCCCCTCTTCAAAAAAACGTCTGGACGATGTAGAGTGAGCCGAATATGCCCTCTAGGACTCACTCGATTAGAGGTCCTTCCGCCAGCAGTTGCGTGAGCAGGTAATTTCAGGGCTGCACTTTTACCCCGTTAACTTCTTATTAGGGTATATGCAAGTGTTGCTATAGGGCAAGAGGATGAAGTATATATAGATTTTTTCTAATTCCCTACAAAAACAGAATCACTGGAGCACCATCAGGGTAATAATTAAAACAAAACATAGCAGAATGTGGCCATAAGTGGACACAAAAGTCACTGAAATCTATGGGAATTCCGTATGGGATTTTTTTTTTCCCCTCACAATATTGGCAGTGATTATTCCTAGAGGAAATGCCGATGCTGGGCTCAATCCCCCACTGCTGTTTTCCACACCCCAATTTATGATGACAAGTCAAGTGTAAGCTACCTTTGGGAATGGACATGAGGGATTCCGCTGATGACGCTGACACTATCTGCACAAGGCAAAAACAATGATATGGCATTCCTGGGGGACTTTTACTAGAGGCGGGCAATTAGTGCTTAAAAGGTTACCATTTCATGGTGTTTATGGGGAAGGGAGGGGGGGAGGAATAAAAAATAATTTAAAGTCCACTGTCAATCCACTATTGGATGAGGACTCTCCACACCATTTCAATCGTTGGTGGTTGTTTGGCCAAAGACAACCGATGTACATTGAAGAAGTGGCCCATATTTCGATTTAAAGCTTTCGTGACTGCTGGGATTCATATGCTTGGTTTTTTCGGTAAAGTCACGTAGAAGGGAAATAATAAAATAATAAAAATTTAACATAATAACATTCTCACGACGTTTCGGCCATAACATACGGCTGCTTGTGTTGTGGCCAAAACGTCGTGGGAATTTTATAATGTTTTATTTTTATTATTTTATTATTTCCCTTCTACGTGACTTTACCGAAAGATCCAAGAAGAAGTGGCCCATAGTTGTTTTTGTTCTTGGTGCCTCTCCCAGTGCTCCGGTTTTACCTGCCCTCCAGACGGTGTCATAAACCACCCAGGTCTGCCTCCTCAACTGTCTCGAATACCTTTGGGCAGTCTTGAGCTGAACTATTTGTATGACCAGGTTAAAGCCCTGCTGAGCTATTTTCTCGTTTTCAAAGGCGGCCATTGAGCGGCAGATTTGTGCCAGAAAAGCGCCACATATGTTAACAAAAATAAAATTGCCTTGACCACAAATCATTCATTACAGCTCACCATCGAAGTGGCCTATATTACTCGTGGCAATGTATAGTTGCAGGCAAATAGTCTAAACGCATTGTTTCTAAATATGGATGAGGGCAAAACCGGAGGACGTCTACGCGACCACCATGGGGAGAGAGAGAACACACCACCTCCAAATATACAACTGGGATCGGATTGAACCCACGAACCTCCTGCGTACCAGGCGATGGACATAATCTCTCCTCGCCACCGTGACGCCCCTATAATAGTACAGAGTCCGTGTTTGCTGATAGGGCCTCCAGACGTAACAGGTTATTTGTGATTAATCACAGGTGTACTTGTTCGTGTGTCCATGCACACGAAGGTGTTGCTGCCATAGTAGCGGCTTCATTCATTAAAAATGTTTCGCGAATATAAAAAAAGTGTAAATAATCAGCCTGCTGGGTGATCCTTAAATGTGCGCCATGCGAGAGGCTCCCTAGACCACGAGTTTCCAGTGGCATCAGTTTTTGCTCAATGGGGGGGGGGGGAGATGTCCCTGGGGCTCTTGAAAGCTGCAAATGGATACCAACTGGAGGCACGAATCACTAATTGTTTGAGAGGGCAGAGTCATTAGTTGATGGTGGCAGCTTGGTTACTCGTGACTTCCAAAAATAAGCATCACATTGTTCAAATAGGGTGTCGTGCTTATTTGTGGCTATGTTCCAGGTCCGATAATTTTACAAAAAATAATACTCATATCCAAAGAACATTTCTTTAGTATTCTTGTTTCTTTCGGTAAAGTCACACCTGCTGATGATTGCTTGTGTTGCAGTCGAAACGTCGTGAGAATTTTTTATAGTTTTATATTTATATTATTTTATTATTTCCCTTCTACGTGACTTTACCGAAAGAAATAAGAATATGAATCCCTGCAGTCACGAAAGCTTTAAATCAAAAGTTCTTTAGTAGTTTGTGTAAGAAAATGCAGCACCCGTAATGTGGATAATATGTCACTTGCTGAAGGGCTTCCAGAAATTGAATCACAATATTTATTTATCCTGGACAAATCCGATGAGCTACGAAGCTCAAGAAAAATCGAGCGCTCACCTAAGTTGCCAGTCCCGAGTCGGTAGTGGACATTCCACAGTGGGATTCCCGGCAGCTTCCTCGTCCTTGGGACGAGCCCCGTTGACTCTCCACAGAGCGGCGCTCACTTAACCCATGTGCCAGAGCGATGATGGTGAGCTGAGCCGACCCCCTGACCTTCCTCGAGTTGTCAACCTTCCCGTCTTGCGCGAGGTGTTCCCCCCTCACGAGGCATCGTCACCAAGTCATTTAAGTCGGCCTCAGATCAGGACCCTGGTGAAAGCGAAATCATACAAAGGTTCATTTCCAGCCTCAGTTTTGGAAATGGCAAAAAATAAACCTGCCGTGAGAGTGCTGATACACATATCACGTTGCTTTTATATATGTATATAGCTAGTCTCGCATGCTACTTTGAAATGTAATGTCCTGTATGCTTTTAACAACATTTCCTGTCGGGTTTCCCCAATCGTCGTTTACAAGGTGAGATCAATAATGCTCGAGAATGTGACAGCTTCGCGCATGGGGTGTAACAACGCATCGACCCAACAATTAATCTCGATTCCTAAGGGCGCGATGCGTGCATCGCACACCACGTGCGTGTGAGAATCGGTGTTTTTTGGGATGAATATATTTCATTGCAATGGGGTTCATCTGACTGCTGTAGCCACGAGCAGTGTTACCATTCACAACAAACCAGTAGTGAACATACTCTTAGTTCTTTCGGTAAAGTAGGTAAAAAATTTAAATTAAAATTAATAAAAAATAAAAACAATAAAATCACGACGTTTCGGAGGCAACACAAGCTTCCGTCTTCAGGTGAAACTGTCACAGCAAAAAATCTGTATCAAGTGGAGAGAAGTCCCAAGAGGTACGACCTTATATACTGGTAGTGAACACGCAAACGTAGGGCCAACGTTGGCGTGTTCACTGGTAATGTACTCTCCGCTCCGCGAAAGACACTTTTAAATCTAGATTGAAAACCAATTTCTTTGGAACTGCTTTTAATGATTAGTTTGCTGTCCTTCCACCCGCACCTCCGATTAGCACGGTTGGCTACGTACGGTGAGAAAGAAGTTCAACGTGCATCCATTCACAACAACCCAGTGAGCATGTAACGCTGGGCTACCGTTGGCCCAACGCTTGCGTGGGCAGTCAAGCTTAACCCAAAGAGGCGGTCGCTTCGTCTATATTGTCCCCTGTAGTTTTGAATTCTCTCCCCCAGCCATCTATGCTGTCGACTGCCTTGCCACTCTTTCAAGTCCATGCCCCTCAAGATCCTCCTCTTCTCCTCTATGACTGACCGTATCAAATCATGCGTACATCTCTGAATTATGGATATGCATAAGCCTCTCTGTTCCCTCTTGCGCACATCCAACTGTATTGTACAGGGACTTGACATACAGTATCTTAGATGCTGTTTAAAATGTAATAGAATTGTATTGAAACCTCCGTGACTGATGCGGTTATAGGAAGGCCTTCATCCAGCAGTGGATTTACAAAGGGCTGTAGATTGTTATTGATACTAAATATGTTTAGGTACTGCATACTGTACTGTATGATGTAAGGGAATTTGACAACATTGGGCATTACATCCATCACGTAACCATGAAACTACGACATAACATTAATTAAATCAATCATGACTTACATAAAAAGAATATAAAAAGTATGTATGAATCACTCTGACCTCAAATTATAGATATAGAATTTTAAGAGATGGGATCTTTAACAAGGGCGTACTTATCCTCCTTGAAATGGCATTGTCATTTGTACCTTTCTGTGTATAAACACAGACTAAGTTTCCCCTAACCTTGTGCCTGAGTAACAGCAGCGCCCAGATACAACTGCTATCAGGTCATCTGAATGACCTTGGCGACAACCATGCCCAGTTTCCAGGCACTGGGATAAATTATTCCATTACAAAACAGCAACTCGCGCAATGACAAATGTTGCGCTGCATTCCCCTATACAGCTATAGGGGCAAGCCCAGTCGATCAAAGCCTTTTTTAGGGCCGGCGTGGGTGACATGGCCAACATCACGGCTGGGCTACCTTTGTCTCGACCCCAGTGCTGATGTTTGTTACACACACTCCATACCAGGTGGTTCAAGGGATGAGTTGATATATGGGGTTGTGGGGGGGCCCAGCACAAAGTTCCGATATCACTCACCAATCAGGTCCACTGTTGGCTGGGAATGTTTACCTGAAGTTGCCCCGGGCTGATAGAGCACAGTGCGCCAACCGCTACGCCACCACTTTACCTACAGGTGTGCACCCAAAAAAAATTGACAAAGATCCCCCCCCGTGTAGCCTTAACAGACACCTATGAAGGCCGGCACGGCACACAAGGGGGTGGGTGGCCAGCACCACGCCCGGCCGCCTTCGTCTCCCTAGTGGCGGTGTCTTTACACACCGCACCAGGTACTCATTTGAGGCTGAGTCGACCTAGGAGAGGCCCAGGACCGGCTCAGATAATCGCCACTGGTGTTGACCGTGAGTGGGAATGGAACTCCGGTCGCCGGGTTCGTAGCGCTGTGTGCTAACCACCACACTACCGCTCCCCACTGGTGTGCACTCACACCCAATGTTCACACCACATTATTTGGTTGATCTTGCTTTGGCAGTGGTGCACAAGCACACAAAAAAAAGTCAACACATCCGTCAATAACACGGTGGCCTTAAAAGGAATATATATAATAGATGACGTTTCGTGAAATAGGCTTTCTTCATGGCACGTAAAATAACAGCGCAGTGCATAATTACTACCACACGAAGTCATTTACGTTCTTTGAAGAAAGTCCAATGGGACTAAATATCACCCGTAATATATTTTGCTTTCAAGGCAATTTTGTTGACCGTGTTAAGGTTTCAGGTTACGTAACATATCGTACGATTATGAAAACACTGCACATTATGTAAAAAAAAGAAATGCATACAATTACAACCACATTCAGTTACATATTGCATGTTGCTATAACGTACGGATGGACTTGTCTTGTGATGTTTGCATTGATAGATAGATAGATCGTTTATTGTCATTGTCACCAGTACAACGAAATTTAAAATGCTCACCAGTCAGGGCATCATTCATAAATTTAAATTAAATAAAACAAGAAAATAAAAATAAAATTAAATGAAAGATAATCAATTTATACTATATATAAAAACAGCCCAAGTATACCCACATACCCACATAAGGTTACATTTTGTCATTGCACATCTCTATTTCACATTCAATTGTAAACACTATTACTTGATAATTATTTAGCATTATTGAGTGTGGTGATCGCTGTAGGATAAAAGCTCTGTTTGAATCTGTTTGTCCTTGTTTTGACTGATCTGAATCGTCTGCCTGATGGCAACAGCTCAAACAGTGAGTGTCCAGGGTGTGAAGAGTCCTTTAGAATGATCTGTGCTTTTTTGATGCAACGTGAACTGTGTAGTTCTTCCAGTGTGGGGAGATGGCAGCCGGCGATCTTTTGGGCTGTGTTGATGACCCTCATCAACACAGCCCATTGTGGGTGGCAGGGTGGCGCAGTGGTCAACACTTTTGCTTCACAACAAGAAGTCTGTGGGTACAATGTAGAATAATAATACGCTCTATTATGTAAGCGCCTTTCATATCGAAATATCTCAAAGCGGTTTACATAAGAAGTAAAAACTCTACTCACAAGTGTAGATACAATATATTTGAAACAGAAAGCTGATACTGGTAGGAACCTCCTGGTTACACCAGCCCACAGGGGATTATTGTGTCCGTCCGTCGTGCATCAAGAAATGGGAGGGGTGGGGCTGGGTGGAGAGGGGAGGGTGGGGAGGGGCTGGGTGGAGAGGGGCTGAGTGGGGAGGGGAAAGTGGAGAGGGGCTGGGTGGGGAGGGTGGGGCTGGGTGGGGGGTGGGGCTGGGTGGGGAGGGGCTGGTCACCCCGTGGTGCCCTTATAAAACTCAACGTTTAACCTACTCACGCCGGCTTGTGCCCGCCCTCAGTCGGGCATATTTGCGGAATACACCACGCCGCCGTTGACCCTGGCCATTGGCCGATCAACCCAACGTTCCTACCAGCTCCCTCCGCAGGAATGTGTTAATAACAATGCCAATGTCAACTACACTCGAAATGCCAATAACATGAAGAACAAACTCTGACTCGGGTGCATGTCTGTGTCATGATCGTATGTTCGTATGTTTTCCGTCTGTGATGTGTCGAGTTCCTATGTCCGTATGTTCCCCGCCTGTTCTGCATTGGCTTCCGCAAGGTTCTTACGTTATCCTCCCATCGCTAAAAGCACATTCACTCGAACTGGTGTCAGTCAAACATACCGACGTTGACAATGTACCTGCAAATGACTCAATTGGGATTACACACAACAGCAGCGGCAGCAACATCGCCCCCCTACTGCGGACACTTGGCATGACCCTTCAACATGCATCACACATATGAAGTCTGAGTCCTCAGACTTCATATGTGTGATGCATGTTGAACTTCTTTCACACCGTACGTAGCCGACCGTGCTAATCGGAGGTGCATTAGAGAGGCTGTTGTCCCTCACCCCGCACCTCCGTTTAGCGCAGTTGGCTACGTATGATCCGAAAGAAGTTCAGCATACATACATAAAAAAGCGCAACAGTAAATAATCCTACTACTTTAAAAAAAAATGTGCTTAGAGTTTCCTGGCTGGCTGCTGGCTGTGCTCCTCTCCACCCCAACAATAACTCTGTTGTTCGTGGCTGTGGGACGTTGCCACCAGAACTAGCTGGGTAACTGGCGACACGGATTTATCCATGTCACAAATACACATCGGATTGACGTGAAACGGCGGAAGAATAGGAAGTTTGGAAGATGTAATCATGGAAAGCGACATCAGAGGTGGCAGTAACGAATAAAGAATACTGACACGGTTAATTTACAATCGCTATAACTTTTCAATATACGCTCCTGTCAATCTAATTCTTTCGCCAGAGAATATATATATGTCTATTTGAACAACAACAAAAGCCTCACGAAAATATGATCTCGCCAATTATATTTCACGTCGAGGATTGTGAAAAGATAATGCAAGTGACAGCTGTGTCTAATTTCTGTTGCTGGGCAACAGGCTCCCTATGTGCTACGATGTTAAACAATTTCTCTGCAGGATCACCATCATAATCAAGTCTCCGCACCGTCCAACCTCCCCCCCCCCCCTTGGCACACATTCACCCCTCAGCAACCTCTCTGACCAGCACGGTGATATATCGTCAAACTACTCTCATGGCCAACACAGCATGCATGGGTGGAATTAACAAGAGGGCTTTAAACGTACTATTTAAATAGTTTTAGTTGAAAAAAAGTTTTCATCACTAGTAGTACAGTATTCATAAAATACACAACTTTACGGTCTGAATTGTTGCGAGTGATTGAAGTAAAAAAAACGTGTATTTCGTGAAGTTTTTTCTGTCTTGTCTGAGTAACTGCTGTGAATAAGCACGGCGACTTTGTTGAAACTTTGGCGCATGCCCGTGTGAAATTTATAACCTTGGCCAGTAGACCCCACTGAGCATTGTTTGCACCATGTAGTCTGTTTGGAAAGCTACGAACAAACCTTTACCCTGCAAGGTGAGTTATTGATTTTCTACACGTTACCTTGAAAGAAGAGTGTGTTGAAATGATTGTGTTGTATTCTCGTACCTTTTGAGTTTGTCGCAATGCGTTTGGTTTGCGATTCAACAAATTGCTGCGATTGAGGATTGCGATCCGATTTAAAACTCTTTTCATTTGTTTTAACACGAAATCATTACTGTCCATGCGACATTACACATTTGCATGCGGTACATTGATTCATACACACGTGATGCGATGCCTTATATCGCGAGTTGAAGAATCGATGTGCATCGAAGCGTCGTTCTGCAATAGAGGTGTTTTTGTTGAATAGCATAGAACCCTTTTTATTAAGGTAAAGGTGCAGCCCTGCAATTACCTGCTCATACCACTGCTGGAAAAAAGAGCCTCGATAAGAGGGAGCCCAAGAGAACTCCTCTGGACAGGCCCTCTCGTCATCCATGACCTTATTACCCACGGGACTTAAAGTTGTCTGCCAAAACTCCAAGCCCCTATTCGTCCTCTTATCCCACCATGCAAATGCGGTTAAAGTGGAATTATTTTCCAAAAGTATATATCCAATTAATCAATGTTATTTTATTTTGCGGACAATTTCTGTACATTTTCACATGACCACAGATAATAGGAGCAGCAATATAATGTCCCCCGCGCCACTGCGGATAAATTGAGTTCTTAGGGAGCCATACAATATATGTAGATCACACACTGTTGCTTTGCATAGATTTCGTAACTGCATATGGAAAGATACATATGCTATATGCATAGACCTTTTAGAATTCAGAGCAATGTCTCAGTGTCCTTTAGGATTTAAGTGGGTATAAATAGGTAAGCTATTAACTTGTAATGACTGAAATTATTAACTTTTAAGGCCTCGTGTTCTCCACTCAAGCTTGCTGAATTTTTTTTCAAATATACAGTGTGTGTTAAAAAATACCTATAAAATAGCAATAACGTAACACGAACGAACTGAAAAGTCAACAGGAACGTCATACGCATTTCTCAACGTGCGTTTGCACGAATACAAGTACAGCATACGGTTGCTGTACAGGGACGTCCGGAGGTTACTGGAGGCCTGGCGTTTCCTGGAGGCCTGGGGCAGAATGCCACGTGCGGCCCCCTTATTCATTCGCAACAGAACATTGGGCCTGCGGTGGATCTGGGGGGTGGCCCTCTTCTGCGTGAGGGCCGGGCAAATTCACCCTTTGCCCAAGCCTCCTTCTGTAGGCCCTTACGCTCTTACGCTGCACACACTGCCTGTATTTTAATTATGTATATGAAAGGGGAACTCTTAACCGTGGCGACATTACCCACGACTCCAGCTGTAAGGTACATCGAAAACTCATATTATCCAAGGGCCCCTATCACTTCCTAGTATCCGTGGTTATTCTGTATTTTACGCAAAAATGCATTGCGAAGCTGCTTCTTTCTCGTATAAGAGGAGTTGCGTGAAAAATTACTCCTATTTTCCGCAGGTTATCCACGATTTTTACCCTGCAGATAAGAGTAAAGTTCAATATGGCGACTCTTTTTGCCATGTAGATAACCGCACCCGGATTATAACATCGACAATATTGGTCCCCCACATCACTGCGGATAACAGTTCTTTATTGCAAGTGCATTGCTCAAAAAATGTGAATGCAGGGTGGATTATTGTCTAAAGATGATCCCTTAAGCCGTAACTTTGGAGTATCTGGGTTCGAGTAAAGAGTAGGCTGTAATTCAGTTCGGCTTTCATGTGGATCAAGGCCATGGTTTCAATAAGTGCACAGATAAATCATTGTTTCGTTTCTTTTAATTGAATTTGGCCCTGGCCCAACTGAGGACTTGTTCGACACGTAAAGTGAGCTACCGAGTGACGCGCTCATGGGGAGATTACATGCAACTAAAACCAGGCTTAACAAGTAGGCTTTCGCGACCAATATTATTCATAATAAACGTTTTTGGGTTAGATCGCGTTATTTATAAATGTGTCGTAACCCTCCACCACCCGACACGGCCAATCAGCAAAAGATTCTGGCGAATTGCCCAATGATGCTGGATGCAATTACCAGCGAAACGTCGTACTACTCAAAAATTGTAAATGTTGTGGTTTCACTCTTCAACACACCGGTGGGCTAAAGTAGTGAACTATTTGTCTTTTGTCAACGTGACACTTTTTTGCTGATTGGCCGTGTCGGGTGGTGGAGGGTTACGACACATTTATAAATAACGCGATCTAACCCAAAAACGTTTATTATGGATAAAACCAGGCTCACATTTGTGGTGATGCCTTTGAAGGCAAGAGGGCTGTGATGCTGCTGTAGTGCAGTATGTGACTTACGGTTATGTTTTTGTAAGGGGATTGTAAATATGGATTTAAAAAAAATCTGCCCTATTGCACAATTGTTATATACCAAACGGTAACGGTGCAGTCCTGCAATTACTTTCACACGTCAATGTTGGAGGAGCTCTCTAGAGGGAGCCATCGGGGGCCTCTGTCGAGGGGATCAGGCCTACTCCTGCATGCGAGCCCAGACATCTTCGAAGAGATGGAAGTGGCCACACTTTACTCGACCTGCCAATCGATGGCAGCATCGGCGGTGTAGCCGTTCGTACCGCTGGGTGGGAGATCGAATGGTTACTGGTTGACGTCCGTTTTGCAAGTCAGGTAGGCAAGCCATTGCACCATGGCAGCAGCTCTTACTATAACACACACAAAAAACTAATTTGTAATGGAATGCATTTTTGATGTCATTATATAGACACTTCTGCAAGCTGGCTTTTTTTTAAGCTGAAAACAACTTTCCTCAAAAAGAACACAGTGTTCGAGTCGTACAACGCCCTCTTCGTGGTGTACGGAATAATTGATCCCGTAAAAAAAAACGCGAACAGGTTCTTTCAAACGCGAGAAGTCTGCTGACTTCAAAGATTCATGGCTTGGATCAGTTTCAGCAACATAACCATAGCACAAAAAATATTGGATGAAGCAAAACACTCCTTATCTGCCACCTACAGTATTACCCGGCAAACTTCTATTGCCGGTGGGAGCTGTCGGATCCCCATAAACTCCATTTGTCTGTGCCCCTATTCCTATTATTTGTGGGTTTTTATCATCCTGATTTATGGAATGGCTTCCCATTCTTTTGCGGATATGAGGATTTCCCCGGCAGATTCATCCTTTTTAACCCGCAGCTTATCTGCTGGTCTTGACTTGCCTTTTTTTCCCAGCATGCACTTTGGGAGTTCATCAGCAAAAACATCCTTCTGTTATCCCCCCTGAGAAATGTTGAGCAAAATAATAGGTATCGCTGACCCCATTGTTCTCCACATCACTGCGAATTGTGGAGGGTTTTTCTTGTTCTCTTGCCACAATAACGCACCCTAAAGTTTCCAGTTTTAAACCCTTACATTGTTTTAAAAATATAATTGCAATTAAGAATGTCCTCTTCAACGCTGTGGGATAAAAAAGAGTAATACGTGTGTAAAGTTAGAACATTCATTTCCACCGAGCATAAAATAGTAATGGTCACGCGACTGAATATGCAGGCACGCGCTTGAACGCGCGTGTGTGTGCGCGTGTGCGTGCGTCACGCGTGTGCGTGCGTCACGCGTGTTCGGCTTGCATGCGCTCCTGTCAAACTAAATTAAAGCCTAGACTTTGGCCGAGAGCCACGCACAACATCTGCCAAATGCAATTTTAAATATTTATATTAACACTCTTCCACTGCTGTGGAGTTCGTATGAACTTAATTTACATAAGGCATTAATCGTGCAAAAACACGGTAGCGTGCTGTTCAGCACCAGCGCGGTAGGTCAGCACAATGTTCTTTTCTTGAGACCAACTTCTCTACTATATGAATTTTCTATATAGTAATATTAAAACACTTTTCTTTATTAACGTAATGCATTTCAACGTAATGGAAAACTGAAAGTGATGGAGAGAAAAGAGTAATTGCGCTATGAATCCCTCCTAAAAAATTGTCTTGAGACTCCCCGTGGCGTTCCCGAGTTAAGATGCACACCGTTTTTTAATTAATACACAATGTTGCGTAAGAGATGCTGCCGTGGTGAAATGGCAAGCACACTGGACATGCAATCCTGAAGATATCTTCTGGAGCGGCAGTTGAAACAATGCAAGTACGTATAAAAAATCCTGCTGCCTCTCTGTTGTCCTACCCAGCGGTACAAACAGCTACGCCACAGATGCTGTCGATCAATCGGCAGGTCACGTGCGGTGTTGTAAAAATGTGGGTACTTCCATGTCTTCCAAGACGGTCCGGCCAGCGTAGAAGAGTAGGCCAAATTCCCCTCGAGAGGGGCACTCTTCGGGCTCCTTCTAGAGAACTCCTCTAGCAGCGGTGTGAGCAAGGTAGCTTCAAGGCTGCATCTTTAGAGGTATACAAAACGGTACTGAAGTCTATTGTGTAGACAACGTTTTAGCGGTATATCAGTGACATTCGTATTATTGTGTTAAAGGTTTCGGAGTGACATACTGTATTTTCCAGATCACCAGCTGTTACAAAAAAAGGCCGGGCAGTTTTCCACTATTTATCTAGAGGGAAAATCATTGCATATGTTTGTATGCACAAGTACCCTTGGACACACTCCAAAACAATGGCCAAGGTCTTGTTGAGGATGTGCCCACCAGCTACATTGCTCATACAAGGGGCATTCCACCCACGTTTTAGGAATGGTATATTTTTGTGAATGCACTCGAAAGTTTCATTATTTCAATTTTTTTTAAACCACAAAGTAACCCTTGGAATCCGTGCATGTGTTGTTCTTTTAGCAGGGCAAATTGAGCCTTTGACTTAGCATAACATTAGCTTGGGTAGGACCTTTTTTGTGTGTAACCGTGATGTTCTTAAAAGTGTTTGCCAAAAAAAACCACACTGCAGTATTTCAATGGGTGCTTCTAATGAGTTGCTCTGCTAGTCTCATGTCAACGGTGGCTTGTAAGTGTAATGTTTGTGTCAAAAACACACACACACGTGTGAAAATTAACGAGAGTAGCTGGAAAGCCGAAATATTCACTCTTTTTTAATGGATATTTTTCATTAAATTACTTCAAATGTGTCCATTTAAGTACAGATTATGCACTTAAATTAACACATTTGAAGTAATGCAATTTTTTTATTACTACAGCAATGTACTTAAAAAATACACAATGATCGCATAGTCGTCAGAGAGCCGTATAATAATTGTCTCCTGACCTGTGTAATTTATACATCACACAACAAAAAATAACTGTTTAAATTCTCAAAGCAATCATTGCAACACTCAGCGGCAACTATGCTTCATGACCATGACAAATGAGCGTGGCCCGTGATGCATTTAAATGACTGCGTGTTCAATTGAATGAAAACTGCAGCCCGTAATAATTGAGTTTTTTCTTTTTCCAGTGGAATGCATTGTGCTTGTTTGAGCTTAGATGACATGCACGTGGTCAGTTAGTCTTGGGTTTGAATGAGTGCTAATTGTAAATACACATAAATGTAAACAAATTTTCTTGCTGTGGATTTCACACCTGATGATGATTG
The DNA here is from genome assembly GCF_965212315.1 of Lampetra planeri. Taxonomy (NCBI): domain Eukaryota; kingdom Metazoa; phylum Chordata; class Hyperoartia; order Petromyzontiformes; family Petromyzontidae; genus Lampetra; species Lampetra planeri. The sequence continues at coordinate 7,115,044 of NC_136150.1, forward strand.
CTTGTGTTGCAGTCGTAACGTCCTGAGAATTTTATTGTTTTATATTTGTATTATTTTATTGTTCCCTTCTACGTGACTTTACCGAAAGAACCAAGAATATACACGAATGTGTATTTACAATCACACACGAATGTAAAGTTTTTTTTACCGATTTTGGCTTCCGTTTATTCGGGACCCCGGTGTCCTGCTAAATGGTTCATTATTGAGGCAAACAAGCTCATTAAAAATAAGCTCATTATGCATTGTTATAAGGCATTATGGGTAAAACATATACAGGAGAACCCTTATCTGCTATGATACATCGGTAAGATCAATATTGGGCATCTTATCCATGGGGTTATCTGTGATTTTTCTCCACATCCACGGGATAAAATTTCGTGATAACCGGCAGATAATAGGATGAATCCTCTGAATCTGCAGACAAATTGTGAGTATTAGGATGCCTTTTCGTCATACATCAGATGCAATATTACGAATAATAGGAAGAAATAGGGCCACGGATAATAGCAGTTTGGGCAGACCCTACAGCCTGCCGCAGATAGAAGGAGCCGCGGGTAATAGGTTCAGGAATAATAGGAATACAGTCTTGTACTCAGGGCAAAGTTGCATCGGTGGAGTGCTCTTGCACTAACATATGGCAAACTACAGACTCGTCACGACCTTTTGGGTCTCATCAGAAGTCAGACTGCTGCAGGATAACATTGGTCTGAAAAAGCTAATAGGAGTACGTGATAAACAGGTTTAATAAAACATTTTTTATTTATATTCAGTGCTTGAATGTAATAAAAAACGCGTTTTTTAAAGTCTAAAAGTCCTCTTCATAATGAAGCATCTGATAAGCCTAAGAATGGCATCCCATGAGTGTCCATCTATTTAAAGATGTTAACTCCCTCGCCTGGTATGCAAGAGGTTCGATCCTGACCCTCACGCCCGTATATTTGGAGTTTGCATGTTCTCCCCATGGTCGCGTGGATTTTCCCCCGGGTCCTCCGGTTTATCCCCTCCACATAGAAATCACACAATGTTTTGAGTCTTTGGCCGTTATACATTTCCACACGATTAGCCACTGCGTTGAGCTATCATTCGTGATGGCCATGTCGCTTTTGAACTTGAGCTGTATAGCTGAAGTTCAAATTCATTTATTTGGTATAGCCCTGTGAGCCATTTGGCTCTTGAATCGGGTGCAACCGCAACAAACAAAAAACTAAAACATGAACAAGAAAACATCTTAAAGTGACTATGTGACTATGTGCAGACATAAAATCCAAGAAAAGACAGCAACATATTGCAGAAAAAGCACCGTACACCAACGCTGTGTGCAAAAATCCCAGTGGGATGCAAGTCAAACAACAACCACAAGACAACTTAGATTAAGGCCATCAGTCTAACTCCGTACTACAACAAACATGGCCAAACAAAAAAACGTTTCGAAATCACCAAAATAAAGCCATAAAAGCAATGAAACAGTGATCATAGGAACTGTGACCGAATTTTCACAATAAACGACATAAACAACATGTACTACCAAACCCTGCAGCCATAGCTGGCTGCATGAGTCACTCCACAACAGCAGAAGCATCAGTCGGAGTATCAAAACGTGTGCATTACTTGGTAAAATAAAATAAAAAATAGTTTGATGAGAAGTTACTATTTTGAGTCTTATAGTGAACAAATTAATCTTAAGTTAGGGCGGACTGGGCTTCTTGGTACAGACAAGTTGGCATGGTATTGTGTCGTGAGAAGCTGTGATACATACTGCCAGTCTTAGACTGCTCACATACCATCTATCCTTGTGCATTAGTCAGGGTCTTCAATCGTATTGATGTTACTTTGTATGTGTATCTCCGTTTGATTTCGGACGCCAGCTACTCTACCTTTTTTCCGTCACGTGGCACCTCACTGAGCCCTTTAAAATGTGATTTACTGGTACGAACCTCCTGGTTACACCAGCCCACATGGGATTATTGTGTCCGTCGTGCAGGGAGGAGCTGGGTGGGGAGGGAGGGGCTGGGTGGGGAGGGGAGGGTTGGGAGGGGCTGGGGGTGGAAGGTGGGGCGGGGTAGGGAGGGGAGGGTGGGGAGGGAGGGGCTGGGTGGGGAGGGGCTGGTTGGGAAGGGTGGGGAGGGGCTGGGTGGGGCTGGTCACCCCGTGGTGCCCTTATAAAACTCAACGTTTAACCTACTCACGCCGGCTTGTGCCCGCCCTCACAGTCGGGCATATTTGCGGAATACACCACGCCGCCGTTGACCCTGGCCATTGACCGAGCAACCCAACGTTCCTACCAGCTCCCTCCGCAGGAATGTGTTCTTTCACTTAAAAAATGACAAGGAACTCTAATTGTGTTGATGAGGTTTTGTTGAACCCACATTTATATCACGTGAAGGTAATGTTTAACTTTTGTGCTGAACTTAAACTGCAAGTGTCCTTCCTCTCGGGGGACCAGTTGGCTTTACAGGCGCTTCAAACAGCGGCCTTGTTAAATAATGGAACAGAGTCCCAGACAGTATCAAAATCATTGCTGAGAACATGTCAAGTTTTAAAGAATGTTATTCTTCTTAATTATGCTATTGTTATTCATGTATTTTACACTGCGCGTTCATAAACACACGTAATTGTTTACGGTGACGAGTTAAGAAATATCTAAGTCTGAGCACTGTATTTGTATTCTCATTGCACAATCATTTCTAAGAATGAATGCTTATAATGCAGCAAGGTCCCCGACATCTTCAGATCGCCTTCTTCGAAGGACTCCCAACGTTCCTGGGGTGATCGCGATTTTGCCTGCCACTGTGCACCTCCCAAACTTTGGAACACTTTGCCTTTGCTCACGAGACAATGATAAACGTTGTCCCCATTTCAGTCTGTCTTGTCCACCTCACTTCTTTTAAGTGGCCCCGTAATCCCCTCGTGTCTGGCCTTTTTATTATTGCACGCTTTTTTATTAACTGACTCTGTCTTCTTGGTTGACTCTGTCTGTTGTTGTATCCTCAAATCTTGTAACTCAATATTTACCCACTTCCCAATGTGTTATCGACTGCAAACTTGGTATACTTATGTCATACCGATGATAACACTATATTCTATCATAAAAAAAAATATTCTTAAACAATATTTTTACGTTATGTTTCGGCTTGGGTCTAATTGTCCACGGTCAACTCACGTTGGCTGTAAATCACCACGGCCGCTTACGTTATGGCAAGCCTCGGGGCCACATCCTGGAGTCGTGGAGTTCTGCCATTACGAGTAACGTACATTTCATGAAAGCGTGTTTTAAAAAAAGTTTAAATTTTTTTTTATTCTGACGCATCGGGGATCCACGGATGAAATGTGGGCTTACAAATGTTAAAAAATCATGACGGCGTATTAAAGTCGCATGACGTCTACCATCTGGAGGTATGTGCGGTCGCTATTCGTCTGAATCATCGTGATCGTGCGGCAATCCTACGGAAGCCCTTTCCGGCGTAGCGAAATGATCATCGCACCTTGATAAAAATAGTATTGACTCAGGAACAATGCCACAAGTCAGCAATTGCTGCAAGCAATAGCCACTCACAATGTGTGCGTGCCTTAACAATTATAACCATGACCAATGGGCACACGATGCAATTACAGAGAAGGCAGAAATATCAAGTAACTCTAGTAACTAGTAGCTTGACCCAGCGGTCCTTGTCGTTTATGTCTGTGAACTATTGCGCGCGCGTTACACAATGACTCCAGACAGAATGAATCGATTGTCATCTGTTTTCCCTCGAGGAATTACTGTACCACTTTTCCTTAAATTGTCTAACTGTACGGAGGACACCCCAGGGCACTCCCATTTGTTTTATAACCGGTTTGGTAACTTTAACCACAATCCAAATATAAAGGTCCCCCCCCCCCAGTATAGCCTCAACAGACTATTGGGGCAAGTGCTGCGAGCGAAGTGCCTACCTACAGTTGGGCCCACACGGCACACGAGGAGGTAATGTGGCCAGCACCACGCCCGGCCGCCTTTGTCTCCCCGCTGCATGACGTTTTCACATCACACCAGGTACTTATTTGAGTACAAAGTCGACCAATTCAGATCGTCACCGATGTTGGTTGTGGTGAGCGGGAATACAACTCGTGCCGCCAGGTTCACAGAGCAGCGTGCCAACCAAAGCGCCACCGCTCCTCACACAAACCGACCCCCTTACAAAGACAAAGATCCCCCGTATGTATTTTAAGAGACTGTTGGGGCAAGTGCTGTTAGCGAGCACATATGAAGGCCGGCACGGCACACGAGGGGGATGGGTTGCCAGAACAACGCCCGGCCGCCTTTGTCTCCCCAGTGGCGATGTTTACATACCGCCCCCAGGTACTCATTTGAGGCCGAGTCGACCCAGGGGGAGGGCCCATAACCGGTTCAGATAATCGTCACTGGGTGTTGGTGGCCGTGAGCGGGAAACGAACTCGGGTCGCCGGGTTCATAGCGCGGTGCGCCAACTAAAGCGCCACCGCTCCCCACACCCACCACCTACACACACACAAAGACAAAGATCCCCCGTATAGCCTTAACATACTGGTGAGGAAAGTGCTGTTCACGAGCACCTATACTGCACACACACACCATGTAAACACACACGCACACCCATACAACAACAACAACCGCCATTCGCCACTAAGTGGCGGAGACGTCACCACGGCGCTTGTGCCAGGCTAGGTGCACATTGAGGCCACGTGAAGTGTCGAACGCCCGCTGGCAGGAGGTCACGGGGCAGACCCAGGTGCCACATGGGTTGACTGACTGATGCACCACCTGTGCCCCCTACACACACACCCCCACCCACCCCCTACACACACCCCCTATACACACACCCCCCTCTACACACACACACCCTATACACCCCCACCCACTCCCTACACACCCACCTACACACAGCCCCTATACACGCCCACCCCCTACACCCCCCCTACACTCCCCCCTACACCCCCCCTACACACACACACCCCCTACACACCCCCATACACATCTCCCTCCCTACACACGTTGCCACTCAGCCCTCTCAAGAGGAGCAAGTTTGGGGTGGTCATTGATGCCGCCCTTTATCGCCCACTCCTCTCACCTGTGACCGCCTCATTGATTCCGTCCGCGCTCGTGGTAAGTCGCCCTGCTTATCTCGTCCTTTAGATGAACACGTGCTGGGTAGGCGCATTTGTTGATTGTTGTTCGTACCTTGACAAGCATGTGCGTGGAATGAGTATTGAACACTCTCTTGAACTCGTGGGGCGCGTGCAAAAGTAGCTACATCATGTGTAGTAGCTACTACACATGTAATACAACATATGTAGTAGCTACTATTACATATGTAGTAGCTACTACATGTTTCAAGGGCCCCGCGCTAAATGCTTTCGAGCTATCAATTCCGGTTCCAGTGATTCTGCACTTGCTCTATTACTATAGTACTATACCGTCTTCAACTTTTATGAACGACTGGGTGTTTAAGGTGAGCGATGTGTCGCGTTATCTGGCCGTATAGCAAATAAAAAAAATACAATTACGTTACTGTGCAAGTTAAAAATGTTTGTTGTAATATTGTGTTATTCAACGGTTGTACTTAACTTGACTCCTATGTTTGTCGTGGTCAAATCTTGTAATCAAAATTTAGTCTACTTCCTGTTGCCCAATCAATTCCACATTTTGCGCACACGTACTCAGATCCGGTGACAATGCATGCCTCTATCAAAATCAATTAATCAATTAATTGGCTCTTTTAAACCAATTAACATTTTGTATGGACGGCTTATTAATTAAATATTTATTTGGGCAGGTCAAAAACGCCGCCGTCCCTAAACTCTGCGGGGGCCACGCGTCTCTTGTCACCAAGATGTCAGCAACTTCCCGTTGTCCAATCGAGTTATTTACTCTTTAGTGCACTTTAAAATAAAACCGTTGTTTAAAAAAAAAACTTTTTATAAAGGAGTTTATTTTTATTTAGGGCCCCTTTATAACATATGCTACAGGCCTCGCACCAAGCTTCATCCGGCACTGGTGCCAGGCACTGTGACTCTAACCTGTCACAGTATATAATATCTATACAACATACACTGCACGAGCTTGTGCAGTGCTTTACAAACATAGGTGTGTGTGTGTTGGTGTGACCGAGGGGTCACAACGTTCTTCACGGCTCCCATTTCCCAAACCACTGTTTTCGCATCATCACACGCGAGCTATTTGTGACCAAGTTAAAAGGGCCTGGGCGATCAGAGAGTGAAGATCCTTTAAAGTCTGAATGGGCAGTTTGAGTATTTGCCTTCGTGTACACAAACACAGTTTTCTGGAAAGCATTGAACCCACTGATGTGGGCCTTCTCTCCTCCCCTCTCACTGCCCGCCAATAATTGTCGCGGCTAACTGCGGCTAACTTCGGCTCTTCGTGTGAAGACGCTGACTTTATGGAAATTGTTAGGCTACGATAACACTGGTCTACAAAAAAAAAACATTTTTTTCTGGCCTGGACTTTTGCAGCTGTTTTAGACTAATTTCAGGGTGCTGATTCCAAATCTTATCTCAGATTTGCTCTATCACATCTCATTTTTATGCTATCGGCATACCCCATTTTCATTGATTTTACCCGAAATTAACTCTGTCACTTATGATTGCAAGTTGTTGCGAGTCAGTGACTGCTTTAGTGTTAAAATATGGTGCTGTATTTTTAGGATAGTGTGTTTATAATATCATTTTATGTAGATATCCACATTTATTTAATATTTTTCTTCTGCAGTTTTTATTGAAAATGCAAAATTTGATATCTCAAAAACCTGATGTGATAGACAAAAACTGATGCCAGATTTGGAATCAGCACCCCAAAATTACTTTAAACCCGTTGGAAAATACCTCATGCCAGAAAAAGTGTGTTGACCAGTGTAATTATTCTCATAACGTGATTTCTACATTGTACAGTGTGTGGGGCTGGGGAGTAGTGACACTCGATAAGTTAACTGAAAAGCGAACGCAGTGAAACGGGGGAGATCCTGGAAAGGTAACAGAGATGGATGGGATCAGCGGTACGGTTCGGGTCAGTGAGAGGGCACGTGCGTGGTGGCATAGTTTGTTAGGGTTGGGGCCGTGGTATTTGGTGAACGAGTGGACTTCATCTGCATACCGATTGCCTCTCCTCCCAGCTGCAGCTGTGATGGCCGCGTTCAGGTGTTGGCCACTCTATTTTTTCGTATATATCTGATTTACAACACCACTGTAATCCAGACCTTTGGGTGCAAAGGATTAGATGGGTTGTACAGATTTTATTTTGGGAAATTGCCAAACCCACAGCCCTCAAGGTGATCACGAGATGGCAGTACAACAAGTACGGGTCATAAAGACCCCTTCTGTGTGAGGCCTTTAATTTCTGTTCCCTGCCATGAAGAGATGTTCTCATTGCTCTGGTTTTCCCCACACCCAAAATGGGCATGCTGCACCCCTCCAGAATACGGTTTTCAAGCTCATTGAGCCTTTCCTTTATACATCGGTATAAATAAACGGCACCACTGAACAGTATTTAGCATGTGACCCTTTTTGAGAAATTGGAGGAAAAGCTCTATCAATGCAGCACTCTCTTAACCTCTTTTGCTTGGGGCTGAAACAAATAATGACACTCTAATCATATGATATAATGGAACACTCTTAATTCATGAATGTTGTTGACCAATTTCGTAACATTAATATTTTGTAATGGACTAGCCAACTCTGGGGGCTTAATCAGCAAATGAAGTCCTGTTCTACAGAAAAAGTGTGCAATCCAACGGGTTTTTAGTGTAAACCATCAATTTCTGGTCTTCAACTATATGTGATGTGAAACTCTTCTGCCCGTACGGGGTTCCAAAACATAAAGAAAGTGTCATATGTCTTGTCTAAAATAAGATCCAAAGTGTGTCTTATAGCGCTAGCAAGTACGCAACAATGTTCAAGAACATGTATGGCCCTGAGCCCGTTGGCGGGGAACGTTCATATTGCTGCGATAGGAAGCGGTCACTCCAAGCGACAACCACGAATAGCTTCTCACAAAGTGGTATATTCATTTCGATTTAAAGCTTTGTCAAGGCGCTCTCCCCCCCTCCAAACCAGCTTAAATAGACGCTCCAAACCTGGGATGTCATTCAGACTCTGTCTTCTCGACAGACCTGTTCTTCACCTGAGGACGGCTGCTTGCGTTGTGGCCGAAACGTCGTGAGAATTATTTTATTATGTTTTATTTTTATTATTTTATTATTTCCATTCTACGTGACTTTACCGAAAGAACCAAGAAGATGGTATATTCATTTTTTTCCACCCAGGAGCAATGAAGGGCTGAGTTGACTCCTCCAACCAGCATTTGAACTCAACACCTCCTGATTGTTGCTTGTGCACTCGAAGTATAGCACCATCCCTGGCTGATGATAAAAAAGAGAATGCAAACTGGTGTAAGTAACTCCTGGGCTTTTATTTTATTTATTTAAAGCTTTCGTGACTGCAGGGATTCATATTCTTGGTTCTTTCGGTAAAGTCACGTCGAAGGGAATCAATAAAATAAATATGTATATAACAATACAATTATCACGACGTTTCGACTGCAACACACCTGATGATGGTTGCTGGTGTTGCAGTCGAAATGTCGTGAGAATTTTATTGTTTTATACATATATTTTTTATTTTTTCCCTTCTACGTGACTTTACCGAAAGAACCAAGACTATGAATCCTGGGCTTTTGTCGACGGGGACCAGCCGGTGCAACGCGGGAACGAAACGAACGGAGTTCGATGTACATATACGTACGTACGACATAATGCATTGTGTCATCGTCGTTGATCAGAGAGGGTGCGATGGCGTTTTGTTGCGCGCGAAGGCACCACGGTTGGGTAGACGCTCGACGCTCGGCTGTTGGCGCTTCAGAGACGACGTGTTCACGCGTGCAATTGCGCCGGGCGACGTTGGGCATGGAGCGTCCAAGCCCCCACTGGGCTTTGTTTTGTTTTGGCGCCTGCGGTCACGGAGCGCGTAGGGGAAGGCCGATTTGTCACCCGATTGCTGCCGAGTCACTTGTTTGTGCAATTGCAGCAGAGATCTATCAATGAGCATTTGGCGGTGTTGAAACTGTGATTCGTGCCAACCTGCATTTCAACAGGGTGCCTACCAGATGGGGTTCCCCAACAGCTCCACAGTGCCTTCAGCAAAACATGATCTGGTGCCCATCTGCTCAGAGCCATACGCCCCTTTCGTATGTACGTTGAACTTCTTTCGCACCGTACGTAGCCGGCCTTGCTAATCGGAGGTGCGGTGAGAAGGGCAGGGAACTAAACACAAAAGGCAGTTCGAAAGAAATGAGTTTTCACAGGAGAACGGCAAACATTCCTGCAACGCATTGTCCACGTGCGGTGAGGCCTGTTCTCTCCATCGCACTCCAGAACCAAAGCGTCTTGGCCACGGGATGCCCTTTATATCAGCATTCGACTCCGACTCGACTCTGCACCGTCCTTCGGGGTGCGCGCGTGCACAAGTTTACAAGAAACGCTGCGGTCTACTGGAGAGAGGAGTGACTTTTTTTTTTCTTTCTCCAAGACAATGCTCAAGCACATCCAGCTAAATGAAATGCTGTGGGCCTGGGAGGTTGTGCCCATTGCCCGTACAGCCCACGCTTGGCCTCTGGTGATTTCCGTCTGTTTGGCCCCATCCGAAGGAGCGCTTTGGTCGCGTAACGATTCCAAACAGATGGCGACGAGAAAATGGCTCGTTTCGTGAAACGGTTCGAGCAAGGGAGGGGGTCGCTTCCTTCCGTGCTGCGCTGAGCACTCGGGCGCTTGTGCACGGCTGGAGAGATGTGCCGTGGATGGATGCTGCGTTGAGGAATGGGCAAGGTGCCGTGGTCCTGGGATCAAATTCTCTGAGCAAAAAGTCTGGCAATTACTTAATTCCGTCCTTACCCCGCAGCCTTGGTTAGCACAATTGGCTACGTAGGGTGCGAAAGAAGTTCAACATACATACACACATACAAGTGATGAGGAATATTATACTGGGTCTCTGTAAAGGTGTTGCCCGTTATTAAATAATTATAGTTGGGAAGCAGTTTAAACTGTGTGGTGGAATAATTTGAGTTTTGTGAAGAAAGTTTAAGTGTTCGTCTTACATTAAAATAGTGGTATTCAACAGCACAAAACAGCAGTATATTCCAATCAATTTCTCCAGAGATGTTGGCAAATACTGCAAGATGACTTTCAGATCTCGATAATAAAGATGTCACCATCGCCGTTGCTGACATGTGGGGGTTTGGAGGGAAGAAACTCGTATGATGAAACCTAAATGCTACCACACACGTGTGTGTGTGTATACCATTGTCAACCTAACTTAAACGAGTGGGGGCCGGCTGTGTAGCGATTGGCGCACTGCGCTACGAACCTGGCCACCCGAGTTTAATTCCCGCTCATGGCCAGCACCAGTGACGATTATCTGAACCGGTGCTGGGCCTCTCCTAGGTCGAGTCAGCCTTAAATTAGTACCCAATGCGATAAGTGAACATCGCGACTAGGGAGACAAAGGCAGCTGGGTTTGGTGCTGGCCACCCACCCCCTCGCGTGCGTGCCGGCCTTCATAGGTGCTCGCTAACAGCACTTGCCCCAACAGTCTGTTCAGGCTATACGGGGGATCTTTGTCTTTTTACATCATTGTGAAACTAACTAAAACTTATATAATTACAATGTTTTAATAATGGAGGATACGCTCATAGATTCTCTGCACTAGGGGGTGACAATTTCCTATATTTTTTTGGCATTTTTATGATTTGCATTATTTCATAATTTAACGTGTCCATTCGCTATCAAAGGTGGCATCGCATAATGATGAATCACGTCACCTTTGGCGAGAAAAGCGTGGGCGTTTTTCCTGCCATGTCAAACTTTTGGGTCAAACCAAACCATCTAAAATGTCATCTCTAGATCAGATTTTTTAAACAAAAAAATAGATCCATCTGAAAGCTGGTAACACATCTTTCTGTGTATGCAATATTCTAATATATAAAACACAAGACGGTATATACATTTACCACTGACCCACAATAATAAGGCCACTCTTGTTCATAATAAAGGTTTTTGGGTTAGATCGCGTTATTTATAAATGTGTCGTAACCCTCCACCACCCGACACGGCCAAACAGTGAAAAAATGCGTCATGTTTACAAAGGACAAAATAATTCACTTTTTTAGCCCACCGCTGTGTTGAAGAGCGAATCAACATCATTTAAAATTCGAGTACGACGTTTCGCTGGTAATTACATCCAGCTTGATCGGGCGATTTGCCAGAATGGTGAGGTTCTTCTCTTGCTCCCGGTCTTAAATAGAGGCCACTCCTGGGCTGATTCACTACGACACACCTCTCAGGCAGTGTGACTTTGTGAACACTCCGTTGTGGTGAGTTGGCTACGGCAGTGGATATTGATGGTCTGCCTACGCGTTTGGGGAGGGGGGGTTTCTCTCTCTCGCTAAAATAAAATACTTTTGTGATAAAGTATTCAATTAACCATCAGATAAATTTCACCGGAGAATGTACGGTTTGGAAACAACTCTGCTCTTGCAGCATAACCATTCAGTTAATACCTCGGTGGGCTTTGCCTGGCAGGATGGGGATGGTTTCGTTTTATGTGTGTTTTTTGGTGATTTGTTTACCATTCTTGTTCTTTGCGTGACTATCGTCCGTTTGTATTGATTATTGTTGTAACCTTCTTACCCGCCCCTACTGGACATCTGCGAGAAAGAGCTTTATTGATAATTGATTGATTCCTCCAGTGTCAATAAATATGATCATTCTGATGATAGCATCCAGCCATACATAATGTATTTCTGTATATATATTTCTCGTGCAATTAAAACGGGAAAATAAATATAATGACACCTTTGGTTGTTTTACCTAACCTGTAACTTCGTGAATGCTCAATGGGTGTTAATTGTGTGAAAAGCAACATAGATTGCGGTGGTAGTAAGTGGCTGTTAATGAAAATGTATGCAGTTATCACTGCAAGTGTTGATCCATTTATGATTTGCAGAAAGAGTCCCTTTAAAAGAATGCCAACGACATAGCGCCACAATTATTAACACAGTGGGGTTTCTGCTAAAAATATAGGCCTACTTCGTTTGAGTCTTAAGTTGCTCATTTAAAGCCATCCTTACGTTAACCCAGTTTCTGCAAGCCATAAAAAAAAACGTGATGGGACAATTGAGAATATTGGAGACTGGTGTTTGTATTCGGTGAGAAATTGCGCTGAAAGACCGAACGAACGAACATTGATCATTTTTGGTCACCTGGTAATTTGTACGTTCAACACCGTCATTTAAATTGGCAAGTCTCTAAATCTGCTTGCTCCAAGAGTAACACATTTCATGAGTTCCATTGATGTTGGCGTAATGTTACAGTTTGAACACTGCTACCTCTGTCGCATATACACCTCATCTCAATTGTATAGGTACAATTTCATGTACAGCCCTTGGTCAATCCACCGAGAGTAGAAGGCCTCCCACTGCTGTGTTGGCCACGGGGGTTGTTTGACCATACTTCACCACGTAGGTCGCTGCGGATTGTTGAAGGCGGTGCCCAGGATCATCTCGGATATCACTCAACACTGACGTTAACTGTGACCGGGAATGAAACTCAAGTCACTCAGATCACAGGCTTCCATCGCGCAGTGATATAACCAGCGTGTGATCACCACACCCACCGTGTCACATCTTCAATATAAAATAATGTACCCACAAAGGAAGTTACACGTTCAAGTTATGGTGTCTACTTTTCATTATAAAACTGAAACTCATCGCAGCAGGAGGTTCTGTCTTTCGTAGGAGCAGGGTGTTGTAATGCAACACGTGTGCGTATGGGTAGAGGTGGTGTATGGAAATTGATTTGGTGGTGTAGCCTATCTTAAAATAACAAAGCAATGAAATCAGGCCTAGCTTCTGTAACGTTGGTCCAACGTGCTATTTTTTTCTTCTCAAGAATGTTAGCCCAAATAAAGTTCGCTTCCGAAATCGCCACATTATTAGACACCGTCACAGGGTGCGTGACATCACACGTGATGACATCATAGGAAAAGCGAGGCGATGTCACCACCGCCTTGGCCAAAAGAACGCTTGTTCGTTTAGCGCTCGTTTATTTTCTATTCCAATTTCTATTTTGCCGACCACTTTGATCAATTTGTCCGTTTTGACTAAGGCCACTTATTGAAAGCAAGGCAACTTTGTTCTTAGACTTCGTTCATTTTGGACGACCCTCCCAAGAGTAGCCGTGACCCTGTGTGATAGATGAGAGACAGATGGCTTGAACTAAACGCGTCGGTGTTTTCAACCTCGCGTGGAAAGTGTAAAAAGAAAGGTTAAAAAAAACATTTCCCATTAACACTTCCATATACAGTGAACACCAAATTCACAGTAGTCTGATGTTTCAGGTCATGGCTTACCTCCAGAGCAGAGAAAGTGTGTAATGTGCAGTCTCCAACTCCTATCTACTCTCCCTCTCTGGCCTTTCCATTTTTGTGCTAATAAGAAGTGCCATTGCTTCAAACATTGCCTATTATATATTTTTCCTCTTAAGGCCACAGTGTTATTTACCAATGCGTTGAGTTTTATTATGATTAGGTGTATTATGTCAATGTCACCGACCTGTGCACGTATGTATGCAGCTTAACGCTTGTTTCATATCGTTCCCACGGCACGTTTTAAGGGGACTGCCATCACACGCTACCCATTTGCATGGCAATTCAAGAGGCAGGGGAGCAATTTAATGCCATACCTCACTTTTAATAGCCTTAATAAATAAATACCCAGCATTACTTTGATATCCGCACCATTTGTATAAGACAAGGTTAGGTAACACGAAAGCACGATGGTTTTGCTTTGTAAGCTTTCAGGAACATGTCCGTCTTGAATCGACTGCAGCACTGGCTGACGGTGACGAATCACAGACAGTGACCTGGCAATGAGCTCTCAACGTAGCTGGGACGAACAGCGCAACGTGGGTGGGTAGGTGAGTGGGCTGGCGAGTGGGTGAGGTGGGTGGGTTGATCACGGTGGCATGCACAACGGGCTATTTTACTATTTTATTTTACCAGGTAAGGCCCACTGAGCTGTATAGCTCTTTTTCAGAAGCTACCTGGCCACAAACGATAGCTCAACGAAGTGGCTTATCACGTGGAAATGTATAGCAGCCAAATACTGTAAACACACGTTTCTAAATGTGGGGTGAAAAACCGGAGGACCCGGAGAGAAATCCACGCCACCATGGGGAAAGAGACACGCAGACTCCAAATATACAGGTGTGTTGGGATCGAACCCACAACCTCCTGCATACCGGGCGAGGTACTTAACATCTCGCCACCGTGAAGGGGACGGAGGTGAACAAGCACTCGCACGAGTGCCCTTCACTTGGCTACTTGACATGGGCCCTGAAATGGACCCTCACAGTTGCACGTCTCCTTCAACTTGAAACACAAAACAAACTTGTTTCTACACACCTGCTTATAACACGCACGTCGTCGCATATTTTGTAAAGAGAAGATTGCAACGCATTGCATCAACGTGTGTCAAGGCACGCGCCTTCCCATAATCAACTGGGTGCAATTTAAAATGATGCAAGCCTCGGTAATAGTACGTGTGTGCGGCTTGTCTGACTGTTCCGGTTTGTGTGGTTTCGTGATTAGTGTGATACCCAGTGCACAACATTATACTCGTTATTTTAATGACTTCAAAATACAAAGGAAGCTGGGGTTTTTTTGGAGGGGTTTCAAGAACAGATTAATTATACTGTTGAATTCACATTCCAGACTAGCCGTAGAACATGAAATCTGTACCATGGACACATTGCAAGTCTTAATTTTTTCCCTACAGTTGAAAAATAATCAGAGGAGGTGGATAGGAAGTTTTTGAGGGCTAGTTCCATTAGCTGCCACCTCTGAGACTTGGGATTCAGGTATCGTCCACCAGTGATGAAGCTCGGTTCTCAAGCGTAGTGCATTTATTGCCTAAGCGTGGTCACCAATGACAGCACAACAATCAATCGTAGAAAAATGCATTCGTACATACATTCGTTTTTTTTTCTACTCAAACACTCCAGAGGGACTTTCTCGGGCTTCCCTTCAATTGAGGCCGTGCTGCCAGCAGCGGCATGGGTAAGCAATTGCAGGGCTGCACCTTTACCTATAAAAAGCAACTTGAAAATTTTGTGCAAAACAAATTCCTTCACGTATCTGTCTCTCCCACAAAGGTTGTTGGGAAGGGATTAAAGTTGTGGCATTAGAATGTAGGTCACAATGGTGCCAACATTTCCATGCAGTCAGCTGTGCAAATATTAGCCGAGCAAGCCTTAGGTCCGGCTTCTTTGGAGCATTTCAGAGTGGGCATATGAAAGACCTGTAATGGGCTGCACAAAAATAACCAAAAATAATAAGAATAAAACTGCAGGTATTCCAAAAACCAGCAAAATATATTTCACATTTTTCGTGCATTCGTCTCGTTATTATTACTATTGTAATTCGTAATATTTTTGGTTCGCTTTTCCTTTTCATCAGATTGCTGCCGCTAACCCGCGGTTGGGCTGAAGACCGGCGACGCTTGCGCGGGACACAACGAAAACCGGCGGGAAAGAAGGAATTCCTGTCTCCGCTACTTTTTTTTTTCTTCAAGTGGAGTTCGTTTCAACTTGCGAAGTTAAAAAAATTGAATAATAATACCTCTGCCAGTGAGTGCCATGGAGGAATACACGCCCCCTGATGGTGGCTGGGGTTGGGCCGTGGTCGTCGGGGCCTTCATCTCCATCGGCTTCTCCTACGCCTTCCCCAAAGCCATCACCGTGTTCTTCAAGGACATCCAGGAGATCTTCCACACTACCTACAGCGAGATCGCATGGATCTCCTCCATTATGCTGGCCGTCATGTACGCTGGAGGTGCGTGCGCTCTCATGCAATTTAGAATTTCTTTTATGTATTTAAACAGTTTGAAACTACTTGCTTTTATGTTACCAGGTAAGGCCCACTGAGCTATTTGGCTCTATTTTTTCGGAAGCGACATGGCCACAAATGATAGCTCAACGAAGTGGCTTATCACGTGGAAATTTATAAGCAGCCAAATACTCGAAATGCACATTGACTATAAATGTGGAGGGAAAAACCAGAGGGCCTGGAGAAAAATCCACGTGACCACCGGTGGAGAGAAACACAAACTCCAAATATACAGTTGTCAGGATTGGGATCGAACCCAGGGCCTCCTGTATACCAGGCAAGGCAGTTGAGGGTGTCAGGGTGGGGGAGGGGCAAGGTAGTTGATAAAAGATGATCATGAATATAAAATCGTGTTGCTATTGGGGACTTAGCCATGAAATCGGACAAATTGATCAAAGAGTTCCTCTTCTAACCTATCCGTCCTTTCAGTTTCGAATGAAGAGACGTTGGCTTTATAAATAAATGCAACCTCCCTCTCCATGTTTTCCAACGTGGCGTTGAGTCACGGCCTAATCTCGTTCTCTGCGTACGGGGGCTGCGGTTCTATTTCAGTTCAGAGCAAACGGAGAACGGCATGGTCATTAACACAACCATCAGGGTCACCCATAGACCACCTACAAGGGCAATGCATGCGAGGCAGCCTTGTGATGCCCACACTCATGGAAAGTATGCCGGAGTAAGAATGTGCAACAGAGGCCAACTTATTAGTTTGCTGTAAGGCATTTACGAACTTCCCTTTGCATGCGCGAGTCAAAATGAAAGTGAAAGTTAATTCGCTCGTCCTCACCACAGAGTGCTAACGCAGCAAAGTTACAAACTTAAACGTCTCAGGACAAAAAACAAAGTCCTTTGTGGCCTAAATTCAAGTCCCTGGGTTGTGATGCGAACTGAATGAACTGTGGTCAAAACAACCAGTGCGGCATGCGGGCAAGTGGTGGAACAATGTTGGGCGACTTCGAGAAAACTGGAACGCTTCACAATTAATGCCAGACACCTGTGGGTTTAATTATTTTTAATGCAACCATTTTACACGCGACAAAGGCAGCCCGTGCTTTGCCTCCACTCGTGGCAAATGCGGCACGATAACGAGAGCGAGGCAAAGCCCGGCCACCACCTGTGGAAATAAAGAGCTTCATTGCTTATCGGATTCCTCCGGTAAAAATAAAGATTTCCGATTCCGAGTAACTCTGAACCAACGCGTGGGACCAATGTGACATGAACCCCTCCCTGTCGGGAGGGTTTTTTTGTAAGCAATATTTGGACGAATTTTGAGCGAGCGCTCGCTGTCTGAAGAAGCTGACTCTTTGCTGACAGCCGGTCAACGTTAGGCTGACTATCGTTCACTGCTCCAGATAAAAGGCATACGTGTTGAAACGTGAGTAAGTAGTTCTCCTGCTCCTCAAGTGAGTGGTCTAGATGGAAGCCAGGAAGACATTGATCTTATCCTTGACATGTTGCTTGCGGGGGTGACTACACATGTGTACAGTTGCTTATACGCATACCTTTCTCTATTAATAATTGTTTAACGGTAAGTGTAGAACAATTTATCAATTAATATAACATCTGAAGTGATATTAAAATTGTGTAGTTGTGTGTAATGGGTTCACAATGCCTATGCAAGTCACTTACAGATGCTTAACTGCGGAAATATCTTCCATAGCGATTCAATATTTTAGGGAAATATAAATATAAAAATGGCCTATCCAGTGACAACACAACGCAATGGAATATTACTATATATAGATCCTTGGGATTTCCTGAATGTCGAAAGCAAGCAGTGTGATGGCATCTTTCAAGTATGAACACATTATTTGGTGATGCTGTTGCTGCGTTGCCAGTGGTGCACAAGGAACAATAACAACTCGACACATTTGTCAATAACAGTGGCGTTTTTAAAGGGAAAATATATAAAAGGCGATGTTTCGGGCAATTTCCCTTCTTCATGGCATACGAATAGAGGGGCCGGAGAGAGACAGAATGGATCATAAGAGTTTGGGAGATTGTCCAACGCATTATCAGGGTCTTCTGAGGGCGGTGACATAAATCATTCTAACACATCAACTTCGAGACAATGGTTCAGGACCTCTCAACCACTCGCCCCCCCTGGCTTTTACCTATTTCCATTAAAGTCAAACATTCAAGCATTTAGCCAATCTGTGGCAGGATTTAGTTCTGTATTTGAAACCCATTACAGGCCTCGGAGCATGAAAAATAAGAATAGTGTTTACCCTTTCTGGCAATAAAACAGGTGTAAAGATGTTCAAGCACCAAATAGAAACCTTTTGCAAGGAATCAAGTGTGCATTAACCAGAGGTGGGACAAAGTCATTGTTATGCAAGTCCAAGTCGAGTCGCAAGTCATCAAATTCATGACTCGAGTCTGACTCGAGTCCAAGTCACATGACTCGAGTCCACATCTCATAGGTGGGACAAAGTCATTGTTATGCAAGTCCAAGTCGAGTCGCAAGTCATCAAATTCATGACTCGAGTCTGACTCGAGTCCAAGTCACATGACTCGAGTCCACACCTCTGGCATTAACCACGGCATTTGTGGTGAACATGCAAAGAAACATGCTCTGATTATAATATATGCATTGTCTTTTAAACTCATTGGCCTACACCAGAGACAGCCTTCTTTATAGCCTAAGAGACCTTCCATGATCGGTTTAACACGTAGGCTTTCACGGCCAATATTATGCATAATAAAGTTGTGTTGGGTTAGATGGCATGAATACAAATGTGTTGTTAAACCCGCCACCACCTGACACAGCCAATTAGTAACAATTAGAATACGACGTTTCGCTGATGATTGCAACCAGCTTCATCGGGCGATTAACCACAATTGTGAAGAAGCCTTTCTTTTTTTGGACTTAAATAGAGTGGAAGTGATGTCATCGCGGTGAGCCTATTGGTTGCGACGACCAGAATGGGGGTTAAATGTTGTGGGTTTACTCTCCAGCACACCGGCGTGTTGAAGTAGCCAATAATTGGCACTTTTTGTTTACGTGACAAACCTTACTGGTTGGCCGTGTCGGGTGGAGGTGGTGGGTTTAACGACGCATCTGTACTTGCGTAATCTAACCCAAAACAAAACAAAAACGTTGTTATGGAGTTTCCATGATGGCGCCAATTGAATGTGACCTGTTGCAAGGCCCCAATGGCACCTTGACGTTTTCATTTGAATAACTGCTTCAACAAACAGCTGATCACAAACATCTCTAAAACTTGCGAAGCACAATGAAGCAAGTCATGAAATGAACAAGAATTAACTTCTAGTGTGAAGTTGCTAAAAACATAATTGAATATGGAACAGGTGCTGAATATCTTTGGCAACGACTCTTAACTAATAATTGCGAGGCTATTTTTAAACCACTCGCAAAAATCCCTCACGGGCCAAGTCGATGGCTTTTGGTGCGAGCTTATTTGTATTCTTTTAAAACGTTTGAACTTTAATTTCGAAAACTTCTTACGGCCGAGCGGACCAATTTTCGTGTCAATGCCGCAATTTACAGCGCGATTTTGTGCGGCGGATTAACGCGCGGAATCCGCATTCCTTTCAAGTTTGAAGTCGTGGAATGGGTTTTCACTCGACGCACACAATTCAAATGTAGAATATGCCGCCTTATTATCCTGACATGGTGAGATAGCTCTGAGCTGTGTGCATCGAGGTTCCGCGGAATACTGAACCCCGTGACATTGTAACAGCTTCCACTGCAAGCCTTCCCTCAACGGTAAGTTAACCTTTCGCGTGTCACGATCAATCTGCAGCAGAGGCATGCCTTTTGACGTGAATATAAATTACCTTCCTGCGTGGAGGGCCATTGGCTCCAAAAAAATACGTGGCGGTGTAATGTCTTTGTACCGCGTACGATCTATTGGGGGTTTGCGCACAGAGTACGTATCCGCATATCCGACCGTCACATGTCCACCCTGCCCAATTAACCCCCCGCGCCCAGTGCATTATTTACGCATGACGCGACTTGTAATTTTTTTTTATTTTTCAATGTTCACAAATATGACCTTTACCCTGTACAATAATGTATTCTTAATCTTGTGTACATTTACCTCTAAAGTAGAGTAAATAATTATCCCATTATTAAAACACCTTATTGCCTATTATTTGTGTTCAGTAACCTATTCGTGTCTGGTGTCACTGTCATTTTCAATCAATGTTCACCTTTTTACAAATCCGCCTATATCTCAGTTCCCAGCGAGTCTGATATGTGATGATTGTACTCTACTATAACACATTCCTGCAGAGGGAGCTGGTAGGAACGTTGGGTTGCTCGGTCAATGGCCAGGGTCAACGGCGGCGTGGTGTATTCCACAAATATGGCCGGCGTGAGTAGGTTAAACGTTGAGTTTTATAAGGGCACCACGGGGTGACCAGCCCCTCCCCACCCCTCCCACCCCCTACCCAGCCCCACCCCCCTCACCCAGCCCCGCCCCACCCTCCCCTCTCCACCCATCCCCACCCCTCCCATTTTTGGATGCATGATGGACGGACGGACACAATAATCGCCTGTGGGCTGGTGGAACCAGGTGGTTCCTACCAGTATAAAACAGAGGTAGCAGTGGTGCGTTGGTTAGCGCACCGAGCTCTGAATCCGGTAACCCCGAGGTGTTAACTACCTCGCCTGGTATACAGGAGGCCGTGGGTTCGATCCTGACCCTGACACCTGCTGCTGTATATTTAGAGTTTGCACGTTCTCCCCGTGGTCGCGTGGATTTTTCTCTGGGTCCTCCGGTTTTTCTCTCCACATTTTGAATCAAACATGCGTTTAGATTATTTGGCTGCTATGAATGCCCACGTGGTAATCCACTTCTTTGAGCTATTATTTGTGGCCAGGTCGCTTCTGAAAAATAGATGTATAGCCTTGTGGGCCTTACCTGGTAAAATAGAAATAGTTGAGTTAGTTTAGTAGTTGAGGTGTAAGTTGCAAAGTATTTTCAATCAAATTCTTCTCATGTGGAATGAGGTAACCACATCTACTCTGTATAATATTGAAACCAAATCGTACTGTCATTCTGTATAATAAGTCTATATATTCTCTACCTATATTGGCGTTTTATCAAT
The DNA here is from genome assembly GCF_965212315.1 of Lampetra planeri. Taxonomy (NCBI): domain Eukaryota; kingdom Metazoa; phylum Chordata; class Hyperoartia; order Petromyzontiformes; family Petromyzontidae; genus Lampetra; species Lampetra planeri. Next base: position 7,136,083 of record NC_136150.1, read on the forward strand.
ATTCGTTTAATCTGTGTTGATCAGAATACATTCTCAACATTACTACCTGGAACTAACACTCACTCTCCATAGAGAATTGTGTTTTGCATTTCTTGCCAATGAGTTTAATGTGCATTAATTAAAAAAATGGTAATTTTAATGAAGTGACACATTTCAATGTTTAATAAACACGCGCCATTATGTTTACTGATTTGGCCACTTGGATATGCTCACTTCCAGGGTTTGTTTATTCTAACAACGTCTCCGCTAGCGGCTAACACGAATGCTTGTCTTGCCAATCGCTTGACTCGCGTTGTGAGGCTGAATGTCAGAGCTTTGGCGCATCAACGTACGCAGATGGCGGTGGAAAATGAAACGCAAAACGAGGAAAACAAAATCGTGCATTCACACCAATTCTGTCTGATGTTTTCCAACAAGCCCTATGTCCTTGGATGCGTGGCAATGTTTTGTTCTACATTAATTAATGGTTTACTACCTGCGACGTCGTGGATCAAAAACGTGGAGACTCGCGAAGAAAAAGTCAAGTGCTGCAAATCATCGAGCGTGTGGTCAAAACCGAAACGTGCGCAAAAAAGCACGTGGAGAGATTGCTGCACGCTTGGAACAGCATCGTTGATCCATAAGAGAAGCAAGTGGGCTTGGGCCGGTGGGCAAAACTAATGATGGGGGATGGCAGCCAAGGGACGGAGGTGCCACCAGACAAGATCCGATCGTGTCCGTCCGCTTTTCGCCAAGCTGCAATTGGCTTCCGGTTCCCGAACGAATATCCTTCGAAGGTCGCACTCGTTACACACAAAGTGCTTGCCACAAATGAACCGCAATGCCTCGCTGATCTCGTCGAGGAGTGTAAGCAAATGCACAAACACCCCCCCGGTTGTCCTCACGGCAGCAGCGGCTTTTGGCTAACCTTCTTGGTTCTTTTGGTAAAGTCACGTAGAAGGGAAGTAATAAAATAATAAAAATAAAACATAATAAAACAATTCTCACGATGTTTCGGCCACAACGCAAGCAGCCGTCCTCAGGTGAAAAACCAAGTCTGTCGAGGCGACAGCGTCTGAATGCCTCTTGATATGCATATTCTTTTGTCAAGGCGCTCTTTTCCCCCCTTCCAACCCAGCTTATATATATGCTCCAAGCACGTGTGCTGTTTCATTCAGACGCTGTCGCCTCGACAGACCTGGTTTTCACCTGAGGACGGCTGCTTGCGTTGTGGCCGAAACGTCGTGAGAATTATTTTATTATGTTTAATTTATTCTTCACCTGAGGGACGGCTGCTTGCGTTGTGGCCGAAACGTCGTGAGAATTGTTTTATTATGTTTTATTTTTATTATTGTATTACTTCCCTTCTACGTGACTTTACCGAAAGAACCAAGAAGATGAATCCCTGCAGTCACGAAAGCTTCAAATCGAAATTTTGGCTAACCGTCGAACAAAGACAGTCACCGCCATTGCGCGGCGCTTTCAGACACGCTTCTGCTCCGCAAGGCCACCTTCAGTTGTGAACCCTTTGGGCAACCTCGGTCGTGCAAATATACAAATATTTTTTTCTCTTTTCAGGTCCCATCAGCAGCATCCTCGTGAATAAATACGGAAGCCGCCCCGTCGTGATTGCGGGCGGAATCCTCGCTGGAACCGGAATGATAGCAGCGTCGTTCTGCAATACCATTTTCCAGCTCTACTTCTGCATTGGCGTCATCGGAGGTATGGTCCGGGACTGATTTTTCCCGTAATTTTTCATGGGCTGCCCTAAGGCAAGTGCTTGAGTAGTTCAGCACAATTCAGCACGGGTTTAGTTCAGCACGTTTTGCTTTAATCTCATCAAGGGCTCCTCAACCGATAAGTTTTACGTGAATTATCCATAAAATGTGCGATTGATCGTTGCGGAGGAGGTTATGTGACCGTCACACTTGGTGCCGTGGTAAGCGCGCCGTGCAACGAACCCAGAAACCCAAATTCGATTCCAGCTCACAGCCAACACCAGTGACGATTATCTGAACCTGGGCTGCCCCAAGGTCGATTCAGCCTTAAACGATGCGCTGTGTAAACATCCACACCTTCGATTAGAATGGTTGGATATGTGCGGTGTGAAAGAAGTTCAACATTCATTCTAGATTTGAAGCTTTCGTGACTGCAAGGATTCATATTCTTAGGTTTTTTTCGGTAAAGTCAAGTAGAATATTCAACATACATGCCTACATAGACCTGTGCTGCAAGGTTTTGTCGTGTGAAGCGGTGATTATGATTTCACACGCCCTTGAGCAGATCTGGGGTAAGACCGTGCAGGTGTGTACATTCCTCATTGTTCATAACGAACCACATCAAGTTCCTCTTTCGTTGGAGGCGCCCAGCTCCAGGTTATATTTCGGTAACATTAATGTTCTACATTAAATGTAATTATAGCTGAAGAGCCTTATGACTGGTGGGTGGCTTCATTTTTTACACAACGGTTTGCTTTATAAACACTTAGATATTCAAGTAATAATTACGCATATTTTTGCCAATCCACAGCCATGTCTTTTGCAATCTGTAAATGCTGTAACAAAGAAGGCATTGCCCAAGAGTGGTGGCCAAGCCTTAGGGTGTGATCGTGGAGGTCGTGAAGGTCTTATATAGTCTGTCTGATGAGGCCAATGTCAGACGAACCCGTTTGTGTTCATTGTGAGGCCCTTATCACAAATCTAATTTTGTATTGACGCTGCTGTGCATATGTAAAAAAAAAGATAATAATTGGTTAATAGTTTTCGTATAAATTGAATTGTTGCGACTGTACTGCGTGCAGTTAAAAGCACTCCAGAATTTAAACGGCTGCCTGGAGGCATGTACGATCGTGGCATTGCTGGAGAAATTAATTGTGAAACATACAGCCAGAGGACTGCTACTAGCAGTTAAAGTAACTGCTGCTGCCAGCAGTTATATTAACTGGAACGCCATTCATTAATCAACATCCAATTTTTTTCTTTTGCCCCCTCCATGTTTGGCTCCGCGTACAGTGCGGAGTTTGTCTCCGAGCTCCGCTTCAGTTGGCGAGAGCCTCGTGCTGAATATCCATCGGCTGAGTTTTTTGAAGGCAGATGTTTAGCGATGTATTAATCAGCCTCAACACGGCCGCCCGCCCGCCATGCAGCGAGCCCATTAACCCCTGCAACCATTTGTGGTCTCGCGAACACAGAGGATCAGCGCTCTCGTCGCTTTCTTTGCCATTTTCACATCTCCTCGTCCGGATGTGTACGACTTCGCCATTCGACTCCCCGCGATCCCTCAGGCGTGCCCTCGTGCAAATTTGCCACATCCTTGATTTATTCGTGTAAACGGAATGGGATTATATTTTTGCAAGTGTACGTTAATGGAATCATATTTTCATTCGGCAGAGTGTTATTAGTTTAATTACCTAGAGCAGGTTGCAGCATGCCTAGGGTTTCAGAATTACACTCATTTTATATTGCATGCTGCGTTCATTTTGTTGTTGTTGCCTTGTTACAGTTATTATGTTATTCTTTCTTCATAAATGATCTGACGATAAATTGGACAGCCTTACAATTTTTCAAATTTTTTTTTTTAAATAATATCCACCTTTTTATTTTTACACGATTTTTCGCATCAATTGTATTATTTCGTGGAAAAAAATACATAATTTTATCGCTATCATCGCTATTATTTACACCTCTTCCAAAACATCTGATCAAGCGTGGCAAAGTAGGCCAAATACCCTCCAAAGGGGCTCTCTAAAGCTCCCTCTAGTGATGACTGATTACCGTGGAAGAGTAGACCAAATACCCTCTAAATCTCCCTCAGGTGTAGGTCCCTTCAACCAGCAGTGGTGATGAGCCAGCAATTGCAGGGCTGCACCTTTATCTTATTTTCTTCTATTAATTGTAGTAGCAAATGTACCGCAGTGTATTTTCACTTTTATACGTTGAAAAAAAAAAGTCACAGGGATGAATGTGTTTCGTATAAATACCGAGAGCTAATTTTCTCTTCTCGTGGTGAATTTTGTTTGTCCTTTAAGATATTCTCACAAATCCATGAGACTGAAAAAAACGGGAATTAGTTTAGACGTGATAGCATTGCCATACCAACGAGTAAATTATTTGTTAAGTTAAATTACACCCACTGAAGAAGTAAATTCGTCTTCGAGTAAGTTCATTTGAGTTCAAAATTGTGTTTGCTGTGAGATTAGGCCATACAGAATGACTGGCGTCACGTACGTGTGTATCAAATAATATGCCGCTTCTCTCCTCAGTAGATCACCGGGCATTGTGGGTATGCCGACGGGCATCTATTCATATTGCATGTTACAACCTACGTTACCGGCGAGTAATGATGTTCAATATCGTTCAGCGGGACATTGTGTACTCGAGCAATCATTGGCAAAGCCGTAATTCATGGTGATGTTGAGATTTGAGTTTCATGGATTACAACAACAAAAAAACACCCCCAGACCTGTGTAGATTTGTCGCCTTGATCACACCTGTACCACGAACCCGTTCCCACGAGGTCAAGCTGGGGGGGGGGGGGGTCCCGTTACATTACCGCCTGCTCTCTGCATTTTCAATTTTCGTTTAAAATGCAAACATGTGATACCCCCCCCCCACCTTAAAATGTAGCACCAAACTGTTTGTTTTTACCATTCATTGTTGACCGTAACCCACGTGGATGGGGATGAGGTCATGGTTCTAAGCCACGTGAAAGGGACGGTAAAGCTTGCTTTAGCGAGGTGGATTCCGACAGTCACCCCGCCCGCACCCCCCGTATTAAATGTGTTCCATTAACGAAAAGGTGTTTGATTACAACTCGGGGTGGGAGTAAGGTGGGTGCGGATCTGTGATTGGCGGCGTGGGGCAGTTTTTTTTTATCAGACAAGAACCAGCGGCACATTTGCCTGTACTTAAATGGACATTCAGCTGCGTATTGTAATGCACACTTATCGAGAGGCAATGCAAGATAATTACATTCGAGCTTTGCAACCTTTATCACAGCAGACTCTTTATCTTATAATGAACCACATTCATCGCATTCAACAACAATCTCATGATCAGCAATTTGACACCACGATTTCAAAACATGTTGTATGCGGCTCTCAGATTTGTTTTGTCCACAAATATGTGGAAATTTACAATGTGGCGACATACGCGTGATCAGTTGCAAGGTTATATCAGTGGTTGAAATTGGCCATGTGATTTCGTCTAATTCTATGGTGCAGCACAATTTGCTTGTATATAGAGGAGTACCAAGATGCAAGGGGGATTTGCAGAAGCTGTGATGGCAGAGTAGTGAAGCAAGCCATTGCTGAACGGGAGTAAACAATCGAAGAAGCACACGGACACGAAAATACATTTCATGATAAAGGTGTTTTTTTTCTTTTCGGTTAGGTCGCGTAAATATAAATGTGTTAAATACACCACCACCCAACACACCAGTTGTAAACGTTGTGGGTTTGCTCTTCAACACACCGGTGTGCTGAAGTAGCAACTTAATGGCAAGTTTTATTTACGTGACAACCCCTAACTAATTTGCTGTATCGGATGGTGGCGGTGTTTAACGACACATCTATATTTTGCGTGCTCTAGCTAAAAAAAAAAATACATCTTTATTACTAATAATAATGGTCACATGTTAAAAATACATTTAACAAAAAAGAGGCTTTTTTTTAATTCTCTACTTTAACCGATGCTGCTTTGGTGCACTGAACTTGCAATCCATGGAGGCCCACCGGTTCTGTCTCCCTGCACGGCAGTTAAAACAACCGGCAAAGACTTTTGAAATCTCGCCGCCACCGCCACCTCTGTCTCTGCCCACCCGGCAGTATAAAAGGGTGCACCCACAGTGAGTCGATCTGCGGGGAGGTGGCAGGTTGTGGCGTGGTAAGAGTGTGTGCCCTGGAAATAAAAACGTACTCGGCACCTGGGGAAACACTCAAAACAGTGCAGTTACAGGCTCGTGACCTACTTGCTGTTCTGCCCAATTCGGGCATCTAATAACACTTCACGGTGGGTGCGTCATGCCCGGCACATGTTCTCAAAAATGGCCCACTAAACCCTTGTCTCCAAAGCACAGGATTACAGGCGTGTGTGCCAACACGCTTGGCACATCCACAGAGTAATCGGAGAGATTCCATTGGAGTGGCACTCCAACTCCTTTTTTGGCAAGCCACGGACTTTTCGACCACCCCTCGAAATGATAACGGTCTTTACGATGATAATGGTCAATTGGAGGTTGCAGTGATGTTTAAAGTTCCAAGTGACGGCTACATTTCTTGTTTATCGCTGTTGCTGAACTTTGATTGAGGATGCTCAAAGCGCAGAGATATTTCAGCAATATATGGGAATGTATTTTCAGTTTTATACGCAGTGCTACGAAGCTGCACTGACTGGGACTTGTAACTTTAAGAATCAACGTCTATGCACTACATATAGTAGATTCATATAAACATTTATGCAATACAGCAGCAACATACACAGGAGCTTGAGATGTAGTTGAATGGTATTTACATTCTGTATCAATCTAAATTGGGTTGTGTAAGTATTCTAATGAATCCAGCATATGTAGTTATTGATAAATACGGTAGGCTTTCCCCACCTTCCCACTGTAATTCTACGAATTATAAAACATTCAGATTTCGGATTTAATTCAAGAATATTTGTTTTTCATTGCGGTGAATTGAACCCATTACGGACGTCAACATAACCATGGGAGTCCTTGTGGAGAATATTAATGAGTAAATAAATAGGCAGCAAATAGGTCTCCTCTAGAAATATTTCCCCCTGTTGGAACAAAAATCTTACTCAGCCCATAAAGCCACATGGCTTTCTGGGAGTGGACAGTTTGAACAGAATTGATTCAAGACAGGCAAACACTGGATCGCTTTCAACATACATTGTCTCTGGCCTGGGTCCAGCATATATGGTCTCGTCAGGCCAAGTCTTACTTTGCTGGTGAGACAATGTACGTTGAAACCGGTGCAGAGGTTGCTTGTTTTGGTTCAATGCTTTTGAAAGTATGCATGCGCAGAAAGGCCGTTAGGTATGGCATCTTGAGATGTCGGTTTATTCCGATTTCATTTGAATCCAAATTGTATTGAGATTCAATTGTCGTATATACACACACAAGTCAAAAGTTTTTGATTCTTAAACTAATGACAAAATGCATGTTTTGCGAAAAAAATGTCACCTAATTTTTTAATCAATGGATCGTTCTATCACCAAATGGTGTGTTAGTCATTTTGTAGAGATTAAAATTCGTCACACCAACACATCACTCCAGAGGAAAACCCCACATCTCATCTTGAGTTTAATTACGTAGCATTTTGTGGTTTGACGTTAATAATAATATTAATGATTTATAGCCCAGTGGTTAATCTGCTTGCAATGGTTGAGTGGTTCGAACATGATCTCTGCCTTGTGCACCACCAATGCACCCAGTCCTGCTGCAAGACTGAAAATAAAAAAAACGTGTTATTTGCGTGCTCCTATCCTTACCTTACTTTTCCAAATGTAAGGGTTAAATGATAGTGTGTACTCAAATTTACATGTAACAATGCGCCTGAGCCTGCCTGCTTGTCATAGTTAAGTAGCTCTTGAACTAATGCCCTCTTGGCATTTGGATAATTAAGTATTGCATGAATTAATTTATTCAATTATAAACAATTTAAGATCATTTTTTCGTTACAACACTCCCAAGCGGGTTCCTGACAGATTGAACGTGGGCTGGCAATCCTCTCCCGTTAACAGCCCTGAGCTAGCGGTGGAAATTCCACATTCCCATGGCATGGAAGGGATGGAAGTTCCTCTAAAAAACAAAAAAGTAACCGCTGTTGACTTCACAACAAATTGGTACCCATATTCTTTGGGTCTTTCGGTAAAGTCACGTAGATAGGTTCAAACTAATGACGGTCGCATGTGTTGTGATCGAAACCTCATGGTTTCTGTTCATTTTGTTTTTTATTAATTTGAAGCTGTCTACGCGACTTTACCGAAAGACCCAAACAATATGAATTCCTGCAGTCACGAAAGCTTTCAGTCAAATTGCTACTTTATTTTACCAACCCCTGAAGGGATTACTACGCCGGGGTCGATCCCCCTAACCGGGATACGAATTCGCAACCCTCGGATTGCGAGCCGTGCATTCTATCGCCACGCCACTCTGCTCGACGCAATGCGTCCGGAACGTCAAGTGATGAGAGCGTGGCAGCGGTGAAACACTCGCACTCGAGCAATCGTTAGGAAAAGCCAATTAACACGTGAGTTGTACGCTCGGGCATACGACGGCAAGCGTGCGTGTTAAGAGCTGGTGCTAAATCTGATTGGCGAAGTTTATTGGAAACTTGTGGTTCTGTCCATCAAGCGGCGGGATGTCTATGTAATCTGCTGGATGGTTTTTAGATGAGGCTATTTCGAGCTCGTCACGGCGATTGTCTTTTTCGCCGAGCCATTTCATCCACCTCGCTTGCACCGAGATTCCAGAAGGGGGACGAGCAGCTCAAGGTCACGAGATAGCGGCTGTGATGTCATCGTGAGCATCGGCATCACGTGTGTGGCTACTGTAAATACTTTGGTGTATTTACAGTAGTTGGTGCGGGGTGTTGTTAGGATTCTATAATGTTGACACTGATCTTTGTACAACCGAAGTAAATGGAAAAGCATGAGCCGCTTAGCTGAATGGCAACAACTTGAGCTCTGTTTTACCAACAAGAGTCCAACTGCCCCTATCGTACGACCAGATGAAACCGGCCGCATGTCTTCAACCAACAATCCAACCAGAATCTGCATGTCGGCTCGCGTGGAGCTGCTGGGATGGATTGCCGCATCGCAGGATCACGAGAGGAGGCGGAGGCTTGGGGGGGACGCCTTCATCCAGCTGTGGGTTGACCATGACTGACAATGATGATTATGATCATGATATGCCTAGTAATTTCCTAGAGAGCTTGAGTCGAGCATAAAATGTAGAACGTGTGCGATAAGGAGTGAACAAAAAACGGGCAAAAGCAGATTTGGACAAGTTAATGTTCATGGGACGGAGCTGTGGCATTCTGGTCAGCACACGGTGCTCTGAACTGAGTAAAATTTTCAGCCACGGCTGACATCAGTGATGTGTGAAACCTATAAACTGGTTGTGCTGCTCCCCCCCCCATCACTATCTCGCGCTGACCACCATGGTGAAGTATGGTCACAACCCTCATGGCCAACATGGTATAGGGAGGCCTTCATTCAGGAATGGATTGACGAAGGGTTGTAAATCATGACTTGTTAATTTTAGAAAATATTTACACCTTGAAAATATGGCAGATGTATGCATCATTGACTCTGGCACACAACGTTCCACCCTTTCTTCACGATAGAATTTTACAATTGGCAACAGGCTAACAATGCCCTCCGATAAGGAGGGTAAATTGAATCTTTGAACCCTGACAATCTGCCACCTCTGTGGCACGCACGCGTTAACGCACTGCGCTACTTGAATTGTGCAGCTCATCGTTCCTCGATTGGCTCGTACAATTCGTACCATGGGCACTAAATGAGTGTATTAGGTTGGCAGTGGATGTCCTATAGATAGGATTTTTAACCTGGTCACAAGTGATGTGACATTTCCACTCATGGCTCATTAACACCATGGGACATGTGCACTGAGAAACGATCCTTCGGAGAGCAGTAGGGGCACATTTCCAACTCCCCACATATATCTAAATGATATTGACCAATGCACGCCGTTCATCCCTCCAGCGTTGCAAGCCACACACTTTATCTGCCTGTTCATACTTCCCTGCCGTAGAGCGCTACTCAAAGGCTGCCTGTTAATCTTTACGGCCACCCAGTGTGGCAAGCGACAAGGTATGCTTCGGAGTTTAATGACCTTGTTGACTACTGCGTGTGCACACTAAAAACGTGTCCTGTGCAGGGGTCAGCACAGCACACACCATCTGTCGAACTGTCCCCTGCGTAGGCTTTCGGCACAACTTAATATACGTACACACTCGGTGGATGTAAAACTCTCTACCCGATGACTTGTTCTTCTTTGCCGAGTAGCTTTGTCGTTTAAGGGTCTGAATAGTTGTTGGATTTAATCGCCCTACCTTCAAATAACCCCAAATTGCGCTAGGTCTGAACAGATCTTTGGAAGCTCAGCAGGGTTTGAGCCTGGCTAGTACTTGCACGGGAGACTTTTCTGGGAATACCAACCCTTGATAGTGTGGGCTTATGAGGTGACCAAGAGGGTAGCAGTACAGCAAGTATGCATTGAATCCATCTCCTTGTGTGCATGGATTGTCTTCGGGCGCTCTCGTTTTCTGCCAGATGCCGACAATCATTTTTGTAATTGACCAGACTTTCCTTGGAGAGCCTTGGGCCTCAGTGGTGTTTTCCTGGATGAACAACGGACATTGTTTACGACTATAATAAAGTAGCGTAATTGTAAATAATTATAGTAATAATAATCGTGTAAACTTGGGCTTAAATTATTTTAATGTTTTCAAATGTGCTGTACAGTAGTAGCAAAAAAGGAAAATTGGCACAGCATAATAAACTGGCACTTACTGTAACACTACATATTCCATTGCATATCACACACACACACGAGCCGTTGAATATGAATTCATGGGCAAAATAATTGCAATGTCAAGCACCTTATTGCTCATTGCAGATGGCTTTCAGTGCTATAATAAATGTAAGCCGGATTTGCTATGAATTATTTATACATTGGCATTCGTGTTTACAGCACAAACATGCAAACATCTCACTTTTAAATATGGTTTTCTAAGTATGTCTTCTTAATTTGACGTAAGTATGCCTTGGCACATTACCGCATTTGCAACTCAGAAATGCGTTCTTAATTACATTTGCAATATAATAGCATTAATTCAGAACACAATTCGTGGAAGTTCATGAGGACCAAGAAATGCATTATAGAAATAAATTATACACCTATTGCCTGTAGATTAAGCTTTAATTAATCCGTTAAAGCCAAGGATAATGTATTATTGATGCAGTCAAAAGTAACAATACTTGTCTAACAATGAATAATGAAGGTTTCCGAACAATGTTTTAACTGCAGCAGGTGAATGTCACATTTTATCTTTGTACGTGTTGTGGTAACTTTTTTTTTATTAAATGCATACAGATATTTAGCATACTCTTACCGTGATTAAATGGCAGTCTTGTCCCACTGGTAACATATACACACATTACACACATCAAAAGTAAGCTACAATTATACACACGTGTATATTAAATACATTTTACATCGCTAATTACGATGAAACTCCTCATGGATATATGTCAATGAAAACATTTAGATTACATATTGTATATATAATCATTTATATCATGACCAAATCACACAGAGTGGGCCTGATCACATCAGAAATTGGAAGCTAAGCAGGTTAAGGGCCTGGACAACGCTTTGATGAGCGATCATCATGCGTGAGAAACCAGGGTGATAGGCGTTGTGGGATAATGCAACAAAATGTATATGTTGTCCTTCCTCCGCACTTACGATTTGTATCTCTGTTAAACTACTTTCGCACCATACGTAACCAACCGTGTTAATCTGAGGTGCGAGTGAAGGACAACAAACTGAAATACAAGATTAGCATGGTTGGCTACGTACAGTGCAAAATAAGTTCTACATACGTACATAAATCCATTGCTGTTATGTACTACCATCCACTTTCACCAACCCGCATTGACTAGCATGGTGAAGTATGGTCAAATGTACCTCCTGTGCTGCAAGGCTTGGGAGGCCCTCATCCAGCAGTGGATTGACAAGACAGGGCGTATATATACATTTACATCAGTGCATTATTGCATTTAATGACATTGGAGAATGAGTTTTTTTTTACGTATGCAGTGACAAATAAAAATTAAAGTTTGGGGTTGACTGCACCGGTTTTTCTGACACTCAAAAAGTAACAGTGTATGTCTAAAATCTAAAAGTGCAATAGCTTGGTAGATGTGCACTGTTTGAAATTAATCATAAGCATGTTGCTCCGCATAATGTGTGCTCTGAGCCTGAATACAAGCTTGCGCACAAGTCACATTTTTTTTAATAACAGAGACAACAAACTCAATTACCAACTTTAAAAGGTAAATAAAAGCAGACATATTAAACTTGCCAACAACCCAAGAAAGAATATGAAGAGTAATGCAGGCGGTAAAACTACGTAATGTTTATTTATTTATTTTAACATACCAGTAAAGTGTGTTTCTACTGCGCAGCTTTTCGCGGTTGTGCGGCGTAGCTCTCCGATGCGTTCGCAATTTGTGCCACGTGTTTTGTTCGAAGCAATGTCCGACGTCTCACTCCGCGTGCTGGGGAGTTTTCTCACTTCTCCACTTCCCGAAGAAGCTCCCAGAACATGTACCGAAACGTCAGACATTGTGCCAGTCAACACCATGGCATAACTTGAAAACAGATCAGAGAGTGAGAAAATGTTTATATTAAGCACTTTAATAATATTAAAAGCAATACTTTCATTTAATATAACATCCAACAATGCTGTACATTAAATATAAGGATATAATCCCATATACAGCCACTACCAAGCCAATGAAAATCCCATTGGCTGGTATTAGTTCATTAGGTCTACCAGATTACAATCCCCAACTTCCCAGCCAAACTTCACAGGAAGGGGCATCGGTGGTGGAGTGCCAAAAAGTTACGACTCCTTTTCATCAATCGGTCCAATGTCCAAACAAGTGATTCTATATTTTTCAGGGTATGTCTCTTTAAATTATTTTTCTTGGAGACAAATCCCACCCTCTCGTGCCCATTTATGCAATGCCGTGAACGTGGTAAATACTCTAACAGTCGCACCGTTCTCTTCCAGGTCTGGGCTTGGCATTCAACCTGCAACCCGCACTCACGATAATCGGGAAGTATTTTTACAAGAAGCGCCCCATCGCCAATGGAATCTCGATGGCCGGGAGCCCCGTAGGCTTGAGCACCATCGCTCCGCTCAACCAGGTCCTCATCAACAACTTCGGCTGGCGAGGGAGCTTCCTCATCCTGGCCGCTTTGCTCTTCAACTGCTGCGTGGCCGGTTCTCTCATGAGACCCGTGGGACCCACTCCGGCCAAAGACCCTCGGAAGAAGGGCAAAGAGGAAGCGCCGAAAGACTTGGAAAACCCCCTGCTCGCGACCTCAAACTCCGAGGCAAAAGACAAGAACGGAGACTCGTTCTCTAGCCGCTTCATGCAGCTGCTGGACCTGACGCTCTTCAAGCACCGCGGCTTCCTCATCTACCTCTCGGGAAACGTGATCATGTTCTTCGGATTCTTCGCGCCTGTTGTTTTTCTCGCCCCCTACGCCAAGCACATGGGCATCGAGGATTACTCGGCGGCCTTCCTGCTCTCCATCATGGCCTTCGTCGACATGGTGGCGAGGCCTACGACAGGCCTCCTGGCGAACCACCCGCGCATCCGGCCCAAGATCCAGTACTTCTTCAGCTTCGCCGTCTTCTTCAACGGCTTCTGCCACGTCATGTGCCCCTTCGCGTCTGACTACACGGGGCTCGCGATCTACGCCGCCTTCTTCGGCATGGCTTTCGGCATGGTGAGCGCCATGCTCTTCGAGACGCTCATGGACCTGGTCGGGGCTCAGAGGTTCTCCAGTGCTGTGGGGCTGGTCACCATCGTTGAGTGCTGCCCAGTGCTTCTGGGTCCACCCATCGGAGGTAAGGGCATTGGACACGCTTCCAGCCAAACGGTGCTTCTTCCTGCCCGTGCACTCACTTCGTGCTGTTGTGCAGCATTCTCGGTAGCAACAACAACGTGCATCTCTCCGCATTCATATCCGGAAGTATTTTTTTGAAGAAGGCAAACCCAGCACCGGTTTTGACCTCCTGGGTCTCATCGGTTTTCTTGATTTACAAACATGCCGTCGCTGAGTAATAATGGTCTGGGAAGCCATTAGGCCGACAACTAAAAAGCATATTTAACTTGTATGCGGAGATACAGAATGGAGCCGGAATATTTATATGCCTCTTTTCGTGAAGGGTTAAAATTTGAGAGAGCGACATTATGTGGTGGGATAATTTTGAGGAGTCCATTGTGCGACCGGATTAGCCATTTAATGACATTCCTTTGCATTGTTGCCATTATTATTATTTTTATTATCGATACAAGGATGCAGGTATTTAAAATCGTTCATTCCTTTCACGTTACGTGCATCGAGCGGGGGAGCTGCCTTTGTGGAATGGTTTAGCCCTCCTGGACTAGCGATCCAGTGCTCTCCGGTTCGATTCCATCCTTTGCCACGGCAGTTAACATCGGCACACACCCGGCAGTATACACCGGCACAACACAGTGTGGTGGGGTAAAGTGTGGTGTATGCCCACCTCTTCCAGGACGGTCTGGCCACTATGAAAGACGAGAACAGAGGGGAGAGCGCTTTTGAGCCCCGCTCCAGTGAAGGCCCGTGCTGCTAGCAGAGGCGTTGAGTGCTCAATTGCAGGGCTGCACCTTTAAAAAAACATATGCTTCTCATATTCTTGGTTCTTTTGGTAAAGTCACGTAGAAGGGAAATAATGAAATAATATAAATAAAACAATACAATTCTCACGACGTTTCGATTGCAACACAAGCAATCATCATCAGGTGTGAAAACCACCACCGTCGTGATAATTTTATTGTTTTATTTTTATTATTGTATTATATCCCTTCTACGTGACATTACCGAAAGAACCAAGAATATGAATCCCTGCAGTTACGAAAGCTTTAAATCGAAAAATATGCTTCTCAATGAGCTTGTTGAACGGGTTTGTCTGCTGTTTATTTCTACTGTTAGATAACTATTCACATGCCAATTTAAAAATTGCTCATCAGAACACATTTTTAAATGTAATTATCAGGCCCCCCCATGGCGTAAAGGGTAGTCTTCAACCCGAACGAACTCTGGCCCCTGTGCTGTTAAGAAGCACTATTGCCCAACAAGTCATCAATTACATATTTATTTTTAAGGCCACTGTTATTGACGTATCGTCTCCTATTTTTATGCTTGTGCACCACCGCACCTCCGATTAGCACGGTTGACTACGTTACAGTGCGGAATAAGCTCCAGCAAATATACACACACATTCAAATGCAGCGGCATCACCGAATAATTAGTTTGAAATGATCTCCCTCCCTTCTGCTGCTGCTGTGTGCCTTAATTGGATACAAATTTTAAAAAATACATCTTGTATTGGAATGATAGGATTTATTGCCTTTGTTTTCATTTATTCACGCTTATTGTTCATGTATTATTTTTCTCTCTGTCACGTCAGTCAATGAAACGGCGTGTGGTTTTTATCGATGAAACCCGACGTTAAGAGCTTCTCGGCTCACGGGCTATTTGAAGATGAACAGAAACTGAACTTCCTCCACTCCGCCTGTCCCCCCCCCCCCCCCCCCCCCAGGCTGGCTGGTGGACGTCACGGGCGACTACAAGTACATGTACTACGTGTGCGGCGCCATCGTCATGGTGGCTGGCATCTACCTCTTCATCGCCAACGGCATCAACTACCACCTGCTGGCTAAGGAGAAGCGCGAGCGGGAGAAGGCGGCGGGCGGCGAGATGGTCGCCCCTGGCACGCACAACTCCCCGCCGCTCGACGCTGCGGAAATCAAAGAGAGCAATGCCTAAAGGGTACACGGGCGTTGTGGGGGGCAGGGGGGGGGGGATGGGACACGGTAACACGGGAGAGGTTCTATTATTTGCATCGTCGTCAATCGCGCGCGCGTGGTCGAACCACTCGCGGGCCCCGGAGTTGGCTCGAGTGGATCTCGAGGAGAGTTTCCATGGCTGCGGTGTCATCGCGCCCCAGCCATGCGCCACTTGAGCTTCCTCTGGGTTTTGAATTCTGCGCTCCGAACCCACGGCTCTCGCCGGAGTGTGTTTGTCGGTTTTTTACCCAATGGTTAATGAGAACTCGGCACAAAGTAACTCGACACATTCGTCAATAACGCTGTGGCCGATAATTATATGTATATTTTTTAGCCATTGTGTTATTGACGCGGTTGTTTGTTGCTGAGTGTTTTTGTTGTTGTCATCGGTGCTTGTGCACCACTGCCAACGGCGCAGCAGCAGCAGCATCACCAAATAATTCTTCGGTATGGCCTCGCTCAGGAGCAGAGTAGAAAAGCAGAGAAACCCACTTTGTCTGTTGCACAGCTGTGGAGCGCAGTTAGTAAGGTAGACCGGTGAAATTCTAGAAGGTGGAAAACCTTTCTAATACTGTATATCCGGATTGTTTCCCGACGTGACACGTTCAACACGACAGCTTCTCTAATTTGACATGCACAATTACCCGCGTAAAACTCGTTTATACAATTAGGATATAATTAGTGATGAATTCATTAAAAGCTAAAAGAAACAAATCTAATCTCCCAAGGATTTTCAGTGCAGTGGTATGTTAGAATAAACAACTTTGAATGCACATTGTGAATTATGTATTAAATATATAATAATAAAAATCCAGAAAGGATATAAAATAACTCTCTGCATTATGGCAAATAATAGATTATCTTTTGTGAAATTAGTTTAATCCTTGGTTATTCATGAGAAGAATTTGGATTTTCTTCTGAGGAGGCATTTAGTAGGTGAAGGAAGGCATGATAGCCTCATTGGAGAGGCATGGGGATTAGTGGGCCCAAGGTGGCGGGATGTTAGCTCCCTCGCCTGGTATGCAGGAGGTCGTGCGCGTGTCTCTCCTCGTAGTCGGTGGATTTTTCTCCGGGTCTTCCGGTTTTTCCCTCCACATTTAGAATCAAAACGCGTTTAGAGTATTTTGTCTGCTATATATTTGCACATGATAGGCCACTTCGTTGAGCTATCATGTGTGGCCAGTTCGCTTCTGAAAAAGAGCCATATAGCTCCGTGAGCCTTACCTGGTAAAATAAAAAAAATAGTTTAAAAGAAGTTGTAACAGTGGCTAGGGTGCAGTAAATAGCATGGCATCTCAAGTTGTTTACTTATATCTTGTATACTGTTCTAGCACCAAAGCAAATCTATAAATTAAATCTACTTCTAGCATTTAATATAAAAAAACAGGTAACTTTTGTCCATTATTGAAAAATAAAAATGTGAAACATTCGTTAAAATACGCATCATTTTCATTCCACTTGTTAAATTATTTAGAGTTTAAAAAAATATTGGTTTTAATTTTAGCCACTGCCTAGTAGTGTCGTTCAGTAGTTCCAAATGTAACCCAACCTCCAAAATTAAAACTACCCCCACAGAATTGACCTTAACAGTTGCATTTATGTCATATGTTAGTACAGTATTTACTTTTTAAAAAATACAGCGGTTTTATATTATGTTCGGTAATGAAAACAAATCCTTTTGAATAGAAATTGAGATGTCCGTGTGGTCCAATACTCATTTAGAAGCGGTACTGTATTGAATGTGATGCTGGTTAACATGGCTCAATATGAACAGGGGAGGTACATCCACAACACGAGTCGCCAGTGTGCACTGGAGCGGAGCATTCTGTTATTCACAATTGTGTCAACGTCTTAATCAGTTATTCTCAGTTGGCGGGGGGCCTCTTTATCGTGATAGCGTTTAGACATTCGTACCTGTGTATACCGCAATGCCCAGAGGCAGCATTGAAGCTCCGGAATTGGATGCTTCCCGTGCGATTTTGAACCATTGCCAGCATGCCTTTATCAGTTGAATCCTCCGTTAAAGGTGAATGTGCAAATATAATTACCTAAGTGCTTGGAGAGGCGAGACGATGGAAACATGTGCGAAAACTTGATTTAAAACCAAAACTTAATATTTAAGACTAATTAATCCTACATTTCAAAATGAGAGCAAGCGGTGCACTATATTTAGTACTGTATTTTACATACATGTACGTGTTTGTGAACGCAACTTAAATTATGTATTTGTACATATTAGTTATTTTATTGCGACCGTTTATGTACAAGCGTGCACGAACCGTGTTGCATAAAATGGTCCCACTTAAAATGCTTTGCACACTCCCGTCGGAGTGGCTGAGAGTATTTCTGACAACTGAACGAGAGGGAATTAAATGCCTCTCAAGGAACTTCCTTGAAATAAATGCAATCGCATCGGGGTGACTTTGAGGCCTTGAAACGCACCTCCATAGAAGAAAACCCCACACACACATGCTCGCTATTAAACACTGAGTTCTGCATTACAATATGCTCTGCCATTACTAGACATGTCTGAAGAGAGTTTAACTTGAAACGTTTCATTGATGGATCGGCCTCGAGTTACGAAGCGCATCTTGAATTGTTGAATCGTCGCTCGACCTCTGTTGTGTTTGTGAAATGTTACGTAATCGTTTGACATGCCAGCCAACCATTGTGTGTGTGTGTGTGTGAATGTCCACATCTTTTAAGCACTCTTGATCGATTGTTATGATGTAGCCTGATGTTTGTCTTTTGTATCGTTATTTAGAGTTCTTAATGCCAGGTGGTGTGTGACTTGCCTTCAACCTTGCAGCAGGGGTTTGGCCATGGATGGTGAAGGATCATGATAAATATAACTCTTTGGTTCTTTCGGTAAGGTCACGTGGGTACAAATAAATTAAATCACGACGTTTCGGGCGCAACACAAGCGTCCGTCATCAGGTGGGACAACCACAACAAGACTTTACCGAAATAACCAAAGAGTATGGATCCCTGCAGTCACGAAAACTTCAAATCTAGATATAATGATAACTGTTGTTATCATCATCTGTGAGCAGTTTATTTGTGAAACGGCATTGTAAATTAAACATAACATCGCGTCTGATTTGACAAACAAGGGGCCCCGTGACGCCTTTTAACCGATTGTTTTTGAAGAGTCGGCGGTGATGCATGTCACGGTTTCTGTATCCTGTGCAATGTCAGGCTGTAAACAATTGAATTGCCTGCCCAATTTGGATTCGATAAGCCACGCTGTGTAATCCCGTACAATTTTAACATCACAGTAGTGGCTGCCTCGAGACCGTATTTATATTTCTACAAACACTTCCTGTGCCTTAAACTTTGCTCATTATTGAAATGGATGTTTTGTATTATTTAGAAATACAGCATTGACCTTGACCCGTGCAACGACTCCTGTCTCTGTGGAAGTTCATGAATTATAACATCACTGGCAGTTGCAACTTGACATTGCTATTGATGTAAATGCCGACATTAAACTCCTGAAATATTCCACGAATTTTACAACAATGAGTCCGTCAAGCTGTACTCGTGTCACTTGGAGGTGGTAAAACTAGACACGTACGCATCAAAGGCAAATATGAACTGTAATGCAGCTGTCATAGGAATGATCGAGGTGGAATAGATGCACAACCCCATTTTTGTATATGTGTGTACGTATGTTGAACTTCTTTCGCACCGTACGTAATCAATACGTGATTTTACTTGGGGAAAACTTTGCTGAGTCTTAAGATCCTTTTTCTCAGGAGGGTCCTGCTTCGGTCTGTCTTTACCAAATCCTTAGTGAATATTTTGTTTCGTTTTTTCCTCTCCTTGGGAGGAAATCCACAGGAGGCCACACCCACTGAATCCCTCCTCTCGTCCCGCCCACTGTGAAAGCAGACGCCGCTCCGTGCAGCTCATTTCTACTTGCCTTCTGCCTTCTCATTCTCTCTATCTCTTCCCCTCTTATCGTCACCCTCTCTCAATTTTGGATGGTCATCGAACAGAGACGGTCACTGCATCGCGCGCTTTCAGATGCGCATTTGCGGCCGTCTGGAATGCTCTTCCTTCCGATATTAGGAATCCGCTGGAGCTATGCACTTTTAAATCTAGATTGAAAACTAATTTCTTTATAACTGATTTTTGTATTTAGTTTGCTGTCCTAGCCGCCCCTCCCGCACCTCCTATTAGCACAGCTGGCTACGTATGGTGCGAAAGAAGTTCAACATACCAAATTCCCCAACATTTTGGCCTGTTAATTTCTTCTCCTCATTCCTACCTGATGCTCCTTCCTGCTGCTCATCTTCAGCTGTGCCTTCTTTGTCCGTCTTAAGAACTTCCATGCTGGCAAACCCTTCCCTTTCCCGGTCATCTCTTCCCTTTCCCGGTCATCTCTTCCCTTTCCCGGTCATCTCTTCCCTTTCCTGGTCATTCCTTCCCTTTCCCAGTCGTCTTGTTCTCCTGCTGTCTGCTGCCCATTTGCACAACTGACTATTCCCCTTCCCATGATGCTGTGCCACAGGTAATACGTTTTGTATAAACCCATAAAAATAACAACACAGACAGGACATTGACCGACTTGCTATACTGCTTCCAGCAGGCACCTTGCCACCCTAAAGTTGGGTATATTGTGCACACGAAGTCTCACCCAAAGCCACGAGTTCTGCCCCAAATGCAGTAACGTGTAAGCAGATGATTATTTAATAATAATAATAATCAAATATTTAAGTGCACGCACACTTTTGGAATGCAGTTAATTTGACACTGCTAAAAAAAAAACTTTGTTTCGGAGTTCTCACCCTGTATTTATACATCGCTGCCAGAGGGGCAAAGTTGGGAAACGTGGTCCATCGGCAAAGGACAGAGGAGGGGCCAGAGATTCTCGTCTTCACAAAACAGTCGCAACAACATCGATTACGACCGACTCGCATCGTCTTGGCGACTTAGCCCATTGATAGCCGCGGAAACATCGCCACGGTCTTTTTTTGCGTGAAAAATTATTACAGACAGGAACAAAATCTTTTTAGGAATGTATTAGTCACGCGGTCAAAAATTGCGAAAGTACCCAGGTACATTTCTGAAATAAGTTACTTCCTCTTGTCGGCTGCTTATATTTCACATCGGATTGGGGGTAGAGAGTAAGGTTAAGAGTTCCATTGATAGGGTTATCGCCCTGAGGGCAATTGTCTAAGGGCGAACTTGATTTGAAGCTTTCGTGAGTGCAGGAATTGCTCTTTGTTTCTTACGGTAAAGTCACGATGAAAGAAAAAAAATTAAATAATAGAATACGATGTTTCGATTGCAACACAAGCAATCGTCATCAGGTAGAACTAAATTTGAGAGAGAGACAAAACACAGACACGGAGACACACAGACAGACACACAAGCAGAGAGAGAGACAACACAGACACACAGAGTGTCTATGTTGTGTGTCTCTCTCTGTGTGTCTGTCTGTGTATCTATGTTGTGTGTCTCTCTCTGTGTGTCTGTCTGTGTGTCTATGTTGTGTGTCTCTCTCTGTGTGTCTGTCTGTGTGTCTATGTTGTGTGTCTCTCTGTGTGTGTCTGTCTGTGTGTCTATGTTGTGTGTCTCTCTCTGTGTGTCTGTCTGTGTGTCTATGTTGTGTGTCTCTCTCTGTGTGTCTGTCTGTGTGTCTATGTTGTGTGTCTCTCTCTGTGTGTCTGTCTGTGTGTCTATGTTGTGTGTCTCTCTCTGTGTGTGTGTTTGTGTGTCTATGTTGTGTGTCTCTCTGCTTGTGTGTCTGTCTCTGTGTCTATGTTGTGTGTCTCTCTCTGTGTGTCTGTCTGTGTGTCTATGTTGTGTGTCTCTCTCTGTGTGTCTGTCTGTGTGTCTATGTTGTGTGTCTCTCTCTGCTTGTGTGTCTGTCTGTGTGTCTATGTTGTGTGTCTCTCTCTGTGTGTCTGTGTTGTCTCTCTCTGCTTGTGTGGCTGTCTGTGTGTCTCCGTGTCTGTGTTTTGTCTCTCAAATTTAGTTCTACCTGATGACGATTGCTTGTGTTGCAATCGAAACGTCGTATTCTGTTATTTAATCTATTTCCTTTCTACGTGACTTTACCGAAAGAACCAAGGAGTGTCTAAGGGCGCTTTATACATTTTAATTATTATTAAATATACGCACACAATAATGTATCAAAGGTCTTAAAATACAAATATATACTTCCATGTTGATTGTCTCATGGTATAATGAAATGCTGTTTGAGTAGCTAAACCTCCCATTGTACTGTATTAAGGTTAATGGACATGTAACTTTCTCACCCACCCCGACTGGACATCTGTGAACAAGTGCTTTATAGCTCATCGGATTCCTCCTGCAGTATCAAATAAATATTCTGATTCTGAAATTGACGTCATTGTTTCGTCCCACGGTTAAAACGGCGAAGCGATGTCTAAAAAACAAATAGCTTCAGAGAAACTTCCGCGCATCTAAATTCACATTAAACCAATATATGTGGAATTTGAAGCCCTACAATCATACAGATGATATGAGGGGAGACGGATTCTGTTGTCATTATCGCCCGGGTTGTGGCAGATGTTTCTCCAGTGTGGAGAGTCATGAAGCATATCATTATTTCGTGGGTTTGTTCATGTATTTTAACAATGACAGACTGGGCTCTGGTAACCTGCCGTGTATATCTGGTTTGGCCACTTTAATTACTCGAGAACAAGACGTCAGCTCTCCTGAGTGACTCAGGGAGAATTCGTACAACTTGTTTTCAGGCCACATTCTTAGCGCAGCTAAATTGAGACGACGTGTGGTCTTTAAAATGGCTTTGTCTAGCTTAAACCAATGACGTACCATGCATTATTCACGTGGATATTGTATTGATACAATGTAAAATTGGGAACAGAGATTTGCTTTGCTAATACCGGCAATATATATGAAACTTAAATGATGAGAAAACCCCGTAATTGAAGAAAAATGGCGCAGGTCGGAAATCCGTACGTTTCAAACAACGTGCATTTCGCAAAAAATCATCAGCAGTTCCTGAAGCAGAGCATTGTGTGGTTTCATATTGTCTTTGGTCACGCATCAAAATTAATTTGAGCAAATGCGACCAGCAACGGCGGTGCGTTGATAGACGACTGTCAACTGAATTTCGATTTAAAGCTTTCGTGACTGCAGGGATTCATATTCTTGGTTCTTTCGGTAAAGTCACGTAGAAGGGAATTAATAAAATAATACAAATAAAACAATCAAATTATCACGACGTTTCGCTTGCAACACAAGCAATCATCATCAGGTGTGAAAACCACAAAATTTCTTCCTGTGATTTTCACACCTGATGATGACTGCTTGTGTTGCAAGCGAAAAGTCGTGAGAATTTTATTGTTTTATTATTATTATTGTATTATTTCCCTTCTACGTGACTTTACCGAAAGAACCAAGAAAAACTGTCAACTGCTTTCGCCTGCATTCGAACTCATGAGCAATATCAGAGTTTATCGTCACGGTGATATTGCGACCAACTCACCTTCACTGTTAGTCGGGGAGCGACATTGCGCTGTCCAGATCCTACGCATTCGATTAAAGACGGCACAACTTGAATTATTTTGCTGATGCCCGTGGTTTTCTCACGCACAGTGGAAATCGAAGCGTGCCAGCAGGACTATGTCATGCTTCAGATATTTCCAATAGAGCTACTTGTTTTTTTGTACGAAATGCAATCTTAATGTTTTCACAATTTTATGTTGTGCAAAAACCAGTGAGTGTTATTGTTTTCTTTGGTTACATTTTTTTGGTTTTCTGATGTGGAAGGAACTCGAGTATTAAAAGATCTGAGCACAGATAGTGATGTTTTAAATCCGTAGACTCGTTTATTTTATGGTGGTTGAGGGAGTAGAGTTGGTCCGGATGGATGTGGCTAAATATGTGCACGAAGAAACGCGACCATTTTTTTTACTTCATTTCACTCCCGTCACTGCTAAGCAGAATACCACACGTGTCAAAGAAGACAGAAACGATAGAAACACGTCCATTATAATGGTTGTTGTGGTGGAGCCTTTGTAGTAATAATCAGCAGCAGCCATTATACATCCACTGCTAGATGAAAGGTCAAGTCTGAAACGTCAAATGTCGAGCTGAGCAACGACGCACACAACGTTTCAGAGTTTAAACCGGCGGACGAAAACGCGCCAGCATTCATTTGCCAATGCCATTATCAAATTTACCAATTGTCTGTCACACTACAGCTGCTGGAGTTTGTTGCACTCCTTTTCCATATACAGATAGTCCCCGAGTTACGATGGTCCGACTTACGATATTTCGATCTTACGATGGCGATACGACAATTGTTAAACAAAAATATTAATTTCGCGCGGCAGGCAAACGCAGCAGCGTACGAGGTACGATGCTGTACGTTGGAACGATGCCGGGATGTACGCATGTTAAAAAGTTTGATAGCAGATAGGATTGTTTCCTGAAAAAACTTTCTATTAAATTGCAGTTCATATAGGTAGGCTAAGAATTTACCTTGTTTTTTTTACTTTACATTTTACTGTGCAATACAGTATTGTAATTAAAAAATATATACAGTATATAGTTTATACAGTACGGTACTGTAAATTGCTCTTTTGCTAAATTATCTCCATTCTTTAAGACGCCTGGGTAGGCTAGGCCATCTTCGACTTACGATATTTTTCGACTTACGATGGGGTCATCGTAACGCATCTCCATCGTAACTCGGGGACTACCTGTAGTTTTGTGTTCGTAACAGTGTTGATCAATCTTAGCATGGGGAGGGGGGGGGTGTTGGTTGGGAGATGCTAATTAATAACTGGCATTTCCAACTGGTTCACAATACAGCGGATTTCTTGTTTAACGCTCTTGGTGTATAAATGAATTAGTTTTACGTTACAATGTTGGGTATAGTTAATTATTTCTCGACATCAAGAGGTGTGTTCGTCAAGCATATTCGCTATTGTACAAATACATTTCCGTAATGTTTCGGCTATAATTGTGGGGTAACTGCAAGTAATGCACTCTAATTAAACGCCTCTGCAAAGCTGCTTGGAAATGATTATCGTTGTTGTAGTGCATTTGAGCAAATTATAAATAGCGCGTATGTTACATTATCGTGTCTGAAAATGCTATCTCGTGCACCCACTGTTAGTGGTATGTGTTTGGGTTTGCCTTTCTGATGTTTTAAATGTAGCGTTGCTTTTAAAGATAGTATTTGAAAAATCACTATGATTTGCTGATGCAAAGCTTCTGTGGATCTTAAGAAGGAATGCAAATACAGCAGTTGCGTTTTCAAAGCTTGCAAACAACAATGCATTTTTGGAACCTAACTCGTGTAAGATTTTTTTTTAAATGTTGGGGATAATGGTGACCTGGCTTTACTGTGTATTTTATATTTGACGAATATAATATAAGATGGTCTTTTATTGTTATTATCGTTGTAGAATTGTTAAAACATATAATTTTAATGACAGGTCCAAACGTCATGAAATCATTCTTTATAAATATAAGTATACTGTGTGAAAACAATTATTAACAATAATATGTGTAATAACGTTCCTTGAATGTATTGATATAGTGTTGTGCGTATGCGTTTGTAATATTGTAGAATGAACAACCAAACGTGTCTTTTCAAAATGTTAAATACCAATTTGAAGCCTTGGCTGTTTTTTTCCGATATGGCAATTGTCCGCAGGAGAACGGCATCGTTGATAAATAATGCACAATCCCAATTCAGAAGACAGTATTACGCGTGTTATTTAGAAGCTGAGACCACATAAAACTTTCATTTTATTACTAACGCCAATGTAAAATAAGTACCGTAAGCCATGACGTAAAAATAAAAAAATCTCACTCCTACGCATTTCAAAAGTAATGAGCCACTTTGCTTGTGAGCAGTGCATTCTTCATCTTTTGCAATAAAAGCCAACAGAGGATTTCATTCGATTAATTATTAAAGCTCTATTAATGTGGACGTACGAGAAGTGCCGCATGCCTCGTTTCAACGATTGCAAACATTAAAGCCGAGGGGGGTGGGGGCAGTTGGCTTTTGAAGACACTCGAATTTCGGCGGGCTACTGCCAGCGTCTTCTAGCTCCTGCCTATAAAACAAATCTGGACTCGATTGTATGTAGGGTGTGTCGGCATATATTCCGACAAATAATATTGTTTGGGGGAGAGGAGGTGGGGGGGTCGACAATATTGTAAACGATAATTGTTTTTTTACCCTTCTATCTGGCAACAAAACTGACACCTTTTTACAAAGAGTCATGTTTGCATAGACCGCAATACCTGCAGTCATAATACAAACCAAAGAACATAACTCTGATAATGTGCACTGTCCTTGAAGTTGATTGGTCCACACCCGAGACAGCTTTCCTTAGAGCGTGTGGACCAATCAACTTCAAGGACAGTGCACATTATCAGAGTTATGTTCTTTGGTTTGTATTATGACTGCAGGTATTGCGGTCTATGCAAACATGACTCTTTGTAAAAAGGTGTCAGTTTTGTTGCCAGATAGAAGGGTAAAAAAAACAATTATCATATTTTTACTGGCAAATGAGGTTCCCATAGAATATTGTAAACCTATTGGATTATCTTTTAACCCCAACATCTGGAAGGGGGGGGGGGGGTCCACTTTCTGTAACTTTTTTTGATTTGGGCCTTCTGAGTGGCTCTCATAATTCGGTTGACGGACACACGGACGGACACACGGAACGCCGGGCTTTCATGCCAGATGACAAACTGCCCGTCCTGAGCCCAAATCCGCAGTGGCTCAAAAGGCTGTGGAGCGCGAGGCATCTTGAGCGTTGCCCCTTTCCCCATGAAGTTAGTCACGAGCACAAATGAGCATCATTATACTTTGACCCCTTCCCCACCTCACAAGGTGTTTAAGAAAAATAAACTTGGACGTACCGCATGCTTTGCTGCTGCAGAGTGGAATTCCAAGAGAGACTCTTGTTTTTTTTCCCCAAAGGAGGGGAATTGATGAGAAAGCCGACTGTTTTGTCCACTTTTCAATTGATGCTCGCCGTCCGGTCGATTTTGCGGGTTCTGGTGGAGAAAGAATTACTCCTGAAGATGCGTGTACTTCTTTAAATGCATCATGCCACAACAATGCCGGATTAAGCTAGTGCGGGCCTGTAGCATATGTTATAAAGGGGCCCTTAATTGAACAAAACATACAAATGTTAAAAACAAAAATTTGTATCTTGCATAGTAAAGTAATTGTATTTTTTTATTTGCTATACCGCCAGATAATATGACAAATCGCTAACCTTAAACACCCAGTCGTTCATAAAAGTTGAAGGCGGTATAGTACTATAGTAATAGAGCAAGTGCAAAATCACTGAACCGGAATTGATAGCTTGAAAGCATTTAGCGCGGTGGCCCTTGAAAGTGCGGGGCCCGTAGCTGCATATGCAGCTACTTTTGCTACTAGGATAATCCGGCACTGTGCCACAACACAATAAGCGTCGAATACATTGGGCAGCATCAGTTATTTTCATTGGCAAATCACGTGACCTGTGTTGTGCCCTAAATTGGCCGCATTGAAAACGTGCCGCATTGAAAACGTGACAAGTAAATGGGGAGGTGGTGGGGGAAGTTTTAAAGTACGGAAGTATGTAATGTGTAAAACTGCTTAAAATGTTTGAGAATACACGAATTGAAAGAAATGTCGTCAAAATGTGTGTAAGTTCATAATATCTGCCTAAAATAAATGGATTTTCATGCTCTTCGTGAAAAGACTACCAAGTGTATGGGTAAAAGTGTGTCCCATGCCTTAGGCCGCAAAGGTATTATGCTTTCCTTGAAATCACCCACTGATTTCAGCCAGGCTCCAGTCCATTATTTTTCCACTGCTGGATGAAGCCCTCCCCGTGTCTGCATGAGGAACTTCATCACAGCCGTGGTCTGTTCACTACTTGATAAAGGCTTTCTGCATTCCCTCGTCATATCTCATGGTGCCACGGTGCCACGATCCGTCTCGCTCCCGCACGCGGAGTTACCAAGTTGGTGAAGTTACGCATTTCTAAAGCGCGGCACGGATTCCCTTCGATTCAGAGGCGCAGAAACCCCAAAGACGAGCGGGGGAAAGTCGCCAGAACCGGCATTGCCAATCAATTGCCGAAGCTCTGCGGCCCTCAATTGAGGTGTTTGGCCACCTCCATAAATAAGTGATTGTGGGAGGAAACCGGGTGAAAATGTTATCCGTCCATCGTGTTGTGGTTGTACTCCTCGGGCGTCTTCCCTTCCCTTGGCTGTCATCTGTCACCAGCTTTGTCCATCGGCCACCGTCCCTGCTGGCTGTGTGTCCTGCTCAACGTCGATCAATCCCCTATATTGTGTTCCCTCTTCCCGTCTCCCAGTGTAATTCCAAGCAAAATAAAAAGACGGCAGTGGAAAGATAGTGAATAAAGAAGGATATTTGAAAGCAGTGATGAGTAAACAAGATACGTGTTTTTTAAAATGTTTATATTCATTTTTATAAGCAGATTAAATTATTGAGAAAGAGAATGGGCGGGGAAAAAACCGACGTGGTAAATACAGTGTACGAAGCACAAATATAGGCTTCAACACCGTGGACAGGATTCTAAACTAAACTTTTTTTATACAGGTAGGAACAACAGGTTCCACACTGCACACCAGGGATTATGTGTCTGTCGTGCATATCCGGAATTCCGCCCACCCATGCACCTCCCCACCGAACACCGAGCAACGCCGCGATTGGTTGACGATGTCGGGGAGGGTGGGGGGGGAAGGGTAAACACGCCCACTCATCCAACTACCCCCCCTCCCTGAACGCCGCGCTGTCCAACCAAGTTCCTACCTAGATTTGAAGCTTTCGTGACTGCAGGGATTCATATTCTTAGGTTTTTTCGGTAAAGTCACGTCGGTAAAAAACATGAAAAAGTAAAATAAAATAAAAAATCACGACGTTTCGGAGGCAACACAAGCTTCCGTCTTCAGGTGGTACCGTTTACTTGATACAGCTGTCGTGGCTGTGACGGTACCACCTGAAGACGGAAGCTTGTGTTGCCTCCGAAACGTCGTGATTTTTTATTTTTTTACTTTTTAATGTTTTTTTACCTACGTGACTTTACCGAAAAAACCTAAGAATAAGTTCCTACCTGCCCACTCCGAAGGAACGTGTTTTAATCAGGTAAGGCCCATTGAGCTACGTAGCTCTTCTTCAGAAGCGACCTACAGTGCCTCTGAAATTGCCGCTGGCACTTGTTTTATACTTGTGTGATGCACAATATCGAGTAATTGATGGAAACGACGGTATCGTTTCATGTTTAACTGGTAGAGCGATTTGAACAGCGTGGCATTGGGGCGGTGTGGCGACAGCATAACCACCAGACCCAACTGTCTGACCACCAACTCACCAACCACTCACAAAGAGTTGGAACCTCAGGTTGAATTTCAAAGACGGCATTGGCGGTTGTGTAGAACCATGAGCTCAATATATTTTTACACCACCGCCATCGTCATCAAATATCTGCGATCGCATATACGCGACATGCGTCAGGCATTGGCCCGATAACAAAGCAATAATTATTTATTGATGAGGCATTCATATGAAGGGTTTTTACTTTTTTACAAACTTGTTTGGTTTTCTAGTTTCAAAGTTAGTTAATGATGATAATGGTACAGTTATGTTTTTAACATATTTATCTATGCACACTATATACTGTGTAACCTTACTTGCATTTGGAACCTGAGGTGATCCAGCTGACAAACCAGCCACAGACCCAACAAGAGGCACAATGCTACAGAGAGCTCCTATAATCTGTCACGTGTCATTTTTCTTGTGTTTTTTTAACCAATTCAACAAGTTTTTTTTGGGGGGGGGGCACAAGTTCTCTCTCCGTTTGGTGGTGGAAACATTGTGAGCACTAGATTTGAAGTTTTCGTGACTGCAAGGGTCCATACTTTTGTTTTTTTCGGTAAAGTCACGTAAAAAAAAATTAATCACGACGTTTCGGAAGCTTGTGTTGCCTCCGAAACGTCGTGATTTGTTAAATAATTTTACCTACCTACGTGACTTTACCGAAAAAAACAAAGAGTATTGTGAGCAACTGTATCGATACTATTCCCTCCGTAGACGTGTCTGTGCTCTTTACTTTGATGGTGGCATTCTCTGTCCTGTGCAGGTGAGTTCAGCAGGCCTGGTCTCTGTGAGTCTCGGTGAAGCCTGCTTGCTCTTGTCTCATTTGTGTTTATCCCTCTCGCCTCGCCTCGGCCTCTCTCCGTGTTCGTACTGCTCTTTCCGTTCGTACAACTCGTCATTTTATTCGTGTTGTTTTTTTATAGTAAAATTGCCATTTTTTTGTTCTTCCTTGCCTTGGACCCTCTCTTCCCCCTTTTTAACTTTTGTTTTCACCGTAATTCCCTTCGCGTTTGTTCCTCGCGTTCTATTCCTCATTATCTGTGTTTTTTTTTATTCGCTTGCACAATGGACGACCTTTCGGTATTTACGTTTTTGTTGCGTGTGAACGGATTGTTGTGGAGCTGCAGCAGTATGCCTGAGAACTCGCTCCACACACCCACGGCTGCTCGCTACACACACAAAGTTACTCACCCTACACCCACAGTTCGCCCTTTACACAGAGTACAAATACTACAACAATGAGTAACAATCCATACTCTTTGGTTCTTTCGGCAAATTCACGTAGGTAGAAAAGATTCTAATATAATATTTTGTTTTTTCTACCGACGTGACTTTACCGAAATAACCCAAGAGTAAAGAGTAACAACTTTCAGCAATGATTTTGCTGACGTAACCATTCAGTCGTGACACAATATGTCCTATAGCCATTGAACCTGGCACACCTGAGTTTGACTCTTGCCCATGGTTTACATCAGCTGTGAGCTATATCTCTCCTGGTCAAGCCCTACACCCTTTCACCAACCCACACCAACCAGTGTGGTGAAGTACGGTCAAACAATTCCCACGACCGAATTGCATGGGGAGGCCTTCATCCAGCCATCGATTGACAACGCAATGTGCATTACAATAGGAGATTGTTCATCTGAGCGAAATAATTGTACTTCCTAAGGTTGAAAGCGACAGCATTTGCAGCTTGATCATTTGTATGAGAAAAGTGGCTTGCAATCACACGCGTTTAATACGACCGTGGTTTGTAAAACGAAATTACGATCATTAAGGAGTGGAAGGTGCCGGCAGCTTTCACGCGGCCTCCTCTGTTCAGTGAGAATTCACAACGAATGCCGTCAACGCGGCGACCGAACATCGATCATCGATCTCCTGGTCTACGACCTTCGGGGAGATCGACAACACAAGCCGAGCCAACGGCTCCCTCTTCACCGCCAATCGACGCGCCAGATAGGGCTCGAGTCCAGGCGTCCTCCAGCTGAACTTTGAGGGACTCTGCCGGGCAAAGTGCGAGCATCTCGCGATCGTAACGAACACACGTAACGCCGATGTCCCCACGCTCCAAGAAGCTCACGTCTTGGGTGCCCGACACGCCAGTCGCGATCACATCCACGACGAGCCACGACCACCCGTCTACGCGAAGAACACCACCCAGAGTGCTGTGCCTTCCTACCAAGGAGCCGTCCATAAATGACGTCACGCGATTTTGGACGATTTTTTACCCCCCCCCCCTCCTCGTCACACGGCGTCACAAAAAGTCAGCCCCCCCCCTCAAATATGACGTCACACCCCCCCCCCCCCCAAAAAAAATAATAAATCGCTTTCAACAATAGTCATTGTAGTACGTATTTAATGTGTCGCTGCACTCTGTTGTTGTTGGACAAAACACTTATTAAAAAGTCAATTTAATTAAGTAGAACGTGTTGTTTATATTTATCTAAAGTTGCGCATTTTGCTGTGACGTCACATTTCTCAAACTCCCCATCCCCTCGTCACACATCGTCACAAATGTCTGACCCCTCCCAGAGGTGCGTGACGTCATTTATGAACGGCCCCCAACTGACAAAGAAGCCACCTACAACCACCAGCATCAAGATCGGTGAACTGCACATCCCCAACGTGTATAAAGCCCCGAATTCAAAATGGCCAAAGCCAGCACTGGCAAGTTCACCAATTCCAGCCCCATACGTTGGTGGCTTTAACAGTCACCATACCACGTGGGGCTATGCAGTAGATCAGGCCGACTACGAAGACCTCACCGACTGCATGTCCGCCGAAGATCCGCACCTGGTTTTCGATCCTAAGCAAAGTAGTAAACGAATTGGCGCGTTTTGTTTACGTGACAAACCTTACTGGCTGTGTCGGGTGGTGATGAAGGGCTACGACACATTTCTACTTACGCGATCTAACCCAAAAACGGTAGCGAGGAGATGTTAATTACCTCGCCTGGTAAACAAGAGGTCGGGGATTCGATCCCGACCATGACACCTGTATATTTGGAGTTTGCATGTTCTCCCCGTGGTCGCGTGGATTTTTCTCCGGGTCATCCAGTTTATCCCACCAGATTAACAATCAAAATGCATTGAAGAGTATTTGTCTGCGATAAATTTGCACGTGTAAGCCACTTCCGTTGAGCTATATTTTTGATGGCCTGCTTGCTTCTGAAAAACAGCTATCTCGCTCAGTGCACCTTACCTGGTGAAATAAAATAAACATTGTTTAGTTTTAGAGCTGCTTTGGAAGAAGCAGCAGTTGGAACCAATCTCTGTTTTTCTCTGAAAGTAAACAAAGCCACGAAGTTACATGTTGTGTAAGCACAGAAACAACAACAACATAGTTAAGAAAAGGCGTTGTACACAATTTAATCCATTAATTATGAGCATGCAAAGGCCCCGTGAGATGTACTACTGTCACTTTCAAAGGAGAGCTGGGAAAAATAGGCAGGGTACACAGTAAATGTACTTTGTGTGTGTTTTTTCTCTCTCATGTTTTCTGAAATCACATTCAACATTGTTTTTTTGTTATTCCCACGTGCTCTTCATATCATCCAAAAGTACATTATAAATAATTTAGCAAGCATTCCGTAATCTGCTGTAATTCATTATAAAAAATGCACGAGCCCAATTTTTGGAAAAATCTTTTTTGGAATATAGCCGCTAACTTTTATTTAATGCAAAAAAAATTGGCCCACATACTGGATAGTCGATGTTCACCACTTATAAACACAAGCAACATATTACTTGGAAATAAAGTGATTCTATTGGCCCCAAAGTAAGAGCTATTTAAACGCTTTTTTTCATTTATTTTATAGGGGAAGATATCAGTTACATTTTATAGTTTGTAGGGAAACAAATATTGATAATTTTGAATGTGTCAATTAATAAATGTCGATGCATCTGTGGCCAACGTGACAAGGAAGTGTTGTTGCCATTTAAACATAGGGCCGGTGATGGCCAATCATTTATTTTGGAATGTGTTGGTTTTTTTATTTATTGACCGACTGATATACTTATTACTATTTCTCCCCCCCCCCCCAAGAGGAGTAGAGAACTCAGTAAAAACATTTATTACAGGCCATAAACACAATGCATGCCAACAGTAATGATCCCCTTAGGGGATTTCTCAAGAATTGTTTTTTTTTAAGTGAGGCCACCTTTTAGTATTTCCTTACTCCCCACACCAGCCACCACCACCAATGCAACCAACTCCTACCCCCCTCTCATACTTCTCCCTTCTTTTGTTGGGAGCATTAATATTAATGCTGCTTGATATATGCCTGAGAGAGGGTCGGTAAAACACCAGATTATTGTTGGCGGTAAAACCTGCCTTTCTATTAAGGTCTACAGACACGGCGGGATGTGCCTTCTGAACCTTGGGATGTTCAGACCCTCATGAACTCTGCCATCCACGTGGGAATTTGGAGGGGGCCCACCGCACAAACCATAAATGTATGAGAGCGTGAGTCGGAAGGTCTAGGAAAATGAATAATACATTTTTGCAATGCCGTATATTCGAGTGCTTACAGTATGCTTAAGAATTTGCTGACACACTCCTATGTGTGTATATCAAAATTCCCAAACTGCATGTCAAAAATGCTGTAAATATGAAAACATACACTGGGCCAAGAATTGTATCATATAGACAGGAAAGGCCGACCTCTTTTCTCGCTAAAAATTTTACAAGTATCCAAGCAAAGTTCGGCATGGTATTGTGCGTAGGAATTAGGGACTACCCTATGTGAGTTGACGTTATAAGATTCAGTCTTTTGTATCTAATGGTAGGGGTAGAGGGGAAAAATTGTCCACGCGGAGAGCAGAATAGGACTTTCAAATCCCTTTGGCAGGTCACACATGAATACCCATCTAAGTATTATCCAACATTAACATTAATTAAAACATTATGTGGGTCCTCTATCGCACTAATGCGAGCGATCATGAATGTACCTGCTTTCCTCATATGCAGATTAGAGGTTTGCAGTGATGGATACATATCGTTTGCCGGTCGTTTTGAAGTGGTAGGCCTCATGTATATATGTATGCTGAAATTATTTCTCAGCGGATGTAGCACTAACTAAACACAAAACGCAAATATCAAGATATTAGTTTTCAATCTCGATTTAAAATTACAAAGCTCCAGTGGCTTCCTGATATTGGAAGAGCGTTCCAGACGGTCACAAAAACGCATCTGAAAGCGCGTGATGCGGTGACCGTTTTTGTTCGATGGCCAGCCAAACACCATGGCTGCAAGGATGGCCGGAATTCACGTGATGCTTTATGGTCCTTGATAAGATCAGCAAGGTACTGTGTCTGCTGGCCATGTGAAATGAAGCAGTGGGCCAGACCGTGAGCATTCCAGGAGAAAAAAGCATTAAAACACACAAGCTGAATCCACGAGAGAAAAGAAATGTGCTCGTTATTTTTTCATTCTTTTTCCGTGTGCCCCATTTTCTTCACACATCAAACGAACCAAATGCACACTGCCAAGTCGAATTCGACAGCAAGAAGCTCAGATGTGCGATGCAATCCCAAATTCAACCCTAGCTATAATCAGCAGCGTCGAGTCAGATGCATACGCGTGCTGCCCATTTGGCGCGGCCACTAGTTACGCTGATTGGAGCTCACAACAGAGTCCTTGCACAGCTCAAAGGGGGTGAAATTATCCCGTGAGGAGTCGGCTGGAATCACAGAAAGGGTGGCCAAAAGTTGAACTTTAATTCAGGGCTATTGACGAGGAATCCCAAATGCAAAGAATTAATGTTTAAAGACGGCACACCATGCAGAAAGCAAATACCGTACAGAATACAGCGTGCAATGCATGTTTGGGAATGAATGCGAGTATTTTATATAGACAAGAATCAGATTTACCCAGTACAAACAAAATCATGTTTTATTCCATCAGTGCGAGGTTCTTCCGCGCCGATGATTTTCTTTTCCGCCACAATTTATTCCAGCAGACAAACCCTCACGTTCTGAATCCACACTCTCAGCCACCGCACCACATTCTTCCCTCCACATCCCTGCATGGAGTTGTTTCACATCTATCCGTCGGTTCTAACTTTCATCTGGAGAAACGTCGCCAAAACTCGAATTGTCCTCCCCTTGCGCCGAGTACCCACGACACAGCAAAGACTGCATTATGGATGAAGAAGAATGCCTCCCGTTCACGGCAAAGTTGGCCTCCAACAGAAGGCAGCGGGGGCTTTGAGTAAGCCTGGAATAATGAATTACTTACATCTGAGTCCGTGAGTTCAGAATCGGAATGTTGTTTTCTTACCTGGAGGGAATCTAATGAGTTATAAAGCTATTTTTTTTATCACAGATGTACAGGAAGGGCAACGTTGTCAGAACAGGGGAAGGACAACAAAAACACGAGTTGGCCATGTCTATGTGAATATCCCTTCTGTATTTGTTTCCAGGCTTGCAACATTACGACATTTTCTTCATCATTTCAATATTGTGCTTTCTTAATGGTGCTCCATTGTGGACAAGAAAACAACCAACAGAATAAAACGACATCGCCCCAATGCACAATTCGTCAGCGCACTGGACTTGCAACACAGAGGTCGCCGGTTCGACCTCCCGGTGTGGCAGTTGAAACGATTGGTTGTTTTACTTAAATCCTCACCCTGTCCTACCTCTGTCTAATCCACCCAGCAAGTCGTGTGTGTGGTGGGGTAAAGTGTGGCTACTCATAACTCTTCCAAGAGCTGTTTGGCCAGCGTAGAGGAGACGCTTCAGAGCGCCCTCACGTGGAGACCCTATCTGGCAGCAGTGTGCGTGAGCGAGCTATTGCAGGGCTGCACCTGTGGACTCTTTAAGCACCGGCAATGCCACAGGTGCGGCTACTTGGGCCTGAACTGACACGTCAAACAAAACCGACAGGGATATCCTGTGGTTGAGTAGTACACGAGTATCACGCTACCGACAACCGACGATTGTTTAATGCGTGAAGGCATCTCAGGTTTTTTCGGTAAAGTCACGTAGGTAAAAATAATTATAAAATTTAATAATAATAAATGAAAATAACTAAATTAAATCACGACGTTTCGGAGGCAACACGAGTCTCCGTCTTCAGGTGGGACCGTCACAGCCAAATTTACTGTATCAAGTGAAGAGAAATCCCAGAGACAAGATCTTAAACACTGGTTAAGGGGAGGGGGGAAGAGCTTATCTAAATGCAGCAGTCAGGGACTGGGAAGGTGGGTATATAAGATCTCATCTCTTGGATTTCTCTTCACTTGATACAGTAAATTTGGCTGTGACGGTCCCACCTGAAGACGGAGACTTGTGTTGCCTCCGAAACGTCGTGATTTAATTTCTTTATTTTCATTTATTATTATTTTAATATTATTTTTTACCTACGTGACTTTACCGAAAAAAACTAAGAGTATGAATCCTTGCAGTCACGAAAGCTTCAAATCTAGAATGAAGGCATCTCGTCAATGGGTGTCGTTGGAACGACCCAATGCCCTCATGTGAAACATGTACCAAGTGCACAGTGTATTGGCATTCCGATGAGCCTTACAGAGGCAAAGCACGTATGCATCTTCTTCTTGGTTCTTTCGGTAAAAAAAACATAACAAAATTAAAAAAATTCTCACGACGTTTCGGCCACAACACAAGCAGCCATCCTCAGGTGAAGAAACAGAGCTGTCGGAAAGACAGCGTCTCTCATGCAGCACTGCCGAATGCCTTCGTGCATATTTAAAATGATACATATTTAAAACGGTATAAATAATTACGAGGGTTGGGAGTGTTTTTTGGACAGCTGAACTTGATGACGAAGAGTAGCAGAGCAGTGTGCCTCAAGAAGAAAGTTATTCATCGGTGTCCGTACGAGCAGCTAAGACGCGTGGCTCTGAAACAGGGTCATTAACAATGACAACAATGGAACAAAAATTAACCCGTAAAAACTAAGTTTTTCACTATAAATCCTTTATATGCGTGGCGGCTAGAGTCCTCTCGTCCTCTGGCTTGAGATGGATGCCACCTATGGGTCAGATGATTGCCTGCCACCATTAATCAATTGGTAATTAAATATAATTTATTTTTTCCTAAAAAGTGTACAATTTTGGAAAAAAAAGTTTCACGAAAATAAATTGTCACGCACAACGAGTCTGTGTGCAAAATGTCAGCTCGATTGGATCACGGGAAGTGGGTTAAAAAACGACCGAAAGATTTGCACGGTCGTAAGCGTGCAAGCAAGCAAGCAAGTGAACTTAATATAAAGGATTTAAAAAAACGGAAAACTCTTTGGAGAGATGGACGCTTTGATTTGTATTTGAACTGTATTGTATTGACAGAAGTCACGTGCATTTGGGTACCTGCGATTAGCACGGTTGGCTACGTATGGAGCGAAATACGTTCTACATAATTCTAGAGTTGAAGCTTTCGTGACTGCAAGGATTCATATTCTTTGTTTTTTTTGGTAAAGTCACGTAGGTAAAAAATAAAATAAATGAAAACAACTAAATTAAATCACGACGTTTCGGGCGCAACACAAGTGCCCTTCTTTAGGCGGGGACAACGTAGCGAAAGCACGTATGTCTAAGAGATGGCTGTGACGAGGAATTATATAGTCCCGGGGGATGGAGGGAGGGGGGGCCATGGTGAGTGTGTGGGCGGGCTGTGGACTGGGAGGCCACGATGTGAGGAACGAGGAGGGCGTTGGGAGGCAACGCATGGAGCTCAAACTGAAGCTTTGTGATGCAGGGGGCGGAAGTAGATAAGAAAGCTAAGATTAAGCAGCCTTTTGTTATGCTGCCGGGGGGGGGGGGCAAATTAGAAATGCGCAAGATGAACACTAACGTGTGGTTATGGTGATGGTAGTGTGTGAAGCTGGGGGTAACAGACTGGGAATACGGATATGATTATGAAAATAAATCTAAACTGGCTGTCTAGCAGTAAACTGCACGGCAGCTAAAGTTTAAGATTTAAGAATACGCTCTACATACATACAGAAGGCGGAACACATGAATTAGGGAACATATGCAGGTTAAGCAAACGTTTATGGTAAGTGGGTTTGGGCAGAACATGTCACTAGATTGGTGAAGAAGAAGACGTAGGAGACGGCGTAGAAGCAGACGACGTAGAAGAAGACGCAAAGGCAGAAGAAGAGGACCAGTGACGAAGTGTGCAGCCAAGAAATGGAACGCGCCCGAGAGCACGTCTGCCTGGGAGATGGAGCGAGGTGCATTGTTGCATTGAGGGATGGCGACAAGATGGAGAGGCCTTTATTCAAAAGTGGATTGGTCGTGGCTGTCGATAACTATGATCATTCTAGATTTGAAGCTTTCGTGACTGCAAGGATTCATATTCTTAGGTTTTCTCGGTAAAGTCACGTAGGTAAAAAAATTAAATTAATAAAAGTAAAATAAAAATAAAATAAAAATCACGACGTTTCGGAGGCAACACAAGTTTGATCATGACATGAGACTACAGGTACGTGATGATCTGATTTCACTCGAAACATTCTGCTGTGAAAATGAAACTCAGTTTGCACATGTGAATGCATAATAATTCGAGTTTTTTTTTTATGTATTTGTAATAAGGGACTCGATCCTGGTTCTGTCTCCGTCGTCCTTTATTCGGGTTCTTACACTTTTCCCGCACGGCCCTCGCTCAGAACTCTCCCCTTGGCAGCTCCATAGCTGCTCTCGCTCCCGTAGCCTCCACACCTCTGCAGCTCCGCTGCAGATCCCCTGTGCAGTCCTCCGGCTGCCCTCACTGCAGCTCCACCGCTGCCCTCACTGCACCTCCACCGCTGCCCGTCGTTCCTCCGTGCTTGGTCACCGCTGGCCGACGGTGCCAAGTCTTACCCTCCGTGTATGTGGCGATCTCGCCACTCCTCGACCTCCGCCCTGCGTGGCCTCACTCTAACTCTGTCTCCCACACTCTCCCGTCTCTTCCGGTATCTCTCCCTTAAGACCTCACCCCTCTCTTTCACGTGACCTAACTCCTCCCCCCATGACGTCATATCCGCGAAGCCGTTTACGCCCGCATTACATATTGATATATAAAGACTTCAGTCAGGAATACCAGGAGCAGTACAGCTCAGAGCTGTGATGGATATAACATGCGGTCGTAATGGCTAATGGCGATAAGTAAATTAATATTCCACGACGCCACCTTTTGTCGACCTGTAATTAGAGATTAAATTACGCCCTGCCAATTTGAAAGAAAAAAAAATCACGGCACATTGAAACTCCGATTCACATTTGCGCAGTGACTGATGAAGTCGCTTAAATATATCAAGGCAACGCTGACGATACACATCCCGTTCTTTAGAAAGCCATTGTTTCAAGTGCTCACCGTGCCCCCCTCCCATTACGTTTCAACGCAATTCCATGGGCAACCATCAGGCACTGGGCTTGAGCAACGTGGCCATAGTTTTGGACGCCACGGTGGCGAGATGTTAACTACCTCGCCTGGTATGCGGGAGGTCGTGGGTTCGATCTCGACTTTGACGGCATGGTGGCGATGAGATGTTAATTACCTCGCCTGGTAAACAGAAGGTTGTGGGTTCAATACCGACCCTGACGCCTGCTGTATATTCGGAGTTTGCATGTCTCTCCGGTTTTTCCCTCCATATGTAGATTCAACATGTGTTTAGAGTATTTGGCTGCTATACATTTGCACGTGATAAGCCACTTCGCTGAGCTCTCATTCGTGGCCAGGTCGCTTCTTAAAAATAGCTCAATGGGACTTACCTGGTAATATAATTTTTTTAATGGTTTAGTTTAATTTTATCACTGCAGTCGAGACACACACCGTTACGTTATCCTTAATACATTTAAATGGCACGGACTTCCCAGATTATGACTAAAGACTGCACTTGCTGTTTAAGGAGACATGATCTTACTGTGAGGAAATCTATTTGACTTCTCAGACAATTGCCCACAATCAATATTCCCGGCCTTAATTTAATTGTCAATCGGCGGAGTGTGTTGGAGCTAATAAGCTACGTGGAGCCACCAAAGCGCACATTGATAATCTCAGACCAGCCGGCCCCACGGAATCCAGCAGCGCTGCGTTGATTTTCTCTTACAGCGGTTGAAGGCCTTGCCACGTCTGTTTGTTGTTGTTGTTGTTGATGTGATGCTCGGTTGATTGTTGTCTTTCTTTGGCAGCAACTTGGTCACTCTCGGGGGAGGGGGATGCGTTCTCGAGCTTCGGATTAATTCGGCAAAAATCCGAAAAGGTTACCTCTGTCCGATATTTCCGACGATCCAATTATTTTTTGTTTGTTTGTTTCGGATTGGTATGAAAATCGGACGTCACAGGCATTTACATCACTTCAATGGCAAGGAGTTTCTCAAGAGCGCCCTTTTAGTGGATGACCTTCTGCCAGCGGTGGCGTGAGAAAGAACTCGCAGGGCTTGCGCCCTTGCGCCTTTTGTATAATCGCGACAAAAGTACTAAAAAATAGAGGAAGGCGATTCTCTAAATTTTCTTGGTTCTTTCGGTAAAGTCACGTAGAATGGAAATAATAAAATAATAAAAATAAAACATAATAAAATAATTCTCACAACGTTTCGGCCACAACGCAAGCAGCCGTCTTCAGGTGAAGAACAGGTCTGTCGATTCAAACTCTGTCTTATCGATAGACCTGTTCTTCACCTGAGGACGGCTGCTTGCGTTGTGGCCGAAACTACGTGATAATTATTTTATTATGTTTTATTTATTTTATTTTATTATTTCCATTTTACGTGACTTTACCGAAAAAACCAAGAAGATGAATCCCTGCAGTCACGAAAGCTTTAAATCGAAAGATTATCTCAATTGTTCTTTGTACGCTATACCGCAGCGCTGCCAATAGTCGAGTCATGTTCTAAGTGTACACGCAGCTTGGCTTCCCTAACGTTATCCCCTCTTCACCATCAATCCTTAAAATCATCAACACAAATGCCGCTGCAAAATCCATTGCCTTGCCACATATGCCGGCGCAAGATTCAGAAGTGCCCCATTACGCCACCCGCCATAGTGCTGTGACTTAGCGGCTTCAATTCGATTAGTCAGCGGGGTTTTTTTTTCAACGCACAACGACACCCCTCCAGGAGGTGCAGGAATGCTGGATATTTGTACATTCACTCATGTTTGTACACAGGACGTACGGTCATTTGTGTGCGCGCACAATTATATGAAAAGCACAAATCAACGGGGACGCCGTCACAAGAACCGCGGTGAAACATGAACGCAATAAGAACGCCTCGTACCATACTTCGATACGTCACGTGTTTAAAGCGCACGTGGCAAGGACACACGCGCGCGCGCGCGCCCACGGGACCCAAACAAAAACACACACTGGGTTTCCAATTCACCTTTATTTTTTTTACTCAGATAAGTGCCATTTATTTTAATGGAAGTTCTTCGTAAAATCTATAGAGAGGAACGCCATTGGAAGAAAAAAAAAAACACTTATCCTGCTTTCGAACAGGTAAAAGTTTACACATCCTTTATACGTGTGTTATATATATATTTTTTTTCCCCAAACAACTGCGTTTTCGACCCAGCGATTTTATATAGATAAGCCAAAGGAAGCCACAAGTGACAGAATACATCCGCGTCGCAAACAGTCGACGGTTTACCGAACGCGGGCGACCTGTATCCATGCGCCGAGCGCCATTGGGAGCTTCACCAAAAATGTTGCGGCCTCTGCTGATCGGAGGAAAGTTGTCCGAGTCGGTGAATTAAGGCGACGCTCTGGGCAGTGCCGGATTAAGATAGTGCGAGGCCTGTAGCATATGTGACAACTAAAAAAAAACGTAAATATTAAAACACCATTTTTTTTTACTTGCATAGTAAATTGTATTTTTTCATTTGCTGTACATCCAGACAATACGACAAATCGCTACCCTTAAACACCCAGTCGTTCATAAAAATTTAAGGCGGTATAGTACTATCGTAATAGAGCAAGTGCGGAATCACTAAACCGGAATTGATATCTGGAACGCATTTAGCGCAGGGGGCCCTTGAAAGTGCGGGGCCCGTAGCTACATATGCAGCTACTTTTGCTACTGGGATAATCCGGCACTGGCTCTGGAGGTTGTGGCGACTTTGTGGAATTCCGGCGAAGGCCATCGATCCGACGGCTG
Organism: Lampetra planeri; assembly: GCF_965212315.1. Lineage (NCBI taxonomy): Eukaryota > Metazoa > Chordata > Hyperoartia > Petromyzontiformes > Petromyzontidae > Lampetra > Lampetra planeri. Next base: position 7,178,180 of record NC_136150.1, read on the forward strand.
GCTGACTTGTGTTCAGAAGCTAATTGAGAGTTGCTGTGAAAGTGCGGCGGTGGGCATACCTCTGGCTGTCTCCCTGTGGGGGCGGGTGAAGCTGCAGTGATGGCATTTGTCCCCGACACTTTTCGATGCTTTTGTTCGGGTAACGGATCGTGGTCCGCGCCTATTGGTGATTAAACAAAAAAAGTGGTGAGAACGAGGTCACCAGCCTTGACTTTGCTGATGATGTATTGGACGTCCGTTGAACTTCTTTCTCACCGTACGTAGCCAACTGCGCTAATTGAAGGTGCCGGAGAAGGAAAATACAACTAAACACAAATAGATGCTGTGGTTTTCACAGAGTCACTGGACATCCTTTTGTTGGCTCTTGAGGCCCTGGATTCGGAGATGAAGAAGCCACTGGGGTTGCATGTCTCACGGTTAATTCTAGATTTGAAGATTTCGTGACTGCAAGGATCCATACTCTTTGGTTCTTTAGGTAAAATCACGTAGATGAAAAATAAAGATAATAAAATGAAAATAACTCAATTAAATCACGACAATTCGGAGGCAACACAAGCTTTATTTTTTATCTACGTGACTTTACCGAAAGAACCAAAGAGTATGTCTCACAGGTTTAAAAAACCGATATTTCGGCATTTCCATGACTCTTTGTATGGTGTTGTGCAGTCTCTCTGAGTCTGTAAAGAGAGAGTTAATGTCTTGCATAGGTGCACTTGCCTTGATAGCACTGACCAGTGCAATGGAGTTTCACAATATAAAGTCTCAAGATCGCTGGGCCTATGGGTTCATGAATTTTCTTAATCGCAGTGTTTGCCATTGCCGTCATATTCGTAGAAGGCCAGAGCTCTGGAGCTGAGCTGTGGACGCTCGGTGTATCGTTCGAAGCACGACCTTGCTCCTTGTTTACTTACCAGTCCTCTTCACCAAATCTTGGGGGATCCGATTTGGTTATGCTTTTTGTCCAGCCACAGGCCACTGCAGGAAACGAAGACGAGGCTTGCGACGTCTTGCTGCATGACGTGGAAACGCCAACTCGGGTGGAACGTGCGTGCGTGTGGCTCCTCGCTTGCCCCCCCCCACTCCCGGTTGACCCCTTGCGCCCCAGGTTCTCTGCGCTGGAGAGGCTCGTGGCGGTGCTGTTGGAAGGCTGAAGGAGTCGGCCACAGGCGTTGCGACAGCGTCACGTCCACCGTGCCTCTCGAGACTCGGGGATAGGACGGGGGCTGACTTTTGGGGGCTTCGCCAGGAGGGATCCCAAGGAAGGGGGCTCGCTCGGGGGCTTTGCCAGGAGGGTCCCTGGGGTCTGGTGCTGGAGGGGTAGATGCTGCTATGCACTCTCTCGACGTATGCTGCCACACTTGCATTGATAATAGAAATCCGTACGCTAGTATAAAGATAACACAAATCACTGTCATACGGCACCAGTTGGAGCCTTCGTAATATAAATTCACCGACAGAAGAAAATGATGATGTTGCTTCAGAAAATGCATGGAAATAATCAACTTTAATCTCTCATTAATATAAATTCTGGGTGGAGTGGTGGCCCACTGATTTGATGCACTGCACTCTAAACCCGGCAACGTAAGTTTGATGCTCACCCATGGCTAACGTCAATGTTGAATAATATCTGAATTGGTCCTCGGCCTTTCCCTGCAACAATTCTCATGGACCAGCGTGGTGAAGTATGGTCCAACACCCCCCCATGAATGACAACACTTCCGATTAGCACTGTCGTGACGCACGGTGCAAAATAGGTTCGGCAAAACAAACATACATAGCGGGGTGGTGTTCGCCTAGCAGTGTATTGACGAAGGAGCTGTAAATTCTAATTATTGACCTTAAGCAAGGATTCAGCACATGATGGGTGTCCCTGAGCAGATCGCGCCAGATGTTTTATGGCGAAAGCACATTGGGATATGTGGCATGTCAACGTGTTTGGGTAATCTCCACTGGTAGCGCAGCGGTTAGTGCGCATGTGCTACAAAACCCGGCGGCCTGAGTTCGATTCCTGCTCACCTCCAACACCAGTGCCGATTCATCATTTGAACCGGTCCTGGGCCTCTCCTAGGCTGACTCAGCCTCAAATGAGAAGCTGGTGCGGTGTGTAAACATCGCCACTGGGGAGACAAAGGCGGTCGGGTGTAGTGCTGGCCACCCACCCCCTTGTGTGCCACCGTGCCGGCCTTCATAGGTGCTCGCTTAACAGCACTTGCCCAAAAAAGTCTTCTGAGGTTGTACGGGGGACCTTTGTATTATCACGTGTCTTGCATAGTGAAATACAAAGCCGGAATAACCCCCACGTGGGCTTGAGCAGCAGTGGTTGTATAAAAGAATTATGATGCGTGCTGTGTCTCGAGTCTCGATACAACATGAATTATAGAGTGTGTGTAGGTTTTTTTGTAGAAACCCCTCTAATTTACCAGATGCAGAAACAAACATTCACGAGGAGAAAGAAGAAAATTAAGTGTATTTCATACTCTTGAGTCTTTCGGTCAGGTCACGTGAATAAAAAATAATAGATCACGACGTTTCGATCGCAACACAAGCAATCGTCTTCAGGTGAGACCCAAGAGTATGAATTCCTGCAATCACGAAAGCTTTAAATCAAGATTTAATTCTAGATTTGAAGTTTTAAGTGTATTTGTTGCTCTAAACAACTATTTTAATATCGCGGATTTACGCTGCCCTCCTGACCCCAAAATTAAAACACATTCATGAGAGATGGTTCAGTGTATGCAAACATGGGAAAGTATGCATGAGAAATAATCATTACGATTTTGATACATTGACGATTATAATTAAATGCCGTTTGTTTTATTTAATGTTTTAAGATTTTAATATACTGTGATATAGATACTGCTACTGTTGGCAGTGGTGGCGGCAGTCATTCGAGGGCTGCACTACGGACCCAGTGATTGGAGTTCAACTCCTGGCCACGGACAACAAGACGCGAGTGAAACCTGAGCCGGTCCTGGGACGAGTTAAGGAACCCATAAATTTAACCGGGGGGGAGGTGGGTTTATATAAACACGAGTGATGAAATACGACCCAAAATGACTCCCACGACTGACGTAACACGGGGAGTCCTTCATTCAGGAGTGGAATAACAAAAGGGGCTTTGGTGTTATTTAATTATCTATCTCGGTATATAATTTGGCCAAAGGTCACAATTTTGGGTTGACATCTGAATCAAGAGTGAATTTTTTGTTAGCCTCGTGGTGAATGTGAGCGGCTCCAGTGTCTGCGTGGGTCACGTAAACCCATTATTGTACATGCAACAAATATGAATCGACCACAATGTATTCTCACACCCACGATCTGATGGATAAGCATGAGGATACATTTTCAACAATGCGTCGTTCTATGCCTCCGAAATATCCTTCGCAAATTCATTTCGAATTTTTTTTTTCCCAACTGTATCCTTTGTGCTCTCGCCATCAAGTCAGCAGCCCCTGTTTGTTGTTAGATAATTGTCCGTGGGAAGTGAATATTGCGGAGTTACTGCCGAGATCCTTTCAAGTGACCTCTGGGCCGCACAGTCGGGGTCAGCGACTTCCCACCCATCTTGCCACATTACAGAAGTTGAAAATTTGCATAAGTAAGTTTTATTATCTTGATTTGAAGCTTTCGTGACTGCAGGAATCCATAAAATAAAACACGACGTTTCGGTGGCAACACAGGCTTGTGTTGCGACCGAATCGTGTTTATTATTTTATTATTTTTTCTATGTGCGTGACTTTACCGAAAGAACCAGATAGTAAGTTTGATGACAGTTTTTTTTTACATTTATTCGTGACCAAGCGAAAACCACCCATTCGCTGCAATTGCAAACTCTGTTCAATCACAGGCAGCCACCTGGATCCGAACACAGGGTCCCAGAAGCGCCACTCGGCCACCTCCACAACGGTGCGATTATTCATTTACAAAATAAACACAGCGCAACAGTCGACGTGCTAATGCGAAAACTGGTCTCTCGTATGGTCCCACGACGGCTTAACCCAGAGCGCTCCAGGGCCCATGCGGAACGCCGGTCGGTCGCGCCGGCGCGCGGAGGAAAGGGCAAAGGTCACCGTTGGCAGAACCGGGCTGCCAGCAGAGATTTCCAAAAGTTTCCCATCAATGCGTGTGTCACCACTTTGTAGCCCTCTAGACACTGATAATTTATTTGTTTTATTCCCCCTCCACCCCCCCCCCCACACACACGCAGGCACAATGCTCAGCGGGATGCGCTCCGCATCCGAGATTATTTGTTGCTGCCCGGCGCCTGCAGAATCTGTGGGCCTTAGAGGTAGGCGCCGTCTTAGGTGGGGGATGGGGGGGGGGCGCTCGTTGCAATCGGCGACCACACAGAACAAGACGGAGCAATCAGACGCAGCACGGCACGGCCTGCAGACGAGGGACAACTGGAAAAAGAGAACATTTGACCACCACCCACGTGAACATCCCAGCTGCACCGACGCCATGCCCGTGCCGAGCAAGATAGGCGCAGCTCGGGTAGGCGGCACTAAGTTGTTGAATGTTTTCTTTTACCACCGCAGAAGCTGAGCCGTGCCACTGACGTCGCGCGTAAACGGACGGGTCACAGCGCGCGTAATTGTCGCGGGAGCGGTGCTTCCCACACGGTGTACCGACAGACGTCGCGCGCAAGGATGACAATGATGTACCCCCTCCCATTGGCGCTGCTTGGTGCCCCAAGACAGATGCAGATGTCCTCATAAGCTGGCTCGGCTCGGCAAATGGCCAGAGGAAATCCGCCCCAACCGTGGGGTGCACCTGCGGTGACTCGGTTCGGGTGTGCCAGTGGATGAAGTGGTGTTTGTTGTTTGCCCAGCAGTGTGTTGTGAGCGGCCTTACTTAACCATGCAAGGTTCACTCAGAAGACCGCAATTGAATGCAGGGTGTTGTGAGAGCATACTGCTCACCGTGCGTGGTGTGTGTGTCTCTCCGCTACAACAAGCGTGCGGAGGTGCTTATATTAGGGCGCCACGGTGGCGAGGTGTTAACTATGTATCCTGGTCTACAGGAGGTTGTGGGTTCGATCCCAATCCTTACTCACATATACGTGGAGTTTGCATGTTCTCTCCGTGGTCTCGTGGATTTTTCTCCGGGTCCTCCGGTTTTTTCCCTCCACATTTGGAATCAACGCGCGTTCAGAGTATTTGGCTGCTATAATGTCCACATGTTAATAAGCCACTTCGTTGAACTATAATTTGTTCTAGATTTGAAGCTTTCGTGACTGCAAGGATTCATATTCTTAGGTTTTTTTGCGGTAAAGTTGGAAGCTTGTGTTGCCTCCGAAACATCGTGATTTTATTTTATTTTTATTTTATTTTACTTTTATTAATTTTTATTTTTTACCTACGTGACTTTACCGAAAAAACCTAAGAATATAATTTGTTATGGCCAGGTCGCTTCTGAAAACAAAATATATAGCTCAGTGGGCCTTACCTGGTAAAATAAAAAATATATAGTTAACAGTTGATATTTATCACTCAGTTCAGTCACTCTGACGTACTAAGAGGATATAATATAAATAATAAGTGTGGCATTTACAGTTTTGTTTTGATGTTTAAAAAACATGCCCGTGCCATTTTGGATGGATAATATACTTGTGCATTACAGGCGGTCTTTAAATTCAACACAGTGATACTTTAACACGCAACTTTTACATCCTTATAAAATCATGGAATGGTCGTGTTGACAATAAAGTTTGCTTCGAGGGAAAAGGACATTAAATTAATAAGCACACATTTGTGTTTGGAGGAATGTTCCAGAAAGGACGTTATACGTTTGGAATTGTTTAAGTCCATTGGTTTTTATTCGTGAATGCATTACACAAACTGCAGCCGGAAAACAATAAAGTTTCGTTCAGGCAGGAGAGTGAAATGGATTTTGAGGTTAATGGGGTAAATTAACAAGGGGACAGCCATCGTCAGCGTCCGGACACTTCCCGACATTTGTAGATGCGACTGTTACGGTGGCTTAGATTTGTAAAGGGGAGCCGACACGAGATTGCAGGGGTCTCTTCCTTTATTCCTTTTCTTCCATTCATACCTGTCCCCAGCCGTCCCAATCTCGTTCCCGCCAAAGGCCCCCTCTTCCCGCCCGTTCTCTCCTTCTATCTCCTCGATCACCCCTCCCACTAACCCACCTATTGGTGGGAATCCTTCCCCTGACACCCCTACAGATTGATCGATGTTCGTTCGCCGGGCTGATGATGACATTTGTCGTGATATTTAAATTGACAGGGCGAAGGCTGCCATCTTCCACTGCCGTCGATGTCGCTAAGAGACGGCCACAACATCATGGGACAATGTTTTGGAGTCCACGCGTTCGTCTCTTAACACAAACGCCAAGTACGGTCATGACAGAACATTCAAGTACAGAACGTCGCACAAACAGTCGACTCAGTACTGTGTCAGTCGCCAGCAGTTGCGCAGATTTTATATTATCATGGTTGGGTGGAACTCTAAAGTGGGGAGCGAACATCAGATCTTACCTCTAATCCTAATAAATATCGCTAGCAGGATGCACCCAACTGCCAGAGCGTGCCTGGTAAGAAACTTACCACGAGGACCCATACGAAGCAAAACCAATGAAGCCAATGCGCGCTATTAACCGCAGTGGCACGGCACGCGATTGGTCTGCAACGTTTCAAAAGTTGTGGCCCATTGCCTCCCCGGTGTCGCCCCATGTCGTTGCCTTCAAGGGCGATGCGATTATCGCAACTCCGCCGGTGGCGTTCACGGGAGAAGGACGGGCGCACGTGAAGACGCGCGGGAAATTCTCGCGCTGCGTTTGAAAAGAGGGTCGGGGGGGGGGGGAGATATTCAACAACCGTCCCTGCCCTGAGTTATGATGATTGGTACTCGGGAGGAAGAAAGCTTTCTCGCTGTGTAAAGCGCCTCGACTGGCAAGCCGTGAACGTTAGCCGAGACATCGAAAAACTAATTTTGAGAACGGCCATTGATGGTGTTGTGCTAAGAAAAAGGGGGACGGGTTAGTGGGGAAGGGGCGGGGGGAGGTAGTTTAAAGGATAGCTGCAAAGGTGGAGCAATTAAAAAAAAAAGAAACAGATTCACGTTACAATTTCCATATCACATCTCCCCATTATAAAAACCTCGCGGAACCTGAACATTCCAAATGGGTAAAGTACATTTTTTTTGGGGTGGGTGGGGGCACACATTCTACTTGTTAAATTGTATTCCGGATCATCTGCCAAATTTACATGAGATATATATTCTTTTAATCTAACATTCTGCACTGAATAAATTCACAAAAAAATTAATCGCCCTCAAAATGCAGATAATGGCGAGGTATGCCTATCGGACAATGGTCTGGTTACACGGGACATAAATGGACTTTTAATACCCGGGTCTCAGCGGCGATGACTGTGTTTAAGTTTAAGTGCTTGGGTGCACATGCGATTTTGGACGATTTTTGCCCCCCCTCCCTCGTCAAATATGACGTCACAAAGTTCTGCCCCCCCCCCCCAAAAAAACATGCTTCAAATCGCTTTAAACTATTGTAGTGCGTATTTAATGTGGCGCTGCACTCTGATGTTGTAGGAGAAAAGATTTATTAAAAAGTATATTTAATGAAGTCGAACGTGTTGTCTATATTTATTTATAGTTGCGCATTTTGATGTGACGTCACATTTCTCAAACCCCCCAGGTCACACATCGTCACAAATGTCTGACCCCCCCCCCCCCAGGTGCGTGACGTCATTTATGGACGGCCCCTAAGGGGGGGAGGAGGGGGCAATAGCGGTCCACGCGCTTGCGCTACGAACCCAGCGGCCCGGGTTCGATTCCCGCTCACGGCCACCAACACCGGTGACGATTATCTGAACCGGTCCTGGGCCTATGGGGCCGTCCATAAATGACGTCACGCACCTGGGGGGGGGGTCAGATTTTTGTGACGGGGGGGGGGTTTGATAAATGTGATGTCACATCAAAATACGCAACTTTAAATGAATATAGAATTGTTATAACACTCCTACAACATCAGAGTGCAGCGCCACATTAAATACGCACAACAATGACAATAGTTTAAAGCGATTTGAAGCATGTTTTATTTTCAAAATGTAAATATGGTTTGGAGCGGGGGGGGGGCAGAGGTTTGTGACGTCATATTTGAGGGGGGGTCTGACTTTTTGTGACGCCGTGTGACGAGAGGGGGGGGATTAACATTCGTCCAAAATCGCGTGACGTCATTTATGGACGGCCCCTATGCCTAGGTCGACTCCCTCTGAAATGAGGACTTCGTGCGGTGGTGTGTGAACATAGCTAGTGGGGAGACAAAGGCGGCCGGGCGTGGTGCTGGCCACCCACCCCCTCGTGTGCCGTGCCGGCCTTCATAGGTGCTGCTGGCTAACAGCACTCGCCCCAACAGTCTGGCAAGGCTGCACGGCATGGGAATTATAGTGGCGCAGTATCACATCGCCGTGACCTTTGAAAAAGTCACGGACTTTTTGTTGTTCTATATTTACTCGACCTTAAATGCGCTACCTGTTGCCGCGTGTAGCCATTAACACCGGGCAGACGAAGCGGGGGGTGTGGTGACGGGCACTCACCCCGCCGTGCGTCATACCGCCTTCAGTAGGTGCCCGCAACAGCCCCTTGCCCTCCCCCCCCCCCAGCAGTCTTGTTAGAGACTACTTGGGACATCTTTGTCTCTTGTGCCTGGCCATCCCATGCATGACTGGCATTTTAAATCAAATTGTGACCTACCTAGTTTGGGAGGCATTTAAGGGGCCATTAAGGGCAAAATTTATATTTATTATCTATGATCTACGACTAAGCTAAAGGGTGCCTTGCATGATATACGATTACCTCATCCCAGATGCTCCACGGCTCCACAATAAGCACTGTTTTGTTATTCACTGTGATACGACGTAGAGCAGCAACGGCAATTGAAAAACGTGTTTTTGGAAAATGAATTACTTCATCAAGAAATGTATAGAACGGCGTTAAATTTAACCCTCTGGATGAACATTAACATTTGGAAATAGAGACAATATTGGCACTCCGTAATACAGCGGGGTTTTTTTTTGGGGGGGGGGGGGGTTATGTCGATCTAATATAAATGTGTCGTTAAACCCGCCACCACCCGACACAGCCAACTAGTAAGGTTTGTCACGTAAACAAAATGTGCCAATTAGTTACTAGTTTAGCACACCGGTGTGTTGTAGAGTTAGCCGACAACATATACGATTGTAAATGTTGGTACGTTCTGTTTACGTGACAAACCTTACCAATTGGCTGTGTCGGGTGGTGGCGGGTTTAACGACACGTTTACTTGATCTAACCCAAAAAAAATCTCTATGAAGGATAATACGACTATTGCATGCTCATTGTACAGGAACCCTTTCAGGTAAGTGTGCAAAAATACCTTTTCCCTACGTGTCCTATAATTGATGCATCATCTGCACCCTAATCTGCGAAGACTGCCCTGGTATTGTGTTCCAAAGCGAAATTATTTGTGGAGCAGAACTCGTATCCACGAACCGATCACCACGACTCCTATTACCCGTGCAAGCTGTGGTATCTTCAGAAAACTAATTCTATCCGCAGCCCTATTGTCTGTGATGATCAGCGGTTATCCCATTCTGCTTTGCGTTGTGGCTTCCTAATATCCGCCAACGTGTCGCACATGACATACGTTCATTGGCAAATTTACTCTCATTTATGTGGGTTATCCATGATTATTACACGCTTTTTGTTAACTCTGTCTGTTGTTGTTGTGTCCTCAAATCTTCTAACTAAATTTTTACCCACTTCCCAATGTGGTATCGACTGCAAACTTGGTATACTTATGTCATACTGATGACAATACAATATTCTATCATACAAATATTAAAAACATATATTTTTAAACATTATTTGTTATATGTTATGTTTCGGCTTGGCTCTAATTGTCCACGGTCAACTGACGTTGGCTGGAAATGACCACGGTCTCTTACGTTGTGGCAAGCTTCGGGGCCACTTCCTGGAGTCGTGGAGTTCTTCCATTGCTAGTACGGTACAATTCATTAAAGCGTTTAAAAAAAAAATATTACTTATTTTTACCTGCAGATAAGTTGAGTAAAATCATGGATAACCCCGCGGATGATGGGGTCACCCACATCATGGATGATAGGAGTTCTCCTGAAGATTAACTCTGGTTTACACGTGGTACATAATTATTATTTACTTTTACTTTACATTTTTAATAATAATGATTTATCCTTGAAACGTTTCATCACGGACATTTGAAAGGGCACCCCCTAGTGGCAGCTGTTCCTGCGCAGAATGGGACGTTTGGTTAAGGGGCCGTCCATAAATGACGTCACGCACCTAGGGGGGGGGGGGGGGTCAGACATTTGTGACGATGTATGACGAGGGGGGCGGGGTTTGAGAAATGTGACGTAACATAAAATTGCGCAACTTTAAATAAATATAGACAACACGTTCTACTGAATTAAATAGACTTTTAAAAAATGCTTTCTCCTACAATATCAGAGTGCAGCGCCACATTAAATACGCACAACAATGTCAATAGTTTAAAGCGATTTGAAGCATGTTTTATTTTTTTTAGGGGGGGGGGGGCAGTGCTTTGTGATGTCATATTTGAGGGGTGGTCTGATTTTTTGTGACGCCGTGCAACGAGGGGTGGGGGGGGATCAAAAATCGTCCAAAATCGCGTGACGTCATTTATGAACGGCCCCCAATCACAAGTGGCGTGGAACCGGAGGAGTACTCAGAAAAACCCACAAGTTTGTTGTTTGCGATCGCCTTCCCCTGGCTACCTCGCAACGCAGTGGGTTTGGGAGTATCGGGCATCGTGTGTCAGCCTCCGACCATCGCAATCGAGATTTGAAGTTTTCGTGACTGCAGGGATCCATACTCTTTGGTTCTATCGGTAAAGTCACGATCGCCAGATCACAGGCACGTGCCGCCGCCACCACCACCACCACACCCAGACATATATGATATATATGTCTAACGCTCTCGGCCTTACGTGACTTGTGGTTTCAAAAATGCGCACGTGACCACCTCATTGAAGCGTGACTTTTAATACGATTTTAAAAAAAAGGTCAGTGGGATTGAGCAAGGGCAGAGCGTGCACGGGCGGCCACTGTGAAATTGCCACGGTTGCCGTACGTAGCTGAGAATATCGGTAACAGTCAGTTGAAGTCTCCGTTCTACTTTGTTGGCTTTGGACTGCAATTCGACCATCTCTCCGCCATAGTTCTAAGCGTCACTGCGGGCCGTGAGAGGTGCCATATATTGTGCGTGACATGGAACGAGACACATTTAACTTCCTTCGCTTGTGGCGTGTGTTGTGACCTTTGTAAAAGAGCAGCGGATGTAATGACAGCGGCTGGGGTAAAGCCCCCCCTCCCCCACCCAACGTTTCAAATGCCTCCGTTTGCAAATGACAGCACGTAACACACGGCGGGGGGTGAGACGTCCTGCATGCGTCACCGTCACAGGCGGCCCGGCTACCCACGTGACGCGTTTGCAGGTCGACAAACGCGTCACGAGGAAGAGGTGAAGGATGGAAGTGAGATTGGAAACAGGTTGGAACGCGGGGGTAACATTCATTTGCAACGTCACGTTTACGTCCGTCACGTGTATTCATAGCTGTCCATCAACCTTCCATGGAAACGCCCCCCCCCCCCCCCCCGTATTTTTCCAAAAAGTTTGTGATGGTAGTCAACCACGGTGATGAATGTAAGGATTTCAAACTTTGTTTTTTTTACAAACTCGCATCATCTCGCTCGAGGTTACCCAAATTTGTCATCGATCTTTGGGTGTCCTTCCAAATGCCCTCTCAGTAAACTGTCCTCCTCCATCCTGCACACGTGGCCCACCCATCGCCACCCCCTAGTCCCGATTCAATCCAGAACCTCCCCCTCCACCCCGTCCTTTGGCGCATTCTATTCTTAACTAAATTTTTGCTAGCCCTACGCTTCCATTCAATGTGCTAGCACCCTCTGCGTGCATTGCACCAATAATAAGTGGTTAGGAAGTCCGGAAGTTTCCTTTTTCGAGTTTTGTTTTAAATAAACGTACATTTTTACATGCAACGGCGCTCTACTAATTTATATTGGGGGCCGTCATTTGCCGTCCATGTGGCAAAGAAAAATTACACGTAAATTGACAGACTAATGTTTCATAATAGCATACTTCATGTCAAAGGTATTTGTATTATTATTACACGCTTTTATTTAACTCACTTCGTCTGTTGTATCCTCAAAAGAGAAATCTTGTAACTCAATTTTTACACACTTCCCAATGTGCTATCGACTGCAAACTTGGTATAGCTATGCCATACTGATGACAACACGATATTCTATCATTAAAAGCAATCCAAAACATATATTTCAAAACTTTTTACACGCTTTTATTTAACTTACTGTATGTGTTGTCGTATCCAAAAATCTTGTAACTCAATTTCAACCGTATTCCCAATGTCGTATCGACTGCAAACCTCGTATAGCTATGTCATACCGATGACAATACTATATTCTATCATTAAAAATGTAAATATATATTAAAAAAAATATTTTTACAGCTCTAATTGTCAACGGAAAGCCTCGGGGAGCCACGCTGATGGGCGGGGGGTGTGGAAGGAGGGGAGGGGCGATGGGGGAAGGGGGCAGGGGGAGGGGCAGCTCGGACAGTACATTTCATTAAAGCGTGTTTTTAAAAAAACGTATTTTTAAATATTTTATTTTTGTTAACAGTCGACATTCTGGGATTTTAATTTCTGGAACGTTAGGCACTGAAGCAGAGTAAACCACAATAATCTGCCGGACATTAAGTCTTTAAAATGTGCAGTTTGCTACTGGAGACTGGTATTAACGGCATCCGGTAAAACAAATTAGATTAAATTAAAGTACAAAGTACCGTTCCTCGAGTACGAGTGTGAGTGGGCGTGAATTAGTGGTTAGCGATGGCATTGTCAACATATTGGACTGGAGATCAAGTCTCTCTCGACACGATGAAATATATTTAAGAAAACTAGCTGGCGTAACTTCTTCAATGCAGCGTGAAAGCACGGCGATCGTGCGCAAAGATGGGGTTTTTTACAATTGAACGAAGGCTTAATCTGAATCATTGTTGTGCGCGCACAATGCTTATTTAATCATTAAAACAATACGAGAGGCCACTGCGTTAATTAATGTGCCACGTACAAGCATGTGTCATTTTCCACTGGCCATGACTGTTTTTCTAGTTAAGTCTAATTTTGAACAATAAACACTCGTAACATATTCTTAGGTTTTTTCTGTAAAGTCACGTAGGTAAAACATTTAAATTGATAAAAGTAAAATAAAATAAAAATCACGACGTTTCGGAGGCAACACAAGCTTCCGTCTTCAGGTGGAACCGTCACAGCCCGACAGCTGTATTGATACAGCTGAAGACGGAAGCTTGTGTTGCCTCCGAAACGTCGTGATTTTTATTTTTATTTTATTAATTTTTTACCTACGTGACTTTACCGAAAAAACCTAAGAATATGAATCCTTGCAGTCACGAAAGCTTCAAATCTACACTCATAACAGTTGTCATCAACCTCGCAGCCAAAATCTATTTCAAATTGTAAAGTGCACGGTCCTTTGAAAAATCATTTATTTCCGTTTGGTAATGTGGTTCACAATGTATTCTTTTGATTGTCATGTCGGTGGATGGAGCACCCTCACCGGACCTCTCACGGAGCAGTCCTTCAACCTTTTTGTGCCAGAGAGTGGTCCACGAAAGTGGATATCACTGAGCTACCTCGGATCACTTCGAGTGAGCTCTGGTCCACAGGAGAGAATAGTATTTTCCAGAGGTGTGGACTCGAGTCATGTGACTTGGACTCGAGTCAGACTCGAGTCATGAATTTGATGACTTGCGACTCGACTTGGACTTGCATAACAATGACTTTGTCCCACCTATGAGATGTGGACTCGAGTCATGTGACTTGGACTCGAGTCAGACTCGAGTCATGAATTTGATGACTTGCGACTCGACTTGGACTTGCATAACAATGACTTTGTCCCACCTCTGGTATTTTCCCACTGTGCCACTTAGAGTAAGAAAGACGTGATAAATCAGCCAGTTACTGTATGTTCTATAAGGAAGGGTAGCTGGTAACATGGTATGTGTTTTACCACCAAAAAACAATACTAATTCAAGTGCTTAGAGTTTTTATGATATTAACAAGATAACCTTCATCTTCTTGGTTCTTTTGGTAAAGTCACGTAGAATGGAAATAATAAAATAATGAAAATAAAACATTTTAAAATAATTCTGAGAATTATTTTATTATGTTTTATTTTTATTATAATAAAATAATTCTGAGAATTATTTTATGATGTTTTATTTTTATTATTTAATTATTTCCATTCTACGTGACTTTACCGAAAGAACCAAGAAGATGAATCCCTGCAGTCACGAAAGCTTTAAATCGAAAGATAACCTTCGCCAATGCATCAATGGATGGATACACATTTCATTAATTTATTAATTGATAAACAAGGATTGATACACTTATTTAATGATTTATTTATTGAAAATACGCATGTAATTATTTCATTGGCGTGTTCCATTTTTGTCCCGGTTATAAAGCACCGCGGTTCAAAACAGTCCAAATTTCATATGCGCATGAATAAGATGATACCCGCTCTGCTGTGAAAAGTTGGTGTGTTATCAATCACTGCTAATCTTCTTCAGGTCACTGTAGCCCTGAGGCAGGGCATGGTAATTACTGCCAAATGAAAGCTTCAGATCACCATGCTGAAAGATAAAAGCAGAGGCTTTTCTCTCTCTCTCTCTCCTTGCATCCATCTCTCTCTAACCGTTGCACTTTTTTTAAGTTTAGATATATAATTGTATACGTATAACATGTACAGGCAGCAATGTGTGTCAATAACTTTAGCTAAACATTTATGACAGACAATTGTGTGGATATTCCTGGAGGGATAGCAAGTTGTGCATCTGCATGTGAGCCGGCTTAAATGGAGTTGACAGTTTCCAAGCCGCCATCCTTTGCGTCAACCACTCAACGATCTTGTGACACCATCAGCTAGAAAAAAAAAGGCATCGTGTGGGTATATACAGGAGGTCGTGGGTTCGATCCCGACCCTGACGCCTGTATATTTGGAGTTTGCAGGTTCTTCCCGTGGTAGCATGGATTTGTTTTTATCTTCGGGTCCTCCGGTTTTCCTCTCCACATTTATAAACATGCGTTTAAGAGTATTTGGCATCTCTCCATTTCCACAGGATAAGCCACTTCGTTGAACTATCATTCACCCACAGATCAATGGCGAAGTCGTTTCTGTAAAATAGCTTAATAGTTGTGGGCCTTGCCTGGTAAAATAAAAAAAATTGCTAGTTAAATAGTACAGTATGTTGAATTTCTTTCACACCGTACGTAGCCAACTGTGCTAATCGGAGGTGCGGTAGAAGGACAACAAACTAAACACAAAAATAAGTTCTGTGCTCACGCAATCTACCAAGTAAACAATTTCAAGATTCCAGCACTTGTGAAATGACGACAGTGATACCAGTTGTTATCGAGGTTTGCTGTACCAATATATTAATTGCTTCATTTTGAAATAATTGATTGATTTTAGTTGTATATAATATCCGCCTGTTACCGAATCACCTGGGATTGCGCCCGATCTCATCAGACCTCGGCAGTTCAGTGGGGGTTGAGCCTGGATAGTGCTTGCATGGGCGACCAGTGTCCGCAAGAAACGGGTGGAGTAGTAGCCTTGTGGGTAGTATAGATAGAAGGCAGTACAGCAAATTAAATCGATGTACTACACCCCCGCCACCACCGCCACCCGCACCTTCACGAACCCTCACTGACCGACGTGGTGCAGCGTGGTCAAAATATCCCTCGCGGCCCTCCGCCAAGGCATGGGGGAAGGCACCTCATTCAGCAGCGGATTTACAAAAAAAATAGACTCGACAAAATTGCACAATTCTGTTTGGATTTAAAATCTTCAAGGACGGCAGTGAAGTAGCGATGGTGGCAAATTAGCGAGCAGTGATTAGTGATAGTATGGGCCGCGATCACATTGGCGAGTGCGTGTTATGAGTTTTCTAAAGGTAAGCTCATGTTTCAAATATGAGAGCAGGCAGCAATGATCCTTTGACAGAGGTACATTTCCTGAGAGGCTTCCAAGAGAGAGAGACCATTATTTCAATGTATGCATATTTATTTAATGAATGTCAATGTTTATTTCAAAGCCGTTGCAAAAATTAAACTCATTAAATGTGTAGGCTTGAAGGGGAATTGAGGACACGACAGTTGTGATGTTTAGGTGTTAGGGATAATGTTACACTCAATGAGCAGTGGACTGAGATTTGACGATTATTTATTTACCGTTTATTTTTCATTTCATGAAAACAGAACATACATAATTACTGGCGGTGGATCCTAACGCTTAACTCTCAACTGGGTATTTTTTTGCAAATCCCGAGTGATGGAGATTTAATTTCCCGATTGCATTCCACAGGACTAGCGGAAACGTAGACTTTCCCACATGAGTACGGCACTCAATGTATTAACCCCCACAGGTTTGATGAGCCGAGTCAACCCCTGATTGGGATTTTGACTCGTGACACTCTCAATGCAAACCGTGAATTCTAGCCACGGTGCCACGTGGTGGAATACTGTATTCTTCTTTTTCTTCAGTTCTGTGTCGTCAGCTCAGCAGCGATGACAGGGCTGAATGGACGCTTTCCACTATCTCCTATCTTGAATTCAAGTGTTCTTTATACCAGTTATTTAATCGCAACGTCTGACTCTCTGTCTTCGTACATTCTTCGATCTCTCTCTACGTGTCGGTAGAGCCGAACATGCTATCCTGTCCGATGTGATTCCCATTTTAGGGTTAGGCACTGGTGAGATGTTAACTCCCTCGGCTGGTTTGCAGTTGGTCGTGGGTTTGACGAATGTTGTATATTCGGAGTTTGCACGTCTCTCTATCTCTACCCTTGGTCGTGTGGATTTTTCTCCAGGTCCTCCGGTTTTCCCCTCCATATTTAGAATCGACGTAGGTTTTAGAGTATTTGGCTGATATACATTATCACGTGATAAGCCACTTCGTTTAAGTTATCATTTGTGGCCAGGTCGCTTCTGAAAATAGCTATATAGCTCAGTGGGCCTTACCTGGTAAAAATAACAAAAGTTTTAGTTTAGATTATTTGCACCAGTTCCATCAGAGTTGTTTTCTCTCATAGTCTTCTAATATCCTTGTTCCTCAATCTTTCCAATCTCAACACACTCAGCCTTCTTCTTAGCCAGCGTATTTACACATGCAGCAATTATATTCGTATTGCCAATCTTCATCAATGTCCTGGGTCCCCGATACACCAAACTGTGCCGACCATCGTGACGAAGAATGGTCAAGCAAACCTGACGTCCGTGTTGCGGCATGATGAAGGGAGGTCTTCCATCCAACCAAATGGATTGGCAGAGAGCTGTAAAATAATGATTCAATCGTCTTGGAAAGTAATGAGTTTAGAATACAACTTTGCAGGCTTTTTTTTGGTCTTAAAGGGTGTTTAAAAATTGCGTACAACCCTTAATTTGCAAGATTAAACCCTTCATCAAATCAATAGCCAGGACAAACTCGAGGGAAGACAGTGGGAGGGGAGCACTTGGTTTCAGATCAGTACACATCCTGAATAAAATATAAAAGTACGTGGTAAAATGGTTTAGTCTTTATCGAGGTTTATTAATTATGCACGTCATGACTTTAACAGGCAAAGTTAAGCGAGCGTTAACAAATAGATTAAATATATAATATTCTCAGGATGTTAATTATAGAAAAAAAAGTTCACGAAAAATGCGTTCATTTAAAATGGCGCCGGGTTCTTGGCAACGCGGCATAGGACAACGATCACAATTGTTAAGCGGTCATCATTGAATTAGTGAGCTTCCCTCAAACGATGCTCTTGAAAACTTTCGTGCATTGCTTGTTTACGAAGTTTTCTTCGAGGAAGCAGAGCGTATCATCATCAGCCACGATCAGTCCACTGCTGAATTGCATATTTTACTATTTTAATTTTATACAGGTTAGGCCTATTGAGCTATACAGCTCCTTTTCAGAAGCGACCTGGTCACAAACGATAGGCCAACGAAGTGGCTTATCACGTGGAGATGTATCGAAGCCAGATACTCTAAACGCGTGGTGTTGATTCTAAATGTGGAGGCAAATACCGGAAGACCTTGAGAAAAATCCAGGCGACCACGAGGAGAAAATGCGAACTCCGACCTACAGGCGTCGGGGAGAAACCCACGATCACCCGAATACCAGGCGAGGGAGTTAAGGGGTGGTCCGTAAACGAAGTCACGCGATTTTGGACGATTTTTTACCCCCCCCCCCCACCTCGTCACACGGCGTAACAAAAAGTCAGACCCCCCCTAAAAAATGACGTCACAAAGCTCTGCCCCCCCCCCCCCCAAAATAAAACATGCTTCAAATCGTACTCTTAGTGACTTGATGCATCAAGTGACTTGATGCAGCAAATCTGGCTGTGACGGTCCCACCTAATGACGGAGACTTGTGTTGCCTCCGAAACGTCGTGATTTTTATTTTATATTTTATTTTTATTAATTTTAATTTAATATTTTACCTACGTGACTTTACCGAAAGAACTAAGAGTATTAATCCTTGCAGTCACGACAGGTTCAAATCTAGAATGCTTCAAATCGCTTTAAACTATTTCCATTGTAGTGCGTATTTAATGTGGCGCTGCACTTTGATGTTGTAGGAGAAAACATTTATTAAAAAGTCTATTTAATTAAGTAGAACGTGTTGTCTATATTTATTTATTTAAAGTTGCGCATTTTGATGTGACGTCACATTTCTCAAACTCCCCCCCCCCCTCGTCACACATCGTCACAAATGTCTGACCCCCCACCCCCCCAAGGTGCGTGACGTCATTTAAGGACGGCCCCTTAGCCGTCGGTCCTTTGCCCAAGCCCCTGCCCTTCTGCTTTCTCTAAAACGGTCCGAACGATGTCAATGATCCTGCACGCGTTACAGCATAGCGTGAAATAACAGTTGTCCTTAAAATTCCCTGTCCTGTACACACATACGCACGTTTTCAAATAAAATTACACCAAGAGTAGTAACACATCACAGACACTCTCGACTCCAAATTATGGACGGTAAAACAAAACAACAATAACAAAAACAAAAACACACGCTCATCCAACTATCAACGTGATCGTCATCATTTTTTTCCCAGGACTGACAATCATTACGGTCAATCTAGAATTTAAGCTTTAGCGCCCGCAGGAATTACTGTACTCATTAGTTATTTCGGTAAAGTCACGTAGGTAAAAATACAAAAAATCACGAATCAAATAATAATGTGTGATTTATTTAAATTATTTAAATAAAATTTAGATTAATAACAAATAAAATAAAATAAATGTGATTTATTTACATTATTTAAATCACAAATTTGTATTTTATTCGTGATGAATTTAAAATGTATTTATTTCTACATACGTGACTTTACTGAAAGAACCAATGAGTGAGGATTACGGTCGTATCGATGCAGCTGCTAACTCTACGCTGGGGGGGGGGGGGAAGAAAACACATTCCTGCGGAGGGAGCTGGTAGGAACGTTGGGTTGCTCGGTCAATGGCCAGGGTCAACGGCGGCATGGTGTATTCCGCAAATATGCCCGACTGTGAGGGCGGGCACAAGCCGGCGTGAGTAGGTTAAACGTTAAGTTTTATAAGGGCATCACGGGGTGACCAGCCCCTCCCCACCCAGCCCCACCCCTCCCACTCCCCACCCAGCCCCTCCCCTTCCCACCCAGCCCCTCCCCACCCTCCCCACCCAGCCCCTCCCCACCCTCCCGACCCAGCCACTCCCAACCCTCCCCTCCCCACCCAGCCCCTCCCTCCCCACCCAGCCCCTCCCTGCACGACGGACAGACGGACACAATAATCCCCTGTGGGCTGGTGTAACCAGGAGGTTCCTACCAGTAAGACCGCCAACCCTCCAGTACCCGTCTCCCCGTACGCCTTGTTGATTGATTTCCCGGAGCCTGTTGATACGCTGCCCCCGCCTTGCCTTGTTACGCCGCTGCGCACGCTTAACGCACGCATCGTAACCGTGCACAGATTTGCTCATTTCATTGCCAACCTCCCCCTCTATACCACACCGGTCGCACTGGTAAAAAATAAATGTACGCACATTGCATCCCGCTGCAACATACACGGGCAGAGTGGGACGTGTTTGTGTGCGTGCGTGCGTGCGTGGCCCCGCTATGAACTCGGCCACCCGGGTTCGATTCCCGTTCACGGCCAACACCGGTGACGATGATCTGAACCGGTCCTGGGCCTCCCCTAGGTCGACTCGGCCTCAAACGGGTACCTGGTGCGGTGTGTAAACATCGCCACTGGGGAGACAAAGGCGGTCGGGCGTGATGCTGGCCACCCACCTCCTCGTGCACCGTTCTGGCCTTCGTAGGTGCTCGCTAACCGCACTTGCCCCTACAGTCGGTTAAGGCTATACGGGGGATCTTTGTCTTTGTTTTTTTTTGCGTGGCCCTGGCTAAATGCCAACACTTGTACAGACGACGATGCCCCACGTGCAATTAATCTTCCACGCACCCGACGCTTGCTTCATTAAAGCTGTTGTGGGATGTTCACGGTGAAATAGGCGAGATCCAAACGGTGATGATGCTTTCCTTGAACCATTTGTCTCTCCCCACATCGTCCATGGACACCCACCAGGAGCTTGCCTGCAAGCCCGCCCCCTGCCTTGTCACAAACGTCTCTCTGCATTGGTGGCGGATGAAACCCACGGGCTACGGACGGGTGACGCTTGTGTTGGCGCGCCCGAAACGTCGTGATTTAATTTATTTTAGTTTTATACCCACGTGACTTTACCGCAAGAACCAAAGAGCACGTGGAAGAGGTGAACAATGCAGCTTCCCCGCAGATGGACGGAACAAGGAGACAAACATCCGCCCGTAGAGCTTGTAGCAGGCTGCTGGGGTCAAGTGCTGTGAGCGAGCAGCGTCTATGAAGGCCGGCACGGCACACGAGGGGGTGGGAGTGGCCAACACCGCGCCCGGCCGCCTTTGTCTTCCCAGTGGCGATGCTTGCGCACCGCGTCAGGTCGTTCATTTAAGGCTGAGTCGACCTAGGGGAAGGCCCAGGACCGGTTCAAATAATCGTCACCGGTGTTGGTGGCCGTGAGCGGGAATAAGAATTTGGGTCGCCGGGTTCGCAGCGAAGCGTGATAACCACTACACTACCGCCACTCACTTAACGCGCGCACACGCACGCACGGTGTGCACACATCTTCTTGGTTCTTTCGGTAAAGTCACGTAGAAGGAAAATAATAAAATAATAAAAAATAAAACATATAAAATAATTTTCACGACGTTTCTGCCACAACGCAAGCAGCCGTCTTCAGGTGGAGAACAGGTCTGTCGAGAAGGCAGAGTCTGGATTCAGACTCTGCCTTCTCGACAGACCTGTTCTGCCTTCTCGACAGACCTGTTCTCCACCTGAAGACGGCTGCTTGCGTTGTGGCCGAAACGTCGTGCTAATTATTTTATTATGCTTTATTTTTATTATTTTATTATTTTCCCCTCTACGTGACTTTACCGAAAGAACCAAGAAGATGAATCCCGGTGTGCACACAATTAACGTAGAGACTCGACGTACGTGCACACACGTGTGCTAGGGATGTCTCCATGCATTGTGAGCGCAACTGGAATGTGCAAGCCGGAGGATCGCCGCTTTGATCTCACGGAGCGGCAGTTGAAAGGAGTGAATGAGTTTCTCAAATTCCCTTCCCCTGCCTCTGTCCACCCCAGCAGTATAAATGGGTCCACAGCCGTTCGTCGATCGGCAGTTCGCGTGCGGTGGGAGTCAAATGTGGGTGCTCGCCCACCTCTAATTCACCTCTTTGAAGATGTCCAGGATGGAAGTGAAGGCTAAGATACCCTCGATAGAGAGGGGCTCTGGATTACCCTTCTGACAGCAGTGACGCGAGCAAGACAGTGCAGGGCTGCACCTTTAACTTTAGCTTCATATGGTTTCTCTGGCTCATATGGTTGTCATCAACAGCAGCAGCTTCAACAACAACAACCATTCTGTTGGCTAACATTCTGCCACAAGTTTATTATTAAATGCCCATCAGCTGTCATCTCTTTCATGGTAATGTGTCCGACCTACGCACACTTGTTTTCTATAATCGTGAGTGTGATGTCTTGTTGTTTTCTCTGATGTGTAATTCGTGCCTGTTCTTAAATCACTTTGTCTAGCCAATGCGTAATTACAAACACACGAATGTACATGCTCATCCGTATGATTATTATCTGCGTTTGTGTAGCCTCTCCCTATTTGAGCAATGCATGTTTAAGATATGCATTCCATGGCTGACAGATGTATTGATTATGTACGCTGGAAAAACCGGTCTTATTCTACTCAACACCTGCCAAAATAAATACATTAATTAGCAACATACTAAAAAAATGAATATTATGCAACTTAAACTTTTTTTATTGATTGGGTGCATCATGTTTGAACCTTCCAAGAGATGTAACTCCACGGTGCAGTAATTTATTTTGTCGTAAACCTGATAACCCAGACAATAAGATCTACTGAAACCTAATCAACTCGGATGTTCTTATTTAAATCTCAACGATGTGGCCTTAACATAGGCAGCGCGTCAGAATATCAGCCTACGCCGAGAATAAAAATCCATTCCGCCGAAGCGATAAGGACTTTTGTAATCTTGTACACGTATTGCGATTTTATTTGACGTCGCATGCGGAGATACGACAAAGTTTATGTGAAGACAGAAAAAAAATCAGGTAACGCTATCGGTGGCGCGAGCGCATTGGAGCTCTGCCCTTGAACAATATTTCAGATGCCTCGGTTACGGGCAATGAAGTCAAGACACGTGACCCATTCACTGAGCTGTCACATGACAAATTGTGGCTTTGTGCGGAGTTGCAAAAAGAAGTAATCATAAGATACCACTTGTGATATGGATGATGATGATCATGAACAGATCATGACGCGGGCCGTCATTTAAAGTAATGAAGTTATGATCTAAACGACGACGAAAGGTTAATTGAAATTCACGTCGATTCAAAAATCTATTTAAAAACATACATGTTTCTGTTTGTAGCGTCCTTTAGTGGCTGCAGTGCTCATGTGAACCACATTATCTACAACACGTGAACGGAAGAACAAAATAATCCATACTTACACGGGCAATTCGATGCAGGCATCGTGGGTTTAGACTGAATCAATGTAGATCAATCGACTCGGAGCAGCAATTCTATCTGAAGTCAGCAGAGAGCATGGGGGCGCCACGATGACGAGATGTTAATTACCTCGCCTGGTACACAAGAGGTCGTGGGTTCGATCCCGACCCTGACGGTGGTATATTTGGAGTTTGCACGTTTTCTCCGTGGTCGCCTGGATTTTTCTCAGGGTCCTCCAGGTTTTCCCTCCACTTTATAATCAACGTGCGTTAACAGTATTCGGCTGCGTTACATTTCCACGTGATAACCCACTTCGTTAGGCCATGATTTGTGGCCAGGTCGCTTCTGAAAAGGAGCTATATAGCTCAGTGGGCCTTACCTGGTAAAAATAAAAAGAAAGTTTATTTTTAAATCCTTTATATTAAGTTCGCTTGCTTGCTTACGACCGTGCAAATCTTTCGGTCGTTTTTTAACCCACTTCCCGTGATCCAATCGAGCTGACATTTTCCACACATACTCGTTGTGCGTGACAATTAATGTTCGTGAAAAATGTTTTCCTAAATTTTACACTTTTTAGGACAAAAATATTATATTTAATTACCAATTGCTTAATGGTGCAATGCAATCATCTGACCCATAGGTGGCAGCCATCTCAAGCCAGAGGACGAGAGGACTCTAGCCGCCACGCATATAAAGGATTTATAGTGAAAAACTTTGTTTTTACGGGTTATACTTGTTATGCGCTAATTTTCAACCACTCGCCTTAACAAGGCGAAGTCCAGCACGCGGTACCCACCGTTCAACCACTAGTGGGCACGGTCTCACGTGCATTTCATCACGCACGCTTCCCTGCCACATTAAGCACAGCGCTGGAAAAAAAACCAACACTGATGGGTGGGAGGGGAGGAGAAAGCAAAGGGCAACTGCCGTGATACGAGCACACTTCGGGGCTTTGCTCCCGACGGCTGTGCTGAACATCCAGCGTCAACTCTAATAGCGGCGGCCAGTGCAATGACACGGCCCAAAACAAAAACAAACCCCGACCCAGCCCACAAGTCTCGGGAAGCCAGATTATTTTTCCCTTTAATACGCACGAATAAAACTGGCCGATTAAACTGCAGAGCAAAGCAACCCTCGGGTTATTTTCTCCGAACGCGACACTCCCCCCCGAAAGCAGCGCTATTAAACACATTCCAGCGGAGGGAGCTGGTAGGAACGTTGGGTTGCTCGGTCAATAGCCAGGGTCAACGGCGGCGTGGTGTGTTTCGCAAATATGGCCGACTGTGAGGGCGGGCACAAGCCGGCGTGAGTAG
Source organism: Lampetra planeri (assembly GCF_965212315.1). NCBI lineage: Eukaryota > Metazoa > Chordata > Hyperoartia > Petromyzontiformes > Petromyzontidae > Lampetra > Lampetra planeri. The sequence continues at coordinate 7,202,733 of NC_136150.1, forward strand.
GTTAAACGTTGAGTTTTATAAGGGCACCACGGGGTGACCAGCCCCTCCCCACCCAGCCCCCCCACCCAGCCCCACCCTCCCCACCCTCCCCACCCAGCCCCTCCCCACCCTCCCCACCCAGTCCCTCCCCTCTCCACCCAGCCTCACCCCTCCCATTTTTGGATGCACGATGGACGGACGGACACAAAAGTCCCCTGTGGGCTGGTGTAACCAGGAGGTTCCTACCAGTATCAGCTGGTCTGGCTCAAAAGGCAGACCAAGCGGCACCCTCTTGAGGTCTCGGGTCGCAAAACTTCGGGGGCTCTAAATCCCAGGTCTGCTACGGCACGGGGTAAGCACCGCCGCAAAGGGACAACGCCTTCCCCCGACAGGGGACGAATACACCTCGTTGGGTTTGGTTTTATTTTTTGTACGGAACAATCCCCGCTTAGCCAGTTTTGCCCAGCTGTTTTACAAGGGAGATCATAGCAACGACAACAACAACAAAAAAACCAATAAAATACAAACGTCAATATTGCAGAGAACAAGGGAAGAGCCCTCATGGAATATTGCTCCATCTGCTTGTAGATATCTAATATATCACAATACTGTAGTCTATATTGAAGTATTATTTATTTTCTCGCAGCAAACTGTGAGTAATGTGATAAAATCTTTCATTCGCCCACGAAAGCATTGCCGAGTCTCGGGACGACTTTTTTCAGGAGGGACCTTCGGTGGGACGTTTGGCCGATTCCTGCGACGAGTTTCTGACTTCACGTGGAAGACCCGCCATGCGGATCTCCCGCACGTTTGCGGTTCGTGGCAGCGCGTTGTTCCGCACGACGTTCGACCGACGTTCCGCTGCACGTGCCGGGAGATTCTCCTGCAGCTGCATATGACCGCGGAGTGAAACGTCGGACATCGCGCCAAAACAAACAACACGCGGCACGACTCGAAAACACAGCGGAGAACTGTACAGCAGCACAACAGCGAAATAAATCCCGACGCGGCAGTAAAATCCACCATGTGTGTGACGTTGATAACACTAATGGCTCTAGGGTGGAGCATGGCTGGCTACGTACGGTGCGAAAGAAGTTCTACATACATACGTAACGGTTAGCACGCTTCGCTACGAACCCGGCCACTGGAGTTCGATTCCCGCTCACGGCCGACACCAGTGACGATTATCTGAACCGCTCCTGGGCCTCCCCTAGGTCGACTCAGCCTCAAATGAGGACCTGGTGCGGTGCGTAAACATAGGCCACTAGGGAGACAAAGGCGGTCGGGCGTGGTGCTGGCCACCCCTTCTCATGTGCCGTGCCGTCCTTCATAGGTGCTCGCTGAAAGCACTTGCCCCAACTGTTAAAGGCAATACAGACGATATTTTTTATTTCGGTTTGGTTGTTGACTAAGATCTCTGCACAGATTGATTCAGGAATCCAGTGCTGTGCTGCCATGTCCTGGTCACCTCGCGGCCCGAGCCAACAGCAGCTGGTATTCCGAGGCAGTCTCCCATTCATGTGCTGAGCCAGGCTGAAGTCGATTTGGCGACCGAAAACGAATTAGATTGGGGACAATCGTGGTGATGCTCTCTTGAGACACCGATCGTTTGACCGCAACGCTCCTCGCCTTGAATTTACCGCTGAATGGTTAAAAGATGCATAACCATAGGCAGGGTGGTCGATGTCATATCTATGTCTGAATCCAGGTATTGTGACTGAAGCTATGCACTTTTACATCTAGTTTGTTGTCCTTCCCCCGCACCTCCGATTAGCACGGTTGGCTACGTACGGGTGCGAAAGAAGTTCAACGCACTTCATAGGTTATATAAATATAATAATGTATAACCCCTTTATCAATACCCTGCTGAATGCAGGCCTCCACATGCCATGTCAGTGATGTTTTTTAATTTTGTTAAACCATACTCCACCACACTGGTCAATGTGCATTGGTGAATGGTGAATGGGATGGCGAGGGCAGAAGGCCCAGGGCCAGGGATCTAAGCTGGGTGACCGGTTTATACTGCAGCGTGTGAACCACTGCACCACCCATTCCCGTTACATAAACTAGAACAATTTTTATTTAGCTCAACGAAGTGGCTTATCAAGTGGAAATGTATAGCAGCAGCCAAATACTCTCAACGCGTGTTGATTCTAAATGTGGAGGGAAACATCGGAAGACCCGAAGAAAATTCCACGCGACCATGGGGAGAACGTGCAAACTCCAAATATACAGGCGTCGGTGTCAAGATCGAACCCGCGACCTCCTTTATATCGAGCGAGGGAGTTAACGTCTCATCACCGTGGTGCCCAATTGCTGCAACATAAACCTACGGGGCAGCATGTGATTCAGATTAACCATGCCAATCTTGAATAATGCAATTTCTTCAAAAGATAACCTATTGCAAAATGCATTCGTGCCAAACTTACATTTTTAAAAAGGCCTCATTTTCTTATATGAGCACACGGGACATCATTCATATAAAAATGTGAAAGGCATATTAATTCATGCGGTTTTTTTTTCAAAATACAAATGTATCTTTTTTTCTATGTATTAACATAATTTTTACAATGGCACAAAAAGGAAACTGATAGTTCCCTGTTTCTATTTCAGTATCCATACAGGCGAGAGGGAGATAAAGATGGAAACACTTTACAACTGAAATAGCTTGCCGCGCTGTTTGCAGCCCGGACATCTATCATATATAATGGAGGCAATAGGGCATGGGGTCAGCTCCTTACAAGAGCTAAACTTTCTTGAGCGACGAAAGCGACACGGGCATTGTATCGGATCGCCGCTGCGCCAGGGCGTTTGCTCTGTGACGCCTACGATGGACGACTTGGACGGAGTGCACACCCGGCGTTGTGTGGTGCGGGAATTGAACAACATTTCGCAATCGAGTCTTTGAATGGGAATGAAGTGTCATTATACCGCAAGCTGTCCGATGGTAGTCCAGGTTGCAGTTGCAAAGTGACCACTTTATTCAGCAAGTCGGAGGCGGGCCACTTGTTTGGCTCGTGCAGAGGAAGGTCTTTGGAGGTGCCCACTTCGCACCGCGTGAGACGGCACATCAAGGGGATCTGTGACCTATCCGTGTGGACCTCTGACCTCTCCATGTGGATTTTTGACCCGAGTCTTATCACTTCACATAAATAGGTTGTGATTTTTTTCTCTCTCTCTCTTTCTCTCGCCAACGCTCCTTTTGCTCCCATTGTGCCTCGTTTTTCAAAGGGAGGAACGATGTGCTTCCCGTATCTGTCGGTGATCCTGCGATAGAAATGCCACGTTCCAATGACACAGGCAATTCTACCCATACCCAGTAGAACCCCTCTTAACGACGGTGATTGGTTCCACGAAACCGGCCGTTAAGTTATTTGGCCGTGAAGCGAGTATCAGAAGGACACGTTAAAGGCTTAATTCGTTCCGATAGCATAAAGTCACTCTTTTTCACCAACAAATCGGACTTTATAATAATTAACCAATGGTTATTAATAGATAAAGATACTAACAACATTAAAAACACATACTATTAAAAGAAACATGATTATACTCTTTGGTTTTTCGGTAAAGTCACGTAGGTATAAAATAAAATAAATCACGACATTTCGGGCGCAACACAAGCATCCGTCATCAGGTGGGAAACATGATTAGTCAGTGCATTGATTAATATTTACTGTACCTACAACAGTCCGTCGTTAACAGGGGGAATGGTCGGTAAGTGAACACATTGGGCTCTATGGAGGCACTCCACTACTATACACTACACTATACACTACGCCGACTATACACTACACTACTATACACTACACTACTATACACCACACTATACACTACACTACTATACACTACACTATACACTACACTATACACTACACTATACACTACACTACTATACACTACACTATACTCTACACTATACACTACACTACTATACACTACACTATACACTACACTATTATACACTACTAAACACTACACTACTATCCACTACACTATACTCTACACTATACACTACACTACTATACACTACACTATACACTACACTACTATACACTAAATTTCGATTTAAAGCTTTCGTGACTGCAGGGATTCATCTTCTTGGTTCTTTCCTATACACTACTATACACTACACTACTATACACTACACTATACACTACACTACTATACACTACACTATTATACACTGCTACACACTACACTACTATACACTACACTATACACTACACTACTATACACTACACTACTATACACTATACTACTATACACTACACTATACACTACACTACTATACACTACACTACTATACACTCTACTATACACTACACTGTACACTACACTACTATACACTCTACTATACACTACACTACTATACACTCTACTATACACTACACTATACACGACACTACTATACACTACACTACTATACACTACACGTTTATTCAATGGAGACCCGTCGTTAAGTGATTAGTCGTTAACAAGGGCGCTCATTAAGAGTGATTCTACTTTAGTGACCAAATCTATAGATTTTGTTCAAGCCACTCATCAATCAATTGTTGCGTGAAGGCCTCTCCATGCTACGTTGGTGTTTGGTGGTTATTTGCCCATACGGTACTTTACCACAGTAGATCGTGTGGGTTGGTGGTGTGGAGGGTGCCCAGCACTGCTTGGGATATCGCTCACAAACTGACGTTAGGGGCCTCCATAAATGACGTCACGCACCTGGGGGGGGGGGGGGTCAGACATTTGTGACGATGTATAACGAGGGGGGGGGTGGTTGAGAAATGTGACGTCACGTCAAAATGCGCAACTTTTAATAAATATAGACAACACGCTCTACCTATATTCTTGGTTCTTTCGGTAAAGTCACGTAGAAGGGAAATAATAAAATAATAAAAATATAAAACAATACAATTCTCACGACGTTTCGACTGCAACACAAGCAATCATTATCAGGTGTGAAATCCACAGCAACAGTCGTGAGAATTTTATCGTTTTATATTTTTATTATTTTAATATTTCCCTTTTACGTGACTTTACCGAAAGAACCAAGAATATGAATCCCTGCAGTCACGAAAGCTTTAAATCAACGTTCTACTTAAGTAAATAGACTATTTAATAAATGTTTCCTCCTACAACATCAGAGTGCAGCGCCACATTAAATACGCACTACAATGACAATAGTTTAAAGCGATTTGAAGCATGTTTTATTTATTTGGGGGGGGGGGGGGGCAGAGCTTTGTGACTACATATTTGAGACTGGGTTTCACTTTTTGTGACGCCGTGTGACTAGGGGGGAGGGATCAAAAATCTTCCAAAATCGTGTGACGTCATTTATGGACGGCCCCTTAGCCGTGGCCAAGAATCGAATTGAGATTGCGCGGTTTATAGTGCAGCACGCTAAAAACTCTATCACAGCTACTCACTTTGGTGAATTAAAATATATTGAATGAAGCAAAAAGTGATCTTTGAAGTTTTTCTTTTCTTTTTTTTTACCACCAAATAAGAGAGAACTATTCTCATGTAAGCACAGCGCACACTTACTCCGTAGATGTTCGCGGTTTTGCCGTACCGTAGAGCTCCTCCAGTCGCCTCTCATTTCTTGAATGCTTTTTCCCAGCACGTTTTCGCAAAATCACAGCTTTAAACGGCTTTGTGTGTGTATGCGTGTGCGCGCTACACTCGATTGGAAGCACTTTTTTGTTCGTGTTGTTTCCAGACCCAGCAGCGTGCATCTCCTGTTCACTGACAGCGTGAAGGTATTAAAAGGGTTGAGCATTTTAAACAGCTTGGCCTAGATAGGGCTTGCCGGGTGGTCTATTAGCCGCGGGGGACTGAGTGGGCATTCGAGACTCCAACTTGACATTTGCGACTCCCAGCGTCGCCGCCCCCTGACAACGCGCCACGGCGATTCGAGGCATCAATAACGCACGCCACCCTCTGTGGGGATATTAAGCCTGCTGTCCCGTCTGCTTAATTGTGGACGTAAAAAAAAAGGGTGGGCGCCGAAACGCTCCGCGCCAAGGCATCGCCGTTGCGTGCCAAATTGAGGCCACTAGAATGTGCGTGCAGTCATATGGATTCCTTGGTGGAAGTATGGGGAGAGGCCAATAAAGGTACTGATATGGATATATGTACATGAAGGGCAAAGAGGAACTATGGGCATTAGTCGATAGAAATGGTGGATGTAAAGTGAGATTCCGTATATGGAGTCGTGTAATCCCATTGACTTCCATTATATAACTGGAGATGCGTTCCTCTGGAGAAAAGGAAAAAAAAAATTTGGCCCAAGACGTAATAAAATCGCGCTTAAGAATATCCGAGCAGAGCTTTTTTTCGCAAGATATTTAATGGAACATCGATAATGGCATGATAAAAATACGAGCAGTAATACTCAAAATGAGTCGTGAAATAAGCAAAAAATAACGTGTAGCACTTTATCTGCGTGATTTTACCGAAAGACCCAAAGAATAGTAATTTACAGTCTCTTTCACCATCTCTGCTCTCACTTGCACCACTGAATTGCCTCTTTACGATGCAAAGGACTGAAGCATTAAGTAGCCGGCATATGTACCACCCACAGTCTCCCGCTATACCAGCGTTTATTGTTGTGTTTTATAAGTACCGAATACGTTCACAGCTCATCATCTACATGCTGTTGCCGAAGGTTGGCCCCTGCAAGCTCTCCGCTAGAGTCTTTCACAAGCCCCTGGTACCCGTCGTGAGCAGCTACAAGTACTCATCTGTGAGCTGCTGTCACAAAGAGATGCTGCCACAGTGGAATAGTTTGTGGTTTGTGCACTTGGAATTACAATCCACAGGTCACCGCTTGGATCTCCTGTCACGGCAGTCGAAACGGTGAACACGTTCATTACACCCCACCCCCGTTCCTACAACTCGGCACCACACGGTGGCTAGGAGATGTTAACTACCTCGCCTGGGATACAGGAGTGTGTGGGGTTCGATCCCGACCCTGACGCCTGCTGTATATGGAGTTTGCATGTCTCTCTCCCCGTGGTCACGTGGATTTTTCTCCGGGTCCTCCGGCTTTTCCCTCCACATTTGGAATCAACATAACGCGTTTAGAGTATTTGGCTGCTATACATTTTTCCCATGATAAGCCACTTATTTGAGCTGTCATTTGGGGCCAGGTTGTTTCTGAAAAAGACCTATACAGCTCACATCAAAATAATCAATATTATAAATGGGTGCACCGCAGTTAGTCCATCGGCAAGTCGAGCGTGGTGCTTCAAAGTGTCTTGGGTACTTCCACCCCTTCCAAGTTTGCCTAGCCAGCTTGGAAGAGTAGGCCAAGTACCATCCCCCGAGGGACTCTTTAGAGCTCTCTGCAGTGGATGCATAACAGTGGCGTGAGAATGCAGTTGCAGGGCTGCGCCTGTACCTGTCCAAATCCCACTGGGATAGCCGCAGTACAGCATTGTATTTTGCTGCTCTTCCCGTAATAACATAGCCCACCCAGGCAGGCCCGATGACTGGAACCTGTTGATAGCGGTCACCCATCCAAGCACTATCCAGGCCCGAAGCCTACTTGGCTTCCTACATCTCCCACGAGATTGCAATGCATTCTGGGTGATTTGGGCAAAGTCAGTGGACCTCTGCACACAGACACACGCATGCCTGTGTGCTGCCCTAATGGATATACCTGTAGAAATATATGTTCCGTTAAACTAAAAGGCATTTGTTGCTGCTAGAGAGCAGCCGTGAATATGCTGGCACAGCACATGAGGGAGCGGTGGAGGCGGTGTTGTGCCGCACCACATTTGTCTCCTAAAAGAACGGTCGATACACTCCACCCGGGGTGGGGTAGTCTTTTTTTGGGCTGAGGTGACAAAAAGGGGACCCAAACCAAGCCCAATTGCGAATGGTCTCTCTGTCCAGGAGTTGATCTTGGTCATTTAGCAAATCAAATTTCCTATAGAGAGCAGAACATGGGTTTTAGTTTTTTTTTTTTATAAGCTTAGAGACGTTATTAGAGTAACGAAGATAACAATTTGAAATGTATCCCCAAATCGGATTATCATATTTTCGCACCTCCGATTAACACGGTTGGCTGAGTACGGTGGAAAAGAAGATCAACAGACGTACGTACATTGCAATTGGAAGTCATAAGCAACGGGCCGTGCGATATATTAATTTACAGTTTTGTTCCTGGGTAGTAAGTGTTATTTTCTAATTGCTTATGCGTCAAAAATACAGAAAATGGATATAATTCCCCACAAACTTTGCTTTTGTGACCAGGACAGTGATATTTTGAAATATACCTATTTTCAATGAGAAAACGTGGTGTGTATGTGTGTCATTCCTTCACTCAAAGTCCTGGTCACAAAAGCAAAGTTTGTGGGGAATAATATACATTTTCTGTACTTTTGAGGCATAACCAATTACAAAATAACACTTAGTACCCAAGAAGAAAAATCGTCTTACAAATATTACGTGTGATTCGTGTAATGCATTGGAGTGCAAATCGACACAGTTTGAGTCCACATTATCCCATACATTCCATGCAAAACATTGTCCCCAATCCAAACGCACAAAAGCTTCTATTACATGACTAATTTATATAATCAGGTGGAGGGTGTGAAATCCAATTGCTTCATTTACGATGGTGCTGTGATCACTTGCTAAGTCAAGATACGCCTGTGAAGGTACCAACTTAATGGAACACATTAAATTACGCTTGGGTAAGTTATTGAAATTAAGCAAGGAAAATGTGCACGTTCGGTGAACTTATGCACGTATGAGACGCTGTAAATCAGAACTTTAATATCATATGCAATGGGATGATAACTGTGTGTGTGTGCATATACAGCTGCACATCCGAGGTTGTTAGCTCATTTTCCAGTGTTGTCCAGATGCGGCAATGATTGTATCAGCCACCTGTTAATTTACACAACAGTAAATCTCCAAACTGTGCCATCTGTTGTAATATGGATATGAAATGAACAAAAACAAGAACCGGTGATATTATTCACAAGGGTAAACCATTGTATAATAAAACATTATATCATTGCGGCGGTGATGATGGGATGATTTGATTAGAGTCCCAACTGGGGTTTGAACTCACAACCTTCACAATGCCTATGCTACTTTTAATGGCCTCAAATTAGTTTTGTTATGAAACTCAGGGCTTTTGACAGAATTACCAAAATTGCTTCCATATATTATATGAAAGGCAGAGGCGCAGCCCTGCATCGACTTGTTCATGCCACTTCTGGCAGATTGGCCCTCCACTAGAGGGAGCCCTGGAGGCTATTTGGCCTACTCTTCCACGCTGTCTAGACGTCTTAGGAGCAGGAAGAGTGCCCACACTTTACTCGACCACACGTGATCTGCCGATCGACTAGCTGTAGCAGACACATCCATACTGCACAGATGCAGGCGGATTTAATAAACTTGCACCGTTGTGTAAACAACCATGCCAGGAGATCGAACCAGTGCCCTCCATTGCAAGTGCAGTGCGCCTACCTTTACACCGCTGCAGGCAGCGACATTTACATAAGCTGAATACACACATGAATTCTGCTCCAGCAGTCACCCCCGGTGTATATGAGAGAAGGTTGTTAGGCCCATCGCCTAATTGTGGTCATTTTTGTAGGAATATGTTTTGACTTGAGTATAATAATTTAGTAGGGGTATTGAGTCTTCAGCAGGGGGAGGGGGGTTGCAGCAAACAGACGAAGATCCCTCATACAGCCTTTAACAGACTGTTGGGGCAAGTGCTGTTCGCGAGCACCTATGGAGGCCTGTACGGCACACGAGGGGGTGGGTGGCCAGCACCATGCCCGGCCGCCTTTGTCTCCCTAGTGATGATGTTTACTACACACCGCACCAGGTACTCATTTGAGGCTGAGTCGACCTAGGAGAGGCCCAGGACCGTTTCAGATAATCGTCACTGGAGTTGGTGGCCAAGAGCGGGAATCGAACTCGGGTTGCTGGGTTCGTAGCGCAGCGTAGCGCTAACCGCTCCACTACCAGTCTACACATACAATCCGTGTACACATACAATCTATTCATATCAAAATTCTAATTATACTGAATACAATAATGGCGATGCTGACAATCTACGAAATGCATTGTTACCAGAAAGGCTGCAGTCTTAATATATATTTTTTATAAGAACCCAATTTGTTCTTCTTGTCCCCCCCCCCCCCCCCCAACATTTTGCTCTCTCGTTAGATTTGGCAATCTCCTGCCTTTTTTTTGTTCTCCCCTGGCCAATATGCCCCGGGGCCTTGGCTCTACTTTCATCAAACAGGAGGTAATCCAGGTCTCGTCCCAGTGGGACACAATCATGGGTAGGTTGGCAACCACCCGTGGGGCCACCCGTGGCCCTGCAAACGTCGACTACACACGGTTAACCCTCCACTTGTGCGGCAGATATTGTTAGTGGCGCCCCTCGGCACATATCAGCCGTGTCGAAATATTAGGCCCACCGCCCCCCCCCCTGTCACCCAAGCAAGTGAAGTCACCCGCTCTTCCCCATCGGGATTTGTGAACGCCACAGGGTTGCAACAGACATTGGCTCAAATTGGGATCCTAATAAGAATAACATTTCACTCCACTTAAGAAAGAGAGGTGCATTTATCGCCTTCGTTTCCACCGTGGCCGCGTTTGTCTTCCCTCCTCGGTTTGTTGACATTCACTACATTTGTTTGTGTATTACTTATTTATCCAGGACAGGCACACCGAGTCGTAGGACTCCCTTTTCAGGAGGGTCTTGCCCCGGTGGGGTTTCATTTGCCGAGATGTTCACATCGGTCATACCTGCGGGACTTAAAGTTTACGTAGGGGATAAGTGGTTCACAAATATAGTAACAATTAATCGAGACGATAACATTAACTGAATTCCTTTTAATAAACGTAGGTTCAATGATTAAGTGTTCATTTTCACCAGCGTAACTCGACTTGCAAGGGTGCAACATCGCTATTCTCTGATGTCTACTCGATATGTCTCATTTGTGTCAGATGCGGTGGGTCGGAGGTGGGTGATCGCCCAGTGGTTAGTGCCCTACACTATGAGCCCGAAGACCTGAGTTCGATTCCCGGCCACGATTAGCACCAGTGGCGAGTGATACCTGAACCGGTCGCGGGTCCCTCCTTCACCGACACGATGTGACCAGCGTGGTGAAGTATGGTCAAACAATCGCCCGTGGCCGACACGTGTAGGAGCACCTTCATTCAGCACAGGATTCATTGATAACGGCCTGTAAATGCCATTATCAGCTGTAGCTAGGAGTACGTCTGGGTACAATGTAGAGTATTTAATATTCATTCTCGCCGAATGGCAGGTGAAAGGGTTAACAGAGTACAGCTGCTTGTGTGGTATGAGGATGACTTTAGCGAGGAGCCAACGGTGCAGTGTTACGGCTCATTAATTGAGAACGCGCACAACTAATGACGTACCAAACAAACTGCTGTTTTTAATATGACATACGAGGTGTGACAAATTGAAAACTTGGAGGTCAACGGTTTATTTTTTACAGGCAAAAAAACAAAAATGACTTTACCTACATATATATACACAGTTCTAGATTTGAAGCTTTCGTGACTGCAAAGATTCAAACACTTAAGTTTTTTCGGTAAAGTCACGTGGGTAAAAAATAATAGAAATAAAAGTAAAAATAAATCAATTAAATCTCGACGTTTCGGAGGCAACACAAGTCTCCGTCTTCAGGTGGGACCGTCACAGCTAATTTACCTGAAGAAGGAGACTTGTGTTGCCTCCGAAACGTCATGATTTAATTGATTTATTTTCATTTAATTTCTATTATTTTTTTACCTACGTGACTTTACCGAAAAAACCCAAGAGTACATATACACAGTATCACTTCTGCCTGAAACATCAAAAATGAATCCGTGTTAATATCATTCGGAGGATGGGTGGGAGGGGGAGGTGAAATCCGCCCCCCCCCCACTTGCGCCCCGAACGTTGAGGTCGACGCAATTCAACAATGCAATTCAATAACTCTGCGACGATGCAATTGTGCGTTCTGCTGCCACGCTCGGCAAGAGGCTCCGTCGCGGCGCGTCACGTGACGGTCGCTGGCGCCACGAGATCCGTCACGTCGACGCGCGCCTCGGTTTCCGAATTGCGATTGGGGGGCAAAGGGCGCAGAGGCCCCCCGCAATTTGCCGTGCTCGCTCGCCGCCAGCGTGATCCGAAGGGTCTCCGCTTGAGGGAGCTCAGGAGATACCCTCTGGACGGTGCTTGTGGCCTACTCTTCCACCGCCCGCCAGACTCCTTGGAAGATCTTCTTCTTCTTGGTTCTTTCGGTAAAGTCACGTAGAATGGAAATAATAGAATAATAAAAATAAAACATAATAAAATAATTCTCACGACGTTTCGGCCACAACGCAAGCAGCCGTCCTCAGGTGGAGAACAGGTCTGTGGAGAAGACAGAGTCTGAATGACACACCCCAGGCTTGGAGCGACTATTTAAGCTGGGATGGAAGATGTGAGAGTTATCCACACTTGAACCACCACCGCACGTGGCCAGCCAAATCACTGACTGCGGTGAATCGATCTCTCTCTCTCTACTGCTTAGTGGATAGAGGCGCGGTGGGTGGTCGGGGGTGTTAGAAGAGAACCCATTGCTTGAACTGCCACACTTTGCGATCCAATACAGCTGTGATGAACGTCGTCAAACTAGAGAGCCAAAATCACAACCCTGGTTGATTTTCAATCAGCCCGGGCTGAACGCGCCTCCCCCACTATTACCGCTTTGTTTCGAGCTCGTGCAGATTTTCACGGAGACGAAACAAGTAATGTATTAGACTTCTCGGCCCAAACACATTCCTGAGCACGAGTTTTCCTCTCCGCGATAAATATCTCTGATTTGTCACGCTTCTGCTGAAGGGTCTGCATCCTGCACTCGACGGTCATTTCTCTTGCAGTGCGAACCAACACAAGTGGTGGCGTCCTTGTGTTTTCTGTTGAGCAAAAAAAAGGGGCATTTGTTTACTCCACGAATGATTTTATTGTGGTCCACACATTTGTTCTCCCGTAAGAGAGAGATAGATATTTTTTTTTACTTGGTCTATCACGTCAGTGTTATTGTAGGCTTACTATTAAAAAGTACGCGTGATAATGTTAGGAATAATAATGGACAACTAGCCCTTTGTTAATCGAAGGCTTCCCCACGCAGGGTCAATCAACAGGTCACGTGTGGTGGGATAAAGCGTGGGGTACCGCCAGCTTTGCAAATATTTCTGATAAGCGTGGAAGAGTAGGCCAACATTCCTCTTGAGAGGCTCTCCGGAGCTCCCCCTAGTGGCGGCCCTTCCATCACCAGTGGTTTGGGCCATAAGTTTCAAGGCTGCGCCTTTTTAACTCACCAAATGTAAACACACAACTGTCATTGGAATGGCGTGATCTTATCAATTCACCAATTAGCACGGATCCTTAAGCTCGCGATGGATGCGTCGAATTGCAGGTGCAGGAATCGATGTGTTTCCGATTCGTAATTGTTGTACGAAATTGATCCTCACCACGCCTGCATGTATGTATATTGCACTTCTTTTGCACCGTACGTAGCCAACCGTGCTAATCGGAGGCGGTATTATTCAGTGGTATGTATAGTAATAATTAAAAACGTTGCCCTTAAGATATCCAAATATATTCTTCATCTCGTGGAATGATGCCAATGGTACAAACGGAGTAAATGTGGGCAGGGGTGGGGGGAGAAAGACCCCCCCCCCTCTCCCGACCTCCAATGCTTTTTTATTGATTCTTGAATCGAATTGCGGTAACTGTTGCCGCCACTAAGTCGCGCAACACAAAAGCACGCTCCGCATTTTCTCGCGGTGCCAAAAAAACACCCCTTCTGCAAAGTCTGGTGAACTTAATTGGTTCATGGGGGAGGTGTACAGCGCTGCCTTTCAACTCACGCCTCGAAGTAATGGTCGGTTTATTGTACGCTCTGGGAGACGCGGGTCTGCGGTGGGCAATTTGGAATAGGGGGCAGTGGCACGCTTTTGCTTAACGCAAACACGGTATTTAGATATTCATATTCTTAGGTTTTTTCGGTAAAGTCACGTAGGTAAAAACATTAAAAAGTAAAATAAAATAAAAATCACGCCGTTTCGGAGGCAACACAAGCTTCCGTCTTCAGGTGGTACCGTCACAGCCACGACAGCTGTATCAAGTGACGGTATTTAGACTCGTCCCGCCGCGTTCCCGAAGCCTAATGAAAGCTCCCATCATCCCGGGCCGAAGCTGTCCAAATTGTCTCCGGCAGGTGTCCCTGGCAGGGTTGACACGAGCGATGTAGATAGCCATCAATCATTGAGTTAAAAGATCATTGCCCATAAGCAACGCGAGAGGCCAAACGACTCCGTTCCAATGATGGGAACCCGTTAGCTCCTCCACTGGACCCAAAAAAACTACCCTGTATAGCGCCGCTATAGATGTGAACTTTTTTTCTTCTGCGACAGAACGAAAGTGTCTTACTGCGTATAGCGGGGGAGTGGGGGCGGGCGAAAACGGAATAGATTGGTGCTTTTTTTTGCTTTGTCACTTTACGTTAGCAATTCCGGCTGGATTCTGTGATTTAAACGTCGAAGGCTTCTCTTAATAACGCACGGTTTGAGTTGCGACACGAATGAAAAAAAAAAACTCCATGCGAAACACAGTAAGTGAGAGTGGCGGTTTAAACAAAAAAAAAACGCTTTTCAGCCCATCGCCACTGCATTCAGAGGGACCCGCTCGCCTCCGCCGCTCTGACGATTTCCAGGGCGCAGTTCCCCCTATCACGGCTCAAGCAGGCGCAAGCAGCTGTATTTCAATAGACACACTTGGAGCGTTTTAATGCATCGCCCCTGATGCCAGTTCGGTGGAGTACACCGAGAAGGACTCAATCCTGCAATTGAAATACTGCCCAACCGAGCACAATTTATCGTCGCGCTGTGGTACGCCGTGACTGCGTTGGACGCGCTACATTTATAAACGACTCTGCCGTTGTCTTTTCGGGTATGGCATTCGATATTTATGGATGCCCTCTGCGCACGGCTCTGTAGGGGCTGTGCGAGCTGGCTCTTAAGCAAAAGTGCATTTTGTCGTTTGAATGTTTTCGGCTCGCTTTTCATCTCTTCGGGGCAAAAAAAAAAACAGCGCTTTTATGAGATTTCATCACAGCCGTGAGAGCACACACACATTCAGCTGGATTCAAGGCAATACTGCATAAGTGCACCGCCATAATAAGGCACCGAGATGATTGCCTTTTGGACCAGATTGATAGCGCTGTAAATCGAAAATCTAATGATCTAACAGTCATAAAGTGTTATATATATATATATAACTACAGTGCTGACCCCCGGACACTTGACCGTTGCTTAGCAACGAGTGCAGACACAGCACCAAGAAAACCTTGTGCGTGCATTCACATCGTCGAGATCAAAAATGGTCATTTGAAGGCGGCAGAGAATTGTGGGCTTCTGCGCGCGGTCTTTCTTGTTTACGTGCGCGTGTCCAAAAATCCTCTCTCACGCTCTCGCTGTGCAGTGCCTCTGGGAGGCTGTCCGTGCTTCTGGGAGACTGTCCGTGCATCAGCCGGTGACATTAGTGATTAAACGGGTCAGCCACACAGTAAGGGCCCCCTTTTAGCGAAGGCAATTGAAGCCGTAATAACGGCAGCCCTGCCCATTTGTCAAAATAACTGTGGTAGCGGTTGGGTCTGCACTCTTTAACCTCCAAGAAATAACCTGCAATTTAAATTATGGCAAAAGTTAAGGACAATTTTACGAGTCGTTGGAATTTTCTGGCGCTGCGCCACGCACATGGCTTAATCAAGTCGCCGCTCCGATGTACGGAGACAGTGGTTCGATTCGGACATCCATCCGGGAACGTATCGTGGGCAATTACTGAAGGGCGCCATGTGACGTTAGATATTCACTATCTTGGGAATCATTTTTAAAAGGAATGAAAAAAAGTATTGTCTTCTTGTAGCGAAAGACCAAGATTAAAACCTTAGAAGACAATAACCCTAAGATTCCAAAATGGCACAAATAATTCTCCCTCTGTAACTAGAGATATACTCTTCACGTATCCCTTACAAAATTAATTGTGAATTTAAACGAGTTCATCTACGGTTGAATGAATATAATCAGAGCCGCTGGTACGTCCTAATTGTACAGCTTTTTGTCAATCCACTGTAGGATGAAGGCCTTCCGAGATGTTGATCGTAAGGGTTGTTTGACCGTACTTCACCGTGCTAAATAAGCAGACAATATTGCCCCTTCCACTATCTGTCCCTGCACTTAAAAATATATAAAATACATATTTTGCACAACTCATCGGTCACATGGCCTTCTGGGAGTGATTTTCTTTTCAGCAGCATTGCTTTAATACAAGCAAACTCTGGAAGGGTTTCAACATTCAATCAGCAGAGTGAGGATTTCTTAAACCAACGTTGGCAAGAAAACCCTCTCTGTTCGATATGGCTTCTAGTTCATTGCAAACATTATGTCATAAGTAAGACAAATTAATCAGTAGCATCGTCGTGAAGAATATAAGTGACAAAATAATTAAGACTAATAGACCTACTTGCTATAGGTGTCTGTAGTTGTCTAAACTTTTAAAACAGTCTGCCTCAGCAGCTTCCCCCTCTTTTTTTATTCCTGATGACGAACGCTTGTGTTGCGATCGAAACGTCATAGTTTTTTGTTTGTTATTTTCTTTGAACCTATCTACGTGACTTTACCGAAAGACCCAAATAATATGAATTCCTGCAGTCACGAAAGCTTTTAGTCAATATATTTACATCCGAAAATACGAAAAAAGTATGAAATGTGGCCTCAAAATCCCGATATTTGAAAAACATTAAATCTGAACGTTATCCCTAGTGGATACACAATGTCACACGTGTTTATTCATCCGAGAAAAAACACCATTCAGCAACACTGCACTGCGCCAAAATCAAAGGCGTAAATTTCCATCCAGAAGAGAGAACACGGCACAAATCAAACTACAATCAAGTGCTCGACAAAAACCAAAAAACAAATAAATGAAGGACAAACTTAATAGTTGACTAGCCCCTTCTAATAACTGGCAGAAGCAAAAGTAATTTTGACAAGGAGACTGGAACTTTGCCCAAGACCACTCAACTCAGTAAAGTGTGCGATAGTGGGTACAAGTGCTGATAAATCATACATCAACGGGAGAATGAAACTCCATTTTGATCAGCACAAAGCCCCCACTACGTGTGGATATTCGATTTCGAGGGAATGGCTCCAATGACTCAATCAGCAACACCGCCATTCACCCCCGACGTAGTCAAAAAAAAATATGAATCTACTTTTCATTTTAGCGCGTGTAAGTTGTCACAGCAGCTTGTAATCCACGTGTGGTATTGCGGGTCTGCCAGCGTGTTGAGCATTTCTCTCAAAGTATTCGCCACAAACTTGCTGCTCACATCTTCAGCCCGCGCCTCCGATTAGCACAGTTGGCTAGGTATGGTGCGAGATAAGTTCATCGTACATACGTACGCACAGAGCTACGTACGCAGCAGCAGCGAGCCGTGGCAAAAGCTTGAGAGGAGAAACACTAAACGTGAAGCCCAAACCGGAGAACCGCACTTGGATCAGTTATACATTTTTAAGTATGAACCAAACAACCCGCCAAGACTGACACAGCCTTTATCCATCAGTGGATTCATCACGGCTTATGATGAAGATGATAATAATAATAAGTACATCTTCAAAGTTATATTTTATAACCGTTTATGTGATTTAGTAAAAAAAAAATGTAAGTCTACCTTTATTTTCGTGTGCATACCATATCAGCATCCTTATATTTATTTATTTATTTCATGCCTCACACACATTCATTAAAGGCTACCTTAAATAAGTCATAACTAATTGTTTTGCGAACAATTTAACCGTTTTACTTACTCACCACAGGGTGATGTCATGCGCCTAGTGCAGCAATCGTGATTAGCTTAGGTGCATGCCCGCTTGCTTGCTATGTTTTGCGACCCATGTTGTCAAACACTGACGCTGGCTAGCCGTCATGGTGAAACAGGAAGCTGAGTGCGTAAGTCTTCCTTGCCAGTACAGAGCTTCTCCATCATCAAGACTCCTACTGTGCCTCCCCGTTGGGGGCCCACGCTAACTGGTGTCTCGCGACACCAGGCCAAACCAGTGGTCCCCAGAGGCATCTTGCCTCTGGGGACCACTGCCCCACTGCCTTGTGGGTAAACTTTGGCTAGAGGAGAAAACCTTGACTCCAAATCTGTGGTGGGGACCTGCAATTGCGGTTTTCAACAAACCGGATCTCAGGCAGTCCGCTCCAGCTCTGACCAGATGAAGGTCGTTGTGTGTTCCTCATGCCACTCCCTGCACAAGCTACGTGCTCCAACCCCTCTCCCCCCCCTTTTGAAAGCCCCGCTGAGACAGCAAATGGCGGAAGGTGCAGGTCAAGGATGTGACCGGGATCATCTAGCCAAACTCTGCACATAGGCGGCGATGGAGTGTAGGTCGCCGAGACACGGAATGGGACAGCATGTCTCCTCGGCAGCTTCTATCGTGTCTGAGCAGCCCCGCACTGCTCACCTCTGACGGGGAAGCACCTAGAAAAGATGGTCTAAAAACTGTCTGTTCCACTAACTGCGTGGTTAGCCGCTACCACCAGAGCATCCCATTCAGCGGCCGAAACTCATGGCAATCCAAAACCTGCCCAAAGTTTCTTCATGGGACGTCCGCACCCTCCTCAAACAACCGACATGAACTCAGGAAATACATCATTGACATTGCTGCGCTCAGTGAAACCCTCTTCCACGGAGAAGACTCTCACAGAGGTTGGTGAGGGCTACGCCTTCTTCTGGAAGGGTGTTGCGGAAGATGCTCACAGCCTCCATGGAGTGGGTTTTGCTGTGAAAACCTCACTTTTCCAGCTCGTCCCTGAATCTCCTGCTGGCATTAGTGAGCGGCTGATGACGTGGTGCATTCCCTTGGGTGGGGGAAGCTCATCATTGATTATGCGCCTATAATGGATGTAGACAATGATGCCAAGGAGGCCTTCTGTAAAGCTCTCGACACTGCTGTTAAAAATACACCACATACCGACAAGATGATCCTCATGGGAGACTTAAACTCCAGGGTGGGCTCCGAACACCAGATCTGGGACAGTGTACGAGGCCGGCATGGGGTGGGTAAGCTGAACAGCAAGGGGCTGCGGCTACTCTTCCTATGCTCCAAATACCACCTAGTGATCACCAAGACCCTGTTATAGTTGAAGAACAAAGATAAAAACTTCTGACAACACCCCTGCTCCAAACACAGGCACCTCCTAGATTACGTCATCGTTCATTAGTGTGACCAAAATGAGGTACTGGTCGCCCAAGCCATGTGTGGGGTGGAATGCTGGACTAATCACTGTATGATCAAAGCCAAGCTCCACATTGAGATACATCCGCGCCATCCAAGGAAGGTCCCAAATAAGAGATTAAACTGTAATGCCCACCAAAAACCCTGCTGTCACTAACAACTTGCGGCATCTCCCCTCCACCAAATTCCTCCTCCCAACCCCTGCCCCCCCGAACTCGGCTCCCAACACCACATGGACTGAGCTGCACATGGCCATCCTCAAGGCAGCCTCCGAATCAGTCAGCTAAACCAATAATGGTTCGACAAAAATGCTGCAGACATCCACACACTCCCACATAACGCCAAGCCCACAAATTCGTCTTGTCCAACCCAGACTCCCCCACTCTCCAATCCTACTACCTCTCCCAGGCCAAAGCAAAGTCCCAGCATGCTCTCCGTGCCATGGAGGACGCCTGGTGGGTCAAAAAGGTTCAAAAAGCAAATGAGATCCAAAGCCTCGTGACTGCAAACAAACACCCAAGGGTTTTACGATGCCATCAAAGCCCTCTATGGCCCCCAAAAACAAGCCATCAACCCGGTCAGGTCTGCTGATGGCAACACGCTTTTCATAGACTGCCAAAAGATATTGGAGAGATATGCAGAGCACTTTGATAACCTCATCGACCACACCAACCACACAGACCCGCTCATCCTCGACACACTCCCAGATATCCCCCCCCCATTCATGAACTCAACACCCCACCACAGTCTTCTGAGGTCCACCAGGCAGTCAAAGGCCTGAAAAACAACAAAAGTGCTGGAACCGATGGCATCCCAGCTGAGATCCTGAAGCACGAGTGATACCTTTGCCACTTGCACCTTCTCATCAAGTACAGTACATCTGGCTGTCTGAAACCATCCCACAGGAATAGAAGGATGCAAATATTGTAGGCATCTACAAGAAGAAGGGTGAAAAAGCAGCTTGCAGCAACAGCAGAGGTATCTCCCTCCTTTAAGTCGCCGGTAAGATCCTTGCCAGGATAATGCTCTACCTATCCGAAAACATTCTCCCAAAATCCGAGTACAGCTTTAGGTAAGGCAGGAAGCACTACCGTCATGATATTTGTGGCAAAGCAACTGCAGGAAGAACGCCATGAGTAAAACAAAGACATCTTCATAGCTTTCATCCACCTTATCATCGCATTTTACACCATCAATCGCGAGATGCTCTGGCAGCAACTCATCAAATTTGGGGTGCTTCCCAAGTTTCTGAGTATTCTAAAACAGTTCCGTGAAGGAATGCATGCCCGAGTGGTGTTTGGTGGGCTTCAATCAGAGCCCTTCAACGTGGAGGTCGTGGTCAAGCAAGGCTGTGTTCTGCCTCCTGTTCATATTCTTGCTGCCATCACAAGCCTGGCACACAACTCCCTCAACTCAATCGACGGATTCCAGCGACAGTACCGTCTGGATGGAAATCTCGTCACCCTACGACTACTCCAAGCCTACACAAAATCCAGAACCCAACAGATCTTTGAACTGCAATATGCACTCCTGGCTCACACCCCAGAATAAATGCAATACTTTTACACTTAAAATGACTTTTACACTTACTTTAACATTTTTTCTACAAAATTACACCTTGCCATATTTACAACATGTTACCCTATTTGTATTTTAAGATTGTATATTATGGCTAATTCACTTTTTATATTATATACTTATTCAAAATTTTACATACTTTAGCCCCTTAGTATTAGTTAGACTTTGTAACTTTAATATAGTTAGACTGTATACCACTTATTTAAGTTTTAAGATTCCTACATGTTGAATGTATGCACCTTCCTGCCATAGTAAATTCCTTGTCTGTGCGAACTTTCATGGCGAATAAAACCCTTTCTGATTCTGATACACTCTCAACCTGGTCTCCTCCGAGTCAATACCCAGAAAACATAAATAATTGCTCAACTCTCCTCCACGTCCCAATCACTCCCTACCTTCAATGTCGGTGGTCTTCCCCTCAAATTATTACCCCATTTCACCTACCTCGGTGCTGCCCTCTCCTCTACGTGCTCCCTTGACGACGAAATCCCCGCTCGCGTCAATACAGCCTCTTTTTGACGCCTCAGGGCCAGGATCTTCGAAAAGCGTCACCTCAAGACCCACACCAAGGTGGCGTTTACAAAGCCGTTTGTGTCTCCACCCTGCTTCATGGCTCAGAGACCTGGGCCCCATATAGGCGGCACATCAACATTCTGGAAACCATCCACATCAGATGCCTCCAGTACATCCTAGGGCTAACCTGGGAGGACAAAGTACCCCACATTGAGATCCTCGACAAAACCCAAGTCGTCCTGCAGTGAAGCAAGCATGGCTAAATGACACCTCCACTGGCTCGCCGATGTGATTCGCGTGCCTGATCACTGCCTTGCCCATCGAGTTCTCTACGGCCAACTAATCGCAGCCAAACGCTCCGCTGAAGGACGTAAAACGCGCTTCAAGGACCTGCTAAAGCGCTGTAACATCAATCCCTCCAGCCTAGAACCCCTGGCGCTGGACAGGTCCACCTGGCAGTCTCCCTGTGCCAGAGGGGTTCAGCACCTGGAAGACACCATCTCATAGAAGAGATGCGAGAGACGCACCCAGCGACATCAACGTGCAGTTGGGAAAGCGCCGTCCGACACCCAACACACACGGCGTGTCCCAGCTGCAGCGGAGTGTGCGGCTCTCGCATCTGCCTCCACAGTCACATGAAGTGGCACGAGTGCCCAAAGCGCGAACCCATCCCTACCCCCCATCTACAAGAGGAACAATGTCATCATCGTCTTCGATGGACAGCCAAGAAGGTTTGTTGAATGAAAAGGGGATAATTTTCAGAAAGCCCTGCTTTAATTCAAAATAGGTGTTTTCCTGTTTTAAGCAGGGATGGGAGGGTAAGGGCCTTTACATTTGACACCCTAGCATCAACGACGCAGCAGTTTCCACAGGAACCTCTCTCCGCAGCCAAAAGGTCACAACACGGGCTAGCTGGCTGGCTGTAAAAGCACTTAACTAAAGTGCCTCCTCGCCACCACTGCATCTCAATTAAATGCCTCTTTTGGTCCATTTCAAAATAACGGCAAGCCGCTAAAATTTCAGCCCCCCCTCCGCCCCCGGTGTGCGCGGGGGAAAGGGATAGGATGAGCCCGGGTGTCAGGTGTGAGCCGTTAATGGATTTGGGCGTCTCACTTTGCGTTTTGTCGCCAACTAAAAAAAAACCGTGGAGGCACTAATTTACTACGTGGAGACATTAACCCCATCCCTTCCTCGGAGTGGAGTCTCTACGGCCAAGGGCAAGGGTCCAGCTCATTACAGCTGCAGCTCTTGTATTACCGACACCTTACTTTGGTTCTCAGGCTCAAAATGCACGCTGTTGTATTATTTACACGTTCAGCGACCCCTCTATTTCCCAATCCACTCCCAGGTGAGGAGTCGCCTACCCCATGCCGCGTGTCTCTTCCGGATTGCCCGCTCTTACATCCACCACGCCGGGGCAACGCGGGTGGGTGAGGGAGGGGAGCATAGACGTGGTAGCATAATACAGTACAACAATGTATCTTTCTGTGCTGCAGCAACCTTTTAACAACACCTGTGATACGCATTGGTTGTCGACCGTTCCATGTTACTCGGGCCCAAAGATCCTGCTTCGCTTCGGGGGGTTGCGATGAGCTCACACGCACTGCGGGCGATATTCCGTGTTCCAAATTCATTAAAGCCAAGGCTGTTGCATATGTTTCTAAAAATATGATGCGCTGCCTGGTCTTGTCCAGTCCAGGCCGCTGCAATCTATTATGCGATGGACCTTGTGGCCATTCGTTCAAAGAGATTGCAAGGCGTGCAGAATGCGTGGGCGCGGATGATGATGATGATGATTATTACTCGCCGTCGCAAACGGGAGCCGCGTTTCACCATCCCTCAGAAGAAGAAGAAGAAGAAAAAAACCTGCACAGGCTGCCGATTTGCTTACGCGACGGCAATTTTTTTTTTTAAGATCTGCCTCATTATGCCCACGAAGCTCTTCACGCAAAGGCTCCCGCCCGCATACTTCGCTCCTCACAGCTAGCGCCTCTGCGACGGCGCCACGCCGGTGTGAGGTTCTGTTGACGGAGCCGACAGATCTTCACCCTCCTCCAGGAGCACCGCTGCCTGTGGCTCTGCCCTCTGTGACCGCATCACTTTCCGTGAACTCCGGTCATCCTCGCGGCGGCAGCAGCGGCTTTTGGCTGCTAGCCGTCGAACAAAGACGGCGGTCGACGCGTCGCATGGCGATCTCGGACGCGCTTCTGCGGCCGTCTGGAACGCTCTTCCTTCCGAGATTAGGAAGCCATTGGAGCTATGCACTTTTAAATCATCTAAATTGAAAGCTAATTTCTTTAGAACTGCTTTTTGTGTTTAGTTTGTTGTCCTTCACCCGTACCTCCGATTAGCATGGTTGGCTACGTACGGTGCGAAATAAGTTGAACATAATGCATCGCTCGTTATTTAAGGAGAGGTTGAAACTCACCTTCTTCCCACCCTTGTACAACACTTAAGCGCGTCTAGAGCACTCAGTGGGGTCACGATTACATGTCACATTAATGTTTTGGATCAGCCAGTTGTACTTCGTGGTGTTAGTTTACTATATGCGCACAAAGATAAAGACCCTGGCCCTGTTAATGTGGAGTTTCTGCCACCGGCTTAAGGCTGTAAGCGAGAGCTGAGTATTGCTCTATGCTCAGTGGAGTATAGACAACACTCACAAGTCCTTTGGCCTAGAATTCATTGTGGGTTTTTTTTATTCGTGAGCCAGCTCACTTGCATGCGAAGCCTTGATTTAGATCAACGAAACAAGCGAAGGCAGTACCAAGTGAATGGCCACTCAGACGTGATGTCCATTCGTCAGCATTATCTCCATCACAGCCCAATTGTAATCATGGCCATCATAATTTACGGTGATAATGATGGATAAAAATTAGCTTAGAAAGATTTAATATTTCCGTTTTGTTCCCATGACCTTACTAGGAGTTCAATTACTTGACATGAGTCTTACAAGCTTCATATTAAAATCTACAGGTTTAGTTTCTCCCCCGATGGAAAAAATAATAATTGGAAATTCAGTAATTTAACACTCATGCCTTCGTGACCAATGTTATGATTCGTAATATATTTTTGGGGTCTGATCCCGTGTTTGAACAACGCCATTATGCGTCGTACACCTACCCTTCCACCTAACGGATGATTCTGGTAATCGCCTGATGATGTTGGTTGTAACTACCAGTGCAACGTCGTACCTAATTGTTAAACGTTGTGGATTGCTGTTCAACACACAGGTGTGCTGAAGCAGCACAAAATTGGCACGTTTGTTCAGCTCACACAATTGTTTATTTGGCTGTGTTAGGTGGAGGATGTTGTACAACACACATTGGCATTGTTCTCACTTGACGATGTGAGAAAAACATCCGTTATTAATCAATTCCGTTATTCCTCACACTTTTGAACAGATTGAACTACGTAATTAATCTGTGTACGTCCCCTACACTCCATGTTTTCTTCTCTCTCTGTCTCTCAAATTCATTCTAAGCATGCATCTCCTTATGCTTCTCTGCACACCTTTAGTTATTTTTTGTTCCTTTCTTTTGGGACAACGTTTCTGATCGATACGTCACGGCAGGTAGCACGCACCTGATTAAACACGTTATTCCTAAGGTGCATCGCTACGTTACCTTCATACGTCAAGCCCGCCTTTACAAAAGCACTCCAACCTGCCGGACATCTGCGAAAAGGAGCTTAATAGCTCATCGGATTCTTCCAGTAAAAAAAAGAGATTCTGATTCTCCTCTCAGCAGGTCACGGCACCCAGAAGAGATGATGGCCGATGGTATAAAATAGCGGTGCAGTGGCCTCCAAGATCTGGAACGTGTCCAAGAGGACGTGGACTGGGGAGGTGGGGCGATGAACGCAGCTCGTGCGTAGGCGCAAGGTGGATCGTCACATCTCGATCGAAAATAATTTATTGAGAACCGCTCTTTGGTTGTCCTTGCCCCGCACCTCCGGTTAGCACGGTCGACTACGTGCGGTTTGAAAGAAGTTAAAACATGCACAGACTCACACAGAGACCCACAGACTACTTTTTGGGTCTTTCGGTAAAGTCATATAAAAAAAATGACGACGTTTCGATCGCAACGCAAGCAATCGTCCTCAGGTGAAAAAATATATTTGAACAAATTTTTTTTATTTATATTTTTGAACAAAATTTTTTTTAAAAATATTTTAGAACAATTTTTTAAAACAATATTTTCACCTGAGGACGATTGCTTGTGTTGCGATCTAAGCGTCGTGATTTTTTTAAAATTCTTTTTCTATCCACGTGACTTTACGGAAAGACCCAAAGAGTATGAATTCCTGCAGTCACGAAAGCTTTAAATCAACCCATAGACTACTCACACATAAATAATGTAAAACTAAAAGCAGGAGTATGTATTCACAACAGCATCTCAATGGAGTGGCATAATCTCGACCACTTGCTTGAATAATAAATAAAAGGAGAAATTTCACATACTTAACAATCCAAGTACCACTGTCACAGATGATAGGTTGTTGAATATCAGAATATTAATGTGAGACTATTCCTAGCGGAATATTGACCATACGCGTGGATATATAACACTAACAATAATAATGATACTAATACGATTTACAGCAAGGCCGTAGCCATGGAGTCAACATTGGAGGGGGACCAAATCTTCCAGGGTGTCTGGGGGTACCCCTCCAGAAAAAAAAGCTCAATTTTAAAACGAATTTCCTGCCTTAAATATAAAAAAAATCACTAACACTTGGAATAGACTTTTTATTTATTTTTTACAATGTCTAATAGAGCATTGTATTACATTGCTCTGTTTTTACTTTTTTACCATTTCTTGTTTCATTGTATGTAATGGCAGAGATTATGGATTCATAAAGTACAACCATAACCACAATCATATGAGCAGAAATCTATGCATTAATATATAAGAAGACAAGTCCAGATATTGTAGCCAAGGTTTATCAAATAGTTGTTTTTATTGACATAGCATAGCAATTATTTGATAGCAATATATTGGGGGGTCACATTTTGAGAATATTTGAATATTATCATTACGCCCTTGATTTACAGCCCCTTTGTAATGCACCGTTGGTTACAGACTCTCTCCTGAAGCCCTCTCTTTGGAGCTCGCAGACCTCGACAAGCTCCTGAACCACGTTGCCACCATTTGCACCGCCGATTAGCACGGCGAGCTGCGTACGGTGCGAGAGAAGTCCATCATACATACATGGCATGTTCATGAGAGATGGATGTGGCTTGGGGAAGACGTGCATCGACCAGTGGATTAACAATGGGTGATGATGACGACGATGGCTTTAGTTGTAGCCAGTTCGCTGTCGGAAAACAACATTGGGAATACGGCACATTATTATTATTGCCCTGGAGTTGTTATACGTAACGATCTTCTAAACATAAAGCAAAACCGCATCATGCACTTAAAGGCAAGGCTCCTTGGCTATAGCATCTGGCGGTTCGTCGGCATTGATTCAAGCGAGCCTTACTCTCCTGGTGAGCAAGTGTTTGTGTTGAAACCCATCGAGGCTGTTGCTTGTACTGAATCAATGCTGCTGAAAGTGTGCACTCCCAGAAGGCCGTGCAGCCGATGGGTTGTAGAAGGGAATATCTTAATATGATTACGTGGTGTATTTTTTAAAATATTATTACGTGATGTATTTTTTCTGTCTTTGTATTCTGTATCATGAACCCATACATGGGCATTTTATTATTCTTGTGCAATGGTTGATAACTGGGATTACGTTCTTCTAATCTGCGACTTTTTAGCTGGCTTTCTGAAACTACTGAGACTGATATTGTTCAGTATTCAAAGTCCCTTGCTGAAACGTCTCATTATAAACGTCTTGTTAAATATCCAACTGATTTACTGGGATGCGTCCTGAAACCGTAACAAACGTCGCATGGGGCTGTTGTAAAACAATTGACCCATGTGTACTGCACTAATTATTTTCTTGTTATAATTGAACCCAATTAAATTGTAAATATCCTATTGCCACAAACATGAAATGTTGCATTACTATAGTAAGCAGCTTTAATAGTAAATCATTAAAATTGCACTAAACTTCTCTAGGCTGTTGCTTTTGAATGACTGTGCGTTTTATTCCACAGTGTATTGCTTGTGAAAGCCAAATCTTATAACATTGGCTTGAGGGAATCCCAACATGACTATCAAATTGGCTTCATGTTCTTGTTTATGTTGTTACATTCAAGCGAATATCCCTGAACGTGCCCAACCTAATCCGACCTCGGAGTCCAAACACCATCATTTCAGGACCCTCGCTGAAAAAAATTAACGACGCCTTGAACCACGGCCTTGGGATTTGAGGCTGTGCTGTACAGTTCTCCGATGTTTGTTCATTTTTACGTTTTACCTCATGCTGTTTAATGTCCAACGTTCCAGTCCACGTGCTGAAAACTTCTTCAGGGAATGCATTAATTCAGTGGAGCGGCTCCTCAGGCCTCCATCAAATCAATCAGACATCAATCATTCTTTAACTTCTTCAAGGCACCTTTCTTAAAAACCAAGGCCCCTGTACATAAATTGCAACAATATGTGGAACAACTGGACAATACTTTCATGGGTAAGGAATTATATTATAAACATGTTTTGCCACAATTTCATGGAAGGGATTGTGTTTTTGTCTTCATTATATATTTGTGTTAACCATTCTATTCAAATAAATAGCAAAAAATATATACTCCTGAGTAAAAAAAAATCGATTCAATGAAATTTTTACCTTGAATATTGCTTTAATTACAGATTTTAACAGTTAGATTTAATTTAAATAAACAATAAAAACAAAATGCATTAATGTCCAAATTAAGTCGTAGACTGTCAAGAAAAGAAGCAACCCAAGAAAACAGATGGACATATCAACAGCAATTTCGCTGAACACACAGAATAAGAGTTGTAAATGTTTTTTTAATGGCATTAAATGGTGAAGTACACTCTTCATTTGAATCTTTCGTAACTGCAGGAATCCATACTCTTTGGTTCTTTCCGTAAAGTCACGTAGATAGAAAATAAATAAATCACGACCGTCATCAGGTGAAACAAACACAGCGTGAGAACTGATGTGTTTGTGGTTCATTTGCGACAACTACTTTGCGTTTAATGAGTGTGTAGCATACACAACATGTTCTGTTTTGATCTAGATTTGAAGCTGTTCTGTTTTGCTGATGGGAGACATTGCTTTGTGTATAATCAGCAAACGTTATTTTAAAAAAAATAACAACAACGTCACGATAATATTTGTCTGGGAAGACGATAGACCGATAGATGTTTTTTTTATTTTAGTATGCGGAGACACAGCGGGGATTCTGCTCATATTTTATTACCGTAATTAGTATAAGCGCATGTCCTCTCTCATTGACTGACCGCAAGGCATTGCATTGCCTCAGCGGTGGCTTGGCTTTGACATTGCTCCACCTCCTCCTCCTCCTGCGAGAATTTGCTAAGGGCATGAGTGGAGTTCACTCGCTGTCCTCTGAAGCCAGAAGATGGATATCCAATGTTAATGTCGATTTATTGTCGCTACTCGATTGATATCCATAGGAGAAAGAGAGAGAGAGAGTGGTTATTGTCTCTATGAGCCTGTTAATCATTAATGCTATCCCCTACTATGTTTTCCTCCTCTGATAGTTGAATGTCTACAGCAGTGAGCATTTGATGATGATGATGATGGTATTTTATGTTGCAGCAAGTGTTAAGCGAGCTTTGGTCAAGGCACATTTGAGGGGTGTGCTGGGAACAATAAAATATTCCAGGACTTTATTTCACTCAGAGGTTGCACTCCTATGAGATCAAGGTCAAGAGGTCATGGCCAATGCCATTGATGCCAATTTACTTCACAAGGGCCCGTGGTTTTTTGAAAGCCGACGCCTGACCTTGCAGGACCGCTCTCACAGTATGCCACCGTCTGACGTTTGGACACTGTCCCTTGAAGCGTTTTAAATACGCGCATTTTTTTTTCGATTTAAAGCTTTCGTGACTGCAGGGATTCATCTTCTTGGTTCTTTCGGTAAAGTCACGTAGAAGACAGACCTGTTCTTCACCTGAGGACGGCTGCTTGCGTTGTGGACGAAACGTCGTGAGAATTATTTGATGTTTTATTTTTATTATTTTATTATTTCCCTTCTACGTGACTTTACCGAAAGAACCAAGAAGATGAATACGCGCATTGTTTTATTAGGTCGCGTGTTTGCTCTTTGAGTAATGTGAAGATAAAAACTAAGTTGTGTCTGCAACGAGTCCACGGGCCGCTTTCCCATGGCCTTGTGGCTCACAGGTGGAGGGCCCAGAGCTCCCCCTGGGCTGAGTGGGGCGTGCGATTTTTCGTCAACAGAATTTCCCTTTTTCGATTTAAAGCTTTCGTGACTGCAGGGATTCATCTTCTTGGTTTTTTTTTCGGTAAAGTCACGTAGAAGGGAAGTAATAAAATAATAAAAATAAAACATAATAAAATTAAACAATTCTCACGACGTTTCGGCCACAACGCAAGCAGCCGTCCTCAGGTGAAGA
This sequence comes from Lampetra planeri, assembly GCF_965212315.1. Lineage (NCBI taxonomy): Eukaryota > Metazoa > Chordata > Hyperoartia > Petromyzontiformes > Petromyzontidae > Lampetra > Lampetra planeri. The sequence continues at coordinate 7,232,663 of NC_136150.1, forward strand.
ATGAGACACTTCAAGCTAGGAACTTACATATAAGCTGGGTTGGGGGTGGTAGAAGAGCGCCTTAACAAAAAGAATGTGCATATCAAGATGAGTTTAGCATATACATGGTGACTTTACCGAAAGAACCAAGAAGATTAATCCCTGCAGTCACGAAAGCTTTAAATCGATATTCAGAATTCAGTTATTTAGATCTTGCACCATTGGTTGGTTCACAACTTACATGCAATGTTCTCTCCTTTTCTGGCAATAAAATATATCCAATGAAATCACGTTCAATGCCAATGTACCGCAATTATTCTGGAGAATGTTTTCGTGATTTTAATTTAGACGACGCTATTTTTTGCACGTGCATACAGTACAGGGTAATCATGTAATCGCCATCGTCCGAATCACATTTTCACGATAACATTTATTTAGTTTGAAGTAAGAAAGAAAGTAAAAACAGAGGCTGGCTCCTGCTCTTTTATATTTTACTTTCCTATTTTCTTCCCTCCTACCACCACGTGCTGGTTTGAGGCGCCGCAACATTTAATGAAGACGGATGTCTGATTGGCCATCTCTCTCAAGGGTTTTGCTCGATCTGGCAAAAAAAGAAACCTAATTATATTGCGGCAAAAAGCTTCCGGGACACCCTTCACGAAGCCTTTTCATCTTCTTCTGGAAGAAAACCCTTAAATAGTTACACGTAAACCCAGCCGGGAAACGCAATTACTTATTTGCTTGCATTCAACGCGTTCCCACTAACGTGGGAATGCATTCATGCGTGTATTTACTAGCCGCTGGACCCATGATGCATCGGTCCATTGACTAATGTAGATTGGTAAGCTCCTCATAGACGCACATAATTGCACGTATAAGAATCGGGTGACGGTGCGATAATATCAGCGCGTGTGCAGGTGTTACAGTTCGATCGCATCGCGGGAGTGTGACCGCTCACCAGCGGTGGAAGAGTAGGCCAAAATATGTTCGAGAGAGGGACTCTCCAGAGATCTCTATAGTGAAGGCCCGTTCCGACAGCAGCGGCGTGAGCGAGCACTTGCAGGGCTGCGCCTTCACCTACATCGCGTAGTGCTCTAACAGCCTGAACAAAACAGAGAACTGCATCAACATCCAGTTGTTTTTCAAACATTGCTATCCTTATTTAATCATGGAGCTATGCACTTTTAAATCTATATTGAAAACTAATTTATTTTGAACTGCTTTTTTGTGTTTAGTTTTCTGTCATTCCCCCCCCCACACCTCTGATTAGCGCGGTTGACTACGCGTGGTGCCAAAGAAGTTCAACATACATACAATTCAGCTAAAATACACGGCAGCAGTGTGAGAGCTGATGGCTGATTGGGGAGGCCTTCATTTCAGCAGTGGATTTACCATGGCCGATTCGGATGTACAGTATGTACCATTGCTGATTAGGATGCATGTGCCACGGCTGATTAGGATGTAAGTGCCATGTATGATGAGGGTGTATGTGCCATGTATGATGAGGGTGTATGTGCCATGTATGATTAGGGTGTATGTGCCATGTATGATGAGGGTGTATGTGCCATGGTTGTATGTACCCAGTTCACTTTATTCCTGCAGCCACTTTGTGGTGCTACAATCACAAAAATGTAAAATAAAATAAAAAATCGACTAAAAATTTAACAACAACAATTCATAGATGAATCTGGAAGGGTTGGGTGGCGTATGACTATTATTGCAATGCCAATTGTCGATCCACTGATGGATAACGACCTGCTCATGGCATGTCGGTCACTGGGAGCTGGTTCAGAAAATCGCCACTGATGGGAGCCGTGATTGAGGCTTGCACCGGTGTGACACTTTACACGCCCGTATCTGCACTCATTTACGGGGAGTATCCATCATCAGCTATTGTTCGTCTTCTTGCAATGTATTTTTAGCTGCATTGTGATTATTAAATAAGGGGGGATTTTTATTTTATTTTGGACGTCGATTCAGTTCTCTTATTATTTCCACAGTTTCATTAAACGAGTGGTGATGTTAGATGACAATGTGCCACAGGCAAAGGTGCGGCGCCGCAATTGTTTGTTTGTGCCGCCGCTGGTATGTATGTACGTACGTTGAACTTCTTTCGCACCGCAAGCAGCCAACCGCGCCAATCGGAGGTGCCGCAGGAAGCCCCGTGTGAGAGAGCAATTTGGCCTACTCTTCCACGGCTGGTCAGATGTCTCGGAGGAGGCGGGAGCGCCCACGCTTTACCCCACCACACGTGACCTCGCTGCGAACCCATTTGAGCGACTGAGGTGGGCAGAAGGCGAGAGGTGAGGTGGGGGGGTATCTAAGAACCTTGCACCGTCGTTTAAAACTTCCGCACCGGGTTGGTTGAACCTGCGGGAAACGCAATTACGTATTCGCTTACACTAAGCGCGTCCCCACTAACGTAGGAATTCAGTTTTGCGCGTATTTCCTTGCCGGTGGAACCGTGATGCATCGGCCCATTGACTCATGTGGATTTGCAAGGTCCTCATATGTGCACACAATTGCGCGTGTAATATTTCGCGTGACGGAGCGGCAACATCAGCGCGTGCCCAGGTGTTATTGTTGGCTGTGTGGACGGGTTGCAAGTCCAGCGAGTGTGTGGGGGGCCGAGCCGTTTGCACCACGGCAGGCAGTGTCCGACGAACGTGATGAAAATCGCTAACAATTTCATTGAACTTGCCGTGCTGTCTGCTTATATTCGTTGGAATCTTTGAGGCTTAATATCTCCTGGTCTACGAAGCCTAACGAGCTGAAATGTTCTACACAGACTCGCCTCACGTGACAATTGGAGATTTCGCGATCATAATCGTGTTTGTAACTACATTTTCTTCGCGCAAGCCACCCACTTTTATTGAGCACCTCAAATTTGCTTAATTCCGGGGTCAAAATAATGTATATTCTACTTTTCACTGCAAATAAAAGTGTGTGCATTGACAATCTTGGTCTTCGCCGAATTTTTTTTAGAGTTGCGTTCAATACGGGTTAAACAAAAAAAAACAATTCTCGCACGAAATGTATTCGTAGATAATATAATGCCGGACCATTTCCCCCCTTTCTTTGAAATGCACTCCCAGTGTAATATAGGGTGGAAAGGCATTACATTAAGTGCAATCTGTCACACTGTTATAGGCAATAGAGAGCAAAATATTTTCTTACGCATATATATATACTTCATTATCAAAAGACAAAATACTGTGCAACAACAACAGCAGACTATCCTAAATCGCTGCGTGGCAAACATTTCATGGTCAATTTAGACAGCTGCAATAACAACAGCTGCTGTATCTAGTCGATCAAGATTTCAGCAAAACCAGTTCACCACCAGCTTGCTCTATCCACTGTTGGAGGAAGGTCTCCCCCAAGCCGTCGCACATTCTGATGACTTCGCGATGCAACTGTGTGCTACTGAGTGGCAGGAAGGGGTCTGAGAGAAGGCTTACTACCAGTGGCGACTCGTGACCTTTCCACTAGGTGGGGCTGTTGTGAGTGAGCTCTGAAAATATTATTAAGAAAAATGGCGTCGTATTATTGGCCTTCCCGTGAAAGTGATTTCACTGTCTTATCTACCAACGGTAGGCATTTATAAACAATACGAAACAAAACTACAAAGCACTCAAATGCTGCCCCCATGACCCTCAAGTTCACACTACACAACCCATTTGACACTGCCAAATGCCAAAAGAACAATGAAAGATTTGCTGACAAGACTCAACAAATCCTTTCAATTGGAATATTTATGAGTGACTCCACGGTGTTCGTTGCTAATTCTTCGTTTGCTGCACCTGCTGCCATCGCCATTGCTGTTGTTTTCTCCTAGAGCGTGTAGGCCGTGACCTGCTATATTTGCACAGTGCAACATAGCGTTGTGTCATCGTCTGATTACAGCCAAGGGCGTCATTTTTCACCGCCCTGAATGGGTCTCAAACGACGTGGCTAAAAGCGAATCGCAACGAATGAAGGGGGAAATCTCACTCGGACGCCTTCTCAGCCGCCCAGATATCTCCCTGGGGCACAAATCAGACTGTGGTGTCGCAGCAGTTTCTAATATGAACAACTTAAAATGTTATCTTAATTAGGCGATTTGCGTTGAAAGAATCATTATATTTAAAAATAATTAAACACAACAAAACAATTGATAGAAAAGTATTTTGTATTAGAAAAATCAGTTATCATCTCCAGGTGCTTGGTGGGGCGGCGACCCAACGCCCCTAGTGAAAGAACCGAGGCTGCCCACTACCCTCCGTTAAAACTATCAAATTCGGGTGTCATTCATTGCATCGCTGGCCAACACAGACAAGCAGTGTAACGATGGGGCTACGGCCCATCCTACGTGAGGGGCCATTGCTGCTGCGAGTCGCCTCTCAATCAGGCTGCAACCGGTCAGTACCAGTAGGGAGGAGTGAAGTACAAACGCGCTGTAACAGGATAAAATTAATCCGGGACAGAATGAATAGTAAATTATTTTCATGCTTTAGGCCCATATATGGAGTAATGGGTATGATATGTTGAACACCTGTGCCTATGTGTTTGAGCATAGATTAAGCATGGATCAAGCACAGCTACAGTGAGGGAAAACAGTATTTTATCCCCTGCTGATTTTGTACGTTTGCCCACTGACGAAGAAATGATCAGTCTATAATTTTAATGGTAGGTTTATTTGAACAGTGAGAGACAGAATAACAACAACAAAATCCAGAAAAACGCATGTCAAAAATGGTATAAATTGATTTGCATTTTAATGAGGGAAATAAGTATTTGACCCCTCTGCAAAACATGACTTAGTACTTGGTGGCAAAAACCCTTGTTGGCAATCACAGAGGTCAGACGTTTCTTGTAGTTGGCCACCAGGTTTGCACACATCTCAGGAGGGATTTTGTCCCACTCCTCTTTGCAGATATTCTCCAAGTCATTAAGGTTTCGAGGCTGACGTTTGGCAACTCGAACCTTCAGCTCCCTCCACAGATTTTCTATGGAATTAAGGTCTGGAGACTGGCTAGACCACTCCAGGACCTTAATGTGCTTCTTCCTGAGCCACTCCTTTGTTGCCTTGGCCGTGTGTTTTGGGTCATTGTCATGCTGGAATACCCATCCACGACCCATTTTCAATGCCCTGGCTGAGGGAAGGAGGTTCTCACCCAAGATTTGACGGTACATGGCCCCGTCCATCGTCCCTTTGATGCGGTGAAGTTGTCCTGTCCCCTTAGCAGAAAAATACCCCCAAAGCATAATGTTTACACCTCCATGTTTGACGGTGGGGATGGTGTCTTGGGGTCATCAGCATTCCTCCTCCTCCAAACACGGCGAGTTGAGTTGATGCCAAAGAGTTCCATTTTGGTCTCATCTGACCACAACACTTTCACCCAGTTGTCCTCTGAATCATTCAGCCTCGAAACCTTAATGCTTTGGAGAAGATCTGCAAAGAGGAGTGGGACAAAATCCCGCCTGAGATGTGTGCAAACCTGGTGGCCAACTACAAGAAACGTCTTACTTCTGTGATTGCCAACAAGGATTTTTGCCACCAAGTACTAAGTCATGTTTTGCAGAGGGGTCAAATACTTATTTCCCTCATTAAAATGCAAATCAATCTACAACATTTTTGACATGCGTTTTTCTGGATTTTGTTGATGTTATTTTGTCTCTCACCGTTCAAATAAACCTACAATTAAAATTTGCGACTGATCATTTCTTTGTCAGTGGGCAAACGTACAAATTCAGCAGGGGGTCAAATACTTTTTTTCCCTCACTGTATATGTTGAATACCTGTGCCTATTTGCTGCTCACAACTTAACGAGCGTACCCCACTGATTGTAAGCTCTCTTCTTGAGTCACTTGAGTGTGTTGCTGCTGTCGCTTGTCTCGTTATTTCATAATTTGATCCCAGCTACACGTTCAATAATTACCGTAGGCATATGACTATACAGTACATAGTATAATACGTTTTCCCATATGTTCCCGTTTAGCAATTATATTCATTTGTTTATCAAACTGGTTGTTCGAGACAGTTGTTTTACTCGAAAAGGATGCCCCTTTTAGTCGTAATGCAGCACTTTGACATCTTTCTTACGCTGAAGTCAAATAGCGCCAGAATTAAATCCAGCAAGAGGTTTCCCGTTTGGAATCGTCGAAAACGCAGCTATAAATAGCTGCGCGGTTAGGACTGCAGAGAAAAGTCGGAACAAATTTGCCCAATTGAGTTCAATCGCTGCCCAATTAAAAAAAAAATCATCATAAAACATGCTTTCATATACATACAGTGCTGTATATTATTACACTATATTTCAGCGTAGAGCACAATTGACATTGACATATATATATGGACCATATATATCAAGCCAATGTTGTATTCTCTTCATGATCAAGTGAGATATGATGGTCTGCAATTGTTCGTTGCAATACACAACAAATGCGACCTTGATTTACAAAGTGCCTAAGTGGGGAACCACGTCTCAAGACGCAAATGGAACAACGTGCACACTTGGACAGTTTGAAGAAGCGGTGGCTCGTTGAGTATTCCTTTAGAGCAGGGAGAGAGAGGAGGGAGAGGTAATATGCTACAGGCCAGGGAGAGACAGAGATAGAGAGAGGAGTCGAGGTGACATCACGATAGAAGTGCAAATGAAGATACTTCACAGGGTAGAGTCAGCCACCAGGCGGAAGAAAAGAGAAGGAGGAGAGTCTTGGGCCGAGACTTTAACAGCCCAGAGGTTTCAGAGTGTGGATGGCCGGGGGGGGGGGGGTAAACTCCACCGCGATGAGAGCACCAACCCAGGAGCGAGCCGTCTTCCCATTGAGTTGACTGGCAGCTATGACGGAAGGCTTCGTTAATTTATGGTCCGTGCAGTATTTCCGATTTTTCTCTTTCTTCTTCTTTTCCGTAACGCAAGTTGTTGGGTTTTTTTTACGCCGATTTCTATTTGGTTGCTTTTCCAACATTTAACGTTGTGGGGTTTAACTCTCCAACACACAACCGGGTGTGATGAACTGCGATCTAACCCCAAAATACCTCTATTGTGCATAATATTGGTCGCTCGGATTTATTGTTTCCTTCATTGTATTTAATTTAATTACTGTTTGGTTCTTTCGGTAAAGTCACGTAGAAAGAAAATACATTAAATAAAAGAATACGACGTTTCGATTGCAACACAAGCATTCGTCATCAGGTAGAACTAAATTTGAGAGAGAGACAAAACACAGACACGTAGTTACACAGACAGACACACAAACAGAGAGAGACAACACAGAGACACACAGAGACCCAATGCCTCTGTGTCGTGGCCTTAAATAAAGAAGGGGGGGCAGAGAGAGAGGTGGGTCTGCTGGAGCAGAGAAATAGCATGTCAATGAGTGAGCTGTGTGGAAATCCACCTCGCGGTGGCAGGGGGAGAGAGAGACCCAGCAAGACTGGTAAATTTTAGAGAGAGTTGTGTGAAAATCCACCCCGAAGCGGCCGGGGAGAGAAAGAGTGATTCCTGCAGTCACGAAAGCTTCAAATCAAGTTTTTACTTTATTTAATGTTGTGTTTTTTTGGGCTTTTGTCATTTATGTGACACGGATCACTCTTGCGAACCAGACTCGTCCTGGTCTCTAGGGTTCTCATCTGTACAAAGAAAATAAATGCTTGTTTGGTGTCATGCCAGAAAGAGCATCTGTAAGGGGAGTGGAGTGAAATGAGACGGGCGAGGCTGGGGACGTTTTTGAGTCTGTGGAAGATCTTGGAGCTCGTCGGAAGATGATGGAGAGTTTGAGGGTGGAGGGAGATGGCAATTGAATTGATTGGAGGTCATATTATACGATTCAAAGTTTGCCACTGCGTAGGTTTTCTTGGTTGTCCTGTTTCGCCATCCATTATTATGTGTGTTGGATTCTACCGCGTGCTGTTCGGCACGATGTCTGCAGCGAAACATCGGAAATCGTGCCGAGCAAGACGCAATTTCACCCCGAAAAACACATCGGAGACTGTAGAGGTTTTGTTTGGGGATGCGGGCAAAGTGGCCACTTTTACCAGGCGGGGGAGGTCACTCGTAGGGGTGCAAGCCAGGAGGAATGGATTCAGAGCATGAGTAACATCCTAGAGTGTGGGCTGGTCCCTGTCCGCAGGAAATATCTGGCTTGCGACACTAAGTGCATTATGCCAATTATAGATTTTGTTGAGCTCACTCCAACATGACTGTACAAAATGGAATGTGGCAGCAACATTTAACAATTCGATTTTTAGTACAAATGTGTTTTATTTAGTCGTACACTTTTGAATATCAAATGATGTGTGAGTTACCGAATATCTATTAAGATGTAACTTTTCATATACCAATTAAAAAACTCTCAATGAGGAACCTTTTTATGTTTAATTCATTCAAGTTATTGTTGTTCTAATTTTTGACCTTGTGGACATCTCTGAAAATAAGAGCTTTATAGTTCATCCAATTTTTCCAGGATAAATAAAGATTCTGATTCTGATTACCAGGTCCCATGGGGTAAAGGGCAGTCTCGAACTCATCTCACTGCTTCTCTGGCCTTTCTATTTATTATTTTATGAAGGGACATTTCTTGAAATGCCACCTTTTTTCCCTTTTAAAGCAGTGTTATTGATGAATATGTTGAATCTTACGGATGAGAAGGAAAGGAAGTCATGGGGAAAATGGCTCAGGTGTCTCTGGAGAGGCCCTGTTATTGATAAGGTTATTTAGGCAGCAACAAAGTGAAATGTAGTGCTCTGGAAAAATAACGTGCCGATGCGCCTACAGAGATTGAAGTTTGAAATCGGTGCGTGCCAATCTGCGGTGACATATAGTTCAGAAACACGGTCGTTAATAAAAAAAAAAGAACAAAACTGAAAAGCAAGCAAAGGAGTACGGAGAGATGCATGTTTGTAATTACATTGAGAAACAAAAAGAGAAATACGTGGATTGGAGAGCAATACACAGATGAGAGACATAATTCGATCCTTAAGAATAGTGGGCCCTGGGCAGAACGCATCGCTGGAAGGGATGATGGATTGATGCTCCACGGCAGCCAAAGAGAAGAAAAACCTTCCGTGAGAATGAGTGATGAAATCAGCTGGTGTGCAGGAATAAGTTGCATTATTATATCAAAGGAATGTGAGAATGGCGGTCGATTGTGGGAGGCCATCATGCAGACCATGGCTGCTGCTGATGATGATATTATTTTTTTCAGACAGAATAAGTGTGGAGTAAGTTTTGGTGGAGTCGTGGTGGTCAGATGCAGTGGATGGGGAGTTAGGGGTAGTGACTACCCCTGGGCAGGGTGAGTATATATTGGGGGTGGTGCATGTGCGGGTGTAACAGGCTAAAATAACCCCTGTCCCGATTAAACCCGGGTATAGTCTGGCCCAGGCCAGAGTATACCCGAGGGGATAAAGTGTCCTAGGCTAAACTATACCCCCCGGGGGTTTAAACTAGACTGGGCCAGACCATACCCCTCCAGGACAGAATATGCCCCATGTGAAAGTTCAAACGAATTTCAATCGATATCTAAAAAGCGTATAAATGGAAGTAAGAATCTCAATTTAATCAATTGAAGCATTTTTAGGGTTAGGGTTAGGGATAGGGTTAGATATAGGGTTAAGGTTAGGGTTAGGGATAGGGTTAGGGTTAGATATAGGGTTAAGGTTAGGGTTCGGGATAGGGTTCGGGATAGGGATAGGGTTATTATTAAAGTTATTCTGTTTGAAGCAATCAAAGTCTATGTGTTTACAGTTTTAAACAAAATGTTGGAAAAATTTAGTAATTAATGTGTATATCGCTCAACACTATTACTATCATGGGGGTATGATTTGGCCTAGAGGGGTATAATTTGGCCTAGGCCATAATATACCCGGGTATAATCTAGCCTAGGTCGTTTTAACCCCGGGTATACTACGGCCTGGGGGTATACTACGGCCTGTTACACTGGGATCATTTGCGTGGTGATTAGCGCACTGAGCTCAGAACCCAGCCACCCAAGCTGCATTCCCGCTCATGGCCAACATCAGTGTGCAAATATCTGAACCGGTCCTGGGTCAACTCATCCCCAAAAAGAATGTCTGGTTTGATGTGCAAACATCACCACGAGGGAGACAAAGGCGGCCGGGCGTGGTGCTAGCCACACCACCCTCTCGTGTACCGTGTCAGTCTTCGTATATGCTCCGGTTGCCAAAGGAATACATTATAAGGTCGCACTCAACTACACACAAAGTGCTTGCCAGCAATAAACCACAATGCCTTGCTGATGTCGTCAAGGAGCATAAACCACCACGCGAACTCCGCTCATCCTCGCTGTGGCTTTTGGCTGGACATCGAACCGATACGGTCACCGCATCGCGCGCTTTCAGATGTGCTTCTGCGGCCGTCTGGAACGCTCTCCCTTCTAATATTGGGAAGCCACAGGAGCTATGTACTTTTAAATCATCTAAATTGAAAACCCGTTTCATTAGAACTTCCTTTTGTGTTTAATTAGTTGTCGTTCCCCGCACCTCCGATTAGCACGGCTGGCTACGTACGGTGCGAAAGAAGTTCTACATACACACGTAACGGTTAGCACGCTCCGCTACAAACCCGGCCACTGGAGTTCGATTCCCGATCACGGCCGACACCAGTGACGATTATCTTAACCGATCCTGGGCCTCCCCTAGGTCGACACACACACATACATAATAGCACTTGCCCCAACAGTATGCTAAGGCTCGAGGCATATATTTGTCCTTGTGTGGTATGGGTGAGTATAGTGGAGTGAGTGTACCGAGAGCTGCAGTTATATGACGGGGGTGGACGGTGGGTAAGGCATCTTCTTGCCCGGGCCCTCACAATGAGACGTACGAATCTGAAGGTCACGGGAAACGCCCTTGGGGTGAGGAGGGGCAGAGCCAAGCACACTGGAGTGCCCGAGACCTGGATTGTGATAAACACAATTGACCCTGCAATTCATTGCTATTCTGGGGCTGCATGCATGAAAACTTTGCACGGCATTTTTTATTCAGTTGCTCTGCTGTTTATTCTTATTGAAAAGGGTCAAGAATTGGAGGCTTCTCCTATGTAAATGCATTTTTCAATGCAAGGAATGTATTTTTTTTTTAATCTCGCCATGCACAAAGAGGCATGGAACATTAAGCGTGGTATTGCAGAATTCCTTGTTCCATTTCTCAGTGTTTTATTTGGCAAGAAACATGCTTAAATAATATCTGCAAAGTGCTTTGCATTTAGATAAACCCAACTTTAACTTATTCCGTTAACTTTTTAAAAGAACATTATGCTTCCTTATATATACACACAACTTGTGTCCTATTATATGTGAAATGTAAATGTATGTGTGTACGTACACACTTTTCGGCTGGGTGGATCAGTGGTACGGCGAGCAGATCATATCCAGGCCCGGGGTTGAATCGGGGCACGACACCCCACCGAGGATAATACCACGAGCACCACATCTGGGCAAGTCGACAGTGGTCGTCCGATGAGTGAACTCGCCCCCACCATAGGAATGGGGAATTTCCACCACTGGCGCATTTGAGCAGCAGGAGATACTTTGGTTATATTTGGCAACCAAGACAACGGCAGTGTTACCCCCCCCCCCCCCCCCCCCACTGCTGTGCATAACAGGTGCTCACTAACAGGACTTGCCCCAACAGCCTATAAAGGCTAAACGGGTGACCTTTGACTGTGTGTGTGTGTGGGCATGCATCGAAAATCAGAATCGAAATATTCATTAAAACTGGAGGAATCCGATGAGCTGTAAAGCTCTTTATCTTTTTTCTTTTCTTTACAGATGTTCAGCAGGGGCGGGTCAGCAAGCCACAACGACAAACAATACCCAAAAGAAACCGATATGAGTGCAAACCAAAAAAAAATGTGAGAACTTCGCTTAAAGTCAAGTACAAATTGCACAAGCACACAAACGCGTGCCGATTTGGGCCAACGCCAAATGCAAGCTTGGGGCAAAGGGGGAAAAGCCAAAAAGGAGAAAAGGGAATCCGTGAAAAAAAAAGAAATCTGGTTTTGCTTCTGGTGCGTCCACAATGTTTCGAGGCCGGATGAGTCCAATCGGCGGTGGGCTCACTACACTCGTGAGTTCTAAACCATCGATGCTCCACTGCCCCCCTGCCACGGTTCCCCGCTTTTGAATCGTGCGAGGGTTGCGGCGCTCTGCTCCGGAGGATGTTGACTCGACCGCCCGCAGGCTTCACCGGTGGCTCACCGGGGACAGGATAACCTTCGCACCGGCGGCGCGGCGTTCCGTCCCCGAAACCAACTGACTCCGTCGTTCCCGTGATGGTGACATTTGGGTGGCATCGCGTTGGGATAAATCCTGCCGTACATACGGGGGGGGGGGGGGGGAGAGGGGGGGGGGGCGCACGTTGGAACGGCCGTACGAGTTGGCCAATCAGTACTTTTCGTGTGCTTTGTGTGCGCGTGTGTCGGTTTTACTTGTGGTGCAACGGGTTCACGGACTGGGTGATGAAAACCAACCACCTGAGGTCGATTCCAGGCCCAGGGCTGACAACAACGGCCGGTGGAGTCTCAAACCCATCCTGAGCCTGCCCTTGGTCGACTCAGCCTTAAATGAGCACATGTCGTTGTGTGTACGCCTCAGCACTGGGAATGCAAAGGTGGTTGGGCGTGGTGCTGGCCACCCACCCCATCGTGTACCGTGCCGGCATTAATAGGTGCTCGCTAACAGCACTTGCCCCAACAGTCTGTTAAAGGCTATACAGGGGGTCTTTGTGTGTGTGTGTGTGTCGCTCGCGACATACATAACTTAGCCATGCAGTCTGTAAGGTCAAACGTGGGTTAGTGCCTGTGTATAGTCAACATTAAACATGTTAGTGAGTACGCTCGTCCGTAATTAGATTATTCAACCAGCAAATGACCTTTAGACAGTCACCTAGGGTGCTATGAACAGGTGTAATTATTAGACGAGCAGTTGAATATGAATCATTCAACACTACGGGAGAAAAAAAGAAATGCAATACTAACGATATATTTTAATCTCTTAAAATTTCACACGAGTTTTTACGCTCCGGTGACCATCAGCAAAATAAAAGGGGAAATTGCATTGCAAACACATTGCAATGTTAATGCGCACATGCAAATCGGTGAAGAGCAAAGTATAACGCAGGGAATCGCAGCATGCTTGGCATGTCAAGATCACATCACGTTTCGTGTGCCCTTTCCACATGAAGCCTGTGAAGGCCTCCACTTATATCTCAGGGACAGCACAATGAGACAGCTGTGCACCGGTTTCACTGTTAATGGGACTCATCAGGAGTCTGGCCATCATTGCCTGCTGCTGCTGCTGCCGTGTATGTCGTCGGAGTCCATGTTGATCTGCTCTCTCCCTGCACCTCGGAGACAAATTGGCACAGCCTCAGGGCAACACTAGGGGGGGGGGGGGGGGAACTCGCAATCTTGTTTTAAATTGTTGTTGTTGTCAATCTGCAAGTTCCCTGCTGGTGGGCGAAGGCCTCCCCTCCCCCATGTCATATGCACGTAAGTATGTTGTGTGTGCGTGTGTGTATGTTTGTTTGTGTATGTATGTTGTAGGAAGATGTAGTGAAACGTTTAGCACGCTGTGCTACGAACCCGGCGACCCGAGTTCGATTCCCGCTTACCGCAACCAACACCAGTGACGACTATCTGAACCCAGCCCTGGGTTTCCTCTAGATCGACTCAGCCTCAAATGAGTACCTAGTGCGGTGTATTAAAACAAACATTGCCACGAGGGAGACAAAGGCGGTCGGGCGTGGTGTTGGCCACTCACCCCTCGTGTTCGCTAACAGCACTTGCCCCAACAGTCTCTGTGTGTGTGAAAAGGGCTGAATTCATAACGATATCACCATCATAGCTACCACCTCTCTTTAAAGAAAATAAACTGACCTGCTGATATAAATATAGTTAATAGCATTATGGACAGCTTTTCATCAACAAGAGGTCTACCGTTAGTGCACGATCTCGGCTCTGGCAAGTTAAATGTGCGCACCCTTATTTTTGCCCCGAAGTCATAAACAATTCAGCGCTCGGAGCTCACGGAAACGAATCGATCACCCTTGTAGCGCGGAGGCTCTGAGCACGCGAGCAACGCAGTGAATTTACCAGTGGGAGCATAAATTAATGAAAGGCCCACGCTGATGGCGGATGAAATTGGCTCCCTTATAGCAACGCTTGCCGTGTTTAAACATTTAATAATTATGGTGCTCACTTGACGCATCATGTTTTAATGCTTCGTACATTTGTAATAACAGAAGGGGAGACGAAAAAAAAGGCCCTGCTAGGATTGTCTGCAACACAGGTAACTTAAGTAAGGGGCAATATTTCGTAGTTTATTGGAAGTGCTTTTGTGATGGAACAAAACGACTCTGTCAGCCAAAACCACGGATAACTGGATTTTTTAACAGCGGCCAGATAACTTGAAGAGAGGTCCATGCTCTGATAACCACAGATAACGCAATACCAGGGGTAGCGAGAGTTCTACTGCAATGTGGAGGAAGGAGCCGGAAAGAGAGGAAGACCTAACAGACGATGGCTTGACGACGACGACACAAGAGGTTGGTGCCAGACAGACGTGGCCACGAACTTGAGCGTAGTGGCACGCAAGACAGAGAGGAAAGTGGAAACTACTTGACGACATATGCAGCGGACACCGACTACGAGTTCGTGATGACAACTGCACAATAAGTTGCGCCTTCGGCAAACCTTCGTATACTTCACCCGACATAACGCTGGACGTGTAGTTCAAGTTCAAGTTCATGTATTAGGTATAGCCCTGTGAGCCATTCGGCTCTTGAATCGGGTGCAACCGTAACAAACAAAAAAGAAAAACATGAGCAAGAAAACATCTTAAAGTGACTATGTGCAAACAGAAATCCAAGAAAAGACAGCAAAATATTGCAGAAAAAACACCGTACACCAACGCTGTGTGCAAAAATCCCAGTGGGATGCAAGTCAAACGACAACAACAACCACAAGACAACTTAGATTAAGGCCATCAGTCTTACTCCGTACTACAACAAACAAACATGGCCAAACCAAAAAACTTTTCGAAATCACCAAAATAAAGCCATGAAATCAATGAAACAGTGATCATAGGAACTGTGACGGAATTTGCACAATAAACGACATAAACAACATGTACCACCAAAACCCTGCAGCCATAGCTGGCTGCATGAGTCACTCCACAACAGCAGCAGGAGCATCAGTCGGAGTGTCATGATTTTCCAACGCACCTTTAAGATCAGCACGTACTTTGTTAGAGCAATCGCGTTGGGTGCCCGTTGAATTCTACTGTTTTCCCTTCGTAAACA
This sequence comes from Lampetra planeri, assembly GCF_965212315.1. NCBI lineage: Eukaryota > Metazoa > Chordata > Hyperoartia > Petromyzontiformes > Petromyzontidae > Lampetra > Lampetra planeri. The sequence continues at coordinate 7,247,952 of NC_136150.1, forward strand.
TGAAGGTGCGGCCCCGCAAATTAACAAATAAAAACACTCAACGGTTTAACACGCAGTAGGCTTTCGCGACCAATATTTTTCATAATTAAGTAGTTTTTTCGGGCGAGATCGCGTAAATGAAAATGTGTCGTTAACCCACCACCACCCGGCAGCCAATCAGTAAGGTCCGTCACGTAAATAAATGAAACGTGCCAATTCGTTGGTGGAGAGTGTACGTACTTTGTCTTTGAGTACGGAAGTTTCGCCGGTGATTGGAACCAGCTTCATCAGGCGAGTTGCCACTGCTGGTGGACGATCTTCCACCGAATGGAGCTTTAGGGAACACCTGTAGAGGGCAATTAGGTCCTCTCTTCCACACTTCACCCTACTGCTCACAGACCTGCCCACTGACCAAATGCTCACTTGACACATCATGTTTTAATGCTTCGTACATTTGTAATAACAGAAGGGGAGACGGAAAAAAAGGCCCTGCTAGGATTGTCTGCAACACAGGTAACTTAATTAAGAGGCAAAATTTCGTAGTTTATTGGGAGTGATTTTATGATGGAACAAAAAGACTCTGTCAGCCAAAACCACGGGTAACTGTATTTTTAATGGCGGCCAGATAAGTTGAAGAGTGGTCCATGCTCTGCTGACCCCAGATAACGCAATACCATAAATACGTGGCTGGGTCTAGTGATGTTAATGTGAGACCTAAATAGTTCTTCAATGTAATTTAATTCAACATAAAGCCTGTCATACGTTTTCTAATCATTCAAACTTTACCATCTGAAATGGTTATCCTTAAGAACAATTCATTATGGCGGTTGGGAAAAGAATGTAATCACTACAGTTGCAGAAGCATAATCTTGGTGAGATAGTTTCTAACCCGTAAATGTTTAGACATGAAATGCTGAAAATGCACTTCGTAAGATATTCGTTACGCTTCAAATATAAAAATTATTACCAGATGTATTATGAATATGATGATGTAGCATTAATTGCCTTGTCAAATATGCCTTGAACATATTTCAAATAAAGAAATGTCACGTTTCATAGCAATTCATTTACAACTTTGATTATACGTATATGAAATAAGAACACGAGTTGCGAAAGAAAATCACGGTATAACAATAATTATATAAACGGACGATACAATTATCGTGGCTCATACCATGCGAACACTCGTATAATTTCGGGAATGCTCATCGCAATGAAATAAAGTATAAGCGTCTTCTGAGACGGAGGCTTGAGTAGACTGTAATAGTAAACCGCAGTCATCGCCTGCTGTCAGTTACATGGGAGCCAATTCACCCTATTGGCTGTACCAGTGTCATACAATTAAGGCAGTCCCAGTCACAAAAAACTCGCACACAATGGGTCCCATTGATTAATCAGGTCACACCTAATTATTGCTACAACCAGGCACCATTGTGCCCGCTGCTTTGCACAACGATTGGCCTAATTGCACAAGAAATACGGTAATGGTTTTCGAGCAGTACAGCAAGCTGGGAAATCTTGTCAACCAAGCCCATTCCATGCCCTTGCGTAATTACTTGCATGGTATTACGTGACACAAATTACAACAACAATGATTTCAAGCCCTTTGTCAAGAGACCGCCGGATGACGGCCTCCCCACGGGAGTTATTTGACCATACTTCACCACGCTGGACGCAGTGCGGGTTGTCGAGGTTGGGAGGACCTGGACCGGTTCAAATGCCACCTCGCCGCCGATCTTAGCCGTGCGCAGGACTCAGACGCGGGTTGGCAGGTGAATAACATCGCCGGAGGCGGCTCCCCCACACGGCATTACCCTCTCAGTATTTGCCACGCTATGGACCCGGCGATCTGAGTCTGGCTCCCGGCCACAACTAACATCGGTGGCAAGCATGGGCGGAATTGGAGGAGGGGGGGGCACGGTGGGGGGCATGGGGGCACGGTGGGGGGCACGGGGGGCAATACCCCCCCCAACTGGATACCGTTATTAATTTACTTTAATCACTTTACAAGAAATAATAAGCATTCATTAATTGCTGAATTAGTTCATTCATTATATGCACTCACTATTCCTAATGTGCGGGACAAAGCAAAGCCCTGCCCCCCATCCCCCCCAAATATAGAAGTCAAACTCCGCCGATGATGGCAAGTGATGCACAGGGTGCTCCAAAGAAATGTAAACACTTCCGAGAATTTGCAACAATACCACGAGAAATGTTGTACCTCCAGGCTCTGGAGACCACCTGGAGAAGATTCCAGGCACGCGTTGACAATGATGGCGAACACGTGGAGACTCTTTGACTTTTTGAAGCTATTAACATTACATTTGTTATCATATTACAGTGTATTATCCGTTATTTTTCCATTAAAAACGATAGTCCCATATAGGTGTTAACATTTTTTCTAAGCACCCTGTATAAAACACTTATAGGTCCCTCCCTTCACTCGTATGCCCTCTCCAGCATGGTGAAGTGTGGTAAACACCAACAGGATGGCCATTACGGCACGGGGAGGCATTCATCCAGCAAACGATTGACAAATGGCGTGTATCATGGGACCTCCTTTGCCAGTACCAAAATATGAGAATAGCTTTTCCTCTTTTTTCTGGCAACAAAACAGGTGTTAAGATGTTAAAACACCAAACTGAAACCTTTTACAAGGAATCATGTCCGCAGTAACCACAATACTTGTGGTCTAACACCTTTTGAGACTTGGCTCCAAGGAAAGCTGTCTCTGCATTAACCAAAATACTTGTGGTCTAACATCTTTTGAGACTTGGCTCCAAGGAAAGCTGTCTCTGGTGTGGACCAATCAGTTTCAAAGACAATGCATAAATTATCAGAGTATGTTTTTGTTTGTTTGCATTCTGACCACAAGTATTGTGGTTAATGCAGACGTGATTCCTTGTAAAAGGTTTCAGTTTGGTGTTTTAACATCTTAACACCTGTTTTGTTGCCAGAGAAGAGGGGAAACCCTATTCTCAAATTGCGTGTATATTATTCATCACGGAGTCTACGATTCTCAAACTAAAGTTGCAATTGATAGGAAACACCTCGAAGCTTTGTTTCAACATTTCTGCCATGTGCTCCTTTCTACGCTACTAACGGCATATGTCTCGCAGAGCAGCATCGCGTTTAATTAACATATAACAGGACGCGAGGTTTGCGGTGCTTTGACAGAATATTTACCGTCATAGAAACATTTGCGCTTTTTACGGCTGCATTAAAAAACATTATCCACATATATCATCCATGAAACGGCATGGGCGCCGTTGTCAGGCTTCACGGCACTACGTCTTCATTCGTAACGTGAGCGTGTTTTCACATTTATTAATTAAACATCAGTAAATGTGTGCCATCTGTCGCGAATATTTGCCGTGACAAGGTGTGGACAGAGACGGGAATTTAGGACCATCAACGCTAATTAGGCCAGTGTGGTTTCCTCGTCGCATTCGCCCAATGATTTAAATGTGTTACGACAGCTGTACCTGTAGGAATATACCGACGTGCGCGCGCGCGTGCGTAAATCTGAAATTAATTTCCGGACGCAGGACCACTTCACCGAAAGGAACAGGCGAACGGAGACAGCAGGTGGCGGGAAACTGGTGGTGTTTCAACACAAAAATTGTCGTGTCGTGGGTGCAGTCTGCTGAAAGAAAACGTACGGTCTTTGTGCAGGCAACACCGTTGAAATGGAAACGTGTGTGAAGAGGCAAAGAGAAGAGACGCATGCTGCTCGGAATTACATTGAGAGATATGAGGAGTATAAAAGACATGGGGTTAGAGGATGTACTTAAGTTCTGTTTTTGTACACTTGTGAATAAAGTAACGGAAAAGCAGCAGCCTTGAAATCCTCTCTGTTGCATGTAACTGTTTATGATGAAGGCGGATAATTTTATTTCTTATAATTTTACATCCAAGTTTTAGGAGGCTTTCATACAACTGTGAATTGGTCGTGGCTAATGATGAAGATGAACTATGAGTTGTGTCGAATATGAGAAATAATAGTAAGGCAAAATACGCTCTTAAATCGTTATATATTAAAAAAACGTTCGGTTGTAATTCTGACCTGTAAATAATTGTGCAATTAATTCCAGATCATGGTGGTGTTTCATTTGCACCGTTCGGTTGAGATTAGTTGCACCCTCTCACTTGTTAGTTGATACGCAGCACTGTAAGAAATTAATGTGTTCCAAGCATTTAATTCAGGGCGCGTTATCGAATTGCCAAAACAAATGTGGCTATGATCAAGGCAAAGAGGAGCAAAGTGTGCAATACGGCTTTAATGTTGCACAATGTGCAAATTTAAAGGGCATTCGAGATCATCGGGGGCTCATTTTCGAAATCAGAATATACGTTTTTATACCGGCGGAATCCGATGAGCTAGGAAGCTCTTTTTATCACAAATATCCAGTAGGGCCACGAGGTCAGAACATTACAACAAACAAAACAAAAACACGATAGGAGTGCAAAGTATAGGAAAGGTAACTTGATCACTAAAAACATATAAGAATAGCTTTTCCCCTTTCCTCTGGCAACAAGCAGGTGTTAAGACGTTAAAACACCAAACTGAAACCTTTCACAAGGAATCATGTCTGCATTAACCACAATACTTGTGGTCAGAATGCAAACAAAAAACATACTCTGATAAATATATGTATTTTCCTTGAAACAGATTTTTGGCGTCCTCTGGTCTAACACCGTTTGAGACTTGGCTCCAAAGAAAGTTGTCTCTGGCGTGGATCAATCAGTTTCAAAGACAATGCATATATTATCAGAGTATATTTTTTGTTTGCATTCTGACGACAAGCATTGTGGTTAATGCAGACATGATTCCTTGTAAAAGGTTTCAGTTTGGTGTTTTAACATCTGCACACTTGTTTTGTTGCCAGAAATAAGGGGAAAACCTATTCTTATATTTTGGTACTGGCAAAGAATGTCCCATGATAAATATATATACACAAATAAAACGAAACTATTTTAGTTCGCCAGGTAAAGCCCACTCAGCTGTGAGCTTCTTCTTTCAGAAGCCACCCGAGGACAAATGATAGCTCAACGAAGCGGCTCTCATCATTTTTTTATTCCAAGCTTTCGTGACTGCAGGGATTCATATTCTTGGTTCTTTCGGTAAAGTCACGTAGAAGGGAAACAATAAAATAATAAAAATATAAAACAATACAATTCTCACGACGTTTCGACTGTAACACAAGCAATCATCATCAGGTGTGAAATCCACAGCAAGAAAATTTTAAAAAAGTTGCGTTTTTTTCTAAACGTCAGCACCACGGACAGCGATTTGGCAGTTGTTCAGATGGACGAGTCCATCTATGTTCGGAAAAAAAGAGGGGGGAGAGGAAGAGAATGGAATGCGGTCTGAAAGTCACCGTAAGCGTGAACACAATCAATTAAGACCCGAAATGGTTTATCAAATCCTTCCAATGATTGCTAAGACTCTCATCATGTAGAAATTTATAACAGACAAATAATTTAAATAATCGAAACACCACTGCTGCACAGGCAGCCATATCTACTCGTGCTATCCGTATGTGCTCTGCTGGTGCTCATTAATATTTGATAGCCAAGAGAAGAGGTTGCATTATAATCACGCAATGTCATACTGTACAAGAAAACCGTATAGATTAAATACAAATTATGTTGTTGTCGGTGTTGTTATTGATGTATCAACAGGAAACGGAGTGATTACTCAATTTGTCTTTGCTGTACGGATGTCGCATCTCTATCAATTAGTAATATTTAAACACGCTTTTATGATAATAAAAATAAAACATAATAAAATACAATTCTCACGACGTTTCGGCCACAACGCAAGCAGCCGTCCTCAGGTGGAGAACAGGTCTGTCGGAAAGACAGCGTCTGAATGAACACCACCAAGCTTGGCAGCATACATTTAAGCTGGGTTTCTCCACCTGAGGACGGCTGCTTGCGTTGTGGCCGAAACGTCGTGAGAATTTTATTATGTTATATTTTTATTATTTTATTATTTCCCTTTTACGTGACTTTACCGAAAGAACGAAGAAGATGAATCCCTGCAGTCACGAAAACTTTAAATCGAAATTTACGCTTTTATGAAATGTATTAGTAATGGCAGACCTCCACGACTCCAGGAAGTGGCTCCGAAGCTGCCATAACGTAAGGGACCGTGGCCAATTACAGCCAACGTCAGTTGACCGTGGACAATTAGACCCAAGCCGAAACATAACATATAAAAAAAGAACGTTTAAAATATATATATTTAAATTTTTTATGATAGAATATAGTATTGTCATCAGTATGACATAAGTATACCAAGTTTACAGTCGATACCACATTGGGAAGTGGGTTAAAGTTGAGTTACAAGATTTGAGGATACAACAACGACGACAACGACGACAACGACAACAACAACAGAGTGAGTTAAAAGAAAGTGTGTAATATCAACGCTTCCACCCATAGGTGTTGTCAATTGACATCCACGCTGGCGGCGTGTCTTGCAGATTTACTTTCCTCAACAACGATTGGAGGCGTTCCAAGCTCACGATTTCTGTGCCCATGCGTCGTTCTTCCACGTCTATGCCAAACATCGGAATATTTATTCGCACTGGAGCAATCCGATGAGCTATAAAGCTCTTGATTTTTTTTTTCTCACAGAGGACCATTTGGGCCCTCCCCCCTCCCCTATGCAGAGCAACGCGGCTCATTTATTTTTATTGTTCGCAACTGAGTCGGTTGGCTTTGCCAAAACCACAAGAACAAGTAGTAATTATCTGCAAGCAACAACAACAAAACATCACTTAATTTATACGTTTACAACTTTTTAACCGCTCGCGTAAATGCGTCTCTGTGTTGTTTCACTAAATAACGTTTTGTCGGCATAGACCACTTAATCGTCGCTTGTTGACACATTCGTGTTTACAATTATTCCATCTTTCATTGTACGCCTAAATGACACGCTTCGAAAGAATAGCAAACAACAACACGAGAAATTGGCTAATGGCAACCCCGTGTATTTTATTACCACTTTACGTTTTGACATTTCTCTAAAAAAAAGTTATATGTTTAATGTCGCACTTTACAACTCAATTGTTAGGATAGCGCAAGGCGCAGCCCTGCAATTGCTCGCTCACACCACTGCGAGTGGAAGGGCCTCCACTCGAGGGAGCTCTCAGAGGGGGATTTGGCCTACTCTGCCACGCTTACTGGACACAGTGGCAAGAGGTGGGAATACCCATACTTTTATCCTACCACACGTAGCCTGCCCATCGACTAACTGTGCTCGCTTACACTCTGCTGAGTTGACGGAGGAGGCAGCGATGGTAGTGGAGGAGGTAGGTGAGGATGGAGGAGGATGATGATGGAGGATGATGATGATGGAGGAGGAAGAGGTTGACTCTTTAAAAAACCTCCACCGCTGTTTCAACTACAACGCCGCAAGTACGGCCGCTAAACTTCTGGACGGTTAACAACTTCTGGACGTCACAATGTGCTCACCGTTACGCCATGCACGGCAGCATTCTGTACAGATGTAGACATTTAAAAAACGCATGCAATGCGGCACAGCGTGGCCATTGTGGTGAGATGCGTGTACGTAACGTTGAACTTCTTTCGCAACCTACGTAGCCAACCATGCGAATCGGAGGTGGCGGGGAAGGACAGCAAACATAGACGCAAAACACATTCCTGCGGAGGGAGCTGGTAGGAACGTTGGGTTGCTCGGTCAATGGCCAGGGTCAACGGCGGCGTGGTGTATTCCGCAAATATGCCCGACTGTGAGGGCGGGCACAAGCCGGCGTGAGTAGGTTAAACGTTGAGTTTTATAAGGGCACCACGGGGTGACCAGCCCCTCCCCACCCAGCCCCACCCCTCCCACCCCCCACCCAGCCCCACCCTCCCCACTCAACCTCCCCACCCAGCCCCTCCCCACCCTCCCTCCCCACCCAGCCCCTCCCTGCACGACGGACGGACGGACACAATAATCCCCTATGGGCTGGTGTAACCAGGAGGTTCCTACCAGTAAAAGCTGTTCTAAACTAGTGAGTGTTCAATGCCTTCATGGTGGAGCATCGCGATTTAGCAAAACGAGTACAAATTTATGGGAATAAATGTGAGGATTTGATTTAGTGGCGACAACACTCCGTATACTTTTCCGTGATCAACGATACGTTTGGGCTTTTTTTTCGTTCGTTTCAATTTGCTAGCTCCGCAGGAACAATTTTACTCTCAAAAGGTGACACCGTGACAAGGAGGCAAGCTCAGAGAAGTGATTTCCAGCTCGCATGATCCATGAGCCGATGCCTTTCTTTTCATAGCCCTGAGCCAGCAGTCGGAATTCTGAATGATCAACCAATTGGACAACCACCGTTCAACTTCCCCCACGAAGTGCTTCTCTATTTTATCCACCCCAGGGGGATGATGGGCATAGTCAACCCCCCTGCACCCTCCAACCGGGATTTTAACTCTCATTGCGAGCCGCTCGGTCTGCCGCTGAGCGTGAGAACAGAAATGGTGGCTATGTGATGCTGTGATTGGACAACATTGACCCTATCAAGCATGCTTGTTTCAGTGAGATGTTAAAATTACTTCCGAGGCAACGCGTGATCTAGATATGGCATGGTCTTATTCAGACATTAACCGTGCTGTCTTACAATCTTTTTTTCTTGATACTCGATACACTTTAATACATCTCAGCCATTGTAAACGCACCGCCCACAAAACGTCTCCTTGTGCGATGTTACCGTCTCTGTCACCTACGCACCTGCGATTAGCACGGTTGGCTACGTACGGTGCGAAAGAAGTTCAACGTACATACACGTCTTGATTCAGTACAATCGCGACGCGCGCACTAATTTCACAACTCTCCCCCCTCTCCCTCCCGTTTCATCATCCTCCCATTGCGCACAGCAAACGTGTCAATGCCCAAGAGCGAGCGAGCTAGCCGTGTTAATAATTAAGCAAAGGAATGTGTACACGTGCAAATTAACGCGTGCGATTCTATTGACGCGCAAATGCAACGTGGGAGGCGCGGGTTGGGGAAATCGGCGTTCACCGGTGGCGTGGGAACGCGTGCGCGCCGCGCCTTTGATTTCCGTTCCGCATTGAAGTCTGACGCAGCTGTCGCTGTGACCAAATTGGTCAAACGATGAGTTGCGCGTTTGAAGGGCATTTCTCAGAAAAATCAAACAATCGTAATGCTCGGTGTTTTCGCGATGAAATTCCTCCGTGAAGGTCAGCGCTGGCGAAGAAGCTGCGTGCCGCGACAGAGGAGGCACGTTTGCCACGCGCCTGCAGTGGTTTCCTCTGCGCGGATTTGATTGGTTTACGCGTAGACTTTCGCGAGCAATATTATCCATACTATGTAATGTTTTTAAAAAAAAACTTTTTTTAAACACGGTTTTATGCAATATACTAGTAATGGCAGAACTCCACGACTCCAGGAAATGGCCCCGAAGCTTTCCATAACGTAAGGGGCTGTGGTGAATTACAGCCAACGTCAGTTGAGCGTGGAAAATTAGACCCAAGCCGAAACATAACATATAAAAAAGAATGTTAAAACATATATTTATACATGTTTTATGATATAATATAGGATTGTCATCAGTATGACATAAGTATATCAAGTTTGCAGTCGAAACCACATTGGGAAGTGGGTTAAAATTGAGTTACAAGATTGAGGATACAACAACGACAACAGTGAGTTAATAGAAAGCGTGTAATAATAAATGGTTTTCGTTTACAGAACCTACCAAAAATAAGTCACCTCCCCTACACCTGGAGCTACACGACACTACCTAAACGAAACTATTTGTTTTATCTTACCAGGTAAGGCCCACTAAAACAATAACATTTTCACGACGTTTCGACTGCAACACAAGCAATCATCATCAGGTGTGAAGTCCACAGCAAGAACATTTAAAAAAGTGGCGGTTTTTTCTTAACGTCAGCACCACGGACAGCGATTTGTGGCCAGGTGATAAGGCCACCTGGCCACCTATGATAGCTCAACGAAGTGGCTTATCACGTGGAAATGCATAACAATAGGTGTTACCCTTTCCGTTATATTTTGATACTGGCAAGAAAGGCCCCATAATGTGGAAATTAATACCAGCCAAATACTCTCAACGCATGTTTCTAAACGTGAAGGGAAAAACCGGAGGACCCAGAAAAACATTCGTGCCACGAGAATTTGCCACCTAATATACAGCAGGCGTCAGGATCGAGATCGAACCCACAACCTCCTGCATACCAGGCGAGGGAGATCACATCTCGCCACCAACTTCTGGCGAGCAACCTGGAGCAGCTTGAGAATTGGAAAACTTGCGTCTGGCCAGGATTTGTTTACAGCGGCAGCCTCACTGGGCTGACCTAAGCCACCCCCCTCGGCTGTAACGTCGTGAGGTTAAAGCTCTTTTGTTGTTGTTTACAGCTTTCATCGTTGGGCAGCATGTGTCAAAGCCAAGCTGGTACTGGTAGGAACCACCTGGTTCCACCAACCCACAGGGGATTATTGTGTGGAGGGAGCTGGTAGGAACGTTGGGTTGCTCGGTCAATGGCCAGGGTCAACGGCGGCGTGGTGTATTCCGCAAAATTGGCCGACTGTGAGGGCGGGCACAAGCCGGCGTGAGTAGGTTAAACGTTGAGTTTTATAAGGGCACTACGGGGTGACCAGCCCCTCCGCACCCAGCCCCACCCATCCCACCCCCTCCCACAGCCCCACCGTCCCCACCCAGCCCCTCTCCACCGTCCCCACCCAGCCCCTCCCCACCCTCCCCTCCCTACCTAGCCCCTCCCTGCACGATGGACGGACACAATAATCCCCTGTGGGCTGGTGTAACCAGGAGGTTCCTACCAGTATAAGCAACTTCGTTGAGCTATCATTTGTGGCCAGATCACTTCTGACAAAGACATACATATATAGCTCAGTAGTGGGCCTTACCTGCTAGAATAAAAAAAAATATGTTAATAGTTAGACAGAAAAGGTCACAGAACCGCACGTATAGACTCAACACATTGCTGTGCCCAGGCTATTCCAGAAATGCCGCAGCACGGCTCGGGGTCACATTATGTATTTATTATTATTATGCATGTGGAAGCGTAGGAACCAACGTCATCAAGGCTTAATTGTTTCACAATTGCAGAAATATTCTCAGGAGAGTGGCGGGGTAGGGGGTGGGGGATGGTTTTCGTGTCATCGCAGCAGAAGGTCATGTGACCGGTGATTATCGAAGTTGTGCTCTTCCCAAATAAATTTGTAATTCTGCACACCCTGGCAGATGTTGATAAAAAAGTCTTTATTTGGACAGGAAATGGCACCAACAAATGAACTTTTGTGTTGGAATGCGGTGTTCATTAACTGGATCGCCGTGTAAAACATTAATTAGAAATGCAATATTGCAATGGTGTTCTTGCTACCATTTGAAATTATATTAATATTTTCAATTTTCTTTGCGTATTTTCATAACTTCAAGTCGACCAATCTCCCATATTTGAACAACATCCAGTTATTGGATGCTGTGTGAAATCAGTTATTTGTTTTGCAAATGCACATGAGTGCAATCTGATGAATATTTACCAAACAATAGATTATAGTAGTTAATATTAGCTAATAGCTAACTACTCATATGTCACTTAAGTAAAGATTCGTGTTGATGAGGTTTTGTGTTGTTAAGTTCTAAAATGGCTGGAGAATGTGTTCCCACTTGAATAATCAAGCAAGTAAAAGGCATGATCACTTAGTAAGTGGGATTCCCTCAATGAATCCTCAACAACAACAACAAAATCAACAGCAAACCCTTGAGAATATTATTCAGTTGATTCACCGAATGTATGAGCAACAGATTTCTCTCCCGTTTGTTACCATCATCGTTTCCTTATTATTCATATGAACTCCCATCCGTTCGCGTGGCTATGTACGTTTGAAATATCCCTGGTGCAAACAAATGCATTACATTTCACACGTTTCCCCCTCCCCGCCACCCGTTGCAAGCCGGAAGAGCGAACACGAATTCCAAATGTGCCACGCGTTGAAATTAAAACGTGAACAACCGCAAATCACGAATCACGCACACACACGCGCACTTTTGTTTTGCATCGCGTTTGCAGTTAATCCTTATTCCCAGCAATGTGCAAAATAACAGGAGAGGTGTTATTAATCCCCACTGCTAACGCTGCTCCTGTTGCTGTTATAACCGTTTGTTGTTTTTGTTGTTATTATGAAGCTATACAACATCAACAGCAGCAGATGACGTACGGGACCTCTGAGACAATGTATACGTTATATTTTTTGGAGCTGTACCCGTCTGCTCCCGTGCTGTATTCATCACGAACAGTGACCGCTTTACAACTGAGGCAGGCAGTGCTAGGAACCCAGGTTGGGAGGTTTTTTTTAAGTGCTCTAATGTATGGAGAGGTAGGAAAGATTCAGGTGGGTTGGGTTTTTTTGCCTCCTCGGTATTTGTGTTATATATAAATAGATATTTTTTTTCTACGCTGTGACATTTAGAGGAGCCAGTGAGTGGCACAGAGAGAGGGGGGGGGGCATCCCTATGGGAGACATTTCAGCCCCCCCCCCCCATTTCCACTCCCCCACACAGTAAAACAAAAATCCCCAGCGACTCTCCGCCCGTCCGTGCCCGTTTGTTTAAGATACATAATGCACGAGGTGCAGAGACGACAAGGGGTGGAGTCACGGGTGAGCGATTATCATATTCCGCAGCGGCGCAACGACGATCTAAGCGTGGCCACTCGGATCGGTGGCTCAAACTGCACCGGTGGTGGAGGTGGTGGTGGAGGTGGTGGTGGAGGTGGTGGTGGAGGTGGTGGTGGTGGTGGGGGGGGGTGGAGGTGGTGGTGGTGGTGAAGGTGGTGGTGGTGGTGGTGGGGGGGGGGGGGTAGTGGTGGTGGTGGTGGTGGGGGTGGTGGGGGGGGGGGGTGGGGGTGGTGGCGGGGGGGGTCGTGGTGGGGGGGGGGGGGGTGGTGGTGGTGGAGGTGGTGGTGGGGGTGGTGGTGGGGGGCATGGTGGGGGGCATGGTGGGGGGCATGGTGGGGGTGGTGGTGGTGGTGGGGGGCATGGTGGGGATGGTGGTGGGGGGTGGTGGTGGTGGGGGTGGTGGTGGGGGTAGTGGTGGTGGTGGTGGTGGGGATGGTGGTGGTGGTGAGGGTGGTGGTGGGGGGGGGGGTGGTGGTGGTGGTGGTGGGGGGCATGGTGGGGGTGGTAGTGGTGGTGGGGGTGGTGGTGGGGGGCATGGTGGGGGTGGTGGAGGTGGTGGTGGGAATGGGGGTGGTGGTGGCGATGGTGGTGGTGGTGGGGGGCATGGTGTGGGTGGTGGTGGGGGGGGGGGTAGTGGTGGTGGGGGTGGTGGGGGGTGGTGGTGGTGGGGGTGGTGGAGGTGGTGGTGAGGGTGGTGGTGGGGTTATTTTTTTTTTGGCCTCTTCCCCTGCCCGCCCACCCACCTCTACGTCCCGACTTCAAGATTCGTCAACGTGGGCCAGGCTCGCAAAGGGATGGGGGGGGGGATGAATGTGGGGGGGGGGGTGGGGGGGCAGAGAGACAAGAAAGAGAATGAGTGAGTTGTCTTACAGGGACCACTGTTCATTTATTCATAGTTTAGGCGAGGGCTTTACGGGGACTGTTCAGCCGAGCGTGTGTGTGCGTGTGTGTGCGCGTGTGTGTGCGCGTGTGTGTGCGCGTGCGCGTGTGTGTGCGCGTGCGCGCGTGGCCACTTTAGAATCAGAAACGAGAATGTGTATTTACACTGGAGGGGTCCGATGAGCTATGGAGCTCTTTTTCACACATGTCCAGCAGTAGTTTTTCACAGACGTCCAGTGCAGGGTGTCCGCCACCGCCTCCACCAGGGGCAGTGGGGGAACAAGCAAGTGATGGGATTGGCGACAATGTCAGCACGGGACAGGGCGGCTGTGAATGAGAGTGGCACCACAAGGTGGGGAGAGTGGAGGTGGGGGGGGTCCATTAGGGAGGAAACAGAACAGCGGCTTTAATGAGTTAATGTCCCTTCAAATAATGGCACCCTCATTAATTATTGATCCTTGATTGGACGTGTCAGTGGGTATGTGGCAGACCACAAGCGCAGTGGTAAAACAATTCAGATAAATGCCCTTCACCGTGCGAGGAGGAGGAGGGCCCATTCATATTATCCCTTCCACTAATAAGAGGCTTGGGAGGACCGTTAACATTTCACATAATGAGTACACATTTCAACACATTAACTGTGGGCAATTTATACGCCTGAAATGTGTTGGGCTTCGGCGAGGATATATAATGGGAAACTATCATTAATTATGTCACGGTCATGTTTTAGCAATGACAGTTCCGCTTATTCTACCCTCATACGAAGGTGAGATTTTAAAAAGAAAGTCAAACGATACATTGGGGTGAGCGTGGCCTCTACAGTTTGTTGTCCTCAAAATCTCTTCCCTTCCCACTCGTATCAGAAAAAACATAACTCACACGCGACGCATACCGCAGATAAATTGCCTTACAAAACAATAATCCAGCAATCCTGATTATTCAGCCGCAAATCAGCCAGCTTCTTGAAAGAAGATCTGTTGTGGGTGAAATGTCTTGCCCGGGAGGAAAGGGGGAAGTGGTGAGGAATCTTCTTGGCATGGATTTGTTGTCTTTCAATCATGATGAAGAGATTTAGTGCAGGGCACTTCAACAAAATGAAGACGCACGAAGGAATGTTTCTCAGTATGTAAAAACATTACTGCGTGAGCTGCATAGTTATTGCATTCTGTATTTAGCCACACATTCTTCGGCCATTGAACAAACACGGAGAGGCATGTCAAATGTTGCGGTAGAATGCTAATACTGCAGCGAGCGAAAAAAACACTTTGTACGTTAAAGGCTTGTCCGTGCGTTCAAAAAATACTGACGAAACAAATGAAAAATAAAATGTTGAAAACCACGTAAGGTGACGTGGATGGATGCATGTTTGAAATCACTCAAAGAGACAGACAAGATAAACACAACGTGAATCTGGGGGAGGGGGGTGGTGGGGGGAATAGGAAAAATAACCGCAAGGATGCACAACACATCGCAGACAATGTGCAAACATTACTGCGTGCGCACGTGGGCAGGATAGGTGGCTACAAAAGAGAGCGCTCTGTTTGATTGAGGCAGGGCCGCAGAGAGGTTCCAGGTGTCCATGGGCTGGAGGCCTAGGGCAGAATGCAACATGGGGGGGGGGGGCAGGCCGGAGTGGGGGGGCCTTTTGTGCCACGTCCTTGTAAAGTTGCCCCCCCCCCGCCCTTTATCCCCACCCCACACAGAGCTGTTGCAGATCGCGCGGAGGCTTTCGTCGGCGATGATTTGTGATTTATTACTCAAGGCAATGGACGCTCAATTATAACCACAGGGGATGAGGATCGCTGACTATTTTTTAACGTCCTCATTTAAGCGGGGTGAAAGCCAACTCGTGCTGTTATCTGTTTCGTGTTGGCGACTTGGGTGTCCACGTACTCGCACGAAAGCCCCGTGGAGAATCGTAATGAACTCTTCTTTCAACGGATAACACGTCAATAATATCGCATAATAAAAACAACTGTTATGTACACGTTGTAGTGTGGTTGGCATCAAAATGTTCAGCATTTTGTCGGTTCACTGCTGGAAGGCCACTCCGCGCAGTGTGTATCACGGGGATTGTTTTGACCACACTTTGTCAGAATCAGAACATTTATTCACACTGCAGGAATCTGATGGTCGGTGTGGATTTTGGAGAAGGAAGGGTGGAGGGGCGTTCCTTGGGTCTTGTTCAGATTTCACTCGTCACCAACGTGAGACCTGGTACGGAATCAAACTTGATTTTCCAGGTTCATTGTACCATGCTTGACGAATATGTGTATGTACGTTGAACTTCTTTCGCGCCGTACTTAGCCAACCGTGCTAATCGGAGATGCGGGGGGGGGGGGGGTAACAACAAACTAAGCACAAAAACCAGTTCTAAATAAACGAGTTTTCAATCTAGATGATTTAAACGTGCATAGCTCCTGTGGATTTTTCAATATCGGAACGAAGAGCGTTCCAGACGGCCACAAGAGTGCATTTGAAAGCGCGCGATGCAGTGACCGTCTTTGTTCGATGGTTATCCATCGCTTCCTCACCATGTAAAAACGAATATTTAGTTAGTGTAAATATTATACTCAAACAACGGCCACATGTCTCAAACGACCCCACCTCCTTTCACCCGGTAGTGTCCACTGTCGTCAGTGGAATCGGCAGGTCGTGTGTAGCCGGGTGGCGTCTGGCCGTCGGGGAAGTGCAGGCCAAATCCCCTCGGGACGGGATCTCAAGAGCTTTTCCCCTCTACAGTAGAAGTCCTTCCGCCGATCGTGGCGTGAGAAGGGCATTGTGGCGAGGAACTGCGCTAACCTTAATAGAGCTGCACACTTTGGAAATGCCTCAAGATATGTGACGAGGCAACGGCGGGAACTAAACCGTGGACGCGACATTTCTGCGAAAAGCTTGTTGTGTAAAAAAAAAATCTAACCACCAGAGTATCCCAGCCACCTAAGTAGTCTTTAAAAACAACTCGAGGCAATATACAAGCTCAACGAACAAGCGAATAAAAGGGAAAAGGAGGGGGGGGGGGCAAAAGAAGCGAATTTGGATGCTAAGCGCAAGTGGAGAGTGGCGGTCGCTGCATCGCGCGCTTTCAAATGCACTCTTGTGGCCGTCTGGAACGCTCTTCGTTCCGATATTGAAAAATCCACATGAGCTATGCACGTTTAAATCATCTAGATTGAAAACTCGTTTATTTAGAACTGCTTTTTGTGCTTAGTTTGTTGTTACCCCCCCCCCCCCCGCATCTCCGATTATCACGGTTGACTACGTACGTAAAATGGGAGGAGAGGTCACTTTGAATCCCTGATGCAGCAGCGTCCAAATACATTTCCGTGATCTGTGCGGCAGACGGGTTAAAAAGTACAAAACTCCCGGGGGGAGTTTGAGTGCTGTTCCTTGTTTGGCCTCCAAACAAGGAATGTAGGTCTCAAGACATCCAGAAGCATCGTATCACCTATGCTCAAGGATAAACATGGAGAACGTGCCAGTGTGCACACTCATTCTCTCCCTGTCGCAAGGCCCCCTGTTTGGAAGCCAAAAGGGGCGCAATCTCAAGCATTACGTGGCAGCTACAAACCACGCCACACCACTGCAATGTTGGTGCATGCTAAAATTGAAGGTACTGTATGTAATTGGGGTGCACGGTTCAAGTATTTTTTTTTTATTTGATGATGTGATCTGTGGGTGAAAATCCCACCTTTCCCCAAGTAAACACTAGCTTCGAGTTTAATTACACGCAGCCGGCCACAGACCGCATCACCTCAGTAATTGGACGATATTTAATAGGGATGTGCAGTTCGGGTTTTTATACACATATATATAGCTCATGATGTGGTTATATTTCTCTGCACATACGACCAAACGCTATCAATCAAAGCAAATAGATTGGACCTAGTTCAGTGCAACAATCTTGTTTGAGTCCGATTCACCACTCCGATCCATGAAGATCGTAGCAAAGTGCAGCTGATCTCCTGAACGCGACAGATCGAATTGGTGAGGTGAGGGATCGTTAGATTCAGGTTACGGGTGAGGTGGGAGATCATGCGATTCAGCTTTCGTCCGATGCTACGCGCCCAGTATTTAAGACTCAAGGCTTGAGCTGAATTATTAGTTGGTAAAGTCAATGAATGATTTAAAATAATAATCAACTACTTTTGTTGTTGCGGTCATTTAAAAATGGCCGCCCCAACATCTTGCCTCCCGAAGGCAGGAAACCCCCCTACAAGCCACGTCCAGTACAACACGGACGATTTTGCCAATAACATCCAAAAGCCCTACCCATCGTCATTAATGCCATCTCCAAGCCATGTCCATCGTCACCAATGACATCACAAAGCCATGTCCATCGTCATCAATGACATCACAAAGCCAAACCCATTGTCACCAATGACATCACCAAGCCATACCCATCGTCACCAATGACATCACCAAGCCATACCCATCGTCACCAATGACATCACCAAGCCATACCCATCGTCACCAATGACATCACCAAGCCACGTCCATTGTCATCAATGACAACACCAAGCCATGTCCATCGTCATCAGTGACATTACCAAGCCCTGCCCATTGTCACCAATGACATCACCAAGCCATACCCATCGTCACCAATGCCATTACCAAGCCCTGCCCATTGTCATCAGTGACATCACCAAGCCATACCCATCGTCATCAGTGACATCACCAAGCCAAACCCATCGTGACCAATGACATCACCAAGCCATACCCATCGTCATCAGTGACATCACCAAGCCAAACCCATCGTGACCAATGACATCACCAAGCCATGTCCATTGTCATCAATGACATCACCAAGCCATGTCCATCGTCATCAATGACATCACCAAGCCAAACCCATCGTCACCAATGACATCACAAAGCCATGTCCATTGTCATCAATGACATTACCAAGCCATACCCATCGTCATCAATGACATCACAAAGCCATGTCCATCGTCATCAGTGACATCACCAAGCCATGTCCATCGTCACCAATGACATCACAAAGCCATGTCCATTGTCATCAATGACATTACCAAGCCATACCCATCGTCATCAATGACATCACAAAGCCATGTTCATCGTCATCAGTGACATCACCAAGCCATGTCCATTGTCATCAATGACATAATCAAGCCATGTCCATTGTCATCAATGACATCACCAAGCCATACCCATAGTCATCAATGACATCACCAAGCCATGTCCATTGTCACCAATAACATCACCAAGCTATGTCCATCGTCACCAATGACATCACCAAGCCATGTCCATTGTCACCAATAACATCACCAAGCCATGTCCATCGTCACCAATGACATCACCAAGCCATACCCATCGTCACCAATGACATTACCAAGCCCTGTCCATCGTCATCAAGCCCCGCCTATGACCTCCCATCCATTGGCATTCGCAGGAACAGAGGCGACTGTTTTTCCAACTACTTTCATGTTATCCAATTAGTCGAGTAATTAAACCAATAATTGGGGTAATTAAAGTAATCGATTGCTTAACTCATGGTATAGCCCGTCTTTACTGAACACACCATATCAAATAACCAGAATGCAATGCAGACCTCCACGAATTGTATTTACGTGCAGAGATTGCATCCAGCTGAAGAATACGATAACTTAATTAAATAACATAAGTGTGTGCAATAAATCCACACACGTAACCACGACAGAAATCAGGGGTGCATGGATAGCTTTATCTCTGGAGTGCTCCCGTGACATTATTGTTTATTAACTCGGTCATCTGATAACTTCCACTCTTCATATTATATTTCTGGCCTGTGCATTCGTGATTCGCCAAGAGAAAATAGACGTTCAATTCAAAGCGTAAAAAACAGTAACGCAAATGCAATAATAGCATTGGCAGAGCTCTCTCCCCGTGTCCCAGAGGGTCTCCCTTACAGTCAAGAGTTTGCATCAATTTTCTCTCAGCCGACTTTAAATAAGGTGATTGATCAATCGATTTGTCCTCATCCTGAACGCCCAGAATTGTGAAATGGCGGCGAAGAATCCCGGGCACGCGAGCTCAGGCTTTTAGCTCCGTCTTGATTTATTGATTATGGATCCGGAGAACTGTCTAGGCAGCTTTATCAATGAGCAGTCAGGTGACCTTAGCGTTATCGTGCTAAGCGTTGCGCTATCTACCGCGCGCAGTCAACTATGACTGATTTGCCACCTGCCAAATTGAGTTACCCCCAATACCGCAATACATCAGCGCTGATTTAATCGAAGCTTTGTGTAGAGTGAGTTCAGGCGTTACTATGCATTTGTCTCGTGTGTCGCGATAACGCATGCTGCCTGTCTTATGTTTTATCTTGTTTTGTGTGTGTGTGTATGTTCCCACCTCTCCAAAATAATTCTCTGATCCGTTATCGCCTCCGAAACGCTGTTTTTCTTTTAGCTAATCAGCCGGCAACCCGGCAAAGCTCTCGAGTTGCATTCGACCCGAATCTGCATGCGGCGTTTTTTTGTGCGGTGCTATCTCGCGCGCCGTCAGAGCGAGAGATGTCGTCGCATAAAACAACTCGGCCGGTGACATCTCGCTGCCGCAGAGGCACATTGGTGGGGAGGTCGGAGCGGTCCGCTTGATAAGGGGGTGGCCTTGATTGTTGTATGCATCGGTGTTTGCACCGTGCGTGCACCCTGTATGCACCGATCGTATATGCACCGTGTATGCACGGAGCCTGGCTCTGTGCGTTTCCATCCCCGCGCTACTGTGAACTCCGGTAATTCTCGCAGCAGTAGCGGCTTTTGGGTCACCGTTGAACAAAGGCGGTCACCGCATCACCGGCGTTTTCGGATGCCCTTCGGCGGCCGTCTGGAATGTTCTTCCTTCCGACATTAGGAAACCACTGAAGCGATGCACTTTTAATCTAGATTGAAAGCTCATTTCTTTAGAACTGCTTGTTGTGTTTAGTTCTGTTGTCCTTCCCGCGCACCTCCAATTAGCACGGTTGGCTACGTACGGTGCGAAATAAGTTCAATATAAACACAATGCAATACAATGGGAAAATGTCAGCAAATTGGAAACGACCGTGCACGGACGAAATAAACCAAGCAGCCAATACGCCTCCTTCATATAACCTGTCTCACAGTCCTATCGCCAACAAGGCCTTCTGGGAGAGAATTATTTCAGCAGCATCGGTTTAACACAAGCTAACGCTGGGCCGGTTTCAGCGCCCAAAACAGAATTTTTGTTTCTATTGGAGGACTCCAATGATGTCCAGTAGGGGTGGGTAAGAACATTACAGCAACAAACAATACTAGAAACATAATAGTAGTGCAAAGTATAAGAAAGGTAAACAAATTACCCAAACTCATACAAATAAAACTAAACCATCCTAATCCTACGAAGCAAAGCCCACTGAAGTATTAACTTATTTTCACAAATGATAGCTCAACAAAGTGGCCCTTCATTTGGACATTTAAAATACCAAAATAATCGAAATGCATTTCGATTCTAAATGTGGAGGGAGAAAGCGGAAGACCCGGAGAGAAAAAATCCACGCGATCACGGGGGAGAACACGCAATCTCCAAATATACAGCGGGCGTCAGGATCGGGATCGAACCCCCGATCTCCTGCATCCCAGGCGAGGATAATAACATCTCACCACCATCAGCTGAGTCGGGCTTGCGTCAACCAACGCTGTTGAACCACCGCATATGTGCACAAAATGATCGTACATGCAGACGTTATGCTCTCGTCGTATTCTCTTGGCCCACTTTGTCGGTGGTGGTGATGAAGGTTGTTTTTTTGGCACAGCTTGTCGAGGCCTATTAAAGAGACGATAACACGTTGGTAATTAAAGAGCACGCGAATTGCAGAATCACAGGAAAAGAGAGAGAAGAATAATAATAATGAACACCAATATAATGAATAGCGTGACAACAATGCAGGCATCACAAATAACATCTTTAACAAGAATCTGACATGAGCTGCAAGTGGTGTATTTATATATATCTAATTACCAATATAATTATATTTTCACCATTTATTTTCACTTAGTTAAATGATACTGGCAATAGTTTTTGCTTGTTTGTTGTAATACCCTAGAAGGAAAAAGCGAATTGTTTTACATTTGACACGATAATAACACTATCTATGGGACCCTTTTGTCTGTATCAGAGATATTGAATGATCAAAGGCTTTATCCAATCTGGCATGCCTACAGGAGGTGTCAAGATGTTCAAACGCCAAATAGGCAACAATTGCAAGGCATCATTGAGTCTGCATCAACCACAAACATGCGTGTGGTTCCGTGGTCGTGAAGCAAGAGCGAGTTCTCGAACAAAGCTCACGGTTTACAGGTCGTCCTACGTTTCAAGTTCAAGTTCAAGATCATTTATTAGGTAAAGCCATGTGAGCCATTCGGCTCTTGAATCGGGTGCAACCGCAACAAACAAAAAACTAAAACATGAACAAGAAAACATCTTAAAGTGACTATGTGACTATGTGCAAACTGAAAAATCCAGGGAAAAACAGCAAAATATTGCAGAAAAAGCACCGTACACCAACACTGTGTGCAAAAATCCCAGTGGGATGCAAGTCAAACAACAACAACCACAAAACAACTTAGATTAAGGCCATCAGTCTATGGGCATGAGCTTTGAGTAATGACCGAAAAGATACAAGTGGCCGAGATGAGGTTTCCCCGCAGGGTTTTCCGGTCTCACCACTCTCCGTGATCGGGCCAGGAGCTCGGCAATCCGGGAGAGCCTCAGAGTCGAGCCGCTGCTCCTCCAGATCGAGAGGAGCCAGTTGAGGTGGTTAGGGCACCTGCCCCCCTGGAACTCTGCCGTGCAGCACTTCCCACTGGGTGAAGGCCCCTTGAGGTCGGCCCACTGGACACACTGCTGGCGGCGGGACGATGTCGCTCGGATGGCCTGGGAACGCCTGGGAATTCCCCAGGAAGAGCTATGGGGCCGTCCATAAATGACGTCACACGATTTTGGACGTTTTTTGACCCCCCCCCCCCCCTTCGTCACACGACGTCACAAAAAGTCAGACCCCCCCTCAAATATGACGTCACAAAGCTCTGCCCCCCCCCCCAAAAAAAAACCATGCGTCAAATCGCTTTAAACTATTGTCATTGTAGTGCGTATTTAATGTGGCGCTGCACTCTGATGTTGTAGGAGAAAACATTTATTAAAAAGTCTATTTAATTAAGTATAACGTGTTGTCTATATTTATTTAAAGTTGCGCATTTTGATGTGACGTCACATTTCTCAACACCCCCCCCCCCTCGTCACACATCGTCACAAATGTCTGACCCCCCCCCCTAGGTGCATGACGTCATTTATGGACGTCCCCTATGTATAGTAGTGTGTAGTGTAGTAGTGTATGGTGTAGTAGTGTATGGTGTAGTAGTGTATAGTAGTGTATAGTGTAGTAGTGCATCGTGTAGTCGTGTATTGTAGTGTATAGTGGCGTAGTGTATAGTAATGGAGTGCTGGAGTTTGTCGCAAGGGGAAGGGAGGTCTGGACCGCCCTACTCAACACGCTGCCGCCACGACTCTCACCAGGACAAGCTGACTGAGAAACGAACGGTACAAGGACAATGCACAACACCTCGGCATTGATAGCTCAGGTTAAGAAGTTATTCCCATTAAAAACATATGCACTTTTTCTAAGGAAGTATCTGAAAAATATGAATTGGTATTGAATCGCCACATTCAGGTGTTATTCTTTTTTTTATGTAATTGAACGCAAGACTAAGTTCACCCTTAATTTCAGTTACTTTAATAATGGGATATCGTAAACAATATGTTTCTGGTCTTATATTCCAAAATCATTCAAATTGTGCTATGACATAACGTCATCACCGCGGCCTTTCAAATTTAACACGAATGGATGCAATGAATATCACGTCGCGGTCTGATTTTCGTTTGCAAGTTTCAGATTTACTGCAATACACCCGGCCTTGGACGGGCAAAAGGCGAGTTAAACAATGTTGAGGTACACGCATGCATAAATAAATAATGTAAAACTAATATCTAAGCACGAGTATGTATGCACAACGGGATATAAAAGGAGTGGCATAATCCAGAAAACATGCTTAAATAATACATAGAGGGAGAAATCACACATGCTCAACAATCCACTGTCACAGATGATGGGTTCTTGAACATCAGAATATTCATGTGAGACTCTTACGAGTGTAATATTGTCCATACGCGTGGACTATAACACTACCAACAAAAGTAATGATGATAATACAGTTTACCAACACATTGACCACACACTCTCATGAAGCCCTCTCGCCAGGGCTAGCAGACCACGACATTGGCATGAAGCTCCTGGACCACGTTGCCACCATTCGCACCTCCGATAATTATCACGGTTGACTACGTACGGTGCGAAAGAAGTTCAACATATCTCACTGGACAGTATAAAAAAAAAAACATCTTTAGAAAATCATTATTTTCTACAGCCATGGAAAAGGTTGGAGAGTTTAATGGGAATGTTGCTCACGGAATAGCGTTAAATATGTTATCAGAATTTCTGGGGTGGTCATTTGTGTTTACTACCATAGGTAAGTTAATGGAGCCATTTGACGACCTGCAAATCTCTCCGTATTGTGCGCAGATTGCACAAATATTCCCAAAATTAAGCACGGAACTGCAAACATTGTACAAGGGACTGTAAATGACATGGGGTTGTGCATTATAATAGCAAGAGCGATGTGGTGAGAATGGACGTCATCACGAACGAAGCTGTTGACATCACCGCACACTACGAAGACAAAGATCCCCCGTGTAGCCTTGACAGACAGTTGGGGCAAGTGCTGTTAGCGAGCACTTATGAAGTCCGGCAGGGCACACGAGGGGGTGGGTGGCCAGCACTGCGCCCGGCCGCCTTTGTCTCCCCAGTGGCGATGTTTACACACCGCACCAGGTACTCATTTGAAGCTGAGTCGACCTAGGGGAGGCCCAGGACCGGTTCAGATAATCGTCACCGATGTTGGCCGTGAGTGGGAATGTAACACGTGACGCCAGGTTCGTAGCGCAGCGCGCTACCCACCCACCACCACCACCCATCACCACACCTCACCACCACCACGCCTCACCACCACCACCCACCACCACACCTCATCACCACCACCACACCTCACAAACACCCACCACTACACCTCATCACCACCCATCACCACCCATCACCACCACCACCACCCACCACCACACCTCACCACCACCACCCACCACCACACCTCACCACCACCACCACACATCACCACCACCACCACCACCACACCTCACCACCACCACCACCAAACATCACCACTACCACCACCAAACCTCACCACCACCACCACCACCACACCTCATCACCACCACCACCACCACACCTCATCAACAATGTATCTAACCTCGTCCTACAGCTTCTACGCGGTCGACCGGCGAACGGAGAGAATACGCGCGCAGTCGTATTGTAACACCAACGAATGGTTGGTGTACGTCACCACGTAATTGAGTTATCGTTACTAATCTGGAATGACAAAGTTCGCCCGGGTCTCCTTATTGACTGCTGTGAAGCGAGCGTCGATCAACTGCGCGCGTGGAAATGCGTCGCGCGCACACGAAAGAGAGCAATTCAAACGAATGAATTCGCTCGCGAAACATTCCTCAAAATCGCGTGCGCGAGCCACATCGATTGTTTCGCGATTTATACGAAATAATATTTGCTTAGTGTCCATCGCCAATGTCCGGCCCCGCCTGAGACCATCTCTCTTACCTGCCATTCTGGCATCGCACCCGCCCCATCACCCTTCGTCCTGCCGATGGTGATGGGGCACCCACAGGACGACCACACGTCCCACTGGGCCCGGGACACGCTGCTGCTGCTGCTGGCGGCGGCGGGACGATGTCCCTCGGCTGGCCCGGGAACGCCTGGGAATTGCCCTTGAAGAGCTAGAGTCTTCTTCTTGGTTCTTTCGGTAAAGTCACGTGACTTTACCGAAAGAACCAAGAAGATGAATCCCTGCAGTCACGAAAGCTTTAAATCGAGAGCTAGAGTCTGTGGATAGTAAGTAGTGTGTACACTATAAGACCTCCTTTACCAGTGGCAAAATATAGTAGTAGGTTTTTACCCTTTCAACTGGTACAAAAAACTGACACCTTTCTAAAGGTGTCAGTTTTTTGTACCAGTTGAAAGGGTAAACACCTACTACTAGTAGTGTGTAATGTAGTAGTGTATAGTGTAGTGTATAGTATAGTAAAGTAGTGTATAGTGTAGTGTATAGTGTAGTAGTGTATAGTGTAGCAGTATATAGTGTAGTGTATAGTGGAGTGTATAGTGTAGTAGTGGATCGTGTAGTAGTGTGTAGTATAGTAGTGTATTGTTTAATAGCGTATAGTGTGTAGTGTAAAGTGGAGTGTATAGTGGAGTGTATAGTGTAGTGTATAGTGGAGTAGTGTATCGTGTAGTAGTGTGTAGTAGTGTATAGTGTAGTGTATAGTATAGTAGTGTATAGTATAGTAGTGTATAGTGGAGTGTATAGTGTATTGTATAGTGTAGTAGTGTATAGTATAGTAGTGTATAGTGTAGTGTATAGTGTAGTAGTGTAAAGTATAGTAGTGTATAGTGTAGTGCATAGTATAGTATATAGTATAGCAGTGTATCGTGTAGTAGTGTATAGTGTAGTAGTGTATAGTAGTATAGTGTATAGTGTATAATGTAGTGTATAGTGTATAATGTAGTTTATAGTAGTGTAGTGCTGGAGTCTGCCGCCAGGGAAAGGGAGGTCTGGACCGCACTACTCAACACGCTGCCACCGCGACCCTACACTGCGCGGCTCCCTCCCTTCGTCGGCCATGGCCAATCCACTGCTGGATGAACGCCCCTGCAAGCCGCCGCCCAGTACCTGCACGCGAGCTCACGCTGTCGCTCCATCTCCTCGGCAGACGTGCGCATCTCAAACACGTTCCACTAATCAGCCTTCGTTCCCCTTCTGGCATTGACGCGCACTGCCCAATCCCGCTTTGCTTCACTCAACAAGTTCAATTATGGCTTCAACTAGCGTGCGTTTTGTTCATCTCCACGTGCTTCTGTCTGTCCGTACGATGTAATTCCAAGCATGCGTCGCCAATTTATTTGGAAGTTCTTTTTGGTGTTTTAGTTTGTTGTCCGTCCCCCCCCCCGCCCGCATCTCCGATTAGCACGGTTGGCTACGTACGGTGCGAAAGAAGTTTAACATCCGTACACACGTACGTGCTCCACGCCGCTTGAATCGCAAAAATAAAAACGCAGTGGATTTCCCAAAAAAAGCGCAATTCGCCGCCTACCCGAGCGACGGCCAGATCCAGCCTCGCATGACGGTAAGTGGCCGCTGGGAATTCTTAGGAGGGGATAAGCTATGCGGCCTTTCTCTCCCTGCCAAAATATCTGACCCCTCTGCTCCGAACGGACTGCAGAACTTTTTGGTTTATGTTTGCGGAAAGAAGAATAAAGAAGAAGAAAAAAATAAACACAGCACATACGACCCGCGCCGTGTCATAACCCCCCCCCCCCCCCATTTGAATGAATATCTCTCATTTTCATCAAGCAGGAGGGGAAACCGTAACCGTAAACCGTTTTTATTTTAAATGTAATATCACCTCCACTCAAGGACTGGGGGGGTGTCAAAACATTGCACGCTAAAATAAAATTCAAAGGCAATGAGATTACGTTTCAGTCAAAGCCACGAGAAAATAGTGAGTCTTGCACTACCTCCTAAACACAGAATCAGAATGTTTATTTAAACTGGAGGAATCCGAAGAGCTATAAAGCTCTTTTTTTCACAGATGTCCAGTCGGGGCACGGGGTAAGAACGTCACAACAACAACAAACAAACGACACAAAAACACAATAGGAGCGCACAGAACAAGGCAGGTAAACAAATCACCCAAAAAACACATACAAACAAAACCTGAACCATACCCATCCTGCCCGACAAAGCCCACTGAGGCTCGCATCGATACCGGATCGATTTCAATTCGGCACCGTGCCTGGCCCACGACCCGACCGGGGCCTGGGCACACCGCTTGTGACGACGGCTGCCCGACGGAGGCGAAAAGGCTAGAAACACACTTTTTTGGCAGACTTCAAACAAGCGCTCGCTCTCTCGCCTCTGTCTCTCCCAGCCCTCCCCCTTTGCCTCATCGGCCTAACAATCAGTGGCAATGCCAGAGGCAGACCGTAACCTTTACCCAAATATCCTGTTCCGAGGCTTATTAGAGTCAACCCTTGACATCGGTACTTCAGGTGCATTTGGTTGCGCAATTTTCGCCGTGGTCGCAGCCGTCGTGGGTTCTCGTTGTTACCCGAAGCGATGCTTTTTTTTTCTTCCAGATCCGTTGCAATGAGCAGAAAGAAGGCAGAGGTCGTAAACCACTGTCATCACCGCCTGCTACAGCTCCCACAGCTGTAAATTGACTGCGTGCCGTCACTAGTTTGGGGTGCTCGAGGGGTGACGGACACGCAGGCCCCTCAGAGTGTCGTCGATTCAATCGCCCGGTAGGCGGAAGGTAAAAACGACCGAGCGAGTCTCTTGTAATTCCTCCAGCTCGCGTTGACCCAGCGATGTACATCTATCCGTTCGCCGCCGCAGTCAGCCGATCAGCTGGTCGTGTCTGGGCAGCGTGGAAGAGTAGGCCAAATACCATCTCGGGCAGGGGAGGAGGGGCTCTTTCTCTCGAGTGGTTTTTTTTCAGTTGAGTCGAGTCGATTAGGTTTTTGCTGACACGTGTGGCACAAATTTGCCACTCAAATTGCCGTTATCACGTAAAAATATTAAATTCTATGCAATGAAAAATAAATATATATATACCATCTATCGTTGTTTAAAAAAAGAAAGCAAGTTCTGGCTGTCAGTTGAATTGAGGCCATTCATACAACATGAGCAAACAATTGCAGGCTTGCAAGAGCTGTGTTTTCAACCTCACCTATTACCTATTTAATTGACCAGGTAAGGCCCACTGAGCTAAAAAGCTTTTTTTCAGAAGCGACCTGGCCACAAATGATAGCCCAACGAAGTGACTTATCACGTGGACCTTTATAGCAGCCAAATACTCTAAACGCGTGTTTCTCTAAACGTGGAGGAAGCAACCGGAGGACTTGTAGAAAAATCAACGCGACCACGGGGAGAGAGAGAGAGACACGCAAACTACAAATATACAGTAGCAGGCGTCAGGGTCAGGAACGAACCCACGACCTCCTGCATACCAGACGAGGTAGTTGACATCTTGCCACCGCAGCACTTCAAGATCTGAGGCTGATTATTATCGGACAATCACGGTGAGAGGACTTAAAGTGTCAAAATAGAATTGCATAAAAAGCCTTTTTAAACGTGTGGTGTGCTGTGTCCTACTTTTCTTGCTTTACATCAGGCAACCTTCAGCAATAACAGTTGAGAATAAGCAAAAAAAGAGAGCAAAATTGCTTACTATACATAACTGCTGGATATCGTGAAATCATTTGAATGCCAAAAAAGTGCCTGGACATTTTATAATGGATAATTATACGGATGCAAACATGCGGAGAGGCTAAAATGTGCCTTTAGATAAATCATACATTTCTAAAATCTAATAATAATGGACTCCTGAAAAAAAAAGTGTCTTAGAATTCAAACTTTCAAGGCTTCCCCAAAGAACTAAAGAAAAAATAGGCTGTTGTTCAACTAATGCTTGTTGCCAAACAAATGCAGTTCCATTTCACTGTCCGTCGTGATATGTTCAAGCAGAACCGGATGAACACACACGCACAGCCCTTGTTCACCGGGCAGCAACATGGCTCAGAGGTTCGTGGTTCGAATTTGGAAGGCCGCACCGGTTAATATTGTATGTTTGCGTGTCGAATTTTTTTTGCACCGTACGTAGCCAACCGTGCACATCGGTGGTGCGGGGTAAAAACAACAAACTAAACACAAAGAGCAGTTCTAAATGAATGAGATTTTCAATCTGGATTTAAAAGTGCGTAGCTCCAGTGACTTCCGAATATGTGAAGGAAGAGCGTTCCAGACGGCCGCAGAAGCGCGTCTGAAAGACACAGTAGACGTTGAACATTCCCTGACGTCATTCGAAATGAGTGGGAACATCGTGCGCTGACGTCATAGTTCAAATTTGCGAAATTGCTGTAACCACCCGCAAATTCCTAATTGTAGCATGAACAGGTCATGTTTTTAAATGCATTTTGAAAGCTATTACTACTTAAAATAAAATACAAAAAATCTATAATATTATCCCGATTAGGCTATGAACGTCATGTCTTGAGAGGGAGTAGCCATTCCAGAGTCTCACATAGCAGTGGAACCCTTCGTTTAAAAGAATAGTCCACGAAAATAAATATCAAAGAGCTACTCGTGACCACTGAGCCGCACAGTAGGGCGCAGCGACTTTCCCACCCACTATGAAACTTGGTATAATATTTGTTGCATGACAGTCAGAGCGGTGTTAATCCTTCTCGGAGCTGGAATTGTAGAACATTAAATGCATGCTCGTTGGGTCTTTCGGTAAAGTCACGTGGATAGAAAAATAATGCTGGTAGGAACCTCCTGGTTACACCAGCCCACAGGGGATTCTTGTGTGTCCGTCGTGCAGGGAGGGGCTGGGTGGGGAGGGAGGGGCTGGGTGGGGAGGGGAGGGTGGGGAGGGGCTGGGTGGAGAGGGTGGGGCTGGGTGGGGACGGTGGGGAGGATGGGGAGGGGCTGGGTGGGAAGGGTGGGGCTGGGTGGGGGTGGGGCTGGGTGGGGGTGGGAGGGGTGGGGCTGGGTGGGGATGGGCTGGTCACCCCGTGGTGCCCTTATAAAACTCAACGTTTAACCTACTCACGCCAGCTTGTGCCCGCCCTCACAGTCGGGCATATTTGCGGAATACACCACGCCGCCGTTGACCCTGGCCATTGACCGAGCAACCCAACGTTCCTACCAGCTCCCTCCGCAGGATTGTGTTCTTAAAAAATCACGACGCTTCGAGTGCAACACAAGCAATCGTCTTCAGGTGAAAAATTACAGCAGGCGAACTGCTGAGGCAGGAGAAATATAGCGAGGGAACTACTGCAGCAAGAGGTTATATAGGTTTGAGATTAAATGCATGACTACATTCAATTACGACGTGTTTTTTTTTTTATCAATGCGGTCATTCGTCACCAGGCTGAGACCATCAACTCACTAAAATTGACGACCTGGTTCCATCACAGATAGCTGCCTGGATTCAAACCCAGGCTTCTCAGCCGTGGCAGTGTAGCGTCTTCCCTTCTGAGACACCCAGCCACATACTTATCAGTGCAGGCCTACTGACTACGACACCGACCCTAATAAGACGAGGACAAAGGTCCCCCGTATAGACTTAACCGACTATTGGGGCAAGTGCTGTTAGCGAGCACCTATGAAGGCCGGTACAGCCCACGAACACACAGCCGCCTTTGTCTCCCTCGTGGCGATGTTTAACCCAACGCATCACGTACTCATTTGAGGCTGAGTCGACCTAGGGGAGGCCCACGACCAGTTCAGAAGATCGTCGCTGGCGTTGTTGACCGTGAGCGGGAACTCGTGTCGCCCGGGTTCGTAGTGCGGCGTTCTAATAGCCACTGCACTCCGATAATAAATGCAATCGTTCACACACACACACGTGTGACATCAACGTGCTTACTCAACCGGCCACTGCGTCTCACCTGTGCGTATAATTACAGGAGCAGCATGCACGGTCACGCCATCCCCCATTGGATTAATCGGGTCACGTAGCTTTCTTTGGGTCACTGTGCCCGAGCATTACGCTCTGTCATGCTGTACGGACGTACGGTACGTTGAACTTCTTTCTCACCGTACGTAGCCAGCCGTGCTAATCGGATGTGCTGGGGAATGACAAGAAAAGCAAGAGCAGCAATGGCAGCAGCAGCAGCTAAGTGTCGTGCAAAGGTCACGGTTCAAAATAAGCTAAGCGAGTTCGGAGAATTGTTTTTGAAAATCCAATGTTTTTTTAATAAAAAAAATGTTTCAACATTAAATGATTTACAATGGGAGAAACGTTGGCATTTTTTCGCAGGTTGGACTTATTCAGACTTTGAAAGTGTTTGAATGAACGTCGGTGTGTGTGGGGAGCTCGCTAACAGCATTTACTGAAGGCAATATGGAGAATCTTTGTCTTTGTGTGTGTGTGTGTTCAGGCCTCGATTGGTCACACCTGGGGCCCCCGCAAACTGATCATTGATCTTCCCACCTCTTCTTTTCTCTCGGGGGCAGGTGGCTACAGAAGACCTGGGTGTCTTTCTCGTTGTTGTATTCAGGATCTTTATACTGGTAGCAACCTCCTGGTTACACCAGCCCACAAGGGATTATTGTGTCCGTCGTGCAGGGAGGGGCTGGGTGGGGAGGGTGGGGAGGGGCTGGGTGGGGAGGGTGGGGCTGGGTGGGGAGGGTGGGGCTGGGTGGGGGGTGGGAGGGGTGGGGCTGGGTGGGGAGGGGCTGTTCACCCCGTGGTGCCCTTATAAAACTCAACGTTTAACCTACTCACGCCGGCTTGTGCCCGCCCTCACAGTCGGGCATATTTGCGGAATACACCACTCCGCCGTTGACCCTGGCCATTGACCAAGCAACCCAACGTTTCTACTTGCTCCCTCCGCAGGAACGTGCGGCGTTTTGCTTAAGAACGCGATGCTCATGCGTGTCCTCCGGGGGCCCGTTTGGGTTTGTTGTTGTTTTTATTGTTGACTATTTTCTTCCGATTGTGTCCCAAGTGCACTGTCATCATTGTTTCATGATACAACGCATCTGTTCAGGATCTCTCTCAGAGCACTGCATCCCTGGATAACACGGAGCTACCTATGTGACCCATTCAAGTGACCTCTGGTCACACAACAGTAAAAGGGCAATACTTTTTCACCCACTCTGAATATGAAAGCACAATGTCCACTGCATCTCAGTACAACCCGATTATTATAATTCTCATGGCGGGGGTTTAGGCGAAAATAACTCCAGGAAGAAATGTAATGTGATGGGTGATTTTATTGTGAGTTATTGATGCCTGGGCTGAGGCCATCAACTCACCATATGGGAGGATTTCAAGCCAGAATGTCAACGGCGCTCGCTCAGTGCTCTGAATTCTGATCCACCCAGACACCTGTGTACGATGTTTCTGATAACTTCCTCTCTCTCGCTCTGCTCTGTATTGGACCTATGCATAATGCACAATCTGTAGGGACACAGCGCATTTGAAATCTGTCGTATCTTCTATGACTCCGTGTAATCTCATCCCTATCACATATTCTGATCATATTATCTGTGTGCGGTTGTGTGACATGCTGCCATTGTGCTTAGCAGACACACCGCGGCTAAAATAACTAAAATAATGTTCGCTCTAAAATAGTGACTGAAATGTGTTCTACAACAGTTCAAATAGCAATTGAAATGTCATTTCAAAATGGTATTGCGGTGGTGGTCCTGGCGTAAATAATATGGCTTCTATAAGCAATTATTACAATGACAGAGGCGTAAATATCGAGGGTGATGGCGATTACAGAATTTTTTTTATAATTTACAAATATTTCCTTTGACATTGTCAATTAATGACTTGCTGACATAATGCCTTCTGACAGAATTTACAAAATTAAAGATTAGCTATTTAAATCTGATACAGATTTAGTCTCTGACACAATTTGCCATTTTAATCCATCGAGGAATGAATGAAATCACCCATGATAAGCAATACCTCCAGAAATAATCACACGTATCCCTGTACACCTACTTTCATTTACTGCATTTTAAATATGACACCATTGGCCGCATTCCGGCGTGAACCTGAGATTTAGGAGCTTAGGCTGGATTAGCACCGCTTCACATCCGCAGAGGTCAATGGCGTGTTGATAGCGACAGCCACAGCTTAATAAACTTTAATACATTTACGTGCGGCTCGCGGTGACCTTTGCGAAGATAACCACTTTATTCAGAACCTCGTTGCTAGAGCCTGCATATTCGCATGTGCTGGGCATGCCACTGGCGTGAGCTTGGTGTCAATATTCTCGCGGCAAATAAACAAAAGTGGCCGTCAACGAGAGGTCACTCTGGAAAGCTGTGAAGTTTTTGCGCGGTCACGGTACTCCGTGGAGTCGTTGACTGACAAAAGTGTTTTCAACAGGCAATTATAATTTAGTTAAATATTTTGTTTTTTATTGCACATGCATCGTACTTTGCTACATCCTGACGTTCTGGACGGCACTGCCAGGGGCATAGACGAAATCAGGCACACTGGACACATCAGAGCAGGCGGGCGGGGGGGGGGGGGGTTCTTCGGGGGAGGCAGGGGGTTGGCCAGGTCATTGCCGTTCTGGGCTCAGGTATTTAAGACCGTTCTAAGGTTTAGGAATGAACTCCATGCACACTCTGTATTCTTCTTCCTTGTCTCTTGAGCTCATAGATCCATCTGAGCATGTTCTCCCCCTGGTTGTATGGCTTTTTCTCTGGGTCCTCCGGTTTTTCCCTCCACGTTCAGAATCAACATGCATTTAAAGTATTTGGCTGCTATAAATGTCCATATCGTAAACCGCTTTGCTTCTAGAATAGAGCTACATAGCTCAGTGGGCCTTACCTGGTAAAATAAAAAAGTTTAGTTTTCGCTTAGCAATACCTACAAATCTTCTTGGTTCTTTCGGTAAAGTCACGTAGAAGGGAAGTAATAAAATAACAAAAATAAAACATAATAAAATAGTAATTATGTTTATTTTTATTATTTTATTACTTCCCTTCTACGTGACTTTACCGAAAGAACCAAGAAGATGAATCCCTGCAGTCACGAAAGCTTTAAATCGAAATACCTACAAACCCGTTGATACCCAGATTGGCGTTTAGTTCCCTCAACCATAGTAACCACGGGGTTTAGTTGTACGCGATCTTAAAATACCGCTTAACATACCCACAACGTCCAATGCTGAAAGATTGCACCTAAAGGTTTTGCCAGCCATCGAAACGCTGAAATTATATATATATATATATTTTAATGGTTCCAACGTCGACCTTCTTCTATTGGTGCCCGTCAAGATCGGGGTGAAAAATAATGACAATTGATTGAGGGCCGATCAAACACGTTTGACCTTATTGCTCAGTCGCGTACATTGCGCGTGCAAAGTTTGCTGGATATGCTGCACCATCAAAATAATAGCGATCTCAATGCTGTTGTTTCGTTTGGTGCCCTCGTTCATTTGGCTATTGTATGTGAAATCGCTTCAACTGAAGTGCCCTAAAGGGATGTGTCGCCAACAAAAATGCCTTGCCACTAAACTGCACAAGAGCGGGCCTTAGAATGTTTTCAGTAAGAAGTACGTACATTTATTTCCGTATAATAGTGGTGTTTTTTTTTTACAGAAGTCACATTTTCAGCCTGCGCATGCCGAATGGACATGACCTAAATAATTGATTATCCTCATCAGTGGATTGCTTGACAGTGACCTAACGAGGATATGATGATTTGAGGTGTTGATGGATAAGTGCTATTAATTGAGTTAATTGTCCAGGCGTACTGCCCCCCTTTTGCTCAATCCTGTGCAGACTTTCACGGGTCATCAGGCCTAATGTAGACGTTGGCCATTCATTATAAAGGGGTAGACGGCGACCATACATCCCTATGTGGAAGGCCCATAAGCCTGACGGACTAAAATACATATTTTTTTGTGGAAATAAAGCATGTCGGTTGATTTGTTTACATCTCACAATAACTGACAGCGTGAGTTTTATGCTTTTTTCGCATTTAACAGGGCCTCCATCGTGTAGTCCGAGTGCTCTTGCCAATAACATCTGACAAGCCAGAAATATTCGTTTAACATGCATGGGCCGCTGTTGAGACACAAAAGCTCAAAACCAGTCCGGAGTGTACTTATCTAAAAAAAAATACCGATGGGTAATACAAATATTGGTCTGAAGAAACAATGGGCTGATGAACTCGCAGCTGCGACATCACGTGGAGCCCTATGACGTCAAAGTTGCTCAGTGCACATCCACGCTACAAGGCATGGAGTCCCAAGTTCAAATCAAACCTTTTAATTTCATTTTTTTAATCTCATTTGAATAAAAGAAAACAAATTCAACTCCAACGATATTTTAAAAAAAGAAAAGTGTTTCAGAAGATCAATACGTAAAATACAATGTCATAAACGGCAATGACTTTATAACCAGAACATGTGTAGTTTGACACGTAGGCTTTCGTGACCAATAGTTACCCCACCAAGCCTATGTGATGTAGTGGATATCAGCGCAGCCTTTGAAGTTGTAGTTTTGGGATCGAATCCCAAACTGAAGGTTTTACGAATGTTTGTACATTACGCGCAAATACTATGACGCCTGACATATTTATCCACGTGTGCGAAGTGCAGTCACTACACCACGTGGGGCGCTGTGACGTCACAACTGCTCAGTGGTCGAGCGGGCGGAGTTACGGCACTCGAGGCTTCAAATCATGGAGTCTTAAGTTCAAAGCCGACACTTATATTTTTACGAATATAAATTAAACTAACGATACTTTCTTTGAAGAAGAAACATGCGTACACGTCTTCTTGGTTCTTTCGTACACGTGTTTGCAGTGAAGTCATTACACTACATAGAGCCCTATCATGTCACAACTGCTTCGTGGTTGAGTGGAAAGCACACTTACGCTATAAGTCACGGAGCCCCAAATTTAATTCCAACCTTTTATTCCATTATTTTTTTCCGCCATTTTCATCAAAGAATACACAGTCAACTCTCACATTATTTTTTATTTAATAAAAGCAATGCATTTAAAAGTACATGGTGAACAAACAACGACTTAATAACCAGTGGAGTCTAAGCCTCCATCAACCCCGCTTGGAATAGTGGATAGCGTTGACCGCCTTTTTAAGTTGGTGACTCGGGTTCAAATCTTGTACAAAAGAACGAGCAAATTTACCAAATACGTCATCACAATTGTATAAACAGCCAGGTTCACTTCACGATCTAGTTCTTACCGCGTCGAGCCTCGTGCCGCTGCGTGAGGACACGGTGTCTCAAAGCAATGAACGGCAGCCCTGGAAAACCGAAGGGTGAAACGGTTCGAATTCCGGTAGCAGGAGGGAAGAAACGGTGCACGTCTGTGCACAAATGGCTGGCGTGTGCAGGAAGAAGAGGACCCCAAAGTGGTGACCAGAAGGGGTGAAGCGGAACACGTGACTATGGATGCGGGAACCTGACAGAGGATGAAAAGGGAAAAGAAAATGTCTACATAGAAGCGTGTGGCCACTAGGGGGCGATTTTCACCACTCGGAAGCACTGTTGAATTGCTATGCCCATTGAAAGTGTAAATCTTCTTGCAAATAAACGCGTTTAAAATGGTTTTTCAACATTTAAGAAGGTCTTACCAACGGTTTCATACAAAACCATCGCGAAACCTGCGTCAAAAAATTGTAAATAAACCACCAGGGAATGCGTCGCTTCGCTGAAATTCGGTGTTAAACACCTGTTTTCATTCAATTTTTACAACAAAATAAGATGAAATACATGACTTGTCAAAAAAACCCAAATAAATTTTTCAAAACCAGCTAAATCTAGCCGTTTCATCTTTAAACCCCACAAAACAGTGTGCAGCGGTGAATTATAGTCTATATGTTCAGGCGCTAAATGCCAATGTCGAGATCTGCTTGCCCACGAGAGGACTTAAGGAGTTAAGGTTTCGTGTCGTTTTTTGCTGTTCCTCCTCCTCTGTTGAAGGCGCCCGAGGACTCCATAGCTTGGCTTGCACGTGGCCACAATCGCACGACCCTGTGACCTTGCCTCTAAATTTCCATTGATGAAAAACGTCCGCCAATTGCTCCACTCTGTTTTGCCCGTTCGTTCTTCCAGATCTTCTAGGATTGGTGGACAGCAGTGCGATCCCAGAAGGGAGGAGTGAAACTTGAAAGGAGGCAGCGGTGAGGTACATTGTCGAGAGGTCTTGGTTGATGGGTGTAGGTGGTTGTCGTAGTTTGCATGTCTCCGCGGATATCTGTTGGTAAAAAAATTTCGTTTTGCCAGAACCGAGAGCCCAAGGGGACTGGTGTTAGATTCGGCGTTCCCATTAAAATGCGCATTGAGTGATATAATCACGCACTGATGATCTGCGAATCAAAATTTTATAATATTTTTATAATAACTGAATGCATCAAATCCCATCAGATCTTGGAAGCTAGAGCAGGCTGGATCCTGGTTAGTTTGGATGGTTGGATATGTACGGTGCGAAATAAGTTCAACATACATACATACGGGAGACTGCCTTAAAACACTGGGTGTTGTAGGCTTGGGTTGTGATGTGGCAGTACAACATTGGATCTGTGTGAATCAATCTTCGAGGGTAGTTTGGAGATTTGTTATTTTAACCTCTCATATGCGTTGGTTTCCTCCAGGTTGCCCGGTTTACTCCAACGCTCCAAACACACACACACTGAACAGAGTTGACAGCGTTTTAACAACGCACATTTCTCCTGAAAAGGAACCTTGAGACGTCCAGTTTGTGGAGGCTTCTCTGAGGAATACGATGCAGCGGCATTGTTTTCGTAGCGTGTGAGCTCTGTGCTCTAACCACTGCGTCTGGATCGCTGGATATCTACAAGGTGGTCCAGACATCTTGTGAACCCCCCTCCCCCCCACCACCCTTTGCATATTAATTTATGTTTAAAAAAAACCTTACTTACAAAAATATAGACAAATATTACGTTTTAGAGAAGTTCAACATACATCTCCAGATATCTGGACCAGCCTGTGCACCTGTAATTGTATAATTAAAAACTGCACACGAATCCAAAAGTTTTCAGCAAACACTCACCATGGGGCATCCGGGTACTCTTGCTTGGAGCGAAGTCGACTACTACTTAACAATTATTTTTATTAATAAATATTTACACCGTTAAACTATTCTGGACAACTGTAACAATCAGAGACAATTGAAGCATCGCTCGCAATATCGAGCAGGGGGGGGGGCGGAAGGGAACAAAATTACACTAAACAAATAAATAAACAATTCCAAGGAATTACCCAAATTGCTGCTAGCCAAGAGATTATTAATTACACAGCCAAGGTTGTCCAGGATAATGTTGCCGTTCGATAATTCCGCCACGGGGAGATGCTTGCTGCTGCGATGGTGATGCACCAGTAGTCACGAATTCAGAAGCGCGGTTGCAAATCGCGCACGCTTTTTTGGTAATTGACCTCTCTCACCGGGGACAATGTTTATTTTTACTTGTTTATTTTCTCATTGCCACCTTAAATATAATAGGCGAGCCGCCTCTATCCGTGGCATGCAAATGAGCCAGAAATAGAATTGTAATCGTCCTGTATGCATGCGGACATTCTTAGCCATTCGTTGTTCTACAACGTGGCTGTCTTTGTGGTGCGATACGTAACAGACAAACACCATACTCTTAGGTTTTTTCGGTAAAGTCACGTAGGTAAAAATAAAAATAAATAATAAAAATAATGGAAGTAAAATAATAAATCATTATTTCGGTTATTTTTATTATTATTTTTTTACCTACGTGAATTTACCGAAACAACCTAAGAGTATGAATCCTTGCAGCCACGAAAGCTTAAAATTTAGACAAACACCAATCGTCGCGGGGGTGTTTTCGGCTTGCACCACGTGTTTGTTCGCCATGATGCCCGACGTTTCGCTTCATGGCGCTGCGAGTTTGGTGGCACTTTATATCTGCGAGCTTGCTCAGCTTTCTGAAAAAAGCTCCCAGCGACGTGTAGCAAAACGTCGGGCATCACCGCGTCGCCGGTGTGAGCTCACCTGTTATGAATCACAAGCATAATTGTGCATTATGTAGCACATGGGAACGTAGAAACACTTTTTGTACAGCTACGGGTAGCCAGGTGCCTATTATTATTTAAGATCAGGCAAATGGAGATCAGAGATTGGACCCTGAGCGCCCCACGTGCACAGTGGAGGGCACGTCCGAAATTGAGATTTGGGACTTAAGTTCTGGAACGAGGAATTCAGCTGCGGTGTTGTGACGTGGAGGGTGCGTCACTGATGGCCATTGTGACGTAGAGGGTGAGTCTCTGATGGCTATTGTGACGTAGAGGGTGAGTCTCTGATGGCTATTGCAGATACAGAAAATTTTCCCCTCCACCCCTCCCCCCACTGGTGTTCAGCCGTTGTCGAGTCGCCCCCCCCCCCCCACTTCTCGGGAGGACAGAACACAATGCAGAGTCTACTCAGCGTCTCTGAACTTTATTTTTATCAATCGATCAAATATCGGCCCGCTTTTCTGAACTGAATCAGGTCGCATGCTCAAGACGCTAGCGCCGCTCCTTGAGCGAGACCTCATTGTGTTTTGTTGTTGTTGTCTATTTAGCTGACCTGTCTCCCCCTCCCTAAAGCAGCGGCCCTCAACCATTTTGGCACCAGGGACCCGTTTCGTGGAAGACAATTTTGTTCACGGACCGGGGGAGAGGGGGGTGTTCATCATTGGGTCTTTCCCCCTTTTCATAGAAGCTCTCCAGCGACGTTTGTGTTTGACTCATTGTGGCTACTAGGGTTAGAGCTCGTGGGCTCACCAACACCGTGACTGAGACGAGTGCGCAGTGCGGGAGAGAGGCGCGGACGGAAGTGGTGAATAATACAACAATGGGGGCGGGTTCCACGCGCGGACTCACCGCTCTCACCTCCTGCTGCTGTGCGGCCCGGTTCCTAACAGGCCACGTGCCGGTACCGGTCCGCGGCCCGGGGATTGGGGACCCCTGCTCAAGAGGATTCACGACGGGAGGAGAGCGGACACGGCGTACTGGCTACAACTGCAAAGCCATAGCACTTCTCTCCGCTTCTTCTCTGGCTATGCTCGACTTTGTAAATTCCCACCCATCGTCTCTTTCTCATAATAATAATTTGAAACTTGTCTCAATTCAGGAAGACCTGCCACTAAGCTCTTCCATTGGCGAAACTTTGAAATTGCTGATTGTTGCTGACCCAATTGGGCCCGTTTGGCTCCTGTGCTCAACAACCGTGTTACAAAACAAAAAACCACGTCGCGACATGCAGAGTCCGTCGACAACATACGGCGATAGCTGTACAACAAAGAAACCCCCCCACTTGTATCGCCTCCACAGGCTGTTGGGGCCAGTGCTGTTAGCGAGTAGCAGCGCCTATGAAGGTCGCCACGGCGGCACACGAGGGGGGGGGGGTGGGGTGGTCAACGCCACGCCGGGCCGCCTTTGTCTCCCCAGTGGCGGTGTTTACACACCACACCAGGTACACATTTGAGGCTGAGTCGACCTAGGGGAGGGCTCAGGACCAGTTTGAGACAATCGTCACTGGGTGTTGATGGCCGTGAGCGGGAATGGAACTCAGGTGACGGGGTTCATAGCGCAGCGCGCTAACCGCTGTCACGCTACCGCTGTACACGGCACAGCAGAGCAAGTGGTTCTCAAACAATTTATTTGGCTACCTTTGTCACTTAACCCCTCGTTGCATTTTTTTTCAACCGAGTTTACCCCCCTTAGCCTGACCCAACATGGTTCTGAGAAATAAAAGTGTCAATTAATTAACGTCAATATTTCAACCGGTTATCCATTTAACTAGCCCGTAACCGCGAATACAAAAAAAATCCCACGGACATTCGTCTTGCATGACGCAATTTGTTTATTATTCGCTGGTTACTCTTGGAAACCACATTGTTTACGATCGATGAGCAGCTCCACTGCTGGATAATTTTTTTCCGACCGAGGACGACCGCTTGTGTTGCGATCGAAACGTCGTGATATATTATTTATATTTTGTTACATTTTTCTACCCACGTGATTTTACTGAAAGAACCAAAGAGTTTGGATTCCTGCAGTCACGAAAGCTTCAAATCAAGATTGTCTTTTATACCGATCTAGGTTACCACGTGGATTCAAACGTTACCGTAGTTATAGATTTGAAGCTTTCGTGACTGCAAGGATTCATACTCTTAGGTCTTTTCGGTAAAGTCACGTAGGTCAAAAATAAGTAATAAAAACAAATAATAATAATAAAATAATACATAATTGAAATAAAATACTACTAATAAAATAATGATTTATTTCTATCATTTCTTATATTATTTGTATTATTTATTTTTTACCTACGTGACTTTACCGAAAAGGCCTACGAGTATATTACCGCAGTTATTGTATACTGGCAGGTGCATGCATGAGAATGCACCAATGACTCTGGTGTTTGAAACCATTCCGCACGTTGAGAAGTCATCTCACGCTACCCCCCTTGGACACTGCCACCGTGTCCCCAGGTGTCCGCGTACGTCCGGTTGAGAATCACTGCAGTGATTCACCAATCCCATGCGGCCATGAGCCGTGATGCCTTTTGCTTGAGTACCGACTCCAGCGAAGGAAGAAAGGGGAGAAAAAATATGGAAGAGAACTGTCCGCTCTGTGCCGCCTCCAGGGAGGACCGGTCTAGCAACAGCAGCTCCACAACATCAGCAGCAGCAGTAACAGCAGCAGCATCAGCAGCAACATCAGCAGAAACATCAGCAGCAACATTAGCAGCAGCAGCAGTAACAGCAGCAGTAACATCAGCAGCAGCATCAGCAGCAGCATCAGCAGCAGCATCAGCAGCAGCAGCAGCAGTAACATCAGCAGCAGCATCAGCAGCAGCATCAGCAGCAGCATCAGCAGCAACATCAGCAGCAGCATCAGCAGCAGCATCAGCAGCAGCAGCAGCAGTAACATCAGCAGCAACATCAGCAGCAACATCAGCAGCAACATCAGCAGCAGCATCAGCAGCAGCATCAGCAGCAACATCAGCAGCAGCAGCAGTAGTAACATCAGCAGCAACATCAGCAGCAGCATCAGCAGCAGCATCAGCAGCAGCAACATCAGCAGCAGCATCAGCAGCAGCATCAGCAGCAGCAACATCAGCAGCAACATCAGCAGCAACATCAGCAGCAGCATCAGCAGCAGCATCAGCAGCAGCAACATCAGCAGCAACATCAGCAGCAACATCAGCAGCAACATCAGCAGCACCACCCACCCAGCCGCTCGTGCATTAACCATCGACTCCGCTTTTCTACTCTTCTCAAAAGGAATGCATCAACCTTCACGCGTCACCTGCAGTTGCACGACACGGGGCCGCAGCTCGTGGCTTCTGTCACGCCACTGTGGTTACGTCGCATTTCAGGCAGAGGAGTGCCGACGTTGATGGGATTTCCGAAGTACAGCTGGAAACGTTGGGGGTGGTAGCACGAGCCGAGAACAAACCGAGGATGTCCGCGAGGGTATGAAGCTAATTACCAAATAATTATAATTCGACGCTGGA
This sequence comes from Lampetra planeri, assembly GCF_965212315.1. Lineage (NCBI taxonomy): Eukaryota > Metazoa > Chordata > Hyperoartia > Petromyzontiformes > Petromyzontidae > Lampetra > Lampetra planeri. Next base: position 7,290,757 of record NC_136150.1, read on the forward strand.
TGAAAGCTTGTCGATATTCAGGTGCTCGCTCACAGCACTTGCCCCAACAGTTTGTTAAGGCTATACACGGGATGTTAGCAGTTTTAATGGGGAGCGGTAGTGCATTGGTTAGCGCACTGCTCCATAAACCCAGCGACCGGAGTTCGAGGAATACCTGATGCGGTCCTCTCATAGGTCGACTCCGCCTTAACCCGAACCCTGGGGCTATGTGTAAACGTAAGCGCTGGGGAGACAAGGGCAGCCGGGCGTGGTGCTGGTCACCCACCGCTTCGTGTGATTGCCGTTAACAAGATTGGGTTTAACAAACCGTTCATTTGTCTAATGACACTTTAGCCCGGGAGACGTGAGCGTGCAGCGCCATCGGTCATCTCGGTGAGAGCATTACGGTGAACATCCACCCATCCTCCATTTATTTATGGGGTTAATTTGGCCACGCCACCAGAAATAATTGGTATTTTCTTTTTTCTCTCTTTCACAATGACCTTTAGTTCCTATTATTAATTTGCAGAGGTTAGAGGGAGCGTTTGACGTGCGACTATTTCATCCGTGGGAGATGCTTCGAGCGCGCACGCTGCTGGGTAACATTTGGGACGCGCAAAGCAGAGAATTCTTCTTCACATTTGGCCGTGACACGGCCACCAAGTGGGGCATTCGCTTGTGACTCACGCACCACGTGCCGTTCTAATGTCACGTGAGCGGGGCCGAGCCTGGCTGGTGCTTGAACGCGTTGACCGATCGACGCTTGCCAGGTGTTGAAGGCGCGGTTACTGGGCTAGGAGGTGTGGCCGTAAGATGGCAGCGTGGAGCGTCGTGCCCTCGCCAAGTCTTGGGGATTTCCTCCCACGTGAACACAAATACCGATTGATGGTACGATCACGACAACAGTTTTTTTTTTACCACCATTGTATAATTTTACCCAGTGCCGGATTAAGCTAGTACGGGGCCTGTAGCAAATGTTATAAAGGGGCCCTAGATAAATAAAAAACGTAAATATTTAAAGACACATTTTTGACTTGCACAGTAAAGTATTTTTTTTTCATTTGCTATACAGCCAGATAATACGACAATCGCTAACCTTAAACACCCAGTCGTTCATAAAAGTTGAAGGCAGTATAGTACTATAGTAATAGAGCAAGTGCAGATTTACTGAACCGGAATTGATAGCTTAAAATCATTTATCGCGGGGCCCTTGAAAGTGCGGGGCCCGTAGCATATGTAGCTACTTTTGCTACTAGGATAATCCGGCACTTATTTTACCAGGAAAAGCCGCACTGGGCTGTGAGCTCTTTCTTTAGAGGCGACCTGGCCACATGTGACGATAGCTCACCACAGTGGCTGATATCATCATCATCGTCATCATCATCATCACATGAGAATTTATAGTATCAGCCAAGCAATCTAAACGCGTGTTTCTAAAAGTAGAGGGAAAAACTGGAGGAACTTCAGAAAAAAATCCCCATGACCACCAGAGAGAGAGAGAACGCGGACTCCAAATATGCAACGCGGATCGTCACAGGGTCCGAGATCGAAGCCTCAAACTCCTGCGGACCAGGGGAGGAAGATCACATCTGAGCACCGCAGGCACCCGGGTGAAATATCCAGATGGCAGATCCCCCTGGAAAAGAGTCTTGAGACGCGGTGAGGCTCCCCGGAATATAAAAATCCTGACAATATTTTTGTCATCATTCTTTGCCAGTACCAAAATATTGATAAAAGGTTTTCCCCTTTTTTATTGCAACAAACAACTGTTAAGATGTTAAAACACCAAACTGAAACCTTTAACAAGGAATCATGTCTGTATTAACCACAATACTTGTGGTCAGAATGCAACAAAAAACATACTCTGATAATATATGCATTGTCCTTGAAACTGAATGGTCCACACCAGAGACAGCTTTCTTTTGAGCCTCGTCTCAACCGGTGCTAGACCAGAGGACGCCAAAAGGCGTACAGCCCAAAGACAATGCACTATCAGAGTAATGAAAGCTCGGGGTGAGCAGCTACATCATGGGACCTCCTTTGCCAGTAACAAAATATGAGAAGAGGTTTTCCCATTTTTTCTGGCAACATATATGATCAGAGTGTTTTTTGTTTGCATTATGACCACAAGTATTGTGGTTAATGTAGACCTGATTCCTTGTTAAAGGTTTCAGTTTGGTGTTTTAACATCTTAACACCTGATTTGTTGCCGGAAAAAAGGGGAAAACCTCTTCTCAATATTTTTGTCAGCATTTCGCCAATCCACCGCTGGATGAAAGCCTCCTCACGTTGTCAATCGTAGTGGGTTCATTTGCACCACACTTCAACCACTCTTGTCTGTGTGGACTGGTGAAAGGGGGTATCCAGGATGGGTTCTGACATCACTGACCAATGGTATTAGCCACGACTGAACATTAAACTCAGATTCGTGGGGTTCAGGGTGCAGGGTGCTAACCAGTCACGTAGTTCTACCCCATTCATTGATATTAAAAAACAACCGTACGTTTTGTTTTTACTATTAAGCCGGCACTTGAAATATTCCAATGAAAATGACTCACTACTTTGATCATACAATGAATAACGTTCTCACAATACCACATGTTTGTTGTCCTAACTATACAAAAGAGAGTTGTTCATTATTGTGATTCTAACTGCTCACTGTAATTTTTATCATAAATAAATGTTTTTATCTGAAATTCATTCTGCATCTCCAGAAGCTCTGGACTTGATATCAAGACTTCTCTTCACGCATCATCATGATCACAATTGGTATCTGTGTCCAGACAACTCCCGTATCGACTGTTAGACAACATCTCTCAATCCCTCGCTGTCTCCTGTCTCCATCTTTTGGCTAACCATCGAACAAAGACGGTCACCACATCGCACCCTTTCAGATGCACTTTTGCGGCCGTCTGGAACGCTTTTCCTTCCCATATTTGGAAGCCACTGGAGCTATACACTTGTAGTGTCAGTGAGTTCGGAGACGAGATTTGTAGAGGCACCTTCTTTATTGAGCACACACCATCTCGCCTGCACTCACTCTACAGTCACTAACCTGTACACAACACTAGCCGTCTAGCAGCGCAATATCAAGCGAAGACGACAGCGACGATGGCGATGAGACGACAACAATGACGAGACGATACAATTCCAAAACCGGCAGCCTCGAGCTTCCGCTCTCGGCCCCCTTTTATGCTCCCAGCGCGGCCTGGCTCCGCCCTGACCACGCCTCCCTTCTCGAACCCACTAGCAGGTTCCAGGGACTTCCAGATGGGGCCCTCCATGACCCTTGCCTCAGTTCCTTCGCCCTGCCAACACACACACCGTGTATATGCTCACTGGCGCGTGTACTGTTTGTCCACCGCAGTTGCCGCTGCTGGTCACCAGCCGGCGCTATAACACTACACACACTTTTAAATCATCTAGATTGAAAGTGTATTTCTTTATAACTGTTTTTTTTTGTTTGTTGTCCTTCCCCCACACCTCCGTTTAGCAAGGCTGGCTATGTACGGTGCAAAATAAGTTAAACATACATACATACATACACTCTCGCCTAGGCCTTGACTGTAGTAGGCATTATCTGTGGTTTCTCTTCTACATACATGTCTAACATAGAACTATTCCACCCTTGTCTCAAAATTTGGCCTATCCGAAGCTATTTTGCATTGCCACTCTGCAATAGAACTTCGCCCAGCACGTGATGGAATTTTAAAAGCACACTTGCAGGCAGACCAGACGGCCAGTTCCACGTCCTTAAGGTGCCTTTCAAAAGCTTTTTGAGTCCTTAGCACGCCTCATTAACACTGCTGTGGTTTATAATTTGTGAATGAGGCACTTGCCTTCACAGTTGAGTGGTGTGCCTTTAATGGGGATTGCCACCTGTCCTGGGGAGGGGGGGAGGGGGGGGCGGTTCCAGGAGAGTCGTCTTCGTCTTGTAGTTAGCTGTCCAAGGAAATCTGGACGCCTTCTCGGGGCGTCAACAGTCCCGCATTGTGTCAGCTGACTAGTAATACCCACAATGCATCACACTTACGAGCAGGTTTTTTTCTTCTTTTCTCACCAACAAACCTGCCGATACCTCTCGGAATAGAACAATCAAACCACACGGGACAACGCCACGTCCCCGTTCTACCTTTTTGTCGCACCTCATGGGGTGGCAAGCAACCCAAGCCTTTGAAGTCGCTCGCACCCCACCCCTACCCACCCCCTCCCTGTTTATTTGAACGCTCCCGTCGTAACGGGGCGCGCGCACCAAGGGGAAGCAAATGCTGAGCGCGCACACTGCGACATCAAAGTTCAAAAGTTCAAAGTTAATTTATTAGGTATAGCCCTGTGAGCCATTCGGCTCTTGAATCGGGTGCAACCGCAACAAACAAAAACATGAACAAGAAAACATCTTAAAGTGACTATGTGCAAACAGAAAATCCAAGAAAAGACAGCAAAATATTGCAGAAAAAAATCACCGTACACCAACCCTGTGCAAATATCCCAGTGGGATGCAAGTCAAACAACAACAACAACCACAAGACAACTTCGACGTGAAGCCCCTGGGCCTCGCTGGGGGCTCCGGCCGAAGTGATGGCTGTCAAGTCACGGGAGCTGTCACGGAGATGCACACGCGAGCGAGCGAGCGGGCGGGCGGGCGGGCGAGCGGGCGAGCGGGCGGGCGGGCGGGCGAGCGGGCGGGCGGGCGAGCGGGCGGGCGGGCGAGCGGGCGGGCGGGCGAGCGGGCGGGCGGGCGAGCGGGCGGGCGGGCGAGCGGGCGGGCGAGCGGGCGGGCGGGCGAGCGGGCGGGCGGGCGAGCGGGCGGGCGGGCGGGCGGGCGGGCGGGCGAGCGGGCGGGCGGGCGAGCGGGCGGGCGGGCGAGCGGGCGGGCGAGCGGGCGGGCGGGCGAGCGGGCGGGCGGGCGGGCGGGCGGGCGGGCGAGCGGGCGGGCGGGCGAGCGGGCGGGCGGGCGAGCGGGCGGGCGGGCGAGCGGGCGGGCGGGCGAGCGGGCGGGCGGGCGAGCGGGCGGGCGGGCGAGCGGGCGGGCGGGCGAGCGGGCGGGCGGGCGAGCGGGCGGGCGAGCGGGCGGGCGGGCGGGCGGGCGGGCGGGCGGGCGAGCGGGCGGGCGGGCGAGCGGGCGGGCGGGCGAGCGGGCGGGCGGGCGAGCGGGCGGGCGGGCGAGCGGGCGGGCGGGCGAGCGGGCGGGCGGGCGAGCGGGCGGGCGGGCGAGCGGGCGGGCGGGCGAGCGGGCGGGCGGGCGAGCGGGCGGGCGGGCGAGCGGGCGGGCGGGCGAGCGGGCGGGCGGGCGAGCGGGCGGGCGGGCGAGCGGGCGGGCGGGCGAGCGGGCGGGCGGGCGAGCGGGCGGGCGAGCGGGCGGGCGGGCGAGCGGGCGGGCGGGCGAGCGGGCGGGCGGGCGAGCGGGCGGGCGGGCGAGCGGGCGGGCGAGCGGGCGGGCGGGCGGGCGGGCGAGCGGGCGAGCGAGCGCTCCTCGGTGAAGAAGAGTAAGACCTGATTGCAATGCAGGCTGCGATGAGACGGAAACTGGCACTGGTTTGACACACATGTGGGATGAACAACAACAAGACAATATAAAGTGTGTTGTTCGGGACAAATGGAAGAACCCGGAACGAGAGGAAGACCTAACAAATGCATGGCTTGACGACGACATGAGAGATTGGTGCCAGGAAGAATGTGGCCGCTACCTGAGCATATTGGCACAAGGCAGACGAAAGTGGAAACAAATCACTGCCCCACGGACCGTGATGGTGGTGATGATGATGACACGCGCGCCGCAGAGAAGCGGACAGCAGATCCGTCCGCGCGTTCGTTTGATCGAACCATTCGAAGCGGCTTCGCGTCGTACGCCGTCGTTATGCAGTGGAGCTTCATCAAGTTGCCTCGGCTCTCCCCGAGAGGGATGTCTCTTGTTTGCGTTGTTTGAGAACAAACAAGAAAAAATCTTTAATGGAGGGCAGGTTTGTTCAAACTCGGACAGCTTTTGTTGACAAGGAAAGCTGCGTCTGTTTGAAAGTGTTCTTGTTGCAATTGCTTTACGGGAAGAACGTCGCTTGTGTGTTGTGGGGTTTTTTGTTGTTGTCGTTGTTGTTGTTGTTGTTTCTGGTGTGTGCGGTGAAAACATTCAAGCACACGACAGTTTGATAATTCCCGTGGTCTTCTTGAGAAGTTTATCCAAAATGATAAATGCGCTGCAGTTTTGCCTACGTGCGATCATAATAAATGGGCAAAATGTGAACACGTTTCAGCGGATGCTCGTGGCAGCATTCCTCATGCTTGTCAAGAAGCATAAACCATCACCACGCAAACCCTGGTCTTCCTCGCAGCAGCAGTGGATTTTGGCTCATCATCGAACAAAGACAATCACCGCATCGCGCACTTTCAGGTGCGCTTCTGCGGCCGTCTGGAACGCTCCTCCTCCTCCTGAAATTAGGAAGCCACTGGAGCTATGCACATTTAAATCATCATCTAGATTGACAAATTAAGTTCTTTAGAACTGCCTTCTGTGTTTAGTTTGTTGTGTTTTTCCCCGTACCTCGAATTAGCACGGTTGGCTACGTACAATGTGAAAAACGTTCAACATACATACACATACGTACACGACATACATACGTACTTGACATACACACATACGTGCGTAACCAACCCGCGGCCACGAGCATTGTCTCCGATTCTCGTGTTCCCACGTAAACTCGAAACGGCAGCAGAGAAGGCAACATTTTGACGGCAATAAAAAAAATAGTACATTTCGTTTACAAGCGGTAGTCTCAGTAGTCGTCGTGAAGTAAAATTAACTCTACCGGCAAATTAAAACAAACGGTGAAGTGGGCTGCAACATCCAATTACGATGCATTTTCTCAGCTAAATTATTTTATAATTGTGTAATAAGACTGAAATGATTACACGTTAGAAATTCACGTAGAGTTGCAAAGGCATGGATTTAACTTTGGAAATTGTGTGGAGGTTTTTATATCTTATATATAAAAGTCTCCGTGCGCTCGCGCTTGCGGGGAATTTGGCTCTCGGACGGTGGTGTTTAACACTGAAATAATTTGCCAGGCGGCACGCCCTAAGCCCCGTGGTGGGTATAGGCTATTCCGTTTTCCCGTCCATAAACTTTAAAGTAGTTTAATTAACACATTTGTGCGTTTCTATTATTCATTATTTACTTATTGCACGACATCGACTGTACCAAGTGACGCCAATTGCGTGGGGGGGCGGACCCTGCCAAGTCATGCGCGTTCGCTCCAGCTCACGGGAGACATTTTCTTTTACGCGTTTTACAGTCAACACGTACACACATGACGCTGTGGATATTTCTTCACAGTGTCATGCCCTCTTCGCCCCCCCCCAACACGATGCGTACAGACTCCGTACATAATAATATTTTACTGCTTACATTGCATTATTATTGCACGGGCGGCGGATGTTGGAGAGGAGGTAGCGGCCCAGCCCCTAGCCTGGCAACGTGCCAACTCCGCGCCTCGCCAATGTAGGCCAGGACGGGGGCTACTCATCGCACAAGGCCTCAACACGCCTATGCTAAGTACAAATTTCCTTGCTTCTTACGCTAACAACTCAAGTCCATTGTTTATTATTGTTAAACACATTAGTTGACAAACATTACAATAATAATGTTTGTGTGCAGATAAAAACTCAGCTTCATTGTTTACCATTATGAAACAAGTTCACAGATGTTACAATAATTCTGTTTTTTGTGAAGATAACTACTCAGGTTCATTGTTTACCATTATGAAACGAGTTGACATGTTACAATAATTATGTTTGTGTACACAAAACTCTTTTTGGATTTTTGGGTTGCTCAATTTCCCCTTTTTTTGATGCGCTTTTATAACGCTGCCACGGTCTACTGCCAGTCTGTGATTTCTGCTTATTTCTTCAATGCATTTCTATTGTTTTCATTGCTCACGTCACGCTATTTACTCATACGTAGTACTGCGATACTGATAGCTGTGCCATCATCGGGGATTGCTGTGCCCGTTGATGTGTGTGTGAGTCCATGTGTGTGTCTTTGAGTCCATATGTGTGTGCGTGTAGAGCCATGCGTGTCTTTCACTCCATGTGGGTGTCTTTTTCGAACGGACAACGTCAAAAGTGTTTATGTGTGTGTGTTAGTCCATGTGTGTGTGTCAGTCGATCTGTGTGCGTGTACGTCGATGTGTATGTCAGTCCATATGTGTGTGTTAGTCCACATGTGTGTGTAAGTCTATACATGTGTGTGTCACTCGATGTGTGTGTGTAAGTCAATGCGTCTGTGTGTCACAGTCCGTATGTGTGTGTAGGGCTATGTGTGTGTCAGTCTATGTATGTGTAAATTCATGTGTGTGTGTCTTAGTCCATATGTGTGTGTGTGAGTACATATGTGTGTTTACGTCAATGTGTATTTTAGTCCACGTATTGCTGTGTGCGAGTCGGTGTGTGTGTGTGAGTCGCTGTATGTGTGTACGTCCATATATGTGAGTGCAACTTCATGTGTCTATATCTCAAGTGGATGTCTGTGTGACAGTCGACGTGTATGTGTGTGTACGGCAATGTGTGTGTCACTCTATGTATGTGTGTGTGTCGCTGTATGTGTGTACGTCGATATGTGTGTGTAACTCCATGTGTGCGTATCTCAAGTACATGTCTATGTATGTGTGAGTCCATATGTGTGTGTGTCTGTAAGTCGATGTGTTTGTGTGTCTCAGTCCATGTGCGTGTGTGTTAGTCGCTGTGTGTGCATGCCTCCATGTTAGTCAGTGTAACTTCATTTATTTGCGTGTCTGTAGGTCCATGTGTGCATCTTAGTCCATGCGTGTGCTTTATTGACCTGCTCAAGGCCTATGATACCATCAGTAGGCCTGGCCTCTGGGTTGCTCTTCGTGCTTTCCGAGTCCCGAACCCACTCATCACCATCCTTAAGGACCTTCATGATGGTGAGCGGCCCCGCGTCTTAACTACGTGGCCGTGAGTCAGAGCAATTCCCTTTACACCTTGGGGTGCAACAGGAATGTCCTCTGGCTCCCACATTGGACCACGTAGTTCATCGAGCCTTCAATGACTGTACCGGAAGAATTCCCATCTGCTACAGATACAATGGGAGGCTGATCGATGCCCGGGTGCGGTCAAGGGATGGCTCCCTATTGCTCAACCACGTTATGTATGCCGATGATCTGCTAATGGCTGCTCACTCGGAGGAGGAGTTCCAGGTGCTGCTGCTGAACCTGGAGCTTGCCACCAACAGGTGGGGCCTTACAATCAGCCCAACCAAAGCTAAGCACCTGCCTGGCTATTTTGTACCATCGGACACTCCACCCCCACAACTCCCAATTGGTGATGGGCCAGTTGTGGAGACAGTGGAGAGTTTCCCTGGGCAGTGTGCTAATGACCGGCTCCGGTTTAATAGCAGAGGTCTCACTCCGAATCAATCGAGCTGCAGTATCTTTTCATTGGCTGCGTAACGCTGTGTGGAAGTTACCTGGTCTATCACTCCGTACGAAGCTTCAGGTGTTCTCGGCCACGGTCATTCCCTCCCTTCTCTACGCTTGCAAAACTTGGACCCCCCTAATAGAACATCTTCGCCAGTTAGATACATTTAGGCTGGCCTGCCTACGATCCATCCTGGCTTTAACCAGGCTGCATTGTGTGAGGAGCTCACAAATCCTTGAAAGATGTGGACAAAGTCCCATCGGTGACCTCCGGCAGGCAAGGCTGCATTGCCTGAGTCATGTAGCCCGCATGGCCAGCCACCACATGCCTAAACAGCTTTTGTTCCGCCGGATCGAGGGGGCTAAACAGGTGCGGCACGGGCTGGAGAAGACATGGGAGTTATGTGCTACAGGAAGACTTGCGGATGACTGGTACCAGCCGTGTCAAGATCGGCCACTGTGGAGGAGGCTCCTGAAAGACGCTACTGGCCAGTTGGAGGCAGTCACACTCCAACAACAACGGAGGGCGGAGGAGCGACGCTCACAACAACGAGCGGAGCGCCGGTTGGCTAAAGCACAGAAAGTTGCCACAGTAGGGGCCACAGGTGCTGCATCAGCCAGTCGTCTCAGTCAGTCGACCTGTGCCATCTGGGTTTGCCCCGTGACCTCTTGCCAGCGGGCGTTCGACACTTCACATGGCCTCAAGGTGCACATAGCCTGGCACAAGCGTTGTTGTGACGTCACCGCCACTTAATGGCGAATGGCGGTTGTTGTTCAGTCTATGTATGTATGTGAGAGTCCATTTGTGCGTGTAACTCTATTTTTGTGTATCAATGGATTTGCGTGTGTAACTACATGTGTCTGCCTTTTTCGCCCGGGCAACGCCGGGTATTCACCGCTAGTCTATTATAAAAGCATTTCAACAGAGAATAATCTGTATAATTTTGCTCTTTCCTAAAATATTCACGAAAAACAAGAGGCATGAGCATTTATGTGCTTCATAAAAGTGTCCCACGTTAAGTCACACAAGCATTGCAATCTATGCGAACATTAACATCATCGTAATATTTACGAGTATATTACTAAAAGATAATTTTTAAACATTAAATTGGAGTTAACAATAATGTAGTACATTAATTGAGCATAGACTCGTACAAGAAGTCGTTTGAACTACGCACGGGGGAGTGGGGGTTATTTTTTCCATTTTCCAAATATCAGCATCACGTCAATGCTTTTGAATCAACGACAGGGGTCACGGTGGCTTGGTGTTTCAGGGCCAGAGCACTGTTGTGGGCCCCGCTGACTTCACAGGTTCGCGGCTTAACTGGTTCGTGGGTTCAAAGCTAGGCAGCCACCTGTGAGGCTCAGTGATGGGTCTCAATCCTGGTTACAGATGACTGCACACAACGTCCACCGCTCGATCTCAATCAGCTCAAGCCGAACGTCAATCACGTGACTTTTGCGTGGTCACCACCCCCACTTTGAATATCTCCCATCTGCCCCGCCCCCTTTGAAAACAGACGTTGCTACGTGCAGCTCACTGCTGCTTCCTCCTGCCTACTCTCCTCCCTCATCACCCTCTCATCACACTCTCAAACCCGACATCTTGACCCCGGTAATTCCATCACCCCTCCTTCTCTCTCTCCCAGGCGCTCATTCTCTGTTCCTGCTGCTCATCTTGAGCCGTGCCCAAGCTCTGTTCTCCTCTATCTGTTGCGGTGTTTTCGGACAATTAATGAGCGTTTAAATTTCGATTTAAAGCTTTCGTGACTGCAGGGATTCATCTTCTTGGTTCTTTCGGTAAAGTCACGTAGATGGTTCCACCTGAAGACGGAAGCTTGTGTTGCCTCCGAAACGTCGTGAGAATTATTTTATTATGTTTTATTTTTATTATTTTATTATTTCCCATCTACGTGACTTTACCGAAAGAACCAAGAAGATAATGAGCGTTTACTTGTGGAAGGAAATCGGAGCAGCTGGAAAGATCCCATGTGTGCGAGGGGGAAACACTCTATCCCGTACAGAAGGAACAAGTGGAGTCCAAAAATTTATTTTTGCAACTGCTCTCTCCTGACGAGCCCAGGGTATTGCACCTCAACTGCCACGAGAAAACTTGAAGGGAGTTTGGCAACGTTTGTGCGGTGATCCACCATCCCTCGCTGCTGCCTCCACAGCGCTGAATTACAGGCCATGGACATAGCTACCATTGCATGGCTGGGCGGTGTTATTGGGCGCCGCGGTGGCTAGGAGATGTTAACTACCTCGCCTGGTATACAGGAGGTCGTGGGTTCAATCCCGATCCTGACGCCGGTGTGTTTGGAGTTTGTGTGCCTGTCTCTCTCCCAGCGTCGCGTGGATTTTTCTCCGGGTCCTCCGGTTTTTTCCCTCCACATTTAGAATCAACGTACGTTCAGAGTCTTTGGCTACAATACAATTTCCACATGATAAGCCACTTCATTAGGCTATCATTTGTGGCCAGGTCGCTTCTGAAAAAGAGCTCTCTAGCTCAGTGGGCCTTACCTGTTAAAATAAACAATAGTTTAATAGTTTAAAAAATTATGGTTCAGCGACAAATGGGTTGAGTTTTTAGGGGTTTTTTGTGCTGGAGCACCACTGCCAAAGGAGTAGCACCAGATACAGTGTATTAAAATAAATAGTAGTATGATTACTCTTTGGTTCTTTCGGTAAAGTCTTTCGTCCGCCTGATAATGATTGCTTGCATTGCGATCGAAACGTCGTGATCTATTATTATTTTCTACCTACGTGACTTTACCCAAAGAACCAAAGAGTATGGATTCCTGCAGTCACGAAAGCTTCCGATCTAGTAATATGATTGTTATGTAACAAAGATTTATGTCTGAAGTAGAATATCTGAAAAGTTTCTTCCCCCGAGTCTGGATATGAGGCCACGTGAAGGGCATTCAGAAGCAGTTCTGTGATAACTCCTTCCATGGGCGATCCCTTTTCGTTGAGTAGTTCGCTGGTCTTCCAGAGTTCAACGTGGGTTCCTCATCACGTGAAGTATCCGTGCCAGTAACATCGGGGTGAAATTGGAGAAAACAACACGGACAAAAATGAATCTGTTTCATTGCCGATGGCATAAATATAGATCAAGTGGGCTATTGCAGTGACTTTAGAAGTAGATCTGTAATATCATTTTCCAGGGCAAGTTTTGAACATAGGGCGATGCACTGGCTATAGCTGCAGAGTTCTAAATCAATGTTTTTTTTGGCATTTCATACCGATATGAGAATTAAAATATTAATTCGAAAGTTTATATTGTTAAAGTTAAATCAACGGCAACAAATATATATCCAAAATAACAATTTTTTTGCGTGTGTTAGAACACGCAAATATAAATGTGTCATTAAACCCAACACCACCCGACACGGCAAATTTGTATGGTTGTGTAACGTAAATAAAACGTGCCAATTAGTGACTATTTCAGCACACCAGTGGTGTGTTGGAGAGTAAACCCACAACATCTACTATTCGAGTACAACGTTTCGCTGGTGATTACCACCAGCTTCATCAGGTGATTAGCCAGGATTATATATGTGTGTGTGTGTCACGTCCATGTGTCATTCCATCTCAGATCGGTGGTAGACAATTCTACAGAGTATAACAGCGGAGGCTTGCTTCCCGACTATTTCCCGTGTATTTTTAATCGCAAAATAATAATAAAAATATATAAAGCTCCGTGTTTCGCATTTGCATGAAACAAAGACCGGATGGGCCCGATATATTTATTTTTATATACTTTGCACAATACAAAAAAAAGTGCAAAGGCTTCTTGATGTAAAGGTTAAAGCGGTGTGGAATGGGTATGAGTGGAGGGAGGTAGGGGGGAGAGGATTCGGTTCAGGGGAGTTCACGGGCCGTGCAAAATGTTCACCGCCATACCAACATGCCAGTGGCATTATTTTATCTCAATATTTTAATTTTTATTTCACCAGGGAAGTCCCTCCTGAGCTGTGCAGCTTTTTTTAGTTTTTGCAGAAGCGACCTGGGCCACCACATATGATAGCCTGACCAAGTGGCCGATCATCATCACCATTAGCATCATCATCATCATCATCACGTGGACCTTGGCAATGGACACTCGCTATTGAGACTTCTGAGTTTTTCTGTGGGTAATGGATGGGGGGGGCAAGCCAACTGATCCATTTGTGTGAAGGGCACGGATAACAAGAAGATTCGGTATGTGGAGATGGCGCACAACGAGTTTTTTCACTCTACACACACTGGGAACAGCAATTCTCAAACTAAAACAGATCACGATTAAAACAGCGAAGTCAAGCAGGGTATAGGAAAGTGATTCTCTACCATCGAACCAAGACCCGCCACTTGCCACTAAGTGACGGTGACATTAACCACGGCACTTGTGCCAGGGCAGGTGCACCTACCATACAAAGATCACCTGTATAGCCTGTAACAGAGTGTTGGGGCAAGTGCTGTTAGCGGGCACCTTTGAAGGCCGGCACGGCACACGAGGGGGTGGGTGGCCAGCATCACGCCCGAGCGCCTTTGTCTCCCCAGTGGCGATGTTTACACACTGCACCAGGTACTCATTTGAGGCCGAGTCGACCTAGGGGAGGCCCAGGACCAGCTTAGATAATCGTCACTGGTGTTGGCCGTGAGCGGGAATCGAACCCCGGTCGCCAGGTTCGTAGCGCAGTGCGCTAGCCACTACACTACCTCCCATAGACCACATACTACACACATGCTGTTCACCAGATTATTGAAAAGACTAATGAAAATAAATTACCACTCTGCCTAGTCTTTGCACAAACATCATACGTTAACGAACACCCCCACAAGAGTATAATGGGTATCATATGCATCGTTATCATTGGACCATTTAGCTTGTTCTTCCCCCCCTGTATTTATCCTGGTGTTCCATGCAAAAGAGACTTGCCTTAGGTTATCACGCCTGCGTTTGAATGATGATTGGGTTTCCCGTAAGTACGCTCCTATTAACAAAGGCCTTCCTGAGTTGAACCCCAGTGAATCGTCCCGGTGTCTGAGTCTGGCTCGTGCGAGTCTCCGGGAGCCAACACGGAACCAGACGATTCCTAAAGGTGTCTTAGCCTGACTCTGTCGGCCTTGGACAATATCATGGAATCATGATAATCCTGACGGTGCCTTAGTCGGGATCGCTGTGTGTGACTGCTTCAGTGGGGGGGGGGAAGGGGCAAGTGAGAGAGAGTTAAAAATATATATTTTTATTTTACCAGGTAAGGCCCACTGAGCTATAAAGCTCTTTTTCAGAAACGACCTGGCTATCAAAATTATAGGCCCAATGAAGTGGCTGATCGTTTGGACATTTTATAAGCAGCCATATACTCTAAACGCACGTTGTTTCTAAATGTGGAGGGGAAAACTGGAGGAAACGGAGAAAAAGCTTTAAATCGAAAGTTACACAGGAACATAAGCTCTTCTCTGCGTGAATGACGGGTGGACACACCACGGGATTCTGGCAAGTGGCTGGCTCTCATCAAAAATGTGCTCCCGAAATGCATGCAAATCCCGACATTGGCCTACCACTCACCCAAACAGTGATGCCTTATTATTGTTGTTGTTATCGTCGTTTTCCTTGTTGTTGTGGTACACTGAGGAATTGTTTTGCACACTGCACTACGAACACGATGAGCCGACTTCTTGGTTCTTTCGGTAAAGTCACGTAGAAGGGAAATAATAAAATAATAAAAATAAAACATCATAAAATAATTTTCACGAGGACGGCTGCTTGCGTTGTGGCCGAAACGTCGTGAGAATTATTTGATTATGTTTTATTTTTATTATTTTATTATTTCCCTTCTACGTGACTTTACCGAAAGAACCAAGAAGATGAATCCCTGCAGTCACGAAAGCGTTAAATCGACGATGAGCCGAGTTCAATTCCTGGTCACGGCAAACATTGGTGGCGAGTGACACCCGAGCCAGCCCTGAGCACCTTGCCTTCGCCAATATCCATTGATCGGCGTGAAGTGTGGTGAAGTGTGGTGAAGTGTGGTGAAGTGTGGTGACGTGTGGTGAAGTGTGGTGACGTATGGTGAAGCGTGGTGAAGCGTGGTGAAGCGTGGTTACGTGTGGTGAAGTGTGGTGAAGTGTGGTGAAGCGTGGTGAAGTGTGGTGAAGCGTGGTGAAGCGTGGTGAAGTGTGGTGACGTGTGGTGAAGTGTGGTGAAGCGTGGTGAAGTATGGTGAAGTGTGGTGAAGTATGGTGAAGCGTGGTTACGTGTGGTGAAGTGTGGTGAAGCGTGGTGAAGTATGGTGAAGTGTGGTGAAGTATGGTGAAGTGTGGTGACGTGTGGTGAAGCGTGGTGAAGTATGGTGAAGCGTGGTGAAGCGTGGTTACGTGTGGTGAAGTGTGGTGAAGCGTGGTGAAGCATGGTGAAGTGTGGTGAAGTGTGGTGAAGTATGGTGAAGTATGGTGAAGTATGGTGAAGCGTGGTGAAGCGTGGTGAAGTGTGGTGACGTGTGGTGAAGTGTGGTGAAGCGTGGTGAAGTATGGTGAAGTGTGGTGAAGTATGGTGAAGTGTGGTGAAGTGTGCCCCATGACCAGTAACGGTGTGGCGAGGCTGTCGTCCAGTAGTAACGTGCCAAATCGGTGCTGCCAAATATGTTTTCGAATATCTGCCAGATGCTGTGACTTCAGAGCTCGCATGAAGACACAACGTCACACGGTCTTTTGCCTTTCTGGTGACGCATGCAACGTATTAATATGGATGATTTGATTGATTGCAATCATTAACAATGCAACATTTACATGTGTAAGCAGCTAATTAACAGCCCTTTGGAAATCCACTGCCGGTCTACGCCTGATTGAACTATCATGCTCGAATTAGGGTTACAATATCTAAAAAAAATGTAACGACGTATGCTTTCGTGCTTGTGCCGTACAGCTTGGCGATTTTATATTCGGGTTGTCTGGCACGATGTCCGACGTTTCGCTCCACTTACTGGGAGCTTCCCCAAGAACTGTATGGCCAATTATCCCCCCCCACCCCATCACGACTAGCAGAGCACTGGGAGAGGCCTTCATCCAGCAGTAGATCTTGAAGAAGCACGTATGGCGAAACGTCGGACATCGTGTCGAACAAAGGCACGGGGTACAATCCGAAAATGCATCGGAGAACTTAGAAAAGTAATAAAAAAAATGTTTTAACTAAAATATTGTATCCCTCGTTACCAAAATAAATTTTGCACTGCGTCTGATCTGTCGGTGTGTGCCGGAGGCCAGTTTAACTTTGTCATCATCGGTGAAACTTGGCCGGCCAGCATGTTTAAGTATCGTGTGAATTGTTATATTGTTGTCACGTTCATTTATTGGCATCATCCGGAGGGGGGAGGGGGGGAAAAAGTATGTTAAATTAAATAGTTGACGGGAAAAAAGTAAAATTACGAGAAAAAAAAGCAGTTCGCTCTTTTTCTGTTTGACAAATGTTACCCCCAACAGGAATATAACATTTTAAAGGCACTACGGGGGTTAGAAACAAACTTTAAAGTAGGTGAATCAACATCATTAGACCTCCTTTGCCAGTACCAAAATATAATAATAGTGTTTTCCCCCTTTTTTTCTGGCAACAAAACTGAAACCTTTTTGCAAGGAATCCTGTGTGCATTAACCACAATACCTGTGGTCAAAGTGCAAACAAAAAACACACTCTGGTAACATATGCATTGTCATAATTGGTTTTTTACCCTTCTATCTGGCAACAAAACTGACACCTTTTACAAGGAGTCATGTTTGCATAGACCGCAATACCTGCAGTCATAATACAAACAAAAGACATAACTCTGATAATGTGCACTGTCCTTGAAGTTGATTGGTTCACACCCGAGACAGCTTTCCTTAGAGCCTAGTCTCACATGGGTTGGACCAGATGACGCCAAAAGGCGCACAACTCAAATACAATGCACCATCAGAGTATGAGAGCTCGGGGCAAGCATTTACACTATGGGAACCTCATTTGCCAGTAATCAATCAACTTCAAGGACAGTGCACATTATCAGAGTTATGTCTTTTGTTTGTATTATGACTGCAGGTATTGCGGTCTATGCAAACATGACTCCTTGTAAAAAGGTGTCAGTTTTGTTGCCAGATAGAAGGGTAAAGAACCAATTATCATATTTTTACTGGCAAATGAGGTTCCCATAATATGCATTGTCCTTGAAACTGATTATTAGGTGAATCAAGTTTTTGCTTTTATTCAAATACTCACACTTTGGATGCGCACTAGCAGCTCGTGTTCATCTCTCGTACGCAGCAATGCAGCAGGAGCAGCAGCAACGTGCAAGACGCAGCTGCAGAAAACTAGACGAGGGTGGGCACCATACTCAATGGATTCACGCGGTCCGTACAAACATGAGCGGTGCTACCGTTCACAGCAGTGCGAGACATCGTTCCGCCCATGGAATCGTCACACAGATCGTGAGCCCTCCTCGGGAATGAAGGACTCCATCCCGGCAGCAAACACAGCGGCTTGTGGCTGGCCTTCGAACAAAGACGGTCACCGCATCGCCCGGTACTTTCGGATGCGCTTCTGCGGCCGTCTGGAACGCTCTTCCCTCCGATATTAGGAAGCCAATGGAGCTATGCACTTTAAAATAATCCAGTTTGAAAACGAATTTCTTATAACCTGCTTTTTTGTGTTTAGTATTTTGTCCTTCCCCTCGCACCTCCGATTAGCACAGCTGGTTACGTATGGTGCGAAAGAAGTTCAACATACATACACACCATGCGGTGGTTCAATTCCAATGTAGTATTTCTTTTTGTCACCGTGTTATCCGTGAAAGGTGCGGCAAAAAGGTATAATCATGGATTCCCAGGCGGCGAGAACAAATGCACGCAGGTCATGAAAGCAGTATTGTTACACCTCCACCCGACCGGATGGGTAAAAGAAAGCCCTCAAGCGAAATCCAATCTAATGTGTGGCGTTAATTCTAATAGGGCGCAAGGCAGCTTTGCAAACAGCGCGCCGCGCATTTCGCCAAAGCCAGGAACCCCCTTTGTTCTGTCCAGGTGCACGCTCCTAATAATCTGCCCCTTTGTTGAAAATCAATAATTTGTTTTGGGAAAGTCGCACGAACGCGCACCGCGCGCAGCAATGCGGCATTTCTCGGGGTATAAATATTACTGCCATGGATCTGCTCTGCACGTGGAGCGCAGCTAAAGTGTATATGTACGTCATTTGTTGTTCAATACTGCTTTTTTTTCCATTAGCGGCGATTAATGCTTACAATAAGGCGGCAGTGTCACCGGGACATTGCGGCTCTGCGCGGGCCCGTGGCTCTGGAGTTGTGGTGGCGACCATCCGTTCTCTTTGCGACAACGGATGAGTTTAATACGAAAAAAATGCATTGTAAAAGTTCAACGGTAATTCACGTGACTTCTTGCAGCACAAGCGGTTTCTGCCAGGGCGATTGCAGCAAGGTGTGCATAAATTACGGGACCTTAGCACATTGCTCACGGAATGCAATTATCAATAGGGCAAAGTAGCTCTGAGAGTACAACACAAGCGGACGTGATAACATTTCCTTTTAATGTTACATTTCAGAACAGGTTTTTTTTTTTTGGGGGGGGCGGGTATTTTATTTCCCAAAAAGAAATAAGTACGCGTGTTTAAAATATCCCGTGAAAAACATTAGTATAGGTTAGGATCAATTTATTGTGTTTGTTTTTTACTTGAAATATTTTTGAATTGATAAATCAACAGCGCTTACCGCTTCTGACTGCCATTTTCATTTAGGGGCAAAAACTAAAACAATCACAGCGCATTTATGCTCAATTGAATGAAAGCTATTAAAATCACCGCGGGTGTCACAAGAATGAGGACAGACACATTTTTTTCCGACGTCATTATTAAGTGAAATGTGTCACGTTCATTGCGGAACTTAACGTTCGTCAAATACAATTGCTAAAGAGGGGATGTTCTCGGGCCTTCCATCATGCGGCTCGTTCGCTTCAAATGTTTTAGGCCGGATAGGAATACATGTATTCTCCCAAGTGCTGCAGAGTTTAAATAGCAAATGTGTGTGATGCCGCAGCTAACGTCCTTTCGTCAAGCGAATGGTCCCAACTTTGGTCAGATTGCTTCGCTCAAAGAGCAACACGGCTCAGTCGTCCATAGTAGAGGTTTTTTTGGGTTAGATGGCGTAAATATATAAATGTGTCGTTAAACCCACCACCACCCGACACAGCCAACTAGTAAGGGTTGTCACGTAAACCGAACGTGGCCAATTCGTCACTAGTACAGCACACCGGTGTGTTGGAGAGCCAAGCCACAACATTTACAATCCGAGTACGACGTTTCGCCAGTAATTACAACCAGCTTCATCAGGCGACAGCCAGATTTGTGGAGAAGTCCACCTGTTTCGTTCCTTTTATAGAGAGGCGTAGATGTGGTGACCACGGTTCTGCGCTCTTGAGCAAAGTGGGGGGCGGGGCATTAATGAGTCAACGTACATTATGCATGCGCATTATGCGAGCCCATTGATCTTGTCCTTGTGTGCTCGGCAGCAGCAACGCTGCGCCCCTCTCTCCCAATAAGCCAAAGGGGCGCTGGATTCATGCAACATATAAATGGGGGGAGGGGGGGGGCTATCAATTATTCATCTCGAATTCAAGCCCAAGTAAACATAACGAAGATACTTAAGATGAAAACGGATTACTCTCGTTGTCAACGAGCTCCTTCGACAACGAACAGCGCAATGAAGGATACAAGGGTGAGATAGAGAAAAGCGAAGCGAGTCACTCATAAATAAACGAATACCAATAAAGCAGGGAAGCACAAATTGCACGAGTTCATACGTTCCTGCGGATTTGTCAAAACCAAATGTTAGCTTGGGGGCAAGGCAGCAAAACAACAAAAATCCAAGACCGCACCAAGACAACGCAGTCCCTCGATTATAATTGAACTATCGATCCCGTGGTGAAGGTTCGTCGTTTTAAATCGCAGTTGCAAATGTGGCTCAAATGTCACTGCAGAGCCCCCCCCCCCCCCCCCCCAACAAAAAAAACATCTACCAAACGTACAAAAGTGCTGCCTCACTCGAGAGAACAATGGTGAAGATTCCATATTCCTATGGCGGGAGTCGGGTGTGGGGGGGGGGGGGATAGTTTATCCTTACGCCATCTTGAGTTTACTTCCCACAACACGGTAACTATTTTACCAACCCCAGAGATGACGGCGTTCGAGAAGAACCACAGCCTTCCGATTGCAAGTCGCGACCTGCCGATGGCAAGTCACGCACTCTGACCCAACTCTGCCAGCCGACGAGATTATTCCAAACAACTGGTCTCGTTCTAGATTTGAAGCTTTCGTGACTGCAAGGATTCATACTCTTAGGTTTTTTCGGTAAAGTCACGTGGGTAAAAAAAAAACTATCAAATCAAATAAATGAAAACAACTAAATTAAATCACGACGTGTCACGTGAGACACACTTAAGCGGTTGTGCTTTGGCTACGTTGTCCCCCACCTGAATAAGGACGCTTGTGTTGCGCCCGAAATGTCGTGATTTAATTTAGTTGTTTTAAAAAAAATGTACGTAACTGGTCTCGTGTTCACGTATGCATGCATGTTGAGCTTCATTCGCACCGTATGGAGCCAACCGTGCTAATTGGAAGTGCGGGGGGGGGGGGGGAAGACAACTCGACACGAAAAAAAGTTCTAAAGAACCTTTAGATCCGACTGCAAAGAGCCATTTTCTTAACCATGGGCCGACATTGACAGAGCCTAGAATTAACCAGTGCCAGATTGTCTTAGGAGCAAAAGTAGCTACATATGTAGTAGCTACTATATAGTACTATATATAGTAGCTACTATGTAGTAGCTACGGGCCCGGCACTTTCAAGGGCCCCGCGCTAAACGCTTTCAAGCTATCAATTCCGGTTCACTGATTCTGCACTTGCTCTATTACTATAGTACTATACCGCCTTCAACTTATATGCACGACTGGGTGTTTAAGGTTAGCGATTTGTCGTATTATCTGGCCGTATAGCAATTGAAAAAATACAATTGCTTTACTATGCAAGTGTTTTAAAATTTGTGTTTTTTTTTATTTAGGGCCCCTATATAACAAATGCTAGTCCCCGCACTCGCTTCATCCGGCACTGCTGCAAAGAGCCCTTTTCTTGACCATGGTCCGACATTGACGGAGCCTAAAATGAACTCCTGTGCGATGTGTCCATGCCGCCACTTAGTTGGGTTGAGTGTGCACAGTGACGGCCCCGTCACCTCCACCGCGTACTCTTCAGGCTTTAACATTTACTTTCTATCAGCACTGGCTCTCCAATAGTCTAGTCAGGCTAGAAAGGAGCCCTTCATGTCTCTGTGTGTGTGTGTCGTGTTTACTTAAGCGTACAAACCCAGCAACCTGAATTGAATACCTGTCCAGGGCTAAAGTCAGTGGCGAGTGATGTACGAGCTGGTCCTGGGCAATCTCCTATGTTGACACAGCCTAAAATGAGTACCTGGAAGCCGTGGGCAAATACGAGCAGGTTGGAGACAAACGGCAACCAGTTGTGGTGCTGGCCACACCACCCCTGTGAGATTCGCAGGGCTTAATAGGTTGGCTCGGTGGCGAGACGTTAACTACCTTGCCTGGTGTACAGGAGGTCGTGGGTTCGATCCCGACCCCGACGCCTGCATCGATGGAGTTTGCATGTTATCCCCGTGGTCGCGTGGGATGTTTTTTTTTATCCTGGTCCTCCGGTTTTCCCCCTGCACATTTATAATCGACGTGCTTTTAGAATATTTGGCTGCTATAAATGTAATTTAATCATTTGTGATAGCCAGGTCGCTTGTGAAAAAGAGCTGTACAGCTCAGTCGTCCTTTAAAAAAAATGTTAGTTTTGTTTAAATAGGTGCTCACTGCTCCAATAGTCTATAAATCGACGACGTTTCAGGCAATCACCCGTCTTCACAGCAAGAGATCTGTATCATAGAGCTTACAGTATTGTAATCTTGATTTGAGGCTTTCGCGACCGCAGGAATCCATACTCTTTGGTTCTTTCGGTAAAGTCACGTAGGTAGAAAATTAATAGATCACGACGTTTCGATCGCAACACAAGCAACCGTCATCCGGTGAGATACACACAGCTGCTGACGCAGGAGAAAGAGCTGCTGCTGCAACAAGAGGTTATAGAGGCTTTAGGTGGCTCATGGGGAGCGGTAGTGTAGCGGTTAGCGCGCTGCACTATGAACCCAGCGACCCGGGTTCGATTCCCGCTCACGGCTAACACCAGTGACGATTATCTGAACCGGTCCTGGGCCTCCCCTAGGTCGACTCAGCCTTAAATGAGTACCTGGTGCGGTGTGTAAACATCGCCACTGGGGAAACAAAGGCGGTCGGGCGTGGTGCTGGCCACCCACCCCCTCGTTCGTGTACCGTTCCGGCCTTCATAGGTGCTCGCTAACAGCACTTGCCCCTACAGTCTGTTAAGGCTATACGGGGGATCTTTGTTTTTTGGGGAACGGTAGTGTAGCGTTAACCGCGCTGCGCTACAAACCTGGTGCACCCGAGTTCGATTCCCGCTCACGGCCACTAACACCAGTGACGATTATCTGAAACGGTCCTGGGCCTTCTCCCCTAGGTCGACTCAGCCTCAAATGAGTAGCTGGTGTGGTGTGTAGTAAACATCGCCACTGGGGAGACAAAGGCCGTCGGGCGTGGTGCTGGCCACCCACCCCCTCGTGTGCCGTGCCGGCCTTCAAAGTTGCTACTCGCTAACGGCACTTGCCCCTACAGCCTGTAAACGCAATAAGGGGGAATCTTTGTTTTTGTTGAGGAGTCTCTAAAAAAGAAATAAAAACTGTGTTAATCCGACTCTGCCCTCCCTGCAACAGCAAATAAAGTTATTCGGTGGCGGCGGGGGGTTGAGTGATAAATAATTTCACCCGGTGCCACACATTCCTAGTGCTGAACTGCAGTACGGACTTGGGGCAGATTCTTGCATGGGAGGGGAAAAACATCCATAATCCAAAAAACGATTGTGATCAGCGGCTATTCACTTCACGTTTTCCGCAATGGGCACTGAGAGCAAACATAAAATAAAAAAAATTCTGATTAATAATGATGCATGAGACATTAAACCGACCCACAATTCAACTCGACAGCCTCACGTTCATTCATCAAACCTACGGCCAGAAGTGTTGACGAAGGCATTTGTATCCCCCCCCCCCACTGTGTTTTTTGCTTCGTGTTCGTTTTTCGTAATTACTTTTTTGTTTGTTGTCTCTAAGAAGAACGTACTTTAACAAAAAAAAATCATTAACGACAAAGTTGTGAGAAGGTAACGAATGAAAACAGAAGCTGAGAGCTATTTCACGCCTTCGAATTTGGAAAACAGTCATCGTCAGTTCAACGCTAACAACAACAAAAATGGTAACTTGCGTGCAAAATCACAGCAACAAAAAGGCTTCAAAGAAAAACAAACGAACAGAAACACGTGTTTTTTTTACGGAACCAAAAAATGCACGCACATCAATAAACACCACCGTGACCATTTGTTTAAAGCACGTTGCAACTACACGCAGAATGATCGTGGCCATGAAAGCCAGACGCGTTTTGATGCCATGCAAACCGACGGAGCTGTTATTCATGCAGCCACCGGCGTGGCACGCACGAATCGCGTCCCCCCCCCCGTCAACCCAACCTCCTCCCGCCCGTTTCAAATCAGCTCGCCCAAGTGACCTTCTGTTGCCCGCAACCTTAGGAAGGGGTAGAAACAAACATCGGACCCGACTGCAAAAGAGAAGAGAAAAAAACACCCATCCCATCGCACAGGTTAGCGAAACAGTGGGGAGCAATTTTTTTTATTTGTTTATTACCGCGACCTTTCGATAAACGGTGGTGGGGTGGGGGGGTTCCATCTGCCTCGCGAGAGGGCCGGGCCGTGAGCTGGTATATCGAGATTTCTCGGCATAATTAAAATCGACCATTTGGCAGTCGCCCGGCGTGCGAGCCAGCCACCTCGGACAAGAACAAATCAGCGCTAATGAATCTCCACCACCATCACCCCCCTCCTCCTCCCGGCTTCCCGTCGGCTCGACCAGGGACGATGACAATTCACTGCGCGGATAGCGGCTGCATTCGTCCGGGCTGAGATCCCTCGCCTGTGGGAGATGCATTAAACTCGACTTTCATTAGCGAAACGAGCAACTCCGGGTTTTTTGTTCGTCCCCCCCCCCCCGAGCAAAGACGTCAGTCAGGGCGTGTTGGCTGCTGGATATTAGAAATGCATTGTGAAAAATTGACAAAAGTCTCAAACAAGATGGCTTTTTCTTCTTCCGATAGCATGCTGCGACATTTTTTAAAACCTTTCGGTAAAGTCACGTAGAAGGGAAATAATAAAATGATGAAAATAAAACATAATAATATACAATTCTCACGACGTTTTGGCCACAACGCAAGCAGCCGTCCTCAGGTGAAGAACAAGTCTGTCGGAAAGACAGCGTTGTTTTATTTTTATCATTTTATTATTTCCCTTCTACGTGACTTTACCGAAAGAGCCAAGAAGATGAATCCCTGCAGTCACGAAAGCTTTAAATCTAATTTTTTTTAAACGTTTGTATCAACATCGTCAATATCATCTTTAAAAAAAATTAACTAAACAAAAGAGAGTTGTTCATAATCGTGGTTCTAACTGCTCACTGCAATTATCATCTGGAAAAAAAAATATCTGCAATTCGTTCCGCATCTCCAGAGGCTCTCGACTTGATATCAAGACTTCTCTTCATGCATCATCATGATCACAATTGGTATCTGTGTCCAGACAACTCCCGTATCGATTGCTAGACAGCGTCTCTCAATCCTTCGCTGTCTTCTGTCTCCATCTTTTTAGCTGGCCATCGAACAAAAACGCGGTCACCGCATCGCGCGCTTCTGCGGCCGTCTGGAACGCTCTTCCTTCCGATATTAGGAAGCCACTGAAGCTATGCACTTTTAAATCATCGAGATTGACGAACTCATTTCTTTAGAACTGCTTTTTATTTTTGTTTGTTGTACTTCCCCAGCATCTACGATTATAGTATCACGGTTGGCTACGTACGGTGCGAAAGAAGTTCAACATACATCCGTACTTTAGTCAATCGGTAAGACGCGAACGGTGCGGTAAATGTTACTCTCACCTCTTGCAAGAAGTCTTGCAAGCGTGGAAGAGTAGGCAAAACACACGTTCTCTATAGTGGCTCTCTAGTGTATCTTCCGTGGCCTGAGCAAAGGTCCTGCAAGGCTGGACTCTCACCTCGTTTTGACAGTTCATAATTCTCGTATGCACGGATGTTGAACTCCTTTAGCAAAGATTGAAAACTCATTTTCTCGAGAACGACTTTTTGTGTTTAGTTTGTTGTCCTTCCCCGGCGCCTCCTACTTGCACGGTTGGCTACGTACGGTGTGCGAAAGAAGTTTAACACACTCCATACATACGTACATCTCTCTCCAGTCCTGACCTCTCTATTCCAAGGCCTCCATACCACTCGCCTCTCCACACTTTCTGTGGCCTTGCTACTTGTTCTTCTTCCCTCTGGTCATCAAGCACCACCCTGGCAATCCGTTTCCCTCGATCCGTCTCACTCAGCCCTTGCCAGTTCCAATATCTGGAGTCTTTCCACGCCTCTAACGTGTGCTGCATTCGGCACCCGATTTTTTTTTTTGACATTTCATTGTTTTTTTTTATATTGTTGAGATATACTGCGAACGAGAAAAAATGGAGATCTCGAATTTATCGGCAGATTGCCTACCTCTTGGAAATCCTGAGGTTTACAGCGGGGAGACAGTCGTAAATAATAATCATTGTAACCGAAGTTGGTTAAGGGGCTATCCATTTAGTGCGTACGCAAAACTCCGTCAAAACTGGACCCCTCCCCCCCTCCCTGTACGCACGCGGACTTTTTACACCCCCCCCCCCACCTGCGTACGTACGCCTGACGCACCCCCCCCCCCCCGAATCCGAACCCTATAGAACGGCCGATATTTAGTTTAGATCTTAAGTTTACGTGACTGCAATGTTCCATACTCTTTAGTTCTTTCGGTAAAGTCACGTAGGTATAAAATAAAATTTTATTTTTGATTATTTTATCTTATTTTATACCTACGTGACTTTACCGAAAGAACTAAAGAGTATGACCGATATTTCATCCACGCAGAAACGATCAAGGATTAATAATATTGACGTATTTAAGCAAACAGATAGTCCGCCGCCGGACTATCTAACTCATTTGAAGGCCAATGTAGACAAATTATTATCGAGGCTTCACCTACATCCCCCCTCCCTCCTCCATGCGTGCGTACTCAATGGATGGCCCCTAATGGGGAGATATCAGGTAAGGGCCTCGTTGTGGTGCGGTGAGTCATCGCGCGTTGGAAAATGTTCGAAACGCCTTGCAGCGTGGACTCCCCTATGATTGTGCGTGCCTGCAGCTTGACAAGATTGCTTCATCGGGAGGGGGGAGTGGAGGCAGTGCCGGATTATCCCAGTAGCACAAGTAGCTACACATGCTACGGGCCCCGCACTTTCAAGGGCCCCGCCGCTAAATGCTTTCAAGCTATCAATTCCGTCTTCTTGGTTCTTTCGGTAAAGTCACGTAGAAGGGAAGTAATAAAATAATAAAAATAAAACATAATATTTTATTTTATTATGTTTTATTTTTATTATTTTATTTTATAAAACATAATATTTTATTTTATTATGTTTTATTTTTATTATTTTATTACTTCCCTTCTACGTGACTTTACCGAAAGAACCAAGAAGATTAATCCCTGCAGTCACGAAAGCTTTAAATCGAAATCTATCAATTCCGGTTTATCAGTGATTCTGCACTTGCTCTATTACTATAGTACTATACCGCCTTCAACTTTTGTGAACGACTGGGTGTTTAAGGTTAGCGATGTGTCGTATTATCTGGCTGTATAGCCAATGGAAAAATTAAATCCCTATGCAAGTAAAAAATTGGTTTTAATATTTACGTGTTTTGTATATTTAGGGCCCCTTTATAACATACTAGCTTTACTACACGGCTTCGCCCGGGACTTGGATTCACCACGCCCCGGCTGCCTTTGTCTCCCCAGTGGCGATGTTCACACACCACACCAGTTACTCGTTTGAGGCTGAGTCGACCGAGGGGAGGCCCAGGACCGGTTCAAATAATCGTCACCGGTGGTGGCCGTGAGCGGGAATCGAACTCGGGTTGCCGGGTTCGTAGCGCAGCGCGCGAATCGCTACACAGTCGCGCGTAAGGCACCGCACGTATCTATGTTGAACTTCGTTTGCACCGTACGTAGCCCACTATGCTAATCTGAGGATCATCATGTCAAAATTCACCACCGTTTCTCACAATCCCGCAAATGAAAAAATAATCGTGGATAAGCCTCTAGATATCATTGTGACATTGGACACCCATTGGCCTGCTCTTGTCAAGAACCCCTTCACAGGGTCATTTACTCTCACGCGAATCAATTATCATTTGGTGTATGTTATGTTAAGCCGAACATTTACAAAATGTAAATGTAAATTGAACATGTTCACGTAAAAAAAATTTGTGCAATGGCAATACCTGACCTTGGCACTTCGTAATTTTGTTTTATTATATATATTGCTAATCAATTTTGGTTTTAATTCATCTCCTGGCTGGCAGGTGGGCTGCTAAAGTTGGCAATCATTACGACTGTCATTACAATCACGCTCTGACACTTGCCAAGGGGCAACGTTGGTGTCAATACAGCAAAAGGAGAGTAGTTAACACTTTTCACGTGGTTGTCAATGTCAGGTGAAAGTAATACAGAAAAATACTATTTAGAGATTGTCCTTCCTTCATATTCTTGACTTTGAAAATGAGAATAGTGATGATAATACGAGTAAATGTTTGCGGTCAAGGATGGGCCGTTGATAAATCTTGAAAGCAAAGGTTCTCGCAATATAAGATCATCCAAAAGCATGCATTTGAATATGCCCTAACCGCTATATTGCATACAAGCTATTTGGCGATGCTGCTGCCGATGCTGATTTTGCAATGGTGTACAAATACAATTAACAACAAGAAAATCACCTCAACACACAATGTGCTATGAGAAAGGGCCATTGCCTGAAACGTCGCCAGGAGAAAATACATTTAGTTTCGGGATTATACTGTTTTCATCTTCTTGACTTCGAAAAGGGTATGATGGATTTTAATGAACAATAATGATAATCGCTTCCGTTTAAGGTCACTGATACATCTTTAAAACAAACGACAGAGGTGCAATGACGGTCCTTTAGCAGACACATTGCCGATTGCACGTGGCTATTCATAGGATTTCCTTAAATAATGTGCTGAGTTTGTCAACAAATAAGGTGAACCATTGAAAGGGTGAAATATCCACGTCAGTTCAGGAAAATAAACATTGCCGCTACATAATTTCAACTGACAACAGCCAAGTAGGTTGGGGTTTGGTGATACTAAAGAATAACGGCATTTACCTTTGATTATAATCCAGATTTTATGGACTCATATTTAAATGTAATCTCTGTCCTTATACCCCATCAACTCAGTCGGTGGTGAAAATGAATACATTAACTAGAACTGGTTTTCTTTGGGAATATCTCCTATAAATGTCAAACTTTCCAGCCAAATTCAACACAAGCAGCACGACATTGTTGTACCACGGGTGGAACTTTAAACGTGATATATCGTGCGTATACTATAATTTTGGGTTAATTACATCCAGCGTGTGTTTAAACACAACTTTCACAAAATCGAATCCAGATACAAAATTAGAATGGTGCTTTTGGAAGAAAAACGTTAACAACAAATTATTAATGCTTTTATTGATATTTTCTTGGAAGAGGAGGGGAAAAAAATTCCACATGAGCTGGCAGTCTGCTTCAATGAGACACACTCTCTTAGTATTCTGACAGTGTAAGTGCCACACGACTTGGGAAAATTATAATGCGGATAAGTACATTCGTATCGGCGATACTCTCTTTTTTTGTAACATTTATCCATTCTTAGATTAGTCACGGAGGTGTAAAATTAAATAAATTAAATCACGACGTTTCGGGCGCAACACAAGCGTCCGTCATCAGGTGGGACAACCACAGCAAGGAATAATTGCTGAAGTGGGCTCACTTCAGCAATTGTTTATTGCTGAAGACAAAAACGTCGTGATTTAATTTATTTCATTTTTCTACCTACGTAACTTTACCGAAAGAACCAAAGAGTATGGATCCCTGCAGTCACGAAAACTTCAAATCAAGATCATTCTTAGATTGCCGCAGTTGCAGTGTCCCCATGTTAGTTCATGGGATCGAGTAAGGTGGTCTCCCCTCAACCTGGTCGTGCCGCAACTCAAAAGCATCATCGGCCATATCAATCCACTTTCGGATGAGTTCATCCCCATGCCGTTGAGATTTTGCGAATGAAAAACATTCTACCGAGCAATTGACTGCCAACTGATGTCATTGCTCCATCTCTTCAGCGGCGTTTCATCTCAAGAACCAATTTATGTCTTGGCTACCACTCACTGATAACTCTTCACCATGGGCCAACATCCCTTCAAGTGACGCTTCTTCTCCAAGCCCAACCTCCTTCTTCTTAGCGGCTGGAATGCTGTCATGATCTCACCTGATGATGATAGCTTGTGTTGCAATCGAAACGTCGTGAGAATTTTGTTTCATTTTTATTATTTTATTGTTTTTCCCTTCTACGTGACTTTACCGAAAGAACCAAGAATATGGGATTATTGTTTGTACCTCTATCGGGGGGAGGCGGGGGGGGCATTGAATATAAGTGCATTGTTTTTATTTTCATCAACATGCTTTGCTTCCCCACACACGTGGACATTCCCGTGCAAGCCGTGTGCGCTGTGCCTCTGACGCCAACCAAGGAGGGATGGAGGAGAGGGAGGGGTCAAGCCCCCTCTCACCCCCCCTCTCTCCTTTCCGATGCTATGTGTGTGCTGGAAACACGGGCCTGAGTCTGCTGTGCCTGATTCACGAACCCAGGAACCCGCACAATAGATTACACTGCACACACAGCCAACCAATCAGCACGGTCGTGCTTTTGTACGTTAAACTTTTTTTGCACCGTACGGAGCCAACCGTGCTGATCGGAGTACGCCGGGGCTGGCTGCATACGCTGTGAAATAAGTTCATCATACTGTAGAAACCCTCTTAACGACGGTAAATGGTTCCATGAAACCGGTGAAAAGATTTGGTCGTTAAGCGAGTAGACGTTTCCACTTCAAAGCGCAGCATGACACCGAATGTAAACAATGACCCCCAAACGCTCATGAATGGACGTCGCCGATTGGCCGAGGCCTGGTCAGACCAATTTGGAGCCCGCCGATTGGCCGAAATTGGCGGTCGCGTGCTCGTCGTACGCCCGTCGTTAACAGGGGAGTGGTCGGTAAGCGAACACGTTGGCCTCTACGGAGGCCCGTCAAGCGATTAGGGGCCGTCCATAAATTACGTCACGCGATTTTTGACCCCCCCTCTCGTTACACGGCGTCACAAGTCAGACCCCCCCCCCTCAAATATGACGTCACAAAACTCTGCCCCCCCCCCCCCAAAATGAAACATGCTTCAAATCTCGATTTAAAGCTTTCGTGACTGCAGGGATTCATCTTCTTGGTTCTTTCGGTAAAGTCACGTAGAAGGGAAATAATAAAATAATACAAATAAAACAATAAAATAATTCTCACGACGTTTCGGCCACAACGCAAGGAGACGTCCTCAGGTGAAGAACAGGTCTGTCGGGAAGACAGCGTCTGTTCTTGACCTGAGGACGGTTGCTTGCGTTGTGGCCGAAACGTCGTGAGAATAATTTTATTATGTTTCATTTTTATCATTTTATTATTTCCCTTCTACGTGACTTTACCGAAAGAACCAAGAAGATGCTTCAAATCGCTTTAAACTATTGTCATTGTAGTGCGTATTTAATGTGGCGCTGCACTCTGTTGTAGGAGAAAACATTTATTAAAAAGTCTATTTAATTAAGTAGAACGTGTTGTCTATATTTATTTAAAGTTGCGCATTTTGATGTGACGTCACATTTCTCACCCCCCCCCCCCGAGGTGCGTGACGTCCTTTATGGACGGCCCCTTAGTCGTTCACAGGGGGTGGTGATTAAAAGGAAGTTCTACTCTACACCTACACACACACGAGGCAAGAGAAGGCAGCAGCAGCATCCAACGCCGTTTTTGCATCGTCGCATCCCAAAAAAGTTTCGTCCCGTCAATCCATCACCTGGCCTAATTATTTCTAACCACAGGAACAAAATTTAATTAATGAAAAGGTGCGGAACAACACTGAAATAGCGATAAAAGTGTCGGTTTGTCCTTAAAGCGGCCCCCCATTTTGCGGCGATGGGGGGGGGGCAATGAAGGTCTTGCCCCCCCCCTTGCCAGCGACTCAGCTGGAGGTGGCTTTGACTACAGCGGTTTCCACTTCGCGAGCTCCACTCTCAACAAGTTTGCCGGCAATTTTTTTGTTTTATTTCCCGCAGGATGATAGTTGAACGGATTCTTCTCGAGCCCCCCCCCCCCCCCCCCCCATTAATGTGCGTTCGCGGGCGGACGTGGAAAATGGCGAGCGATAAGGGGCCGTCCATAAATGACGTCACGCACCTAGGGGGTCAGACATTTGTGACGATGTGACGAGGGGGGGGGGGGGTGAGAAATGTGACGTCACATAAAAATGCGCAACTTTAAATATAGACAACACGTTCTACTTAATTAAATACACTTTTTAATAAATGTTTTCTCCGACACCAAAATTTGGACGATTTTTGACCACCCCCCTTCGTCACAAAAAGTCAGACCCCTTCAAATATGACGTCACAAAGCTCTGCTCCCCCCCCCCCAAAAAAAAAAAACATGCTTCAAATCGCTTTAAACTATTGCCATTGTAGTGCGTATTTCATGTGGCGCTGCACTGATGTTGTAGGAGAAAACATGTATTAAAAAGTCTATTTAATTAAGCAGAACGTGTTGTCTATATTGATTTAAAGTTGCGCATTTTGATGTGACGTCACATTTCTCAAACCCCCCCCCCCCCCCCATCGTCCCACATCGTCACAAATGTCTGACCCCCCCCCCAGGTGCGTGACGTCAGCAGCAGCAGCATCCAACGCCCGTTTTTGCATCGTCGCGTCCCAAAAAAGTTTCGTCCCGTCAATCAATCACTTGGCCCAATTATTTCTAACCACAGGAACAAAATTTAATTAATGAAAAGGTGCGGAACAACACTGAAATAGCGATAAAAGTGTCGGTTTGTCCTTAAAGCGGCCCCCCATTTTGCGGCTCAGCTAGAGGTGGCTTTGACTACAGCGGTTTCCACTTCGCGAGCCCCACTCTCAACAAGTTTGCCGGCTATTTTTTTGTTTTATTTCCCGCAGGATGATAGTGATAGTTGAATGAATTCTTCTCGAGCCCCCCCCCACCCCCCATTAATGTGCGTTCGCGGGCGGACGTGGAAAATGTCGAGCGATAAAGACGACGCAAAACAAAAAGTCTGCAGCTCCAGAAAGACTGCATTCACCTGCACGATGTTCCTGGTACTGTGCCTTGAATAATACATAAGGGGCCGTCCATAAATGACGTCACGCGATTTTGGACGATTTTTGACCCCCCCCCCTTCGTCACGTCACAAAAAGTCAGACCCCTCCTCAAATATGACGTCACAAAGCTCTGCTCCCTCCCCCCCCCCCAAAAAAAATGCTTCAAATCGCATTATACTATTGCCATTTTAGAGCATATTTAATGTGGCGCTGCACTCTGATGTTGTAGGAAAAAACATTTATTAAGTCTATTTAATTAAGAGGAACGTGTTGTCTATATTTATTTAAAGTTTCGCATTTTGATGTGACGTCACATTTCTCAACCCCCCCCCCCTCGTCACACATCGTCACAAATGTCTGACCCCCCCCCCCTAGGTTCGTGACGTCATTTATGGACGCCCCCTAATACCAACAAGGCTTGTGCGGTTTGGATTCACCGAGCTTCAACGGCAGATTAGCGATTCCTTTCCCGTCATTTCCCAATCTTCAGTTTCACGAACGCATACGAATGAATGTATGATATATGGTCGCACACAACCAAGTGCTTGCTACAAATGAATGGTTTCATCAGCACTGAACTCCGGTCATCCTCGCAGTAGCAGCGGCTTTTGGCTCACCATCGAACAAAGGCGGTCACCGCATCGCACGCTTTCAGGTGCGCTTCTGCGGCCGTCTGGAACGCTCTTCCGATATTCGTAAGCCACTGGAGCTATGCAGTTTAAAATCATGATCTAGATTGACAAACTCGTTTCTTTCGAACTGCTTTAGTTTGTTGTCCTTTCCCAGCATCTCCGATTAGCACGGTCGGCTGCGTACGGCGCGAAAGAAGTTCAATGTGCACAACATTCACGACGCCGTTCCATAGTTTGTTGTTGTATTCCACGTCCAGATTGATAGCTCGTAAACGAGATAACGACAGCACGCCCTCGTGGTGAAACGGGTAGTGGCACAGGGCTTACTACAATTCACGAGTCCGCGATTCGATTTGACTTCCCGGCGCGGCAGCTGAAACAGTGCCAGTTTCTTAAATCCCCTTTTCCCCCTGCCACTGTCGTCCACATCGGCAGGACGAGCACACGACCACAGGGAGTTGATGATCTGCAGGTCAGTGCGGTGGGGTAAAGCGTGGGTTACTACCACTGGCGGAGTTTGGGGGGGGGGGGGTCACGGGTGGGGGGCAATGCCCTCCCCCCAAATTTAATATTTTTTAAAATAAAAATATTTTAATAAAATGTATGCATCCGCGATTGCTAATGTGAGGGACAAAGTGAACCCCCACCCCCAATATATGTCAAACTCCGCCGATTGACTTAATCCTACCTCTTGCAAGACGTCTGGTCAATGCGGAAGAGTAGGCCAATACACCCTCGAGAAAGAATCTCTCTTGGGATCCCCCAATTGGATGCCCTTCTGGACAACAGTTCCTTATTATTTGGGTCGAACCTTTCATGTTTGACCCTTGTGAAGAGACCAGCCACAGACAAATAAATGAGGTCACAGCAAAACAGTGATCTCTTTTTCCAGACACAATTTTTTTTTTACCGTTTTAATATTTTTCTTGGGCGAAAGACAAATGCTTCCCCCCCCCCAACCAAAACCCAATAACTGAAATCCAATAAGTGAAAATAATGAATACAGATTGACACAGTAACGTTAATTACCCATTATGGAAGTGGTTAGCAACCAAAATCAATACTACTCAAAAAACGTTAGGTGATTTGTGGTTTAAACTGATTACGACGTTTCACATTGTAAAAATAATGCGTGTTTCATGGAAGAGCGCATACATATACAACGCGAGCCATTTGTTAAGCAAACACTATAATCTTTTGACACTGAATAAAGCATTACAATTTTTAGAATGATTAAAAGCTGTGGAAATTCATTCAATTGCATTAAAACTACATATTAAAGCCTTAACAATGGCACACATTTCTCAAGATTGTGATGCAAATGTTCGTTCATTGTAATAATGCATCAACAAGCCAGCTCACACGCTGGCTCCCAAACTACGCAACCTTCCGACACTAAACGATTTACCACGCGCTAATTCAACAGTCAGACGATGACGAAAAGATATAAGAATCACATTAAAATCCTTCTGTTTAAAAAGACACAAGCATCCCCTACCTGGGCATGTGTTCAAGGTTTGCCAGAGAGCGTGGCTATTTGGGTCGCACCTTTCATGAAACATGGGCACGAGTCTCATATATCAAGAGTTCGAATCCAGCTACAACACCAACAGCACCATCATCATCGTCGTGGCTCACACTAGCAGGACACCGTGTTACACTGTAACAGAGCAATTGAAACACACCCACAGTGGCTAATTTAAAGACTTTCTTTTCAAGTCCAGAATTCCCTCTGCTGGAAACGCGTGCATCCCAACGGATCTTTCAGTCCAATTTTTTTACATTTTCAGTTCCATGATAATTATTCAAATTTGTACACAGTGCTAATGGAATGCTAGGTAATAATGAGCACAGTTTTACATTTCATTTCTGGGGTTGCAGAGGGGCGTGCATATATTACATCTCTTTATGGGACTTGCGAAATAAACACTTGTTCCACCAAACGTAAAGGCATTTCTGACATCTGTATTCAGAAGGCAGCATGGGAATGATACGCCGTGAAATGAGCAAGGTGGTGCGATGGGACTCGGATCAAAAGGAATGAGCAACATTCTTACTCTCAAGATTACCCCACAGTTGCCCACGTGAAGAGTTAGCCGTAGATTGTTCACAATTTCCTTAGAGAGAAAAAAATCATTAGCAGACCATTACATTCCAGATTAATGGCAAGCAATTTGTAATTTATTAAAGGACGCAAAACGTTCTGTGTATGATATATAGTCCAGAAAAAAAACACACAAATTACATTTATTTCCCCTTTGCACGTGCAAGCGACACATAAAAAAAGGCACTTTTGGAGGACAAGTTTTTTTTTATGAAGAGCAATTGCATTCATCAAGTTAACTCATTCATCACGAATGAAAACAACGAAACGAGGAGTAATGGCGACCACACTGCTGGAACATCTAAAAGTGTCTCTGGCCGCGGCCAGGAGCCTCTTGCCCAGCCCTGATGACGCAATAACCACCTTCACAACATTGCCGAGGCTTCAGTAATCGTAAAATTAATTTTGCAATGTATTAGAGATTAGAGTTAAAGTTTTGGTCCTGTTAAGGCAATCAACATTGTGCTCAGAGAGCAAGCTGTCCAATATTTTAACTTGATGCATTTACAAATAAAACGTGACGTTAAACAGCCAATAAGCCGCAATGTTACCGACTATTTATTGCCTTACAGATCTTTACAGGCAACTGGCTTTCAATTAGACATCATTCAACAGCTCTAAAATAAACACAGGCATCAATCAACATGTTAGCGCTGTAATGTGTGCCCCGCAGAGCGAGTCTAATGCATGCCAATTTAAATGTAAAATTATATCCAAACTGCCGAGTGACCTTGAACGTAGCATACGAAGAACTCTTTTTTTAACGTCATTATATCAGCTTCCTTTTGGGCCCTCACGTGCAACACTTAACGTCAGGTTTTTTTTGCGTGTTAACCACAGTGCATTGCTTTCTACAAACACATTTAAAAAATGCAGTTTTCATAGTACAGAATATCATCGTACGTACATTGTTGTTTTATTTTCTCTGCATCGTTCCAATGCTTCTTAAATCCCACTGCCCCTGTCCATCCCAGGAACATAAAATAGCTCCACCACAGTTCAGAGGTCATGTCTGGTGCAGTAACATTTGGGGTACTCCCTCTCGCACCTTTCCCTACAGACCCTCTTAGAATGGCTCTCGCTAAGAGCGTTGTCGCATGAAGGCACTTCCACCAACAATGGGGTAAAAGCAAGAAAATCCAAGCCTGCACCTTTCACGCCCTCCTCCTTACCGCAATGACGACGGCTCGCAATAATGGCTAGACACACTGGAAGCCCTGTGTTTTGACAAACGCTTAAGCGACGAAACGTAAAAGCAGAGAGACGGATCAGAGATTCGCACGTGCAAATCACGACGGCTCTCGCTAGTTTTTTTAGTGCAAGTTAAGTGTTGGGACCGCCTGCCGGTCTCGTGATTGCTTGCTTCGCCTTTCAAAGGTTACACACAAGTCACTTCAAAAGTAAGCTGAAACTTTTCTATCATAGAAATAAACTTCGAGCTACAGTCCTTTATATAACCAGGCGACAGCTCATGGAGATGTGTGGTAACCTTTCTGCAATGGGGACCTGGTAAAAATGGAAGTTTGTAGCAATGCTGAGTGATATTAATTAAATCCGATATTCAGGTAGTTTAATACAGTTCGGTATTTGGACGACATCACCACCGCACTAAGACTACTTGTGCTGATTATAATCAACGGTATTTATTTTTCTCTCAGCATCAGACATTGCACTTTGGTCATTTCACATGCACAATTATTTGGAAGCCTCGGGGTAATCAAACGATCAAAAATTGTGCAAACTGGCTCAGCGGCACGAAGTATCGACCTTCATTCATTTCTCCGGCCGCTTACATTCACGTACATTTATTGAGAAGCAGTCTTCTCATTAGAAGCAGTCTTCTCATTGCCGTAATTTGGCCGCTTAAAGATGTACATTAACATTGCTGCCACATGCATGCATACATTTATTTGCTCACGGACTTCCACCTAAGATCCGAGACGCTCCCTCATCATCGTCAGTGAGAGTGAAGGCTGGAATAGGACGGCTGCATCTCTCTGGCCGAAGTTGAAGATTATCAAGAAGATTTCCTGGGCTCCCGAGGGGAAGAAGTTGTGGGGAAGAAGTTGTGGGGAAGGGGAGACGGGGTGGGGGGACACACACACACAGAAGTACCCCCACAAATTAAGCGACGCACGCGACAGCTTTGCGAGCAGCATCGTCCAAATCATTGGCGGCCATGATCGGCAGCCCGCTGTCCGCCAGAATCTTCTTGGCTTCGTGAACGTTGGTTCCTGTGAGACACGCACACACACACACACAGACACGAGCGCATAATGGTCGCGTTCCCACGATTTTCGTTATTTTCTGAAAATTTTCATTAACCTAAAACGTGGGAACTGGATAGGAAATTTCGGATGATGCAAAAAAGTTGTCACCGGTGTCGTCTTGGGATTGATCTGAAAATGTGATGTCACGGGAAATGTCACTTCCGTAAAGTCAATCGTACGTGTTTCCCACCAAAAGTGCCATCAAGTGGTGCAAATAAACGCTTAAATTAATACATTATTATTTACGTAAAAATTGTCGGAAAATTAGGCCTAGATATGAAATTTCGGACGTTCACATTTTTGTTGTTTTCAAATTATGTCATGTTACTCCGCATTTTTGCTGCCAAAAGTGCCGTGCAAAGTCACTTTCTTAAATTATTAAACACAAAACTAAATATCAAGAATTAATACCCATTTTAGTTTAAAGAGATTAATTAAGTGAATGGAAGATATTAAAATGTTATACATTTAAATACAGAAATACAAATACGAATAAAATCTTAATTTGGGTCCTAAAAACCCCAAATTCCAACATTTGAAAAATGAAATCCAAAACTTGATCCCGAGCGCACATGAAACATCAGGCAGGGTGGAACGGAGTTGCGCGTGTTGTTGTTGCCACTGGGGAGACAAAGGCGGCCCCATTCGTGTGCCGTTTCGGCCTTGATAGGGTGCTCGCTAACGGCACTTGCCCCAACAAAGTGTTAAGGTATTAAAGGGGAATCTTTGTCTTTGCCTTTATTGCTCGTGGCAATGGCGGCAGAGTTCGCTTCATGGAATGCAGCTTCCCGTGAAAGAATTTGGGAGCCGTGAAAAACAAAACATGCAATGTCGTCCGTTGTTAGTTTTCTTTTAATTACCAGGCTCCTTGCGTTGATAACACACGCATTGTTTTAACATTATCTTGTTTTGTACAATTTAGATTGTACGTTAGTTCGTTTTTTTTTATAATAAAGGAGCTTCAATTTATTCTGGATTTGAAGCTTTCGTGACTGCAAGGATTCATACTCTTAGGTTTTTTCGTTAAAGTCACAATAATAATAATAAAAAAGAAAAATAACTAAATTAAATCACGACGTTTCGGAGGCAACACAAGTCTCCGTCTTGAGGTGGGACCGTCACAGCTAAATTAACTGTATCAAGTGAAGAGAAATCCAAGAGACAAGATCTTAAATACTATCGGCCGTAATCCCTGTGGAGGTGGTTCACTTGAATCTTCCCTTCTAACCCCGCCCACCTCCCCCTTCTACCCCCGCCCACATCCCCCTTCTAGCCCCGCCCACCTTCCCTTCTAGCCCCGCCCCCTCCCCTTCTAGCCCCGCCCACCTTCCCCTTCTAGCCCCGCCCACCCTCCCAGTCCCTGACTGCCACATTTAGATAAGCTACTCCCCCCTCCCCTGAACCAGTATTTAAGATCTTGTCTCTTGGATTCCTCTTCACTTGATACACTAAATTTGGCTGTGACGGTCCCACCTGAAGACGGAGACTTGTGTTGCTTCCGAAACGTCGTGATTTAATTTAGTTATTTTCATTTATTATTATTTTATTATTATTTTACCTACGTGACTTTACCGAAAAAACCTCAGAGTAAGCTTCCATTTAACTAACGCTCAGCCGCCATATATCCCAACCAAGGCTCGACAAGTCGACCGATTTCTTGTATCTGCGTTTATTGGTCAGCTGGGGTTTTCTCTCTCACTCTCACACACACACAAAAACCTCCTCCCGACAATAAATTACTCGGGCACTACACAGGGACGACAAGAGGCGAGCGTCCGATACGGTAAACGCGCGGTTTACGCTCGAGCCATCAATCACGCAATTTACCTCTCCCGGACACGATCGGTGCGGTTTCCTCGTGAATAATCACGAGTGGCTCCTTTCCGACCAAACATCTCCGTTAATAACGGCGATCGATAAGTTTTATTTAAAACAGTTTTTTTTTTAACCTATCCTTCCCTCAAGAAACAACGCTGACGGCGATCGTGTCGGGGAGTCGTCTTCTCGTTGGCTCATCAAAGGGTATCTTCACCCACGCCTTGGTAGAGTGCATGTCAAGGACTTCCGCCCACAAGACAGATTTCTCAAAAGCCTCTTTTTCGTCTGGAATGATGGCAGGGGAAACTGAACGAGACGAACGTCTCAACACCGATATCAACCCACCGTGGTGCACTTCATTTGTGCACCTGCAAACCCCACCCCCACCCCACAATTTTTTTTTTTATAAACAAAGTGGCAGGATGTCTTTTGTTTTCTATGCGTACGTAAATGTACACGCATTCATGGGGGGGGGTACATGTGTGCTACATGTGTGATACATGTGCGATACATGTTTGCTACATGTGTGTTACTTGTGTGATACATGTGCGCTGCGTGTGTTTTCTACATGCCACATGTGATGAAGCGTCACAGTGAAGCCTTCTCCTTGTGAGTGAACAGAATCCTTGTCTGTATACATATTCGTATAATAGTCACCCTATATTTGTGTAATGGCCCTGTAACTTAACTGTTCTATGATCAGTCAAAAATTAATCCGCCTGAGCAGACTAATGCAACAGGGAATGCATTATTTAACACTGATTTATGTTTGTGCAATATTTTCGATTTCCCATTTGACAGAGTTGTTTCCCCCCCCCCCCTGCCCTGATTTCTTCATTGCCGTACTGCATTTGTTGCGAATGTCGTTTTGTTGACCGAAGTCACTCTTGCAAATGCGACTAACCTGGTCCCGTCAATTGCCACCCACCCGGATAAGCAATGAAACTTGAATTGATAAACGCAACTTCCAGCCTTAGCAGTTGCCACTAATATTCCGCAGACGGCAAGGGAGGTGAGATTTCGCTGCTCTCGGCAAATGAGACTATTGTGGTTGAGAACTCTCGCCAGGTTTCAACAACTTAATCTCGAACTCGAAAACTACAATCCTCAAGACTCTGCTGCCTTCTCCCAGGGTTTACTCTTTTACTGGTAGGAACCACTTGGTTCCACCAGCCCACAGGGGATTATTGTGTCCGTCCGTCGTGCATCCAAAAATGGGAGGGGTGGGGCTGGGTGGAGAGGGGAGGGTAGGGAGGGGCTGGGTGGGGAGGGTGGGAGGGGTGGGGCTGGGTGGGGAGGGGCTAGTCACCCCGTGGTGCCCTTATAAAACTCGACGTTTAACCTATTCACGCCGGCTTGTGCCTGCCCTCACAGTCGGGCATATTTGCGGAATACACCACGCCGCCGTTGACCCTGGCCATCGACCGAGGAACCCAACGTTCCTACCAGCTCCCTCCGCAGGAATGTGTTTGCCACGTTCCCATGACCACTGAACATCCGGACACCTGCCTGGTTCGTGACCCGATCCAGAGGACTCTTCGCGGGTTCCCACGGCAACCCTGCGGGGTCCAAGCAGCGGGGTGTTGGCCGGCAATGGAATCTCCCGTGTAGTTAAGCTTCGGGGTCGCACACTCAACTTATTTATTGAACAAAAACAACACGCCCAAAAATATCGCAGACGTAGAGCAGAGATGTCGCATGAAAAATTGGTTTACGTTGAAGTTGAAAGAAATGTCACTTTCCCCTACCCTGGGCGAGGGGGCTAGGGGAATAGACGGGAAGAGCCAAGACCACGGGGTTGAAAACTTGAAGACAAGAAATTAACCGTGCCAGGTTGTGCCAATAAGAACGGCTCGGGTTTGGTTTCTAACGAGTGTGCAAGCGCAGCATGCGTGTGTGTGTGTGCGTGTGGCTGGCGACGATAAGGCTTCGGAGCCTGTCAAGCCTCCAACCCACAACATGTGCGTCTGTGTGGGTCCGAGGCCAAAAAAACCCACTGAAATGTAGAGTGGAAATCTCGGTAAGCAATTTGAAAACCTACTCAAAGCCACATGAGATGTGAAAACCCCCAAACAAATTAAATGAAGGCACTTGAGAAAATACGCGATGATTTTTTTTTGTAATGCACAGTATATCATTTTTTTTTTAAATGTCCCTTTAAAAAATAAAGTGACTTGCCATTTCAGTGGGATCTCACCAAGTTTTCGATAGGCCCCTGTCTATCTTATAAAGAATTCTATAAAACTGTATTCATAAATCTCTGCAAGCGTTTACACAGAAATCTGTTGACAATGTACCATGTCTTCAACAGCAGCACCGTCTGAGAATGCCATAAAACTCACGTGCACCTATTCCAAACAATCACAAAAGCTGCCACATCCTCGGCAACTGGCATTAAACCATTTTAATTGTTTATTCTTTGAGTTAATATTTTATCTATTATTAATTTAACAATTTTTTCCTGCTTTTCAGATGACATTTAAAAACGATTAAAATTTTACGAAAGATTAACGAGTTTGTATACTAAACATTACCTGTAATCTTCCGAGAGAAAAAAGAAGTCCTACATTAATTTCAAAAGATAATTCATGCATTCATGTGGATAAAAGTCAGTTTGAACATTTGTTAAAATAAATGAAATAACCACTAAGTAATTTGTTAAAATATATGGAATAACTCTACGTGACGTGACTTTTTGGCCACTCTGTATAACTAAGAAAGGTGACGGTGAATGGCAGGCGGAAGTGGAAGGCCTTGATAATGAAACTAAAATAGGGGCGGGGATTCCACAGCACGGACGGCTGGGGTGGAGGATTGGCTTCCATAGCTCGCGGGGCAGCAGAGGAGAACGAGCCAGATGGCAAAACCGAGACACAAACACAAAAAAAACAACCAATTACCGAACCGGATAACGACTCCCGAATCATAAAAATTCATCAAATCTCTTGGAAGCAGACCTATTTTGAAGCTCCGCGTTTGAATGCAAATCACGTGCAAGAAAAAGTGCTCTCGTGGGAGATTTTGAAGAGCAAACCCCAAAGAACCCGGGACTAACATTCACATTTCGAATTCAACAGAGAGACGCATCTCACAACTTGAAAATAAAGAGTATACATGTGCATATGTATGTTGAACTTCTTTCGCACCATACATAGGATAACCGTCCTAATTGGAGTATGCCACGTCAAAGGCGACGTGAGATTCATGTAACGGTTAACTTTCACTCCCTTCCTTCACGACACTGGCGAGCATTCTGCGCCGGATTTCAAATGAGGAAATTGGAAAAGCCTCCAGAGCTTTGCGGTTTTTTCCACCGAGCCACCACAGGCTGGCCGGTCGCCTGTAAACTCCAAATTGAAGGCCTATATAAAGCGTGGGTTATCTACAGGGAGGGGGGGGGGAGCTCAAGTTATAAAATAATTTATGTCCAGCAAGGATAAAGCAATATCAAAGGTGCATTTCGTTCTGGCGGGACAAGGCATCCGAAATGAACCGTGCTTTCTCCTTGGGGGGGGGGGGGGGGGCGGGCAGCCACATTTAATCAGCGCCGCGCTGAAACTCTCAGCAAAATTGTTGTTTGTGTGCGTGCGTGCGAGCGCGCTGGCCGGCGAGCGAGTGCGTGTGCGCGTGCGCGCATACAAACGGCAAAACCGCTGCGACTCCAATTACATTGAATGGGTGTTTCATCACAAGACCTGGCGCGCCCTGCGGTGCACGGCTCTGCTGACCATTGCTTTAAGTGAGCGACGATGTTTTCATAAAGGAATATCCCCCCCCACCACCACCGCGTAACGAAACCGCTTGGAAAAGCCTCCTTTTGTCATTCGGGGCCCGTTCATACGGCGCCTTAGTTCGTATTGCCGGAAGGGATCGGGGTGGAGGGGGTTTACACGCGATTATTTTTCTCGTAAAAAGTGATTGGCCATTCAACACGACGGGAGTATTGCCATACTGGAGTACGTCACGGGATGCTGCTGTGCGTGGTGTAATTGGTTAGCACATGGGGCTTGAACTCCAGAGGTCAGATGGATTTGTGTCCAGGCACAGCAGTTGAAATCCTCTGTTTGGCCCAACACTGTGAATGGGCACACGGCAGCGAGTCGATCGACAGGTCGCTTCAAGATGTCTGGCCA
Organism: Lampetra planeri; assembly: GCF_965212315.1. Taxonomy (NCBI): domain Eukaryota; kingdom Metazoa; phylum Chordata; class Hyperoartia; order Petromyzontiformes; family Petromyzontidae; genus Lampetra; species Lampetra planeri. Next base: position 7,334,661 of record NC_136150.1, read on the forward strand.
GGATGCACGAGTTCCCTGTAAGGGGGATGCCCTTCTGGCAGCAGTGGCATGAGAAAGACATTGCAGGGCTGGACCTTCACCTTCACTACACTACTGTGACGTTTACGATTTATTTCAAACAGTATATTGTTGATAAAGATTGCGTTCTAGATTTGATGTTTTCGTGACTGCAAGGATCCATACTCTTTGTTTTTTTTTCGGTAAAGTCACGTAGGTAAAAAATGAAATACAAAATGAAAACTACATTTTGTTGTTTTCATTTTTTACCTCCGTGACTTTACCGAAACAAACAAAGAGTAAAGATTGCGTTCTTCAGATGTAGATGTCAATCGTCAGAGAGTAGATATTAATCATCCATAAAACGTAACAATTAGCGATGGACGATGGGAAAAACAAATGTAATTGCCAATTAGACGAAATTTACTTGTGGCTCTTTCGCCGACATTATTTCACACGCAACATTTAAGGTCTTAACATTTTAATGAGGCTTGACGTGATGGCAAATAAAAAAGGTCATTATTTAAATGTTGTTCAGCACCACATAATTGCATTCTCACAGGTGCATTAATGCAACTTGTTAAATGTGTTACACTTTTGAAGGAAAGCCATTTTTTTTACAGCAAAGAAAATAAATATCTTCCATTAATGAGGTTGACACATCGCATGGTAACAAAACATACATTTATCTAATTTATACAAATAAAGTACAGAGGTTCGATTTAAAGCTTTCGTGACTGCAGGGATTCATCTTCTTGGTTCTTTCGGTAGTCACGTAGAAGGGAAGTAATACAATAATAAAAATAAAACATAATAAAACAATTCTCACGTGACTTTACCGAAAGAACCAAGAAGAAAAAGTACAGAGTGTTTGATAAAAAAAAATTAACAGACCCTCAACGTGACTCATTTAACAACTTTCTCCACAAGTAACGACAATAAAGTGTGACTTTAATACGTTCATACTGTGTATGTATGAGCACTATGTCAATCTACTGCCAGATGAAAAAAAACTCCACGTGCATTCCAGTGACGGGCGTTGTTTGACGATGCTTCAACACATTGTCAGTGCACAGGAGAGGGACGAGATGTCACTCGCCACTGATGTTAGATCGCTGGGTTCGTAGTGCACAAAGCGCTTACTATTGCGCCCCACTCAATTTAAATTCGGTGTTACCACTGCACGCGCTTGTGCTAGCTAGTTCACACCACGCACACCGCACACACGTGCAAGGTGCTGTGTGTGGCAAGGCCGTAGCCATGGAGTCAACATTGGGGGGGGACCAAATCTTCCAGGGTGTCTGGGGGTCCCGACCCAGAATTTTTTTTTAATTTGAAAACTCATTTCCTGCCTAAAATATTACAAAATTCACGAACACATGGGATGTTCTTTTTTTTTTACAAAAATGTCTAATAGTGTATTGTATTACATTGCTCTGTTTTTACTTTTTTACCATTTCTTGTTTCATTGTATGTAATGGCAGAGATTAGGGATTAATAAAGAACAACCATAACCACAATCATATAAACACAAATCTAAGCATTGATTTATATGAAGACAAGTCCAGATATTGTGGCCAAGGTTTATCAAATTGTTGTTTGTATTTACATAGCATAGAAATTATTTTTTATAGCAATATATTGGGGGGGACATTATGATCATATTTGAATATTGGGGGGGATGTGTCCCCCCCAATATATATTACAATTACGGCCTTGGTGTGTGCGTGTGCATATACTATATATGCATACTCTGGGGGGTGGTAGTCTAGCGGTTAGCGCATTGCGCTACCAATACCAGTAACGATTATCTGAACCGGTCCTGGGCCTCCCCTAGGTCGACTCATCCTCAAATGAGTACCTGATGCGATATGTAAACATCGCCACTAGGGAGGCGGTCGGGCATGGTGCTCGCTAACAGCGCTTGTCCCAACAGGGGGGATCTTTTTCTTTGTATAAACCGACTGATAAACAGAAAATTAGATACTCGGACAGATTTATACGCGCGAGAGAAAGGCTCACTGCAAGGATAAATAAATGAACGTATAAAACGAAGTGTAAATAAATGCAAAGGAATGCGCACAATGAAAGTCAGAGGGAGCTGATTTAGGGGAACCCCACGCCTCACATCTGAACACCCCCCCGCCACCACCCTCCTCACATATTGTTATCTTCTTGAATTATTTAACAGACCAATGGGGATTTTTCAGGCACATCCATCGAAAACAGGAAGCTGCACTCGTGTTTTCCAAGTTTAATAATCTGCCGCTTGGTGCTTCGGGGATGCATAAACAGCGGCGGAAGCTCATAAACAAGAGAATAATGGGAGGATAAGGAAGAAGAGGAGGATGAGAAATAAATAAAATGAATAAACACAAAGAGAAATTCGAACAATTAACGAGATATTTCTTGGGGTCATTTTTCACGACGCAGAATTCGGAAGAAACGCGGCCGCCGCCTCTGCGGAAGAGGCGAAGGCTCGCGACGACGAATGCCAAGTGGCGACTTGGACAAGACCCGGGGATGAAATATTTCCCTCGACAAGGGCCATTGGCGGAGGGGAAGAGGGGGGGGGGGTGGAAACGAGTGTTGAATATCGCCAGTCAAACGCAGGTCACAGCGAGCACGGAACAACCCCAAAGGAATGTCGTCTTGTCGACCTCTCACTCGTGTGCAACGCACGACAAGGGGGGGGCGATTCACCGGTAGCAGATGCTTTCAATGTCCGTAACCATCTTTTGCTTTCAGATAACAAAAACATTTGCCGGCTTTATTGTTGTTGCCCTCCTCGCTCGAGATACGTTTTCGGGCGACTACAGGGTGTTTTAAAAAGATGGACCCGATTTGAAATCGCTATATCTCTGCAACCACGAACCGCCCACGAATGAAACTCTTACTACTTGAAAGGGCGGGGTATAGAGAGGGCGGGGCATAGAGAGGGCGGGGCATAGAGAGGGCGGGGCATAGAGTTTCAAATGATGACCGCTCGATGCCTCTCCCAGCACACAAACAGCCCCTAGCCTCAATCATTCGCGAGATGGTGACCCCCGCAACACGAGGCGGTTTGCGTTCTGCAGTTCAGCAAGACTTAATCCGTAATTGCGGTGCAGCGTGCATTTCAACGGCGTTTTGGCATTGATCCGCCAATGTCAAAGAGCATTCGTCGCTGGTGCCAACAATTTGAGAAAACAGGCTGTTTATGTAAGGGGAAGAGCACAGGGCGACCACGCACCTCAGAGGAAAACGTGAGAAGAGAGGCGTTTGGGACGAATTCAACTATCGTCTCGATATTGTCCGTACAGCAGGTGGAGGGCACATAGAGCATTTATAAAATGGTTAGTAAAACCTGATAACTCATTAAACCGTTCGTAATTTTTCGTGTAATTGTAACATGTTGCCATCGTGAAATATACTGCTTTGAAATTGGGTCCATTCATTTTAAGCACCCTGTATTTTTGTAACAACGGAGACGTTTCCCCCCCCCCTCCCCCCCGAACGTCCTAAAATCCCGCAAAATAAAAATGGTGGAGCCCTCGGCACAGGTGTCGGGCGGCCCCGTTGAATGTCGTGTATAAATGTCGTGTATAAATGTTGTGTATAAATGTTGTGTATGTATGTATGAATGTTGAACTTATTTCACACTGTACGTAGCCAACCGTGCTAATTGGTGGTGCAGGGGAAGAACACCAAACTAAAGCAGTCCTAAAGAAACGAATTTGTCAACCTAGATGATTTAAAAGTGCATAGCTCAAATTGGCTTCCTAATATCGGAAGCAAGAGCGTTCCAGACGGCCGCAGAAGCACATCTGAAACCGCGCGATGCGTTGGCCGTCTTTGTTCGATGGCTAGACAAAAGCCACCGATTGCTCCGCGGATGACTGGAGTTTGTGTGATGGTTCATGCGCGTTGACGAGGAGCAGCTGGCGCGGTGGACACACCGAGTGGCTATCAGGAAGCGCACGTGTGTGCCGAACGCTTCCAAGGGGGGTGGGGGGGGCACAAGCGCCACCTGCCTGGGTCGGATCCGCCTCGCTCACTTGCACAATCGCTGTGCCCAGCGGGGATGCTAAAACTATTTTTAAACTAAACGATTTTTTTTATTTTATAAGGTAAGGCCATACTGAGCTATGTAGCTCTTTTTTCGGAAGCAACCTGGCTATCACAAATGATAGCTCAACAAAGTGGCTTATCACGTGGACATTTAAAGCAGCCAAATACACTGAAGGCGTGTTGATTCTAAATGTGGAGGGGAAAACCGGAGGACCCAGAGAAAAATCCACACGACCACGGGGAGAAATGCAAACTCCAAATATAATGGCATCAGGGTTGGGATTGAACCCACGTTCTCCTGCATATCAGGCGAGGTAGTTAACATCTAATCAACGTTACAGGGTCACTGGCAAGGACTTTGCCAGTGACCCTGGAATGGCTACGTTAAATATAAATCGAAGGCAATTCAAACCGAAATCAGGAACAATGTGGCCCAATTACCACATTTCATAGCAATGCACAAAATATATTAACGCAATCAAACAATGATGGGTGTTTTTTGTATCTTCAATTCATTAAATAAAAATATTAATACTTTTATCTTAAATGTGTACAAATTAACAGCGTTTCAGTGCTATTTACTTAAATGTGACCATTTGCTATTAATTATCTCTACAGCTAGAGAATGAGATGTGCAACTATGGAAATCCATTGTACGATTCACAGCGTATATATGGTGCTATAGCAGTCAGGATTAATATTCCTCGCGAAAAAGCCAGGGATAAATTAAGCACACGCATTATTTAAACTCCCCTCTACATTTACTTTATTGCGTCAATGAATATTTCTCAAAAGCTAAGCTTGCTTTAATAAGCACGGGATTGAATGAGTTAAGGCAAGGTGTTAAATAATACTGGGACGTAACCAATTAAGTAATCACTACTCTGCTCATTTGTATCATGTTCAAAACTAATGCAGATACAAAACCCTCTTTTAAATATAAAAAGATATTTTTGGATTTCCGTTTTCGAACTGTGACATTGGCACCATGCCGTGCAATGACATGTCCCACTCAGCAGTGCCTCTCCACCCCGCATCTTAGAGAATGATCCGTGGAAGAGATATCCTCAGAACTACTTCCAAGAACCCCTCCAAGCGACATTTTAATCAACAGACTCGGGGGCAGGGGAATGGGGCTGCATTTTTCCCCACGTTGCCTGCTGCAGATAAATGTTCTTCGGTTTTTTTTTAAAGCTGTATTTCAACAAATTGAAGTGCAGTCGTTGGTTACTGGGGATGAGACCGTTGATTCATTATTAACATAGACCATCGATTCAGTTTAATCACGGGTGACTGACCGGATTTGAACCCACCCGGGTAAACTCCACGACGCTGTCTTCTTGGTTCTTTCGGTAAAGAAGGGAAATAATAAAATAATAAAAATAAAACATTATGAAATACAATTCTCACGACGTTTCGGCCACAACGCAAGCAGCCGTTTCGGCCACAACGCAAGCAGACGGCTGCTTGCGTTGTGGCCGAAACGTCGTGAGAATTATTTTATTGGTTTATTTTTATTATTTTATTATTTCCCTTCTACGTGATGACTTTACTGAAAGAACCAAGAAGATGAATCCCTGGAGTCACAAAAGCTTTAAATTGAAATTCCACGGCGCTGGTTCAGGGTTTTGACCTCTGTGCCACCTGGCCACCTGGCCACCTGGGCTTATGGAAACGCCAATAAGATGCTAAGACAATTGCGTTCTGCTTACACGCATATCGTGTGTATGTATACATCTTTTACGAGGTTATCCCAGAGTGCAATAAATCACATGCTTTCCAGGAAGCTCATACACCGCGTAGTCAATATAGCAGCAATCAATTATCGATGGTTTTCCACGAATTGACATTAAATATGGAGCGTGCATGCTATCTTAGAGGCTGCCCCTATCACGTAAGCACAGGTGAAATTCATGTTCACTTCTCGGCTGCGCGTACAATGAGCATGATCAAGGCAGGGGTTGAAAATTAAACCGACTTGTCCCAGTTGTGTGCTAGTGAAGTTAAGTTCAAATGCTAAATAGACAAAAAACAGCTTTACTTTGTGTGAATGACAGCGAGCCTACCGTGGGAGTGTGTCAAGAGACCGGCTTTCCTAAGTAATGAACGCACTCTCAACGCATAAGCAGATTCCGAGTGTGACCCACTACTCATCGAGAAAAAGGCAGGACTTTTCATTATTGTTATCGTTATGTAACACGACAGGGGAACGGTGGCGCAGCGGTTAGCGCACTGCGTATGAAGCCGCTAACTTGAGTCAGCCACAACAGCATATACGAGTGGACAAGTGATATCCAACACGCACTGACCACCATGGTGAAGTATGGTCAAACAACTCCCGTGACGGACATGGCGTGGGGTGGCCTTCATCCAGCAGTGGATTGGCAAAGAGGCTGTACATATTTGTCGATTTAAAGCTTTCGTGACTGCAGGGATTCATATTCTTGGTTCTTTCGGTAAAGTCACGTAGAAGGGAAATAATAAAATAATAAAAATAAAACATAATAAAACAATACATTTTCTTGCTGTGGTTTTCACACCTGATGATGATTGCTTGTGTTGCAATCGAAACGTCGTGAGAATTTAATAGTTTTATGTTTATTATTGTATTATTTCCCTTCTATGTGACTTTACCGAAAGAACCAATAATATAATAGGCTGTACATACACACGCATTTCATTATTTTTACAATTGCTATACGATACGGCAACGCGCAATGCTGTGTACTTGTGCGCAAACAAAACAACGGTCATTCTCCCCCTCTCCCTAAGTTACGAGTTAATACGATGGCCGTAAAAACCACCGGGACAATGAGGAGCCGTGCACACGCAAAAAAAAAAGCCGGCAGCAAATATTAGATCACCACAGCAATTCCATCCAATTGTGGTTTTGTGGCCGCCTCTATTCACGAGAATGTATCTTACAGTCGAATTAGATATATATATGGGTCCTCAGAGCTCTAAAGAGCAATAAATGAAGTTAACAAGGCAAAACTTCCAAGCAAAATTGTGTCTCGGTGCAATGTATCCCCCCACCAATATCTCTTACCGCCCAGACGGCAAGCAGAACTTGCAAGTAATTATTGTAAATAGGCAAGCAATGTGCTCGCCGGCTTGCGTGTGCATGAAGCCACTGAAGCTATGCACTTTGAAATCATCAAGATTGAAAGCTCATTTGTTTAGAACTGCTGCGTTTTTGTATCTAGTTTGTTGTCCTTCCCCTGCACCTCCGATTGGCTGCAAAATAAGTTCAACGTTCGTACAAACAAGAATGATGTACGGTCAAAACAAGGTGAGGGGTGCAGTCCTGCAAGACCTTGCTCACGCCACTGCTAACAGATGGTACTTCACTAGAGCGAGCCCCCACAGAGCCACTATAGAGGGCATTTGTTTCACCTACTACTCGACGCTTGCAAGACGACTTGGAAGGGGTGAGAGTACCCACAACTTTACCGTCACCACACGTGACCTACCGATTGACTAACGTACGTATGTTCTTGGTTCTTTCGGTAAAGAACATCGATGGACTCGTCCATCTGAACAACTGCCAAGTCGCTGTCCGTGGTGCTGACGTGAAGAAAAAAACGCTACTTTTTTCAAATTTTCTTGCTGTGATTTTTGCACCTGATGATGATTGCTTGTGTTGCAATCGAAACGTCGTGAGAATTTTATTGTTTTATATTTTTATTATTTTATCATTTCCCTTCTACGTGACTTTACCGAAAGAACCAAGAATATGAATCCCTGCAGTCACGGAAGCTTTAAATCAAAATTTAACGTACATATGTTGAACTCCTTTGGTACCATACGTAGCCAACCGCGCTAATTGGAGGTGAGGCGGGGGAGCGGGACAACAAACTAAACACACAAAGTAGTTCGAAATAAATAAGTTCGTCAATGTAGATGATTTAAAAGTGCATAGCTCCAGTGGCTTCCTAATATCGGAAGGAAGAGCATTACAGACGGCTACAGAAGTTAATTTTAAAGTGCGCGATGCGGTGAACATCTTTAACCGTGGTGTAACCCGTTTAAACCGCTGGATGGACAGAGGTGGCGGCCAGGGTGGGCGAGATTGAATGAACTTGCAGCGTTGTTTCAACCACAGCGCTGGGAGATCGAATCGAACCATCTGGATCGCAATTCTACTGTTTTCATTACACCACAGCAGCGTCACATGCAGGTGCACGTGTATGCTTTTCAACCGACATACATGAATAATAAATCGTAATGATCATAAGTGATTTCCTCAGTTTTCGATCGCACAAATCCCAGAAGGCCTCAAAGCGCTTTGCATACATTTTTTTTGTTTTAAACAAAGCCTGTGCAAACAGGTAACTTTTAAGATGTGATTTCAAACGTATAAGAGACTCAGATTCCCAAAGGTTTGATACAAGAGAAAAAGTATATAAATAAGAGCCAAAAACTTGTATAAAGATCACATAAAATATTAAGGGAATTGAACTGGCAGTGGCGTGCACAAGCACACATGAAATCAATCCCACCCCAAAAAAAGATGTTAATATATGAATTTAGCAGTGCTCTCATTTGTCAACTTCACAGTTATTAAGGCACCACAACGCACAATATGTTGAATAATTAAGTTGTTCAATATTTTAGTTCTCTCTACTCTGAAAAAGGAACTTTTACAACAAAGAATCCCATCATCTATATATATATAAAATCGCAAATCTGTCTGTCTGTCCGTCTGTCTGTCTGTCTGTGTGTGTCTGTCTGTCTGTGTGTGTGTCTGTTTGTCTGTGTGTCTGTTTGTCTGTGCAATTACTATTATAGGGTCGGTAGATAATAAAATTATAGCGATTACACAGTATTATTGTAGCGCGGGGGGGGGGGGGGGGGAACGGCCCCGGTACCCAGCCTCAGCCGGGTGGGCAATCTAGGCGAGGCCGGAGGCTCTGCACGGTACTAGGCCTCGACACCCAGCACGCGACTCTGAGGTAAATTCAAAGTTTCACGTCCTCTTCACTCCCCCCCCACCACAATGTGTGCAATTACTATTATAGGGTCGGTAGATAATACAATTATAGCGATTAGACAGTATTATTGTAGCGCGGGGGGGGGGGGGGTAACGGCCCCTGTACCCAGCCTCAGCCGGGTGGGAAATTTAGGCGAGGCCGGAGGCTCTGCACGGTACTAGGCCTCGACACCCCACCACACTATAGGCCGTACATATTACTGCACAGCGGCCCAGGAGATCGTGGCTGGGGGGGGGGGGGGGCAGGGGTAGCAGCCCATCTGTGTATATATGTAAGGTTATTAAGAAATATATTTTTCACCCGGGCAACGCCGGGTACTTATGCTAGTATCTATATACTGGAGATCTGTGAAAAAAAGAGCTCTATACCTCATCGGATTCCCCCAGTATAAATAAAGATTCTGATTTAGTTCCATATCTATCTGTATAAGGCAGTGCCAGGAATGAAAGAGGTACATTTTCTTAACTTGAATAACAGGACATCATCTGTTCTAGTCACGCTGCCAACGATAACCGATCATGGCCGGTGGGCAAGACTGGAGCAGGAAGGGCAGCCCTGGGAGAGAGCGAACCCCAGAGAGGGTCACCACCGAAGAGGAGATGGAGCGATATCGGTTCGCGCGCAGCTGTGAGGGATGACTGCGGCACCGCACGACAAAGAGCGGTGGGGGTGTTGGTAAGAGAGAGGCCTTCATCATAGGGTGGACTAGGCCATGGCTGATGATGATTATGCCTTCACCAAACAGTGGATAGGTTGTGGCTAATTGTGAGTATGCCTTCATACAGCAGCAGATAGACTCTAGCTGATAATGGTTATGCCTTCATCAGGAAGTGCATAGACTGTGGCTGAAAACTACATCCAGAAGTGGATCGAGTGGCTGATGATGATCATGCCTTCATCATGAAGTTCACAGACTATGCCTAATGATGATTATGCTTTCATCCGGAAGTGCATAGACTGGTTGATGATGACATTGCCTTCATTCAGCAACGAATGGACTACAGTTGCTGCTGCTGCTCAAGACAAATGATGTGTAAGTTGCGAAATAAATCCCTACTTCCAAGATCCTTCATTGAGGGCCACGTGCTAAACATATCACTGGGTTTCATCGATTCAATTCAGAGAGAGTATTGGCATACGTGTATTTATACGCACATACGTTTAAAAAAAAAAACACGTTACCACAACCCAGTATAGGCTCAGTGAGCCATTTCTTTTAAACACCGCAATCTTCACGATGAAAATCAATGGAAGATGATTAAACTTCCCCTCCTGAGGTGTCGCAAATTGCACCCAAACCACATCTACCCAATAATGCGATTAACTGCAATCACTGTATCTGGATTAACTGTGGCCAGAAAAAAAAGACAAAGATTCCCCGTATAGCCTCAACACACCTTTGGGACAAGTGCTGTTTAGCGAGCACCTATTAAAGCCTGCCAAGGTGCACGGGGAGAGGGTGATGATAGGGGGTGGGGGAGGGCAACTCCGTGCCCAACCACCTTTGTCTGGCCAGTCCAAACGTAGTTGGGGCGCTACGGTAGCGAGATGTTAACTACCTCGCCTGGTATGCAGGAGGTTGTGGGTTTGATCCCAACCCTGGTGCCTGTATATTTGGAGTTGACACATTTTCCCCGTGGTTGCGTGGATTTTTTTTCGGGTCCTCGGTTTTTTCCCCCACCACATTTCGAAACAATGTACGTTTAATATATTTGGCTACAATAATGTTTTCGCGTGAGAATAAGCCACTTCGTTCAGCTGTCAGTTGTGGCCAGGTCTTTTGTGAAAAGGAGCTGTATAGTTTGGTGGGCCTTACTTGGTAAAATAAAAAAAAATAGTTTTATTTTTAGATGTTTACACACTGCACCAGGTACTCATTTTAAAACTGAGACAAGGGGGGAAGTGGGACCAGCTCAGATGGCACTCGCCACTGGTGTTAGCCGTCACTGGTGGGAATCGAACTTGTCTCCAGGTTCATAGAACAGTACCGCCGCTAACCGCCGTGCCAGCTGCCCACATTACCAAGCACGCACGCGCACAGGCACGCAAAACTCGTAACTTGCAACATCTGTTTGGAGTTTACACATGTTGCTTCTAATTAAGCAAGCAGGGGTAAATTGAGACGAAAGTTTACATTGCTTTAATTCGACCACACTGTGAATGATTATCACCTTACTTGTAATTCAAGGCACACCGAGACACGTGTGGATTATAATTCGAATGCATTAAGTGCAGTTCATGAAAGCTGGTTGAAAGAATGATAAAAACATATTTGTATCAACTGTTTGCCATGAACCTTACCTGTAAACTATACTGAAAATTACACTGTCGAGTGAATATAATGAATCATCAAAACTCGATGCACTCCAAAATCAATTATGCTTCACATTAATTATTTAAACATGATCAATTACCACTGATGACGTTGGTTGACAGCTTCCACATTTGCCTAGAAGCTAAAGAAAACAACCAAGATGATAAAACAAAACTACCAACAAAACAAAGGATAAGCTGCTCAATCAATGTGCCAACACGAACAATGGAAATTAGCCAAGTGTGGCGAACGGATTGCATCTAGAGTTCAAGCAAGTTCATATTTATTTGCGTAATTGTAGGAGGATTGTGGGGCGCATAAAATGCTATTTTTTGTTTTTTTATATATATCTCAAGACTTTCTCCCCAATTGATTTTGCCTCCCAGCCATAACAAAGCCCTGTCAAGCACAAGTGGCAAGACATAAGATGCTGAGAACTGAGAATTTATTGGGACCTGTCAAGCAGACAAACTGGATTTACCTTTAATGGGAAAACTCTGCAAACGCTTTGACAACTGCCGTCAATACGTCAAATGCCGCATTAACCTTTCAACCCACCGCGCGGAAGCGTTTTCTCGCACGACGCTGGGCCGCAACATTCCTTCCCCAACGACGATATGTTCGGAAGTGACGGGGGGGGGGGTAAAAAGGGGGGCGGGGGGGGCAGGGACACTCCCTGCCTAACCCATTGCTTTTCTGGGTCAGAGATATGCGTGCAATGCAAAGGCGCAACGCTGTCGGACACACAAGTCAAAACATTAAATCTTACATTTTTTTTTACTTACTCGATGACCCCGTGACAAGACAACGAGAGGAGTTAACTGGCGTGCGCGATGGGTCAACGCGTGCACAATCTCAGCGCCACTCGCGGGGCGGAAATATAAATTGTGAAAATGAAGCCCCCGAGTGAAAGCCTCCCTCGGCACCTCCACGACCGAGGCGGGCCAAACACTGGCAATGCATGAGGGGGAGGGGGGCGCCGACGTGTTACTTCCCAGTGTCAGTAAATCGGCAGCACGGTCTAACGTCAATTACACACACACAAGCGTGGCGGAGGTGAACCCGCCGTGTGTGCCATTTCAAGGATGACAAACCCCCACCCCCCTCCCCCCCAACCCAAGCCTTCAACGTATGCCACCCCAAAATAATGAACGATCCGCTCCTGAAACCAACCGAGTCGCACCTCCGATTTGCACGGTTGGCTACGTACAGCGCGAAAGAAGTTCAACATTCGTGCATACCGAGGCATTTTTAAAATTTAACATATATTTTTTTCATGTATTTTTTCAATACATATTTTAAAAACGTACTTGAAAATCATAAAAAAAAACATTACACTCCTTCACTAAGTATTGTCTGCAAGATGGAACGCATCTACAGCCACGTGACCGCTTACTTTTTTCGCCAGGTTATTTTGTGGGAGACTGCAGCCTCGCGTCAAAAGTTACGCTTCCGGAATTTGTCACGAGGGCAGAGACTGCAACGATGCCGCATGTGTGAGATTGCCAACAAGTGCAGAGATGGGAGATACTGTTCCTGCAACGGTCCCAAGATGAAATCCCCAGGCTCAAGGGGGACCACTCGCTCTGCTACGACACGTTAAAGCATGGCTTAACACAAGATGATCCATGGATAGATACCCCACTAAACTAATATGGTGACATTATAGAGAAAGGAACATTTCATTTCCAAGCCTCTCCACATGTTTCCCACCAAGCTAAGTAAATCGTTTAAGACTCCCCTCCGTAAGATACAAAGCCATCGCTTTCACAATATTAAAGGACCTGTTGAGAGCTAAAAGTATTCAGAAATGATGAGAGGGTTATCTATAAACGGATCAGCCTATACTTGCAATGTTCACATACAGGGCTTGTCAATCCACTGCTGGATAAGGGGCCTCTCCATTCCACACGATATATGGGGCTCATTTGACCATACTTCACCATGCTGTTCAGTGCAAGCAGCCTCACGACAACCTGTTTGTGCATTGATCAGGAATACAACCACTCACTATCCAGACTCAACCCTGCTTAAGCTTCCGATATTGATGAGACAGGGTGCATTCCGGGCAGTTTGGTTATCAGCCTAAAACATGCTTTTCTTGCCATAAACCAATGCAGTTGGCATGAACTGCATCAGCAATGCTCACCACACGACGTTTACGAAGCTGACATTACTTACAGCTAGGCGTGAGATGAACATTTACGTCTGTCCGTCTTACCGTGCCCCAGCACATCAAGTGTTCTCAAGCCAACCAACTACAAAAGCCTGATACCACTTCCTATGAAACTCACCATAGCAGCTCATCAACATCAATGCCCAGAGTCGTATGGATTGTACTCCCGGGTAGGTTTGTTTTTGCCGGGAGGGGAGAGGAGGCATTTTATGGGAAGCTCCCCAGGGAGGCCTCCACTCGCTGGAGGAGCTGCCGGGCTACTCGCTCGGTTCGTTGGTGACGTTCCGCTGACTCTCGGCTTGATGCCACCTCCGTGCGTCACTGCTTCAGAGCACCCCCCCCCTTCGGCTTTGCTCGATCAGAGTTTGTTATTTTCATTCATTCGGTCGTCAGTGAAAATCTGCTCGTTGCTGTTATTTCAACAGAAATTATGCGACATGGGTGCGCCCCTACCCATTGTGAGCTATAACTATGATAATTGTTTTTTTACCCTTTAATCTGGCATCAAAACTGACACCTTTTTTACAAGGAGTCATGTTTGCATTGACCACAATACCTGCAGTTGGAATGCAAACAAAAAACATAACTCTGATAATGTATGCACTGTCCTTGAAATTGATTGGTCCACACCGGAGACTCCTTGTAAAAAAGGTGTCAGTTTTGTTGCCAGATAAAAGGGTAAAAAATCAATTATCATATTTTGCTACTGGCAAATGAGGTTCCAATGGTGAGCTATAACTATGTTGGGCTGAAGGAAATTAAAGCAAAGGATTTCAGTTTTTTGTCCCCGATTTAATCAAAATTGCACTACTTACGGAGTAAGCAACCCTCCATGTTCAAGAACGTCCCACAGAGTCGTATGGATTGTACTACCAGGTAAGTTTGTTTTTTCCGTTGTGTGGTCTTCTGGCTGTGCCGCCCGTTTGTCTGGCACGATGTCCCAACGTATGTATGTTGAACTTCTTTCACACCGCACGTAGCCAATCGGAGGTGCCGAACAACCTACTGCACTGCAGAGCAAGTTCACAACACTTTCGTCTGTCGATTCAACAGCACAACAAGCACGTCAGAGAGCTCGTATAGTTATTTTTTGTTTGTTTGCAAATATACACAAGTGTGAAAAAGTCATGTTATGCTACGTTATTTTAACATGGCAATTGCCCCACGAGATGAATTGTGATTCCTGAAGGGATAGTTCTGGGTGGAATCGTGAGAATAAATAAAAAAAATGGCCCCTGCAGAAGTTACCCCCAACTCGAACGAGCAGGATCTTCTTACGCAAAGTGTAAATAGTGAGTGGGCGCAAAATGTACCATCGTGCGCGCGCAGAGGGGGCGGCGAACAATTCGTAGGTGTGAGGCTCAGAAAAAATTACTTTCTGACAACGTCCCCAGGCAACGTGCCAACCGCATCGTGAACAGCGTAGGACAACTCCGCCCAGTACATGTTCAGCAGCGTAACACGCCGTTAATGCTTTTTACGACTGCCTTGTCCTCCCCGCCAGACCCTTGTCACGTCAGGAGGGCGCGCGCGTCGTGCGCGGCGCGTTGGTTTTAATACGTCTCATGTGCTCACCTGGGCGGAAAAATGGGACGGCAATTCGAATGAAACGACGCCGGCTTGCTAATGCGTTGTCAATCAAATCCCACCTGTTACAAGCGCAAGCGCGTGCACGCACGCACGCACGCAAGACCGAGCGCGCCACCGCCCAAGTCTGCGTTTCAAACGCGCGAGCCGTAAAACGTTTGGGAAGCAGCGCCCGGGCTGATTCACGGCCATGTAAAACAACCCCCCCCGCCCCACCATTTGTTTACGTCCATTCTAGTTTCACGTCGCTCAACACCTGTCACATGCGATCATCAACAACCGCAGCGGTAGGCCGCAAAAAGGCGGACGTGGAACTCAAATTCAGATGCGCTGGCTGGCGGCGGCGGCAGTCGCGATGTAACCACTCGCTCTCGTCGCACACCTTCCCACCCCCCTCCCTCCCTCCGCCGGCAATTCAAGGAATCGTCACGGTCTGTGGTTGCAATGCGATTCTATTTCTCAACAATGTGGTGAATGCAGTGGCCTCGAGTGGCGGGACAGGTCGCGTAAACTCACGACGTACAACACGAATACAAGGACGTGCCCCGTGCAGCCCTTTAGTTAAATTTATGGCTGTGTGAGGGCCTCCCACGCTGTGCGGGTGATGGGGAGGGGGGGGTTATTTTATCACTAGCTTTTTTGCCCGTCCAAATATTCAATACAAAAATTGTTCAGCTCATGATTATTAATGGGGGGGGGGGGGGGAGTTGCCATGTGGAGTGACGTCACCCGCTAATGGTTATTGGGGAGTGGTGCAGCATGTGGAGTGACGTCACCCGCCAATGGTTATTGTGGAGGGGTGCAGCATGTGGAGTGACGTCACCCGCTAATGGTTATTGGGGGGGGGTGCAGCATGTGGAGTGACGACACCCGCTAATGGTTATTGTGGAGGGGTGCAGCATGTGGAGTGACGTCACCCGCTAATGGTTATTGTGGAGGGGTGCAGCATGTGGAGTGACGTCACCCACTCATGAGTATTAATGAGGGGAGGGGTGCGGCATGTGGAGTGCGCGACCTTCTTGTGCGTGAGTGTTAATTTCCACGCGGACATGAATATTAATGAAGGAGGGGAGGGGCCTCTTTTGCAGTGACGTCACGCACACACTGTCCTGCTTAGATTGACTTTTTGCCGTCACTTTCTGTAAAGAAACGTCATATTTAAAGCGACTTTGCGTAATAAAATTTTTAATTCAGCTCGACCTTCCTCCTCTGCGTGAGAGTAAAATCCACCCACTCATGAATATTAATGAGGGGGGGTGGGCCTCATGTGGAGTTACGTCACACGCGGGACGGACACACATTTCTGGGTGATTATAGTAGGCAATATTTCACCACCCTGGCCAGTGCGGGTTGGTGAACGCGATGGAACATATTAAACTAAAACTAAACTATTTTTTTTATTTTACCAGGTAAGGCCGTTTCAGAAGCGACCTGGCCACAAACGATAGCTCAACGAAGGGGAGGGAGGGGAGGGGAGGGAGGGGAAGTTCCCCAGGGAAGCCCCCCTGAGTTGGAAAAGCTGCCGGGCTACTCGCTCGGTTCGTCGGTGACGTTCCGCTGACTCTCGGCTTGATGCCATCTCTGTGCGTCACTGCTTCAGAGCAGCCCCCCTCCGGATTTGCTCGATCAGAGTTTGTTTGTTATTTTCGTTAATTTGGTCGTCAGTGAAAATCTGCTCGTTGCTGTTATATCAACAGAAATTATGCTACACGGGTGCCCCCTACCCATTGTGAGCTAAACAACTATGTTGGGCTGAAGGAAATTAAGTTTTTTGTCCCCGATTTCATCAGAATTGCACTATTTACAGAGTAAGCAACCCTCCATGTTCAAGAACGTCCCACAGAAGTGGATATCCCTGAGCTACCTCTGAAATCACTTCCAGTAACCTCAGGTGCACAGGGTAGAGGGCAGCACTTTCCCACCCACTCCGCACATGACAGTGATGTTCGTCGCACGATCGTCAAGGCAATTTTTTCATTCTCAAGAGCTGGAATTTAGGCAAAATAACTGCAGAAAAAAATTTCACAGAATGGTTTATTTCAGGTGGAGCCACTGGTACATGGGCAGAGAGCATCAATTATCCGCACTTCAGAATCGGAATAGTTATTTGTACTGGAGAAATCCGATTAGCAATGAAGCTCTTTTTCACAGATGTCCTGTGTGTCACACGCGGCCGTCTAAATTCAAACCCAAGAAGCTCAGTTCTCTAACCATGGAGTCACCCGCCCACCTCAAACACAATCAATCGTTCACGTGTCCACGTAACAATGATGAATGTTTGTCTAATAGATGCTGGGGTGTGGTTGAAATATAACTGAATTATATTATTCCATGGGGGGGGGGGGGGAATGTCATCTTGGAGACGTTGAGTGGAGAAAGCTTGAGGCTTAAGAAAGGAAATGCTTATCGCAGCGTTACCCGGGAAAAAAACGCACACACTCTGATAATAAGCACGTAATTGTACGTATGTGTGTGTATGCATGCATGTTTGGACTTGCACATAAGTGGCTGTACAAAATTGTAATCAGCACTTGCCAACGAGGCAAAATTGCATTGAGTTGATTCCCAAAGGGAATTTACCAAAGAAAATTACCAAATCCGCACCGCCGATAATAATAACATGAATATTAAAAGAGCCAGAAATAACGCGCGTTGAATACCACGTGATCTTGCAATCATTTCCAGTGTTTACACCGCGATAATATCGCCTCCCCCCGGGTGACAGTTGCGCAGTGGCTTGTGCACTCGGCAACCTGGGTTCGATTCCCTGCCGCAGCGAGCATCAGTGGCGAGCGATATCTGACGTGGTCCTGGGTCTCCTCCCTTCACGGACACGCACTAACCAGTAGTGGTGCAGTATGGTGAAGCAACAAATATCCGTTATTGAGACAGCATCGACATGCCTTCATCCAACAGTTAATGGATATTATTATTATAATGAATCCATACTATTTGTTTTTTTCGGTAATGTCACGTCGGTATAAAATAAAATAAATCACGACGTTTCGGGCGCAACACAAGCGTCCATTATCAGGTGGGAAAGCATGGTCTGCTGCTGAGGCAGACTGTTTAAAAAGGTTTGAAATGGGTGTAGCTCAAGGGTCATAAAGACGTGGCCGGGGCGAGTGACATTCATGTGAGAAATTAGCATGTAACTGTAAGATAGGAGAGCGGCCTTCTCGACGAGGGCACGGAAGTGGCTATGTTAATGTGAGGGATTAGCATGATGTTAATGTGAGAGATTAGCATGATGTTATGAATCTCTCTGTAAGTAGAGTGCTTAATTGTGTGGGTATAGGTATGCACGCAAACACCGACATGCGCAAGCAAAAGTATCTCCCTGATCAAACGAACGATTGGTTGATGTTCATCTCCAGTGATGGCTCTCTGAAATTGGTATAAACTCCAATTTAGAAACATGCGTTTAGAGTATTTGGCTGCTAAACATTTCCACGTGATAAGCGACGTTGCCGAGCTATCATACGTGGCCACTTCACTTCTGAAATCGGGCTATATAGCCCAGCAGGCCTTACCTGGTAAAATAAAAATAATAGTCGTTATTCTATCCATAGGGCAACATCTGTTGAACTTGGAACTCATTGCATTGACCCCCACGCTATCATGACTAGTTGACCCACAAGCCGGGAATTGAACTTGCAACCTTTCTAACAGTCCGTCAAGCAACCTTACACAACACCACTCATCAGATACACCCACATTAGAAATACCTATCAATGTAACCATGAGTACAACAGGCAAGTTAAATAGAGACGAGGTGGGTAAAGGTGCAGCCCTGCAATTTCTTACTCGCCGCCACTGCCGGGTGAAGGGCCTCCACTCGAGGTACTGTCACTCGACAGAATCCCTCCAGAGGACATTTAGCCAGACGTCTAAGAAGAAGTGGAAGTACCCACACTTTACCCCACAATCGACTAACTGCCTGGGTGGGCAGTGGCGATGGCTGTCAAAGAAAACCGCAACTTCAAGTGCCGCGTCGGGAGAACGAATGGGCGACCTCTGAATTGCAATTCCAGTGTGCCGACACCATTGCGTCACAGCAGCCTCATATACACACACACATATAGAGTGCATTTGAAATTAAATAAGGGGTCCTCTTTCAATCACACAATGTCTAGGGAAAGAGTCCCGACCACCTGTTATTTCATACGCGAGCAGTTGTTTCCCCTTGATGGAAGCCAGCGCAGCTAGGAGCCGTCTGGCCCAGGGCCTGTGGTCAATCAATGTCAACGCGGCAGGCTGACCACCTCCTTATTTATTTATTTCACAGCAATGTCCGGCTTGGTTCGCCCTTCCAATGACACTGTGCAGAGGAGCACGCTGGGCTACTATGTGCGGGTTCCCGTTGTCTCGACGAGAAACCGCTGCGCGTCTCCCTCCTCCAAAGCCTTTGTCCGCACTGATAATTGTGCAACGCACACGATCGCTCGTCATTAGCTTCGTACCCGCATATGCTTGCACGGGCAGTCAAGAGAAGCGGGCTCAGACAAGACACGTCCGTAGAAGGGACGATGGCCGACGGTCAAGAATAATACCGGAGTGGCGTCCATAAGAAACGGAATGCGTCCAAGAGGTCGTCCCGCCTAGGAGATGGAGTGATGAAATCAGCTCGTGCACAGGAGCCAGGTGGACACTACAGGAACGTGAATAATGAAGGAGCAGCTTTGGCAGGATTTTTATCCAGCAGCGGATTGACCATGGTTGATGATGATGAGTGCCGGCAAATATTTACCAAAGTTAGCGTCACGTTTTATCTTATTACGCACTATTCTTGTGAAAAACGATTAGGCTATTGATCCTCGCTTTGGGATTTCAAGGCGTATTTGGGTTATTGATGAGATGGGTTCCACTCGCAGGCTTGCTGCCCAGCACTGCTCGTACATTCATCCGCTCGTTAACTCGCTCGTCAAGCAGCGGCGCGTCGACGGCGGGGCTGAACGAGCTGCCGCACAGCTTGGACGAGGGAGAGAGAGGAGAGATTCACGCAGAGCCACCGAATTCACCGCCCTCGTATTGGAGAGAGCGCGCACGCGCGCCGGGCCCTGATAATGCAAACCGAGCAGTGGGGGCACGTCGGAGCCCAGCTGATAAAAAAGCCGATGGAAAGTGACCCCCCCCCCCGCAGCTTTCTTGAAGAACTCAGGGGGAGGGGGCGGAGGGGGGGGTTATAACCTGAGCTGCGAACACACGCAAGCTTTAAAAGCCACCTGCGCACGCACGCTCGCTCGCTTTCCAGCCCTCACGATTTTAAGTCTTCCGGTCACGTTCGAGCCGTCATTTCATCAGGCTCGCAGCGGGCCATGTAAAATGGGTGCCCCGTAGCCTGTCCAAACCCACCGCTCGCCGTCACTAATTAACCAGTAATGCAAACTAGCTCGTCAAGAAATGGGCTGTGAGCATCCGCTTCCTCCCTCCACCCAATCACTCAACCCAACCACCCACCCACCTACGCAACCACCCACCCACGCAACCACCCACCCACCTACGCAACCACCCACCTACCCAACTACCCAACCGACTGCGAGAAACAATCTCAGGAGACCCGTGCCGCCAAAACACAGCCAAAGCCTTCCTTGCATCACGGAAAACGGGGGGGATGGGAACCCTCGAGCAAGCGCGCACGCAGCTTCGTCTGTGCGCCGAGCAGCGCCGCAGTTTTACCAACAGATCACCCTCGTTTTTCTCCTCTGTCACCGTTGACCTCTTTAAAAAAAAACTGTTGGGTTTTTTTCGCTTCTCCTCTTTAAATGACGTGTTTGTTGATTTGACGATGAGGTTATTATTCCTGAATTGACCTCAACCAGGAAGTAATTTAAGAAAATGTTCTCCGTGAATGAAAAGCAAATGTCAAATTTCTTTATATTTTAAGGGCATTATCTGTTCAAGCATCGTTACCCTCGTTGCACCATGTGAGTGGTTGGCACTGCAGGTCTGGAACGAAGTGAGGACAAGATTAAGGTTGTAGTGCTATCGCTGAGATTTGATGGTCAGGTTAATTAAACCAGGGAGGAATTTGCAGCAATGGACACATTTGCACTGCAGGCAGTAGGCATTAAACAGGCGTAAAGCGATTCTTGGAAAAATAATGTATGTCTTTATGTTTGAATGTTTCTTCAACTTCTTTCGCACCGTACATAGCCACCAATGCTAACCAGAGGTGCGGGGGAAGGATAACAAACTAAACACAAAAAGCAGTTAATATTTCAATCTGACGATTCCGTCCCTTGCGGACCATTCTCGCACAAGTCACAATTCGTCTGTTGGCGATTGCCACCCGAGAACCTCCATTCCTGTTCGTGGGATCCGTCAAAAAGAGATTTGGCAATGGGAGAGCCACGCTGCTCATCCGCGCACCGGTGTCAGCGAAGACCGTTCCCAGACCAGGGACTTTCGCTGGCCCTACATGGCCCCACAGGGCCCAACATGGCCCCACAAGACCATACAGTGACCCCCCCACCCTACCCCCCCCCACCCCCCCATTTTTCTTGAACGCCACCGGAATCAGAGGATAAATACCAGGCCTAAAAGTTTCAATGGTAAGCCACTTGGTTGAGCTATTATTTATGGTTGCCAGGTCTCTTCTGAACAAATAAGCTAATAGCTCAGTGGGCTTGACCTGGTAAGATAAAAAAATGGTTTAGTTTTGTTTGTATATATTTTTTAAGCGATTCGTTTACCTTTCCTACACTTTGCACTCCTACCGTGTTTACGAATTGTTTGTTGTTATAACGTTCTGACCTGCCTCTACTGGACATGTGAAAAAGAGCTTTATAGCTCATTGGATTCCTCCAGTATATACAAGTATTCTGATAGCAACAGGCTTGGCATTGGGATCAATTGCAAAACAGTGGACATAATAGTAATAATTTTGACATTTTTTAAATGTTTATGGAGGGCAGTGGTGACCACTTGAGATGTGACACCTGGAACATCCTCCTCATCTGAAATAGTTTTTTTTTGCAGGACTTTATGCTATACAGAGCCACATATAATTCCTCCGCCAATTAAGTGACCGTCTACCCCGCATTAACGCATGCTAGATATAAATACAGTTTTTAACGTAGTCATGCTGCATTGTTAATGCAATTGTTCTGGTCTTGGTGAGTACATTAGAGCATTACTAGATTGTTGGTTGGCCCTGTGGTTATTATTAAATGTGATTGTGCTTCACCGCTCCAGTGTGGTTTTAATTAATCACTCAATAACAACGCACAATAATAGACAGATCGATCATTTTAAGTCAATCGTTGCTCTTTAATTCAAACAATTTTGACCATTAAACAGGAGGCCGAAACATTATACCGTAGCAGAGCAGAACTGTGCTGTTATTTTCCATTCAGTCCCAGAGTTCAGTTTATCGGCTGCACAGAACTCAGAACTACACCCTGCAGCATTCTAACTGCAAGTCAAGACTCCCGTTATGAAAACAGCACTGCCGATGGAAATGCATGGAAAACACACACTTTTAAATTGCATTCTGAAAAGCAATTATAAATCATCGGTTGGTTCAACTGCAACTTAATATGAAATCAAAGCCGAACATTGTCGCCGCATCTTTCAAGTCCTCATATTGGATATGTGAAGGAAAGGCGGGGTGAGGGGGGGGGGAATAAAGATACCCCGGGCAATTACGATTGCTTGTCCACAGCTGACTGTGCCCGTAATTTTTAATAATCCAAGCACAGATGTCTCGGCACAGAATATTCGTGTACACGCCAACCGAGACAGCCTCAGCGGTTCTAGTCGGTGTGGCTGGAAATAGACAAGGCGGTTCTCGAACACCTACATTTCTTCTTTTGGCAAAGCGAGGGACGTAGGCCTCATATGGCCACACTTCTCATTAAGTCCGCTACCGGCAAAGTCACGAGTCATTTGAGTCTTTTGTACAGATCATTTATGCTGCATTATGCCAACACGCAGTACTATTACTCTGCAGATAGTTGGTTGGAGCTTAAGTATTGCTTGGGCTGGAGTACAATGGGCATCCCCACCCGCCTTCCCTCCTCCTAAGGGGATTCTCTATATGAGCAAACATATGTAATGGCTAAATGGTTCCGTAAAAGAAAATGGCTTTTTGCCTGCTGCGGAAAAATTACTGAAGCAGGACTCAACAATTTTCTCTCGATCCGTCACCTCTACAAATGATCCTTATGGCAGTACCCGGGGTACCAAATAATACAAAATGGCCGAGGCAATCAAATATTTTATTTCAGGGACACTATTTTTTTCCAGGGGTGTACTTAACTCCGCGATTGGGGTACCAATCAACCCGAAATCAGTGCCACTCCGCGATGTTGAAACGCAGCGAGGACGATTTCGCCGAAACCCTGAACGCTCGCGGTATGCACCATAGTGCATCGTTTACAGCTCGCCAAGATGAGTCGTTTGCCGCATCGCCGACCATCAACAGACTAAAAGTGACTGCATCACGGACATTATGCGAGAGCTGGGGTACCGCCATGAGGTTCATATGGTCCCTGTCATAGGAGCATTGGACCTCCCTAGCACTGGTCTGGGACTGTCAAATGGTACCGCGGTGGCGAGATGTTATCTCCCTCGCGTGGCATGCAGGAGGTCATGGGTTTGATCCCGACCCTGATCCCTGCATATTTGGAGTTTGCATGTTTCTCCCCGTGGTCACGTGGATTTTCCTCTATGTCCATAACCGTTTTGTTCCCTCCACAATTAGAGTAAATATGCGCTCGGAATATTTGGCCGCTCTTAATTTCCGCGTGATAACACACCACTTCGTTGAGTTGCCATTTTTTTAGGCCGGGTCGCTTCTGAAAAACAAAAGCGATGTGGCTCAGTCGGGCCTTGCCTGGTAAAAAAAAAATTTGACAGTTTAAAATTAACGAAGCACCGCCAAATGCTCGTTTGAGTTTAAAGACACACGGGGCTTCCTAAACAGACTCGCGAGGCGTCGCCACATCAACCCCCACCACACGTGCCCTGCCGATAAACAAATCGTGATGTGAACCCATTTATGCTACTGGGTGGACAAAGGCGCGGGGAGCGGGGGTCAGTGATGGGGGGGTAGGGGGGTTAGCGGTCGATTTAATCTCAGAGTTCTTCAAGAAATGTGCACCGTCGTTTTAACTGCCGCGCTGGGAGATTGAATCAAACCGGTGACCTCTGGACCGCAACATTGCAGTGCGTGAAACCGTAACAGAACGGCAGCGCCCTTGCACGTGATTCTTGAGACGGAAAACTTGCTGCCATTAATATTTCCATACATGTAGGACTTTTCATCGTGAATCAGCCACATGAATTGTATATTATTATTATTCCTTCAGTACTTAACACTTTGTAGTTCTAAGGGTAAACGTCCCTGAGAGCAGGAAGTCGAAGCATTCCATTTCCATTGCCGACACAGAATTCGCCTACGTCAATAAAACACAGCCTCTTAGTTGAACAATGGCACGGTAGTTCTGATGGACGTGATGAGCACTTTCGTAACTGGAAGCTGCCGTGCCATTCAGTTTAATGCAACGTAGCCCTCGCAAACCGTTACACGTTTTCTTGGTTCTTTCGGTAAAGTCACGTAGAAGGGAAGTAATAAAATAAAAAAATAAAACATAATAAAATCATTCTCACGACATTTCGGCCACAACGCAAGCAGCCGTCCTCAGGTGAAGACCAGGTCTGGTGAAGACCAGGTTTGGTCTTCACCTGAGGACTGCTGCTTGCGTTGTGACCGAAACGTCGTGAGAATTATTTTATGTTTTATTTTTATTATTTTATTACTTCCCTTCTACGTGACTTTACCGAAAGAACCCAGAAGATGAATTCCTGCAGTCACGAAAGCTTTAAATCTAAATTTAACGTTACACGTTTGCGAGCCATTGTTTTTTGCAGCGAGTGCACGTACAGTGAACAAAGATAAATGTGCCCTGATTGAAAATTAAGTGGAAGTTGATGAAATAGCCGTTAGATATTCAGCCGAACACGCGAACGAAACAGTGTCTTATCGTGATGACATTGAAACTCACACGTTGCTTCCAATCGCCTGAATGCCACCCGTGAAACATGAATCAGAATATTTATTGATACTGGAGGAATCCGATGAGCTATAAAGCTCTTTTTCACAGATCTCCAGTAGAGGCACCAACGCAAAACCCAACCCTCATCTCCTCCACCTATGTCTTCATATGCATCTCATCTCACCCACCCATATGCCAATATATCACCGTGCCACTGCGTTTGACATTTCATTATCTTAATTTCTGGCAAATTAATTGGGTGTGACAAGGACTCCATATACTCATGTGCTTATCATTTTTTGCAGTGATTATGAGCTGGGGAATGTGCATCCCTAATAATATAATTCAGAAATAAGCAGATGTGTAAAAGGCAAATGAATAAAAGCTCCTACTATGAGATTAAACACAGTCACCCCCCCCACCGCCCCTCCCCGAATGTAGAATTATCATTTTATGCTTCAAGCTGGCATGGTGGAACACTGCACTGAAACAGATTCCAGAGGACATAAAGAGAGAGTTCATCCGAGGCCTTGGGGAACCCAAAACCATCCGGACAGTGATGTCCGTATTTCCCCCCCATTTATATGCAAATCAGGGCGTCCATTCATATGCCAATTATAGTCAAGCATCGCACACATCTGTTGAGCAGCAGACGCACAAAGCTGGCCCCGTTGGGGGGTCCCCGCGGACTTGGGAGAATGAGAGCCATCCCAATGATGCTCAGCCCATTGGCAAGCAGTCCACAGGGACCAAGGTCCGGCCTGGATTTCAATTCCACAGGCCCCACACAGCAACTTGGGGCGCCACGGTGGCGAGATGTTATCTGCCTCGCCTGGCATACAGGAGTTTGTGGGTTTGATCCTCACCCTGACGCCTGCTGCATATTTGGAGTTTGCGTGTCTCTCTCCCTGTGGTCTTGTGGATTTTTCTCCGGGTCCTCCGTTTTTTTTGCCTCCACGTTTAGAAATATGCATTCGGAGTATTTGGCTGCTATAAATTTCCACATGGTAAGCCACTGTGTTGAGCTATCAGTTGTGGCCATGTAGCTCATTGGGCCTTACCTGGTAAAAAAAAAAAACAGTTCATAGTTGAACAATCGCGTTTGCTAGGAAGGCCCACACTCTAGCACGGCACTGCCTCAGGTCCTTGTCCTGACCCCACCCCACCACATTTTCCCATTTCCTTCATGTAAGCAACGTGAACCTTCCCAGGTGGGAATCTAAGCAAGATTGGGTAGGTGGTGGCGTGAAAGGGGGGATTGGTGCGTGGGGGGGGGCAGCATTGGGTGTCATCTCAAGTCCCTGGCGACTCTGAAGCACTGCAGAACAAGTGCTCTAACTTTTAAAGACGCACGACAACGTTGACACGTCATTATGCAGGCTGCAAACCCGCGCGGTGCCTTCCAGATTAACCGCCAGCTACTCCCACGTAAGAGAAAACACGGCCGTCTCTCTGCAACTCCCAGAGCGCCGACGAAGCCGCAGTCTGGGAGAAGGTTGACCTCGCGGCGAAATGTCACCAAGTTGCCCGCTGCCGATGCCAACCGATACGAAACGGGCATGCGGTGCGGCATAATGGATGTCTCACCAATTTCGGACCAATTGTGTTACCGACAACTATATATACACTCCTGAAGCCTTTCAATGATAGCTCAGCCACACGTCGAATTGTGGGGATCGAAATATTCCCCGGGACGTGTTTTAACAGTCATATCTCCCTGGCCAGGTGGCTCAGCGATGGAGCGAGCTTCTCGCAGTCAGAAGGCTGCACATCTGAAACCTGGTTGTGAGGAGGGGGGGGGGGGGGGTCGGTCAACTCAGCCATCATCCCACCGAGGTCGATAAATGGAGTACAACTTTGTGGAAGAGTAAACGGTGGTTGGTTTTGTGAAATGTATAGCTCTCGGCCATGGGAATGTGGAATTTCCACTCCCGGATCAGGGCTGTGAATGGGAAATTCGCACTTCCCCGTGGCAATTTTGAGAAGGAATCGCTTATCTCGCTTGCAGCTTGGAGACCGTTCTTCAGCCGTGAAGATGGACGAGTGGGACACTCAATGTATTTTGCAATTTGAGCCCTAAAGGCGGAATTAAACCACAATCTAATGCTATACACCAAAGGGATATTGTGAATATAAGATTTCTTCAACTCAGCACCGACATCAAGGCACCAATGAAACGATTACCACGCTGTCAGAGGTAAGCAGTGGTTATCCTATGGATAAACTTGCCCTAGTCATAGGGATGTGGGATTTCCATCACTGGCTATAAACAGGAGATTGTAAGCACTGTCCTATGCTGATTTGAGCAGCACCAAGGTATATTCAGAAGCAAATTTGAGAAAGAAACACATCTTTGTTGCAAAAATTACAAATTTGCGCTTAAAAGAATTATGTCATTGATTTTCTCATGGGTGCGTTTTTTTTTATTAACAGCTCAGAAAGCACATTTCGAAAATTATAAAGGAGCACGTGGAAAAACAATTTCTCCACTTAAAAAAAAGACGAATAATTTTTCAGCCTATGTGCTCCTTCTGGAGAAATGTCTTCCAGCAGCAATCTATGTCAGCACTCACACTCTGGATCAGCTTTGACCTCCAAGGTCTCATCAGCAGAGCGAGGCCTGTTAAAGAACTGCTGCTGGTTTGTCGGATGTCAGAGCAAATAGCACTCGACGGAAACTGTGGGTGCGCTCAGTGTCATTTTAAAAAGGTATACGTGAGTTCATCTCACCAGTGCCATGCATAATGCTATTTTGGATTGCTTATTAGATTTAAATTATGCCCAGTTCCCAGTTTTTTTTGTATTCAGCATGTTTATTAAATTTCCCAGCTTTTGTTCGAAGAAGCCCCAGCAAACCTCCATTTCCCATGTAAGTCGCCATTAAAAAAGGGCTTCTTTAGCTCAATGTGCCTTAACCTCAAGAAATAAACCGACTAAATGACTGAAAAATCAGGCATGTTTTCTCAGGTGTCCCTCGACCTTATCGGTTGGGACAGAACACTTGGTTCGTCACAAAATTCGTTTGGTGAAAGAATGAAGATGCTAAAATGCATTTCGTTGCTTCGGTCTGCGAGAAAATGCTGAGGTTAAAATCATGCATTCCATGCCATTCTCCACCTAAGAGGTGTTTACAAAAACACCCAAGTTTTAATTAATCAGCTGTTCCATATGCCTACCTAATTTATTTCTAATTCATTGCCTTAAATAATCATGGTTGGTATTTCACAGGAGACTGCCTTAAGCAACAATTTATCTTTATGTACTTTAGAGAGCAGTAATGTTTAATTTTAATCTCTGGCCACAAAGCACGGAAATAAATGCTCCAAAATACATCTCCCGAGTCACCTGAAAAAGTAATTCATTAGGCATTATTTATGCTTGCTTGCACTCACCAAAACATAGGGGGATTGGCAGCCAAACCAAGTTGCGAACTAAAAATGCATTTGTTAATGTACTTGTTTATTACCGTATGCACAGACATTTAGGGCAAATATTTACAATGCTGTAAATATAACAGCTTGATGTTGACCGAAAATAAGATCCATAAATTGCAATGCTATATTTAACAAACATGGATCATGAATGCGAACTAAAAATGCATTTGTTAATGTACTTATTTATTACGGTGTGCACAGACATTTAGGGCAAATATTTACAATGCTGTAAAGATAACAGCTTGATGTTTACCGAAAATAAGTTCCATAAATTGTGATCCTATATTGAACAAACGTGGATCATAAATGTGCTCGAAAGCCTGCCAGAAACTTACATACCTAACCCAAAGCTGCCGGTTCAAATTCTTGCAACCCACTCAGAAATCCACAGAGGGATTTATAAAAGTGCCCACCACCACGACCATCATCATCAGCCATTGTCAATCAATTGCCGGATGAAGGCCTCACCGCCAATCCCTCCCAATCAGGCGAAGCAGCAACCCATCCCATCACCTGCGCCACGAGCCGACTTCATCGCTCAGTCGCCACGGTAGGCGTCATTTAGCGCGCGTTTCCCATCCCTTGCCTGCCACCAACTACTCCGTCAATGTTCTTTGACCGTTTTTTTTTGGGTTCCATTTTCTTCACCGAAGACCACATTTCTAATCCGCGCGCGTACACAGGCGGGTAGTGACGCATCGATTAGGCAACTGCGCAGCGTTTGCAAGTTCAGCGAAGCAATCCACGCTGCCCACCAAACCGAACTGCACCGCACCAGTTGCTCGCCAGCACCGGCTGACAAGAAACCTCTGCACTCCTGAAATCATCATTCTTATTTTCACGCCATTAGCCGAACGTGTCAAGTTTCCCATCCCTTGCCTGCCACCAACTACTCCGTCAATGTTCTCTGACCGTTTTTTTTTGGGTTCCATTTTCTTCACTGAAGACCACATGTCTAATCCATGCAGCGTACACAGGCGGGTAACGACACATCGATTAGGCAACTGCGCAGCGTTTGCAAATTCGGCGAAGGAAACTACGCGGGCCCACCACACCGCGCTGCACCGCACCAGTCGCTCGCCAGTGCCGGGTGACAAGAAACCTCTGCACTAATGAAATCATCATTCTTCTTTTCACGCCATTATCCGGACGGGCCACGCGTCAAGCCGATCGATTGCTGGAAGAGGCAGTGAGACCTTCCTGTAAAATAACCTCCCGATCAATACACTATGAATACCTGGATTCTAGCAGGGGCTGGCTTCTGGGCTGGGTGAGAATGTGGAAGAGGCGCTGAGAAGGGGACGGACAATGGTGGAAGAGAGTCTCGTCTAAAACAGCGGAGAATTGTCATTGGCAGTGTATTTCGAAATTAGTTTGAAGAAGGTATTTTAGATATAAAATTTGTTATTATTTCCCAAGGGTTAAAAAATTGCATTGTTTAAGGATTGTGTTATTATGATTGTTATCATTGATACGTATTGCAATATAATGGTAATGAATATTAATAAACGAACATTACATGTTAAATTTTGATTTAAAGCTTTCGTGACTGCAGGGATTCATACTCTTGGACTTGTCCATCTGGCAAACTGCCAAATCGCTGTCTATGGTGCTGACGTTAGGAAAAACCGCTACTTTTTTCAAATTTTATTTCTGTGGATTTCACACCTGATGATGATTGCTTGTGTTACAGTCGAAACGTCGTGAGAATTAAAATTGTTTTAATTGTTTTATATTTATATTATTTTATTATTTCCCTTCTACGTGACTTTACCGAAAGAACCAAGAATATTACATGTTAAAACAACTATTTGTTCATGTGCAGTGTTAGCTACGCTTGGCAGTCCAAAGCACGTGTGTATCAAAAACGACACACAAAAAATTAAAACAAATGACCGTATACGTCATCTATCATTGCACATACATACCTACAATAGGGAATAAAAAAAAAATTTACAATAACGAATTACATTTCCATTTAAGAAAAGATTCATAATTTTCATCGTATCCATGTGCATCAGGTTAATAAAATATAAAAACCCAACCGATTGCTGTATCAATATTAATCATGTCATCAACTTTAATGCAACATCCGCAACCGGAATGAAAATGAATAAGATCAGCTGTGGCTCGCACAAAGCTATGGGAGGAAGCACGCATGTACGAGTGAGGGACAACGTTTGTCTCGTACCACCATGGAACCCTTCACGATTTCCCAGCACGCTGAGTAATGGTGAAAAGGTGATTTTTCTTAAGGGCTTTTTTTCTTTCCACCCCCCCCCCCCCCCAACTCCTTGTTATAAATGCAGCCCCATGGGAAATTACCTTGGGAGACCGAGATTTTCGTTTTGTTGTTGTTGTCGTCGTTGTAAATGGCTATTTTGGCGGGTACACGAAGCCTGATAATTCTATTATGTCAAGTGGTCACAGTGACCCGCGCTGCCAAAGCGGTCAGCAATGCTCGCTAGGCCCATGACCTGGTTCAATCCCGAGCCCCAATTACCAAGAAACGATTTCAGGGACGTTCAACACGTAGGCTTTCGCGACCAACATTATCCGTAATAAAAGGTTTTATTGGATTAGATTGCGTACATATAAATATGTCATCCATTAGGCGAACGCCACAATTCTGGCTATCGACTGATTAAGCTGGTTGTACTCACCAGCGAAACGTCACTCTAATTGTAAATATTGTGGGTTTACTCTCCAACACACCGGTGTGCTGCAGTAGCAAATAATCGCCACCTTTTATTTACGTGAAACCCTACTAACTGGCTGTGTCGGGTCATGGCGCGTTTAACGACACATTTATGCGATCTAACCCAAAAAAAAAACCTTTATTATGGACTTTCAGAGAAAACAGGACTTATTGACAAGGGGGCACGGACCGATTCACCTCCCACCCCGATCCGATCCAAGGATAATTTCCGTAAATTCACATTGCGGTCAACTGTAGCGGCCACTAGTGGCTGCACAGGTCACATGAGGGGGAGAGCCCATCACGTACAGCAAACGCGAATCGAAAAGCACTGCATCTTTACAGGAGTCCGCTGATGCATCGCGATCTTAAAAATGGACGTCAATCGATAAATGGCTGCGCCGTTACACCGCTCCAGTTATCGCCGCCGTACTCATACGTCGAGTCACGCGGTACTGCTAAACTTTGCACATTTAGTGAGCACACGAGGTCTGCTTCCGTGCACGAATACTATGCAATCTGTGTGCGCTGGGGAGTCCAAAGGAACACAATCAGGCTGCTGGGCTCCGTAATGACCAGGAGCCGGCAATCCGCGGCACCGGAGCCGTGTACGGCTCTTTGCGGACTGCTTCCTGACGCAATGTAACCATATATTCATGTGGATTGCGGCTGCTGGAATACGTAGCTTGGTACCGAATGGTTATTTTGCTTGCAGACCCCTGGTAATGACACGACCACAAATCCGCACGCCTCTAAGGCACCGAAGGCGTGCGTGGACGGCGCGATAGTCGGGTCGACCGGTGTTGAAATAGGATTTTGCGTGCAGACGAGCGCGCATGTTTGTGCATTACGGATCTACGCAGCGGACAAATTTACATTCCGAATCGAAATCGCCGCTAACCGCGGGCAGCAAAAGTCGCGCTAAAAAGGTCGGCGCCACAAAAGATATCGGACCGAGTTCAACGATTAAGGCTGCGTCTGCAAGCACAATCCAATGCAGATAATGGATTAGGGAGGGCTCGTCAAGGTGTCAGCGATGGCCTGAGGATGCGACCGCCCAAGCTAACCACAGTCATTTAAAAGGAAAATGGGGGGGGGGGGGGGGGCTTTTAAGAGTGCTGCATAATCGTGAGGTGGGGGGAATAAAAACTATCGGCGGTTTCTTTCTCCGGCGTGAGTTCCACGAAAGGGGGGGGGGGGGGGCGTTGGGGAAGAGCCTTCGTGGTCAATTCCTTCTGAACGCCACGGTGTCGATAAGTGGATTAAGTCTTTTGCACCTGGCGTCAAGATAGCCGTGCCTCATCAAAGCACAGAGATCTAAACTGCGCTCGATCATTCTGAGGGCCAGGACTCGGGGAATAGTAATGGTGAGAGTTAAGCAATTTTCAATCCACTCGAGATGTAGTGGCTGCTCTTCCATGCCCTGTCTATCTGGCCACCCCAGATGCCCTGAATGTCCTCAAGGTTCCCATGAAAACCTTGCATTAATCAATCACCGGCGATGGGGAGGCTTTTATTTACTTTTCAGACGGTTGCATGGCGCTTAGGCTACTGTTTTAATGGACCGTCTGTGCACAATCATTTTATTAAATCTGGTGTTTCCCAGATGCTCTGTTGATGATTATAAAAACATTGATTTACTTCCACAATCTGCAATAACCGGCCAGAAAAATAACCAGCGAAAACCATAACGTGCCAAAGTCCACATCCTTCATCACGTTTGGTAGTCATTACCGGCAATATAAAAATTACATAAACAACACAAACAAATAAATCCTGAAACAAATAAAAACAAACCACATGAAGCCGATTGATTCTGTATCAAAGCATTCACTAATGCAATAATGTTTTGTAATGAAACTCTTTTAATGTTAGGAACTTTTGGAATGCAATGTGATGCAATCACATTACCATCATCAACCTGATTCGATTTCATCTCAGACGGATGATACGGGGCTAATACGGCATTGAGAAGAGTACTCTCTGGCATGTAGCCGGGTGGCTTAGAGGTCATCACACCGAGCTGCCCCTGATGAGAACCTTGGGTTCCAATCTGGGTTTTGGCCATTTGTGATAAAACCGCGTCACCATGGGTAAGCGAGCCGCTGATCTTTACCCTGATCAACAGTCATTGCACAAAAACAACATCGTAATAAATGTTGCTCATATTTAGCTCCGGCAATTGAAAACGTTTCTTTGAAGGGCGTGCGAAAAAATATCTCAAGAGTAGAGTGCGTGAGTGTGCGTGCTTGCGTGCGTGCGGGAAAGTGCGTACAAACAATAAAGTGGGGACTTCAAAGAGATGTGAAACATCTCTTCCGCGCATCCAATCTATGGACACACGTGTCGCACTGCTACTGCTCTGTGAGATTTACAAATGGATTACGTCTCACCACGATGCCGAGAACACAACTGAAATTGTTAAAATTAGATTTTTCAAATTAATTCACAGAGGTACAAAGGAATGAAGGGGATGCAAATAAAAATAACCGTGACATCAGCCACATTTCTTGTTCGTCGCCTTATGCCAAATGTTGCTACGGGGCAGTTTGGTAGAAAATAACTAATTTAGAGATCACTTTTCAACTAGAGGCTCATAAATCTTGACTCAAAGCTTTCGTGACCGCAGGAATGCATATTCTTTGGGTCTTTCGGTAAAGTCACGTATCTACGCGGCTTTACCGAAAGACCCAAAGAATAGAGGCTCATACTGCAATTCACATTCAGTTACCACTGTCATGAGACCTCTTGGCTTAATGTGAAACTCTTTACTCCGTGCAAGTGCCTCCACCCTAAGAACGACGCTGTAACGGAAGGGCTGAAGCAGACGCCGTGGAGCAACCCATTCGGAGGTACTCCGCCAAAATAATAAACGAGAGAAATTATGAAAAAAAAATCTGCATTTCATTTCCAAGCCTCCTAACTAAGTGCCGAAAACACTTATTGAATCTGATAATTGTTTTTTTACCCTTCTATCTGGCAACAAAACTGACACCTTTTTTTACAAGGAGTCATGTTTGCATAGACCACAATACCTGCAGTCATAATGCAAACAAAAAACATAACTCTGATAATGTATGCAACTGTCCTTGAAGTTGATTGGCGTCATCTGGTCCAACCCATGTGAGACTAGGCTCTAAGGAAAGCTGTCTCGGATGTGGACCAATCAACTTCAAGGACAGTGCATACATTATCAGAGTTATGTTTTTTGTTTGCATTATGACTACAGGTATTGTGGTCTATGCAAACATGACTCCTTGTAAAAAAGGTGTCAGTTTTGTTGCCAGATAGAAGGGTAAAAAAACAATTATCATATTTTTTACTGGCAAATGAGGTTCCAATGGTACTTATTGAATCTGTTAACACTCTCCCTCTGCAATCTCGTTCACGTTATTAAATCACCTGTTGAGCGGCATATTAAAGGTCACGGAAATGAATGGGGCATCTATGAATGGATCGCCCTGTTGTTACCCATCACCCACACTCCGCTGTTCACGATAATGTCGAGCTCCATACGCGAGCCGGGCAGCAGTGAATTCTAAAGAATTACGCGGCACTGGGCTGCAGGATTATGCTGACGAGGGATGTAATTTTGGGGCGTACCCATCAAAACCAGAGCATGCAGCATTCTGCCTGTCTTTTGGAAAAAGAGAAAAAAGACACCTAAAAAATACATTTATAAACCCACAGATGCCACACCTTCTGATGCTTGGGTGGAACAATTTTGTGAGGACACGGTTTATAGCTCCATTTCCCATGCACTTCGCAGACATAATAGGCCGTTGGTGAAAATAAGCCCACGACAAGATATTGATGCAACATTTGCGTGGCTGCTCATTCCTGACAGTGAAAAATGACTCTGCCAGCGGAGACTTAACTCTTCATCGCGCAAGTCACGAAAGTATTCGGATTCTAATTGGCATCTGCAATACAAATAAAAAAAACGTTTTGGCTCGGTGATGGATTAATGACAATCAATGTCCGTTTGAATAGTTTTGTTTGGGAAGCGCCACGAGTGGATCACTGTGCAAGGCCACCACTCAAAAGTGTAAAAAGAAAATGTTACGTGTGCTCGACTTGGGTCCATCATCCCTTAACGGTCGATAAAATAACATGTGGGCTGTTTACCATTGGCTCAGGGTTATAAATAGGAAGTCAGCGCTGACTCATTGCCCAGATGAGTAGGATATGACTTTTAAAATGTTTTCTCGATACAAAAAAAAAGTTACACACCGTCGCCGATTGCCAAATTAATATTCAGCTAAAAATGAAATGTTCCGAAAGGGATGGATAAAATAAATCATTGTGCACACACTCGCAATAAAACAAGCGTGGGTGGGCTTTTAATACGTAATTTTCTCCACCGTTTAATTTCACATTATTCTTGTGATTGGCCTCAAACAACATCAGACTAACTTGCCAGGGTGATTATTAATGCAATTTAAATGGTCAGACAGAGCTGTCTGTTGTGAATAACAATCACGAGCTTGGCAGCAACAACCCTAGCAGGGCAAAAAAAAACAGCTATTTTTTATATATCTGGGCATAACTGAAACACCATTAATACAAAAGAAATCAATGGCTTGCTAAATTGTTATTAAAAAAATACTTTTCTTTAATCCGCAAACAGGTAAATGCTTTGGTATAATAAATCACCATGTTCATACGTCCTGTGTATGCATTTTGTACGGAAGGTTTGGGTTGTTTTTCTTATCGTTAATCACCATCACCTGTAGTTTAGCCGTAAGCTTTTTGAGCAGTAAACGGGGGCCAATGATCTCTCAAGCTCCAGGACGTAAGGTCCCCCCCTCTCTCTCTTACCTACCTGTCAGCTACCCAAGTAAATTTTGCCGAATCAGGTGAGAAAGTCGACAGACGAACAAAGCCTCGGTTTTCAAGAGCGTCCTGGGGGGGGTCACCAATATGGCAAAAAGCAAAACCCAATAAAGTAAAGCAGTGGAAAACACAAGTAGGGGGCTGTCACTCCTTGTCCTCCTCCCACCTTATCACTCGCGGCGTACTACTGGACATCTGTGAAAAAAGAGCTTTAAACCTCATCAGATTCCTCCAGTGTAAATAAATATACTGATGTTATATTCTGTACGGATTCTCCAATCAAGCGACCGCAATAAATTATTACACTCGCAGCGCGTGCATTCATTCACGCAAGATGTGATTATTTTAGAGTAAAGAAATAACTCGTGTAGCCCTGCCGACAATCTGTGAACCCCGCGCCCTTCCACGTCCACTTGGGGCCCACACTAACAGCGACATTCACGTGAGCACACGAGCGCGGCGAGACACAAGAGACCATGGAGTTTCCCTTGGTCCATCGGCTCCCGGAGAAGGAGCTGTGCACCATGTAGGACCTCGGGCTACACGCGCCGGGTCATATCGCTGTCGTCGTGTTCGGCATGAGCCCGACACTGGATAAACGTGCGACTGCGGTGGGCAGCATACGAGAAGGCAGCGGCTATTTCATGGTGATGCTGACACAGATAAAACTGAACAGCATTGATTTTGTTTTGTGAAGATGTAAATATTGAGTTAATCATTATTTTTATTATCAAGTGGTAATTAAAAGGCTTATGTTGTAATAACATAGAATTGTAACGCAAGTGTATATTGTCTTCCTTCACCTATGTTAAGTATGTCGGACATGCCCGCTTCACCGGGGAAGGCTGCCCCCCCCCCCAGAATAAGTCCAGCTTCGAGGAGGTTTTACGATAATTAAAACTGAACAAAAAGCAACAAACAGCTGCAACTGGATACCACAAAGTTGACGCCAGCAGCAGATGATTCTGAACTCATTCAGCACGCTTCGATGCGGCTGTGACCTTGAGAGAGTTGACCCCCTACGGCTGGAGGGCTTTTGGAAGAGCTCTGGAAAGCCTCAACACGCCGCCGCAGATCCACGGCGATGAATGCAATGCACCCAGTGTAACTACATCTGTGCGGAAGTCAATCAGCCCCCACTCTTACCCAAATATATTGCACCCAGACGCAAAGCCAAGGCAACAATTCATCACGCTCTGATGATGGAGCACATCGTGCATAAGGCCGGCCATTCCGCTCAACTAATTAACGCAGGGGGGCCGCCTGCTATACCACAGCGCTCCACCGTAGCAAATACATCGTTAATGCCATCCCGCAAGCCCGGTGGACCCTAAATCGACCAATCATATGATAAGGCACCGATTCGTTGGTTAGAATAATTTTTATGTTGATGTCCCAATTTCCTGGAATACCGTCGTTTAAAAAAGGGTCGTTGGTAACTGTGCCATCTAAATCGCAGCCTGATGCTAAGCTGTCGATTCTTTATAACTTCACTTGCAATTGCATTTGACATATATCCTCGTCTGTGTTACATATTAGCATGATACTCACCCTATTCTGTTTAATGTTTCTGTAACTTAATTGAATTTGTACAATGATCAGCCGAAAAATAATCTGCCCAAGGTGACAGGGAATCATTATTGAACAGTGATTTGTGGGATATGCTCGATGATATCCCATGTGCCACGGTTCTTTTTGCTCCGATTTATTATTGATATAGTGCTGTACTTTCTTTTGGCGTCTCGGGTCACTCATGCAATGGAGATTAACCCGGTCTCTTGAATTCTCGCCTGGGTTAAACAATTATACTTGATACTCTTTGGTTCTTTCGGTAAAGTCACGTAGAAAGAAAATGTATATAATTATTTTTTCCTACGTCAGCAGTTCTCCTGCTGTGTTTGTTTCACCTGATGACGGTTGCTTGTGTTGCGATCGAAACGTCGTCATCTATAAATTTTTCTATCCACGTGACTTTACCGAAAGAACCAAAGAGTATGGATCCCTGCAGTCACGAAAGCTTCGAATCAAAATTATACTTGACTTGATACGTATAAGTTACAGCCTTCAGCAGGGCCGACTAATATTCCAGAAACGGTAACGGAGGTGGTATTTAGATGGTTTGGGCGAGTGTTCAGAAGAGACAAAGATGCATTGAAGATTCTCACATACGCACAGAGATCCATGGACTCACACAGAGGTCTCACATTCTTGCGTATGGCAAGATGATCTGGAGATAATTGGCAATGTTAAGGTATGCTAGCCACGAGGTGGGCTTCAGGAGAGAGTTGGTGTAGTTTTCTACTCCTCCATTGAAGGAGCGCAGACCACGGTGGCTAACGATGTAGTCAATCGTTTGGCTTGCATGGCCACCGTCGCACTACTGTGGGCCTGTCTTTAATATGCCATTAATGAAGATGTGCCCGTCGGTCTGCTGATGTTCGGATGCTGGTTATGGTTCGACCAGTGCCTTCAAGGAATGTCAAAGCCAGGAGGTTTCGAATGAGGCGTTTGTTCTGGAAGCCTGCGATGTTCGACGGCGTTCTTCTTTTCGAAAGAGTTCTTCGGGATCGGTCAGATTCTAGGTGACATCAGCACACGCTCCCAGAAGCGGGATCGGAACTTGAGTCAGCGGCGAGACTCAAACAGAGACCCAGGGACTAGAAGGTCTGTGGAGATGCCACCGGTGAAGGGCACAAGGAGCAGTGGGAGACCGAGGGTGAGATGGAAGGATACGGTGGCACAAGATACAAGGACCGTCGACGCAACTGGAGAAATGGCAGAGAAATAAAGCGCACGCGGAAAAAAAAGATGAAGCGCCACCAAAGGCAGGCAATAATGGGGACTCTCTTGGCTGGCAAGAAATAAATAAGAAGTTTTAAACACGCAGTTTGCACCATATTTATTCTGTTAAAAAGGCATGTGTTGAGCACACAGCTTTGGCTATGAGCAATAAAGCCCCCTGCCTGACGACGAGCTGTGGGCAGTCGTTAAATATTGAACGTGTTGGCCGCATGAAGGCGCCTAAAGGATGGCATCTGCCTACGAGCGGGATGTCAAAATCGTGACGGCACGCAGCCAGCGAGGCGCGGCGCACGCCGCGCACACACACATACACACAATAAATAGTTAATAGCGGTGGACGCTGAGTAACGGGCAATTGCGTGCGCGTGCATTGCAGTGCCAGCTACTACGGTATTGCCCACCGATGCCCAGGCCGCGTCAGTGCATCTCCGTACGTGCGGGGCAAACGGACTTCCTCTGTTTGCCTTGATGGCACCACACCTTAACGGTACATACGGTTTCAACGAGCGCTCCAGTGGGGCCTTCTGGCTAACCCATCGAGTAAATCACCTTCCATTCTGTGTATCGAATCCAGAGGTCGGTGGTTCGATCTCTCGAACTTCCACTTAACCATCGGGGGAGAGAGAGAGACCCACAAACTCCAAATATACATCCAGCGTCAGGTTCGAGATTCAACCCACGACCTCCTACTTACCAGGAGAGGTAGTCAACATCTCGCCACCGAGTCAAAGAGGTGAAAGTTTGGCGTGTGGCGGTGCAAGTGGTGTCAACCGTCGCTCACCTTCCAGCCGCACAACGAGCGGCACCGTGAGGTTGAGC
The DNA here is from genome assembly GCF_965212315.1 of Lampetra planeri. NCBI lineage: Eukaryota > Metazoa > Chordata > Hyperoartia > Petromyzontiformes > Petromyzontidae > Lampetra > Lampetra planeri. The sequence goes on from NC_136150.1 coordinate 7,374,369, forward strand.
TCGCGGCACGCACGCGTGATCCCGTTGGCGATGATGGCGCAGTTCACGATGCCCCCGAAGATGTTCACCAGGATCGCCTTCACCTGCAAGGAGGGGAAGGAGGTTGTTAGGCATGGACAATGACCGCGAGAGGGGAACCGAAACCGCCGGGCGTGGCGAGGGCCGCGATGGAATCTGTCGCGCGACGAGAGGTCAAAGGCACCGACCGTGAATTGAGACCCAGACCACCGGAGCTATGAGATTAGGAGCCGGTGGCACACCGAAGGAGGCCAGCGGAGGACTGGTTTTAGTCAACCGGACAAAGAGGACGATGATATGAAAAATAAACAAAAATTCAATTACGTATTTCTCAGACTTGATCAAGACGAAATCCTCCTATCGTACGGCAGGACGTAAAAGCAACGCTTTTGAAACTTGGTTTATAGTTGAATTCTTAAATTGTTGCAACCAGTCCGAGGAGGCATCAGCAGACCTAGCGACGCCGCCAAGATGTCGCGTTCGTCGGCGACGCGTCGTTTGATGGGTTGTGGGTTGGACTTCACCACAAACTCAACTAAAAATTTGTTACAGAATTAGGACGAATGTTGTGTTCTATTCGTATTACAGACATTGACCTTTGAGGTCCACATCTTCAAGTTCACCACCGGGGTAAATTTGAGGTCAGTGGAGCGATAATGTCTGCATGCGAGCAAGGGCTAAATACATTTGAGAGATGGAACAGGCTGCACTGTGGTTAGTGCGTCTAGAAATCAGGAATTTGGAGTTCGACTCCTGGTAAGAGGTGGACACACGGTCAGTCCAATGAGAGCTACATTGTGAGAATAAATTATCGCATAGGTTCATTAACCCTGCCATAAGAATTTGGAATCTAAACCAATGTTTTAGAATTCCAGCGCTGCCCCACTTGCTTAAGTGCGATACACACTTTGACGTTTTGGCTATGTCATAATAAATATTCATATATATATAGAGACCTTAAAAAATATAACCTCTAGATCATTTCCAAAACACATGCCGAATTTATAATCATCATCATCCTCGGCAAGTCCACTGTTGGATGAAAGCCTCTCAAATATGATTAGCACGGCAACGTACGGTGTGAAAGAAGTTCAACATACATACAATTCATCACAATCCTGGGTGATATAATAGGGAACATACTTTTAAATATATATGTGCACACACACACAAACACACTTACCATAACAAATACACTGGCACACGAATATATATATTACAACTATCTACCTTGACAGACAAGCAGGCAAACCACAGGACAGGATAGATAATCCAGACAACAGACTGAGGAGAAGTAATGAGACGGTGAAATCCACATGGGTACAGCACTAGCCAAAGTGACAGGCAGGCACATAGGCAGGCACACAGGTACCTATACAGAATGTTTTACCAGGCCCACCACTATGCACACAACAGGCCAATAGTTTTGATGCCCACTCAAATTCGGTGCTTCTGCGAGGTTCTTCAAGCCGAGCCAGTGGATCGTTCGGAGAGTATGTATGTAGAACTTCTTTCACACTGTACATAGCCAACCGTGCTAATCGGAGGTGCACTGGAAGGATTACAAATTAAAACACAAAAAGCAGTTCTCAAGAAACACGTTTTCAATCTTGATTTGAAAGTGCATAGCTCCAGTGGCTTCCTAATGTAATAAACCTTCTTGAGACGGCTTCCGGAATCAGTCCTTTTTATTTTCAACTTCCACAGTTACACTTCACACACTCCCCATTGTTGACAGACAACGGAAAGCGGGCAGACTTCCCGCCAAGTCCCCACCGCGCACGTGGCACCCAGAGCCCCCGTACGCGCGTGACTCCTGCTCTTCTCGTTCCCAAGTCTCCTCCCGACTTCTCTCTCCCTCTCTCTCTTAATCCCTTCGTCACGTGGTACCCCCCAGCCAATCCTCCGTAGACAGCGTTGACCGTTCCCGATGGTTCCCTGTAAATCCCGGGACCACGCCTCTGATCCGCTGCTGCGAAGATGACCAGAGTTCGCGTTAAGGGTTTATGTTCCTTGACGAGATCAGCAGGGTAATCGTGGTTCATTTGTGGCAAGCTCTTTGTGTGTAATGAGTGCGACCTCGTAACGTGCGGTGAACAAAACGTAGCCGTCGTGGGGAGTTATCCTACTTGGGGGTGTGGCTGCTGAATGCTCCGAGAGAGAAGGATATTTATCTTGTTAATCACCTGCTCGGCCACCACGGTCTAACAGCACATGTTCATCAATAGTGTCGACAGCTAGCTCACGCGGGGAAACAAAGCGGGCAAAGTTAACCGCCACCGGGAGAAAAAAAAAACCCGATGCACAAAGTTTCATGCACCAAGGGCTCCGAGCTTATGAGAAGTCACACACCATAACTAATTGTGGCCACGCTCAGTGGTTCCTAACATTTGTCCCGCCACATACCACCCATGGGAGCCGTCCAACTGCCCTCATACTCCTCCCAGACCCCATCAGCTCATCAAACATTCCCACATTTTAATTACACGTACATGTGACGACGCAGACGTGTGTGTAGTTGATACTCAATGTTGACAAACACTTGAAATGTGCAATGTGTTTACTTTAATAGCGCTTTCAGCGGTGCGCTCGTGCACACACGCAGCGCAGCGATGCTAAGTGGATCCTATGTGACCATACCCCCAGGTGCCAATTTCATTATACCGCCGGATGGAGAGAGGAGGGACAATTTAGAGAAACGTGCACCGTTGTTTCCACCGCCTTGGCAGGAAGATCGAACCGACGACCTCCGCATTTGCGAGTCCAGCGGGATAACCCCGCACTCTCCGATCAGCACGATTGGCTACGTACAGTGCGAAAGAAGCTCAACGTAAAGACATACGCAACCATTGCGTCACGGCAGCAGCATGAAGCATCACTTGACGACGCGCACGCAAGGCTACTTTGGCGACGGGTGGGCCATAGGTCGTACGGGCACGATATACGTCCCCCGTCCTCCGCTCCACCCCAATGAAAATTCACGGAGGGCGAACGTTGCCGAGTCGTCGTGTGGTGCCCTTTCCAGACACAGACTTCGGCACCGCGTACGCGGCAGCTGGGTTCGCCGTGGGTTACAAGAATCCCCCCGCCTCCATCTGTGCCCCCCCCCCCTCCCCACGGTGAGCTGAGCCGCTCGGGTATCTACCTCCTCTTTCGCTGGAGGCATCGCCGAGAGCGGATTCAGAGGAAACGTTCAGCACCCCTTCCGCCGCTCGTGACGAGTCCGGGCAACCGTGCTCGCTCGTTTCATACAAGAGGAGTGAGAGGGGGAGACAGGTGGGGGGGGGGGGGAGATAAGAAGGGAGGATAGAGAGGGGGAGGGGGGAGGAGGACGGCAGAGGGTGGAGGAGGAAGAATGGAGGATTGTACAATTTGAAGTAACTCGATGGGATGGGAATAGGGCAGCGGAAGATCAAGAAGCAGCACAAAGGAAAAAGGAACTGACTCGGAGGAAATGACCCCGTCACTTTAAAAAGGTGAAAACCGTTTAATGATCATTTTAGTTGGAAACAAAATAGGTAAAAACGTGGTAATTGGCTCAATGCGAGAATCACACGTAATTATTTTAAACGTGGGGGAGAAGGTTTTTTTTCACAACTGCAGATTTGTAATCAACTAATTGGGTTTTATTTATGTTTTACTCAACACCAGAGGCTCACAAGTTAAGGAACGTTCGCGACAAGAACCAAATATGTTTTACACCTTTCTAAAGCGTGTTGTTTAGCACTGGGGAAATCTGTCAAAAAATTTACTCCGTTAAAAAAATAATTAATTTCCAGGTAAAATAAATAAGCTTAAAAATAACATTCAAAAGTTCTCCTAGAAGAAGTTACCACAATAACTCAACTCGAACTGGAAAATCTACGGACCACTCGAATAGCTGACATGTATCAAATGTTGCTTCGATTGGTCAATTGGTCCAATGCATGGAGATTATTGTTGAGCTGAAGACGCGCGTGTAATGCGTCTATAAAGAATTGAGCGAGGACCGCTGATGTCATGGTCGTCACCACGTATCGTCACCGCGCACGGCCAGGGCAGTGCCATGTGGAGGGCGGATGGGCCGGCATTAGCTGCCGATTAACCGATCAAAAGGATCTAATCGTATCAATCGGCACTAGATTCAAAGACAAAAAACATGTCCATCCAGCGACCAAGGAAAGGCGAATGGATGTGGAGAGGGGAAGATTAGGAAAACGGATTTGGCGGCGGGACTTCTTTCGCACCATACCGTGCTAATCAGAGGTGGGGGAAGGACAACATCTAAACGCAAAAAGCAGTTCCAAAGAAATTAGTTTTCAATACAGATGTAAAAGTGCATAGCTCCGGTGAGCTTCCTGATATCGGAAGGAAGAGCGTTCCAGATGACCGCAGAAGCGCATCTTAAAGAGCGTGATAGGGCGACTGGTCTTTGTTCGATGGCCAGCCAGAAATGAGAACGATCCCATCAAGAGGCAGTGGACAAAACCAACACAGCAACAGTGCAGAGTCCGAAGCACTCAACACGGAGATGAATTACACTTGCCACCGCAAAGTAAAGCATTTCCCCACCTGCACATTAATAACAGTAAGCTTATTACTTTCACAAGACGTGCTATCGCCATGATAATTGCCATTCCATTCGCCACCTGGACATTTCTTTGCGATCGATAAAGGGCCAGCAGGCATGTGACAGACATCGGAGGAGGGAGGGGTTGACCAACGTAGGATATTCTTTTGCCGGATGATGATGCACAATGTGTTGCATTGGTTTGTTTTTGAAATATTTCTGCCTCTTAAAATTTTTGTTGAAAAGATCATTGTATTTAACACGTGTCTCACAACATTATGGCGAGATTCAATCTGAAGGTTACAAGTTCAAATCTGGGTACCGGGGTTGCCTTTAGACCATCATCCTTCCGAGGTCAAAACATGAGTGCTTTGCCAGAAGTCAGCAATATATGTACGTTGAACTTCTTGTGCAGCCGTACAGAGCCAACCATGCTCATTGGAGGTGTGAAGGAAGGACAACTAAACACAAAAATCACTTCTAAAGCAACGAGTTTTCAATCTAGATATGAAAGTGCATAGCTCCAGTGGCTTCCTAATATCGGCAGGAAGTACTTTCCAAACGGCCACAGAAGCGCATCTGAAAGGGCGCGACGCGGTTGGCCGTCTTTGTTCGACGGCTAGCCAAAAGCAGCGGCTGCGAGAATGACCGGAGTTCGCGTGATGATGGTTCATGCTCCTTGGCGACATCAGAAAGTTGTGGTTCATTTGTGTCAAGCACTTTGTGTGTAACGAGTGCGACCCCATAACAACGTATTCGTTCGGCAATGGTTGCGCTTCGGGGAGACTGAGCTCCGACGTATGAACGGGGGGGATTTACACCACTGGTTCAGGGTCACCTTCAGAGATGGGACCCAACAAAGCTGCCATTTAAGACGAAACTTTGTGACGTGACCCCCTTGAGCAAAGGAGATGTGTCAATGCCCCCCCCCCCCCCCGCCTGGTTTTACACAACGGCAATGTATGCGAGTAATTAAGGAGAGTAATGTTGGAAAGAACGTGCCAGTCCACATTTTCCAGTCTGTCCGCGTTGAGTGCAGGCCAATGGATTTCAAATAAACTTTAGGAGGCAGCTATCGATAATTTCAACTCGTGGTGTAGGGCGGAGCTATCAAGAGCGTTTTGAAAAACGCCGACCAGATTTGCTTTGCTCGACTAAAATGTCTCCGCGAACAGTGCCGATGGCTGCATGTGCAGGGTGGGGGACGTCAATTCAAAGGAACATTAAAAAAACGGTCCTTGGCATGCATTTTTGCATCAAGGCCACACGAACTAAAATGCAATCTACAGGGTGGTCCAGATGTCATGTGACCCCCCCCCCCACCCGATTCTCTAAAACTCAAGATTTTTTAAAAGTAAGGTTTATTTAAAACAAAAATCAATATGAAAATGCATTTTTTTAGTCAATTAATTGGGGGTGGGGGGGTCACAAGACATCTGGATCGCCCTTGTACAGCTGTTTAGCAGCTGTACTGCCCCCCCCACCACCCTACCAAAGATGCATCACAATACTTTACTGATAGGTCACCAAGTCTATACCATCAACATAATTAGTTAACACCACATTTCAGCCCCTTGTCAATCCACTGCTGGATGCAGGCCACGCCACACACGTTTTTCGTTACGGGGGTTGTTTGAATCCCACTTTAACATACTGGCCACAGGGCAGGGCGATGAAGGAGGGTACTGCCCAGGGCTGGTTCGGATGCCAAGCGCCACTGATGTTGGCCGTGGCCAGGAACAGAACTCGGGTGGGTCGGGTTCATCGTGCGATGCGCTAACTCCGCCGCGCCACCGCTCCTCCGCAAACGGTGACACGGGCGAAGACGAAATTGGGACTCAATTTAGTTTGATAGGAAGGCGATATTCGCGAGGATGAACGAAAGCCGCAAAACAGGACGGGTCAGGATTCATGTTTAAAAGCGGCTCTCCTCATTTGATTAAATACGGGAAAGACCCCCACCCCCCGGAACCGAAATATACATTTCGGTTCGGACCAATTTCCAAGTGCTCGGGGCAGCAGAGCCGGAGGCCCGCTCTGCGCTAACCTAGGAAGAAGGCGCTTGACACAAGCGTGATTTTTCCAAAAACTGACATCCCGCCGCGATTGCGTTACAGCTCAGTAGGTTTGGAGCGTCGTCGCGCAAAATTGTATTAATGAACGAGTTAAAAAAACACCACACACCTGGCCAGGCCTCTCTCTCTCTCCCCATTGTTACAAGGTGCGTTTTTCAAACGTGACATTGCAATGCTTGTAATTAATGGAGTTTAATTTAATTTTAAGTAATTTGCCAAACAGGTGGTCATTCTGAAGTGATTCACTCACGCGTGTCCAGGATTTAGCGCAGCAACAGCTTTGGCGTTCTCAAGTTATCAAGGACCGTTTATCTCTGAAAGTCCACACATGCTTCTGTCATCGTACAAAAAGTAGATTGATCGATACGTCGGCTACAAGTCTATAAATGTAATAGTTGTTTCGTTGTTATTACATTGCTATACAAACTTAAGGTAAAAGATGCACGAGACTTGAATCTATTCTTCTTCCTCGTATTTTTTTCCCCCAGTACGAAGGTCTGCCACGTGAGATGTTCAGCGTCACGCTGTAAAACGCCTTACAAATTCTGACGTGTGGGTATCGCACACGCACGCAATGAGACTACACTCTATAAAAATCTGATGCCAATCTGGTTGATATTCCCTTTCAGCTATTGATGGGGAGGAGTGGGGAAATCGGACAGGCAGGAGGAAGGAGAGAGAAAAACAACTTTTTGGAGGGGGTAAATTACATCGTTTGAACCATTAACGGATAAAGTCATGTAACACTGGCAGCCGGCGCGTGCCTTAAGTTAAAACGCAATCCCAAATGGCGCAGACGGCATGCCGCTGCGTTTAATGTTGTGCGGGATCCGTGCACGGGCTGGGACGCAGGGAATAATAAATTCTGCGCTTCCATGTTATCAGCGGTGGGCCACGCACCGTAGATCAGAACAGCAGGTGTCTGCGGAAGATTAGAATGAACCAGCATTCGCGGGGCCTCGTTGTCAGTGGCTATGAGAGCCCTAATCTAATTGGAGCAATTCCAGGCCCTAACCTTTTACATCCGAGCCAGGCAGACGGCACTCGTGGACCCCACCCCCCTCCTTGGAAGCGTTCGCCGCACACGTGCGGTTCCCGATAGCCACTCGGCATGTCCACCGTGGCAGCTGCTCCTCGTTTGCAATAACGGGGAAGGGTGGGGGGGGCGACGCCTGCGCCAAAGGTTCTGTCGTTTTTACTTTGGTGAATTTTGGTGGATTTTAGGGCACTCGGGGAAAAAATAAACTTCTCCGTTGTTACAAAAATAGTCGCCCGGTAGTGTAACTTGTGCCAGGAGGGCGACAATGAAGCCGGAAAAAATGAAAGCAAATTGCAAAATACGAAAATGGATAATGATTTACCAAGGGTTTAACAGGAGTAATAATAATGATGATAATGTAACGGTATTTTTTGTTAAATGTTTGAAAACACACGGTGGATGGAGGCGGCGGTGCAGTGGTTCGTGCACGGCGCAATGACCCAAGAGGTTCTTGAACGGCAGCCGACAAACCGTGAACGGTTTTCAGAATCGGTGAGGGTTTCAAAAAGTCAGGAAGCAGTCACCGATGTCCAGTGGAATGCGAGCCGTGAACGCGCCGGCTACCTTACGCGCAAACCTACAAAACGGCAAAGTGACCTCAGTTCATTTGCCCTCGATCCTCTGTTAAACGGTAAAGGTGCAAGCCCTGCGGATAACTCGATTTGCTTGTTGCCGATATATTTTGTTATTTTACCAGGTAAGGCCCACTGAGCTATACAGCTCTTTTTCAGAAGCGGAGTGGGCAGAGGGACTTTTTTATTTTTTAAATTGCCCCATTATTTTAACAGCCACACCAGGAGATCCAACAGGCGACCTCTGTGCGCCAACCATTGTGCCATGGCAGCGTACCTATTCTCGTCTGCACTACCAATATTTATCGAAAGCTAAACCATTTTTATTTTACCAGGTATGGCCCAGCGAGCAATTTAGCTATTTTACAGAAGGGACCTGGCTATCACAAATGATATCTCAGTGAAGTGACGTATCACGCGGAAATGTTTAGCAGCCAAATACTCTGAACGCATGTCTTGATTCTAAATGTGGAAGGAAAAACACGGGGAGAGAACAAGCAAACTACAAATATACAGCAGCCGTCAGGGTAAGAATCAAACCCACGACCTCCTGCATACCAGGCAATTGACTAACTGTTGTGAAACGGTTTATTCTACTCGGCGGATAAAGGTGGGAGGGGATTTCAGAAACTTGCCCCATTGTTTCTGATTTGCCATGCTGGGAGATGGAACCGGTGAATTCCGGATTGCAAGTCCACCTCAAATTGTCTAAAAATGAGTATAGGATCCAACCTATCCTGCCCTGAAATTACTTGTGCCCAAAATAAATGCATCCTCTATGCACGCGTTCGGTGACGTTTTCGACGAGTGCTTTTGGGTTTGCAGTGTGCGTCACACGGCTTGTGCGCTAGTCTTATCTGCGCAACGTGAGTTTTGTGTCATGCTTTTCGTTTCATTCTTCGATTTGTCCGACTGCGCCGTGTGTATGCTTGCCCTGTACACCATCTTGAGATTCTCGTGTATTTAGATGCAGGGTGGCGAAGGGTTGCCTCGTGTTCATGCGGATCGCTGGGGTTGTTTGGCCATACTTCACCATGCTGGTCACTGTGGGTTTTGTGAAGATAATGCGCTATGCAATATTACCGATTACTGTTACCTAATTTTTTGGGTTAATGACCTTGTACCTCTGATCTGCAGATTCAAAATAGCCCAAGAAATATTCAGATGCAATTATAGGTTTTGGGGGATAATGTCATATACTGGCACCACGCAAAAATATTGTGTACGTGATCACGCAGCACGGCCCTATGTGTGTACATAAATCTTTACAGCCATAACAATACCGTGAAACTGCATTTGGACAACCGTAGCTACCGTTGCCTGGGAATTTAACTCCACAAAATGTAAAACCATCTACGGCGCATTATACACCCGCATTCAAATACGTGTTGTGAGAAAATTGCCCAATATTGCACACTACTTTTCTGCATATTGTACGTAACGCAATAATATTCAGAAAGTAATGGGATCCGGGACGCGAGAGCCGTGTCTCTGAAATTGTCGAGCGTTATTCCGTCAGAGGCTGAATTTAAATTTAAATGTGTTCACCACACCCTCGCTTGCCTCCTCCTCCGCCACCACCATCCTCCCAACTCCCTGTCTTGCCCCCCCCTCCCCCCCCCCCGTTCAATGCTACCCTTGAAAGACACCCAGCTAACGGAGGCGATAATGGAACTTTTCTGCCAAGGCCACACTAATGGGCTTGGCAGGTTCTACACACCGTAATAAGATCATACATGGCCCGGCAGAATCAATCACGAGCCCAAGCAGTTGGGAGGCTCTCTCTCTCTCTCGCTGGCTCGTTTTCTCGCTCTCCCCACATGGATATATTTTGGTCCCTTCGCCGTAGCGCTCTTGGATGTTGCACGCTCATTGAGCAGAGAGTAAATGAGAATAGGAAAAAAATAAAAGCAACAAATGATTGATGAAATGCGCGCTAATGATGCACCGTGGATTCCCTGCAATCATAAGTGAAACTTAATTCACAAAGTAAGAATGGTTGTATTTTTTTTCATTGTTGTTATTATGATAATTATTCAAAAGAGCTCGGAATTTGAAGGGAGGGGGACTGGACGTGCCATCGATTATAATGGGGGTAAAAAAATGACCACGTGTGACACCTGCACTGCGTCTCCACTGAAAGGGGCTAACGCTAATTACCTGCAGCTGAACACTAATATCGAACGATTCGTTAGTTTTCAACGGTGGGTCGCTAAATAAAAATAAAAACTGATGCTTCAGATAATGGTTCAGTCACACATTCATTCTGTATTGTCACAAGTCCAGTCTTCTTGACGAGCTCAGAAAGTCAATGAAATAAAAAAGCCTCATGTGCATGCGTAATTGAATCTTTTTCCGTTGACTTTCTTCGGAACCAAAATAACGACGACTACAGAGCTAAATCCACTTGTCTCTTTGCCCCCCGCGGGATTATGTAGAGATTGCGACAGTGGGTGTGCGGGTGTCGTCAGGGCACAATATTTCACCCACTGGCAATCTGATGACGACTTTTACGAAATTCAGAACGCATTATGTTTTTTTACATTGCGGACGGAGTGTGTCACCTCTCATGCCTGCAGGGCTGATGTGAACAGGTGACTGCGGCGTATATGCAAATCACAAATAAATGAGTCTTGCAAGTGCTATTCGATGCACGTGTCGTCATGCATCGATGCGTCGTTACACCCCCCAAGTTGTTTGCATTCCCATTCCAAATGCTCCCACCCCTCCCACTCCCCCCCCGATTTGAATGGGAAAAGATATTCCGACGTTCCTATTGTGATAATCGAGTGCGCTAGCTAAAGCATGTCATATGTGTCATATGCACATTATCCACTCAATGCTAAACATGACAAATCCTCTTTAATATTTGATGCGCCTCACACATGGAACAATAACGTGACTGCAACACATTCAGAAACTGTTCAAAGCCAATCAATCTTTGGTAGCAGTTGGTTTTTTTCCTCTCCAAGCTTTAACATTTAATAATGGTGGCACTACACATCGATTCATCCTTGAATGTCCATCACAACGCCACGATGTGTTCATCGAGTCGCGCGTATAGAGTCGACAGTTTTAGTTTTTAGACGTTGGACCCAATAGGTTCAAGCACGTGACCCCTGCAACCACGGAGGAGCCGATAGACATGGTGTTACAAACAAAAACACACGATTCTAGAGTAGTGGTCACGATTCTATTCTAGAGGAGAATCGTGACCACGAATAACAACGACTCATCCAGATTCCGGTGCGTAGGCGGAGGGATAGATGCGTACGGTGCGAAATAAGTTCAATATACATACATACATACAAAGAAGGAAATGTGGAAGGGGGGATTATCATCCTCCTATTAACCAATGTTGAGCGTTTTTCTCTCATGTTAGTTAATGATTTTTTTGCGTCCGTCTCATTTAAATTATTTTTCATCGGTGCCTCTTTTTCACCGTACAATTAAGGTTAGGCGCTTATAACCATCACAATGAATGATCAAAAACAAGCCCCGTCACTGTACTTTGCATTGCACAGTTTTTTGATGCACAGTATCTTTTTTCTCAGCTTGCTTTTGAAAAAGAGGCCGTCTTCTTCATCATCATCATCAATAGCCTTGGTCTACCCACTGCTGGATGAAGGCTTCCCCATGCCACTGCAATCGCTCACTATCCTGCGTCGTAATGATCCGCCGAACGCCGACACACGGCTTGATTTCATCACCTCCACCTCGTCGGTAAACTGCTCACACCAAAGATATGGTTTCATTTCAGAATCAGAATTGGAATATTAATTAATACTGGAGGAGAAATCCGATGAGCTATGAAGCTCTTTTTCACCGATGTGCAGCATGGGCGGGTCAAGAAGCTACAACAACAAACAATAAAAAAACGATAGGAGTGCAAAATAGAGAAAAATGTCAGCAAATCACTAAATATGAATAAATAATACATGCCTGATTCATATAAGTCCAATTCACCAAGTAAAGCCAACTGATCTATTAGCTCTTTTCCTTTAAGAAGTGACCTGGCTTATCATGTGCAAATTTATAGCAGCCAAATAATCTAAATGCATGTTGATTAAAAATGTGGAGGAAAAAAACGGAGGACCCGGAGAAAAATCGACGCGACCACAGGGAGAACATGCAAATTTCTAACATACAGCATCAGGGTCGTGATCGAACCCACGACCTCCTCCATACCTGGCGGGGGAGATAACATCGCCACCGTGGCAAGATGTACTTGTATAAAATCTCAGTTGGTACGGCCGCTTGCTACTCCATTTCAAAGTTGACTTTCAAAAGTAAATCGTCCGTTATAATCGTTAAAATCTCAACGTAGAATAATCCATGCAATATTGATATTTGCAACAACGTAAAAATACGAATACAAACACATGACCACTTATTTATCTATCGCACCTGTTTACCCAGGAGAACCTTGCAGAGTCACAAGACGATGTCAAAATCGAACGTCAGAACCATTAAGTGAGTGGACTGAGACCATCAAATCGCTACACTAGACCCCAGTTTTCATCACAGGTGGCTACCCGAATACAAGCGCAGGATCTTATCTGTGCTGGTGCTCCGAGCCCTGGGTCATGTAACCAACGTTGCTGAACGTGGATTGCTCCTTAACACGACCGGTGGTGAGGGCCGTCCATAGGTGGTGGGGGGGGGGTGTGGCGTGGCCTGGGTCAACTGCCACCGCGTGGGCTGGCCCGACGCCTTCAAACTAAACCGGGGAAGTATAACGTCTGACACTGTGACATTAAAGTGCGAGGGAGACCCCCAAAGCGTTGGGCCCGGGGCAGTCGCCCCAATTCGCCGTGTACCCTAGGGATGGCTCAGCCGGTGGTGCTGCTCAAGCGACTTTATTGCTGGGCCGTGTTGGGCTCACGACACGTGTTTTACTTACACGACGATCTGACCCAAAGCTGCATTTACGAACCCACGACCTCTTCCTAAGATGACCTTAAAGGGTGCCAAAGGAAAGGTAAGATGCGAGGAGGAATAGACCAAAATATCCCGGTGGAATTAATCATTCTAATACTGTGCGATGGATATGAAAATGTGCATTGCATTCTCTCTGTGTGATGGCATTGCATGTCCTGCAACAGGGCGGGGGGGTCACGTGAATTACATTATAGACATTTTGCATGCGCCATGCAATTAGTGCACTTCCACCGTGAAATGCAATTTTGTGCAAGACAAAATGGACAATACCTGACTCTAATTGGCCACAAATTATGCAACGGCATGCAATTTTAAGTAATTACTGCTCTCTTTACAAGGCACACCCAGATGTAAAACCAGCCCTGGTAATTCACATTTACTCAGCCAGCAAACCACCCCGCGATTTTGGAAGAAGGCAGAGGAATGTAATTCAATTAAATAGCAAGGTAGTTTGGTAATTGCCGTGAACTACAAATCACTAACTGTTAGAAACAACTGGCCATTTTAGTTGCATTAAATTATGATTGTACAAGCTTAAATTAACGTGCAACATTCATTTATTAATTTCTCTGAAAAAAATTATACTTCAGCTTTTAATGCCTTTAACGTCCTGCATGTCTGTATTGTGAAAAAAAGTGTCCAATTTTATTAGCACGAGGTCCTCAATTAGCACAATACGTTCCTTTCCACTAATACCCCCCCCCGCCCCAAAACAACAATCCTTTATAGGGGATCTTTAATGTATGCTTTTAGACTGGCAGGCGGAAAAAGCTTAGGGTTACAAAGACACAATACCCTTGAAGCAGGTACAGGTGCAGCCCTACAATGGCTTGCTCACGCGACCGCTGGCAGAATGGGCCTCCCACTAGAGCAATGGTTCTTCTTAATCTGGGGGTGCACGCACCCCCTGGGGATGTGAGATGCCCTCTTTGGGGTTGCAAGACATGGCCAGATTTCTCTAGAAGGTAAATCATCGAAACACAAATTAAGCACGAGAACCAAAGGGCTTCAAGGCTGCAGTAAAGGTTAAGAATGACGGCACTAGAGGAGGCTCCAGTATGTGCTCAAGAGAGCATTTGGCGACTCTTCCATGCTGGCCAGAAGTCTTGAAAAATATGGGGGGGGGGGGGGGGGGGGGATACCCGACACTTTTTACTCCCCCTTCACGAACTAAACCAAACTAAAACGAAACTTTTTTATTTTACCAGGTAAGGCCCACGGAGCTCTTAGCTCTTTTTCAGAAGCAACCTGGCCACAAATGATGACTCAACAAAGTGGATTATCATCACGTGGAAACGCATAGCCGCCAAACACTCTGAACGCACATCGATTCTAAACGTGGAGGGAAAAACCGGAGGGCCCGGAGAAAAATCCACGAGACCACGGGGGAAAAATGCACACTCCAAATATGCAGGTGTCAGGGTCTACATCAAACCCACGACCTCCTGTATACCAGGCGAGGTAGTTAACATCTCGCAACAGTGGTGTCCCACGACCTTTCCGATCGTCTAGGCCAACTGTCGTGCCCCCGTTTACCTTGTCGGGTAGACAGAGGCAGTGGCGGAGATTTAAGAAACTTGCACCGTCGCTATAACTGGCGCGCCAGGAGATCGAACTTGCAACCTCTGAATTTTGCAAGTCCACCGGTGCGAACCGTTACACCACAGCAGCATGCATTCGGACCACAAATGGCGCTAAAACGAGCTTTGTATAGCGTACACAACCTACAGCCAAGCAAGAAGGCTGTACACAAAGGTGGACAAAGAAGTCTTCTAAGGGGCTTCAACAACAGTGTCCAGGAATTGAACCCGACGCGCGCGGAATTCAGCAGACGTGCAGTAAAACATTGCACACGCTCCTAAGACACATGAAAAACTAAGTCTTTTAAAAAAAAAAATCAATGCCATCAAGACCTTTCCCATTCATAGCATGACCCACACCATTTTCTGTTCATCTTCTGGTTTGCTGACTGATGTGACGGCGGAGGGAAGGGATGACTCTCTTCGGCTGAAATTCTGGAGATGTCCATCCGGGCAGGGTCTCTGCCTGAATTATTCTATAAAGAGATATCTGCGGTGGCCCATAATGGAGCCTGTCGCTCGATAGGTGATACCCGCTGTCACACGCTTATGAGAGGGCATCACAAATATTGGACGACGCAGGCCCAGTCCCATTGTATTCCCTCCCACCCACCCCGACCACCCACCACAATTCTCCTTTGTGAGATTGGCCCACATTTCTGATCTACATCTGCCTATTAAACGAATGTGTTAGACCTCGCTACCTGGGGCGCCACACTGATTTTCCCCTCTGCTTTATAGATATTGGCCAGCCTATGAAAGTGTCATGTCGTCCGATATTATAAATTATCATAGATTCAGCTTCCCGCTGCGCCGTCCTTTCTGCTTCTTTCATGAGGCCGCTTACAAATTAGAGTTTGTCTCCTCCGTCAAAAACACGTTTCATCTGGAACGTGTCTGACCAAAATAACCTCGAAGCCACCTCAAATTATTTTGCTTTGCCTCCACGGATTTCAACGTCCGTCGCGTTGCCATGATTTGACCGGTGCTCATTTGCGAAATTCGTTATCTGAACGGGGCAAAACAAGTAGTCACACGCCTTTAAAATGTATATAAAACCTCATTATTATTACCATTACTGATATTCTACACCAAACAGCCCTTATAGAATCCACACATTTTTTATTTACAAGAATGTCTAACAATTAGAACTAATTTACAATTCACTTTTATGCACATAAGAGAATACATGTCATGGTTTGATCAACGAAAGTTAAAACGCAGGAGGGCCAACACAATAAATGTTGAGGGAAGAGAGCACCTGCAGTGTTGTAGACGCACGCGATCACAACTACAAATGAAACATCGACTCGACTCTAAGGTAAAGGCAACATCATTGTGGGTACGGTTTGAAATGACGTTGCGCACCAAGAGAGTAATAATGCAATGATCCATGAACATCGATTCTCAAGTTCCGGATACACGCAGCCAATCCTCGTGCGAAAAAATGAATGTGTTTACCGATTTGTGGAAGATGTATGAAATGCATATGTGACATGCGCAGCCACCAGGGGGTGCAACAATTCGCATATTGTTAATGTCAAAAAAAAAAAGATTCTTGACTTGAATATTGAATTTCCATCGAACAGCCAGAACTGGGATGGTGGAATGGTAGGTGGCTGGGTGGGTGGATGGCTGGGTGGTTTGGTGGCTGGGTGGGTGGTTGGGTGGCTGGGTGGTTGGGTGGCTGGCTCAATGGTTGGGTGGCTGGGTGGTTGGTTAACTTGGTGGCTTGGTGGCTTGGTGGGTGGCTGGATGGTTGGGTGTTGGGTGACTTGGTGGCTTGGTGGGTGGTTAGGTGGCTGGGTGGCTGGATGGTTGGGTGCCTTGGTGGGTGGCTGGATGGTTGGGTGGCCGGGTGGTTGGGTGCCTTGGTGGCTTGGTGGGTGGTTGGGTGGCTGGGTGGCTGGGTGGTTGGGTGGCTTGGTGGGTGGTTGGGTAGGTGGATGGCTGGGTGGGTGTGGATTTTTAGAATCAAGATATGCGTTCAGAGCATTTGGCTGCGATACATTTCCACGTGATAATAAGCCACTTCGTTGAGCTATCATTTTGACAGCCAGGTCGCTTCGTTAAAAGAGCTAGAAAAAGCTCAATGGGCTTTACCTGGTAATATTGAAAAAAAAATGCATACAGCAGTGGATTGATCGTGGCTGACAATGGTGCGTCGAGGGGCAGCTCTGTCTGCGGTTACCTTGGGGTCATTGGTGAGCAGCTTGAAGGCCATGTAGACCTGGTTCTCCTGCACGCCTCCCCCCAGGTCGAGGAAATTGGCCGGCTTGCCTCCGTGCAGGTCGATGATGTCACAGGTGGCCATAGCCAAGCCAGCCCCATTCACTGCAACAAAAAGCGTAAGCGGGACTTCATCAAATGGGCGCTGCGGTGGCTAGATGTTAACTCCCTCGCCTGGTATACAGGATGTCGTGGGTTCGATCCCAACCCTGCCACCTGCATATTTGGAGTTTGCGTGTCTCCAGCCCTGTGGTCACGAGGATTTTTCTGCGGGTCTTCCGGTTTTTCCCTCCACAGTTATAAGCATGCGTATAGAGCAGTTGTTTGCTATACATTTCCACACAATAAGCCATTTTGTTGAGCTATCATTTGTGGCTGGGTCACTTCTAAAAATAGCTATATATACCTGGTAAAATAAAAAGGTTTTTTTTCATGTCTGATTTGATCCCAACATCTCGGAAATGCTGGCTCAATGCTTTGCTTAGAGCTGCCTGTGCCAGGAATTAATGATTATTAACGGGTGCGATATTATTGATTTAGGCGAGGTGACCTAGTCACTTATGCACAGGTACATTCATCAAATGTTGAGAAAATGTAGAGATCCTACGACACTGCGTTCAGGAGCAGTTCAGTGCGCAAAGCTTCGTGACAAAATATAGCAAACAACTCAATTACCCAAATACGCCTTCATGTATACCTTCCAGACATTACATCTGTGCTGTGCCAGGTAGGACTCCAACTGGGACAAAACAGCCCGAAGGCAAACACTTGGCATCCGGATGAGTAAAGATTGCTTAATTATTCACTTTTCTGATGGGGTCCCCCCCACCCCCCGACCTCCGCCCCCCCCCCCAACCTTCCATTCACCTACATGCTACATGTGGCTCATTTGCGAGCAAGTGCTGGTGTGGTGTCCCGACATCTAAAAGCCGGGAGAGTTGTTTGTTTTATTAGTCTGTGAACAGTGACTTTGCAAGGGAGGGCTGGGGGTGCGTGCGCCTCTGTCCGTTGTTTTAATGCGGGAACCGGCATACTAATTTGTGATAAATGGCAATTCCCAAAATGCCAGTCTCATTACCAAAGGCATTGTGTGTTTGTCTGCAGTCGTTCAATTGTACGTGCATATCTTTAGTGCGCAGCAACAGCAGAAGAGATATCTATATCTTATCGCACCATCCACACCAGGTATCTAATTGACTCTGATATACTGGCGCGACGAGATCTGGGCCCACATTCGGAGTAAGTGTACTTCAACGAAGGTTGCAAGCGCTATGCAGAGGACGACGAGGATCAACAGCTGAGCGAATAGTCTTCAAAAATAGAAATTTGTATAAAATTTATTCCAATTGTGATGTCGTGAAATGAAGCAATGGCATAGAACGCTCGCACGGCATTGTAGCCGTGTGTGCGGCAGAATGGCCTGTGGAAGGGGATGTTATAGAACAACTTCAGAAATCCCTTAAAAGTCACCTTTTCGATCCACACCCTATGGGGCGCAACTAGCCCACACACCCTGTTACAGGGGAACATTTGACGTCACATATCAGTCTCATGTGTTGCATTCCAAGGGGCTGGATACTAGCCAACATAAAACAAAACAAATTTAACGTGATGGGCAGTGCGGTTGTCAGTGATTGGCCAGAGACCATCAACTCATGCCATTTGATAACCTGGTTTCATCGCGTGTGCTATGAATAAAGACCATTGCCCGAAGCATCCCCTAGTATATATTCTTCCTTTCCAGGCAGTGCTATTGAACGATATGTTGAGTTTTTGGGTTACTCACAGGTGGCTGCTCAGATTCAAACCCAAGACCTCAAATTGTCCTGAGTTAATACTCTAACCCTCTGACCCACCCCACCATTCAAGATTTTTTTTTTCTTGGGAATAAATGCGAGTTGTATGAGAGTCAAACAGAGATTTTATATTCTCAGAGCCGGAATTCAGCCATGACATTTAATGTAATGGGTTTTTTTTTTTCTGCAGTCAACGGTGACTGAGCCGAGATGATCACAAACTCCGGTCATCCCTCGCAAAAGCGGCTTTTGGCTGGCCATTGAACAAAGACGGTTACCGCATCGCGCGCTTTCAGATGCATTTCTGTGGCCGTCTGGAAAGCACTTCCTGCCGATATTAGGAAACCACTGACTGGAGCTATGCACTTTCATATCTAGATTGAAAACATTACTTTAGAACTAATTTTTTCGTTTAGTTTGTTGTCCTTCCCCCGCACCCCAAATTTGCACGGCTGGCAATGTACGGTGCAAAAGAAGTTCAACATACATACGTACAAACATTAGAACCTCGTTCAACGACCGGTGGCTGCCCAAATTCCTCGACCGTACTGGCTAAGTAACCTGATCTCCAACTGGACCAGAACAGATAAAAAACAACGTTTCAAGAAAGTGAACTGCGTAGCAAGAGCAAGCGCACAAACCAAAGCAGGCGATGTTTCCGTCCAACCCGATGTACTTGAGGTTGTGCTTCTCCGCCTCCACCTCGATGGGATCGCTCTCGGAAATGTCGCCCATAGCGAAGATCTTCTTCTGCCGGTAGTCGGCGTTGTCGTCAAAGTTGATCTTGGCGTCGAAGCAAACCACTGCCAGACATAGAAGGGGGACACAGTCAAGGAGCGATTAATCGAACATCGACATTCCATTCCGGGGAGGCACAGGTAACACGAGTAGGCCCGTATTAAAAAGGTAAATAAAAGAAAATAATAAAGGTTCAACCCTACAATTACATAGGTCATGCCACTGCTGGCAGAAGGGCCTCCACTACAGGAAGCTCTAGAGAGGCCCTCGAGAGCCTTAAATTTGGCTTACATTTTCAACACTGCTCAAGTGTACCTGGGGAAAAAAAATAACCCACGTGTGCGGAGGGGAAACACTATCCCATTGCAGATGAAAGAGGGTGGCAAGCAGGTTGTGGCTCCGATGCACCTCGGGAAGGGAGTTGTCGCAGAATCTGTGTAAGCCACCAATCCTTGCAGTGGCCACCACAGTGCTGGATTATGGGCTGGGTGCGTAGCCACCACCACCCGGCTAAAATATCTGGAATCCATTAGCCAAAATATGGACTTTCAATTGCTATGGGGAGACTTGCTCCTGTCATAGGAATTTGGAATTTCCACCACTGACTCAGGGCTATAAGATGAGGAGAGAAGCAGAGGCTGAATGCTCATGTGCGCAGGAAATCACATGGACCTTGAATTTCTTCAGGATTTCAATAACACGAGGAGGCAATAAAAAGCTTGTTGAGAAATGAATAGAAGTCATTAATCTTTTTGCGGTTTCCCTCGTACAACGTGCACATGATTCCACACGCAATGAGTGGGAGTAAGTGCAACAGAGATCAAAAAACTACGTGGACATTGCCTGCAAGACAGAACGCATTATAAACGATGGTGCGCAGATAAAAAAAACGGAGTGGTAAAACAATTGCAATGAAATGTAACAGCGGTTTGATCTCTGCTCCTTATCACGCCCATTCAGTTCGGGACAAATGCTCGGTAATGCACGGATAGACACACCGCTGCCCATGCTCCTAAGCCATCTACAAACTTTATACTTGAAGCAGTTAGACTTCAGGCACTGCAGCTCATAGCCAAAATTCAATACGTTTTTTTTTACGACATCCATAAACCAAAAAAATAAAAGCCTCACATTAGGTTGCTTTGACTTTTTTTTTGTTTCTTGCCCAGGGCGGTACTTATATATTCCGTCTGATCATAGATCTCCGCAAACCTATCTGCTTTGTCCACGCAATATCCACAAAATACAGTTGCTACAAAGATATGACATTGTTATCAAGCAGACGCCTTTAGTAGTGTTATGCAGCCTAGTCCTGTCATGAGCTTCTCAAGCCGTGCTAGCGAGGCTGCCTCGTTCAATATTCTTAAATTATTTTTGCGATTAGCTCCCATGCACACATTAGCACCCGAACCCAAACCAAAACCTCCCCCCCCCCCCCCCACAGACACTTTCAACGATAATCTATCGGAAATTGGTCTCTCCACTAATGATCGTCACATTACGTGCGGCCGGCATTTAATATTAAAGAAAATCAAATCGGAAAACAGGGTCGGGAAAAGGGGTATTTCATAAGTGCCTAAGCCCATTACGGTTGGTGTGGCACATTAATCTGCCCCAGGCTCCTGTTGTTTTTATTTCATACCATCATTTCATTAACATTAATATTTTCTGGAGCCCTGGCCTGAATGAGTATACATCGACGAGCTGTCAAACACAGCGGCAGCACGGATGGATTCCCATCTATAATTAATGGGAATAAGAAAAGCGCCAACTTCCACCACCCCCCCCACCGCCGCTCCTCCAAACTGCGCGCTTAGCAGCACAAGTATGCCAAGAGTTGTCCGACTGATAAACCATTAACAAAAAGCTGCAGTTCACAGCTTTGCACAGCGCACCATTGTGTTAACTATGTACATTTCTGAGCGTTAAAAAAACATTTCTACGACACTTATTTATCTATCCCAATGCGATTTTGTGTTGTATTAAGGGAGACCTTGGCGCACAACGTGCTCCCTGTGAAGCTATGAACCCGAAAATTCAATAATCCTGAAACGTGTAAAGCTACTTGTCACCCACCACACTCACACATATACCCTTATACACTTGCCCAATAATTAGCAGTCACTCCGCATGAGGCAACAGCCTTCTGCGTCCCAAAAAACCCAGTAGCATCTGCAGATACTCGACAGATGATATTTATGTGGTTTGGATGTCAATTCCACATAAATATTACCACTGGCACAAGGAGTCGATTTTCATACAGCCAGAGTTCACATGGGTGCACTGACAATCGCAAAGTAACAGGAAAAATACGACAGGAATACAATAGAGTTTGGATATAAAACAGCGTCTAAATATAGCCGCTTCCAAAGACACTGCACAGAAACGGTGGGCATATGCGTTGGTGGTCAGTCATTGGCACAAGAAAAAAATAAGGTATATTACGCTTTGTTTGAACACGGGAGTTCGACAACATGGAGTGTTCTCTTGGGGGAAAAGAGTTCCAGGCCATGGGGTTGACTGGTGGCCTCGCAAAGAAAGCCTTGCTTGCTGGAGCAGAGAGTGCTCCAGCAAGCAACAGCGCGAGACGAGTGGAGGGCGTGCATGCGCAGGGACAAGGCCATGGAGGACCTTGAAGACTTTTTTCGATTTAAAGCTTTCGTGACTGCAGGGATTCATCTTCTTGGTTCTTTCGGTAAAGTCACGTAGAAGGGAAATAATAAAATAATACAAATAAAACATAATAAAATAATTCTCACGACGTTTCGGCCACAACGCAAGCAGCCGTTTCAGACGCTGTCTCCCCGACAGACCTGGTCTTCACCTGAGGACGGCTGCTTGCGTTGTGGCCGAAACGTCTTGAGAATCATTTTATTATGTTTTATTTGTATTATTTTATTATTTCCCTTCTACGTGACTTACCGAAAGAACCAAGAAGATGACCTTGAAGACGGCAGAGTGCGATCTTGAAATTGATCCGGGGTCGGAGCTGGGATTGTGGCGTTCGCATCAGCCCAATGTGCACTTCTTAGCTCTGAGACTGATGCACTCTAATGCAGGATAGGCTTTGTGACCATTAAGGGTGCTTATCTTCGTCGGGTTACAGCCTCGTGTTTTGCAGCACGTGTCCACCAGACCCCATTGGGCACGTTGACTGAGGGCTCTCTAATGCACAGCTTTGGGGGGTACAGAACAAGTCGAGATTTCTAATTCTGTAGTGGATAAAGGGATTTAAAATAATGCAGTTCTCCCCAAAATTTGAAGAAAATTTACAAATCTCGTGAGCAGTGTGCGCAGTGAGCCCAAGCCTTGTCATTGAGATGAATGTTTCGTAATGAATGAGACAATAAGGAAGGGCGATGACTGCAGACCGCAAAATTGTGCATATCTCCTCCGTCGGTACGGCATCCCCTGCATTCCGCCCCCCTACCCTCCCTCCCTCCACCCCCCCTCCCCCAAATCAAAATCACTGAGAATCGCTGCTCTAAGCCATGGCTGCATTTGTGTAAAAGTTGCAAAGTGCATACGCTACACTAAACTAAAAATAGACTTTTTTATTTTACCAGCTAAGGCCCACCGAGCTACATAGCTCTTTTTCAGAAGCGACCTGGCCACAAATGATAGCTCAACAAAGTGGCGCATTACGTGGAAATGTATAGCAGCCAAATACTTTTGAACGCATGTTTCTAAATGCGGAGGGAAAAACCGGAGGAGCCGGAGAAAAATCCAAGCGACCACGGGGAGAACGTACAAACTCCAAATATACAGCAGGCGTCAGGGTCGAAGCCACGATCTCCTGTATACCAGGCAAGGCAGTTAACAAGCTCGCCACCGCAAGCATTACGCGTTTTCCAGATGTATTTTTCCACTTGATGGCAGATTCATCACATGACCAAGGATGGCAGCGTCCCCTGCACAACCACTCGTTATAAGCGCAGCAGAAATGTCATTATTTGGTATATATTTAGGATTTTTTGGGGGGTAAAAAAACTAGAAAATTTCCTAAAAAAAACGACTTGCATTATGGCGACAACTGCATGAACCGTGACATCGTTTGTAAATGAGCGGACTTGCCATGTTGGGATCGAGAATACTTTGCCTTCACGCAGCAGTCTGGCTATTAAGGGCGAGGGAAACGTGAACCTCGTTTTGACTCGATGCGTTCTCCGATATCACACCAAAAACCCGTTGCTGGACAACGTTCGAAACGACTTTCAGTAATTGGGAGCAACCAACCCTTTTCCCCTCGTACGTGGTCAAAACTCGTACATATGCGCGCACATCACCACGCCCTCCATATGCGCCAACCCCCTCCCCCCCCATGCTAATTCTGATTGGCTGGTAATAGTATCATTCAGAGCAGCAGTGATTTTTTTTCACGACGATGCATTTCCATGAGGTGCTGCAGGCACACGCTGGCTCACCACACTTACCCTGGCCATCGGGGGTCTCGCCAAATGGGTTTATCTCAACCTGTGTGGCATCCACGCTGAGGAACAACTTGTAGAGCTTCTTTATTTGTTCGGCGGCCTGCAAAATATAAACAGGCGCGTGCACACAACCACCGTTTGCGGGTCATGTTTCGGTTGTCGTTTTCCATGATTTTGATGCTTAAAATTATAAATAAACTTACAGCCGTTCTCAACCCCCACCACAAAATTAATACGTCCCCACACAACGTCGATCATGCTGGCTTTGTTTCCCAAACTCCACCATCTCAGTCAGCGCAGGACAATTGGCAGCACCGGTTCAGTACATCACGAGCCACTGATGTGAGCCATGGCAGGGAATCTAACTCGGGTCGCCGGGTTCATAGTCACCATGAATGTTTAATGCAGCGGTTTTCATTCGTTGCACAAGAACGCGTTTGCAGTTACAACGTATCTAACTGACCAAAGGCCGCACTTGGAAAATAAACTTCTCGTCTCAATGGCCTTTGGCGGGATCTTAAAGGAAATGGATTGCGTTGCATCAAAAGCAAAGTGGCCTCTTACTCTGCCAAAAAACTGAGCTCATAGATGTGATGATGATTTACGATAGAGCACCGACAGGAATTGTGTAAAATCAGTACACAATAGAAATAGGCGAAGCCATAGCGGTGCAACTAGACCTGGTGAACCCACTGAACTCCAATGGAACGTTAGTTGCCCTGCAGACAACATTAGCCGTGTTCTAGCTGTAGCGCTGTGCTCTGTTACAGCTCTTTGCTTTCATATAAGCACAGTGATGGAAGATCCATGCTCAATGTGCCTCGACTTACATTTAGAAGCTTGACTATTTAACTTTCCGAGACAATTTATTCTGCAAATGTAAGTATCATTTAAGACTGTATCATGCCATATTATCAACATTGCATTGCAAATTGAAATCTGTAATAAAAAAAGGGCAAAGTTATGGGGTTAATTTTGTGCCTCTTCTCTAGTCATTCATTTCCAACAATTTAATAACTTTTTATTTCTCTTCTTGGTTCTTTCGGTAAAGTCACGTAGAAGGGAAATAATAAAATAAAATAAACAAAACATAATAAAATAATTCTCACGACGTTTCGGCCACAACGCAAGCAGCCGTCCTCAGGTGAAGAACAGGTCTGTCGGGAAGCCAGCGTCTGAAGTCGAAATCTTTTTATTTAATCATGAAAACAACGTGGCCAATTTACCGCACTCCTTTGTAAAGGCAGGGGTGTGGAGCGGCGGCGTAGCGGTGAGAAGCCAGCAACCCGAGTTAGATTCCTGTCCAAGGCTAACAGCGGTGGTGAGCGATATCTCAACTGGTCCCTAGGGGCCCCTCTTCGACAACCTACACTGAGCAGTGTGGTGAAGTATGATCAAACAACCGCCTTGAATAATGACACACCATAGAGGTGGCCTTGCCCCGGCAATGGATTGACTCAGGGCTGCGGACGATTATGAAGACGGCGGAGCCTTTCTCTCCTATATGGCACTGAAGCTCAAACTTTGACGTCAGGTCGTACTCGCAATTTCCCCCATACCGCAGAGAAAAACCCATCAATCCTCCTTGCCACACTGCACTCAAGTTATCTCCCAGAGGACACAGAGGCAACGGTGGATGAAGAACAAACCTGCCGTGTGTTTCCATCACCGTGACCGGGAATTGAACCCGCAGCAGTCCTGGTAACAATTGCGGCGCCGCCTGCCAGCCTCTGGCTAAGCCACAATCGCGGCACTGTTGGTCACACTACACTGGGAACGCTCCATGCGTACACCAAGGGCTGGACTGCGAGCAGGGGGCCGTTATTCCACACCATAGACAAAGGAAACATCCTTCCTTTGTGAAGCAAAACACGCTTGCTTGCTACAACCAAAGACAAATATCCCCGTAAAGCCTTAACAGACTGTTGGAGCAACTGCTGTTCGCGAACATCTATGAAGGCCGGCCAGCACGGCACACGAGGGGCTGGATGGCCAACACCACGCGCGTGCCACTTTTGTCTGCCCAATCTTTACACACTGCACCAGGTACTCATTTGAGGCTGAGTCAACCTAGCGGAGGCCCGGGACCAGTTCAGATAATCGTCCCTGGTGTTGGCCGTGATCGGGAATCAAACTCGGGTTGCCGGGTTCGTAGCGAAGTGCGCCAACCACTACACTGACGGTGCCTCCTCCTTCACCACCAGGATAGTGGTTAGCGAGCATACAGCAGTAGCACCACCACCATCAGTGTAACCGTTACCGCCACCGCCGCCGCAGCTACCCAGCTCACGGTCCCAACAGTCGCCTCTGTTGTGGCAGCGCTGCACGTGACCGAGTGCGCTCGCTCTCGACAAACCGCGATCCCAACACAGCGCCATAGCGCGCCGCGGGCACGTGTAAATTGATTTCGCCGGCAGCTGGAGGCATTGCGCTGTAATTAAAAATGCATACTCGGAGAGGTGGCCCCGCCCAGGTGACTTACAAGTCAAGAGCGCAAGCGAGCTGGCATAGCCGCCCAGAGCCCGAGTTTGAATATAAGCCGTGGTTTAAACCGGCTTCCAAAGCGTGGTGCAGTTTATAGTCTCGGCGTGGTCACAATGACCGCAAAAAAAAAAAGAAAACCCATCACCATCAATTTGGTTCGGCACTTCATTTGGCTTAATCGCAGCTCAAAGAATGTAAATAATGGAGTGACTGCGACGTGCGAGACATCACTCTCACATGCGGCGCAGGTGGGGCAGTGCCGACCCCTACTTTGTGGAGCAGAGGTCGCTTCAAGTGACCTCAGAGGTAGCTCTGTGGTATCCACTTCCATGGGCCATTCTCTAACACGGAGGGGGGGTTGCACTGGTCCGCGAGAGATCCGAGTGGATAATCTGTCTCGTGAGGTGAATACAAGCTGATATAGCACTGTCGGAATGAAATGTCACCCATTCTAATCCCAATCCCTCGATCACATTTGGGCAATCGAATGAAAAAATCCTGGAACATCACGAGGGTGGATGAATGGATGAACGGGCGGATGGAGGCAGGGAGGTAGGAACACATGACAAGAGTGGGCTGGTGGGCACTCCACATACTCAGTTACCCACAGAGTGGATAGCTGTGGGGATTATATAGAGTGGGGTGTGCGATCTAAGTAAGCAGCAACTGCACCGTACCAAAATTAAATGCAGGCTTTCCAGAGCGCCATTTCCTGAATTCTAAATGTAGAATGCCAATGCCCAGTGTTTCATCTTTTATTCATCCAGTTCGAAGTCTATTGAGGAAGCTCCTTCTCGAGATGTTTGGAAAATAGATGGAGTATTTTTGAGGGATTAAGCTATAATTCAATCATGAAATCAAGCACCAAAAATGCTGCCGTGTAATAAAACAAAATCTCATATTATATAGGAGAAATGAGGAAAGTGAAATGAACATGTTTAGCTATGCAGCAGGTATGGTAATGATATGCGGCGCGTGACAGCGGTGAGGGCACCGAATTAGGAACCCGCCGATCCAAGTTCCGAAACCTAGCCACAGCCAGCCTCAGTGGCGCGTAATATTCTGAACCAGTTCAGAAACTCCACCCATTCACCAATCAGCATGAGATGTGGTCAGACAAGCCCCAAGACAGATGCAGTGTGGGAGGCATTCGCATCCAGCATTGGATTAACAGAGGGCCGAAATGTATCGTTACATAATTACGGCGACAGGGTTGTCAGATCGTGCAGGGATTGGGCCACTGTGGGTGAGCCATCAGCAAAGCAGTCAAATACATATTTGTGGCAGTATCGCAAGAAGGATACTGAACTGGGTGTGGCAATTGATTGTCACATGTGGTTTTCATGGGTGAATACAATTTAATCAATGTAATTACTAATAGCTGTATCAAATATCAGTGGTTCACGTAAGTCTAGTAAGTCTGAGAATAAACATTTTCTTTTTTAAGGACATATTAAATGGAAGTCGATGTACTTATTACATTAGCCGGAAAGCTTTGCCACAGCAAGTAATGGGTTTTATGGGATATTGTTGTTTTGCTAAAGGGGCTCCATCAATTAGAGTGCTTTGACCAATAACATCTGGTAAACCAGCAGATTTATTTAGCAAGGCCTGACTCTGCTGATGAGACCAAAGAAGGTCAAAGGCAGTGTGGATTTTGCGGCTTAAACAAACGCTGCCGGTTAATACGAGCCCAGAGAGACCAATAGGCTGAGAAACTAAAACACATTCCATTTTGCCTCTGCAAATATGGAATGGAAGTTGCTTCGTTGTTTATTTTTCCATTCATTTATGTATTTCCATTGAAATGCCACCGACAGCGCCGAGTAAGCCTGGATCTACACGAAGGATTTGTTTGAGATTTGCAACAGGGGCATTAACTGCACTCTGAGCTATATAGGACCCAGCATATTTACACACCCATGGCGTCAACACAGAGGTGTCCTTCAGAGATAGAAACATGCATTCAAGTAAACAAAAAATTACACGATAAATAAAGCCATTAATTTACATGCTCAAACAAAACGCGTTGGAGCCGGCAGTTGGCTTTGGTTGCTAATCTCGTAGACTATTTAATTACATTTCTGCAGAAAAAAGTGGATGTCTGTAGGTGAGCAAAAAAATAAGGAAAACAATCTGCTTACACGACAGCGTAGAATAAATGTATTTTTTTGTGAAAGTGGACATCTAATTAATCACTCAATAGTAGTGTAATCATGATGTTTCTAACAACTTAAAAGTTTCTTGAATTAGTCAAAGCACACATCATCCGAGCAGATAAAAATCAAGAGTGGTCCCGTTCGCCATTTGTGCATTGAAATGCAATTAACCGAGTGAGTGTTGGATGAGGGAAGGTTTAGCGAGATATAACTTGTGCAAATGCAACTGAAATTAATAAAGAATTATTATTAAATTTTTCCAAAATGTGTTTTTTCCAGAGTCTATAGTCAATTAAGAGGGAAATCACTGCCAAGGACTAAATCACCCATAATACACCCAAGCCTCCTACGATCTTGCAATGCGAGAAGAACTAAGACTTGGTTAGCACTTTAATTAGACAGCGTCTGGGAATACCAGGTAATATAGACTTGGGCTGCAAGGTGGAGAGAATATGGCAGTCGTGATATTGATTTTTTTTATTAATATTAAAACATTTGAACATGTGTTAAATGATGAAGGCTGGATCTCAAAACGCTGTAAAATTTACGACACGCGCAGTTTTGTGATACAGGAAACCACAGGCATGCGGGAACGCAGCCGAAACTGGTCCTAACAATTGCCCAAGCTCTGGAGGTCCTATATAGGAAAGTTAGACCAAAGCCATGAATGAATGTTTGTCAAAGTGAAAAAAAACCGGGTGCATGAGTTTTCTCCAGGTACTCGGTTTTCATTCGCACATGAAGCCAAACACTAAATCGAATTAGCCAAACATCATCATGCAGAACCCTGCTGAAAATGAACCTTGACATTCAGCGAGGCTTTTTTGGGTAAAGGAAATTATTATAATTTGAATCGTAATCATTCGACTACCATTATGGGTATACTATACAGCGAAAAAAATGTTCGACAAAATAGGTCAGTCAGCGGAAAACTATTTTTAGAAACACATACAGCTTCAAATAATACAACAATGTAATATACTGACAACGTTTTCTTTCTTACCTGTTTCTCAAGCTTGCCTTTAAAGCCCAGGTTTTTGGCCATCTGCAAGGCTTGCTGATCCTTGATGCCTTCCACGATGTCTATGGCCTCCTACAAAAAGAATGACATCGCATCCACAAGATTGGTACAGCGCAGGAATTTTAAATCAAACAAGTTAGCCGTGTGCCACGTGCACAACAATCCAAATTCCCTTACACTCAGCTTCAATGCTTGCAGGTAATGTGAAAGAGTGATCGGACTGAAGACAGTCCCCAGGAACGGCAAAGTCAATTGAGGCCTTTCATGTCTTTGTTATGATGTCCCCATTTGTTTAGCTGTTCGTGTTGACCAATCTTCTCCAGCTGTGTACAGGCTAAAGCTCAAGGTAAGTGGTGCAATTTTGTTTTTTCTTTGGAATGCTGCCTAAAGCCAACGTTGACGTCCGCCGTTTAATGCAGACTACGAGGAAAAAGTGAAGCTGCCTGCAACGTGGCGGCTGCAGCTTGCAACTTCGTTCAAGCCTGCAATGATAATGGTCCTAGTTATAAAAGCAAGATGCGGCTTTGATTGGCTGAATGAAGTCACAAGGTCATCATGACAAGATGGTCAAACGTGGCTGAATGTGTTTCATACGTATGACTGCATGTGTTTAATAATAATAACTGTTATCTCTATATATTTCTAATTTACAAATGTATTACTTCTCTAAAATTCCCGTTTTTTTATTCCTAGACTTAGCAGATGCCTTTCCTTCCCTATATCCCATACCTGGCTTCCTGGGCCAAGACCACCTGGGTGAGAAGGGGAGGAACGTGTTGGGCCTAGCGTTGCCACCTGCCCCGGCTTTGCCAGGATTGTCCCCTTCTTGATGTAGCTGTTCTGTGGAATCTCCAATTGTTATTAAGCATTTAAAGAGGGAAGGTGGTGCGTGTCCATTGCGTAAATATAAATGCACCACTCAGGAAATGGAATGTGCATGTCGTTTCCCCTCTTCTGATATTGCTAAATATGCTCATTCCTTTGACATGTCCTGGGCTTTTGTACCTCAAAAGGTCACAACCCTCTGTTATGACTCCCAGACGCTATTGTTTTAATAATTACATATAAAACCATTTTTGAGTTTAATGCCTGTTGCGTGCAACGTTGTTGCATCACTGAGCATTGTTTTAATATGGGACGTTGCAGATTGACAAAAGACTGTAAAGAATTATTCATTTAACAAACAGCAGACGGAGTAACCCTGTGCAGGGAACAGCTTTTCAAGAGAACAAATACACGATGATGATGATTATTATTTTTTCAGACGAATCAAATGGACTGGCCGGCATGGAAAGTTGTACGTAGGTTTTCGCAACCGAGCACAGCAGCGTTCGTGAAAACCCCGAGCATTTCACGCGGGGGCGGTTCTCCTCCGCCATTCCATGTCGCCGGCGAACAAAGCCAACAAAAAAATTCAAGGCGCCTGAAAAATATAATTACGGGGGCCAAATGTACATACTGTGCACGTACGTGCGGGGCAATCAGCATGGCTCCCAATGACTACGCCTCCTCGGACGGCAGGCGGGCCCGTGTTGAATTTCGCAGGAGCAAACACTCGGATTTTTCTCGAGGCTCCTCCGGTTTTTCCCCTCCACATTTATAAACATGTGTTGAGTATATGGCTGCTAGAAATTTCCACGTGATAATCAACTTTCTTGAGGTATCATTTGTGGCCAGGTCGCTTCTGAAATTGCTATATAGCTCAGTGGGCCTTAGCTGGTAAAATAATAAATATTCTTTGTTTTTTTCGGTAAAGTCACGTAGTTAAAAAAACTAAAATACTGTATCACTTGATACAGTAATTTTGCTGTGACGGTTCCACCTGAAGACGGAAGCTTGTGTTGCCTCCGAAACGTCGTGATTTAATTGAATTTATTATTTTCTTTTTTACCTAGAGTATGGACCCTTGCAGTCACGAAAACTTCAAATCTACAGTGAGGGAAAAAAGTATTTGATCCCCTGCTGATTTTGTACGTTTGCCTACTGACAAAGAAATGATCAGTCTATTATTTTAATGGTAGGTTTATTTGAACATTGAGAGACAGAATAACAACAACAAAATCCAGAAAAACGCATGTCAAAAATGTTATAAATTGATTTGCATTTTAATGAGGGAAATAAGTATTCGACCCCCTCTCAATCAGAAAGATTTCTGGGTCCCAGGTGTCTTTTATACAGGTAACGGGCTGAGATCAGGAGCACACTCTTAAAGGGAGTGCTCCAAGTCTCAGCTTGTTACCTGTATAAAAGACACCTGTTCACAGAAGCAATCAATCAATCAGATTCCAAACTCTCCACCATGGCCAAGACCGAAGAGCTCTCCAAGGATGTCAGGGACAAGATTGTAGACCTACACCAGGCTGGAATGGGCTACAAGACCATCGCCAAGCAGCTTGGTGAGAAGGTGACAACAGTTGGTGCGATTATTCGCAAATGGAAGAAACACAAAAGAACTGTCAATCTCCCTCGGCCTGGGGCTCCATGCAAGATCTCACCTCGTGGAGTTGCAATGATCATGAGAACGGTGAGGAATCAGCCCAGAACTACACGGGAGGATCTTGTCAATGATCTCAAGGCAGCTGGGACCATAGTCACCAAGAAAACAGTTGGTAACACACTACGCCGTGAAGGACTGAAATCCTGCAGCGCCCGCAAGGTCCCCCTGCTCAAGAAAGCACATATACATGCCCGTCTGAAGTTTGCCAATGAACATCTGAATGATTCAGAGGACAACTGGGTGAAAGTGTTGTGGTCAGATGGGACCAAAATGGAGCTCTTTGGCATCAACTCAACTCGCCGTGTTTGGAGGAGGAGGAATGCTGCCTATGACCCCAAGATCACCATCCCCACCGTCAAACATGGAGGTGGAAACATTATGCTTTGGGGGTGTTTTTCTGCTAAGGGGACAGGACAACTTCACCGCATCAAAGGGACGATGGACGTGGCCATTTACCGTCAAATCTTCCCTCAGCCAGAACATTGAAAATGGGTCGTGGATGGGTATTCCAGCATGACAATGACCCAAAACACAAGGCCAAGGCAACAAAGGAGTGGTTCAAGAAGAAGCACATTAAGGTCCTGGAGTGGCCTAGCCAGTCTCCAGACCTTAATCCCATAGAAATGCTGTGGAGGAAGC
Organism: Lampetra planeri; assembly: GCF_965212315.1. Lineage (NCBI taxonomy): Eukaryota > Metazoa > Chordata > Hyperoartia > Petromyzontiformes > Petromyzontidae > Lampetra > Lampetra planeri. The sequence continues at coordinate 7,407,136 of NC_136150.1, forward strand.
TGAAGGTTCGAGTTGCGAAAGGTCAGCCTCAAAACCTTAATGACTTGGAGAAGATCTGCAAAGAGGAGTGGGACAAAATCCCTCCTGAGATGTGTGCAAACCTGGTCGCCAACTACAAGAAACGTCTGACCTCTGTGATTGCCAACAAGGGTTTTGCCACCAAGTACTAAGTCATGTTTTGCAGAGGGGTCAAATACTTATTTCCCTCATTAAAATGCAAATCAATTTATAACATTTTTGACATGCGTTTTTCTGGATTTTTTTGCTGTTATTCTGTTTCTCACTGTTCAAATAAACCTACCATTAAAATTATAGACTGATCATTTCTTTGTCAGTGGGCAAACGTACAAAATCAGCAGGAGATCAAATACTTTTTTCCCTCACTGTAGATTAAATAAATAGTTAATAGTTTAGAGTTTGCAATGACCACCGTCTCTGAACCTTGCTGCTTTTCAATCACGATATTCACAAGTGGTTGTATGTTTGAATGACGGCTTACAGAAAAATAAAAGCGCGACTGGAAGATTTCATGTGCCACGAGAGTTGATAGAATAACCAACCCGCATTAGTGCGACTTAACATTTTTACCGAATAATTGTAAAAATGCGTGTATTGTTCATTTTATTAATCATTCTTTAATAAGAGCTTATTCATTTAGTCGCATTTCCCCATTCATTTTAAACGACAAAAGTAATGTCGCATATATATCGTGCAAATTATCGCTGAAATGTAGTTTGAAAAATGCGATTGCACCACATATCAAATGACGTGAGAATTGATTATTTATAGCATATGAACGTTCTACGCAGATGGTATGTGCGTGTGACATTTCGTTTAAGAGTAAATGACAAAACCCTACGATACTGATGGGCAAACACATGTGCTAAGAAGAAGAGCCAATTGCACCAAAACTTCCCCTATTATATATCGTATTATTATTTTAAGGCCACAGTGTTGTTATTGAAGGTTGTGTTGAGTTGCTGATGTCAATTGTGCTTGTACACCACTGCCAACGCAGAAGCATCAAATACAATTTGATTTTAATGAGAAGCAGTACAAATTAAATGTAAAAAAGGGACAAAGAAACTAATAATCATTCTTGAATGGAACTGTGATTTGAGAACCGTGAATATTCATCGCAGGGCTGGGAGGGTGAACTGATTAGTATCCTGTTGATATCCTTGCAGTTTTCTTCAAACCTCATTTCTAACAAGTGCAACAACAGGGTTTGGCAACTGTTGAGACAAAGCACATACACAAAGGACATAAATAGTTCCCAATTGAAAACACTTCTCGTGTAAAAGGTTGAAGGCGCTGCCCTGCAAATGCTTTCTCGTGCTCCTGCTGGCAGAAGGATATCCACTCTGGGGGGATCGAGAGATCCTCTTCAGTGGGCATTTAGCCTCCTCTTCCACGCTGCTCAGACATCTTCGAAGACGTGGGAGTACCCATACACTTACTAACGCCACCAACAGCACACGCGGATCTGCCGACCGACAATTTGTGGTGGAGCCATCCATACTGCCGAGTGGGCAGAGGCGGAGGGACCTTGTTTTTAGAAACTTGCCGCATTACTTCAACAGCCGGGCCAGGAGATCCAGCAGGTGACCTCTGTGTGCCAACCATTCCCTATTCTCGTCGGTGCTACCAATAATCATCTAAAACGGAACTAAACTATTATTATTTTACGAGATAAGGCCAACTGAGCTATGGAGCTCTTTTTCAGAAGCGACCTGGCCACAAATGATAGCTTAATGAAGTGGCTTATCGTGCAGAAATGTTTAGCAGCCAAATACTCTTAATAGCTTCGAAGAAAAAAAAGTAAAAAAAAAAGAGGACCTGGAGAAACTCCATGCGATCACAGAGAGAGAGAACATGCAAACTCCAAATATAGAGGTGTCAGGGTCAGCATCGAACCCACGACCTCCTGCATACCCGGCAAGGTAGTCAACATCTCGCCAATGCAGCGCCCCTAAATTTTTCCTTGGAACCGAGTTCAACTTTTGAAGCAAAAAAAAACCACTGAGAACGTGCACACATGGTGACATGGTTCTCAGAGTGGAGAAATGTCACGTTTCGAACAGGAAATCCCATTACGGATTTGGAGAATAACATCGAATATCACACGTGCTGCCGCAACTCGAGTATGACAGCACTGCGGTTTTGTCCGTGCTACTTACAGGTGTGTCGCAAAGTAACGAATGTTCTATTAACTTATGGTGAAACGGAAGACAGCATTACAGGAAATTCCTGGATAACTTTAGACCATAATACATTGAAGGGAGCGGCGGCGTTTGTTTATGGGGGGATGGGAGTGGTGGGAGGGTGGGCAGAGGAGAGAAGTCGGGTTCACTTCTGCAAAAGCGCTCTACAGCTCATTGGGTCTTACCTGGTAAAATATATTTCGATTTAAGGCTTTCGTGACTTCAGGGATTCATCTTCATGGTTCTTTCGGTAAAGTCACGTAGAAGGGAAGTAATAAAATAATAAAATAATAAAACATAATAAAATATTATTTTATAAAATATTATTTTATAAAATATTATTTTATTATGTTTGATTTTATTATGTATTATTATTTTATTATTTTATTGACTTATGTTTTATTATTTTATTATTTTAGTGACTTTACCGAAAGAACCAAGAAGATGGTAAAATATATACAAATATCACGGCCGGTTCAGTTATCACTCACCACTGATGATAGCTGTGACAGGAATTCAAGCTCGGGCTGCCAGATTCCGTCCTTCGTTCGTGAACACATTTATAACGTGCGCAATTTGAAAGTGAAACAGAGAAGCCCGAGGAAAGAGCAGAGGGAGTCCCCGTCATTAAAAAACGGCACTCACTCCCGGCCACCTGGCCGGGAGTGGGTGCCGGCATGCGCAGCGAAGTAGGGACCTCAAAATCTCAGTCCCTACTTCGCGACCAGGGACTCAATCGGTCGCCCCAGGGAGCTGGCCACAAAGGATAGCTCAACGAAGTGGCTCATCACGTGGACATTTATAGCAGCAAAAAAACTCCAAACGCGCGTCATTTCTCAATGTGGAGAGGAAAACCGGAGGACCCGGGGAAAAATCCACGTGAATAGAGAACATGCAAACTTCAAATATACAGCAGGCGTCAGGGTCGGGATCGAGCCCATGACCTCCTGTATACCAGGTGAAGGAGTTAACATTCCTCGTTTTTAGCAGACGCACCTTGAAGATGAGTTCGGGGTTATTTTTAGCGACCTCTTCGATGTCCATCCCGCCGCAGGGGCTGCCGACGAGCACGGGTCCGTTGAAGGTCCTGTCCATGAGGATGGCGAGATAGGTCTCCCTGGAGATGTCCAACGCCTCCGCGATCATCACCTGCGCGAGAGGAGGGGGTTTCCCCGTGATCATCAACATCTCTGGGCTTACCACTTGTTCGCGACCGTGCCGTACAGCTCTTCGACTGCGGCTTCGGCACCATGTCCGAAGTTTCGCTCCAGAGCGTCGGCAGCTTTTTCAGGAACGTCGCGGCCGGACAACACGCGGTAACGACCCGAATAGACGTCGGAGAACATCTAAGTGTTTGCACAAGACGTGTACAAGCACTGTTTTTTAATCCACTGCAAGGTGAGGGCTTCCCCCACGCAGTTCCGGCCATGATACTTTAACTGACCACTCTTTCACGCCGGTCAGTGCAGGCTGGTGAAGCATAGTACGGTTTAACGATGACATTGGCTGCATGGCCCTACTACCCACCAACACAGCTGGACCAGCAGACAATAACACCCGTTCGAATTATAAAATAACGTCGCATCCCTCTTTATTTTCTAAAATATATAATTTCAGCTAGCTTCCTACAGGCTGCGTAATTGTGCGCTATGTGAATTAATCATTGGAGATACTTTGAATGTCAGGCATGGTGGAGCAGGCATGTAATTTCACGGAGATAATCACGTGACACTTCCAACCCTGCTGGGCTGTGAGACAGCCAGGAGATGGCAGTACAGCAAGTGGATTATAATTGTGCTATCAGCATCATGTCATGAGATAAAGACAATTGAAATGTCCACTTTCAGGGAACACCTCTTTATAACCTGCTGAGACTGCTCATCTGCGTATCAATCAGACCACACTTACTGGTTTTGAAAGATGGAATGAGCCAAATTAAGAAAAAAAAACTCACACGATGGGGTTTTTTCGCACATTTACTGATGATCGGGGCTGAGACAATCAACTCACTCCGCTTGAGAACACCGCTTTAATTCCGGGTGTGTGCCCTAGATTCGAACCTAGGATCTCAGGGCTACTGGGTCAGTGCTCTAACCCGTGATCGTATGTACACCTGATCACCTCTAGCAGTGGGTTCTTAAACTCCTTTGTTGTGTGGACCTAATCCCATGGGTATAAATGTGTTTTTCCCCAATACTCTAGTTTCCTTTCGCTTGCAAAAACACTCCTCCAAGAGGAATTGGCTAAGCCACACAATGCAGGAGTTTGCTGAAAATGTAATCTCCAAACGAAGTAGGGCTCTCAAGATAGATAAATAAATGTCTACGTGTAGCATCATGAAGCCATATATTTATCATTGGTGGGAACCTGCAATCGAAACACAGAACACTACTTGGAGCAATAGTACCGCAGGCTACTATATATTTTTCGTATTTAATTTGTTGTATTTGGTCGTGAAACATTACAAGGAACGAGTAAGAAATACCTTCTATAAATTCACGCACTTTATTAGACCGTAAGCAAAAGCTGACCGCAAGCACCAAAAACATTATTTTAATAGCAGAAAATACGCAGGGTGTGCGTGTGGATGCGTCACCTACTCTGTGTATGTGGGAAGCGGTGGTGCAATGGTTAGCACACTGCGCGAAGAACCCAGCGATCCGAGTTCGATTCTCGCTCACGGCCAACATTGGTGACGATTATCTGGACCGGTCACGTGCCCCTCCGAATCAACTCTGTCTTAAATGAAGTACCTGGCGCGGTGTGTAGTAAACATCAGCACTGGGGAGACAAAGGCGGCCGGGCGTGATGCTGGTCACCGACATCCTCGTGTGCCGCGAAGGCCTTCATAGATGCTCGCTAACAGCAATTGCCCCAACAGACTGTTGAGGCTATTGGGGACATCTTTGTTGTGTGTGTATACATCAACATTAAAGTTAAATGGAAATAGCGTCTCACCTTTGAAACACAAACGCCTTCCTTGGGGGTCTGTTTTGTGACGAGGTTAAAGCCGAGCATTTTTGCAGAAAGGTCTTTCACCACCTGAGGACTGTTCAGCAGAAACACAGATAGACGGAAGAAGAACAACAACAAACATGAAAGAGTTGTAACACAGAATCAGAATATTTACTTATACTGGAGGAATCCGATGAGCTATAAAGCTCTTTGTCACACATATCCACAGCAGGGGCGGGTCAGACCGTAACAACAAACATGACAAAAATACGACAGGAGTGCCAAGGATAGGAAAGGTCAAGACAAATCACTTACAAAAATACAAATAAAACTAAATTATGTTTTATCTTACCAGGTAAAGCCCACTGAGCTATTAACTTATTTTTCATAAGCGACCTGGCCACAAATGATAGCTCAACAAAGTGGCTTATTACGTGTACATTTATCAAAGCAAAACAATTAAAATAATCTCAATGCATCAGCTGCGCACGTAACATTTCACCTCCCTTTGCGAGTCGATTAATGTTCACTCTTTGGTGGGAAGGCGGGGGGGGGGGGCAACAATTAATTGTCATTAACAGTGCCAAGGATTGGTCGCTATTCAAGATCACAATTCATATTGAAAATCATTGTTTTGCTAGATTGGTAGAAAATTTTGCGGACTCCAGTAGCTGCAGGAGCCACAGGAGCCGCGGAATTGAGCGTTCCTTCCCTCAAGATGTTTTCCACAAGCTTCTGCAGGCATTTCGATTTCAAGCTTTCGTGACTGCAAGGATTCATCTTCTTGGTTCTTTCGGTAAAGTCACGTAGAAGGAAAATAATAAAATAATAAAAATAAAACATTATTAAATAATTCTCACGACGTTTCGGCCACAACGCAAGCAGCCGTCCTTAGGTGAAGAACAGGTCTGTCGGAAAGAGGAGGAGGAAGAGGAGGAGGTAGGAGGAGCTGTCTTCTCGACAGACCTGTTCTTCACCTGAGGACGGCTGCTTGCGTTGTGGCCGAAACGTCGTGAGAATAATTAAATGTTTTATTTTTATTATTTCATTATTTCCCTTCTACGTGACTTTACCGAAAGAATCAAGAAGATTCTGCAGGCATCTTTACGAGTTGAGCCGATTTCAACTCAATACGATGGACTGCTAAGCGGCTGTGAAAACCTCGGTGTTCCAACAGACAGCATGAACCCAGTCGACTCGATTATCCCCGCTAATGACGGGGAGGATGGCCAAGGATAATTCAAAATCGTTGCCAATCCAAAAATATACATTTTCCGCGGATTTCTATGCCAAAAATACAGGTATAAATTAAAACTCACAAAATTAATGAGGATAAATCACTCAAAACGAAGCACAACTGACGATTTTGATTGTTACTCTTTCGATATCGAACGAATGCGCGTGCTCCATCATCACACTTTCCTGCTCCCCCACAGAAGACTACGCTCACTAGATGGATAGCAGAGCCGCCCCAATCACAATGAAACTCCACCCACTGTTGTAAAGATATGTAACTACTGTACTGTAGCGGCGATCACGTGGATTTCGGATTCACCGGAGCGCATATTTGTTCGGTTTAAGCGCGTGACTCATAATAAAATATTTCCAAGAATAGCAATGTATAACTGGTTTTAGATTATTAATTTGGGCTTAAAGAAAATCCATCAGTTATTAATTTACGTCAAAATCTCAGGTGGCAAGTCAATCCTGAAATCGGATCAACCGCAAGCAGATAATCGAGAGTATACTGTATTCACAAGCTCACAATTCCATGAGTGTAAGAATCAATGTTAATGCATTGGAATGGCCCAAATGGTACGGTGAAACCCCGGGAGGCTCTTGTCTGGTTTGACAGAAGGTGTGTTGCCTCAATGTCTTTACAAAGTCTTCAGATTTATTCTTCTACTCATAGGAGAGAGAATGTGTATTTGCCTAAACAACGGCTGCATGTCAGTGTCTGCAAATTGGTGTACATTGCATGAAAACAATAAATAAAATTAATACATTGCAGCCATTCTTAATCCACTAGGGGATGAAGGCCTCGCCACACCATGTCAGTCATTGAGGGTTGTTTTTTCTAACCATACTTCACCACACTGAACAGTGTGGGATGGCGACAGTGAGGAGGAGGAGGGGGCAGGAATGGTTCTGCTACGAATCGTCGCTAATTTGAACTCCAGCCAGGAATCAAAACCGGGCACCGGGTTTGTCGCACTGCAAGTTAACCAGTGCGTCACTACTCTTAGGTCTTTTCGGTAAAGTCAAGTAGGTAAAAATAAATAATAGAAATAATAGAAATAAAATAAATCACGACGTTTCGGAGGCAACACAAGTCTCCGTCATCAGGTGGGACCGTCACTGCTGTACCAGTGAGAATGTAATTTCAATTTAATCGGAGCAACTGTCAGCTGAAGATGCTTGAATACAGGCTGACATGACTTGAGCGGATGGGAAGCCCTGTTTGCATGTACTACACCGTTACAGCGCAGCCTTTGTGTCAAATTTAGTTTGTTATGATGGTACCACTTACGTCGTTTTGCTACGCACAACTAAAATTAGGCATGGTAATAAATTAGTCATTATCAACATTTAGCTTGTGAATTATAATGTAATTAACATTTCATGCGAGCTATTGTGCAGTGGATCAACTTCATACCTTCTGCTGGGTAGAATGTTACGATATTAAGGGATTTAATGTATCCTCAAAATGTAACTTCCAATGGTTGTTTAACATTACTGTTGACCGTGTTGATGTTCACGTGGTATCCTTGTGAATGTTGCGACCAACTCGGTGAAAAAAAAACCTCCATCATGGATCATATTTTTGACCTAAAAAAAATACTTGAAACTAAAATGTATTTTCAAGTCCATCTATACACTGTGTAATCATGCGATAGCCTTGAAAATGATCACAGAAAACGCAATCTTATCTTTTCATAATTGCATTCAGAATGCATGTGTCAAATCTATCTGTCGATAACATTCATATACGAACATGTATATATAATTTATCAAATCGAGCATGCCGATAATTTCAAAGCTATGAGACCCACGGTACAGATGGCAGCATTCCCACAAACTGAGTCACTTTGAGTGGGTTTCTGAAGAGACATAGATTGCAATTATAAGATATACCTACGGATTATGTTAAGAGAACTGCAGTTGAAGAACATTTACATAATCTTTATCTGTCCTACAAGTAAGAGTAGCAATGAAGTTTTTTTTATGTGAAATACAAATTACACGTTTGTGGGTATCGTGATAATTGTTACACCATGAACTCTGACATCGGATTGTATCACGAACAAATAATATCATGGCAACGCAAGTTGAACTTCCTTCGCCCCGTACGTAGCCAACCTTGGTAATGGAAGGTGCAAGCCGACTTGGTCGCGTGCGTTGGTGGGAAATTTAGGGCCCAAAAAAAGGAATGGATGATCGCTTCGCAGCTTTATCTGCGGTATATATCAAAGGCATGCAACGGTGTTGACAGGTCATTAAGTAAATGTACCTGTCCCGAAAGGAAATGAATTGTCTGCAATATGCTGAGATGTACCGGGGTTAGGTAAATTACCCCGGCATGTTCTATGTTATTTAATACAGTATATCACACCTAAGTGGCACATTCTGAACGTATACGCTGCATTACCGGGTTAATAAATGGATCGCATTCCGGCACTTGAAATGAGTCTCGTGTCTCTAACGTGCGTTGACACAGCGCATGCGTGCAAAAAGGGACTGAGACAAGCGAGACAATTAATTAAAATGCAAGACAATTTAGGGAGAAAATAAACGTAAGAATACTTATTCTTGGATCTTTCGGTAAAGTCACGTAGAAGGGAAACAATAAAATAATAAAAATAAAACATTCTCACGACGTTTCGGCCACAACACAAGCAGCCGTCCTCACTTTACCGAAAGATCCAAGAATATGAAAACCTGCAGTCACGAAAGCTTTAAGTAGGGATACTTGAAAGATTTATTAACGTATACTATCCAGCAGTGGATCGGCCATGGCCGATTAAAATAGAAAGTGCGCGAGCAGTTTAAAACTCACTCCTTGGTGAGATGAACACCTCCCTTGAGCCCACTGCTGAAGGAGCCCTTGCCTCGACCTCCCGCCAAGATCTGAGCCTTCAGAACGAGCTCGCGAGCCTCTGTGGAACAGAGCAGACAAAATTTTGCATCAAAACAAGTGTAAATGGACACCGGCGGGGGCTAAGAGACGGTAACTCCGTCGCCTGGTATGCGGGAGGTCGTGGGTTCGATCCCGACGATGACAATGCCTGCTATATATTTAGAGTTTGCAGCGCGTGGTCGCGTGGATTTTTCTCCGGGGCTTCTGGTTTTTTTCCCACCACATTTAGAAACAACGTGCGTTTAGAGTATTTGGCTGCTACATATTTCCACATGATGATAGGCCACTCGTTGAGCTGTCGATGTGGCCAGGTCGCGTCTGAAAAAGAGCTACATAGCTCAGTCGGCCTTACCTGGTAAAATAAAACAATTTTTTTGTAAGCGTTTCTGCTACTAGGGTGACGTAGAGAAAGGGGCCTGCTGAAGCGACCGCCACCCCCCGCGATGGGTCACCTGATGCACGATTCACCGATGAGCGCGATCGCATCCTCACGACACCGTACAAGGGGAGAAACAAACGGACGCGATGAGAGTTTGAGGGCGACGGCAGGGAGGGGTGTTTTTTGGGATTCGTACTTTAGCAGAGAAAAGAGTGGGTAAAATCAAGCAAGCAAGAGGCAATGCTATCATTGAATAATTAATGAAAATGCTTCGTTGTGTTAAAAAATCTAAAACTAAATTGTATTTTTTTATTTAAAGCTTTCGTGACTGCAGGGATTCATATTCTTGGTTCTTTCGGTAAAGTCACGTAGAAGGGAAATAATAAAATAATATAAATATAAAACAATAAAAAATTCTCATGATGTTTCGACTGCAACACAAACAATCATCAAAAAATGCATCATTTTATTGCTGTGGATTTCACGCCTGATGATGATTGCTTGTGTTGCAGTCGAAAGGTCGTGAGAATTTTTTATTGTTTTATATTTATATTATTTTATTATTTCCCTTCTACGTAACGTGACTTTACCGAAAGAACCAAGAATATAAATTTTATTTTATCACGCAAGGCCCACCAAGCTATAAAGCTCTTTTTTAGCAGTGACCTGGCCACAAATGATAGCTCAACGAAGTGGCTCATTGTGTGGAAATGTATTGCGGCTAAATAAAAGCATGTTTCTAAATGTGGAGGAGAAAACCGGAGGAACCCAGGAGAAAAATCCACATGACCATGGGGAGAGACGCATGCAAACTCCAGAATATACAGGTGTCAGGATCGGGATCTAAACCATGAATTCCTATATCCCAGGCGAGATGGTTACCATCATGCCACCGCAGGACCCGTGGTGACGAGCAGTTAACATTATCTGGGTGCGTGCACAGCGCTCGCAATGCTCATTTCGAGTGCTTTACTAGCGATCCGATTTGCATTCCCCAACACAGCTCTGCCATTCTAACGCGGCGTGAACAATGGATCAATCGCACGGTCAGACTCGGACTTCCGAGTCCTGCTGGCAAGGCCACCATTGGGCTAAGCAGCTCCCTCCTCGAACGAGGAACGACCGCAGGCCAAGACCGTCGGCAGTGGCGGCAGTTACCGGATGTTGCAAGCCAACAAACTAGCGATGAAACTCTGGGGTAGGTGCACTGCCAGTTCAGTTTCTGTGTGCCAAACAACACCTTTAGTATCATTATAATTACTATAATAGTAGGAAGGTAATGGTACAGGCCTACAATATATTGTTCTGAAAGGCGGTCGTGCCTGGTCCTGGCCACACCACCCCGTAATAGAGCAGTCCAGGCCTTCATAGGTGCTCGTGAACAACACTTGCCCCAACAGTTTGTATACAAGATATATGGGGGGAGATCTTTTTTCTTTCTTTGCATGGGAAGCATTCTCCATTTGAAATCGATATTTGGGATCACTCACACAGTTGACACCTGAATGTCTTCTGTGAAGGTGCAAAGGTTAACACCCCTTTTATGGTTAATCATCTCACTCGCCACACTCCGAACGGGTCCGGAGCTCTCAAGGAAGTTCGAGGCGATTCTGATAAGTGTGATCAAATTCACACCTTCCATGCTCGCAGGAGCAGCAACAGCAGCGGCGTTTGGCTAGCCATCGAAACAAGAGACGGTCCACCACATCGTGCGCTTTCAGATGCACTTCTGCGGCCGTCTGGAACGCTCTTCCTTCCAAAATTATGAAGCTGCTGGGGACAAACACTTTGAATCTCAAATTGAAACAAATTTCTTCAGGACTGCTTTTTGTGTTAAGTTTGTTGTCCTTCCCCCGCACCTTCGATTAGCACGATTGGCTATGTACGGTGTCAAAGAAGTTTAACATACATACGTACACAAGGCACATACTAAGGTAGCAATAATGCCGTGACGATGGCTGGAGACCGGTATCTTCTTTCCATGCTATGTCCATACAAGTTTCCTTTAATTTTCTGTAAAGTTTTTGCTCACAAAGAGTGCTACACGGAATCATTAACACGGGGGGGGGGGGGCTTTCATACAGAGGTTAAGCCTTGTTTTCATCGGCGGTTTAGAGGCTTAAGATTGTCGAAAAAGTTATAGCAGTGCAGGACCTAACTCTAATTCTCGGTTCTCAGCCCACCACAACAAAAAACTGGATTTTAGAATTCCCGTTAAACCCAATGGTGTAGCAGTCAGGAGTGTGTGGGTGACCAATGTACGAATAACCACTGAAAAAAATGGCGCAGGGAGGGTCACGTGGGAGCTGGTAGGAACGTTGGGTTGCTCGATCAATGGCCAGGGTCAACGGCGGCGTGGTGTATTCCGCAAATATACCCGACTGTGAGGGCGAGCACAAGCCGGCATGAGTAGGTTAAACGTTGAGTTTTATAAGGGCACCCCGGGGTGACCAGCTCCTCTCCACCCAGCCCCACCCCTCCCACCCAGCCCCACCCTCCCCACACCCCACCCAGCCCCTCCGTCCCCACCCAGCCCCTCCCTGCACGACGGACGGACACAATAATTCCCTGTGGGCTGGTGTAACCTGGTGGTCAATTAAAGAATCTGCATTGCTCACAGTTGCACGGTCTCGGCTTTAACACTTGGGGTGGCGGCGGTGCCTTTGCAATTGCGGCACCTAAACTCTGGAACTCCTTTCCCTTATCGAGGTCAGGTCTTCCGAGACACTTCCCAATCTTCAAATCTCGACGAAAAACACATATGCTTAAAATGTCTCTCTCTGTAGTTATTTACAAACGTCTCACTTCTTCTTTCCTTGCTTGACGTTAAACTATTTCAACCTTTTCATGCAGAGCACCCTGAGAACGATTGTTGAAGGGGGCTTTATAAATGTAAATTATTATATTATTATTATTCCCTGGGTGCCCGGTTCGTTTGTTGCCTTGTCGGAGAGCGCGAATCAGCGAGCGCCCACGTGCGAATAATCAACATCTCTTCCTCGGGTGTTGCCCGGAGGGTGGGAAGGAAGGGAGGTGTGCGAGGCAAGGAAAAGGACAGCTCTTGAAATGTGACACGCGACCTTTTCCCTTGCCACATGCAAGTGTTCCACCGCTGAGGGCCCATCTTCTCCTCGATTACTGCGATTTATTTTTTTGTTCAAGCTCCCTTCACTCTGCAAATCCATATTCTCGCATGTGAATTAGGGGCGTGACAATTCCCTCGCGATCCCAAAAACATATATATTCATTCATATAAGGAACATCATAACTTTAATTGCCATCGCTTTCTTTCATTGGCCACATTCATCCCCGTTTCGACTCACTTGCCTGTCTCCGTGCCCTCAACTGGCTACCCATCGCCAGTAGGGTCATATACAAGATCGCCTGCCTCTGCCACCATGCCGTCACATCTGCCTGCCCACCGTACCTTCATTATTGCCAACTTGCAGCTCAGCACATGGCAGATGTCTGCTCAGCGCGACTCACGACCTCCTCTTGATACCAAGATCCAGGATGGTCATGTCTATGTGCCGCTTCTCGGTGGCCGCCCCAACAGTCTGGAACGCTATCCCTCTGCACATTTGCAGCATCACCTCAATCGCCTCCTTCAAGAGACACTTAAAAACTCACCTCTATAACCACGCTTTCGAGCGACTCTGAGCTTGGCTCCGCGCCTCTGAGTTGCGGCCGTTACGTCCGCAAATTTGTGCGCGTTATAAATTGCATTATTATTATAAACGGTCTCAAAGAAATAGTAGAGTAACCAATAATTTTAACGCGAGGCTCTCTCCAGTGTGCACACGAGCGCGTACCTGCACAGATTTAACGACCACGGCCGAAAAAACCTACAAATACCTGCAGACCGCACGGCAATTCGGCCAGATCATTAGCAGGGCCAAGGCATAGCAAGAGCCAATACGACACCTCTGAGCTAAAGGGTACCAATTATCTCCTCCTCTGCCATTCCCCAGCATGAAGCAGCTGCCGAATACTGTCTGTAACAGCCTGCCAAGTTGCCACACCGAAACCTCACCCACACACCGAAACCTCACCCACACACACAATCAAACTTCAACATTATTATTACGTTTCACCCAGAGTCGTCTGGGTGCCGTAAAGATTGGGGTTAGCGGTGGGGGTGGGCGGCTCGCACTATGAAAATATTGCACCTGTTTTTTCCTGTGACGGTTCAGTAACCTTGAGCTGTCGCATTGTACACCGTGTGCCAAGGCTTGTTCAGGAAAGTGGCTAAAATGTAAAAGTAAAGCTGTGACCCTCCAAATCATCACTTGTTCAGGCTGCCGCTGGCGCAACTACCTGCATTGGAAGGAGCACTGGAGAGCCCCTCTCTCATGGGTATATTGGCCTACTCTTCCACGACAGTGGAAAGGGGTTGGAAGCACCCACACTTGATGTCTGCGAAAAAGAGCTTTATAGCTCAGTACCAAAAACGCGACCTGCTGAAAAACGGAACAGCAGTTTACCCTTTTTATACTGCTGCAGACAGACGGCAAAATGTATTAAACTTGTTCCATCAGGCAAGTTTATTCATTCCCTCGGTTGCCCACTGAGCAAATCAAATCGGCGCAAGTGCACCGTGCCAATTGGCAGACTGCTCACGATAAAGTTTAAGCGGTGAATCTCCTACAATGCTCACCAATACGGGGGGAGGGGAGGGGAGGGGGGGCGTTAGAGGCAGATCCCAAAGTCCGCGTCCTTTCCACGAAAACTACCTCGATGCAAGAAACACGCGCAGATAAACAAAGATAGGAATCGCCACCCGCTTGCAGGTTACTCGTCTTATCCGCTGCACAAACAATAGGAAACATCGATGAGACGGATAGTAGGAGGAGTTCCCACGGATCGATTCTGGGGCGTGGATAATAGGAAGGGCAAATAAGAGTGTGGTAGATAAGAGGCCTCTCCCCCGCTGTGTGATGTATCATAAACAGTGCATGCCAGCACAACGTGAAGACCCACAAATCTGATATCCTTCACTGACATTTACCAACTATTTTCACACTTTGCACTCAAAGAAAAGCCACAGGAAATGCTTGGGTAATTTATTGATGCCTTTCCTTCACAGAAACGTCAAATAGCTGCATATGGACGAATTCCAAAAAAAAATAAACACACAAGGTCGCATTTGTTGTGTGCCGTCGGATAATATAATGCTGCAAATGAACCTGCAGCCATGGGTCGATAACGTCGCGGATGGGGAAGAAATCTGACGCAGCCCCCCCCGCCTGCGAAAGCACAAACGGCATGCGGTCTACAGGCGCAGCGGGGTGGATGTTCATCGCGAAACCATCCCAACGCACGCCAACTCAACTCCCGGGCCGACGCTTCCAACCGCTGGACAATACACCTTCGATTAGCACGGTTGGCTACACACCGTGACGAAAGAAGCTCAACATACGTACAATACAAATGCTGGAAAATTGAACAATAAAAACACGTCGACGAAAAGAGCACTGGCATGGGTAAAATGCTATAGTTTCCCCATTAACTTAATTATAAACAAACGACACGGATCATGAGAGCGGCGTTATGATCGGCCGAGTCCTGGTGTGCTCTGGGGGTGTACACAGAGGTCGGAAAGGGGCTCAGTACACTGCTATTTAATGAATAAGAAAACCACAGAAAGAACTTTAAATCGATACTCCTTCCACCACTCATTGAGCACCGCGACTTTCTCTTTAGCGCAGAATAGATGTGGTTATAACAACCAATGGGAATCAATTTTTGCGGAGGTATTCTCAGCTGTACATCGCTCTCTCCGACGTTGTATCAGGTCGTATCGTCCCTGTTGTTCGGAAGGATGTCAGACGTTTCGCTCCACAAACAGGGGAGCTTCCGCGGGAAATCAACGTATTGAATTAAGTGAAACCCGCCACATTAGTCAATAACCGTCTTAAGAAGAAAAACTTAGTTTATTCGTGTGCCACTGCCAATCAGTTTCACCAACAAACGTTTGTTCACTTGAACAAACGTTAAAATACGTTTGAACGTTTGTTCAAGTGAAGGAAATAACTATGCGATATGTTCAAGTAAATATAATAACCCATTGTGTTTCGATTTAAAGCTTTCGTGACTGCAGGGATTCATCTTCTTGGTTCTTTCGGTAAAGTCACGTAGAAGGGAAGTAATAAAATAATAAAAATAAAACATAATAAAATAATTCTCACGACGTTTCGGCCACAACGCAAGCAGCCGTCCTCAGGTGAAAACCAGGTCTGTCGGGGAGACAGCGTCTGAATGAAACAGCACACGTGCTTGGAGCATATATATAAGCTGGGTTGGGAGGGGGGGAAAGGGCGCTTCGACAAAAGAATTTGCATATCAAGAGGAATTTAGCATATTTATGGGAAATGCAGGAATGTGATTAGTACTACTTATGGCCGTGCATTATGCAGGATTAGCAGCATCAAAGGGAGGGGATATGGGAAATGCAGGTATGTGAATAGTACTAATTATGCCCGTGCATTATGCAGGATTAGCAGCATCAAAGGGAGGGGTAGCATTAATAAAGGGAAGGAGTGTTAATAGTATGTAGCTGCAGTAACTAAAACCAACACGTAAACAACTAAAGCAGAAACTACATAGTATCATCAGTATACTAACTATACTCTACAATAAGCTGAGTTACTAACAGTAAGTAATACATTACAATTCTACGTCGTAAAAATTATATAATATGCTTCCATCTAAACTTTATTCTCTTACATTACACGAGTCTACACCGTACTATATACTGCCATAGACAAACCCAACGTTAAATTATATACTGTATTGCTATAAACCACCCTATACCTTATACATTGTAATATAACACTATGTATTATACTACCCACCCTAATGTATATCACACTGCTATATATTCACTATACAATTACGATACTATATATTACTTTGAACATTGTATTAAGCATATAAATGTTATACTATTTGTTATTATACACTGTACCATTGACCATCGTGTCAATGGGTGAGTAGTGGGAGGAAACTTGCAGCGGAGCAAAGAATCCATTCCCTGCGGAGAATACATTGTGTCCTGACTTTTGGCCCACCCTGTACTAAGAAATTGAGGCCCCGGGAAGAACACAGCACTGTTCGGGATGGAAAACGAGCCAGTGGTGAAGGCTACTCGGGAGGGGGGGGGGAACAAGGGGGAGGGGATGAGTGAACGCACGTGAGATGGCATCCCCCTGTGGAGAAGCAGCAATGAGATCAGCCCGTGCATGGGTGTCGCGTGGTATTTTTTTTTAATCGCAAAGACTATGAGAGATGCCGGTAATTGAGGGAGGCCTTCATCCAGAAGTGGAGAGAACATGGTTGATGTTCTTGGTTCTTTCGGTAAAGTCACGTAGAAGGAAAATAATTTAATAATAAGAATAACACATTATACAATGTTTTATTTTTATTATTTTATTATTTTCCTTCTACGTGACTTTACCGAAAGAACCAAGAAGATGAATCCCTGCAGTCACGAAAGCTTTAAATCGAAACATGGTTGATGATTATGACATGTTTTATGCCAGTGGTAATGCTCACAGAAGGTGACCTGAGCATCTGTGAGAACTTATGAGTCACTTATACTATTTATATTAGAACTTTACGACCCGACTTCGCCCGGCACTTGGATTCGTCTTGGATTAATACACGGCCTACGCGGAGGGTGGGGGGGGGGATGTGTGACGTCTGCAGCCACACTGCGTATCGCTGTCGCATGCGGGTGACATCACAGATGTGACGTCACCGCTCACTTGCCGTGCAAAATGTATGCATTATTGCGCCCCCCCCCCAAATTACCAAAGTCTATTTTTATACGTTTTGCATTGTGTACAGTTTGGAAGCTACCCACTTGCTAAATTTCAAGTTTGTTGCATGTCAGGCAGTATGCTAAACGTTTCGAAGAGACACACATTCACAAATTTCCCTTTTATATTATTTTTATTAAAATATCAAACAATTGTACCCCATGTCCTGCATTATTGTAACTTCAGGGCATTGTGCTGCGGATCAAATTGTGGACAATATAGCAGACCACTGTAGTCTGCGCTATTCCAACGGAGGAGGAACAGAAAAAACTCCACGAACTCCAACTCGTGAAGCCGTCTCGTCGTGGCCAGCAGACCATGACATGGGCATCGAGCTCCTGAACAGATTGCCACCGCCATCATCAAACGCAATGACAAAGCTGAGGGCGAAATCTGTACGATTCCAACTTCAACTTGCGCAACGGTGGGAAAAATGTCGACCCATTCGGCGCCGCCATCTCCACAGTGCAATGGCGTCAAAGTGCCGACAAGTCCGAATGCGTTGCGATGGTAACGGACACCTGACCATACGAGGAAGAAATAAAAAGCAAACGGCGCGATTTTGAGCCGCACGTTGCAAAGTTTTCACCACCCAAGAGTGCAACATTTGGCCTTGTGATGGCCGAGTAATTGTCCACGTGTTACTTTTCAAGCTGAAGCGCCAATTGTTACGAACGGGAGAGTTTTAACCGAATTAAATGCTTGATTATTTACTATCGCCCATTCTCGAAATCCAGTCAGAATGTTCCTTTGCTCCAGGGACGAGCAATGGGTAGGCAGTGCCGAGACAGTGGTGGAAATTATCTATTCCCAAGGCAGGGGTCAAGTCTCCCCATGGATGATCGACACGGACATCTCAAAAGCAAGGTATCACCTTACCTCGTTTAACATCGAAGGAGGAACTTCGTTCATTGTTGTTGTCTCAAGAGAAATGACCCAGGTGCACGATAACCTAACTGTTTTCGCAAAATGTCATGGGACGCTTAACATCACCGCAGCAACAAAATGTTACATTTGGGCAATTCACTCCCAAAAATAAAAAAGGGCAGCTCTGTTCGAATCGCGGGGCTATTCGGCGACTCAAACCGCAGCACTCTCGCCTTCCGACGGCCCAATTCTCCGCGCTTATAAATAACCAGATGCGTGCAACATATCGTTTACCTTATTTACATATAAATGAAAAATTATTGGTAAATCGTGGAAAGATTGGCACGTGCGAGAAGAGGAATTTGAGAATCCCCAGGAAACGTAGAGACCCTTGTGCCGTATTTATCAAGAGAGGATGTGAAATAAGCATCAAAGGTACACTATTACGATGAGACGTTTGATCATTAGTTGCAACTGGATGAAACCGGGGGTACCTTAATGGTCATCCTACTGCAAGCACAAAACACGCAGGCATGAATGTCGACATCCGCAGGACATTAAATAAAGATTGACATGCCAGCAAAATAACCCTGAATGTTCTCCGACTACCATGTACATTGGAGGCTAAAGCAGAGCTGAGCTTAATTCCTACTCAGATGTAAGGAGAAGCTCAGAATACTGGGCGTTGCAGGCTTGGGATACGGCGCAGAAACAGATTCTTGAATTTCACAGAGCAGAGCCTTGAATATTACCCCCCCCCCCCCACTCATACGTGTGGGATGGTGGCTCACACAGACTTGTGAAAATCCCAAATTCGCTGGGCTGTCGAGTGGCCAGGAGATGATATCACAGCAAGTGGGTTTGTGTCAATGTTGCCCCCTCGTGTGGCTTCCTCCCACACGAAGACCCCTTTAATGGAATTGGCCAAACATCCAAAAAGTAGACGCCCTCCTGGGAAAAAATGTCCGGAGACTCAACGAGCGTCTTACTTGGAAACATAAACGGGAAATAATAAAAATAAATTGTGCATACGATCATAAACCCACTGTGCATCTATCTATATACATCCAATAATAGGATTTTTCTCCTTTTTTCTGGCAACAAAACTGAAACCTTTTAATGAGGAATCATGTCTGCATTAACCACAATACCTGCGGTCAGAATGCAAACAAAAAACACGCTCTGATAATGTATGCATTGTCCTTGAAATTGATTGGTCCACACCAGAGACAGCTTTCCTTAGAACCTAGTCTCACATGGTGTTCGACCAGATGATGCCAAAAGGCGCACAACTCAAAGACAGAGCCCTCATTACTCTGATAGTGCGTTGTCTTTGAGTTGTGTGCCTTTTGGCGTCATCTGGTCGAACACCATATGAGACTAGGCTCTAAAAAAAGCTGTCTCTGGTGTGGACCAATCAATTTCAAGGACAATGCATACATTATCAGTGTTTTTTGTTTGCATTCTGACCGCAGGTATTGTGGTTAATGTAAACATGATTCTTCGTAAAAAGGTTTCAGTTTTGTTGCCAGAAAAAAGGGGAAAAAAACATATATTTTGCTACTGGCAAAGGAGGCCTCATGATATATACATCCATTCGCACAAATATGCTCCAATACGCAGGACACATCACATGCATTGTTAGGCATCTTCAATCAGACAACTAAATGGGTCTCTGAAATAATTTCAATTAAAATGGTAAAATAATTTGCCAATTAAATGTCGATGACAACAAACAAATTAAGGGCACCACAAAGAAATAAATTATCCTTCACCCCAGTGCATAAGAGCTGGCAGCTGTCAAATGGGGTACTGCATTTTTACAAGATCACAGCACAGCATTGCCAAATAATATCCATCGGGGTATATGTGCCTGTTGTTCGATGTCTCCAAGCGAGCGCTTGCATGGACAACAAATACGTCTACATTGCATCATCGTAATCAGCAATGGTTGATCCAATGCTGGATCACGGCACGATCCACCAAGCATCTGCACCACCGGCTGATTTCATCGCTCTCCGGTCGTTTAATGCAGTTTCAACAATTTTTTGGTATTTTAACAGTAAGGCCCACTGCGCGATGTAGCTCTTTTTCATAAATGACCTGGCCACAAATTTAATCTCAACGAAGTGGCTTGTCATGTGGAAAATTTATAGCAGCCAAATGCTCTAAATGCATGTTTCTAAATGTGGAAGAAAAAAACCGGAGGACACGGCGAAAAATCCACGCGACCACGAGGAGAACATGAAAACTTTAACTATACAGGCCACTGGGTCGGAATCGAGCCCACGACCTCCTGCATACCCAGTGAGGTAGTCAACATCTCACCAACGCAGCGCTCCTTCATTTTTCCTTGTTACCGAGGCAAACTTTTGAAGCAAAAAACACCCACACTGAAAACGTGCACACATGGTGACATGGTTCTAAGAAACAGGGTGGTGGAGTGGAGAAAAGTCACGTTTCGAACAGGAAATCCCATTACATATTGGAAGAATTACATCGAATATCACACGTGCTGCCGCAACTCAAGTGTGACAGCACTGCGGTTTTGTCCGTGCTACTTACAGGAGTGCCGTAAAGTAATGAATGTTCTATTAACTTAGGGTGAAATGGAAGACAGCTATACAGGAAATTGCTGGATAACTTTAGGCCATAATACATTGAAGGGAGCAGTGTGGGATATGGGGGGGGGAGTGGTGAGAGGGCGGGCAGAGAGAAGTCGGGTTGCCTCTAAAAAAAGCTAGAAAGATCAGTGGCTCTTACCCGGCAGCGTAGCGATTAGCGCGCTGCACTATGAACCCAACAACCCGGGTTCGATTCCCGTTCACGGCCAATACCAGTGACGATTATCTGAACCGGTTCTGGGCCTCCCTAGGTCGACTCAGCCTTAAACAAGTACCTGGTACGGTGTGTAAACATCGCCACTGGGGAGACAAAGGCAGTCGGACGTGGTGCTGGCCACCCACCCCCTCGTGTACCGTTGCGGCCTTCATAGGTGCTCGCTAACAGCACTTGCCCCTACAGTCTGTTAAGGCTATACGGGGGATCTTTGTATATAAAATGGTCAGTTCAGTTATCGCTCACGACTCATGATCGCTGTGACCGGAATTCAAACTCGGGTTGCCAGATTCCTCCCTTCGTTCCGAGAACACATTCACAATGTACGAAAATTTGAATTGCAAAAACGGGATACTGGAAGGCAATGCGCGGAGGAGCCCTAGGAAAGGGCGGAGGGGGAAGGGGAGTCCTTAAGAATCCGTCACCAACCAACGTCGGCCTGGCGGCCGGGCGTGCGCAGCAAACCAGGGACTGCCGAGTGCCAGGAGACTGGGAGCTGCGACCAGACAAGCAATTGGGTTTGCTCCAGGCTGGTTGGTGGCGCATTGTTGCCACCATCCCTACTGTGCCACTGCTACAAACCCATATGGACGAGTGCCAATGGTTGGGTCGTCGTTTGTTGTTGTCGTCGTTGTCAAATTTTAAACTCGTATTTGGTAATTCTGCCTTTTCTGCGGGACAAATATTGTTTTAAATATCATATAAATGTGCATAATTTACAGATTTATAAACATAACACAGCGCACCATAACTACCCATTAGGAACCGTATTTGCTCTCACAAAGCAGTAGTCGTCTGCAAGAATAAACAAACACGTGAAACGTCCATTTAAAAAGCTTGCTTTTTAATGGCGCGATTAGGCACGACCTTTTAATTATACATTTGCCGCCCCTAAACACATCCCCCGTCGTCTAATGAATATAGAACGTTGTATCGTCTAGTCTCAGGTCACATACCCGACCATATTTTTCTAATGTTTAATCCTCTACTTGTGAAACTATTACAGCCCTCCTGCCTGCATTCATATCGACACGGAGGCAACATAACTGGCGTCAGCGCTGCTTCTGCCATTCATTCTCTTTTCCTGCCTCAACGGTTTAATTCAGCGTCCAGAGTCATGAACAAAGGTTAAATCGAACAGATTCGACTGAGCTCTCCGACGTTCCACGAGCTTCTTCTGGGGGAACTGAGACTGCCGGCGTGTGGTGCGAAACATCGGACATCGTGCCGAACAACACACGGCATGACTCGGAAACATTTCACGTAGATATACTGTACAATTGGGAAAATCTATATCAGCGGTAATGAGACTCATTTTTTATTTCTGATCCGCTACATTTTAATATGCAAGGTGCAAGCGTACGATCGGGAAACAGTTATCAAAGTGATTAATACATTGTAATGGAAAAACATTCAAAACAATGTTGTAATAGATTACTTCCCAAGCAAAACATTTTGTTTCTAGCAGAGACCTGGTAAAATACAGAGGGACATCGCACATCTGACTCACTGGAGATTGAGGTATATAGCTAGATATGTGAAAAGGTCAGATGCGTCATGGGGTAGCGCCATTGCGCAAAATGTCACCCGCTGCATTTTTTTTCTTTTGGTGCCACGATGTTGTTCGTGAATGTGTTGGGGTTTGTTTATTGGTTGTGCTTGTGCACTACTCCGTGTGACTGTCGGCCGGCTCCAGCGTCCACATCGGGCGGCTACACGACTGGGCCACAACGCCGCTGCGGCCTCACCTGCACAGGGCCGTGGCGCCCTGTGCGGCTGTTGGCCCGCTCCGCCGACCACGTCGGGCGGCCCAACCTCCGAGCCGCAACGTCGCTGGGAATTTGCCTACCCGGGACTTCCGGGCCAGGGACGTGGACCTCCTCTACTCGCCGTTCTGTGCACCGGACGGCCAGCTCTGGCGACCGCGTTGGGTGGCCCCTTCATGGTGCTGCACAGTCGTCGGGGCTCAGCCTGCCCAGCCACCCCGTGCCTGGCGCGCGAGCGTGGCTGCCACGCCGTCCCACGCGGCTGCCAGCCCGCTCCACCGACCACATAGGGCGACGCTGTCGCCGAACTGCGACATCGCCATGGCCTCGCCTGTCCGGGGCCACCATGCTCCATTGATCGCTCTGCACTTGATTCCCTGGTTTCCACTAACCTACCACCCCTATCTGATTTCTCCTACCTCCACCCAGACGAAGCATCATCCATCCTACATTCCAAAACTATCCTACTCATTAGGCGAGCTTGCCCCTCTGCTGCTTTTCATCCCTCCTAATCATCCTCCTAGCCCTCGGCTAACACCTGGGCTAAAGATTCAACATCGCCTCGTACGCTAAGCCGAGCAAACCTGAAAGACCCTACCCACTACCGATTCCCACTCGACATACATTTCCATACTGTCCGCTTTCAATTCCGCAATGGAGGCCGCTCGCCAATCCTATTTTCTATCGCTCATTTCTTCCCTTTCCGCGCACTCTGCTCTGCAATTTTCTACCTTAAACACTGCCACATCCTTCACCATCCTCGACCAAATATTCATTGGAGAAGATCTCTCAAATTCGTTCTACCATTCCCACTACCTCTCTTCCTGCCAGCAGCATACCTACCTGCCCCTCTCCTCCCTCCCTCCAATTCTTCACCTACTTTAAATACCTTGTCCCCTGTGTCACTCCTGGAGCTGTCAAACTTGGTCTCCAAAATTCCCCCGACATTTTCCTCCCTTGATCCCCTACCGCCCTCCTTGCTCCCATATGTCATCCCCACTATCCTCCCGTTCCTCCTAGCTCTCTTCAACTCTTCCCTCTCATCTGGCATCTTCCCTAACTCCTTCAAAACAGCCATCATTCTACCCATTCTCAATAAATATTTTCTAGATCATTCCATCGCTGCACATTCCCGCCCTATTTCCTTGCTTTCCGACTCATCCAAACTCCTTCAACGCCTAGTTCACAATCGACTCACTCCCTACGTCTCTTCACACTTTCTTCATCCCCTCCGCCAGTCTGGTTTCCGTCCGCTCCATTCCACCGAAACCGCTCTCCCTCCACGTGCACAACCACTTGGCTATCCCACGTCACTCGGGCCTCTCATCTGTCCTAATTTCGCTCGACCTGTCCAGCGGCTTTCGACGCCCTTGATCACCCCGTCCTCTTATCCACTCCGTCTAACCTCGGTATCTCTGGCACGCGACTTCATTGGCTCCGCTCTTACCTCACTGCTCGATCATCCAGTCTCTTTTAACCGTGGTTCTTCCTCGCCCTCCCCCGTCATGGCCGGCACCCCCCAGAGTTCTGTACCTGGTTCTCTCCTCTATTCTCCTGCTAAAACGTCCCCCCTCAAGCCCATCCTTCCTTCTTTCAATCTCTCATATCGTCTATTTGCCGACGACACTCAAATATTATTTTCCTTTAAGTCTCTCACCCCCGACCTTTCTCGCCACATCTCATCCTGCCTAATGGCCATCCAAGCATTGATGACACAAAATTACCTTTCCCTCAACCCTTCTATAACCACCGTGCTCGACTTTCCCACCTCCCGTTCTCCTCCTACTACCCCCCCTCCATATCTTCCCCCCCCCCCCCCCGCTCAAACTAACTCCGATCGCTTCCGTCCAAATTCTTGGCGTCACCTTTGATTCCTCATTTTCCTTCACTTCCCACATCGCAATCACACCACTCACACGTTGCCGCTTCCATCTTTGAAACATCAGGAAAATTCGCCCCCTCATCAACATCACCGCTGCCAAACTTCTTCTGCACTCCCTCGTCTCGACTCGTCTCGCTCCCCGTAATCGCTTGGATTTTTCTCCGGGTCCTCTGGTTTTTCCCTCCAACAGTTTAGAAACAAGCGCTTAGAGTATTTGGCTGATGTAAATTGCCACATCGTAAGCCACTTCATTGGGCTATCATTTGTGGCCAAGTCGCTTATCTGGTAAAGTAAAACAAAAGTTAGTATGCCAGTGAGAAAGCGGGGAAGGAGGGAAAGCCAAGGGGATGCCAAGAGGGTCGATCCCAGCCAGCATTTTAATTGTAGCAGCGCCAGCAAATGGGTTTTATGATTGATCAAACATAGCCAGCCCTCCAGAAACAATTTAAGTTAAATAGTGCTTTACATTTAATGTACAAAAAGTTAGTTTTAATGATGTTTAAAACGCTTAAGCATAAAAACACTTAAGCATACTGGGCAAATTTGCGAAAATTACAACTTAAAAATGTGAAAATGTACATTTTATGGGTGCATTATGAATAAAAAAATATTTCAATATTACTCTAAACTTATATATATAATGGCACATTGTTTATTGTTTTAGTGCATGTGCCTGATTATGAGATGTCCTGGAAAGTAAGACGCAGCGCAAACTTGTGCCCGGTGTTAATAAAGCTATACAACACATGGTGATACATACATACATCTACTGGTTTATAAAACACACCACAATGCTTGCTTTAAATTATTATTATTTTCTAAAGAGGAAAATTAAATCGTGTCTTATAATCTGGTGAGTATGGTTACTGTTAGCGGTTTCAAAATTACTCGCATAGGTTGGGAGTGAAAATGCACCACGTGTTTTGCCGGATGCGATTGGTGGATCGCGCAGAGATCACTTGTGAGAGCCACCGTCCAGCATGCCAGTGAGATGATGGTTGGAGATAGGACAGCAAGCTCGCTGACCAGTCTATGAAGGATACGTATGCTCTCTGCTCTTATACTTAAAAATCGCCAGTTAGCGGTTATACATTGAACTCAGTCTTGTTCCGAACAAATGTAAAAATGCACATTTGGCAGTTACTTCTAAACACACGTACTTAATAACGCAGGAGATGTTGCCACGCTGTAATGGTGAACACACTGGGCTTCCCAATCTCAATGTCACCGGTTCGATCCCATCTCCCGGCATGGCAGTTAAAACAAAGGAGGCTGTTTCTTGAATATCCACTCCCCCCTTTCTGTTCACCAAGGAGTATAAATGGATACACAAAAGTTAGTTTATCGGCAGGTCACGTGTGGTGGGGTAAAATATGGGTACTCAGAAGACGTCTGGCCAATGTGGAAGAGTAGGCCAAGACAACCTCATAATAATTTTAATTGCAAATCTGCATAAATCACGCAGGCCAAATACAGCGGGTTGGGGGGGCATGCAACATTGCTATGATCCACATCACGCTGGATGTGCATCAGAGCCAAGCCTCACTGCTGTGCATTACAGACAGCGTTCACATACAAATGAGAACCCCCCCTGCTCCACAATTACCGCAACCCCAGTGAGATGTTGGCAGGTTAACAAATGGAAAGACGTGCGAATGTATTTTTTTTTAATTGCCGAGCACTTGCCTCCAGCTGAAAATGACAATACATTTTCCAATGCTAGCGCACTACGAGATATATTACTCGATAGCGGAAATAAATAAACCGTGGCCTTAAGCAAAAAGCCCAAAAATCGTGTTGCTCATGACCAAGTGCCTACTGCCTACAAATAAGCAAAAAAACGCCCCGTATGCATCCGATTCTCAACGGAAACTAGGCAGGGTTAAGCTTGGCCGATGTTTTAATTTTATAAAGCACCACTCATGCAAATGAAAATTTAAATGAAATCTCACAATCACTGAGGAACCTCATATGAGCTGGAAGGCAGCCAGGCAGTGACCCAGCGCTCACAACAATTGTGCTGAAGCTCTGCAGGCCTCTAAATATGAAGGTGTTATCAGCCAACAAAAGCCTGAACGTGTATATGAATACATTAATTAATATGCCATCCACAGCGAGTTCTAAAGCAATGAGACAGTGGCCTTATAAGACTCCCACTCATTGCTGGATACACAAGGTGTTGCTGCTTTTCTATCATCATTGCAATCGTTTAAGGGCCGAGTGAATCTGGACAGTAAAAGGTGCCACTGCACCTTGTCGATGCTAGCAATGTTACTTGAAAACAGAGAGCAATTAATTCTGAATTGACGACAAACTCCCAACCACACCGAATGACTGCTCTATAAGCCCACAACACAACCAGGCCATCAGGTGTTAATTTTATTACCAACTTTGTTAATTAAAATAGAGAGCCTTCGGGAGTTCAAAAAAAAGGTCTTAAAAAAAAAAGTTCGGAATCTTGCAGGAAAGTAATAATATTGTCACTCCACATAAAGACCTGCTGTGTTACTCTATTAAATTACTTTAATGCTGAATTATTGGTAATGCAATAGAATTAGCCAACACTGACAATTGACTAATTAATTAATCCACTGATTTTATCTTACATGCCATTATCAATATCTGCACGACGCTGCCATTAGGAGAACTGAATGCAATTATGGAGTGCACTGATCGTGCGAACATTTGTTTTACATATTTGGAAAGCATCACGCGTCCCTTGTTTTACACCTTTCAAACTGGTGAAATATTAAATTGCTTTCTGAATTAACAAATGGTCTGAATAAAAATATACATTTCATAACTATTGACTCATACATGAGGCGGTATTTAATTTGTATTCCTTTATAGTTGAATTGCAATGCTATGTAAATTACATACAACCGTCAGTTTTAATGGTTTTAATAAAGATACATTCCATATAATGTGTACAATGCTTCTCACTTAATTAATATGCATATGGAGACATGTTTTACGGCTAAGATTTACACCACTTTAATTTCATTTTCTCAACCTCTTAAAAGTCTCACTGTGTGCTGTTAACATCGAGGCACAGATCAAATCAAAACGTAATCTAGAACACCATATACACTCATGCATATAGAACGTTCATGATCTGGCTTACTACAGAATTGTTGGGTGTACAGATATGCGGATGGGTTGGTGCCTTCCTTGGCCTACATGCCAAATCGGGCTTGACAATCAGGCTTTGGTGAACTAAAAGTAAAAAAGGTCTACCTCTCATGTACTCATTTGTGATATGAACAAATATTAGCATCAAGACTTTACATCAGGTTAATGCCAAGATTTAAAAAACCATAATCGGAGATGCTAACATTTGGATAGCATTATCTCTCAGAAGACACATGGTCACTTATTATTAATCATTCGCGGATTCTCCAAGACCCAAAAATTGCCTTTTCGGCAGTCTGGGGTAGGGCAAAAAAAATTCACAAAAAATTACCTCCCTATATTTGCACTGCTATCTCTCCATATAGCCCTCACTAAATGAACAGTTTCCATTAACGCTTAAGACTTCATCATTTACCGAACACTGATTAAATTCCTCCATCCTTTATCATCCACAGCTAAATCACCGGGATCCTGATAGCCAAGTCTCTCTTCCCCGGGTCATTTCAGATGGAATCAGCCCACCCGCGCCCAGGTCAATGTCTCCCACCATTCATCTCTATTTGTTTGAGCATAAGTCTCTCTCGCTAATCTATTTTGATCTGTCCCAATGACATGGTAATAACACACTGAGCTGGCTTTACAAAACGCTTTCTCTATACGGTACTTTATATATTTATATAAGTAGTACAGGATTGCCATTGTCATTTCTGGAAATCCCACTCTAACATCAGGGCACACAGCGTTTACCCCTTATAATCCTTATTTTACACGTTTCTCCCCCTTCCAACCCCCCCCCCCCCCCAGCAATAATATTCGACGAGTTATATCAGCATTACATGATGAGAAAAAACATTTCCATTAGGAGCTCTGCAGCTTGCAGTGTATCACTGTGTGTTAGAGAATGCTTCTCAGATGAGGCCATCGCAGCCCTACTTCTAATCGTCACATCAATAAGCCTCTCCTTATCCGCACGAGGGGGTACAGCTCTTACAACGCCCCGAGGCAAATCGCTCGTCGCACGTCGGTCAAACTGACATCTTACAGTCCCGGGGCTGGAAAAGGACAAATGAGATATAAAAGCCTCAAATTAATGCAATGGGTCTTATTTGTGCAGTCTTGCGACCGAGTCGAAAACCTTCAATTTCACTTACGAATCTGCTTTAATCACTGGCAGCTGCAGAGACTCGAACCGTGCATTTCAGAGTTGCCGGCTTGGTGCTCTGACATATCTATGTTGAACTTCTTTCGCACCGTACAAAGCCACCTCTTCCAATAAACATGCTTCATGCCCTCATATCAAACCTCTGCATACCATATACAAATGCCTCTTCCTGACTGCCCAAAATTCACCATCATCATCAGCAGTAGCCATGACCTATCCACACTGTTGGACAAAGGCCTCCTACAGACTTGCGCGTAACACTCCAGCCAGCCATTTCACAGCAGCCAATTTCATCGCTCCATCTCCACGCCAGACGTCGCTCCCTCCCTCAGGCGTTGCTGGTTCCTTCAGCTACCACTCTGCCATTAATCTGGAGCACAAGCGGTCACCTCCTTCGAGCGACGAACCCTGCTCTAGCCCATCCACTTTGCTTCACAGTAAATGTCCATTTTATCCATCTCATCATAACGTTTACAGGTTAACAAATTAAAGACCGCGTTCAGCAACTCCCATTTGGAGTCTTACTTTGTCGACTCGCCAGTCTCCACTGACATTTAAGCGCACACTTCACCTCAAATGCAGTACACGAACCATAACACAGTCCTTAGTCAACGGCAAAAGCTGAACTCTAAAACGAGAATCCCACCATATCCTTTGGCTGCGAAGTTTTTAAGAGCCTGGGGAAATAAGGCTGAGGAGAGTACACGATTGTAAAGGGGGGAGATTGTTGGGACGCAGTAATGTAAACGAGTTAAGAAACACAAAAACCACGGCTCGTTGCGCTGTGGACCAGCGTAGAGGACTTTGAAGGTCGACTGCTTCAAGCGACAGAATTCGGGGCGCTTCTTCTTGAGATTGTCCTTTGATTTTCATTTTCCTCTGGGTCCTCCGGTTTTTCCCCTCCACATTTAGAAATATGCGTCTAGATTATTTTGCTGCTGGAAATTTCCGCATGATAAGCCAATTCGTTGACCTCTATCATTTGTAGCCAGGTCACCTGGTATGATATAAAAAATGGTTGTTTTATTTGCATCAATCTTTTAAAGCGATTTGTTTACCTTTCCAATACTGTGCACCCCTGTCGTGTGTTTTTGTACTGTTTGTTGTTGGAACGTTCTGACCTGCCCCGACTGGACATCTGTGAAAAAGAGCATTTTAGCTCATCGGATTCCTCCAGTATAAAATACGGATTCTGATTGATTGGCATTCTGTACTTCCTCGCGACGTTGCACGTGGCTCCTGTTGCCCCCTCCGCCCCATCGCTCCACCAGTTCCCCCCACACTCGTACGGCTCATCTCTAATGTAAAGAGGCTACCGCCACACACGTTTAACGAAATGGCCTTAACGGGGATAATTGACGTGCTAGCCAAACCGTCAATCATTTCATTACCTTTATTGGTTCACTCCCGAATAGCTACTGCGGGGGCAGCAACTGGAATTGGTAGACGGGGAACAGATGCGATATAGAATATGCAATAAAAGGACGAAACTCAACACGTCCGTCAATAACACTGTGGCCTTCATGTGAACAATATATAAACAGGCAACGTTTCGGGCAATGGCCAATTTATATGCTACGAGGGGCCATTATCCCAGAACGTAGTCCATTATAAACGTTTTATTTTAAAGGCCACGGTGTTATTGATGAACGAGTAGAGTATTTTTTTTGTGAATCCACTGGTGAACGGGAATTTGACCATCAACTCACCGAACCTGAAAGACCAAATAGGATCACTGGCAGCTGCCAAACTTGTACCCAAAATCCCAGCGAAGCCGGGCTCAGCATTTTGACCGCTGAGCCAACCAGCCACCACTTTCCTAATGTTGACCATAAATGTCAGCAAACAGAAAATGAGAGTATGAGACCATAAACAAGTAAAATGGGGTAGATGTTCGATTTGTTTTGATTCAATTTTTTGTCATATATTGGTGACATTATTTTCCATCTTCCTCCAAAATAATAATGACGGTCAACGGCTATTTCAACCGAAACAGATCAACGGTTTAATTAACACTATCCAAATGCTATACGAACGGGATACACATTGAAGAAAATACATAACTAATTAGTGCCCACAAAAATAACAAGACTAGAATCATTATAGCAAATTACAAGAGTAAACGTTGCAGCGTGTTAACGACGCGACTGCATTTACTTTCACATATTTTTGCCAATGAAAATGCAATGGGATTTCCTTTCACGAACATCCTTTAACCACCCAATTGCACAGCAATTGTTCTAACAAGGTCAAGTCGCACAGCAAAACAGTTGCCCTGCTCGCATAATGCGAAGGGAAGGTCCCGGAAGAGACACCCACAGAACTGAACAGCAGCGCAAATTTTCAGCTGTGTACCAGACTGATATACATCCTAAGTGCTTGGTGTGCACGACATTAAAATCTCCTATCGGGGATGAATCAGATTGCGTGAACAGCCACATTTAAAGAACACATTCCTGCGGAGGGAGCTGGTAGGAACGTTGGGTTGCTCGGTCAATGGCCAGGGTCAACGGCGGCGTGGTGTATTCCGCAAATATGGCCGACTGTGAGGGCGGGCACAAGCCGGCGTGAGTAGGTTAAACGTTGAGTTTTACAAGGGCACCACGGGTGACCAGCCCCTCCCCACCCAGCCCCACCCCTACCCAGCCCCTCCCTCCCCACCCTCCCCACCCTCCCCACCCTCCCCACCCTCCCCACCCTCCCCACCCTCCCCACCCTCCCCACCCTCCCCACCCTCCCTACCCAGCCCCTCCCCACCCAGCCACTCCCTCCCCACCCAGCCCCTTCCTGCACGACTGACACAATAATCCCCTGTGGGATGGTGTAACCAGGAGGTTCCTACCAGTATAAATGGATGTTTGTTTAGCTAGGAATGAATGTCATATCCTTGTTTGGGTGCTGTAGTGGCAGGTATAGTTAGCACATTTTGGCTACGGACCTGGAAACGTTCGTCCAATTTCCTGCCACGGAAAAATTTGGCGGCGCTCAGTGATATCTGAATTTCATAAAAACATTTTTCAACCAGGATTTGAAGTCTCAAATTCACGATTGCGAGCTGCTTACTCTACTTCCACCGAAGCCGCCTGGCTGTTGTCATAGTGCATCAACAACATACAAAACCAGACCTCGGTTCTCTGTCTCCACATATACAATAATGTTAGTCCATCGGCCAATTGGCTTTCAAAACCAATTCTATCCAGCAGCATTTGTAAAAGCACGCAAACTCGGGACCAGTTGGCTTTCTGGTTCTCATCAGCTTTAACACAAAGGCTATCGGAACCAATATTATTCATGACAAAGTATTTTGGGTTAGATCAATGATAACCTCACCTAATTTAAGACCGGAAAAAGGAAGACATCTTCACTATTCTGGCAATCGCCCGATGAAGCTGGTTGTTGTAATCACCAGCGAAACGTTGTACTAAATTGTAAATGTTGTGGGTTTGCTCTACAACACACAACTGGTGGTGCTGAAGTAGCAACAAAAATTGCCACATTTTCTTCAGGACACACCTTAATAATTGGCCGTGTCGGATAGAGGTGGGTGTACGACACATTAACATTTACGCTATCTAACCAAATACGAACTTCATCATGAATATCATCAGCTTGTTAAGATTTGTCTGGAAAGCCAACATGCCGATAGACCAAGTCATATTTGTATGTATACGAGAAGACACACAAGGCGGTCAACCCCCCCCCCCCGTCCCCGCAGGCATCCCTCGGGGCCGTTCGCTCGCTCACTGAGTTTTTTGGCGACGTCCAGGGCCTCCTCAGCCGAGCCGGCGACGTCGAAGCGCTGGACCGTGACCCCGTATTCGGCCATGAGCTTCTTGCTCTGGTACTCTTGCAGGTTGAGCCATCGCACGGAGAGCGCGGCAGGCAGCGCGGCCTGCGACGCAGCACCACGGGAGGCAACACGGGGGGGAGGGGGGGGACAAACAACGCACACGCACGGACATTTAAACACACGTGCACAAAGACACAGATCCCCCCACATAGCCTTTGACAGAATGTGCTGTTAGCGAGCACCTATGAAGACCGGCACTCCGCACGAAGGGGTGGTGTGGCCAATACCTCACCTGGCCACCTTTGCCGCATCAGTGCTGATGTTTACCATACCACCTCCGGTTGGCACGGTTGGCTACGTTACAGTGCGAAAGTAGTTCAACATACATACATGCAAACCACACCAGGTAATGATTAAGGCCGAATCAACCGAGGGGAGGCCCAGAACCGGTTCCAATATTCGCCACTGTTGTTGATCATGAGTGGGATTCGAACTCGGGTGCCGAGGTTCGTAGTCGCAGTGCGATAACCACTAAACGACCGCTCCCCATACACACACATGGCCACCGTAGGTCACTACACACATCCAGAACAACTCCCGTCACTCAAAACAACGGAGACTATCCTGGTCCCTTGAGTTCTCACCCGGTTCAATAAAACCTATCGACTTGATATGGCTAATATAGCTCACGTCGCAAAAGCACGGACACTGGACAAAATGAAACGGAACAAAAGCTGAAATATTTGAACGAATGCAGAGATGCACGTTCACTAAATACACTTGAGAGGCAAGACGGGGTACTCGTGTATCAGAGAATGAGTGCGAAAAAAAACGTAATAATGAATTAAGAAAAGTCAGTGGAATTTGGTGGGACACGTCGCTAGGAGGGATGATATCAGATAGAAGAGACTGGTGATGGAGTAGTAACCAAATGAGAGAATATTCCCAAGACAGCGACCACTTCGGGAGGAATGAGCTAGTCGCGTGTGCAGGAAGGAGCGAGGTGGTTCGTGACGTCGCAGGATCACGAGCGATGATAACGTTCTAGATTTGAAACTTTCGTGACTGCAAGGATTCATACTCTTTCGTTTTTTCGGAAAAGTCACGTAGGTAAAAAATAAAATAAAATAAATGAAAACAACTAAATTAAATCAGGACATTTCGGGCACAACACAAGCGTCCGTCATCAGGTGGGGACAACCACAGCGAGAGAACTATCGCTGGTGTATACCCCGCCCCACCCAGGTATATAATCCCTCGTCACAACCATCCCTTCGGCATACACCAGCGAGAATTCTCTCGCTGTGGTTGTCCCCACCTGATGACGGACGCTTGTGTTGCGCCCGAAACGTCGTGACTTAACTTAGTTGTTTTCATTTATTTGATTTGATGGTAATGTTGTGAGGAGGCTTTCATTCAGAAGTTGATTGAACACGCATGGCCGATGATGTCTCATTGTACATTAAAGCCTTGTAACGCGAGTTCTGCGCAGAGGGTTGACTCTTGCAATCGGCGTCTGCGTCGCGTTGATTACCGCGTAATTAAGACGTAGCCGATTGTTTCCAGCTCCGTACAAACCCACTCGTCTATAAATTAAACTGTTTCCAGCTCGGTCTTCACATCCCTATGATGCCCAACCGTGATTTCATATTTTTGTCTTTGTTTAAACTTTAAGCAACCTTTTTAAAATGTTGTTGAGCGGCGATGGGGGTAGGAAGAAAAAAATGAGTCACGGTCGTTAGTCTTTATGGCAGGACAAACACGCGGGTCACTAACATACACAGCCAGCGCTGGGGTTGCCACCTGTCCTCGATTTCCCAGGATTGTCCTCTTGTTGAGATAGCTGCTTTCCTGAGAAATCCGTTCTCCCCAAGACACGAACAAATCCCGGTTTTTGTCAGCTGCCTAAGAATCCATCACTCAAGACAAATGCCTTCGCGTGTAGTTCTCCCCTGTTCCGGTATCGTGAGATATCCTTATTCCCTACGTGCTACAACCCTGTTTGTTTCATACTTCAAGTAGGTGGTAGCCCTAGCCAGCGCAAGGTGCACGGAATATTACGGTGGAGGCTCGGGGGGGGGCTTGTTTGTTCACAGCACTCCAGCTGTGGTCAGCGTGCACCTACGGGGATCAGTGTCTACAGCTACGAGTGTTGGCGTCTCAACAGGACCTCACCTCCCTGCAAAGAAAACCAAGTGGAGGATTGATCGAGCGATACAAAGTACACAAGCCGAACATCAAAGGAACAAGAACACAATTCGATTTGTCCAGGCAGCACACAAAGCCACGTTTTTTTACGATGTCCCCTACTGTTGAGTAATCCACAGAGGTCAGCTCTTATTTAACTACTCTTTGATTCGAAGTCTCGACTTCATTAGGTAGAATTAACTGCAGAGTTGAGCGGTGGCACAGCAGTTAGCGCACCGCGCCATGAACACAGTGACCAGAGTTTGATATTCAGCCACGGCTATCATGAGCGGCGACTAATATCTGAACCGCTTCCAACGAACCCACCAGCACTGGCCTTTGTGGTGAAGTATGGCAAAACGATCCCAATTAAAGACATTGTTTGGAAAGGCATTCATCCAGCAAGGGCGAGAAATTATAAATATTATCATAATTAACTGTATTGCAGTCTTAACTTGCATTGGCAGTGCAAACGGGAATAGGGGAAATCTTGACTTAAAGCTTTCATGACTGCAGGAATTCATATTGTTGGGGTCTTTCGGTAAAGTGACACAGATAGAAAAAAAAATAACAATAAAATAATGAAAATAAATGAAAATAAAGTGAATAAAAAATAATACGAATGGGAATAGGGGAAGTTTAGTATATGTACTACCAGAACAAGTACTGGGAATAGGCGAAGTTAAATGTTGTGATATACTTTGGGTTATTAGCATAGAACATGAGACCCAAATTACTGTCTTAATTAGCCCCCTGGTTATTGGTTATTCCTCTAATAAAAACAATGTAGCCTAAATTGCAAAGCACTTAGAATGCTTCATTTATAATAATGCCAATTGCACATTTCCATATGTTGCGTAACACGGGATGCTACAATGAAGGTTTATGTTCGAACCTGCTGCATATAACAGTAATTACCGCACACGCTAAAAGTGCCCCGTGAATCAATCCACAGGGCGAATTAGCGCCTACTCTGCCAAATCCCTTCAGAGAGCAGGGCCGCTTTAAACTCGGGAATGGCCAAGGAAGAGACACAGCTCAATTGGCTTGGAGTTTTTTTCAAGAGGCCTCCTTTCCCAAGCAACCGTCAGTCAGCGTTTGTCAATCTTTGTGGAGGAGGAGGCGATTCGGCACACGTTTGCGATTGGTACAAAGCAATACCGATTGGAAAAATTACCTCGCCATCCAAATGCTTTCACGAATCAAGTCTGTTGCATTGCAAAGCATCTCCGTTTTGTTGTACAAACCGACTTGATCACTGGACCAAACTTGAGAACACGACTAGTTGGGTAAGCTCCTCTCGTACATTTAATTTAATTCATCATCGTGGCTTGCTGTTGTTGTTGTGGAGCATGTATATGAATGACCTTGAACTTGCAGTGTTTGTTAGTTGTAAGCAATGCGAGTCTATCTGATGAACTCTTGAACCATAAGAATGTTGTCTAATTCCTGCAAAGAGACTAAGAATCCCACTCCTTACTCTTTGGTTCTTTCGGTAAAGTCACTCAAAACAAAAATAATGTTTTGAGCGCCATCATCTGCTTTTGGCTGCAATCGTTGGCGGTACTTTGCCCCCCCCCCCCGCGCACCTCCACCGCATCCTCTTACTTCTAGCCCCCCCCCCTGCCCAGTCTCATGTCCCAGTCCCTAGCGCACAAGCAACGCTCCCCCTCCCCTTATTCCCTCCCCCGCACCGCCCTCTCGGACTTATATAAACCCCTTAACTACAGCATCTATCCTAATTCAGTAAAAAAAATATTGCTGTGGTTGTCACACCTGATGATGATTGCTTGTGTTGCAATCGAAACGTCGTGATGGAATTTATTTATTTTTATTTTATTTTTTCACCTACGTGACTTTATCGAACGAACCAAAGAGTATGGGTCCTTGCAGTCATGAAAACTTCAAATCTAAAATGAATCCCACTCCTCCATAATTACATTAATTACTGTCAACTCTCCCCCTTATGACAGAACAGTTTGCAGTCTTCAGATGTAAGGAGTTCTCTAATTTCTTTCTCACCTCACTGCTACCAACATCTATACCAACAACATCCCAGTTTACTCCTCAATTGTTTCTGACACTGGCACAAAGCTATAGAAAATGAAATAAACACAAACTTAAGTGCGTATTTGAATTCTCAAGGGATTCTCACTCCGAATCACCCAGCACTTGCATGACTGAGTTTCGCAAGCATCAAAAGGCTCGCGACGAGGCTGAGCGTTAGATAAAAGCCTTGAGAGAAGGGAGGGGAAAAAGAAAAAAAATCAATGAATCACAGGGGACTAACCACGTCAAGATATAAACCTCATCCCGCTCTGGAGGGACAGCGATGACCTGGGCGTGCGCAAGGCAAGGGCTGAGGTGAGGTAGGTTTACAGAGCCGCGTCGTGCGGCTTAGACCAGGAGAGCCACGTGGGAACCGGGCCTTGTCGAAACAACGGCGCGAGATGGGAATCACATGGAAGCAGATCCGGCATGGAACAGCCCAACCCGGAACAGCCCAACCGGCCTTTTCCTGGCGACCAAGGGTATGGCACCTCGACGCCCATGGAAAGGGAATTTTACGACATGCGTGTGATATCCACCGACCCTCGCTGCCTACAGCAGTGCTGGTTTCCTGGCCATAACTACCACTGCCCAGCTGGTGTCGAATGATGAGATGAAGAAAATGTAATTCTTAACTCTCACAACGAACAGTGCACTAGTGCATGTTCGAGACCGGCCTTGGGAAGATGACATCACAGGCCGAATGCTTGGGTCTTGACATGCAGATGCATTTAGACACAACATAAATAAAAATTGCATTGCATAAATAAAAGTACTCATTACAATCGCAGCCCTTTTTTAAGTCCACTGATGGATGAAGGCCTCCTCATGCCATGTCAGTCATGGGGGAAGGCATTGACCATGCTTCATCACGCTGGTCAGCACTGGCTGGTGAAGGTGGGCCCCGAACTAGTTCACACAGGGCTCACAACTGATGTTAGCTGTGGCCTTGAATCAAGTTCAAGTCATCGGGGTCATCAGCGCAACGTGCTAACCACTGCGCCACCACTCCTCCTGCATTGTATTTTGTCTTTCATATTGCCTCCTATTCATATTCGGTAGTGTACCTTCTTGCGCGCTCCGCTATAAATTAATGTTAAATCGCAAAAAAATATATATTCTCAAAGCTTGGATACAATTATGGGTTTTGTTGCAGTCAGAGGTGAAAGGGCTTCATCCATACAGGGTTATGGGTGCGATAAATTGGCAAAGCCAATCTTGGGCAAAATGGAAACTAAGCAGTTAAGGATGCTAAAGTGCCTTCCTGCTGAAATGTGCATCGAGTATTTCTCTCTCATTCTTCGGTCCCATCCTTGGAAACCGTGGTTCTAAAAAATGTCCATATTACCATGACCAGGCAGCCCAGGTGTCTTCGATAGGACGGGCCACCGGCGACTCCGCGTGCGGAGTGACACTAATTGTATTCGCCCCGGACGGAATAAGGAGCTGAGATGACCTCTACCCAGGATTTGAGCTCACAGCATCCCTGATTGTGAGTTAAGTACTGTAAAATAAAAAAAAATAGTACCAGCCGTATCCAGAATAGTTAATGAAGATTACATGTAATCCCCGGATTGATTTTAAATTGCGACACTGCGGGGGGGGGGGGGGGGGAATCCAGGGCTTTGTTGTGAATGCTAAAGCTGGTTAAGCACATGCAAACATCAGACAAACATTTATTTGTATTCCTTGAAGACCGACAGTCAAACCCGATTGCTTTAATTATCATAGAACTTAAACAACTCCATTGTATTCAACTTTTAGCTGATTTAGCAGATGGCTTTGTAGCATTAATTTTATTATCTTGTGATTTCCTCGTTTTTAGTTAGGGGAGTTATTTTTTTTATTCGGGGCGACTGCTACTTTTCGTACAGCGCTCCGAGACCCGTGATGAAAAGTGCTCTATAAATATAATAATTATTAAATGGGGAAACAAAAAAATACTTCACATGCTTTCAGATTAAAGTGAAATATTTAATAAATCGTTCAGAGTAAGAATGTTTTAATTGGCTTATATGAGGTGTCTCAAAATAATAATTTGCATCGTTGTGGATAATATAAATAACAAAATAAGGAAAGGCTATGTCTCCTCCATATATCCATCTCTCCATATAAACAAAAATGAAGGATTATTATGAGGTGTAAACTAAACTCAAAGCAATTTCATTACGCCTGCACACGACCTCAATTCATCACTCCATCTCCCCTATGGATGTCGTCCTCTCTATTCCTTCATTTGGCTGCCAAAGACGGTTGTTTCTCTCAAGTGATGGCCATCATCCCTTCTAGCGACGTACGCTACCCAAATCCACTTTTACTTTAAAAGTCAATATGATGTCTATAATCACATTTGTTCTCCGATCCACGTATTATTTTGTTGTCCATCACTAGATTACCAAGCGTACACCGCTCCACGCTTCTTTGCACACATTTAACATTTTTCTTCCACGTTCCTTATAAACGTCCATGTTTCGAAGACATTGGGTCATATCGAGCAAATATACACTGGTTAAACATGTTCTATTTTAGGCAACATTGGCACGTTACGTTTCATCATTCAGTGCAGTTTTCCAAAAGCACTCTGCGCCTGCTCGTCTGGCTCTTGATATGTATCATTGTGATCCAGGTCTACCTTCAATAACTGCCCTCGCTATAAATGCTCAAAATTGGTTTCCAGCTGTGTCCCTTCAACGCATCTCTTCAAATGTTCTGTGGATTAGTCGTACACGATTCATATAAGAGGCCTCAAAAATATGCCACGAGAGAGATTGTTTAAGGGTGCTTTATCATTTTAAATTATAGTTTTCTTATATTATATCAACCATCTCAGATGTGCCGAAATAAATTTGTAAACAACTTAACATTGTGGGCGACAAACTGGGATCAGGAAAAATGCAATGGGACGATTACATCCGCTTACATTGGGAATAAAACAGAGAGCGAGAGGTTGGGCTCGGATCGTGTTTCCTCAACGTTCTCAAGTATAAACACAATAACGACCAGCGTGTGTTTGCAGGTCGGGTCACCATGACCAGGGACACAGCAGGGGGCAAGAGGGGAGATGTTTCGGAGCACCAGAGTTACTCTAACACCTGAAACAATAATTTCCGCGAAAACAAAATTTGACAACAACTTTCATTCCACACTGTTGGGTACATCTTCTCTCTTGGCAAGCGTTAAAAACACAGCTAAAAAAGCACATGTCACTTGATGTTCCTTTAAAACCAGACTGCGGTTTTTTTCATTTTTTGACCTATTTTTATTAAAAGTGGCCTCATTATTTCAGACAAAAAATGCCATTTGGGGAAGTGGCTGGGTGGCTGCGGGGATCACAACAAAGAACCGGCACCGCTGGAAACCTGAGTTAGAATCCAGGTTTTAGCCACCTGTGATTAAACCAGGTGGTTAATTCTAGATTTGAAGCAGGTGGTTAAGCTTGAGTTTCAAGTCTCAGCCAGGTCACCAACGACTGCACAATAAAAAAAAAATCACGTTAAATCTGGCTATTCACTGAATTTGGCAGAATTGTAGCTCTGAGGATTATAATAGATAATGGGTTGACCAATATGCAACAAAAATTATAGCAGGGAGTTTGGGAGAAAAAATTGTGCCCTAATGTGGACAAGAGATCACCTGAAAGGATCTCGGAGGTAGTTCTGTGGTACCTGCTTCTGTGGGCAATTCTCTTACTAACACAGGGCAAGGCACTGCTTCGCGAGAGGCCGAATGGACAATTTGCCTCATGGCGTGATGCCGATAGCTCAATTGTGTTTTTGGGGCATTTAAGGGACTCCAAACCTCGGAGCGATAAAGACATCACGCATCGAAGCGATAAAGAATACACAGACAGGGGACCGTTCCCATCACTCGGCTCCAGGTGAGGCATTACCATCACCTCCACCACCTTGAGCAGTGTGCTTTGGCTCCACTACAAAATCATTTACAGTAAAGAACTATAAGAACTTCTGAATGCAATTGCCCACTACCCTTAAACTATCCACCAAGGGGTCCTTTAGTGCTTGAAAAAACGGTAAAAAGCCAATATCAAGTTGACCCACCTCTCACCAATAAAAGCCATAACGAGAGAGATTGCTAGTGACACACATCATGTCAACTCCAACACTGCGACTTGCGAAAGTAACTTCTTGAGCTATTCACTCTTTAGCGTCTCAACTCCAGGGCTACCTTCTGAAACTGCTGAGGCAAGTCATTTCACTCCGGTATACTGTCCTGGGGGATGCTTCCACAGTGGGCATAACGGCCAGCACACTTGGACTTGCAATCTAAAGGTCGGCGGTTTGATCTTTGTCCACGCGCAAGTATAAAGGGGGGGGACATCACGAGGAGTCCATGGGCAGGTCGCGTGCTGTGGGTTTTGCGAGGATTCTTATCTCTTTTAAGATGTAGGACCAGCGTGGCACACTCTCATGTCTCTCGAGCTCCTTATAGTGCCAGCAGTGGTGTGGGCAAGCAATTTCATAGCGGCAACTTCACCTTACCCCATGCAACATGTATTTCGCATGCCTCATACAGGCCTCAAAGTCGTCATGAGCCACAGGCTCGAAACCCCTGATTGCAAGGTGCAATAACTCCCATAAACCTCACAACCACCACCTAAATATACGACCGAAATATTATTGAAAAGCACTACACTTGCCTGTATCTAGCAGAGCGTCATTTGTATTCGAGAACATTAAATAGTCCATTTCACCGTTATGTGACTCATTACCTCCTACTTACAACGGCGCCTACAACTGCATATACCAACTCCCTCTGAAAAAAACATTTGTCGCAATGGATCCATGCATCATTTTCAAATATAAATAGATTGTTAATTGATGTCTCCATGCATTGGCCTCCAAACGTCATTAAATAAAAAAAACACCAGCACTACCTCCGAACTTTCAGTCTGAAAAATAATAATTTTAAGTGGGCCAGATAACCCAAGCAAGCTTTCAATATCGATGTGGGAATGAAGGGCGTTTTGTTGTGTGGAAATGTATGAAATGAGAGCAGAGCTCAACTTGTTATTACCCCATGGCCCTGTTTGCTGGACCCAGTTAAAACCGGGCTAGAAAATCTGTCATTTATATCTCCAACACCCTGGCTCTTCGCAGGCTGCAGTGCAGATAAAATATCTCCAGTTGTGCAAGAATATTTTTTTATCTGTGGCATATGTGGACAACAGACAATCAATAGATGCCACTTCACGGTGTCTCGACATATTTGTAATACAAGGCATCTGACCACCACAATGCAATGGCAGACAAATAAGACGAAAGTCAGCCCCCTTTGTCAATCCCCTGATGAGGCCACCATATGCCATGTCGGTCACGGGGGTTGTTGGACCATACTTCGCCAGGATGGTCAGTGCGGTTTGGTAAAGGCGGGTTTGTTGGTTCAAATGCTTGTTCAGATATCGCTCACGAGTGCTGATGGTCATGCTCTAACCAATGCACCACCGCCAAATTAAGCAAACAAGCAACAGGCTTTTCTGCCCATCCAAGGACGGGTGTATATTGCAGTAAGTCTGAAATATTCAATAGAAAAATAGTTTAGCTCACGATTATTAATGGGGGGGGGGGGGTTGCCCCATGTGGAGTGACGTCACCCGCTAAATGGTTATTGGGGAGAGGTGCGGCATGTGCAGTGCGCGACCTTCTTGTGCGTTGGTGTAAATTTCCACGCGAACATGAATATTAATGAAGGGGGGAGGGGCCTCTTTTGCAATGACGTCAAGCATGGATGTAGCAGTGTGCTACGTAGATTAATTTTTTTGCCGTCACTTTCTGTAAAGAAACGTCATATTTGAAGCGACTTTGCGTAATAAATTATTGAATTCAGCTCGACCTTCCTCTGCGTTCGTGTAAAAATCCACCCTCTCATGAATATGAATACAGGGGGGTGGGCCTCATGTGGAGTGACGTCACGCTCGGGACGGACGCACATTTCTGGGTGATTATAGTAGGCAATGTCACGCCAGGTGTAGGGTACTTGCTAACACCACCATAAAGTAACACTTTCAAAACGGGGGGGTCAGACATTTGTGACGATGTGTGATGTGTGACGAGGTGGGGGGGGGGGGTTTGAGAAATGTGACGTCACATCAAAATGCGCGACTTAAATTAAATATAGACAACACGTTCTACTTAATCAAATAGACTTTTTTAATCAATGTTTTCTCCTACAACATCAGAGTGCAGCGCCACATTAAATACGCACTACAATGACAATAGTTTCAAGCGATTTGAAGCATGTTTAATTTTGGGGGGGGGGCAGAGCTTTGTGACGTCATATTTGAGGGGGGGTCTGACTTTGTGACGTCGTGTGACTAAGGGGGTGGGGTCAAAAATCGTCCAAAATCGTGTGACGTCATTTATGGACGGTCCCCAAGTCCTTTGTTAATGGCAGCGGAGCGCGTTACTGCAGATGAGACAGTGCATGCCACGTGGTCACCGAGGCAATGCAAGAGAGCAGCCAATGACCTTGCAGTGTAGAAGTTGCTGTGAGAAAGCAGCCCGCATGATATTT
The DNA here is from genome assembly GCF_965212315.1 of Lampetra planeri. Classification (NCBI taxonomy): domain Eukaryota; kingdom Metazoa; phylum Chordata; class Hyperoartia; order Petromyzontiformes; family Petromyzontidae; genus Lampetra; species Lampetra planeri. Next base: position 7,450,836 of record NC_136150.1, read on the forward strand.
GAAAGCTTTGGAACATCACGAAAGAGAACCGACTTTTACCGGGCAGGGTCGCCCGAAGAGCCCTACCTCTAACTCCATAGGTGCGTCCTTAACAAAAGCGTCACCTCCAAGGGGGCAAATGAGGACCCTCCGCGCAGCATAAATAACCCTTTTGAAAATGTTCCACTGCAAATGTCGCAACCCAGCTTAACCCCGCACCGTACTTGGCACCGCTGCAAAGCAAGAGTCCATGACTACTGAAATAAACAGCTTGTTGGGAGATGTCTGTTTTACTGCCCTACAAAAAAAACTTGGCGAGCCATATCGCAGCACTTTGGAGAATGGGCAACTTAACATCTGAATGGGTTCTCTACTTGTTACTGGACAATAGAGCCACCGCGACTTCATATTTCACAATATTGTGTTTCATTAAATGACGATTTAGTACATTACAGTAATCCCTCGCCACTTCGCGGTTCAAGTTTCGCGGCCTCAGTGCATCGCGGATTTTTCGAACTGATTTAAAGGCCTCATTATACCTGTACAGTAACACCATCATCATCATCATTCATCATCACATTCATCATCACATTCATCGAACTGCACAGGTCTGTCATCGTCGTCATTGTCATCGTCGTCGTCATTACTGGAGTCAAGTCTCAAGATACTATTGTCATTGGTGAGTGTAGAACACCATAATACGTATCGTATGAGAGAGAGAGTGAATGTATAATATTAAGGTTTTATAATTAAATAGATTTAAGTAAAATATATATAAAGTATAAATATACATATTTTAAACATTCTGGTACCCACACACACATATACGGAAATTCCTAGGGGGCCAATCCTACTTCGTGGATTTTCACCTATCGCGAGGGGTTCCGGTCCCCATTAACCGCGATAAACGAGGGATCACTGTACTGTACTTGCAGTACAACTCAAAGACTCTCCATTTTTATTTACTGCAGCTCACTCAACAAAATCCTCATTTAACTCACTTCAATTTTACAATCGAGAATGCTCGCAAAACACGTGCCGTCAAGATATTTGTGACATCATAACCACCATGCTGTCAATTTATCTGGAAAACGTTTCACAAAGCACTAAAAGCTATTCATTCAGAATTTTGATTATAATAGTTTGAACTTTAATTATTGATATTTAATTTTAAAAAATCGTCAGAAAATTTTATCAGAAAATTTTAAGTTAGCCAGGTTTAATCACGATATTTTTCAAAACAGACAATACGATTGTGGATCTTATATTGTGGTAGTAGTACCGCCACATCACGGCAAGCCAACTGGACATTAACAACCTGGGCCAGTAAGGTCACAGAATCGGCATTAAAAAAGACGACGCTGCACTAATTTGCCGGACCACATAATGTTATTTACCCCGTACAATAGACTCTAAATAGCACATTTACGGCACATGATATAGCTGTCACATGAATGTTGTGCAAGGGGGGAAATACCCTCCTAAATCAATCCTACGTACACAAACGCTGCATTCGGAGCTTCCCACATGTCTGTCAAATCACGTCTATAAATGCCACTGGCAAAAGAAAAGCTCTGCGTAGGGAAAAAAACCTGTTTCTTTTACGACAGGATGAGCAAACGCAATGCAAAATGTCATGAACGATGTGGCCAGATCACAATGCGGAGTAAAATCATATTCGAGTCACACATTACAACAGCTGCATAAGTAAAAAAAAAGCATAATGTCACACATATGTTCATCGGTTTGTAAAGCATAAATTATGAACCACAAATGTAGGACATTTTGGCTCCCTGCAGGCAATAATGGCAGGACTGCTAAGAAAAGAGAGGCAATTTGATAGGACAATTTTAGGGCTGCATTCAAAACTAAACACCACTGTGTGAAACACTTAACAATGGCAGGAAGGCAATTCCATAAACATGCAACGTGCTATCAAACCGAGTGCTTTCTGAGGGATACATTAGGCTGATAACGCGCATTGAATCGTGTATAAATGCACAGATTACATTAAATAGGTGGAAAGCTTTTATCCAGGAGCATTGCGTGCTGCAGTAAGAAAAAGTTAGCCGCATGCAAACAAACTTTTAACAAAGAAACACTCGGCAAAAACCAACACGTATCCATATATCACTTAACTCATTACATTGCACAATAAAAAATCAACTCGAGTTGGGGGGGAAATGCAAATATGTTTTACTTGAGCAGATTCCTTGCTAAGAACCGCTTTCCCAAACAAATCAATAATAGAGCTGTTGCTATTTAAATAACTGTCAAATTACTGTTTATTATTTGTTCCCGATAATAAACAACGCCTGTAATTGTTTCGACAAGCAAATGTAAGATTGCGGATAATTAATGGTGCGTGCCTAATTTAATTCGTATTGCAATTAATATATTGGTGAGCCAGTGTAGAGTAACACATCCTCCCGAGTTTAATTAAGGGAAAACCATAGGCTTGATGAAAGCGAGGATTATTAATTAATAACGATCTTCATTATTCTTATTGCAACATTTACAAGGGGGCGGTGGGTGCTGGTGGAGGGGGGTGAGGAGCGGCACAGTGGTTAAATCGCTTAACTTTGAACCCAACGAATCGAGTTCGACTCCGGGTCACAGATAACATCTGTAGGCGAGTGTCATCTGAACCGGTCTTGGGCAAGGCACAACTTAACCAATCTGCACTGGCCAGCATGTGGAAATATAATCAGAAAAAAAAACCCATGACCGACAAAGCGTCGTGAAGCTTTCATCCACTGGTGGATTGACAATGGATTGTAATTAATCATTTACAATTGTCTTTATTATTATTACTAAGGTAAAAAAAATTAAGCTAGGCTTAATGCCTGCCCATACACGCACACAAATAGCTCAACACAGGCAGTAATCTGGACACCCCACTTTTCTATTGGCCACTGCTGACACGAGTATGCAATGACCCTTACTGGGCTGGCCTTTCTGCTCCAGGGCACACACCACGTAGCACAGGCCTACTTTCTGCCAACGATGAACGTATCCTCCGTATCCTCTTTTCGCAAGTGTGTGAACAAAGTTCACGTGTGTGAACAAAGTTCACGTGTGTGAATTGCCCGATGATGCTGGATGTAATTACCAGCGAAACGTCGTACTACTCAAAAACTGTAAATGTTGTGGATTCACTGGGCTAAAGTAGTGAACTTTTTGTATTTTGTCAACGTGACACTTTTTTGCTGATTGGCCGTGTCGGGCGGTGGAGGGTTACGACACATTTATAAATAACGCGATCTAACCCAAAAACGTGTATTATGAAAGTGAAGTGTTTAACGTAAAACACCGTGTGAACTATGAACTTTATTCACACACGTGTACGTTAAATATATAGTCCCATACTTCTCATTGTTTCATGACTGATGGGTTTTGAGAAATTGAAAAGCAAAGGGCAAGACAAGAAAAAGTACAAACGGTAAGAAGTGCTGCTTTGCAATTACAGGTAGTCCTCTACTTACGATGGAGATGCGTTACGACGACCCCCTTGTAAGTCAAAAATATCATAAGTCGAAGATGGCCTAGCCTACCCAGGAGTCTTAAAGAATGGTGATAATTTAGCAAAACAGAGCAGTACCGTACTGTATAAACTATATACTGTATGTATTTATTAATTGCAATACTGTATTGCACAAAAAAATGTAAAGTAAAAAAAAAGGTAAATTCTTAGCCTACCTACATGAACTGCAATTTAATAGAACGTTTTTTCAGGAAACAATCCTATCTGCCATAAAAAAAACTTTTAACATGCATTGAACGTATCGTATCGTGGTAACCCTAAAATGAAATCGCCCGTACGCTGCTGCGCTTGCCTGCCGCACGAAATTAAAAATATTTTACAATTTTGTCGTATCGCTATCGTAAGATCGAAATATCGTAAGTCGGACTGACGTAACTCGGGAACTATCTGTATAAAGATGCAAGGTAATTGAATACATTATACACTGATATGTTTTACTCACGAATATATCACTACAGCGTACACGCAGTCCTTGTCAATTCACTGCTGGATGAGGAATTCCCCACGCCTGGCACTGCAATGTACACAGCACTACATAATTATGATGAACCTATATACAAGCGGAGCGTTTTCAAAGTTAAGAGACATTATCGTTCTCGCATAGTTCCGCAATGCGTACAATATGTGGTCCGATTTTATGTCATATTTATTTTTATTTGAACATTCATACCCGACCTGTTCAGGTTGACTTTACATGGAGAATAAGATTTGTGCACACAGACTTCGCATTTCCTGGAAGAACCTCTTGATGCTATACGTTTGGCAATAATGTCTAAACTGAAAAAGTTTGTGCCACTTTGAAAAGTGAAGCTTACATCTTCTTGGTTCTTTCGGTAAAGTCACGTAGAAGGGAAATAATAAAATAATAAAAAGAAAACATCATAAAAAATGTAATTCTCACTAGCTTAAGCTTCCAGTCAAGCTATAAATTTAAAATACATTTTAAACAGCCTTCTAGGGGGGAAAACACAAAACGGTGTATAGCTTACAATGATTTCATCATTACTGGACATGATCTATCCACTTTTGGATGAAGTCCTCACCTTTCCCCAGGTCATTAGCATTTCTCAGTTGTTCTATGCAATCTAACTAGCTCATGCATACAGACACATTTTGTTGCTCCATCTTAAGAAACACTTATTGTGTTCCCTCCTTAGGCTGTCACTATCATTAGTCTTTCCCACTACACATCAGCCTTCCAAGTGATTACTGCTGTTACACTGTTTTTATAGCTTTATTTTGGTGATTCGAAAACATATGGTTAATCTAAATTGTCTTATGGTTTTTATTCTTGACTTGCACCACATTGTGATTTTTCCACACACCGTATTAATAATGGGGGTTTTTTTTGGAATATTTGCTGGTTTATTCCAGGATGTTTCTTTTACGCGTCGTCGCTTTAAGATGTTCTTTGTTCATATTTTGTTTGTTGCGGTTGCACCCGACTTAAGAGCCGCATGGCTCACAAGGCTATAACAAATAAATGAAACTTGAACTTGAGTGACATGCCCTGCCCAATCCCACTTGTTTTTCAAAGCAGGAATCTCTCCACATGTCTAAGGAATACATGGCAGCTTGTTCCATTTTCTCTGTTAAAGTCCATGCCTCCAATCCATTGGATAAGAGGTTATATAAATTAATTAAAAACTGTCTACTTTGGGCACACACTGGTATGTTGCATTTCATTACGAAGTTAAGTTTTCCAATTAGCGTTCCAATCTGCTCTCATTGGCCACTTTGATTCATCTATAAAATTGTGATTTTTCTTCATTTCACACAGACAAGTTTACGAGTGCACCGAGAATATTTATAGCAGATGATTTGTGTCAAGGCCAGTACATCCTGGCCTTGAACAAATCATTACATTGTTTAAAAAGTCAGCAGTGTGTTAGCTTCAAGCCACCAATGAAAGTTAAACCCAGGACCTCTCTAATAACCATAGCCTTAAATTTCGATTTAAAGCTTTCGTGACTGCAGGGCTTCATCTTCTTGGTTCTTTCGGTAAAGTCACGTAGAAGGGAAATAATAAAATAATAAAATAAAACTATTAAATAAAATTCTCACGACGTTTCGGCCACAACGCAAGTAGCCATCCTCAGGTGAAGAACAGGGCTGTCAAAAAGACAGCGGCCGAATGAACTCCATTTGGACGCTGTCATTCGGACACTGTCTTTCCGACAGCCCTGTTTCTTCACCTGAGGACGGCTGCTTGCGTTGCGGCCGAAACGTCGTGAGAATGTTTTATTAGTATTATTTTATTATTACGTGACTTCACCGAAAAAACCAAGAAGATGAACCATAGGCTGGTCTCTCAAGATGTCTGTTGAAATAATGCGTGCGCACACATAATTTTTCTTACAAACTTAAATCCACAACGAAATATAAGAAATGTTGGTACAGTTAGAAAATACTTTTTTCACATAAAATATACACAGTGGACAGATTCAGGCCACACTGGAAATAAAAGACAAAATATGTTTACTGAAATTCAACTGCAATATTTTGATTCATAATTTGGATCTGTTGTGTGTAGTTTATTGTCAGGTTCCTTTAAGCTATTTGCACAGATTTTTAAAAAACACTTGGTATTGTTGTCAGACTGCCACTGCTGTGCAAAAGCCTCCCCCATTTCCATCCATTATTTTACTTAGTTGTTCACAACAAGTCGTGGCCATCAAACCCTCTTATATTGCCTGGTCATCTCTTCAGCTGGTCTTCCTCTGCTTCATTCGAATTCAATATAAGCTATGAAAATAACCCCATTCACACTTTCAAAGTAGTAGAAACAGCGATAGACTGCTGCAAGTATTTGTGCTGTTAAATGTAAGCATCTGAAATCCATACGCATTTCATAAAATACCAAAAAGAAAGATTGATTATGCACAACTAATGCCTTTTAAATTACTTTAGTCAATTCCAGTCTGTGACAGAAATGTGCTTGTTATGCAACTTAATCTGTAAAAAAACAAGCTCTGGTTTATTGTCAATAGTGACGATGCCATGATGAAAAACTGATTATTGACTGCATTTCAAAGGTCATCCAAAATGACTCGCTAGTCCCACATCAGACTTGTGCCATATTGGGTATCCATCGCCTGTGAAAACCCTTGCATGGAACTTTACAAGGAGCTGGCCTAATCGGGCAAAGCACATCAAACCGCCGTAGAAGCATGGTCACAAGCACACACAATCCAACAATGACCAGTTAGTCCCAGAGTTCTCTGACACGATGTGCCAACCCCCTGTTGTTATCCTTCATTCTGGAGGCAACTGGTTCGTGGAATGTGGCTACCGACTCTGCAGACCGAAGTTTCTCAATGCTGACGAACTTACGTGAACTCATTTAAAGTACAATATGTACTGCAAACACTCACGACGGGTATGATAAGTGAAATAATATGAAAAACGGTGTGCTTGTGCGCGGAACTTGCAACCCGCTTCACGAAAAACACTCGTTAAGTCAGTCTTGAAAATGAATGTTTAACTATTTAATTGGGCCAAGTCTGTTTTTCTGGTCACATTTTTTTAAAAAAGCGCTTTCAAACGACCTGCTGGGACGATGTCCTTCAAGCGACCTTTGCCCTTGTCCACTTCCAAGGTCCTTTCGCTGGCTTCAGTCAAGCGACGGGCTGCTCGAAACCATGCACGAATTACAAATTCGACGCGTACTCCAAAACACACACTCAAGGGTTATGCTTTCACTTAAACATAGCATGTGCACGTGGCGCGCGCCACACTTGACTGCAAATGCACAAAACGATACTGCCCAGCAGGGAACTTTTACACGTTTTGCTGCACGGTATTTATGACCCAAAAGACCAAAATCACCGATTGAGAGGCTTTCACAGCAAAAAAGCATGTTATAACCATCAGACGTATACATGTTATGCAATGCAAATGTAACTTTACAGACAACATAGCGGTTGTTAAGTCATATTCTTGCGTATGGCAATTTGTTCAGGAGCTAAATGGCCAATCTCGAGGTCCCTAGCCACGACTAGGGCTTCGGAAGAGAGAGTATTGTGGTTTTTCCTCCTCCTTTGAAGGAGCACAAACCACAGTGGCCTGCGATACAGTGCATACATTTGTATTGCATGCCCACAATCCCACTCCTCTTGCTTATTTAATTTTGGACCTGTTTTTTTAATAAGATAACATTAAAATAACCCAGGGATGCTTCATACCTGCATATTATTCGCTGGGTATGCGATCGGCTTTTTTGCTCTACATAGCGTCTTTTGTATATGCTGCTCAAGTTAAATAAATTTAGGGAAATTGGCAGAACAGCGGACACCAAATAATCTGGATGCGTTTAAGAACGTTACACACATTTAGGACGTAGAGAACGAGCCGTTCCAACACTTTAATAACTATAGTAATAGGTTTTTACCCTTTCAACTGGTACAAAAACTGACACCTTTATACAAGGCATCATGTTTGCAATAACCACAACACAAGCAGTCAAAATGCAAACAAAAAGAAACAACTCTGATGATGATAATATGAACTGTCCTTGAAGTTGATTGGTCCACACCCGAGACAGCTTTTCTTAGAGCCTAGTCTCCATTGGTGGTGGAGCAGATGACGCCAAAAGGCATACAACTCAAAAACAGCGCACTACCAGAGTATTGAGAGCTCGGGGTAAGCATTTACACTATGAGACCTCCTTTACCAGTGGCAAAATATAGTAATAGGTTTTTACCCTTTCAACTGGTACTTTAATAACTATTCATGGATCTTTCGTTAAAGTCACGTAGAAGGGAAATAATAAAACATTATTTAATTCTCACGACGTTTCGGCTACAACACAAACAGTTGTCCTCAGGTGAAGAACAGAGCTGTCGGAAAGACAGCGTCCTAAGAATATGAATCCCTGCCGTCACGAAAGCTTTAAATCGAAACTTTAATAACTCTTAATTTTAACAATGTAATGACAAATATGACGCTGCAAAACTTCCCAAAATTGCAGAGCTATTAACCCCAACTTATACCCTTCAACGCAAATCACCTCCTCACACTCTTGTCCCCTCGTTACCAATTGCCACACAGCTCGCGCGAAACTAATAATGTTCGCGTGTGTGCTGTCAAAGCGTCGTTGCCTGAAACGTCAAAAGTTTTTTTTTATCTCTCTCTTCAAAGGCCACGGTGTCATTGGACTCAATCTGCTGGAAGTTATTTTTTGTCGTCGCTAATTGTGTTTGTTTGCACCACTGCCAAACGCAGCAGCAGCAACATCAGCACCATAAACTTAATTGTATTCTAAAAGTAATCAGCAACAAGCAAACCACCGCGTGCGTGCAACACGCGGTTCGCAACTCTTTTGCCCTTTAAACTCCAACTTCCCCGGAATGACGACCTCAGCAGTAACAACTTCACACAACGGAGCACGAAACAGCAGCAGCGTGGCGTTCCATGCAAAGCACACAACAACCACAACAACCACAACAACAACCACAACACCCGCCATTCTGCCGGTGACATCACCACGGCGCCTGTGCCAGGCTAGGTGCACTCTGAGGCTATCGCGTCGAAAGGTCTCGCCGCTAGCACGGAGGTCACGGGAATAGACCCGGCGGGTTCCATGTGTTGACCGACGACGGAGACGACCGGCAGATGCACACACAAAGTCAAAGTTCCCCCGTACAGCCTTAACAGACTGTTGGGACAAGTGCTGTCAAGTGAGTAGCACTCCGTGAAGGTCGGTAACGGCACCCGAAAAGAGTTCAGTTCATTGATTAGGTATAGCCCTGTGAGCAATTCGGCTTTAGAATCTGGTGCAACCGCAACAAACAAAAAATATGAACAAGAAAACATCTTAAAGTAACAGAAAAATCCAGGAAAAAACAGCAAGGTGGTCAACAACCACCCCCACCCCCACCCTCCGCAACCTCCATCCCCCTCACGCACACACAGCCAGACGCACAGAGAGACACACAGACCTGGTGTTTGCCCAACAGGTCTCCCGTGAGCGCCCTGCGGAACGAGAGGGCTGAACGCCGCGCAGCTCCTAGCGTCGCCATTGCTTCTCGTCTCTGCACACGCGGCCCGCTGGGGTGACGTCACTTAAGCGTTCCCAGCGTGGTGACACGCCGCGTGACGTCACGCCCCGTGTCGTGACGTCATGCCCGCCTCGTTCACAAAGAAAACTCCGCCCACCCGCTTGGCCGCCCCCACCCGGTCCCACCCGGCTGCCCCCCCCCAGATCAGCCCCCCCAACACAACCCGTAGCGGATGGCTTCTGTCTACCGAAGCTATGACAGGAGTCGCGTGTTTTTAATTTTCGAATTTGCCCAAAAACTACTGACAAGCAGAGACGACCAATCCGCCCATGGAGGCAGGCGAACTCGGGCGCCAAGTTAATTGGGGTGCCAAATTTGAGGGAAAAAATACAATTGAAGAAAAAATACAAGTAAAATAAGGATATCATTATTACGGAGAAAATATTAATTATCAGAAATTTCTCAACATTTCTGAGAATGTTATCACGTAAAATATTTTATTTACTTGAAAAAATAAATACCGTAAATCGCAGCGTAGTCGGCCTAAACTTTTTTTGCTAAAAAATCGTCACGTGTCAACAAAGATTAAAAAGATTAAGGTATTAAAGGAGTTTCACAGTACAGTATAAACATGTTTATTCTGTTTACAGTATGCCGAATATCATCGGCGTCCACAGCTATTTAAGTAGGATAGCTTTAAACCTGTTGTAATTTTATTCTACATTATAATCCAGTGTCAGGTCACCTGTAGTTTGAGTCATATCATCTCCCTTGGTGAAAATCAGATTTTTTTAAACATGCTTAAAACATTAAACGGAAAACAAGGGCAAATAGTTTCCCTTTTTACCAAAAACCTCAGCCGAGATCTGCCCTTGGGGTTTTGGGGATGGGGGTGCTGATTGCGTGGTTCGCCTTAGGAGCCGTCCATTAATGACGTAACGCGATTTTGGAAGATATTTTACTACCCCCACCCTTCATCACACGGCGTCACAAAAAGTCAGACCCCCCTCAATAATGACGTCACAAAGCTCTGCCCCCCCCCCCAAAAAAAAACATTCTTCAAATCGCTTTAAACTATTGTCATTGTAGTGCGTATTTAAAGTGGCGCTGCACTCTGATGTTGTAGGAGAAAACATTTATTAAAAAGTCTATTTAATTAAGTAGAACGTGTTGTCTATATTTATTTAAATGTGCGCATTTTGATGTGACGTCACATTTCTCCCCTCATCCCCGTCACACATTGTCACAAATGTCTGACCCCCCCCCCCTAGGTACGTGACGTCATTTATGGACGGCCCCTTAGGGCGCCAGTTGCTGGCAAGCTCGTCTGGGGCCGCCCCTGCCTACACGTAAGTACCTCGATATACGAAGGAGATGCGTGCCTGAAGCTAAGTTTGTACAATGAAACGTCGTATGTTGAATAATTTATAACATTGTTATTATGAGGATGCCTTTGGAACTTACCATTTAATACTATACATAAATCATAAGAAATTGTAAACAGACAACTTATCTTGAAAATAATGTTTTTTTCCTGTAGAGTAAAAACATGACAAATTAAAGCAAAATAGTGAAGAAACGTAATTGCATTCTTATTTATATAGTACAGTACTATAGATCGATAGATATATTTATTTATCCGTTTTATTGTATTCATTATTTTGCCTGGATTTTTTAGCAGAACATTTATGTATTTAAATTGTTTTTCCCCTTTTTTCTAGCAACAAATCAGGTGTTAAGATGTTAAAACACCAAACTGAAACCTTTTACAAGGAAACATGTCTGCACTAACCACAATACCTGTGGTCAGAATGCAAACAAAAAACGTACTCTGATAATATATTCATTGTCTTTGAAACTGATTGGTCTACAGGTTTCTTTTGAGCCTAGGCTCAAAAGAAAGCTGTCTCTGGTGTGGACCAATCAGTTTCAAAGACAATGCATATATTATCAGAGTATTTTTTTGTTTGCATTCTGACCACAAGTATTGTGATTAATGCAGACATGATTCCTTGTAAAAGGTTTCAGGTTGGTGTTTTAACATCTCAACACCTGTTTTGTTGCCAGAAAAAAGGGGAAACCCTATTATCATATTTTGGTACTGGTGTAATGCGGGCGTAAGCGACCTTCCGGATGTGACGTCACGGGGGGTGGAGCCATGTGACGTGGGTGGAAGGTTCGGGTCTTTAAGCGGGTAAACCGGAAGGGGAAGTCAGTCGGGGTGTGAACGGAAAAGAGTGAGGCCACGCGGGCGAGTGAGAAGAGGGGGGCACCGACGGCCATCGGGAGCCAACCCCGAAGACAGGAGGAAGCTATGGAGTTGTGTGCAGCTGCGGAGAAGACAGCCAGAAGGGCTGCGTGTTAGAGGCAGCGGTGTGGCTGCCAGGTGTGGCGGGAGAGAAGAGGGAGAGACAGCACGAGGCTGTCAGAGCTGCAGAGAGGACGAAGGAGAGAGGAGTTGCAGCGAGTACAGCCAAGGGGGGCTGTGTGAGAGTAACAGCAGCAGGGCTGCTGTTGTGGACCGGGCCGACATCGGAGTCAGCACCGTGGAGAAGCTACAGAGTAGAGACAGCCGTGTGGGAATACAGTACGGACCGAATAAAGGACACTGAGCCAGACATCGTGGTCCAGTCGTTTATTACACTGGTGTCAGAAGTGCAACGGCATGTCGAAACAAGTGAGGAAGAAAGTTAATCCGGCGCCTGCATCGGATTCTTCGTCCGACGACGACGAACTCCCTCCAACCACGGATTCTGCTGGGGTGGTGGAGGAGAGCCCTGCTGAGGCGAGCACGGGGACGGGAGTGGAGGATGTCGGCGCGGTGGCGGGTCCGTCGACATCATCGGACGCTGATCAAAGATGGCAAGAGATGGCGGTACAACTGGAGACACTAAAGGACGTCCTGACGCATTTATGCCATCTCGTCGCGCCAGGGACGATGGAGGACGCAGTTGGTGCTCCGCGGGCCGCCACGTTGCCTGCCCTGCCGCCGCCATTGGCCACGCGGCAAGAAGCCGCCATCTTGCGCGCTCCGCGGCGCCAAACCGCCATCTTGGCCACGCCGCGGGCCGACGCCATTTTGAATTTGCCACCACAACCACCACCATTGGAAGACGGCGGGAAGAGGAGTCGGAGTCGCCACCTTACCACAGTTAAAGAATTTTCCATCGGTGGGGACTGGAGCGCTTTCGCCTGCCGCTTCTTGGCGGCGGTACGCACAGCAAGATGGACCGATGCTGAGGCTTTGGAGGTGTTGCCGACTCTCCTGGACGACGAATCTGTCCGATTTTTCCGTTCCATAACGACCGATAAGAAGGCAACTTTATGTGGTGTTTTTCAAGAAATGGCCGACGCTTATGAGCCACCAGATGATGCGCATCGGCGATTCGCTCAACGACAACGAGCACCAGAGGAGTCGCCCGTGGCGTTCAGGGGTGCGGTGCTGGAGCTGGCCATGGCAGCTTATCCTGAGACGCCACAGGACCTGCTCGAGCCTCTCATATTAGGGAAAATGTTGGAGCTGTCTCGAGATCTAGGGATCCCCATGCCTGTGTGTGGGCATGAGAAACTAACTTCCCGGACGGCTGCTAAGTGTCTCGATGCGCAATTCAATCTCCGTCGCTGGAAACAAGTGACGGCGTGGACGGGGGGGCCCGTCAAAGAAGGGGATGCGCTGGGGTGGAACCCTGCGCAGGCTGTCTACGTTCCGGATGACCGGGGCCCTCAACAGCTGACGGCCGCCTCCGCTCCATGGACGGGACGCGGCGGGCCGAGGCCGCGCGCTGCGCTACCGGAACGGGGCCGTCGGGAGGCAAGGCCTGCGCTTCGGCGCAACGATGCCGAATGTTTCCGCTGCGGGCGTAGGGGCCACTACGCCAGAGACTGCTGGGCCCGCTTCCCGGCTCCGCCGCAGCAGGAGGCCTCGGTACCGGACAAGCCGACTAAAGATCCTCCGAAACAGGCATGTCGGCACGCACCAGACACCCGGCAAGGCATTACACCTCACCCATCACCTTCGTTGCGCGATCCTAATGTTGTTGTTAAAGAAAGCCCTTCGACGGGGCCTTGTCGCTCGGTCACGCAGTGGCGCAAGTTGGCACGGAGAGTCGTCGCGGCCGCTACGGGTTCGTCCACTGTACCGGGGTCTATACAAGGGGTGGACGTACGCATTTTGGTCGACTCCGGCGCGTCTGCGACTATTATTTCGGATGTAATTTTCCATCTGTTGGGCATCCCGCCGGGGGCTGTGCGTCCGGTTTATGGGTCGTGCGTCGCTGCGAACGGGGGTAGCATGGGTATCGTGGGCCAGGTGGATGCTAAGATATCTATTGGGGATGTGTCGGCCTCGGGCGTTGTGTTAATATCGAGATCTTTGGCGGTTCCTTGTTTGTTAGGCACCGATTTTTTGGCTAAGATGCCCATTTTGATCAAAATCAATGAGAATTGTATTGAACTGCCGGGGGGCCGTCAAATCTCGTTTCTGCCGTCGCCCTGGGGGCGACCTGCTTCGGCCGTACAAGTGCAGGCGCTGTCCGTCGCATCTGTGGACATCCCACCTGGTACACAGATGCTTATACCCTTGCGGTATCGGAAGCCCCTGCCTGATCGGCTAGGAGCAGTAGGGGTCTTGTTGTCACCGTCCGCCACGATAACAACTGGGTTGGCGTTAGTGGGGGCACAGACCATCGTCCGGCCGGATCAATTACCGTTTTTACAGGTGCTTAATGCGGGGGGGGAAAACGTACGTGTTCCGGCCGGTACGGTTGTGGCACATGCCACTACGGCGTTTGCGACGCATGATTGTCCGCATAGCCGGGGAGTGGTTGCTGGGGTTTCCGAGCCAAGGGGTTCGGATAATCGTTGGGTTGCTGACTTATGTGACGGAAATTCTTCCCTCTCCATGGAGCAACGTGGTGCGCTGCGTAAATTGTTGTTGACATATTCCGATGTGTTCAGCTCTGATGATTTGGATTTGGGCCGCACATCGTTGCTTTACCATCACATTGAGACGGGCGATGCTGCCCCTATTCGATTAAATTCGCATCGGATGAGTCCTGCGGAGCGAGAACACGTGCGGGGGGCAGTGGAAGACATGTTGGCTGCGGACATTATATCGCCATCTAACAGCCCATGGGGCGCTCCGGTCGTCTTGGTTAAGAAAAAGGATGGAAAATTGCGATTTTGTGTTGATTTCCGGAAATTGAATAAGATATCGGTGGCAGATGCGTACCCCCTGCCGCGTATGGATGACTCCCTCGACGCATTGTCGGGGGCTAAGTTCTTTTCCACATTGGACCTCTCTTCGGGATTTTGGCAGCTTCCCCTTGACGAGTCCTCACGGGAGAAAACCGCATTCCGTACGCCGCAGGGGTTATTTCAATTCAACTGTCTCCCGATGGGATTGAATGCGGCCCCTGCTACATTTCAAAGATTGATGGAGCTCGTTTTGTCGGGGTTGCAGTGGGAGACGTGTCTTATATATTTGGATGATATTATTGTCTTCAGCCGCACATTTGATGAACATTTGACGCGGCTGGAGACAGTGTTCACGAGGATGCGTTCTGCCAAATTGAAATTCAAACCAAAGAAATGTCACCTACTGCAACGGTCCGTCCGCTATTTGGGGCACATTGTGAGTGCTGAGGGGGTGTCCACGGATCCGGACAAGACGGCGTGCGTCCGGGATTGGCCGACTCCGGCCACCGTGGGGGATGTTCGGCGGTTTTTGGGATTTGCCTCGTATTACCGAAGATTTGTGCCGGGTTTTTTGCGACGATTGCGAGGCCCTTGCATCTCCTTACGGGTAAAGGACGGAAGTTTGTTTGGGGACAGCCGGAGGAGGCGGCCTTTCGGAGTCTGCGTGATCTATTGGCCACGGCCCCAACATTGGATTATCCCGATTTCGATCACCCATTCATTCTTGATACGGACGCGAGTGACACGGGTATTGGGGCGGTATTATCACAGTCTAAAGGGGGTGTAGAGCGTGTCGTGGCGTATGGTAGCCGAGTCTTGTCTCCTGCGGAAACCCGCTACTGTGTCACTCGCAGAGAACTATTGGCGGTTGTTTTTTTTCTTACGGCAATTTCGACCATACCTCTACGGTCGTTCTTTTATTGTGCGTACGGATCATGCGGCCTTGCAATATGCCCTTAAAATTGACCAGCCATCCGGACAGTTGGCACGTTGGTTGGACACGCTACAGGAATTTTCCTTCCAAATTCAACATCGGAAGGGAGTGCGCCATGCGAACGCTGACGCACTTTCCAGATTACCGCGGCGCGCCCCTTGTAAATGTGCGTCGGGGACGCATAGGTGTTCGCCGATTCCAAACCCCCCTCAGCCGCTTACGTTGGCCGTCGAGAAGTCGGACACTCCGATGGAACCGGGACCGGCTGACGGGGTTTTGAATCTGCCGCGGTCTGTCTGGATCCGGGAACAGATGATGGATGAGTCGTTGGTGTCCTTGCGGAAGCGGTCTGCTAGGGACAATGGGAGTCCGAGTACGGCTGTGGGGCCGCAAACCGCTCTCCGAGATGGTCTACTTATGTGGCTGGAGGGGTTCCAGGAACGTTGGCGCCTGGTGGTACCAACGTCCTTGCGATTCGAGTTGATTAGAACCCTCCATTGTGACACTCTCTTACATTTAGGGGTGCAGAAGACCTTGTTGACGTTGCAACGTCATTATTTTTGGCACGGCATGGCGACAGATGCTGTAGGGCACGTGCGCGCGTGCCCTGCGTGTGCACGACGTAAGCCGCCGAAACATCCTTACGTGCCGCCTCTCCAGTCGATTCAGGTGTCTCGAGTCAATGAATTGGTGGCACTGGACATATTGGGACCTTTTCCACCATCGGCGAGGGGTAATAAATATTTGCTGGTAGGGGTTGAGTACCTCTCCCGTTGGCCGATGGCCTGGCCGTTGCCCGATCAGTCGGCCGCGGCCATTACCGACGCCTTTTTGTTTGGGTATATTATGGACAAGGGGGCGCCTGAGAGACTCCTCACGGACCAGGGCAGGAATTTCTCTTCTAAATTATTGGCGGAAGTGTGCGCGGGCCTTGGGACTAAGAAAGTACGGACATCCCCATACCATCCGCAGACGGATGGTATGGTTGAACGGCTGAACAGGACATTGTCTGCCATGCTTTGCCATACCGTGAGCGAACAACAATCAGATTGGGATCTGCACATCCCCGGAGTGCTTTCGGCGTACAGGATGACGCCTCATGCGGCTACAGGGTATTCGCCGTTTTACCTTATGTATGGTCGGGAAAACGTGCCACCGGTGGATGTGCAATTGGGAACTGGGGTGAAGTGACCTCGTAAACCACTTCCTGAATACATTCAGGACACGGTTCGCCGAGTCACGGAGGCGCGGGAGAATGCCCGCGTGGCTACGGCCAAAGCCCAGGCCCGGAACGAGCGGTATGCGCGACGGTCCGAGGGGGAGTGCCCCTGGAAGGTTGGGGACCGAGCCTGGCTTCATTGTCCACAGGTACGTCCGGGAACCTCTCCGAAATTGCACAAACCCTGGCATGGTCCCGTACGCCTCATTGCGGTTCCCAACCCACAGTCAGCACGCGTCCAAATTGGATCTCGTCGCTGGGTTGTGCATACGTCGCGCTTGAAACCATATGTTGCTCCCTTACATGATGCGTCATCCCCCAATGTTGCCTTGCCGGGGTCTGTTGCTGCTGACTCTCCCCTGCCTGCGTCCATTGATCTTGCTAGAGCGCCTGTCGTACCTGTTCCAGACAGGCCGGCCGTGACATTGCGGGGGACGAGGGGCCCTGCTCGGAGGACGCCTGCCAGGTCTGCGGGACCTTCGAGCCCTGCAGCCCTTCCGACCCAGCTGCAGGCACGGTCACGGGACAAGCCCAAGACTAATTCTTTAGGGACACGGGACGTTGGTGGACTTCCAGCTGCGACAGGGGGATTACCCCCTGTCATTCCTCGACTTTCATCGCGTTCCCGTTCTGCGAGTGGGCCGCCGACCGTCCGGGACGGGCCGGCGACCCGCACACGTTCCAAATCGCTTACGTTTCGTTGATTGTTGCTGTGTTGTTATCTTTTTCTTACAGTTGTATTTATTGCATGCTTTTTATACGTTCGTTGATGTTAATTGCGTTGTTGTTGTTCTTGCTGTTACATTGTATGCTTAGTGTCCTTTAGGGGGGAAGGTCGATTCGCCGCATTACGATTTGCTATTGGTCAGCCGAGGTCGGCTGGGATTTTTCTACGGGGGAGGGTGGTGTAATGCGGGCGTAAGCGACCTTCCGGATGTGACGTCACGGGGGGTGGAGCCATGTGACGTGGGTGGAAGGTTCGGGTCCTTAAGCGGGTAAACCGGAAGGGGAAGTCAGTCGGGGTGTGAACGGAAAAGAGTGAGGCCACGCGGGCGAGTGAGAAGAGGGGGGGCACCGACGGCCATCGGGAGCCAACCCCGAAGACAGGAGGAAGTTACGGAGTGGTGTGCAGCTGCGGAGAAGACAGCCAGAAGGGCTGCGTGTTAGAGGCAGCGGTGTGGCTGCCAGGTGTGGCGGGAGAGAAGAGGGAGAGACAGCACGAGGCTGTCAGAGCTGCAGAGAGGACGAAGGAGAGAGGAGTTGCAGCGAGTACAGCCAAGGGGGGCTGTGTGAGAGTAACAGCAGCGGGGCTGCTGTTGTGGACCGGGCCGACATCGGAGTCAGCACCGTGGAGAAGCTACAGAGTAGAGACAGCCGTGTGGGAATACAGTACGGACCGAATAAAGGACACTGAGCCAGACATCGTGGTCCAGTCGTTTATTACACTGGCAAAGGTGGTCCCGTGATGTACATTTATGTAATGTTCATCCGTCTGATGTTTTTTTTAATGCCGTGACCGATGTGTAAACGTACAAGAGGTCTATTCTGATTTACAAAGAATCATGAGACCTCCACTCTCACCCATGTGACAGTCAAGTTTAAGATACTGTTCCATAATTGTTATACATTAATGGGGCAGGGAAAGAACAAGATTATTCTTCTTCTCAAGTTCAATCTAATTATAGTAATATACACTTCGGAAAGATATCCGACATAACCACTGCCAATTTATTCACTTACACACTTAATGGCATAAGAATCAATACCTTCCCCTGTCCATTATTTACAACAGTTCCAATTGATCGTGCGTGCCCGTGATTGGAGAATGAGCCTCAATCAATCTTAATCCCTTTTCTTTGGCAGCATCATTTAGCGTCCTCCGTTTCAGCCGTCAGATCCAAGGTGTTCAATCTAATTGAAATTATGAAATTTTCCGAATTCATGTCACATTCATTAGCTTCATTTTCACGCACAAATGTTCGGGCCAAGTTGTTCAGTAAGGAAGGGAGGAGGGTGACTTGCTGTATAGAGTGGCCGATCTTCAAAATCAGACGTGAAGGGCGAACCATATAATTTTACTGACTTGCAATTGAAAGAACACGTGTTTAAAATGTGATGCTTTGAAAGCACTGGGAAAATATTGCTTTTTTCCAGTCTGAAAAAATACCATTGCTCTACATGTTTGCCTTGCTATTATAAATTGTATGCTATAAGGAAGTGTTAACGATGATGGCTGAGGTTTTTATGACTTGTATTTGCACGCCATAAATCATGTAATACACTACGTTTTTCTTTATTTGGCTACTTCATAACGCGGGTGCTGGAAAGCTGCATTGTTCTGCGGAATTTATGTATTTTGTGCAAAAATAAACCAGGCTGATTACGCACGCATTAAATGACTTCTACTATTTCATTCGAAACTTTCCTACACATTCGGGTGATAACAAATGTCCCCATCTCGACTCCGCAATTGAATGGATTTTCAGATTTCACAATAATGTCCAGGATGTGGTGAATGTAAGCAGCCTCTAGTGGCTGGAGGAGTTACACGAACCCATTGCATATAACATTTGCAAATCTAAAAAAAAAAAATTCTTAGACGTGTGATTCGGTGCATGTGTCGATGGCTTTGTAATCGATATCAATCCGTGCATTGCTGCACCGTTACAACATATACTATGCGACAAAAGTTCAACACAGTACATGCATACAACACCACGTGCATAGAAGTGTCACACGCGAGGGTTTTCTCCAGGTACTCCGGTTTTCTCCCACATGTATAAACACTCATACATTGGCTGAAAATATGTTTATATACATGAAACAACAAATACACCCCGTATAGCTTTCGCAGGCTTTTGGTGCAAGTGCTGTTAGCGAGTAGCACCTATGAAGGCCTGCACCGCACAAGGGGGTGGGTGGCCAGCACCTCGCCCGACCGCCTTTGTCTCCCTCATGGCGATGTTTACACACCACTGTGCCAGGTACTCATTTGAGGCTGAGTCAACCTAAGGGAGGCCTAGAACGGATTCAGAAAATCGTCACTGGAGTGTTGTGAGATGCACTTTGCTCGAATGACGCTGCGACACACACACACATTGATTTTCATGATGTATTATTGTGTACGTACAACAGCCCTTTCTCCATCCACTGCTGGATGACGGCCTCCAGGTGGGAATTAAATTACTCCACGACGCAGGTGAGCCTGGGTTGGGGAAGGAGTCATACCGGGACCGATTCGGATATCACTCGCCACCGATGTTAAGCATGTGGCCTGTTGATAGTTAGATAACCACGACACCCCCACTTCCTCCACCCCCCCCCCCCACGTTGTCACAAACATCGAGGGAAATGTAGAGGCAAAAAATAAGCGACTGGTTAGAGGCATTTTGGGACTATAATTGCATTGACAGTGACCTCGAAAATTAATTTTAACCTGAAAACGGATTGCTCATTTGTCTGAGCAGTTGGTCTCGTCAATGCAAGTCTCCCGAGGTAACCAATTTGACAAAGTGTGCGTTTTACCGTCGTAGGCACCGCATCCAGATATTCTTTTTTGTTTTGCAACAATACACGGCGGCAAATAGACGATGTTTTGTAATCACGCTAATGGTTCACGGCACACTTTTGCAAGCGATTTTTGTCATACGTATGTACTTTTTTTTTAATAAAATTAAGTTCTCGGACAAGAGAAATAATAATAATAATAATTCACATGCATGTGTCTCTTTGGGCGGGAAATTGGCTGAGTGGGAACGCATCACTTGTGCTCGCGTTAGGGGCCATCCATAAATGACGTCACGCGATTTTGGACGATTTTTGACCCCCCCCCCTTCGTCCCACGGCGTCACAACAAGTCAGACCCCCCCTCAAATATGACGTCACAAAGCTCTGCCCCCCCCCCCCAAATAAAACATGCTTCAAATCGCTATAAACTATTGTCATTGTAGTGCGTATTTAATGTGGCGCTGCACTCTGATGTTGTAGGA
Source organism: Lampetra planeri (assembly GCF_965212315.1). Lineage (NCBI taxonomy): Eukaryota > Metazoa > Chordata > Hyperoartia > Petromyzontiformes > Petromyzontidae > Lampetra > Lampetra planeri. The sequence goes on from NC_136150.1 coordinate 7,471,696, forward strand.
GAAAACATTTATTAAAAAGTATTTTTGATTAAGTAGAACGTGTTGTCTATCTATATATATAAAATCGCAAATCTGTCTGTCTGTCTGTGTGTCTGTGTGTCGCCGGACCATACGCAGTTTCATTGGACGGCGGTTGCCCCTGGCAACGGGTAGCGACGCATTCGCTGCGGGGTGGACGCCATTTTTAATTTCCCGTTAAAAATATGCGCACGCATTAACACGCGACTCTGAGCTAAATTCATCAAAGTTTCACGTCCTCTTCACTCCCCTCCCACCCCAATGTGTGCAATTACTATTATAGGGTCGGTAGATAATAAAATTATAGCGATTACACAGTATTATTGTAGCGCGAGGGGGGGGGGGGGAACGGCACCTGTACCCAGCCTCAGCCGAGTGGGCTATTTAGGCGAGGCCGGAGGCTCTGCACGGTACTAGGCCTCGACACCCCACCCGTGTCAAGCGACGACTTTGTGGTATAAACTCCATATACCCAGCGTTGCCCGGGTGGAAAATACATTTAAAATGTTATGAATACTTTCAAACATTACATACCAATGAAAAAACAACTGTGTAATTACTTTTAAACCCGACGCGCCAAGAATCGATTCTCTGAAACGCGCAAATAAATCGAAGGTTGTAGATTCCTTTAGATTCGGACGATTCCCGTTTACTATAAGTTGGTTAAAGTCGATATAAACTGCTACGAACGGGAAATATCCGACGTTGACCGGGGCAAAAATGTAATTAAAAACTCCTGAAAAAATAAAAAAATAAAATTACAATGAAAATGAAACTCTATCATTCAAAATGTAAACCCCCAACATGCCAGGAATCGATTCTTTGAATCGCACAAATGACTAATCGAAGGTTGTAAATTACTTTAGGATCGCGCTTCCTGTTTAATATAAGTTGCTTATAGAGTTGATATAAACTGCTACGAATGGGAAATATCCGGCGTTGACTGGGGAAAAAATATAATGGTGAGGGGGGTTGTGAGTGGCGATTGTGAGTGGTGATTAGTGAGTGGTGAGGGGAAGTTGAGTGGTGAGGGTGAGTGGTGAGGGTGAGTGGTGAGGGTGAGTGTTGAGGGTGAGTGGTGAGGGTGTGATTGGTGAGGATGAGTCGTGAGGGAGAGTGGTGAGCGAGAGTGGTGAGGGTGAATGGTGAGGGTGAGTGGTGAGGGTGAGTGGTGAGTGGTGATTGGTGAGCGTGTCATTGGTGAGGATGAGTGGTGAGGGAGAGTGGTGAGGGAGAGTGGTGAGGGTGAATGGTGAGGGTGAGTGGTGAGTGGTGAGGGTGAGTGTTGAGGGTGAGTGGTGATTGGCGGGGTGTGATTGGTGAGGATGAGTGGTGAGGGAGAGTGGTCAGGGTGAATGGTGAGGGTGAGTGGTGAGGGTGAATCGATTCTTTGAATCGCACAAAGGACTAATCGAAGGTTGTAAATTACTTGAGGATCGCGCTTCCTGTTTTATATAAGTTGGTTATAGAGTTGATATCAACTGCTACGAATGGGAAATATCCGGCGTTAACTGGGGCAAAAATATAATGGTGAGGGCGGTTGTGAGTGCCGATTGTGAGTGGTGATTAGTGAGTGGTGAGGGGAGGTTGAGTGGTGAGGGTGAGTGGTGAGGGTGAGTGGCAGAGGTGTGGACTCGAGTCATGTGACTTGGACTCGAGTCAGACTCGAGTCATGAATTTGATGACTTGCGACTCGACTTGGACTTGCATAACAATGACTTTGTCCCACCTATGAGATGTGGACTCGAGTCATGTGACTTGGACTCGAGTCAGACTCGAGTCATGAATTTGATGACTTGCGACTCGACTTGGACTTGCATAACAATGACTTTGTCCCACCTCTGGTGAGTGGTGAGGGTGAGTGTTGAGGGTGAGTGGTGATTGGTGAGGGTGTGATTGGTGAGGATGAGTGGTGAGGGAGAGTGGTGAGGGAGAGTGGTGAGGGTGAATGGTGAAGGTGAGTGGTGAGTGGTGAGGGTGAGTGTTGAGGGTGAGTGGTGAGTGGTGATTGGTGAGGGTGTGATTAGTGAGGATGAGTGGTGAGGGAGAGTGGTGAGGGAGAGTCGTGAGGGTGAATGGTGAGGGAGAGTGGTGAGGGAGAGTCGTGAGGGTGAATGGGGAGGGTGAGTGGTGAGGGTGTGTATATATGTAAGGTTATTCAGAAATATATTTTTCACCCGGGCAACGCCGGGTACTGCTGCTAGTATTCATTTAAAGTTGCGCATTTTGATGTGACGTCACATTTCTCAAACCCCCTCCCCCTCGTCACACATGGTCACAAATGCCTGCCCACCCCCCAGGTGCGTGACGTCATTTATGGACGGCCCTTTATTACACTTGGAAGTGAAGGAGTGAAGAAACACAATCACATCGGAGGTGCAGCCACAGCATGGACGTTGGGGGTGGGATCTCCAACTCTGAAGGGTGTCCAACGAGCGAACGAGAGGTTGGACTCCTACCTCTTACGAGACGCCATTTTTCTTATTGGTTGCAATTGCGAACAATATCGATATCATACATTAGTACATCTAATCGGCACAATCATTGGTTCACTGCAGCTCAAATACTTATTCATTCATGCGATGTTTTTTTGTTTTGTATAAACTCGCCCCCACTAAAGAGAGCATCGCAATACTTTGCAGGAAAATTAAACTAAGGTAGCCCTATCTAGAAAATCAAGACATATCAAATATAAAAATGGGAGGGCATATTCAGTCCCTACGAGGCGTGAGGTGAAGTTAGGAGATGTCCCCATGTGTGAGCTCGGCATTTGAAGGCCCGAGGACCAGAATCGGTGATTTCGCCGACAATGTGTTCATCGGGGAGGCAGTTCCATATATCCAGACAGCATCGTGAAGAAGGGTGCTTCTGCCAGGGAGCAATGTTCTGGCAACTGGAGGAGGGTGGCGCTAAGGGCATGCCTTGGCAGGGTGGTGCATAATTGGGTGGCACGGCGTGGAAAAGTAGGCCAAAACACCGTCTAGAGGGGCACTCTTGAGCCTGCCTCTAAGTGGAGTCGCTTTCCACAGCAGTGACATGAGCAAGAAATTGCAGGGCTTAACCTTAGCATATTAATGCCAATTTTGTTTTACAATTGGCAGCATAATTTAGGAATGCCCCACAGCATTTGTGCACTTGGACAGTTAAAATAATTAACACCATTAAATTGGGTTATTGACGAATGTGTTGAGTGTGGGTTTTTTTTCTCCATCAGTGTGTAAACCCTCTGAGAGGATGAATACAATAACTACCCGTGGTATTCGGAAGGCCTAAACAGTTGTCATTTTCACAAGCTTGAGAAGGGAAAACTCTGAGAGAGAGAAAAAATTGCAGCAATGTTGCGGTGAACACTTTACAGGCAGTGGCTCGTGTGTCTTCGCAAAGCCTCGGGCTTAACGGAAATTAAAAAACTTGTTCAAGTAATGAGCAAAAGCCGAAAGAAAAACGGTACACAGGGATGTATTTTATTTTTCTCGAGGGGAAACTTTGACCCATGTACATTCTCCAGGGTCTCGCTTACCCCTCTCTCTTGCCGCAGGGCTTGGTAAATTTCCGTCTCTTAAGCAGAACTCTGACATATAAATCCATTGCAAAGACGAGCGAAATAAGAGCAGGCTAACGTTATTATTGCGATTCGTTTGCGAACAGGGGTTTATCCACTGAATACAAAATCACTGTCTGAGCCATTGGCAACTGTTCTGTATTTCCACATATAATCAAAACTATTGTTTTATTTATAGATTTGAAGCTTTCGTGACTGTAAGGATTCATATTCTTAAGTTTATTTCGGTAAAGTCACGTAGGTAAAAATTTTAAATTGAAATTAATAAAAGTTTAATAAAAATAAAATAAAAATCACGACGTTTCGGAGGCAACACAAGCTTCCGTCTTCAGGTGGAACCGTCACAGCACGATTGCTGTATCAAGTCAGACTTGTCAGACTTGTCAGACTTGATACAGCAATCGTGCTGTGACGGTTCCACCTGAAGACGGAAGCTTGTGTTGCCTCCGAAACGTCGTGATTTTTTTTTCTTTTATTTTACTTTTATTAATTTTTATTTTTTACCTACGTGACTTTACCAAAAAAACCTAAGAATACTATTGTTTTAGTCCATAAACTTACTGATTTTTGAAGTGTCCAATAAAATACCAAAAAACATTTGTTTAAGCAAAGTAACTCTGGACTGGTTATACCCTTCTGGGTCTCATCAGCAAAATCATGATTGTGAAACAAATGCTGTTGTAATACCAGATGATCTTGGCCATAGCTGTGGACTCTTTATGATCCGCCCCTACTGGACGTCTGTGAAAAAAGAGCTTCATAGCTCATCGGATTTCTCCCTGATAAATAAAGATTCTGATTCTGTATCCGTGGGTTTTCTCTGGGTGTTCAAGATTCCCCCCACACGAAGCCAAACACTGATCAGTAGTACGCATTGGCAAACCATGTTAACGCAGGCCTCTCCTGTAAACATGTGTTGAGGCTCTTTGAGGCTTTTCAGAGAGATATGCGGAATTGTAATTTTTCATAAAAAGTTTAAATTTACTTTAGAACCTAGAGCTTAGTTTTGTATTGGATCCTGGGTGAACGTGAGTTGTGCTATGGTGTTTTTCAGCAACCACTCCTCCCTGCCTACTCGGCCTCTCCCCCACCCCCCAGCTATCCGCACCTTACCAACAAATCAACGGATGAATTGTAAGCTTAAGAATAAACGTAATTAAAATAACTGACGCATTGCTATACCTCTATCACCCGGGCATGACCATGGGTTACCATCACTCACACTGGTCGTTTAGTTCAGGGGGACTCCTGCAGTTAAAGTACCAATTGAGTATGAATGTGAGCATATTCCATGCATTGTAGTGACATATATTGGGTCACTATGGCGTTAAGCGCCAGGTACTGAGAGAAGAGTGCAACTGTACGTGTTAGAGCCTCTCTCTGGCACCAGAGTATGTGGGGCATTGAAGGGGGCCCTTGGGGGCATGGTTCTGGTGACAGAGAGAGGGCAGTTGAGGACGTGACAGTCTAGGTGAACCCGAAAGGGCACGTGACCAGGACAGAATAATGAGGGGGCCAAAATGTGGCGAGAGGGACACGTGATGTATAGCCCAGAACCTTCTAGTCGGATCTAGAAGGGGGCATGGCTTGAGGGCGGAGCCAGGCCACGCTCAGGGGCATTAAAGGGAGGTCCCGAGAGCCGATCGAGGCTGTCTTCTGGAATCAACCCGTCGGTGCTACGTTTCTTCGATCCTCGGTCTTCGGTCTTTACGCTCAGCATCATTGGTCAGGCAGTGTGTTACTGACTTACCCGGTTATGTAGTTACCCCGTTTTGGTCTAGTTAACCAGTGCACGTTTATGTAGTTACCCTGTTGGGGTGTGAGCATAAACGTGTTGCCTCCAAGTTCAAGTGTATGCCTCCGTGGAACCCACTACACGTGGACAAGGAAAAAAAACGAAGGTTATTCTTTGACTGTGAATTCATAAAACCATCATGATTTAATTTAAATAAATAATATTTTTGCTTTGCTATATTAGATTAACAAAATACATTTTATTTTGGGGTCACATGCACGTATCAGCCTTCAGATATTAGCTCAACCTAATCACCCTAATCAAATAATCTTTTTTAAAAATGATTGTAATTAGAATTAGTATATGACCTTAATTATCTCACACAACTGTCATTTACACTCCAGTAATTAAGCTATGTAGCTTGTTCATCATACAGAATAAAAAAAATATGTTCACAATTCATCAAAGAATAAAGGCCTTCTTTTTCCATGTCTGGATTTACATTAATATATCCACATATATTTATAAATGTCACTTAATGCTGTATAATAATAATGTTCAGCCCGTTGTCAGACCACTTCTGGACGAAGGCCTCCTCATGCTGTCAGTTATGGGGTTTGTTTTACCAAAGTGATGTATGTATGTTGAAATTCTTTCAGACCGTATGTGGGTTGGTGATCATTGTGGGTTCGTGAAGGGCAAGGAGGATGAGGTGTAACCGGTTCTGATATCACGACTGATGTTAGCAGTCGCCGGGAATCAAACCCGGATCACTGCCCTACTCTGTAAATAAGCACCGTTGAGTTGCGGGTAGCACAGTTGCTACAAACGGTGGTCCAACGTTACACGTTTACTGGGTTAGTTCACGGCGCAGCACGCATGCCACTATACCACTGCTGCACTAATATAATATTAAAATGGGAAATATATTCAAGTACAGCTTCAAAGATAAATGTTTGTAAAGGCTCTCGAAACAGAAGTACTTGGTCTCAGTGCACAGAGACTTGATGTTTACAAACGCAACAGGTCTGAGTCTCACCAGGAGTAGAAACAAATATACTTAAAGTGCATGTGCTGTGTTGTACATGTACAGTACATGTACAGATCTACAGTACATGAAAAAAAACACGAGGGATTTAGTTTCTTTATTTCAGAGTACAGTGTAGGATTCCCAGTGGGAATTTAACAACAAAAATAATCATCCTAAGCCATATTGTAATGCAATACAGTGTGACTGATTCGTTATGATCGGGAATTCTGTCAAAATCACCACCGTTTTGTCTTACAGCTAGAGCGAGATGACATCTTATCTGCCTGCGTGCTGGCAGTCTCTCCAGCCAGGCTTTACATTGGAATTCTAGTTCGCGTCTAATTTTAGCTGAGCAGCAAAATCAATTTGCGACAATATATTACGTTATTGTGATGAATTATAAAACATGCCCGTCACCACGTGTAATGATATTCCTGTAATGACCTGCAATGCATTGTGCTTGTAATAAGTAATTTCTCCTAACATTGCTATTTATTTTATTATGTCACGTCAATGTAATAAATCTTCGGCGAAATCTGTTCATCCTGTCCAGGAACGTGTACGTATAAGCATTGCGCATGAGCCTATCACTGAAAACACAAACAGTAGCTTCTTGGTAAATAATAAACGGTAAAGGTGCAATCGGGCAAATTACTTATTAATTGCTTATACATTTTAATCTGGAAAGAAAACGTTACGTTGCATGAATGGGTACACAGTGGTACATGTCCTGAGAGCGCAGCCCTACAATTTATTGCACTCAGCCACTGCTGGCGAAAGGGCTCCCATGAGAGTGGACTTGAGAGATTCTCTCTCTCTCTTCACCGTGGGGGGTGCCGCAGTGGCGAGATGTTAACTCCCTCGCCTGGTATATAGGAGGTCGTGGGTTCGATCTGAACCCTGGCGGATACCTGTATATTTGGAGTTTGCATGTTTTCTCTCTCGCTCCATGATCGCGTATATTTTTCCCCAGGTCCTCCAGTATTTCCCTCCACATTTAGAAACGTGCGTTTTAGACGATTTGGCTGCTATGCATTTCCATGTGCTAAGCCACTTCGTTGAGCTGTCGTTTGTGGCCAAGTCGCTTCTCAAAAGAGCTACATAGCTCAATGGGACATTATCTGGTGAAATACAAATTTATTTAGGTTATAGTTTTAGTATTTGGCCTACAGTATATGTGGGGCCAGATGTCTTGGAAGAGGTATTTGCACCCACACTTTACCGCACCTCACGTGACCTGCGGTAGTGGGGATGGAAAAAAAAAGTATCTTATTGCTTCAGCGGGCACGCGGGAAGATCGAATCGAACCCCAGGGTAGCTACTCCTGGTAACATCCAGACTGCTTGGGTTTTTAACCGTATTTTCAGTCAAGCGTCTCACTTTAATTAAAGCAAATAAAACAAATGCGGTGGAGCGGTGGCCAAGTGGATCGCGCCCTGCACGATGAACCAGGTGACCTGAGTTTGATTTCTAACCACGGCTAACATCGGGAGCGAATGATATTTGAAATGGTCTTGCACCATGCTCCATCCTGCATTGGCCAGCTCGGTGAGGTGTGGCCAAACAACTCATTTGTATGGCGTGGTATGGAGATGATTTAATCCAGCTGTGGATAACGGGCTGGGAATTGCAAATGTTCCATAAAATAATAACATTATGCCCCTTTCGTAATTTTATGGACGACAATCTTTCCACACAGTGTCAGTTCGGGGCTTTGTTTGACACGGCTGAAGATGAACCCTGGCCTAGACTCAGACTTAACTAGGTGGGTTCATAGTGCAAGTGCACCACCACCCTATTTAAATAATATATACTTAAAATGAAATCAGTTAAATAAATCACTCTGTCAAGAGCAGTTTTTTGCCAGAAATGTAAGGCTGCCGCATCCATTACAGGGGGAATGTAATCCTGTGCAAAGCAAAATGTGTACTACATCCTAATATTACACGGACATAACAGCATTGAAAATAACCTGTCATCGCTGTACGGTGCACTATTTATACAAACGAGAATTTTAAACCGTAACGTATAACCTTCCTGAGCGGCACACACGCAACGAAATGCCGAGCATGAAGAAAAGAGAAAAAACAACTCGCGACTTTGCGAGTTTCTTACATCGTGGCGAGTGCTGCTTTCAAGTGCGGTGATTATTCTGTTCACTGGAACTCAACCGAATTGTACAGCCACGAATTGGGGTGTGGGAGACATGCCGCCCGTTCGGTCCATGTTTCATCGATTACCCCGAAAAAACTATTTTCATTTTGGCCCACCGCTGCCGAAACGTAAATGTAGTTCAGGAACTTGGCTGCAGACGTGGCACAGTAGTTAGCACACTGCACTATCACCCTGGGACATACATTTGATTCCCAGGTACGGCTAACGTCAGGAGTGAGTGAAATCGAGAGGCTTTTCCTTCACCAACGCACGCTGAGCAGCATGGTGAAGTATGGTCAAACAACCCCCATGATAGACAGCTGCGGGGTGGGCTTAATCCAGTAGTTTGTTGGCAAAGCCTTGTAAATTATGACTATAATAAGGAACACATAGATTGAATATTTGAAAATGAAATGTCAGCTGGGTCACGTAGTTGCATTTAAGAAAGCACTTTTTAAGATAACTGGTATAATATTAGAATAGGTTTTCCCTTTTTCTGGCAACAAAACAGGTGTTAAGATGTTAAAACACCAAACTGAAACCTTTTACAAGGAAGCATGTCTGCATTAACCACAATACTTGTGGTCAGAATGCAAACAAAACAAATAATATATGCATTGTCTTGGAAACTGATTAGTCTACACCAGAGATAGCTTTCTTTTGAGCCTAGTCTCAAAATGGTGTTAGACCAGAGGACGCCAAAAGGCGTAGTGGTATAATATTGTTCTGTGCAGCACACTTTTGCAAAGCTAAGCAGTAATCCATCGGCATTTTTGGGAACCATTTAGCTGCAATTTCATTTATCATAAATGGGATCTGCCTCTTGTGTTTAAGATTCTCATCCACTATTCTTTGCTGTATATTGTGGAGAAGGGGGGGGGAACACATCTTGTTGAAATTACCACTGGCATTTCCAGAGGCAAAGGCTCGCTGCACGGTGGCATTTAATTCACATGGGAATAAGAAAGAAAAACCCCAAATATATATTTCTCCAATGCTTCCTCAAATCCAGCTGTCACTTAGCAAACGAAGGCTCACAGTGATGTATTGTGGAAATCCGGCGCAAGCGTTCCTCCACATTTATCAAAGTTAGCCCTGTGGCAGTTGGGCCATGATTCTCAGAGGTCCGGCCGTGTATTTTCGTATTTTTCTTTTAAGCATTTTTCATTCACCGCATGCCTGTGGTTTCTGCTTTTAAGACTCACTTTGACGGCACGCATGGGGAAAATCCGGTGATCTCATTAATGCTGCATTGCCAAGCAAACCAAGAATAACTCGTCGAGAACACAAACTCTCTCTTACTTTGGATGAAAATTAGCTTCGTGTTCATTTTCCAAACTGCCAAAGCACAACCAGTGGCACGGATCACAACTCATTGAACGATTATGGGAAGTATGCTGGCGACAGCACTGATTGCAGAATGACGTGGGAAAGGCAATTTGTGTAAAAGGTACACAAAAAATTGCATGTAAAAACAGTAGGAGTGATAATTATCATAATAATGCCTATTATTTACCCTGTAAAGCCTCGCCGAGTTTTCAAGAATGCATTTTCAGGAGGTCCCTGCATTGGGATCTTTGGCCAGTGCCAACCCGATGCATACGAAACCCCGGATTTGGCCCGTAATTAACAATTTTTCAACACGGTGTTTGTTTCTCATAACCTAACTGTTCACAGTAGTTGGCGAGGTCCTTTCGTTAACTGCACGGCTGACAACAGAGTGAAGGCCCCATTATCACCGCCGCCACGTTTTCTCCATCGTTGTATTAACCACATTCACGTGCTCCTGGAGTAATACCTATTCTCACATTGGGTGAGAAGTATTTTTTTATGTGGAGAGGCAGATATATGAAGGTGGCATTGCTTCTAGATTTGAAGCTTTCGTGACTGCAAGGATTTATACTCTTAGGTTTTTTCGGTAAAGTCACGTAGATAAAAAGAAAAAGATATATAAATATTTATATTATTTAAAAAATTTTTACCTACGTGATAAAAAATGTATAGAAATATTTATATTGTTTTTATTATTTATTTTTACCTACGTGACTTTACCGAAAAAACCTAAGCGTATGTGGCATTGCTTATTTATTTTGTTCCCATTAGAGATTTTTTTACGAGACGTAAAACACTTTTTGCTCCAGATTTTTCAAAGAAATGTTTTTCATACCTTGTTTGGATATTTTGGTAAATTGAGATTGTTTTAAAAAAGTGGCATCCCTCGATGCCACGGGACACCCAGTTTTTTTTAGGTAAAACGCAAAAAAATAAAGCGGTATTAATTATTATGTTGGATTATCCAAAGCAAAGCAAATAATTCGGACCATCTGATTTTCTGATAGCTTTTTCAGCTAAAATGAAAATTCCCAAAAATCAGGAGCACATGCGGAGTTCACACACACGCACGAGAAAAACGAGTTGGTGCAAACAATCGCCGTCTTGTTTACTCCGCATATCGTAATTGTACTCCTGGGAAAATCACACGATTAACAGTACAGGCTATAAAGACCCCCCATCACAATCGTGAAACACGCACTTGCCTTCCTATCAAGCCAATAATATGGGCAAAGGGTGGTTCTGCTGGGAAAAACGAAATTCCCAGAATGTAATCTATATAGTTATACATATACTAGCTTTACTACCCGGCTTCGCCCGGGACTTGGATTCACCACGCCCGGCCGCCTTTGTCTCCCCAGTGGCGATTTTCACACACCACACCAGTTACTCGTTTGAGGCTGAGTCGACCTAGGGGAGGCCCAGGACTGGTTCAAGTAATCGTCACCGGTGGTGGCCATGAGCGGGAATCGAACTCGGGTCGCCGGGTTCGTAGCGCAGCGCGCTAACTACTGCACTACAATGCATGACGCTTCCACGTGCGCGAGTCACGTGACAGATGTGACGTCACAGCTCACTTGCCGTGCAAAATATATGCATTATTGCGCCCCCCACCCCCCCGCAAAAAAATATACCAAAGTCTATTTTTATATTTTTTGCATGGTGTACAGTCTGGAAAGTACCCACATGGCAAATTTCAAGTTTGTTGCATGTCGGGAAGTACGTTAAACATTTTGAACAATAACATAATCACAAATTTCCCTTTTATATACACACTAGAGTATGCATTTTGAATTGAGACAGCAATAATTCTCAGTTCTGGTGGCGAAGCAGCTTCTGTCTGTGCCGCCAGCCCCTGCGGTGGTGTTTGACGCGTGGCGTACCGTACACTACATACCAGCGTGAGATACCACCGCAGTAGACACACAAAATTAAACGAGAGCGGTATCAATATTTGAAATTATTAATGACGATGGGGGTCTCGCTTTTTTTGCCAAAACACGCTGAACCGTCCGCTCATGTTTGTCCTGCGCATCAAAATTGTCATTGGCTTTGTTGATGAATGCAAACACGTGTGCAGCATCAGGCAGCTTTTTACAAATACAGTAGAACCTCGGAGATCTAACGCACCAGAACTCGAACAAATCGGTGTTCGAACGATATTTCAGAACATTTTTTGCCCCGGAAACCGAACGAAATTCGGAGGACGAACGGGCAATCGCGACTTGAAAGAACCTGTACGGCTGAGACGCGCATGGCCAGCATGCATGATGCTTGCCCACACAAAGGTTTTACCGTGTGAGAGGCTCAGTGAACACGGAGCTCTCACCCAGTGCAGACCCGCAAAACATCGTTCCTTAACTTTTTCGTGAATTTGCTTTATTTTAGTGTTTTTTGGTGTTCATCCATACACAATGTCTCCTAAGATAAGGCAGTATCCAACCGAGTGAGCAATCTTTTTAATGATAATGCAATGTGTTATTTTCGAAAGATCCTAAAATGAAGGCAGAAACAAACCTCTATAGATAAGTTTTTAGTCAGAAAGAGCTCAAGTGACTCACAGTTAGTGGCAGAAAAGAGGCACAAAAGAGAAAGAACCCCGGAAGGGCAGTTACCCTCCTTACTCCAGGTAAAGTGAAGTTCAATGTTCATTTATTTCATTTATTCCATATATTTGTTCCATTTATTGACTGTGTTACTTGTTTTTGTATTATTTTATGCATGTAATTACTGTAAACTTCGTGTAAAAAGAGAGATATTTCTTGTGTCTGGAACCAATTAATGTCATTTATATGAATTCTTATGGGGAAAAGTAATTTGGTGTTCGAACAAATCGGTGTTCGAATGGCCTTATGGAACGAATTAAGTTCGATCTCCGGGGTACCACTGTATCAGCCTTCGCGGCGTGTTGCCCTGTTTGGGTTGCATCAGCCAAATGAACAGTATCGGTGGGCTGTTACTCTCAAACATCCGAACAAAGGAATGAATCAATAGAATAAATCAAAGGAATGAACCGATGGTAGACAGCTGTGGCGGGACATACGTCCGGCTAAGTAATATTCTAAAAAGTCTGTCAGAAATTCTGAATTATTCAATACCACCTGGAGATCCGAAGTCGATAAATAAAGGATTTGCATTTCAAAAAAGCAACTTTAGCCCACAGAGAAGACCATCACACGCATTGCAATCTGCTTTTGAGATTCCTTTAATGGGTATGATATTTACAAGAACAATTTGAAGATAATAATCATAATAACCTTTTCTCAGGCGCGACGGAACTGTTTCTGTTCTAACAAAGAACGTTCATTCAATGCCTGGCTGAAACGATAACTAACATGTAGTTTATTCGTTATATATCTTAATGTAAAGATTTTGGCATTAATTATAAAATGAGCACAAGTATGACGAGTGTAAGATATTGATATTCATTTCGCCAGCTTGTTTTGCCTTTCCATATAGCCTTGTCACACAACTTGCAGAAAATTAAATTGTACGTAACTTCAAAATTAACAGCTGGTTGGGGATTAAAATTCGCTTTTTATCTGGAAAATAATCGTTGCCCGATTATATGAGATCGCTCGTAGGTTTTAATTTTACAAACTAAATTACTCGAATTTCAGAAAGCATCCATAGTCTTCAACGACAAATGTACAACCACTGCAATGGCAATTAAACGTAATCTTTCTACCATACATTGCAGATAATAACTTAAATGCAATGTTTTCATCACTAGTCAAGCTCCAGATGTACTCATTAAAACATGTGAAAGTATCTAATATTTGACTCAGAATTCCCATGACCATACTGCATGTTTTAATTGCCCGTTATTGGTAATTATTACCATGAAAAAGAAATATCACTTAACACATCTTCACTTTTGTCAGCGAAACTTCCGCCCGTATCCAAATGGGTACACATTTCCAGTCCGCTAAACCTGAAAAAGCTAAATTGAATAATAATGCCAAAGCAGCAGTATTTATTTAAATTTCTACTATTCTACATGATTAATAAAAACAAACAAAAAATTGTGACATTTCAATCCTATGCACTTTGTAGGTATTTCTTTCGTTTTTCACGTAGTTTTTTCCCCCCCTCTTCTTACATTTCATAGCGTTTTGTCCGGAGAAACGTCTCACCCAAAGCAAACATCTTGAAGCTTGCCGCAAAGACGAATACGAAGTTGAAGACAGCCCAATGTGCAGACGAAGAAAATTAAAGTATGCTGAACGTGATTTTTTTTTTAAACGGATTCCAAAAAAAAAACGATTCAATAATTTATTTGCAGGGGAAAAAAAACTACATTTTAAAAAAATCACTTGTGGCGTCGTCGAACATTCCGGCTGAAATGTAATATCGTGCATTGTTGAACACGTATTCGTTGCAGGCCGACGCCAAGGCAAGTCTTCTCAGTTTAGGATCACACGCAGAAGTTATCGTGACACTCGGAAATATTTCCACTCCCGATATGCACGGGGGACAAATCCGCGCGTTGCCATCAGGGTCGCTCCCGTGTGCGTTGCAGCCGCCGCCGCCGCCGCTGCCGCTGCTGCTGCCGCCGCTGCTGCTGCTGCTGCGACCTCCCAAAGAGTCCCCGCGTCTCCCGCTGCGTTCGCCCTCCAACCGCTCCGTGTCGTCGCCTCTGCTCCCGACGTCGCGTGCGATGCCCCCCCCCCCTCCTCCTCCACCCCCAGCGGGATTTGTCCGAGAATTATGAGTCCCGCTCATCATCCTCTCATCCACTTCCTGACCACTATTGGGTGACCTGTAACCAGAGCGAGCAGGATATTAGTTAAACAGCCATTCATACAGAAAGGTTAACAATTAATACGCTTTGGTTCTTTCGGTAAAGTCACGTAGGTATAAAATAAAATACAATTATTTTATACCTACGTATGGATTCCTGCAGTCACGAAAGCTTCAAATCAAGGTTAACAATTAAGTTAGACGTGCACTGCCGTGGACAACGTAACATTAAGAATGGACATGATCCTACTTTAGATGACCTTTGTCGCTGTCTTTTTTGTTTGATAAGACAGCCACAATCTTTTTCATGGGTGTAGAGATTTGTGCATCGCACAGTGAAGGTGGCAAAAGGTGCGGCGCTGAAACGTATCGCTCACGCCATTGCTGGCGGGATAAGGGGCCCTTCCCACTTGGCGAGAGCTCCGGAGAACTTCACGAGAGAGTGCTTTGGCCTACTCTTCCAGGCTGGCCAGACACCATGGAAAAACTATCGACAATTTGTTCGATTTATTTGACCAGAACCCCACTTAGCTACGTTGCTCTTTTTTCAGAAGTGATCTGGCCACAAATGATAGCTCAATGAAGTTGCTTATCACCCTGTGTACATTTATAGCAGCCAAATGCTCTAAATGCACGTCGATTTTAAATGTGGAGGGAAAAACTGGAGAACAGGTATTGTCAGGGTCGGGAGCGAACCCACGACCTCCTGTATACCAGGCGAGGTAGTTCATATGTCGCTACAGTGAGGTGTGGAGAGGCTTTCATTCAGCAGTGGATCGATCATGGTTGTGCACGGTGATATTTAAATAAAAAGCAAGACTGTTTAGTTGATGTTTCCTCTTAACACGTACAGTTTATACGTGTCTATCTATTTACGTGCTAATTCTCGTCATTATCCCGTGAAATGCACAGGAGGCATAGTAGAGCAACATTAATCACTGAATACAATGGCATGTAACCTCGTCGCAAAAAATTAAACTTTAATTCAGGATAACACCTCTGGAATAGCTAAAGAGCGTTCATGATGTGTTTGAGAGATGTCAAATTTGGCATTTGTGTCTCTTGCATGGCTATTTTTTCCATATTTTCACTGCGCTGCACAGAAGCTCAGATATAGTAAATGTAATTATGAAATAGCAGTCCAAAATGATGTCATTTGCAGCATCAACACAAATATATATACTTTTTAAAGAAAGCTAATTTACTTTTAAACCCACATTTATTTCGAACGAGCAGCGTTAGAGAGACGATTTTGAAAGTTTAAGCCAAGCAGATTAAAGATGATTAAATAATCACAGATGCGAAATGTTTTTTTTTGTAAATGTGTTAGTGACAAACTTTTCACACCTTAGCAAATCGCATTTTTGGAAGAGCTTGCCTAATATTTGAATGAGCACGTTCTCCATCCACAGTTAAATCTGGTAGATGATCCGGATTACCGATATAACTGCAATTGCGGAAAGTGATGCTATTATCTCTACGCCCGCACCGCTTTAACCATCAGCTGTTCCTCACTCATTGGGGGGGGGCAGGGGGGGGCAGCGACTCGGTATCCACGTGACCGCAATCATGGCGGCACGAAAACCGACAAATTCAAGACAATGGGAAATAACAGACGGCGCAGTTTACATGGGATGTTGGCTATCAACAACAAGGCAACTCCTATGACTAATTGGGAATGGGACGCAAGCGTAGGATTGATCACTCTGTCGCTGGCCGCCTTTGGGGAGGGTGTATAGTATGAAAGGCCGAAACACCCTAGGAACCAAAGGTTCACTACTGACGATGCGCTCCCCAAATTTCACCAGGCTCACTGTTCATGAACTCTTGGAAGTGCTTGCACAAAGGATAGTAACATCTCGTCCTGTGTTCTTTGGAATCTGAATTCACGGATCAAACTGCACATAACAAACGATTCGGTGATGTTGCTGCTCCTGCCGCTGCTGCTGGCAGTGGTGCACAAGCACAGCAAACAAAAAAACAAATAACTCAACAGGTTCGTCAATGAGAACACAGTGGCCTTAAAAAGGAAAAAAAAAACATGTCATAGGCCACGTTTCGGGGCAATTGCCGTTCTTCAGTGTTATTGACGAATACGTTGAGTTCATTCTCCATACGGGTAATTAATTAATGATGTTACCCTAAATGTACGTATGTACGTTTTGCATGATCGGATTATTTTCGTTTTATCCGGGCCACCGCTCCACCCACGATGCCAGATAATGGACAGCTGGCTGTACAGTGGAACTCTTCCCGGCTTCTGTCACTCGAGTCCGAGCGACGATTCAAAAAATCACGACATCAGGCTCACGGGTTGTGGGGTCAAAGTGTGGGGAAGCTCCCACCTCGTCCAAGAACAACTTCCGGCCTGTTTGGAAAGAGTAGGCCAAACACCCTCCCAAGCACTCCCTAACCCGAGTCAATAACCTGCTGTTGTTTGTGTTGTTGTTTACGCGAGACTGCGTGCCAGTTGTGCGGTGCTCCATGCCGTGGTTAATATTGGCACGTGCTTGGGCCGTGTCCCGCTCACCCACGGTGGCGGCACAAATACGGGCGACCTTGAGCCCGGTGAGACTTCTTTTTGGTTTTCTTGGCTTCCCCACCCTCCCCACCATGCCCAATTGTATTGCAACAGTGGCTATTGGCATCCAGGACGAATAAACGTCAATGCGAAGACATTGCCAAACAGCGCATCGCCCCCGCGTTAAGAGAACGACGATGATGGCTTATGAAAGAAAAGTGCCGTCGCAGAGAATGCTTGCAACCGAGATCCCTTCATTTGACCTCTCGTCCACACGATGGATAGATGCCCGTCACGTGGCAGAGCTGGAATTTCATCAAATTTGGTTGAGATTTTAAAAAAAGCAAAGCTTTTGAGTGTGCACGACCAATGATGGCGGGCTCAGATCATCAATTTCATATTCAGATAATAGTGTAGAGGTGTAATTGTGGAAATGAATGGGCACGGATGGGTAACAAACACAAGGGGCGTGGCTAGGGCCGTACACAGAGGAGGTGCTCACACCGACGTCCACACCTGCATCCCCCACGGGCCCCTCCCGGGGGCCGAGTGCTATAAAAGGTGGTGAGCCGGAGGGCTCGAGGTCGAGTATCAGCTTTAACCAGCGAAGAGTGAAGACCAGCTAGAATAGGCCCCGGAGCTCCCCTGGCTCGCTGTCCTTGTCAGGACCGACCAGGGCAAGCCGGTGGCGTGGCCCCGAGAGCCCAGACTGACGTTCTTATAAGAGCCGGTCTGGAGACTCAGGGTGCCGGGATCCCAGCTTGACCAGGGCTGGGATAGGTAGCCTCCCCTAGCTCCGTAGTGGAGGACTCGGGCGTAGGTTAGTGGGGTTAGATGTTGCGTCTCCCTGTTAGACGAGTGAAGGGGACGATACCCCTTCAAGAGTTGTGTGTACCCGTTACTGTACACGAGCTGGTGTTAATAAATAAGTGTGCCTCCGACCCCGTCGTCAAGCCTCCTAAATACTTACTATAATAGTAATAATAATTTCAACTTGTAACGCACCAAATACATAGCTATCTTAAGGAATAAATTCTGCATTAACCACACAAACTTGTGGGGAAAACATGTAAACAAACACGCTCTGATAATATATGGGCATTGTCTTTGAAACTGATTGGCCTACATCAGAGACAGCCTTCTTTATGGCCTAGTCTCATCAGTGCTAGACCAGACAATGCCAATAGGTGAACAGGACAAGTATGTGCAGTTAAATTTCGATTTAAAGCTTTCGTGACTGCAGGGATTCATATTCTTGGTTCTTTCGGTAAAGTCACGTAGAAGGGCAAACACATTTTCTTGCCGTGGTTTTCACACCTGATGATGATTGCTTGTGTTGCAATCGAAACGTCGTGAGAATTTTATCGTCTTATTTTTATTATATTAATGTTTTCCCTTCTACGTGACTTTACCGAAAGAACCAAGAATATGTGCGGTTAATGCAGACTTTATGCCTTGAAATAGATATATATTTGGTCATAATAAAGGTTTTTGGGTCAGATCGCGTTATTTATAAATGTGTCGTAACCCTCCACCACCCGACACGGCCAAACAATAAAAATGTGTCACGTTTTTCAAAGGACAAAATAATTAACTTCTTTAGCCCACCGGTGTGTTGAAGAGAGAATCAACAGCATTTTAAAATTTGAGTAGTACGCCGTTTCGTTGGTAATTACAATCAGCTTCATCGGGCAAGAATGGTGAAGCTTTTCTGTTGCTTCCGGTCTTAAATAGAGCAGCATCAGGGTGACGTCATCATTTAATTCAAGTCAATCTGGTGCAGTGATTCGAGGCAAAGAGGGGGAGGGTATTGTAATTATATAGATTGGTAATCATTCCATTGTTATTCATTGGTATGTGTTTCCCTTATAAGGAATTGTAATTGTATTTATTTAATAATACGCTTCCAGACCGCATTAAGCCTGTAGCTGTCAGAGCGATTGAAGTTATTTCTGTTTGGTGTTTATTTGTCTATTTGGTGTTTGAACATCTTAACACCTCTTGTTTTTTGGCCAGAAAGGGTAAAGCCGATGCTTATTTTTTCATCATTTTGATAATGGTAAAAAAAAGTTCCCGTAGAGATTGCAACGTGCCACTGCACAGTAGTCGTTCGATCTCGAAGAGCAAACGACTCAGAGGTGCAAGGAACCACCGGCAAGCAGGAAGAACAGCAAGGTGGTGAGCCGGCACTAGATTCTCCCTCCAAAGCTCTGCGATCCTCTCTATATTAAGGTGTTATCGGCAAAAATTAATGAGCCTTTACACGTGGGAGGAGACTGGAGCATCCGGAGGATACACACGCGTGTGAGGGGACAGCACGACTAGGAACAGAGGGAGTCCACGTTTTTCTGTACCTCCTGCCCCTGGAGAGCCAGGACACAGTTCCTCCCCGACGCCCACGGGAAGGGAGCTTAAACAACATCTGTGTGTGATCCACCAACTCTCGCTGCTGCCTCTACATTTGTGAGTTAGAGGCCACGTACACACCCACCACCAACTCGTCGAAAATATCTGCCACCAACTCGTCGAAAATATCTGCGAGCATTCACCAAAATATGGATTTTGCAATTCCTATGGTCAGACTTAATCGTGTCGTAGAAATGTGGATTTTCCACCACTGGCTGCCAACAGAGTGTTGGATTAAAGGCCACGTCCATACCCACCACCACACCGGCTAAAATATCTGCTAGCATTCAGCAAAATATGGATTTTCCAATTGCTATGGAGAGACTCAATCCTGTCATAGAAATCTGCTGCCAACACAGTGCTGCATTTACAGCGCACGTGCATACCTGCCACCGGCTCAACACTCTGACCCCTGACCCCAGCGAGACGACACCGGCCTTCATCGTAATGATGTACGTGAGTGCGGTCATTATTTTGGTAAACCAAGCACTGCGCTTTGTATTTACCCAATTCGTTGAATTAATGTAACTGCATTATCTCCGTAGCCACTGGGTGATACAAATGCAAACCCAAAACACCGGATCACGATAAATATTGCGATAAAATATATCTCAGTGACACCCCATTCATCTAGAGGTAATACCTGCTCTTGTCGAGAAATGCATTACGATATTGACCATAACTTTTGCGTTCATTTTGCGTGTATCTGTTAGAAAGCCAGACCTCCAGAGAGCATGTAAAGTAAGCTTCTGGCTTTGCAATACAAGCACACGTGTGAAGTGTGTACATGAAACGTGCATAACGCGGCGTGGAGAGATGCGTGCCTGAAATCAATCGACACGAATGGAACCAATCAATGATTCCAAGAACACAGGATGAGATGTTACTATCCTTTGTGCAAGCACTTCCAAGAGTTCATGAACAGTGAGCCTGGTGAAATTTGGGGAGCGCATCGTCAGTAGTGAACCTTTGGTTCCTAGGGTGTTTCAGCCTTTCATACTATACACCCTCCCCAAAGGCGGCCAGCGACAGGGTGATTAATCCTACGCTTGCGTCCCATTCCCAATTAGTCATGGGAGTTGCCTTGTTGTCGATAGCCAAAGTGAGTATTTGTTTGCTATACATTTCCACATGATAATAAGCCGCTTCGTTTGAGCTATCATTTTGTGGGCCAGGGTCGCTTCTGAAAAAGTGCTATAGAGCTCAGCGGCCTTCAGAATCAGAATCTTTATTTTAGACCGGAGAAGGAGGAATCTGATGAGCTATGAAGCACTTTTTCGCAGATGTCTAGTACGGGCGGGTCAGCAGTAGTTTCAATGAAAACCATGTACGTGCAAAATTACTCATCACTAAATCCTCATCGATGTCTTATCTCGATAGAACCTATTTCTTATCTAAATGTGTTCGCCACTGCGGCTGCCCGTGGTTGGCGTGTCGCACCTTGGTGGTTTTCACTTTGTTGCCGGAGGAGCAGCTCCAGCCGGTGCGGTCCGGAAGAACCTTGCACTCCTCCCCGTCGTTGCACGGCTGCATGTGACACCACCACTTCTCCATCACGATGTACGCTGCAACGACGACGCGACACGGCACACAGAGGAGCCCTCAGTAAGGCCGTTGGTGGAGGCCGTTGGCCCCGCCGCTCTCCCTGCAACTCACCGCTGCATGAACGTTAAGCACAAAGTGCTTGCCACAAATGAACATCGATACACCGCTGATCTCGTCAAGGAGCATAAACCGTCACGCGAACTCTGGTCATCCTCGCATTCAGCGGCGGCTTGTGGCTGGCCATCGAACAAAAACTGTCACCGCATCGCTCGCTTTCAGATGCGCTTTCGTGTCCGTCTGGAATGCTCTTCATTCCGATATCAGGAATCAACTGGAGCTACGCACTTTAAATAATCTAGATTGAAAACGAATTTCTTTAGAATAGTTTTTTGTGTTTAGTTTAGTTTGTTGAGTTATCAATCTTAATTTAAAAGTGCACGGCTTCCAGTGGCTTCCTGGAACTTTGCGTTCCAGGTGGTCACAGAAGCGCGTCCGGAAAGTGCGCGACGCAGAGCCCCTCCGCTTGTTCCCGCAACAACAACCTGTAAAAAAAAGAGACGGTCCCCTAAAAATGGCCAAGCCAACGAGGGCCCGAGTGGGACGACGGCCTGGAACCAAACCCGCGGCGACGCAGCGTCTACAGCTGGCGGTCACGTAGCAAGAGCGCCTCCCTTCCACCTCCCTACGACTGATGGCGCGAGACCGTGATGAGCGTGGGGAGGCATCAGGGCCGTGCGATGATTCGTCGGCGATGTGCAACTTCACGAAGAGTGAAGCACGACCACACGGGCAGGGGGGGGGGGGGGGGTGGCCGGGGCGAGTGCTCTTGGGCCGGAGCGCCCACCAGAGGCCGGGCGGGGCGAACGAGAAAGCCGTTGTGGGCCACCTTGGGTGGCCGCCTTTGTATCCTCGGTGCTGTTGAGGCCGAAGTCGACCGCGGGGGAGGGCCCCGGCCGTTGATCTGTGCGCGTTCTGTTCCCTGCGCATGCGGGTTGCAAGGGGCTTTTGTACGGCTTGGCGCTTCGGCGTTGATGTCTGCGCCGCTCGAGTTTTGCGCGAACTGAACGTGTATTCATATTCTTTGGGTCTTTCGGTAAAGTCACGTAGATGGCTCAAAGAAAATAAAAAAACTACGACGTTTCGATCACAACGCATGATGACGATCGCTTGTGTTGTGATAGAAACGTCGTAGTTTTTTGTGTTTTTTCTTTTAACCATCTACGTGACTTTCCCGAAAGACCCAAAGAATATGAATTCCTGCAGTCACGAAAGCTTTAAGTCAAGATTTTGAACGTGTATTTGTTTTTTTTGTTTTCCCTTGAATGTCTTTGCAACTCGTGCGTCTGCAATGTTAGGGTTTATACGCAGCTACATTTATTTTTTACGAAGGTGCTCCGTGAGTCATTCTCGTAAAAGATCTCACGGCTGAATGTCTCCGACCCACGTCAACAAATATAAAAACAACAACAATAATACAAAAACAACGGCAAGAGGCACGCACACTCGTGTTGTGCACGTGAATCGAAGCAAATTTGGAGCACAATGATTGTGGAGCGCAATGCGCTAAATACTGCACCATCGCCACCCCTGTATAGCCTTCACAGACTTTTGGGGCAAGTGCTGTTAACGAGCACCGATGAAGGCCGGCACAGTCTACGATGGAGTGGGTTGCCAGCACTACACCCGGCCACCTTTGTTTCCCTGGTGCTGATGTTTTACATACCATACCAACTCAAACTAATTTATTTTTTATTTTACCAGTTAAGACCCACTCAGGTGTTAGCATCTTTTTTGAGAAGCGACCTGGCCACAAATGATAGCTCAACGAAGTGGCTTATCACTTGGACATGTATTTGAGTCAAACACTCTAAATGCACGATGTTGATTCTAAATGTGGAGGGAAAAGCCGGAGGACCCAGGTAAAAATCCTCGCGACCACGGGGAGAGAGAGATACACGCAAACTCCAAATATACAGCAGGCGTCAGGGTCGGGATTGAACGCACGACCTCCTGCATACCAGGCGAGGGAGATGACATCTCGCGACCGCATCGCCAGACGGGATGTTGGCGGATGGACGAGACCGCTGAAGGAATGGATGCCAAAGGAGAGAGCTCGCACCAGCGGAAGCCACCGTGGCGATGGCGTGATGAAATCAGTTCACGTGCAGCAGTGTGACAGATGGTAGCAGCAAGATTGGAAGAGAGATGGCGATGGCCTGGTGAGGTCTTCATCCAGCAGTGGATAGATAATGGCAATTATTTTGATTTAAAGCTTTCGTGACTGCAGGGATTCATATTCTTGGTTCTTTCGGTAAAGTCACGTAGAAGGGAAACAATAAAATAATAAAAATATTAAACAATAAAATTCTCACGACGTTTCGACTGCAACACAAGCAATCATCATCATGTGTGAAAAACACTGATTTTTAAAAAATATTTTCATCATTTTATTGTTTCCCTTCTACGTGACTTTACCAAAAGAACTAAGAATATAATGGCAATGATGTTGATGATTATGACGAATTTCTTTATATGGTCCACAAGAGTAAATTGCATGGAACAAGTAGGTTATTCGTGTTGTTTGTGAACCTTTGTTTTGACAAAAAAGAAAATAATATTTATCCCCTGAGGTGGTACTGACAAGTGAAATGTCTGGTCTCATCTGCTGAGGGAATCATCTTGACAACAACTCTATTGTTATTTTTCTTCATTCTTTTTTTTGGCTGTTCATGGAAAAGTAACCTCCCTGTCATTCCAGTTTCGGATGTGTGAATAGTTACCGTGTGAATCATCACAGTTTGACAATCATCTCGCATTTTAATTAAAGTTCTGAAAATGTTAATTAAAACGGAGATGCCAATAAATAATCAAATGCTCCGTAATCGCTTTCACACGTAATTTTCACCATCACTTAGTTTGGAGCCTAAAAACTCGTAATGAGTTTTTTTTTTGGTGGGGGGGTGTTTCCCCCTTGGTCTAAAAAATACACATAGAATAATAATAATGTGAGAATATTTAACCAGGTGCTCAAGCACACTTAATTGTTTACCCTGAGGAGGGACCAGAGCAACATTTTGGAGAGAAAAAATTAATGAGGAAATCGGGGTGCTTTCTTCTTTTTAACGGAATGCTCGTTTTCTTTTTGTTAATCCATCACTCGTTACTCGACAGCAATTAAGGGCAGAAAACACACAAAAAGCAAGATGAACAAAACACAAGCAAAGCAACTGATGGCAAAGGCGCTCTCTCAACGCGTGTGGCTTCTGTCTGGAGCGGCATGCCCGTCGGAGGAACTTGAGGATAGAGTTGTGTTTTCCGAGACCCGTGAAACTGCTAACCGGGGTTCACATGATAATTGTTCTGATAATTGTTTTTTTACCCTTCTATCTGGCAACAAAACTGACACCTTTTTACAAGGAGTCATGTTTGCATAGACCACAATACCTGCAGCCATAATGCAAAAAAAAAACATAACTCTGATAATGTATGCACTGTCCTTGAAGTTGATTGGTCCACACCCGAGACAGCTTTTCTTAGAGCCTAGTCTCACATGGTGTTGGACCAGATGACGCCAAAAGGCGCACATCTTGACCGCGTACAGTGGAAACAAGGTACAACGTCGAATATCCGACTATTGTTAAACTATTTTTTTTATTTTACTAGGTAAAGCCCAATGATCAATATAGCTCTTTTTTCAGAAGCGACCTGGCCACAAATGATAGCTCAACGAAGTGGCTTGTCGTTTGGAAATTTATAGCAGCCGAATACTCTAACCACACGTTCATTATAAATGTGGAGGAAAAAACTAGAGGACCCAGAGCAAAATCCACGTGACCACGAGGAGAACATGCAAACTCCAAATATACAGCAGCAGGCGTCAGGATTGGGATAGAACCCACGACCTTCTGTATATCAGGCAAGACAGTTAACATCTCGCCACGGCAACACCGTGGTGCATATCCACGCTGACCAATTAAAGCGACAGGGACACCCAGCACGGTGTTTAACGTACGTTTCCACTCGTTTTCTACAACTCCGACCTTTTCACAGGTGGCCACGCGTTTTCAATCTGACGCACAGTCGTCTGCCCCTTGCGTGCAGTGATGCACTTCCTCACATTTTGAGCAGTTTGCACGCCACTTTATCCAGCGACCACCCAGGGAACGTGCCAACGTTGGTCCAACGTAGAGATGCGGTTGGAAGCGTTGGACCCATGGACGTATGTACGTTGAACTTCTTTCGCACCGTACGTAGTCAACCATACTAATCGCAATGTCGGCCCAATGTTGGACAAACGTAGACTGGGCTATCTGTGCAATGGAATAGCTGATAATTATCGATAGATGTTCACGTAACCGACCTTCTCACATCTCCGCCTGTACCTCAGTTCCTGTACGTGCAATTCTGCTGAACATTTCTATAAAATCTTATTGTATTAAACTGTACGTCCATATTTTTTTTTATTGAGGTGCATTAGATGAGAAACAAAAGGTGGTTGAAGAATTTTTTATATTAACGTTGGAAAGTATGCAAATTCACACTTAATAATATTTTTCCAAAAGCACAGACGGGAAGAATTTCATATATTGCTTGGAAAATAGAGACAAGGGGTTCTGTAAAAAAAATCTTCTTGGGTCAATATGACCTTTTCAGTACGGAACATTCTAAAAATATAATAATAATAATAATCACAGTGCCCATCGCGGTCTCTAAACAACACGACAGGTGCCAATTATTTCCCTTTGCGAACGAAAAAAAAAACTAGAGCAAATGTGCCGCTTGAATGAAAACATTTTAAAACAATTCCGCTTGGACATTATTAAAATGAGTCGTGGAATGCATCATCTTAAGCGGAATTTAAATAAATCTGATAGGTGCCCCGGGGAAATCGTATTATGCCTTTCGGGGGAATTTAAATTAATGCATGACCCTCTAGGACACTTAAAAAAATGTTACAATAACGGTTTAGGGGACGCAAACTGATTCATTGTTTTTTTGTGAATATCTCTATGTTTCATACTCTGGTTTTTCGGTAAAGTCACGTAGGTAAAAAATCTAACAAAATAAATGAAAACAACTCAAAACCGCTTAAGTGTGTCAGACACACTTAAGCGGTTGTGCTTTCGCTACGTTGTCCCCACCTGAAGAAGGACGCTTGTGTTGCGCCCGAAACGTCGTGATTTAATTTAGTTGTTTTCATTGATTTTATTTTCTTCTACGTGACTTTACCGGAAAAAACAAAGAGTATGAATCCTTGCAGTCACGAAAATTCATATCTAGAATCTCTATTTTTGCATGACAACTGCTGATGGCGCCAATGCTCAATTGGCATTTTCCACTTGTTTAATGGTTTTATAGAGTGCTGTACTATCTTTCGCACCAACTGCAGAACCAGGGTCATCCATTAATATAAATACCGGTTCGGATGCTAGCCTTCAATAATTGTGCTTTAAATTTCTTCTGCAGCAACGCAACATCTCATTATAATGTCGAACAATAATAATAATAATAATGATGATGATGCTCTGCATTGTGAAATTTACTTGAAATCTCACAGGGAGGGATGCAACTGGGTTCGTATATGAGGGTATTTCTATAGGCAGAGAGACTTGTATTAATTCAGTAACCTATGTCGAGTGAGATTTTAATGGAAAAAAAAACAAGCATTCGCATAGAGAACGGGGCATGACCCAAATCTTCAGGGCCTACATCTTTTTTTCGACCCAACAAAAGGGAGCCAACGTGGCGCTCTTGTGCAGCTGCACATCAGAAGAGCAGCGAGTTGTTATTTGGTGGGGTTTAATTTGTTCTTATTCTCTCAGGGTGTAAAGACAAGTGAAATGTATTGAGCACTGAAGCGGCAATGTGGCGAAATCTGTATGAAGTATGGCAAATGTTCACGAAAATGTGCTAAGATACATCGAAACAAAAATCCATCACCTTCATGTCGGGAATCTGGCTGATAAGGCATGGCAAATCCCTGCCGGCTTTTACGGGGCCTCCCATTAATAATTTTGACACGCAAACAGGCGCTCGAGTCTTTTTAGGAATATTCACTCGCGTTCCGGAATATTCAATGGGCCGTTCCGCCCAGCGTCTGCTAATGAAAATATGAACTTGATTCCCACTCGCTTGTCGTGCCGGAAAAGAAACAAAAGGAGGTTAAAAAACAATCTTTAACCTTTCTCAACGTGAGCAAACGTGGCTCTATGACCCCTGCTACGGCCCCTAAAGGCGTTGGTCACGTGACGCCCACTGTGGCCGCTCACCCCCCCCCCCCAACTCTCGTTGTTTTCCTCCACCTTAGCGTCGTGCTTTCTTCCTCCAAATAAAATATCACGCACCCGTGATCCTCACCCGTGGTCGTGTCGATCGTTCAATGTTAATGTGCCGCTTCTTTGAGGGGCTACTGCTGTTGTGGTGTTGTCTTGGTGTGGTCTGGGCTGTGTTGTTGTTGTTGTTGTTTTTGCTGCCTTGCCCAAGCTTGATAAATCGGACTTATATAACTTATTCATATTTAGTGACTTGCTTACCACGTTCTCTATTTTGCACTCCTATCGTTTTGTTTGTAATTGTTTGCTGTTGTAACCCGTTGACCTGCCCATACTGGACATTTGTGAACAAAAGAGCTTCATTGCTCATGGGATTCCTCCTCCAGCCGAAATTAAGTTTCCGATTCTGATGATTCATTGCCACGGTTGTGGCCGCTCACATCACACCCAACCCGCGTGTGTTGCCATGACTCGCCATAGCGGTCACCACCCCAGGTGAACAAACGGTCCGGGTGCAGCCCTGCAATTTGGTTTCTCACGACACTGCTGCTGGAGAGGATTTCACCAACACTACAACCACCACCACAACCACTACAACCACCACCACAACCACTACAACCACCACCACAACCACCATTACAACCACCATCACAACCACAATCACAACCCCCACAACCACCACTACAACCACCACAACCACCATTACAATCACTACCACCACAACCACCACCACAACCACCACCACCACAACCACCACCACAACCACCACAACCACCACCACCACAGGGAGCATTCGAGAGCCTCTTCCTTAGATCGCACCTCGTTATTTGTTAGCCTCTCTGGATATTACTCTTCCATTCTGGCCAGACGTCTTTGAAACGATTTAACCATTAACTATTCAACTTTTTTACTTTACCAGGTAAAGCCTACTGAGCAATATAGATTTTTTTTTCCAAGAAGCGATCTGGCCACAATTGAAAGCTCAACGGAGTGGCTTGTCATCGGCTGGAAATGTATCGCAGCCAAATATTATGAACGCATGTTTATTCTAAATTTGGAGGGGGAAATCGGAGTACACGGAAACTCTAATCATACGGGCGTCGGGGTGGGGATCGGACCCACGACCTCCTGTATACCAGGCGAGGTAGTTAACCCCTCGCCACCGCGGCGCCCCCGAGGTGGGGGTACCCACACTTTACCCCACCGTACGCGACCTGCCGATCAACTCACTACGGTATACATCATCTTTACTGCTGCGTGGACAGCAGGCGGGGGGATTGAAGACACTTGCACCATGGTTTCAGCTGCCGCACCATGAGGTCAAACCGGTGACCTCTGGGTTGCAAGTCCAGTGAGGGCGCTGACCATTGCATTTTTAATTCTTCAATGCGCGTGGTCTTTACGCCCTGACAGGACAAAAAAGTTAAATAACCTCTCACAGTTTTTCTTAGATGCAGTTGTGTAGGGACCCGAGCCAGCTTTGATCATGTGGCAAAATGTACAGGTCAAACAAAATTATTGCACGAGTACCAGGGGGTCATGACCCCGTGCAATGTTTACCCAAATTGCACAGACGAAGTCAACATAATCATTTTTAAAAACCCCTTTCTTATTCAAACACTCTCGCACAATCCGTGAGCAACATATAAACCGCACGGGATCATTATGATAGCCGTCGACTCAATTTTTAAACGGTTGAGCTATGTTTCAGAGATGGTGACGGGCAGGCTCGCTACACTCTCCGTTTTCACCAATTGCATTTCCCGACCGCGCTACGCACGTCGCGCACTGACAACGACGCGTCCATCCGGAACTCCTCGCCGAGCAAATCTCTCGCACACATCCCGGGTCGGGGAGCGTTGTGTGGAATACGCTTTCATTCAATCGCTTCTGACATCCCTTTAAGGGACCTTTTTTTTTATCCACGCAACTTTCACCGGCAGTCAAACTGAAATTTTTTTGTTTTTTACCAGAGGGCCATCTGCACTATGGGTAGGGTAAACCTGGCATTCACACCACAGTCGCCTTAACATATATTATTTTATATTTATAAAGCACACGCCTTGGCTCAAGGCTCCGGGGCGTGCTTTTTAACAAAGTTTAAAAAGCGGAAACAACAATCGAGTGATTTAGATGGCAGGGGCAGTGCGAGCGCCGTGGAATGAATGGCCGTAACAGAAGCAACACGCGGGTCTCGAATGGGCTACAGGGGAGGGGCGGGAAGGGGTGGAGGGACAAGGGGAGGGAAGAGGAAGGGAATTGGCAATAGAGAAGAGGTGAGGTTTTGAGAGATGAACGGAAGGAGGTTAAGGAGGGGGAATGCTTCATGTACATGGGCAATGCTGATTCTATGGGCAGTGTTGAGTCTGTGGGCAGTGCTGAGTCTATGGGCAGTGTTGAGTCTATGGGCAGTGTTGGGTCTATGGGGAGTGTGGAGTCTATGGGTAGTGCTGAGTCTATGGGTAGTGCTGAGTCTATGGGCAGTGTTGAGTCTATTGGCAGTGTTCAGTCTATGGGTAATGTTGAGTTTATGGGCAGTGTTGAGTCTATAGGTAATGTTGAGTTTATGGGCAGTGTTGAGTCTATGGGTAGTGTTGAGTCTATGGGTAGTGTTGAGTCTATGGGTAGTGTTGAGTCTATGGGCAGTGTTGAGTCTATGTGTAGTGTTGAGTCTATGGGCAGTGTTGAGTCCATGAGCAGTGTTGAGTCTATGGGTAGTGTTGAGTCTATGGGCAGTGTTGAGTCTATGTGTAGTGTTGAGTCTATGGGCAGTGTTGAGTCTATGAGCAGTGTTGAGTCTATGGGTTAGTGTTGAGTCTATGGGCAGTGCTGAGTCTATGGACAGTGCTGAGTCTATGGGCAGTGCTGAGTCTATGGACAGTGTTGAGTCTATGGGTAGTGTTGGGTCTATGGGCAGTGCTGAGTCTATGGGCAGTGCTGAGTCTATGGACAGTGTTGAGTCTATGGGAAGTGTTGGGTCTATGGACAGTGTTGAGTTTATGGGCAGTGTTGAGTCTATGGGTAGTATTGAGTCTATGGGTAGTGTTGAGTCTATGTGTAGTGTTGAGTCTTTGGGCAGTGTTGAGTCTATGAGCAGTGTTGAGTCTATGGGTAGTGTTGAGTCTATGGGTAGTGTTGAGTCTATGTGTAGTGTTGAGTCTTTGGGCAGTGTTGAGTCTATGAGCAGTGTTGAGTCTATGGGTAGTGTTGAGTCTATGGACAGTATTGAGTCAATGGGCAGTTCTTGGTCTATGGACAGTGTTGAGTCTATGGACAGTGTTGAGTCCATGGGCAGTATTGGGTCAATGGTCATTTATAAGTCGCTAGTGCAGCGTTGAGTCTACGGAGAAGAGCCACCCAACGTTAGGGGTGCATTGTCAGCGGTGCCACCGTGCGGGGGGCACCTCCCGACGATGGGAGACAACCTTCAGCTCATCCGCTTGTCGCGCTCCACTCCCACTTCGCGTCGCGGGGAGCCGTGCCGCTAACAGGGTGGGGGGGTGGAGGCAAGACGCGAACAATCCCGAGGATGATGAAAGCCGGCGGCTCCAGGCAGCACCGTGCACAGCCCTCCCCACTAATGAAGGGTGATATGTCACCATCGACGCAACAAAGGCAGGCGAGCGGAGTTAATCGCCCGGGCCCTCGAGGAAAAAAAACCGAGGCTCATTCGTCTATCTTCAAAAAGCAGCGGCTCAGCCTCCACGTTAGTGGCGGGGCGCACGCCTACGGAAGCTGCCGAGTAACGGGTAGGGAGGGGTAGGTGGGGTTTTTGGCGTATTAAAAAGAGGCTCACGAATTCCGCTCCGCAACTTACAGCGCTGATTGCGCACACTCGCAGCCGTGCCGGCAAGCCAATAACATTTATAATAGAGGCTTTTTGGGGTTAGATCGTGCAGATATATGAATGTGTCGTTATAACCCGTCACCATCCGACACAAAACTGGCTGTCGCCTGATGAAGCTGGTTGTAATGACTGGTGAAACGTCGTACTCAGATTGTAAATGTTGTGGCTTGGCTCTCCAACACACCGGTGTGCTGTACTAGTGACGAATTGGCCACGTTCTGTTTACGTGACAACCCTTACTAGTTGACTGTGTCGGGTGGTGGCAGGTTTAACGACACATTTACATATTTACGCGACCTAACCCAAAAAAACAACCTGTATTATGGATGATATTGGTCGCGAAAGCCTGCCACGTGTGTAACTCAATACAATTTCCTTCGAGAATCCCCCGTAGAACACTCGCGCACCCTGCTGCCGGCGGAAGGCCTTCCGCGAGGGGCAGGAGGTCGTCGGCAAAAAAAACCCTGCGGCTCTGGAGGCTCTGGAGGCTCGCCGCGGCTCTTTGAAGAGGCTGCCTCGTGATGTTATTTATCGAGGACTGCCGCCGTCTCGTATTCACCACCACCACCATCACGTTGCATTGCGGCGGCTCTTGAAGCATTGAGGGGTTTCGATTTAAAGCTTTCGTGACTGCAGGGATTCATCTTCTTGGTTCTTTCGGTAAAGTCACGTAGAAGGGAAATAATAAAATAATAAAAATAAAACTTAATAAAATACAATTCTCACGACGTTTCGGCCACAACGCAAGCAGCCGTCCTCAGGTGAAGAACAGGTCTGTTGGAAAGACAGCGATCAGACGCTGTCTTTCCGACAGACCTGTTCTTCACCTGCATTCAGACGCTGTCTTTCCGACAGACCTGTTCTTCACCTGAGAACGGCTGCTTGCGTTGTGGCCGAAACGTCGTGAGAATTGTATTTTATTATCTTTTATTTTTATTATTTTATTATTTCCCTTCTACGTGACTTTACCGAAAGAACCAAGAAGAACATTGAGGGGTTGTTGTTTTTTTCATTTGTTTATCGAATTATAATTTTTTTTGTCTGATTGTGGCTTTGGGTTTGCCGACGCCTGCACCAGGAGGGTCTGTAGAGAGGCCCTCGATGAAGGCACTTTTGGCCTACTCTTTCACGTCTCACAAGAGGTGGGAGGACCCACACGTTACCCCCGCCACACGCGACCCGTCAGTGGACTAACTGTGGCCTATACATTTATACCGATGGGTGGACAGAGGTTGGAGTGGGGGGGGGTTAAGAAACAGCCCCCACCCTCAGCACCCAGCCATCCAATTGCATGAGCCATTGCCCCCACACCACCCTCGTCTACCCCCCCCCACCCCGTCTCCGCACATTAACTAATTTATTTATCAGAATATACATTTATACTGGAGGAATCCGATGAGCTATAAAGCTCTTTAGTCACACATGTGCAGCCGACCCCGTCCAGTCACGACCAATGAGCTCCGCAGACAGAGAACCGCGCTGCGCCGAGCCGGCCGCGCGCTCGCCGTCACAACCGTCACAGCATGCGTCGGAAAACGCGAATAAAGGAGACCTCAATATGTAAAGAATATGAATTCCTGCAGTCACGAAAGCTTTAAGTCAAGATTTGAGACCTCAATACATGAACAGACAGTGCTATAATGCCACGGGTCGGCAAAACAAAAAGTAACAAGAAGGGCAATTTTTGGTCGAATTCGGTCACGAAAAAACTATTAACCAAAACTCAATATTTCAAGAGGCGCGGTCCTTAATAAACAACATCACGAAGCAGCCCCTTAAAGAGCCGCGCGCGGCTCCAGCGCCGCAGCTTTGCCGACCCCCTGTTCTAAGAAGAAGGCAGCTTCGGCATGGAGTGGAGAGCGAGAGAGGTGGGTGGGGGGGGGGCAGAAGGGAGGTGGTGGTGGGGGGGGGGCCTCCTCACCGTCGACGCAGCCCGGGCGCGTGCGCGTGGTACCGGCCACCTGACCGGGCAGGCACGAGCACTTGACCGTCTGCGAGCGCTCCTCGATCTTGTTCTTGTTGCAGCAGCGGTGCGCTTTCAGCACCTCGCACGTGCCCATTCGCATCGGCCCTGGGAGGGGGCGGGGGGGAAACACGCCACACGCGCATGAAGATACAGATCCACCCGTGTAGACTTTACAGGCTGTAGGAGCAAGTGCTGTTCGCAAGCAGCGCCTATGAAGGGCACACGAGTGGTTGGGTGGTTAACACCAGAGGTGGGACAAAGTCATTGTTATGCAAGTCCAAGTCGAGTCGCAAGTCATCAAATTCATGACTCGAGTCTGACTCGAGTCCAAGTCACATGACTCGAGTCCACATCTCATAGGTGGGACAAAGTCATTGTTATGCAAGTCCAAGTCGAGTCGCAAGTCATCAAATTCATGACTCGAGTCTGACTCGAGTCCAAGTCACATGACTCGAGTCCACACCTCTGGTTAACACGACGCCCGGCCGCCTTTGTCTCATCAGCGGCGATGTTTACACATCGCTCCAGGTTCTCGTTTGAGGCTGAGTCGACCTAGGGGAGGCCCTGCACCGGTCGCTGATGTTGACCGTGATCGGGAATCGAACTCGGTTGGCCGGGTTCGTAACGCAGCGTGCTGACCGCGACACGACCGCTCTCAAAACACACACAATACACTGTCAATACACACGCAATACGCTATCAATACACACACAATACGCTCTGAATACACACACACACACGTGCGCACACATGCATGACACCAACCAGTGTCCTATTAGCCCACCCCACCTGCTCGTTTAATTTTTTGCATTTTTATTTATTCCCGCCCCCCCCCCGCTAGTATTTCATAAGTGATTGCCACCGTGGTGTAATGGGGTTCGCACACGCGCTCTTTCGATCCAGAGGTCGCCGCATTGATTTGATTTACCGATGGAACCCGCGACGAGATAACGGGCACCCTGGGTGATGCGTTGATTGCCCGGGGGGGGGGGGGGGCAGTGGGCGTTCACACACCTTGGGCGAGGAGCGGTTTGGGGGGGGTCCATAAATGACGTCACGTGATTTTGGACGATTTTTGACCCCCCCCCCCCCCTTCGTCACACGGCGTCACAAAAAGTCAGACCCCCCCTCAAATGTGACGTCACAAAGTTTCCCCCCACCCCCCCCCAAAAAAAGCATGCTTCAAATCGCTTTAAACTATTGTCATTGTAGTGATTATTTAATGTGACGTTATAGGAGAAGACATTTATTAAAAAGTCTATTTAATTAAGTAGAACGTGTTGTCCATATTTATTTAAAGTTGCGCATTTTGATGTGACGTCACATTTCTTAAACCCACCCCTCCCCCTCGTCACACATCGTCACAAATGTCTGACCCCCCCCCCCCCCCTAGGTGCGTGACGTCATTTATGGACGGCCCCTTGGGGGGGAGGGGGTACCACTCCTGACGTTGTCGTTCCAGCCACAAAACCGCGAGAATGCGATGGCCACCAACGGTCCCGGCCATGATACCGTGTTGACCGGTGATCTTCACAAATGCCTTCGCGAATCAGAGAAGGGGCCACCCTCACCGATACGACATCGGCGGAGCTGAGGGCCGTTCGCCACGCACGTTTGACATCATTGGAGGTTTTGACGGAAGCACGACGATGGTGATTGGAGGGGTCGCACGTCAAGGGCGGTGGGCCTTACACTGAAAGAACACTGGTTTTGGTTTTGGCTCGAAGCCACTGAACCTCTCTCACACCGTACGTAGCTAGTCGGAGGTGCGAGCATTGCACCCCCCCCCCCCCCCCATGTCATGCTCGTTTCAGGATGAAGATTGCTCCGACTTGATTTGGCTTTGCATGAATAAAGAACCCAGAGTGCCCAGGATAATGAAAAAAAAATTTAACAAACGGAAGCTTCGTGCCTGTGTGTCGCACAAAAATTATTCAGTTCAACACGTGGGATTTCGCGACCAATACCCATAATAAAGGGGTATTTTCGGGTGAGATCGCGTAAATATAAATGTTTCGTTAAACCCGCCACCAGCCGACAGCACCAATTAGTTAGGGTTTGTCACGTAAACAAAACGTGTCAATTAGTTACCACTTCAGCACACCGGCGTGTTGTTGAGTAAACCCACAGCATTTACAATTTGTGTGCGACGCTTCGTTTACAGTTTGACCAACTTCAAATGTTTCCTGCAGCTGCCCTGGACCAAAGACAAACTGGCAGCTGCTCCATTGGATGGAGTCAATCGGGTTTTCATATTTCCCATTCCATTCTTCCGTACGATGGTAAATGTGTTTAGGAGCTTAATGCCAATGTCGAGGCCTGCTGGCCACGATGAGAGGGCTTCAGCAGCAGCAGCAGCAGCAGAGAGAGAGAGTTCGTGTCGTTTTGATGCTCATCCTCGGTTAAAGGAGCACAGACTACAGTGGGTTTACGAAATGGTCCATAGTTTAGGTTGCATGGCCCTGATTTGTCCAGTGATATCTTGCAACATCGTTATTTGTTGCCAGTAGGCTGACCTATTGCATTTGCACGGTAGGAGTGAGTGTGTGTGTGTATTTGTATTTGGGAGCGGTGGTGTAGCGGTTAGTGCGCTGCGCTGAAAACCTGGCGATCCGAGTTCGATTCCCACTCACGGCCAACACCAGTGACGATAATCCGAACCGGTCCTGGGTCTCCCCTAGGTCGACTCAGCATCAAATGAGTACCTGGTGCAATGTGTAAATATCGCCACTCGGGAGGCAAAGGCGGCCGGGCGTGGTGTGGGCCACCCAACCCCCTTGTGTGCCGTACCGGCCTTCATAGGTCCTCGCTAACAGCACTTGCCCTAACAGTCTGTTAAGGCTATACGGGGGATCTTTGTCTTTGTCTCTATACGTGGACACGTGATCAAATTCAAGAGCTTCTCCGGTCTGGTGGCGATTTAATCCAGTGGGGTCTCCGCAGTCATTTCTGGATCTAATTAACACTTCTGAATTGACAACTATGTGGGGAAAACAGTAGCAAACGTGGCGCTTCATCAGAAGCAAGCTAAACAATTGATGAGATGCGGTGATACAAAAAAAAATGCCTGTGATGTCATTGTACCGACTCGTAAAATAGGAAATCTATATCCTTTACACGGCTGGTCCTATTACGGCACATTGCTTAGGACAAAATTTGAAATAGAATCAGGGAAAATACGTATTCGACACCAGGCGGGAATTATGCTATTCATCTCACTTCCATTTCTCTTCCGCACAGAAATCCATTTTAATATTTTAGAATTATTTCGCACCTCGAAGAAAGAATAGTGACACAAGTTAATTCATTTATCTGCTCGCCAAATGCGGAGACCCAATTATAGTGTGCGGTGGCGAATTGCCTCTGTGCTCTGAACCCAGTGATCTTTATTATTTTTGTAATATTTATTAAGCCTGCAGAGCATTGGCGAGTTTTGTCGCGATTCGAGGCTTGTACGTTTTATGTTGAACTTCTTTCGCAGCGAAAATCACTTCTTTAAGACTGCTTTTTCGTGTTTAGTTTGGTGTTCTCCCCCTTCAACTCCTATTATTATGGTTGGCGACGTAGAGTATGAAAGAAGTTCAACATTAATACATTATTAATATTATTTATCCTTAGTTAATATGCACTATAACTTCAAGAAACGATACTGTATCGTAGCCATATTTTCAGTCTTGTTCTTAGCTTTATAGAGTGAAGATTTCACCTTCGGATTAGATATCACTTATAATGTTAAAATCACATTTTTATTGGTTGTTAAAAAAACTAATTTTTTTGGTCAAACGGTGGCAGTGGCATGATGCCGATGTGATTCCAAGTTAACGCAATGCGGTGGAAGTTATATAACGTCAAATGATATTCCACGTAACGTACGGAGGCGAGCACGTGGAGAGCATTCGCACAGAAACATTTAAATCCAGCTAAAAACGCATCTCTTTATTTTACCAATCGCTTTACTCCCCGCGATTCGAGCGCGAGAGCAATTTGAGATGAGTCAAAATGAGGCTGCCGCTTTGTTTGCTCAAGCAAATGCAATTAAACTTTTTTTTGTTTCACGCTTATAAAAATATATAAACGAGACCATAACGGTAAAAAGTCTGGAACGTCGCGTGAACAATTTGAGACTGACAGCTGTGACTTTCAAAGGAAAAACCCCTTCATTAAAAATACTGCCATTTTAATTGGTAAAGAAAAACAATGATTCGCGTTTCCGCCATGTCTTCCCCATTCACTGGGACGGTGCGTTTGTGATTCGCTCGCAGCTAAGTGCTTCCTTGGACATCGCGTTGATCGTGGAGAGAGCCGAGAGCAGAGAGACGAGAGAGAGAGAGAGGCGCGTGCCAAACAGTGGTGCCCTCCAGAGCGTGGTCCTTCGTTACGCAACGCTAAAGATGCATCGTCTAATTAGGGAAAAGGGGCATCAGGTGCATGATGATGATGAACCATTAGCACTCGTGAAATAGAATTGTTTGAAAGAAATACAAAAAATATATACATTTCTCAGGTAAGCGAGCATCTTCGTTAATGTTTAAAATATAAATATGTAGGTCTATGTGTGGCACACAGACATACCAGCATGCTTTCAGCGCCGGACAAAAATATCGGTCTTAATGAGCAAAAAACCTAAGCAATGCAGTGCCCTAGTGAATTTGAAGCATGTCCTTCTCTTGACGTTGATTAAGATGTCATATATATGTGTCACTTGTGGTTTTGTTTCGTACGAAGTGTCTGCAAAGCCATCATATTTTATACAAAATTACTACAACGAAGTCGGCAGTATGGCTGCGTGGTTGAAACGTTGGCAACACGTTACGTACGTACGTATGTTTGTTTGTTCTGCCGAAAAACCCCAGTGATCTTCAACATCAAATAACGGTGGGATTTCAAACGATCACGCCAGAGATATTGCCGAACGCCTGGGACTCTTCTCCAATCTCAACGCGAAGCGCACCGCCAACGCCGCGCGGACGTGCCGCAGGAGTGGGAACCTGCACAGGGCGGAAACCTTCACACGGCCAATTGCGCACGCACGCGTGGGGAGACAAAGGCGGTCGGGCGTGGTGTTGGCCACCCACCCCCTCGTGTACCGTTCCGGCCTTTCATAGGTGCTCGCTAACAGTGCTTGCCCCAACAGCCTGTGAAGGCTATACCGGGGATCTTTGTCTTTGTGAGGAGCGGCAGTGCGCTACGAACCTGGTCACCTGAGTTCGATTTCTACTCACGGCTAACACCCAGTGACGATTATGTGAACCGGTCCTAGGCCTCACCTAGGTCGACTCAGCCTCAAACGAGTACCTGGTGCGATGTGTAAATATCGCCACTAGGTATTAGGGAGACAAAGGCGGCCAGGCGTGGGGTTGACCACCCACCCCCTCGTGCTAACAGCACTTGCCCCTAGAGTATGTTAAGGCTATATGGGGGATCTTTGTATTTGTTTATGTGCGTGTACCGCTGTGGAGAGTCGGAGTAGGGGTTAGCGCGCCATGCTACTCAACTCAGCGACCCGAGTTCGATTCCCGCTCACGGTCACCGCCAGTGACGGTTATCTGAACCGGTGCTGGACTTCGCCTAGGTCGACTCGGCCTCAAATGAGTAATCACCGTGACAATAGTATTATTACAATTGAGCAAAACGTTTGACGTCACGCCAAACGACCCAAGGGGCCGTCCATAAATGACGTCACGCGATTTTGGACGATTTTTGACCCCCCCCCCTCGTCACACGGCGTCACAAAAAGTCAGACCCTCCCTCAAATATGACGTCACAAAGCTCTGCCCCCCCCACTACTTAACGAAATCAGCAAGGCGTTGTGGTTCATTTGTGGCAAGCACTTTATGTGTAATGAGCGATTCCTATAATGTATCGATCAGGTCCGTTGACGATGATGATGATGATGATCAAATAAGTATAACCCGTAAAAACAAGGTTTTTCACTATAAATCCTTTATATGCGTGGCAGCGAACTTAATATAAAGGATTTAAAAATATATTCGCCTGTGGAGGACGCGGGGATCGATCCCGCGACCTTTGGCATGGGAAGCGAGGGCGCTACCAACTGCGCTACTCCGCCACGGCCTGGGTTACGCTCTGGGCTCTTATACTGTGACGTTCAGCCAAAGCGATAAATGAGTTCTATTTGAATATATGTAAAATATTTTTTTTTGCCTAAAAAGTGTAAAATTTTGGGAATTTTTTTCACGAACATTAATTGTCTGTCACAACGAGTCTGTGTGGAAAATGTCAGCTCGATTGGATCACGGGAAGTGGGTTAAAAAACGAGCGAAAGATTTGCACGGTCCTAAGCAAGCAAGCAAGCACGCAAGCAAGCAAGCACGCAAGCACGCAAGCACGCAAGCAAGCAAGCAAGCGAACTTAATATAAAGGATTTAAAAATGCTGGTCCATGCAAAAAAATAAAGCCTTCCACACCTCTCCACGTTTTGAGGAGAACGCATGCAGATTGTATTTTTTTTAAATATAAGCAGACAAGAGTCCATAGGGATAAAAACGTGTTTGTCTAAAACATATACACTTGAGTTAAAAGCAAACTCTAAGTAAAAATCACACTTCATAATAATTGCTGAAATATGTTGACCTCGTTTCAAAGAAAAGTGTTCATGAGCAGGAGTAAAACTGTCCTTGTTTTTTAATGAGATTATACAAAAGAAAACGCGACGGTGATGGGCGCCCGGCCGGATTTGAACCACCAACCGCTCGGCTCGCTCGATCGGGCGAAGCTCTCCACACGGTTTTCTTTTGCTGCCACTTTGGCGGGGTATCTATAAATAAAATCCGCAAAAAAAAGAATCTGCATGTTCCTTCATCGGCGCCTGTCGCTTGCCCGGAGAATTGACGGCCGGCACTTTGAAAAAAAAAAGCCCTCATTATAAGGACAAATTGAGTGTTTGCGTCTGACAGCAGTGTCCACAAATCACGGCGCTGCACGGAGTACGAGTACACACGTAAGGCGGTTGAAAAGTATCAGGATTATGTATTCAACATCGGAGCCCTCTGAACAGCCCAAGGTTGAAGTTTTAAGTTTTTAATGAGGTTTGGCATGTCACAAAATGACGTGTGTGTTTGGGTACGTGTGCGTGCACGCACGTGTGTGTGTGTGTGCGCGCGCGTTTTAGTGAATGCATGTGTGGGTTTGCGTGAATGTGTAGATGGAGTGTGCGCTTGTCGGGCATGGTGCTGGCCAACCACCCCTTGGTGTGTCGTGCCGGCCTTCATAGGTGCTCGCTAACAGCACTTGCCCCAACATTCTGCTTAAGCTATAAGGGCGATCGTTATCTTTGTGTGTTCCAGCTAATTCCCTTCTCTAAGCATGACACACACGCTTCTATTTTTCATGAACTTATTTGCGGGACTATTTTTCCCCCCAATTAATACATTCGTTTATCGTAGCACGCACATGCGGAGACTGGCTGTTATTTTTTATTATAAAAATGAGCACGCGAACGTGGACTAAAACATATAATTGTTTTTAAATTTAAATATCGCAACAAAAAATTGCATTCGGAAGGTAGAAACATATTAAGTAAAATAAGAACTTGAATGCAATATTATCTCGCGAATAACGTTTACAATTTAATACGTGTACAGAGCAAATGACGTCGCTGCGAGAAAGACTTCCCCCGGAATGTCAATTCACTCCGCTTACACAACAACAAGCGCAGTGCCAAGCTGCAGTCGGGATTTTGAATAATTGACACGCCAGCTCACGACAATGCGGTCACGTCAGCACTCGCCATGACATGCAAACTAGGACGAGTAAAAAGGGAATATGTTCTAAAAATATAATTTCCTAACAAAAAAATTACGAGGATCCATCAATTACGAACGAAAAAAATATGTTTATTTTACCAGGTAAGGCCCACTGGGCTATAGAGCTCTCTTTTCAAAAGCGACTTGGCCACAAATGATCGCTCAACAAGGTGGCTTATCACGTGGAAATGTACAGCAGCAGCCGAATACCCTGAACAACAGGCACCAGGGCGGGGTTCGAACCCACGACCTCCTGTATACCAGGCGAGGTAGTCAACATCTCATAGCCACCGTGGCGCCCCAATTATTGCCTGACCATCCCCCCCTCCACGCCATAACCCCCCCCCCAATTCCAGCCGAAGGTGTCCGCAGATGAATCTGACCCCTGACCTCCCACACCGCTTTTTGTCGCGCCGTGTCCGTACAACGATAAATGAGCTTCGCTCGACCGCAATGAACGCCCCTCCGCCGCCACGTGCCTACGGGGACCCTCGGCGGTCACGTGGGCCCCGTGAACTGTGGGGGCTCGCTGTGCCGAGCAGCGCAAGGTCGTGTCGCACCGCTAAGCGGAGTGGCGTTGGGGGGCGCGGACCTTGACGATGACCTCGCGGTTGCCCTCCTCAATGCCAACGCCAGGGAGCGGAGGAGGGGGAAGGGGGGGAGGAAACGTTGGGGACCGGCAATCCCTTTGGCTCCAGGGATGTGCTGGCAGTGATTGGAAATACAGCGGGAAACTGCACGCTGTGCGGTGTGGGTTTGCCGTCTGTGTGGCCGTACGCCCCGCCACTTACAAGGAGCATGGACCGTCATCCTCGCAGCAGCGGCTTTTGCCTGGCCATCGAAGAAACACGACCACCGCATCGAACGCATTCGGATGCGCTTCTGCGGCCGTCTGGAACGCTCTTCCTTCCGATATGAGGAAGCCAACTGTAGCTGTGCATTTTGAAGACGGAAGCTTGTGTTGCCTCCGAAACGTCGTGATTTTTATTTTATTTTACTTTTATTCATTTTAATGTTTTACCTACGTGACTTTACCGAAAAAAAACCTAAGAATATAATTATTACGATCTGCTGTTTGTGTTGAGTTTGCTGCCCTTCCCCCGCACCTCGGATTATCGCGGTTGGCTACGTACGGCGGTGACAGCAGGTCAACGTACATACGTACGTCACTGGCTCCTCGCTGGCCCGGGCGCCTCAAGCCACCGCCAGAATTCTGCTCGTAACAGAGGGGAGGAGGACTTGAATTCTGACCCTCGCCCATTGCTCGCCGCCAGTCTCCGTCCACGGCACGGCACTTCCACCAGCCTCAGTGTTGCCCGACGCAGCGCAGAAGGAACCATCTCACGACAGACGCCTGCACGGGTTCTCCTCCAGAGGGCCAAGCAGATGGCAATCGCGGGAAGCTATTCCCGGAATACGAGTCAAGAATGGCAATAGGTCAATGGACTAATACTATATTACATTCGTACGCGGAGAGACGTGAATAGAATGGATGTATTTAATTGTGTATGTCGCGGACCACGTCTAACATCGGTGCCGAGTGATGTCGCAAGCATCCCGGGATGCTCCACCTTCACCAATCCGCACAGACCAGCCTGGCGAAGTATGGTCAAATAACCTCCATAGCCGCCAGGGTAAGAATAGAACTTCATCCAAAAGTAGATATTGGCAAAGGCTGAAATAAGCCCATCAATAAGTGAGTGTTAGTACAATCACGTGGGGGTGGAACGGTGGTGCAGCGATTAGCGCAGTGAACCCAGCGACCCGATTTGAATAACCAACAATGGTCAACGTCAGTGGCAAGTGATATCTGAAGCGGTCCTGGGTGACTCCCTTCACCAATTCGCACCAAAAAGTCATGCTGAAGGTTGGTCACGTAACCCCCGCAAACCGAGCCGGAGAAGGCACGAATCCAGCCGGGCACTGACAAAGTGAGATGGCAATCGAGATATCAAATGTTGTGGGTTTACTCTCCAAAACTCCGGAATGCTGAAGTAGTAACTAATGAACACGTTTTGTTTACGTGACAAACCTGATTAATTGCGGGATTAACGACCCATTTATACTTACGCGATCTAACCCCCAAAAAACATCTTTAGTATGCATACAAATATACAATTGTATCATTGTAGTTATGTTCAAAACAACGCATTTAGCCAAGCAATAAATTGCTCAGATTCATTATCTATTCGGCAAAAATTATCTGGGATGTTATGTTTGGACCCTGAGTGCATTGTCACTATTAAGCTGCTATACAAACGTCGGATTTGAACCGTGTAAAAGAGGCAACCCGCCACTCTGAAGCATGCCACAGCCTCTTCGAACGTGCACGTTTCGCGAACAAGGTTCGGACGGTCGGTCGAGCGGCTTTACCCTGCGTCGCCAATTCGCTTAACTCCTCGGCTGTCATCGCCGGCTTCGGAATGGAACATCGTTTGCCGTGGCGTTTTGAAGCCCAGAGATTACAACTGGGAATTACAGCGCCGAAATGAAACATGTGGGGGCGGGGGAGGGGCAAAGAAAACAATTGGTCCGTGTAAGCAAAGGCAACAACATCATACGTTTTTTTTCGTGGTTAGATCACGTAAATAGAAATGTGTCATTAAACCCGCCACCACCACACGACACAGTCAATGAGTATGGTTTGTCCCGTGAACAAAACGTACCAATGTGTTACTGGTACAGTACCCCCGGCTGTGTTGGAGAGTAAACCCACAACATTTACCATTCGAGTTCCGTGACGTTTCGCCAGTCAATTACAACCAGCATCATCAGGCGACAGCCAGAAGAACGATAACAACAACAGGAAGATATTACGGTGGTGGATTACAAATAAATCAACGGATACTGCAGTGAGCTCCACGTTCCAAGTAGCGGCACACGAATTCCATCCACGCTGATTTGTGGTTTCTGTACAAAACGTGGGCTGGACCAAATCAAGATCTCATTGCATCACTCTTTTTTTCCTCCTCTTGTCCATCTTGTTCGTAATAACAACCATAGCAATGAAATGTGGCATGCCCTCGACGTTTAGAATTGTATTTGGTACTTGCTGGACCAGCCTTGCTATTGGCCAAACTCTGTTTTAACTCGCTTTTGTGTGTGCGCGTGTGTTTATGTGCATGGGGGAGCAGCAGCCTAGTGAACTACCAACCTAGTGATCAGAGTTCGGTTACAGCTCACGTTTGAACCAGTCGCCCGGCCTCCCCAAGGTCGAATCAGCCATAAGTTAGTACCTGGTGCAGTGCGTAAAATAACTGCATTGGGGAGACAAAGGCAGCCGAGCGTGGTGCTGGCCACCCACCCCCTCGTGCGCTGTGCCGGCATTCATAGGCGCTGCTACTCGCGAACACCACTTGCCCCATCAATCTGTCAAAAGCTACCCGGGGGATCTTCACCTTTGTGTTTACAAGGGGGTGCGTGCGCGTGCCCGCGTGTGTCTGTGTGCACATGCCCTGCACCAGATGCCGCAGCCGTTACAGATAACGTGGGGAGATGATGCTTCTTTTAGAGATTCTAAACATTTAATGTGTGTTTCCAATACCTCTCTAAGAGGTGTGTATTAAAAATGGGTTTACAAGAGAAAAGACATATGATCATCTCTAAGCTTCGAGGCTTATTGTTAAGCTGACGAGATAAGTGCTGGTAAATGTGTGCTTGAGAGATAGTTGCCACATGACTGCCAAACATTATTAAGCAGGGTATTAAAGGGGAAATCAGTTTTTTATTCTGCAGGCCACAGAATATGGGGCAAAGTTAAAGTGCTTTCATCCCCTTGATCTTATCGGGAGTACCCCTTCCACGAACATCTCTAAAAAGCCACACTTTCCCATATTCCAACGCA
This sequence comes from Lampetra planeri, assembly GCF_965212315.1. Classification (NCBI taxonomy): domain Eukaryota; kingdom Metazoa; phylum Chordata; class Hyperoartia; order Petromyzontiformes; family Petromyzontidae; genus Lampetra; species Lampetra planeri. Next base: position 7,516,437 of record NC_136150.1, read on the forward strand.
AATTCAAAGATGGACATCTGGATACCGTCGCGCCCAAAGCCGCCGATGCCACCCGCAGCTCACTGCCAACGCTGTCCGCCCTCCACTACACCCTGCTGCTGCTGCCACCACGGCTGCTGCTGCTGCCACCACGGCTGCTGCTGCTGCTGCACAGGAAAGACATCAAGCCACCGTCAACATCTGGCCTCACCGGTCGCTCACTAATTGGCCTTAGAGGTCCCTTAGTGGCCGGCCTGGAGCATTGACCACCCTCCTGCATTGGCCGCCCTGCCACAGGGCGCGTGGGGAAATTACAGAGAGCAACATTACAGACAGCGACGTAACGTCTGTCACCGAATAGTCAAACGAAGCTGAAATCCAGTCAAATTAAGTAGAGAACGAATTTAATGAACTCCTTTTTTTGGTTACGTGGTCGCTGGTGATGAGGCTAAGATTGTCAAGTTGCTACACTAGAGAACCCGGATTAAGGAGAGGTCCCTTGCCTGGATTCGAACCCAGGCCCCCGGCGGCGTCAGCTAAACGCTCTGGCTGGCTGAAGCCACTCGGTCACCTCGTAAGGGCGATTTAAAACAATGAACAAAACCTCGTCCCCAGATTTATGAGCCCATATCCCTGTAAACCCGCGTCTGCACTCGTGAACCAATTAGAGAGAAAGTTAAATTAATTCACCGAGAAAATGTTGCCTTATTAAAATGTTAATGTGCCTTTTTTTCTCTCTCTTCTAAATAGCCACTACCTGCGATATGTTAAACTGCATCTGTTCACCACGGGCCTGCGAAATGCATATTTAAATGTTTTATTTATAATTTTAAATGAATTAAAATGTGTACTTATTTTATAACGTGGGTCTGATTCGTGCATAAAAGCATGCTTAGATGCAAATGACCTGCCAATTGTCGGCAAAAACGCAAGCTCGTAACGTTTAATTAAAATAAAAAAAAAACTTTTGAATGTTACGATAACATTTGACACGTGGCAATGCATCCGGTCATTGATTGCACAAGATTCATTTGCTCGAGCATGCGATAATCTATTGACGATTCATGAAAATTATACAAGAATTTCAATGCACCACAGAGTATTAGCTCGCTCCCTACGAGAGAGAGAACGACTCAGAAGAGTGAGAAGCCACAGACGAGTGGCAAGGCACCAAATCCCCCCCGCCCTCCCCCCAAGCTCTGCGGTCCTCTATGTATCAAATGTTATCGGTCAGCTAATTAATGTTTAAATGTGGAAGGAAACCAGAGCACCTTGGAGAAAGCTCGCACGTGCTAAGGGTACAACGCTCGATCCAACACAGCCGGAGTTCACGTTTTGACCTCTGCGGCATTGCCCCTTGCGAGCCAGGGGGTATGGCTCAACCTCGACGCTCACGGGGAGCGAGTCTCACACCGTCTGTGCGTGATCCGCCAACCCTCGCTGCCTCCGCAGGGCTGGAGTACAGGCCACGTGCAGCGCAGCCAGTCTATAGAGGTGGACTGTTTTTATCCAGAACAAAAACTGCGCAAACAAGAAAATGTTTTGTTCGTGACATTGACAATGAAATTGTAAAAGTTAAGCAGCTTGAATTGAATCGCGATCTCGAATTGTGACAATTACATTAAATTACTTGGTGGAGGGGATGGATGAATCGACCAATGCCTGTGTAGTAGCATGCACATGGCAGCACTCACGGGACATTTCTCAGACATGATTGCGTTGTGTGCTACGTTACAAATGGAACTGTTTAAGTGGTTGGTCTATGTAGTCGGTGTAATTTCGATTTCATCTTATTATCAAATGTCATTTGTCTGCTTAGTGAGTGTGTGGTTATGCCTTTGCATATACAGGGTATTTTTAAAAAAAGATGGACCCGATTTGAAATCGCTATATCTCTGCAACCACGAACCTCCCATGAATGAAACTCTTACCACTTGAAAGAGCGGGGCATAGAGTTTCAAATGATTACCGCTGGGTGCCTTTCCCAGCGCACAAACAGCCCCTAGCCTCAGTCATTCGCAAGACGGCGACCCCGAAACACACAAGGGGCGTTTTGCGTTCTGCAATTCAGCAAGACTGAATCCGTAATTGCGGTGCAGCGTGCGTTTAAAATGCGTTTTGGCATTGATAACTCATTAAACCGTTTGTAACTTTTTGTCTAATTGTGACATGTTGCCATCGTGAAATATACTGCCTTGAAATTGGGTCCATCTTTTTAAAACACCCTGTATGCAGTGGGGAGCGGTCGTGTGGTGTTTATCAAGCGGCGCTACGAACCCGGCAGCCCGAGTTCGATTCCCGCTCACGGCCAGCACCAGTGACCGTTATCTGAACCGGTCCTGGATATCCCCAAGGTCGACTCAGCCTCAAGTGAGCACCTGATTCGGTGTGTAAACATCGCCACTAGGGAGACAATGGCAGCTCGGCGTGGTGCTGGCCACCCACCCCCTCGTGTGCAGTGCCGGCCTACATCGTTGCTCACGAACAGCACTTGCCCCAAGAGTATGCAAAGCCTATGACCGGGGGATCTTTGTCTTTGTATACTTATGCATAGAATAACTACCGCATTGTTTAAAGGGGACATTGATTCGTCGTCATTTTGATCCATTAAACGAGCCACACCCTAATTTTCGCCGAACACACGCGCGCACACACTTTGTCGCCGACGGTTTTAATAGCGAGATCGCGCGTGCGACTATAAATCATTTAATTAACAGGCCGTGCCACAGGTGACACGGGCAAGGCGCTGAACCCGATGTGCGGGGTCACCTTCCTAATGAACGTGGAGTTTTTGGCTCGCCTCTCGCATCCCCCACTCCCTTGCGTCTGAGCGTCGGGGACCTTCCGAAGGCGTGTGGTGCGCGCGTTTATCTTGGGATAACCATTCATGGGTCGGTCGTGGCACCAGGCCAGAGCCAATTTGGATGGCAAGTCGGTGTCAATTAAAAGCTCTCCCCGCACAACTGGCGGCCGCTCGGGCTGGAGAATGTAGCACCCCCCCCCCCCCCCCCGCTTAATTAAGGTGACGGCTGTTTTTTTCAGTCTTCTTTTTTTTACCCACGCGCTTCGAAAATCGTCCGCGAATAACCCCGCGTCTCGTGCGAAACCTCCACGGAGCCGGACGCAAAATAAAAAAAACGTTACGAAAAAAACCAAGGGACTGTGATGTCAGAAGTGCACAAGGAACAACAACAAAAACTCATCACATTTTTGTTGTTCATTAAGGCGCAGCGCTGCAACTGCCTGCTCGCGTCACTGCTAGCGGATGGGCCTTCACTAGAGGGGGCTCCAGAGGGTATCAGAATTAGTGGGGGGGGGGGGTGGTGGATTGGAAATAAACTAAACATTTATAGAGAGTTCACTTGGCCCAGTTAATTGCAATAAGCACTTCAACAATGGCGGAGCCAAAATTTTCAGGTAGTGAGGGGCAACCCCTCCAGCAATGAAACATGATAGAGGAGTTGTTAGTAAGTAAGGACGCGTGTGTGATCGGCATCGCGCTCGCTGAAGGTGTGATGATGCCTTCAGGGAAGTCGTGTCCTGTATACGCAACTCCGCACAATTCTATGAGTTACTTATAACCGCTTTGCCGTTACTTATTGTCAATTATGGACTCAGACTATTGTCCAATCATCTCATAGAGTCCCTGGCACATAATAATATGCTACACAGTGGCAGTGGGGGTCGCAAAATGCCGATTTATTACTAATAACCCCCAATGATTCGATCGAAATTAGGGATTTCTATCGGATCAATGGCGGGGGGAGGGGGCACGTGCCACCCCACCCCCCACTGGCTCCGCCAGTGCACCCACAATGCAATGCTTTGCCGCAAACAAAACAATCTCATGATATGTTTTTGAACTTCACAATGTGGCCATGAGCTTATAATTAAAAAAATAAGTCCATCGCCTGTCAGCTTGTAGTTTTAGCCGAAGCAACAGAGAGGAACATCCTGTATAATAGTTCAAGTATGTGTGGGGGGAGGTTTAATCCTCTAGGTTGGACTTTGTCTATTGGCTGGGAACTGTTCTAGAGGGTAACGGTATCCTTGCAAGACTGTAGTAAGCCGAGGTCTCTTTTAGATTTGAAGCTTTCGTGACTGCAAGGATTCATACTCTTAGGTTTTTTTCGGTAAAGTCACGTAGGTAAAAATTAAATAAATAATAATAATAATAAATAACAATAATAAATAATAATAGAAGAAATAATAGAAATAAAATAATAAATCACGACGTTTCGGAGGCAACACAAGCTTCCGTCTTCAGGTGGAACCGTCACAGCACAATTGCTGTATCAAGTGAAGAGAAATCCCAAGAGACCCGACCTTGTATATATATACTGGTTAAGGGGGGAGGAGCCAGGATGGGCCGCGGGAAAGGAGTTGTTGTGAGATGGTTAGTACGGCTGCGGCTGCGGCTGCTGCTGCTGGGACTGAGCCTTTGTAATGTAGATGGCAGAAGCAGATAAGCAAGTCAGGACTAAGCAGCCCCTTGTTATGCTGCTGGGTGGGTAAAACTCAAGGCAGACAATCAGCGTGTGAAAAAAGAAGCTAAACATGATAAAAACAATCAATATTCCCATTGGCAAGTCTTTGCCAGAGAGCCTAGAGCCCTATGGCTGGCGAGCTGTGTAAAAGAGCTCCATAGCTCATCGGATTCCTCCAGTAAAAATACATGTTCTGATTCTGAACTCGGGGATGAGTTACCCAAGGGATTCAATCGCCATGTAGGTCATGAAAATAAGAGATTGGTAAATATTGCTGAACCTGCCTTCTGCCCTCATGGCATAATATATTTTCGAATAATTGTAAAACATTTTGCATGTTGTGAAATGAATTCCAAGTAGAAGCTAGATATAAGCACAGACTTGCAAAAGCACAGTTCTGATATAAGCAACACATGCTAACGAAACGATGGTGGAGAGGAAGCATAAGCGTACTCCTGATATAAGCACACACATGGCTTTGCTGCCAAGGGGTGTGCTAATATCCAACTTGTACTGTATACCAAGTTCTTCGCACAAATTTTAAATGACATGAACTGAATACATTCTACCAATACATGAATAATGTAAACAAAGCCACGAAGTTAAAGGAGCACTGCATTTTGCAATGTCCTAACACGCTCCATTTCAGACACGGTTACTGCAACCACACATGTGCAGTGTGGCTGGAGACGCGCACTCAGACACGCGCCCCGCACCAGATACACGGGGCCATCATTCGCACGGCACAGAACGGCCATGGCAGGTGCTGCCGATGAGTTGCGACCGAAGGGCGGCACGGCACGGCGGGCCAGGTGCGACGTGGCCACACCTGGGCGGTTCCTATCCTCCGACGTTGGCTGACGTTGGCCACACAGAGACAGCGGCCCAGGCGCTCGTTACACGCCAGCCTTTGCGAGGAGGCACCGTTCGTCGCCAGGTGTGGGGGTTAGGCGATCGCCAATGACGCGAGTAGCCAGGAATTAGAATAATCAGAAGGGGGCAACGCTCGATCCCACACAGATGGAACAGCCGGAGGTCACGTTTTGACCTCTGCGGCATTTCCCCTCGCGAGCCAGGGGATATGGCTCCTCCTCGACGCTCACGGGGAGCGAGTCTCACACCATCTGTGCGTGATCCGCTAACCCTCTCCTTCAGAACCAAGCGTAGGTTCGCCGTGACGGGAGCACGGGGGTGCTAACCACCGTAACACTCGCGGTCACACGCTCGCCACACCCCCCCCCCCACCACCACCACTCTAGCCCCCAACACCGCCGCCCCAGCGGAGGGAGATAAAACAAGTTGCGTTTGTGGCCGTGGAAGAAAGCCTTTAATGTCTGTGGCAGTGAACGCCAAACAGCCCCGACACCGGCCCTAATGGACGACATTAATGCGGCGTCGCAGACCGACTTAGTGGCGCTGCCGCTCCGCTCAAAACCGTGCCCCCCCCCCCCCCCCGATTTGAGCGGAGCGCCGGGCCCCTGTAACCCGTGTGACTTAAATCCGAACCACGGCAGCGAGGGAGGGTGACCTCTTACAGCTGTTCATGCGTTGGCGACAACCCCCAACAGTGTACGGACGAACCGGCGGTATCACGCGGCGAGGTACTGGGGGGGCGGGGGTCTCCTCGAACACCACTCGAGATATCTTCGTCGGAGGTATCGGGGTTTTTTGGTCGTCGAACTAAAAAGGGGAAGCCCGCCGGGCGAGCGAGGTGACTAACGTGGGTCGACCACTTCCAGTGCCGCGGTGGCGAGATGTTAACTACCTCGCCTGGTATACACGAGGTCATGGGCTCTATCCCTACCGAGGCACCTGTTGTATATTTAGAGTTAACGTCTCTATCTCTTTCTCTCCCCGTGGTCACGTGGATTTTTCTCCGGGTCCTCCGGTTTTCCTCCCTCCATATTTAGAATCAGCGCGCGGTCAAGATAATTTGGCTGCCGCTGTAAATGCCCACGTGATGATGAGCCACTTCGTTGAGCTATCATCTGTGGCCCAGTCGCTTCTGGAAAAGATGCGATTTCGCTCAGTGGGGCTTACCTGGTAAAATATCAACAAAAATTGTTTAGTAGTTTTGCCAGTGATATTGCCGGAGGCGTCCCACGTGGGTGGTAGCGAAGGCAACACCTGCAGGTTGCCCTCCCACAATTTCAATCTTCTACGAGGTGGCTGGGAGAGTGTGCGTCAGCCTTGCGTCAGCCTTGGGAGGCAGGAAAGCCAGAGTCGTAGCCCGCGCCCACTCTCATCCCCCAGCCCCCGGCATGAGAAAACACAATGTGTGTGTTTGTGTGAATGCGTGTTGATAGCTTAGCGGTTAGCGCGCCGCGCTCCGAACCCAGCGACTCGAGTTTGATTCCCGCTCACGCCGTCAACATCGGTGATGAACATCTGAACCGGTCCCGTGCCTCCCCTAGGTGGACTCAGCTTCAAATGAGTATCCGGTGCGGTGTGTAAACATCATCACCAGGGAGAGAAAGGTGGTTGGGCATGGTGCTGGCCAACCACCTCTTGGTGTGCCGTGCCGGCCTTCATAAGTGCTCGTTAACAGCACTTTCCCCAAGAGTCTGCTTAGGCTAGAAGGGCGATCTTTATCTTTGTGTGTTCCAGCCAATGCCCTTCTCTAAGCATGGCACACCCGCTTCTATGTGTGTGCGTGTGCGCGCGCGTTTTAGTGAATGCATGCGTGGGTTTGCGTGAATGTGCGTGTGGAGTGTGCGCGCGTGCGTGTGTGTTTTGTGGCACGGTGGTTCGCGCCCTGCGCTACGGACCTGGCTACCAGAATTCTCGCTCACGGTCAACACGAGTAACGATTAACTGCACCGGTTTTAGGGCTCCACTAGGTCGACTCAACTTCAAATGTGTACATTGTGCGATGTGTAAACATCGCCACGAGGGAGACAAAGGCTGCCGGGCGTGGTGCTGGCCACCCACCCACTCGTCTGCCGTTGCGGCCTTCATAGGTGCTCGCTAACAGAACTTGCCCCAACAGTCTGTAATGGCTATACGGGAGATCTTTGTCTTTGTTGATATAACACATTATTATTATTATTATTCAAAGCCGACCTTTTTTCAAGCGAAAGGTCACTTGGGCTTGTTAGTGAACGAGAAATCTCCAGGGGCGGAGCGGTGGTTCGCGCGCCGCGCTGTGAACCCGGCAACCCGGGCTCATTTCCCGGCCACGGTCAACAACAGTGGTGGCGAGTGATATCTGACCAACGTGGAGAGGTGTGGTCACACAAAACCCCCATAACAGACGTGACATCGGGAGGTCTTCAACCGGGAAATACAGCGCTCCAGAAATCGACTGGGAAATGGCTACCAATTTGAATATTTGTTCATTATTTTAGCATACATATATTTAACATTCGTTGATATATAATGGTATGCTTGTTTGTTTGTACAGGGTGCTTCAAAAAATGTTTAACACTTATATGGGACTATCGTTTTAAATGGAAGAAGAACATGATAACAAATGTAATGTTAATAGCTTCAAAAAGTCACCACTTGTTCGCCATCATTATCAACACGTGCCTGGAATCTTCTCCAGGTGGTCTTCAGAGCCCGGAGGGACATTTGTTGTGGCATTGTTGCAAATTCTCAGAAGTGTTACAATTTTTTTGAAGCACCATGTATTTCACTATTTCATAGAATATTTGCAGCGAAATCTCAAATATTCAAAAACATCGATACTCCCCGGGTCACGGACTGGGTCAGTGATCCGGAAAATATTTGCGTACCCATAAGTACTCACATCGATAATACGTCTCGCCATCGCTATGGCAGAAACCCAGAAGGTATTCTGGAAGAAATGAGGGCATGCCCACCGCCAACACAAAGCCATGTCCACAGCACTGCATGTCGTCTCATACGTAGGTCATCAAAACACATATTTATTATTCAGACTAGCATGCGGGATATTACAGACAAAGAACTCCTTCCTGATGAAAGGCCATGGTCTCTCTTCCGAATGACACTCTCCTGGTCTCTTGAGTTTTCGCCGAGGTTAAACTAGACGTGAAACTGCAAGATTCGAGTCTTTTCCGCAGCACATTCTTAAGAAGACGTTCGCAATTAAAGCCAAGTTGACGGGCACTGGTGTGGATGTTTTGTTGATCGGTAGACGTTGGAAAAACAAAGTTAAAGTAAATTTCGATTTAAAGCTTTCGTGACTGCAGGGATTCATCTTCTTGGTTCTTTCGGTAAAGTCACGTAGAAGGGAAGTAATAAAATAATAAAAATAAAACATAATAAAATAATTCTCACGACGTTTCGGCCACAACGCAAGCAGCCGTCCTCAGGTGAAGAACATGTTCTTCATCTCATAATTATTTTATTATGTTTTATTTTTATTATTTTATTACTTCCCTTCTACGTGACTTTACCGACAGAACCAAGAAGAAAAAAGTTAAAGTAATTGACCGAACGGGGTGGTGCACAGCTAAGGTGCGGTTGGTGACTCACGGAAACCGGACGCCCAATCGCAGGAGCAGTGAAATGCTCCCGAGGAAAGGGGGTTGCGGAATTCCCTCGTCACTCACGACCTTGGCTATCCGCGATGTTGGCTAGGCGCGAATCGCATCTGGAACTCTGCACGACTGCTGCATCGCGAGAGAGAGAGAGAAATATAGAACGTGAAGAGATAAATTGATTATACACAGCATTATCATAATTCAAGCTAAGTTCATTTACAACGTATTTAAAAAAAACATATTTTTACATTTCCTTTTATTTACTTACGTTTATTATAACCAATTTGTTGTGTTATGATCATGCTCATGTATTTAATAGCTTATTTACGTACTTATTTAGGGTAATTACTTAATAAGATGGGGTTTCATAGGCCAATATCATAATCAGCAAAATTTGATGTTCACGAACATCTCTAGAACGTGTCCTTCGAGAATAACGAGGGAATACTGTATTGAACAAAGGTCATCGACCCAATCGTGCAATATTTGATGTCTCTCCCTGCCTCTCTCGCTGTGTGCCAGCGAGTGTGGCTTTTCTCCGCACGCAATGGTATCGTCCCCGCAAAAAATGCAACAGCGCTGGGAGAATGAATCAATCAAATCTTCTAAAACGGGACCCTCCATTCGGTCCACACAACCCACGATTTCATTCCATACGGCCCACGAATTCGTCGGCTGAAAACATCTGAATATACAGGGGACTGCAGAGCCGGGGTAATGGCTCGAGCCGGCTCACCACCCGACTGCCTTTGCCACTTGCCTCTGGTTTCCCATTTCTCCCTCTATTCTAGAGTGAGCAGTGCCTTACAAGTTGAAACGAGTTTTGCCATGAGCATGTGTCTTTCGACGAGTCAGGAAAATGAACGAGGCCTTTTCTTTCGGCAACAAACGCGCATTTATGCACAGTAAATGGGTTGGGTTTTTTTTGGGAGGTTGGATCGCATAATTATAAATGTTGTGTCATTAAGCCCGTCACCACCACCCGACGTAGCCAATCAGCGAAGGTTTGTCAAGTAAATAAAAACGTGACAATTGGTTATGAATTCAGCAACACCGTTGTGTGTTGAAGAAGAAACCCCACAACCTTTACAATTCGAGTACCTGGTGGCATTTCCCCGGTGATCACAACAACAACCGGCTTCATCAGGCGATTGGCTAGAATTATGATTCACTGCACGCGGCTATAAAAACAAGAAAAAAACAGAAAAAATTTGTTGGGTGTGCCACCGAAAACGTTAAACCCTAAATTTTGTGGCGGGCATCGGGACGGCAAGCAGAGTGGAATTGCCCGCCCCCAGGGGCAACACAGAAGAGGGGGCAACCGTAAGGCGTGTGACTAATTGGAGAGTCGGGGGGGAGGGGAGCCCCCCCTCCTCCTGGGAGCCCCCCACTCTGCCAATCCATAAAGGACAACTGGAAGCCATCGTTACGCCTAATTTAAATACACCCGCAATGTTAGCATGACACAAACACGAATTTAAATACTCTTGACTTAAAGCTTTCGTGACTGCAGGAATTCATATTCTTTGGGTCTTTCGGTAAAGTCACGTAGATAGGTTCAAAGAAAATATCAAAAATAATAAAAATAATAAAAGTTATATTTTTTGTTATTTTCTTTTAGCCTATCTACGTGACTTTACCGAAAGACCCAAAGAATACGAATTTAAAGAACCACGGGGTACCCAGCAGCGCTTATCAAGAAATGCGCAACAGGCAATGATTGCGAACGCACGCCTGCTCACAGAGGCAATGACCCCTTCGTGTAGCCTCTCACAAACGGTTGGGGCCAGTGCTGTTAGCGAGCACCTATTATGGTGCGGTTTCCTAATCACGCCCAGCCACCTTTGTCTCTCCAGTGCTGAAGCTTACACACTGCACCAGATACTCATTTAAAACTGAATCTACACAGGGAAGGCCCCAGACCAGTTCAGTATCAATCACCACGAATGTTAGTCGTGGCCATTAATCAACCCCAGGCCGCCAGGTTTGGGCAACAGTGCGCTGACCGCTATCCCACCGCTCACACGCGCAGAGTACGGTACGTCACGCACTGTGACCTACTTCCTGTACTGCTATGCTGGTAATGCTGCCACGGTGTCACGGCTCGCAAACCAATCTTGCGAGATGGAGGTCGCCAGTGCGATCTACCGGCGAGTCAGCAGAGATGTTAACCACTTCGCCTGGGACACAGGAGGTCGTGGGTTCGATCCCGATCCCGACCTTGATACCTGCTGTATATATGGGATTTGCGTGTCTCTCTCTCTCCCCGTGGTCACGTGGGTGTTTCTCTCGGTCCTCTGGTTTTTCCCTCCACATTTATAAAACATGCGTTTAGACTATTGACACCTCCTTTGCCAGTAGCAAAATATGATAATAGTTTTTTTACCCTTTCATCTGGCAACAAAACTGACACCTTTTGTTACAAGGAGTTATGTTTGCATTGACCACAATTTTGGCGTCATTTTGGCGTCATCTGGTCCAACACCATGTGAGACGAGGCTCTAAGAAAAGCTGTCTCGGGTGTGGACCAATCAATTTCAAAGACAGTGCATACATTATCAGAGTTGTGTTTTTTTGTTTGCATTCCGACCGCAGGTATTGTGGTCAATGCAAACATGACTCCTTGTAAAAAAAAAGGTGTCAGTTTTGTTGCCAGATAAAAGGGTAAAAAACCAATTATCATGCGTTTAGACTATTTGGCTACTGTAAGTTTCCACGTGATAGGCCACTTCATTGGGTGATCATTTGGGATATCCAGATCGCTTCTGAAAAAGATCAAAATAGCTCCGTGGGGCCTTACCTGGTAAAATACAAAAATAGTTGATAGTTTGAGTTCAGTTTTTTTTTACAATGGAACAAGTTTCTTAAATCCACGTAGCTCTGCACACTGGGAAGTACAAATGGACGCACCGCCGTTTGGCCAATCGGCAGGCCTCGTGTGATGAGGTAAAGTGTGGGCACGTCCACTCCTTCCTTTGGTTTATATTTATTTTGGGCAGAACAATGACGAGAAATATATGAGGTAATCCAGAACCAAACGTCCGAGGCAGTTGCCCCAGAATTTGATCTCTATTCTCAATAAGCGTCGGTTGGATAGATTGGCAAGCCGTACTCAGTGAATTTCGTCGGCATTAGACAATAACAACAAAAAACGAAAACAGCAAACAAACGTTTGTCACCACGATTTTCCGATCGAATCATTTGCCGCAGATAAACGTTGACCTTTTTTGTTTGTACGTGTTTTAATTTTTTTGTCAAAGGTTATTTTAGAAATCCATGAGTCGCCCCCCCCCCCCCCCCATTTATGCGTGACCTTCATCAATAAGCAGCAGTGAACGGTAAACAAAAGCCGATGAGACAATTTGATGGCGTCTGCGGCTGCTGCGACCAGAAAGGAATTGGCAAGGGATGAGACCTCGGCAGAAAGAATTCAGACAACTCAACGCAGCGCCACAGTTTTGTGTCGGTCGTAACAACAGCCGCGGTTCCAACTCGCAACGCGCCGCTCTCCAAGGCAGAACGGTTCAGAGGCGCGACGAAGAGCCACAGACGAGGGGGAAGGGCGGCTCGGCCTTGAGCCGGCGCCACATTCCCTACCTCTCAAGGCTCTACGGTCCTCTGTATATCTCCCTCGCAGCGGCGGCGGCGGCGGCTTCTGGCTTAGCCATGTCCAGCTTTTTGGCACGAAGTAATTGTTTCAATCGTGGCTTCGCGTTTGCGGACATCAACATTTGGAAAAGGAGGCGGGGGGGGCGAGAGAGTGTTTGTCGAAGGCACCTTGGAAGCTTCTTCACGAGAGGCAACAGATCGCACCGTGGAATATTTTAAATGAAAGTTTGTACTCCTCCATTAGCGGTGAACCCAAGGTTGAGGCGAATTAGATTCACAAAAGGCTGAACTGTCACTAACCGAAGCGGAAAAGGAATAGGAGGCAATCTACGCAAATCATCGTCATAATCATCGTTGTCCATTCTCAATTCACCACAATATAAAAACTCCCGCCCTCTGAGACATCTTCATATGGCTATGCTAATGTACAGTGCTGTGTTTAATCTACCTCAGCTATCATTCATTTGTGCTTTTTGTCCGGTCAGATGCAATTACATGCAGAAATTAGTTTTTTTTCAGGATGTTTTTTTTAAAGAAGTGACATCACAATTAAAATCCTTGCATTCAATAAAGCGAAGCCGCATAATGGATTACTTTTAATTCTAACCAGATAACGATGAGTAAGGAGCGGTGGCACAGTGGTTAGCACACTGCACTATGAACCCAGCAAGCAGTGCGAACGGATTCTGGTGAAGTATGGTCAAATAACCCCACACCCTCCCATGACTGACAGTGGGTTGAGAAAGGGTCGTGCATGATTTATGATCATTGTTGTTGTTATAATGATGAATAATAAAGGTGAAACTGTGTACATTACTCAAATTAAAAGCGCACAAGCAATGCCCATTCATAGGCACTGTGTGTGCAGGGGACGATTTGTATGAACCGTTAAATATTTCATGAGCCGCATTTTTCTCCCGCTATGACCATGCGCCGTATATCGCATTTATAATAAACTTAACCGCGCATTATTTTTATTAGTACTAGTTAATGCCGACGCGCTTTGAACGGCCACCATATATCTCGCTCTTCATCTCGCTGCTGCTCTGCGTTATATATTAATATTTATTAATTCTGGGGGTTTTACTGCATCCTTATCAGAGCACATGCCACCGCTTCGTGTCCTGGTGTGCAAGCAGTGACATTTGATTGATCAAAGGGCCACATTTATATTTATACATATACTAGCTTTACTACCCGGCTTCGCCCGGGAACTTGGATCCACCACGCCTGGCCGCCTTTGTCTCCCCAGTGGCGATGTTCACACACCACACCAATTAGTCGTTTGAGGCTGAGTCGACCTAGGGGAGGCCCAGGAGCGTTTAAAATAATCGTTACCGCTGGTGGCCGTAAGCGGGAATCGAACTCGGGTCGCCGGGTTCGTAGCGCAGCGCGCTAACCACTACACTACAATGCGTTACTCTTCCACATGCGCGGGTCACATGACAGATGTGACGTCACAGCTCACTTGCCGTGCAAAAAATGTATGCATTATTGAGCTCCCCACCAAAAAAAAACACTAAAGTGTATTTTAATAATTTTTGCATGGTGTACAGTCTGGAAAGTACCCACATGGCAAATTTCAAGTTTGTTGCATGTCGGGAAGTACGCTAAACATTTTGAACAGACACACATAATCACAACTTTGCCTTTTATATATATGAAGATGCATGCGTTTATATTTTGCTTATGTTTTTTTTTCATGAAAATCAGATACAACAGTGCGCAACTCGGTGGGGGGAGGGGTGAGAAAGGGGGGGGTGGTGGTAAATGTGTCCCAAATAAATATGAAAATGGTTTGGTCATGCAGTTTGTCCTTAGAAAACATAATTAATTTCAAATTATCTCATGTTCATGCCACTGTAGGTTTTGGAAGGGGCATTGCAAATCGTGGCACGTATGGGAGCAAAATATCCATGTTGAACTTCTTTCACACCGTACGTAGACAACCGTGCTAATCAGATGAGCGGGGGAAGGAAAACAAACTATGGGTCTCTGTGTGAATCTATGGAACTCTGTGTGAGTCTATGCACGTATGTGATATGTTGAACTTCTTTCGCACCGTACGTTGCCAACCGTGCTAATCGGAGGTGTTGGGGTGACGTTAACCATGGCTGGAAATCAAACCCCGAGATGCCGGATTCATAGCGCTGTGCACCAAAACCACTGTGCCAACGCAATTCACCACACGACCCACCACGCAACCCACTACACGTTTTTTATTTAAAAGATTCGACTTTGGCAATCTTCCTTTTCCACCGATGCCCCACCTTTGTCTCTTTGCCCTGAGAGGAAAACGCACGGCGACCATGTTGGGCCAGGTAGGCGCGCGACTTGGGCTGAACACGCTCATGCGGAGTCTCTCCCCCCCGTGATTTTGCCTCGCCCTTTGTGCCGTGTGATTGCGGTGCCAAGATCGGTTTATCTTTCTTGCGAATACTAAGATGATTGCATTTGCCCTGCTTCAAACTCACCTCTCTGCCTTTGCATTCAGATCCATTGCACCTTTCCCTAAGTGACATGCCCGGTTTTGTAAATTTTTTTCATTACATGCTATTTGACTTTTGCTTTGCCGGATCCCAGGAACGGTTTTGCCTCTTGTGGGTGGAACAAAAGGGAACGATCTCTTCACAACCTGCTTAAAGTTCACCTCTTCTGAGACTGGAGTGCCCTTTTTAATAATTTCCACTTGGGCTATTCTATGTTTTCCTATTCAGAGCAACCGTGAATTTCACGACTGAGGTCTTCTTGAAAAAAAAGCAGCACCACCGTTACGGCCACTGTGAAAGATAACCAAAAAGATAACCAGAAAAAAAACGTCGACAACGTTCGTCGAAAACGCGGCTTTAGAAGGTGGCCCCTCGGATTACTGCGGTTGGCTACGAACTGTGCGAAAGAAGTTCAACATACATACATACAACGGCCCTTCTCCACAGCACATATAGAGGTCGGAGAGGCAGGAAGAGTTGGGACGCAAGGCTTTCTTTGTAAATCTCCCTTTCTATGTTATTTGTTTACGCGCTACATTTTACGTAGGTCTCAATTTAAATATATACATATATACATACAATTATATATTTTTTTACATTTTACCAGGTAAGGCCCACTGAGCTAAAAAGTAGTTTTTTTTTCAGATGCGACCTGGCCACAAATGATAGCTCAACGAAGTGGCTTACCACGTGGAAATGTATAGCAGCCAAATACTCCAAACGCACGTTGATTTTAAATGTGGAGGGGAAAACTGGAGGACCTGGACAAAAATCCACTTGACCACGAGGATAGAGAACATGCAAACTCCAAATATACAGCAGGCGTGAGAGTCGGGAAAACCAATAATATACGTTATCAGAGGGAAATATTTCCCATCATCAGCACGATGAGAAATTCACATTCATTAAGGCCGCTTTTCACACCTTTATTATAATAACTATTTTGGCGCAATGCCACGAGGCTTTATTTTCATGCGAAAAATATTTACTTCGGGAATTTGTGCGACAAGTCTACTAAAGGTTGTCAAAGGAAGCAGCGCTGAATATTAAACACTGCGACGACTCATACAAAATGCATGAAAGTCCAGTGAAATGGGCCGTTCCGTACGAAGGGAAAGGGGATGCGGGGGACCTACGTGGCGATGACGCGTCATAGCAATGGCCGTACAGTGCACGAATGGGGCCATTTTGTCTCTCTGTCAGTCAATCCTCTTTTCCACTCGTTTAAACAAGGATTGTCCAACCTCTATAAAATAAAACGGATTCTTTTTTTTATTTAATTTGCCAGGTTAGGGGCATTGAGACCGCCACTTAGATTGCATCGACCTGCGCTGGAATTTTAGCCCAGGACATTCGAGCCAAGGATGCACCGCCAAACACTTATTGAAATGCAAATTCTGACAATCACGTTTTAATATCCGCAAAGTAGGCAAATAAATTGCCTTAAATCGGATTCCATCTCGGAAACTACGCATCTCAGATTTCTTTAGCTTTGGTCAAGATTTCTTTAACTTTGGTCAAGACAAAGAATGGTAGCTGATGTATGATTTTGTTGGTGGCCACTCATCCAAGCAATATCTGCCACTGATGGAATCTAATTCAGGCGGCCAATTCGTTGCAGTGCTCTATAGCCACTACACTACCGCTCCTCATAAAAAGCACAAAGACAAAATCCACCATATAGCCTTAACAGAATGTTGAGGCAAGTGCTGTTAGTGAGCACCTATGAAGGCCGGCACGGCACACGATGGGGTGGGTGGCCAGCACCACGCCCGGCCGCCTTTGTCTCCCCAGTGCCGATGTTTACACACCGCACCAGGTACCCATTTGAGGCTGAGTCGACCTAGGGGAGGCCCCGAACCGGTTCAGATAATCATCACTGGTGTTGCCCGTGAGCTGGAATCGAAGTCCGGTCACCGGGTTTGTAGCAGCAGCAGCGCTAACCGCTGCACTGCCGCTCACACAAAGATGTACGCACAAGCAAACACACACACACACAGAGAGTACATCGAATCCATATTTATACCACATGCTTCACGTAGTTTGCATGTACTTTGCAGTCAGCGAGACGGAGTATGGGTTTATCTGTCACATCTACCGCCACGGTGGGCTGTTCACAGTCATTCACTGTGAAGGATGAGATATATTCAATTCTGAATGCAACACGCGACATGGCACTTGCCTCGCAGTTCGTGGCTATACAAAGCCACCCACAGCTTTATAACTCCTCGCAAAGAGCACCGTCACCATGCCATGTAAGTTGCATGGTGGTGGTGTAATGTAGTTGCATGGTGGTGGTGTCATGTAGTTGCATGGTGGTGGTGTAATGTAGTTGCATGGTGGTGGTGTAATGTAGTTGCATGGTGGTGGTGTAATGTAGTTGCATGGTGGTGGTGTAATGTAGTTGTATGGTGGTGGTGTAATGTAGTTGTATGGTGGTGGTGTAATGTAGTTGTATGGTGGTGGTGTAATGTGGTTGTATGATGGTGGTGTAATGTAGTTGTGTGGTGGTGGTGTAATGTAGTTGTATGGTGGTGGTGTAATGTAGTTGTATGGTGGTGGTGTAATGTGGTTGTGTGGTGGTGGTGTAATGTAGTTGTATGGTGGTGGTGTAATGTAGTTGTATGGTGGTGGTGTAATGTGGTTGTATGATGGTGGTGTAATGTAGTTGTGTGGTGGTGGTGTAATGTAGTTGTATGGTGGTGGTGTAATGTAGTTGTGTGGTGGTGGTGTAATGTGGTTGTGTGGTGGTGGTGTAATGTAGTTGTATGGTGGTGGTGTAATGTGGTTGTATGATGGTGGTGTAATGTAGTTGCATGGTGGTGGTGTAATGTAGTTGCATGGTGGTGGTGTAATGTAGTTGCATGGTGGTGGTGTAATGTAGTTGTATGGTGGTGGTGTAATGTAGTTGCATGGTGGTGGTGTAATGTAGTTGTATGGTGGTGGTGTAATGTGGTTGTGTGGTGGTGGTGTAATGTAGTTGCGCAGTGTGCCATTGTAAAGGATGTAGCAACATATTTATATGATAACACAAATCTTGCTTCCGATATGAGGAAGCCACCGGATGTACGCACACACATCTGAATCAAGATTGAAAACTCATTTCTTTAAAACCGCTTTTTGTGCTTAGTTTGTTGTTCTTCCCCCCCCATCCCCCAGACCTGCGATTAGCGCGGCTGGCTACGTACGGTGCGAACGAAGTTCAACAACATCCACACGTTTTGAATTTTATATGAATCGCCTTCTTGTCGGAAGACCAGTTTGTCCACGCGTGGTCTGCAATACCCCCAATCAGAGACTGGGTCTGGCAGTCTCATGTCTACAGGCCCCATCAGAGACCGGTCTGATGGGGGAAACAAAAATACAACAAAAAGACCTCAGCATACATGTCAAATCATACATGTCAGATCATACGCGTCACATGATGTCGGGAAAAGTACACACAGCCAACGAGTTCAGTGCCATGTGAGCGTGAGGCTGAGCGTGATGCTGCCCCCCCCCCCTCTCCACCCCCGTGTGCCGTGTCGACATTCAGAGGTGTTAATCGCGAACAGCACTTGTCCCAGTAGTCAGAGAAGGCTATACGGGGGATCTCTGCCTTCGTGTACATGCGATGTGTAAAGTTGGTGCGCCGTGTAAATATCGCCACTCAGGGAGACGAAGGCGGCCGAGCGTGGTGCTGGCCACCCACCCCCTCGTGTGCCCTACTTGTAAATCCTCTACGTTGAACTTCTTTCACACCATTTCGTAGCCAACCGCGCTAAGCCTGTGAAGGCGACGTGGGGGGGGGGGAGGATCTTTGTCTTTGCGCGTGTGTGTTGCACGTGTGTGTGTGTTAAACGCGCGCGTGTGTGTGTGTGTTGCACGTAGCCTCCACAGGCTTAATGGGGAGCGGTAGTGTAGCGGTTAGCGCGCTGCGCTACAAACCCGGCGACCCGGGTTCGATTCCCGCTCATGGTGACGATTATCTGAACCGGTCCTGGGCCTCCTCTAGGTCGACTCAGCCTCAAATGAGTACCTGGTGCGATGTGTAAACATCGCCACTGGGGAGACAAAGGCGGACGGGCGTGGTGTTGGCCAACCACCCCCTCGTGTACCGTGCCGGCCTTCATAGGTACTCGCCAACAGCACTTGCCTCTACAGTCTGTTAAGGCTATACGGGGGATCTTTGCGTGTGTTGCGTGTGTTGCGTGTGTTGCGTGTGTTGCGTGTGTTGCGTGTGTTGCGTGTGTTGCGTGTGTTGCGTGTGTTGCGTGTGTTGCGTGTGTTGCGTGTGTTGCGTGTGTTGCGTGTGTTGCGTGTGTTGCGTGTGTTGCGTGTGTTGCGTGTGTTGCGTGTGTTGCGTGTGTTGCGTGTGTTGCGTGTGTTGCGTGTGTTGCGTGTGTTGCGTGTGTTGCGTGTGTTGCGTGTGTTGCGTGTGTTGCGTGTGTTGCGTGTGTTGCGTGTGTTGCGTGTGTTGCGTGTGTTGCGTGTGTTGCGTGTGTTGCGTGTGTTGCGTGTGTTGCGTGTGTTGCGTGTGTTGCGTGTGTTGCGTGTGTTGCGTGTGTTGCGTGTGTTGCGTGTGTTGCGTGTGTTGCGTGTGTTGCGTGTGTTGCGTGTGTTGCGTGTGTTGCGTGTGTTGCGTGTGTTGCGTGTGTTGCGTGTGTTGCGTGTGTTGCGTGTGTTGCGTGTGTTGCGTGTGTTGCGTGTGTTGCGTGTGTTGCGTGTGTTGCGTGTGTTGCGTGTGTTGCGTGTGTTGCGTGTGTTGCGTGTGTTGCGTGTGTTGCGTGTGTTGCGTGTGTTGCGTGTGTTGCGTGTGTTGCGTGTGTTGCGTGTGTTGCGTGTGTTGCGTGTGTTGCGTGTGTTGCGTGTGTTGCGTGTGTTGCGTGTGTTGCGTGTGTTGCGTGTGTTGCGTGTGTTGCGTGTGTTGCGTGTGTTGCGTGTGTTGCGTGTGTTGCGTGTGTTGCGTGTGTTGCGTGTGTTGCGTGTGTTGCGTGTGTTGCGTGTGTTGCGTGTGTTGCGTGTGTTGCGTGTGTTGCGTGTGTTGCGTGTGTTGCGTGTGTTGCGTGTGTTGCGTGTGTTGCGTGTGTTGCGTGTGTTGCGTGTGTTGCGTGTGTTGCGTGTGTTGCGTGTGTTGCGTGTGTTGCGTGTGTTGCGTGTGTTGCGTGTGTTGCGTGTGTTGCGTGTGTTGCGTGTGTTGCGTGTGTTGCGTGTGTTGCGTGTGTTGCGTGTGTTGCGTGTGTTGCGTGTGTTGCGTGTGTTGCGTGTGTTGCGTGTGTTGCGTGTGTTGCGTGTGTTGCGTGTGTTGCGTGTGTTGCGTGTGTTGCGTGTGTTGCGTGTGTTGCGTGTGTTGCGTGTGTTGCGTGTGTTGCGTGTGTTGCGTGTGTTGCGTGTGTTGCGTGTGTTGCGTGTGTTGCGTGTGTTGCGTGTGTTGCGTGTGTTGCGTGTGTTGCGTGTGTTGCGTGTGTTGCGTGTGTTGCGTGTGTTGCGTGTGTTGCGTGTGTTGCGTGTGTTGCGTGTGTTGCGTGTGTTGCGTGTGTTGCGTGTGTTGCGTGTGTTGCGTGTGTTGCGTGTGTTGCGTGTGTTGCGTGTGTTGCGTGTGTTGCGTGTGTTGCGTGTGTTGCGTGTGTTGCGTGTGTTGCGTGTGTTGCGTGTGTTGCGTGTGTTGCGTGTGTTGCGTGTGTTGCGTGTGTTGCGTGTGTTGCGTGTGTTGCGTGTGTTGCGTGTGTTGCGTGTGTTGCGTGTGTTGCGTGTGTTGCGTGTGTTGCGTGTGTTGCGTGTGTTGCGTGTGTTGCGTGTGTTGCGTGTGTTGCGTGTGTTGCGTGTGTTGCGTGTGTTGCGTGTGTTGCGTGTGTTGCGTGTGTTGCGTGTGTTGCGTGTGTTGCGTGTGTTGCGTGTGTTGCGTGTGTTGCGTGTGTTGCGTGTGTTGCGTGTGTTGCGTGTGTTGCGTGTGTTGCGTGTGTTGCGTGTGTTGCGTGTGTTGCGTGTGTTGCGTGTGTTGCGTGTGTTGCGTGTGTTGCGTGTGTTGCGTGTGTTGCGTGTGTTGCGTGTGTTGCGTGTGTTGCGTGTGTTGCGTGTGTTGCGTGTGTTGCGTGTGTTGCGTGTGTTGCGTGTGTTGCGTGTGTTGCGTGTGTTGCGTGTGTTGCGTGTGTTGCGTGTGTTGCGTGTGTTGCGTGTGTTGCGTGTGTTGCGTGTGTTGCGTGTGTTGCGTGTGTTGCGTGTGTTGCGTGTGTTGCGTGTGTTGCGTGTGTTGCGTGTGTTGCGTGTGTTGCGTGTGTTGCGTGTGTTGCGTGTGTTGCGTGTGTTGCGTGTGTTGCGTGTGTTGCGTGTGTTGCGTGTGTTGCGTGTGCGGAACCCGTTACCTGTTGGAGCTCGGACCCGCGCGGACGCTGGCGCAAGCTGCAGGCAGATCAACCCGAGCAGAGAGAGGAGCAAGGCGTCGGTGAGCGGCCTCCGCTTGCCCATCGACGGCCCTCCCATCCTGTCGAGGATGTCCCAACAATGCACGGCATCAGACACCCGGCAACCCGGCCACTCGGCCCCCAGGGTCACGATTATAATTCGCAACTTCTAATCGCGGTGAAGCCGGCTCCCAACGATTACCCAAGCTCTGCAGTCCTCTATATATTAAGTAATGTTGGCCAATTCATTAGCAAAGCTACTGGCAGAGTCAGGGCCCAGCTTCACTGAAGACAGCTGCTAGACTATTGTTGTATCGTGTCCATTATCATAATCATCATTAATCAGTCACGATCAAGTCGGTTTATATAGAAACGAAGCTCCGGGCATTTAATGGTGATGTGCATGAATTTAAAACGCGAGCACATGCAGTAAAGAAACACAATTAGAAATCCAATTCTCGTGATAGCTAGTCATAAAAGACAGGAATCTGCTGGTTACATAAACTAAAATATTTTATTTACCAGGTGAAGCCCGCTGAGATATCTCTCTTTTTTTCAGAAGCCACCTGGCCACAAAATATACAGCAGGCGCCAGGGCCTCTATCGAACCCACGACCTTCTGTATACCAGGGCGAGGCAGTTAACATCTCATAGCCACCGTGGCCGAAGCCACACCAAATGGCCTCTACGATTCTGCGAATTCAGCGCTTAACGCCAATGGCTCCGACAGCCAAACTGAAGCAAATTAATTATGAACGAAGAACCCTGAGACTCGCTGGAGAAACTCCACGGTCGCCGTCCTCCGCGGGCGGGTGCCTGCGTTTGATATCAACGCTGGCTCCGCTCACCACAAGCGTCGAATCCAAATCCACGCAGCTACCTAGGTAGGGCATTCTCTCAAATGGCGCCACGATGACTAGAATATGTTAACTCCCTCGCCTGGTATACAAGAGGTTCGATCCCGGCTCCTGCTGTCGATTTGAAATTTGCGTGTTCTCTCTCTCTCTCCCCGTGTTCTCGTGGATTTTTCTCCGGGTCCGCGGGTTCTTTTCCCCTCCGCGTGAATAAGGAGCACGTGTTTCGAGTACTCGGCTGCTCTACATTTCCACGTGATAATACGCCGCTGTGCTGAGCGATCACTTGTGAAAAATAGCTTTATCTGTTAAAAGACATTTTTAAAAACATAGTTCAGCTACAGTTTGAGTACGGAGGACCACACAACTCTTTGTCGCGAATCATCCTGCCGTGGTTGCTTTGCGTATGGGCTAGCTTATGGTAGGCAGTCCTTTGAGGGCTATGCACATTAATAGTGAATAGGCTATGTTTTAATCACGATAAATACGTCAAGTGAAATGTCTCCGTTCACCCGTGCCGCTGTTCTTTCAGGGCTATGAATTGATAATGGTGAAAAAAAATTAATCAACCGTAACGGAACACTGCACGGCGCGGGACAACGCAGCGAAACCCAGGGTTGTACTGCACTACGCTCCACGTCTTTACCTCCTCGCCTCTCCTCCCACCCCACAACCTTGGTACCAAGCCCCTCGCCGACTCGCGCGGGCGAAGAATGGCGTGCTCAAGTAATCCGCGACACGGTGCGGAGAAAGGCCCTCATCCAGCAGTGGATGTATTGACAACGAGGCTGTCAACACGTGGTGACACGCAGGGAGCCACGCGCGCTGTGTGGTTGCGGGTTTATTACCACCTCATCGCAAGGGGGTGGTGGTGGTGGTGGTTACGAGCGTATCGCCCTTCACACGGACTGATGCTCTGCTGATGCTCGCAGGATAACCCAAGCTCAGCTGTGACTAGGCGCGGTGGTGCGGCCGCTACCGCCGCCGCTCACTGCTACTGCTGCTCGATTCGTCAACGGGTCAATGGGACTCGTCCGTGGCCAACATTCGCGACGACGCAAACTTGTTGGCTCGATGGCCCCTCCGCTCCCAGCTTAACGCCGCTCTCTCCCAGCTCTTTCGTGCTGTGCGCGGTGCTTTTAGCGCCACAGCGCGTGGATTTGTAGCGTTTATTTTCATTTGTTTGCTGGTGATTTTGTGTATTTCATATCGAAATCGCCTCCAGTGCTGTTGCTGCTGGCGGCAATGAAAGTTGTTTAAGAGTCAAAAGTCTCCCAGCTCTCTCCAGGTCCGGCTCCCACTTTTCAATCCGCTGGGCTCCCCCCCCCCATCACCTTGCCCCCACCACTCTCGATTGTGGGTGCGGTTCGAACTTTGCGCCGTGTTTGTTGATACCGCCCTCGATTGACTCTCAACGGGCTGAGTCCGGCTTCAATCAGATTTGCCCCGCCTCCCCCACCACACACACACAACCCTATCATTTGCCCCTCCTGCTGTTGTGCAGTCACCGTGTCGCTTAACTTGCGCGTGATCTCTTGCGATATGAGGACGCCTTTGGGAGCTGTGAACTTTTACATCTCAATTTGAAACTCATTTCTTAAGAACTGTTTCGCGTTTAGCTTGTCCCCCCCCCCCGGCCTGCACCTCCGATTAGCACGGTTGGCTACGTACGGTGCGAACGAAGTCCAACGACATCCACACATTTTGAATTTTAGATGAATCGCCTTCTTGACGGAAGACTTATGTGTAGACCAGTTTGTCCACACGTGGTCTGCAATAACCCCATCAGAGACTGGGTCTGGCAGTCTAATGTCTACAGGCCCCATCAGAGACCGGTCTGATGGGGGAAACAAAAATATAACAATAAGAACTCAGCATACATGTCAGATCATACACGTCGCATGATACATGTCAGATCATACATGTCAGATCATACACGTCACATGTCAGATCATACACGTCACATGATACATGTCAGATCATACATGTCAGATCATACATGTCACATGATACATGTCAGATCATGCATGTCAGATCATACATGTCAGATTATGCACGTCACATGATACATGTCAGATCATGCATGTCAGATCATACATGTCACATGATACATGTCGGAAAAGTACGAGTTCAACATACATAGAATACATACACAAGGAAAATAAACGAATAGCATTCTGTCCAATCAGTACGTGTTGTTTTCTATGAACTTATAAGGCATGGGGAAAACATTGGATGCCGAGAATTATATTTTAATGAAAAGCTAAAATTACGCAAATAATGCAAATTAGAAAGCTCATATCTACTGTTGAGAAAGGTGAGTCGCCTTGGGTGAGGACACACTGCGCATGAGATGGGTGGCCAGCACCACGCCCGGCCGCCTTCGTCTTTGAGCTGTATGCATAGTCTTTGTGCTGTATGCATAGTCTTTGAGCTGTATGCATAGTCTTTGTGCTGTATGCATAGTCTTTGTGCTGTATGCATAGTCTTTGTGCTATATGCATAGTCTTTGTGCTGTATGCATAGTCTTTGTGCTGTATGCATAGTCTTTGTGCTGTATGCATAGTCTTTGTGCTGTATGCATAGTCTTTGTGCTGTATGCATAGTCTTTGAGCTGTATGCATAGTCTTTGTGCTGTATGCATAGTCTTTGTGCTGTATGCATAGTCTTTGTGCTGTATGCATAGTCTTTGAGCTGTATGCATAGTCTTTGTGCTGTATGCATAGTCTTTGTGCTGTATGCATAGTCTTTGTGCTATATGCATAGTCTTTGTGCTGTATGCATAGTCTTTGTGCTGTATGCATAGTCTTTGTGCTGTATGCATAGTCTTTGTGCTGTATGCATAGTCTTTGAGCTGTATGCATAGTCTTTGTGCTGTATGCATAGTCTTTGTGCTGTATGCATAGTCTTTGTGCTGTATGCATAGTCTTTGAGCTGTATGCATAGTCTTTGTGCTGTATGCATAGTCTTTGTGCTGTATGCATAGTCTTTGTGCTATATGCATAGTCTTTGTGCTGTATGCATAGTCTTTGTGCTGTATGCATAGTCTTTGTGCTATATGCATAGTCTTCGTGCTGTATGCATAGTCTTTGTGCTGTATGCATAGTCTTTGTGCTGTATGCATAGTCTTTGTGCTGTATGCATAGTCTTTGTGCTGTATGCATAGTCTTTGTGCTGTATGCATAGTCTTTGTGCTGTATGCATAGTCTTTGAGCTGTATGCATAGTCTTTGTGCTGTATGCATAGTCTTTGAGCTGTATGCATAGTCTTTGTGCTGTATGCATAGTCTTTGAGCTGTATGCATAGTCTTTGTGCTGTATGCATAGTCTTTGTGCTGTATGCATAGTCTTTGTGCTGTATGCATAGTCTTTGTGCTGTATGCATAGTCTTCGTGCTGTATGCATAGTCTTTGTGCTGTATGCATAGTCTTTGTGCTGTATGCATAGTCTTTGTGCTGTATGCATAGTCTTTGAGCTGTATGCATAGTCTTTGTGCTGTATGCATAGTCTTTGAGCTGTATGCATAGTCTTTGTGCTATATGCATAGTCTTTGAGCTGTATGCATAGTCTTTGTGCTGTATGCATAGTCTTTGAGCTGTATGCATAGTCTGTGTGCTGTATGCATAGTCTGTGTGCTGTATGCATAGTCTTTGTGCTGTATGCATAGTCTGTGTGCTGTATGCATAGTCTGTGTGCTGTATGCATAGTCTTTGTGCTATATGCATAGTCTTTGTGCTATATGCATAGTCTTTGAGCTGTATGCATTGTCTTTGTGCTGTATGCATAGTCTGTGTGCTGTATGCATAGTCTTTGTGCTGTATGCATAGTCTTTGAGCTGTATGCATAGTCTTTGAGCTGTATGCATAGTCTTCGTGCTGTATGCATAGTCTTTGAGCTGTATGCATAGTCTTTGTGCTGTATGCATAGTCTTTGTGCTGTATGCATAGTCTTTGAGCTGTATGCATAGTGATAATTGGTTCTTTACCCTTCTATCTGGCAACAAAACTGACACCTTTTTACAAGGAGTCATGTTTACATAGACCGCAATACCTGCAGTCATAATACAAACAAACTCCTTGTAAAAAGGTGTCAGTTTTGTTGCCAGATAGAAGGGTAAAGAACCAATTATCATATTTTTACTGGCAAATGAGGTTCCCATAGTGTAGATGCTTGCCCCGAGCTCTCATACTCTGATGGTGCATTGTCTTTGAGTTGTGCGCCTTTTGGCGTCATCTGATCCAACCCATATGAGACTAGGCTCTAAGGAAAGCTGTCTCGGGTGTGGATCAATCAACTTTAAGGACAGTGCACATTATCAGAGTTATGTTCTTTTGTTTGTATTATGACTGCAGGTATTGCGGTCTATGTAAACATGACTCCTTGTAAAAAGGTGTCAGTTTTGTTGCCAGATAGAAGGGTAAAGAACCAATTATCATATTTTTACTGGCAAATGAGGTTCCCATAGTGTAGATGCTTGCCCCGAGCTCTCATACTCTGATGGTGCATTGTCTTTGAGTTGTGCGCCTTTTGGCGTCATCTGATCCAACCCATATGAGACTAGGCTCTAAGGAAAGCTGTCTCGGGTGTGGATCAATCAACTTTAAGGACAGTGCACATTATCAGAGTTATGTTCTTTTGTTTGTATTATGACTGCAGGTATTGCGGTCTATGTAAACATGACTCCTTGTAAAAAGGTGTCAGTTTTGTTGCCAGATAGAAGGGTAAAGAACCAATTATCATATTTTTACTGGCAAATGAGGTTCCCATAGTGTAGATGCTTGCCCCGAGCTCTCATACTCTGATGGTGCATTGTCTTTGAGTTGTGCGCCTTTTGGCGTCATCTGATCCAACCCATATGAGACTAGGCTCTAAGGAAAGCTGTCTCGGGTGTGGATCAATCAACTTTAAGGACAGTGCACATTATCAGAGTTATGTTCTTTTGTTTGTATTATGACTGCAGGTATTGCGGTCTATGTAAACATGACTCCTTGTAAAAAGGTGTCAGTTTTGTTGCCAGATAGAAGGGTAAAGAACCAATTATCATATTTTTACTGGCAAATGAGGTTCCCATAGTGTAGATGCTTGCCCCGAGCTCTCATACTCTGATGGTGCATTGTCTTTGAGTTGTGCGCCTTTTGGCGTCATCTGATCCAACCCATATGAGACTAGGCTCTAAGGAAAGCTGTCTCGGGTGTGGATCAATCAACTTTAAGGACAGTGCACATTATCAGAGTTATGTTCTTTTGTTTGTATTATGACTGCAGGTATTGCGGTCTATGTAAACATGACTCCTTGTAAAAAGGTGTCAGTTTTGTTGCCAGATAGAAGGGTAAAGAACCAATTATCATATTTTTACTGGCAAATGAGGTTCCCATAGTGTAGATGCTTGCCCCGAGCTCTCATACTCTGATGGTGCATTGTCTTTGAGTTGTGCGCCTTTTGGCGTCATCTGATCCAACCCATATGAGACTAGGCTCTAAGGAAAGCTGTCTCGGGTGTGGATCAATCAACTTTAAGGACAGTGCACATTATCAGAGTTACCTTTCTCTTTTGTTTGTATTATGACTGCAGGTATTGCGGTCTATGTAAACATGACTCCTTGTAAAAAGGTGTCAGTTTTGTTGCCAGATAGAAGGGTAAAGAACCAATTATCATATTTTTACTGGCAAATGAGGTTCCCATAGTGTATGCATAGTCTTTGTGCTGTATGCATAGTCTTTGAGCTGTATGCATAGTCTTCGTGCTGTATGCATAGTCTTTGAGCTGTATGCATAGTCTTTGTGCTGTATGCATAGTCTTTGAGCTGTATGCATAGTCTTTGTGCTGTATGCATAGTCTTTGTGCTGTATGCATAGTCTTCGTGCTGTATGCATAGTCTTTGTGCTGTATGCATAGTCTTTGTGCTGTATGCATAGTCTTTGTGCTGTATGCATAGTCTTTGTGCTGTATGCATAGTCTTTGTGCTGTATGCATAGTCTTTGTGCTGTATGCATAGTCTTTGTGCTGTATGCATTGTCTTTGAGCTGTATGCATAGTCTTTGTGCTGTATGCATTGTCTTTGAGCTGTATGCATAGTCTTTGTGCTGTATGCATAGTCTTTGTGCTGTATGCATAGTCTTTGTGCTGTATGCATAGTCTTTGTGCTGTATGCATAGTCTTTGTGCTGTATGCATAGTCTTTGTGCTGTATGCATTGTCTTTGAGCTGTATGCATAGTCTTTGTGCTGTATGCATAGTCTTTGTGCTGTATGCATAGTCTTTGTGCTGTATGCATAGTCTTTGTGCTGTATGCATAGTGTTTGTGCTGTATGCATAGTCTTTGTGCTGTATGCATAGTGTTTGTGCTGTATGCATAGTCTGTGTGCTGTATGCATAGTGTTTGTGCTGTATGCATAGTCTTTGTGCTGTA
The DNA here is from genome assembly GCF_965212315.1 of Lampetra planeri. Classification (NCBI taxonomy): domain Eukaryota; kingdom Metazoa; phylum Chordata; class Hyperoartia; order Petromyzontiformes; family Petromyzontidae; genus Lampetra; species Lampetra planeri. The sequence goes on from NC_136150.1 coordinate 7,545,111, forward strand.
TGCATAGTCGTTGTGCTGTATGCATAGTCTTTGTTGCGGTGAAGTTGTCCTGTCCCCTTAGCAGAAAAACACCCCCAAAGCATAATGTTTCCACCTCCATGTTTGACGGTGGGGATGGTGTTCTTGGGGTCATAGGCAGCATTCCTCCTCCTCCAAACACGGCAAGTTGAGTTGATGCCAAAGAGCTCCATTTTGGTCTCATTTGACCACAACACTTTCACCCAGTTGTCCTCTGAATCATTCAGATGTTCATTGGCAAACATCAGACGGGCATGTATATGTGCTTTCTTGAGCAGGGGGACCTTGCGGGCACTGCAGGATTTCAGTCCTTCACGGCGTAGTGTGTTACCAACTGTTTTCTTGGTGACTATGGTCCCAGCTGCCTTGAGATCATTGACAAGATCCTCCCGTGTAGTTCTGGGCTGCTTCCTCACCGTTCTCATGATCATTGCAACTCCACGAGGTGAGATCTTGCATGGAGCCCCAGGCCGAGGGAGATTGACAGTTCTTTTGTGTTTCTTCCATTTGCGAATAATCGCACCAACTGTTGTCACCTTCTCACCAAGCTGCTTGGCGATGGTCTTGTAGCCCATTCCAGCCTTGTATAGGTCTACAATCTTGTCCCTGACATCCTTGGAGAGCTCTTTGGTCTTGGCCATGATGGAGAGTTTGGAATCTGATTGGTTGATTGCTTCTGTGAACAGGTGTCTTTTATATAGGTAACAAACTGAGATTAGGAGCACTCCCTTTAAGAGTGTGCTCCTGATCTCAGCTCGTTACCTGTATAAAAGACACCTGGGAGTCAGAAATCTTTCTGATTGAGAGGAAGTCAAATACTTATTTCCCTCATTAAAATGCAAATCAATTTATACCATTTTTGACATGCATTTTTCTGTATTTTTGTTGCTGTTATTCTGTCTCTCACTGTTCAAATAAACCTACCATTAAAATTATAGACTGATCATGTATTTGTCAGTGGGCAAACGTACAAAATCAGCAGGGGATCAAATACTTTTTTCCCTCACTGTACGTAGATGGAGGTGGTGCGCATGATACCAAATGGAGAAAATCATTCGTATGGAGAGATAGAGTAATGAGCAAGTTCGACAGCAGGTTAATGAGGAGAGAGGTCTAATTAGAACAATCCGTTAATGGCAAAAGTTGTGGATTGGGCACATTTGAAGGCTTAATGAAGGAAGTTCTGCAAAGGAGTTGGCAAAAGAGGTCAAGAAACAAGAAAATATAATGATGCTAGTTGATTACTTGAAGGTAAAGGGGTCCAAAAAGTGAAACGAAGAAGAAAGCTCAAGATCGGACGGCGTGGATGGAATTGGAGCCAAAGACACTGCCAGTGGGCAAAAGACCAATCGTTCTCTGGCTCATCAAGAGCATCAAGTGCCACTGGTTCTGAGTAAGAAGAGCGTGGAAAATGCATTTCTTTATGGGCTAACCAGAAGAGCGACTGATCTTTCATAGATTTGAAGCTTTCGTGACTGCAAGGATTCATATTCTTAGGTTCAGCCTCTTAAGCCTCACCTTACCATATTAATAAAAAGTGTGCCGTACTTGGCCCTTCCCCCTCTCCAACCATTATATATACGGAGTGGTAGCTCTTGTAATCTCTCATTTACTTGATACAGCTGTCGTGGCTGTGACGGTTCCACCTGAAGACGGAAGCTTGTGTTGCCTCCGAAACGTCGTGATTTTTATTTAATTTTACTTTTATTAATTTTAATGTTTTACCTACGTGACTTTACCGGAAAAAAACCTAAGAATATGATCTTTCATAGGCTGCTTGATGTTCCATCCACTGGCCATGCAACTCGTTCCACCAAGTCACATCACGGGAAGTTTTGTCACATTGCTTTGCTGTTACCCAGTATTTCTCTAAGTCCTCTGATTGGAGTGGATCGGTGGTTTGAACCTTGATGATCTTCTGACTCTTTGGGCAACAGCTGAACTTGCGACACCAGGTGCCATCCGAGCGACCCGATGACCGCACCTTCTCCAAATGTCGAGCTCAGACCACGACCACCTTCAGACTGGGTCTAGAGGTGTGGTTAGTTACAGGGCGTGGCTGCTGCTGCTGCTACTCGGTGATAAAAGAACAGAAACATCGCTGAGCGGTGCTGCGGGCATCTCCGATTAGCACGGTTGGCTACGTACGGTTACGGAAGAAGTTCAACATGCGTGCATCTGATAGTGTCTCAAGCCGAGGAAATGTCTGGCCTGTACTTAAACTGGTCGAGTTTTTCACTGAGGATGTTACAAGCAAATACCGATTCCCCCAAATAGCTGTCCCCACTATGGTGAATATTTGTAACCCCAGGGGTATGATTCTTTGTTACCACCGCTGAACATGTTTGAATTAGAGTTATGGTTAGGTGCCAATTTACTCCAGCTGCTTTGAGCTTCACCAGGAGATTACTCTATGGGCCTTCTCTCTCCCGTGGGACCCGGATGGTGGACCTCTCTCTGGGCCTTCTCTCTCCCGTGGTACCCGGATGGTGGGACTCTCTCTGGACCTTCTCTCTCGTGTGGTACCCGGACTGTGGGACTCTCTGCCGAGGGCTATCAGAGAGTCCGGCTCGGTTGGGATCTACAAGTCCTTCCACCTAAAAACATTCCCCTTTTCAGGAGGCGTTTTCCATTTGAACACAAAGCTACTTCCTTACCCAACCACTGACCCCCCCCCCCCATTCCGTTGTCGTTGATGTACAGCGCCTTGAGATTCGACGAAAGGCGCTATTTAAGCTGTCATTATTATTGGGATTATTATTGTGATTTTTTTGGTGGGTACGCGCAATTTCTGACACCGGGATTTTCTGCTCGAATATATATTAAAAAATAATAATAATAACCAAGACTCCATCCTGTGCTGCTCACAGTCCTGAAGCGTCGGAGGCGCTGGCGAGGGGAGAAGGGGGGGGGGCTGCGGGGGCGAGGGGGCTAAGCACCCCGTCTGTGTTGAAGGCTCAGCCTTCACTTGTTCAGTCGAGAGCAGTCGGCACGAGGTGTTACGCCGGGGGCAATAAACACAACGGGCGATGCAGCTAGTGGGGGGGCAGGGGGGGGGCAGAAATGCGTGAGCGATAAATCGGAGTTCACATTCCGTGCTCAGTGGAGTGTTGTGCAGTTTCCCAGCGGAGTGTTTTGATGCCACGTTCGAGTGTTTGGAAAGTTCACGGGGGTCGCGTGCGCGGGGGACAGCATCGACGTTGTAAAGTGTGTGTGTGTTAAACTTCACGATCACTCCACAGGTGCGGTTGCTTTCCACGTTGCTCTGCGTGAAAATCGCTCGCTCCCCTTTGATGCGGGATTTCAAAGAAAGAGACGAATTACCCCCCTCCACTCCACTCCCGTCGCAGGCCGTGATGGACCCAGCAGTAAAGTCACGTAGAAGGGAATAATAAAATAATAAAACATAATAAAATACAATTCTCACGACGTTTCGGCCACAACGCAAGCAGCCGTCCTCAGGTGAAGAACAGACAGCGTCTGAATGAGTCATTCACTTTACCGAAAGAACCAAGAAGATGAATCCCTGCAGTCACGAAAGCTTCAAATCGAAATTTGGACCCCGCAGTCTTTAGGTCTTCCCCCGCGTCGATGTTGGCGCACTCGTTGAAGGCCGTGCCGCAGAGGTCGCAACCGGGTACCCGATACCCGTACCCTACCCGGCTACCCTTACCCGGCCGGGTACGGGTAGGGTACGGGTACGGCCGTGTACGGGTACCCGTTTGCGACCCTGGTGCGGCCGGGTACGGGTACGGGTAAGGAATCAAAACCCGTTTGCGACCTCTGCCGTGCCGACTTAGAGGAAGCCCAGAACGCGCTCACGCGTTCACCAGCCGGCGGTGAGGTCACGAGCGGAGGTGGAATGATGAACTAATTAACTTTCTTTTTTAAACCAGGTAATGAACCACTGAGCTATGTAGCTCTTTTTTTTCAGAAGCGACCTGGCTCTCACAAATGATAGCTCGACAAAAATGTTTCATTGTCGCGTGGAATTGTCTTGCAGACAAATACTCGAAGCACGTGTTTTTAAATGTGGGGAGGGATGGGGGGGGAGATAAATCTACGCGACCACGGGGAGAGCGTGAACACTTCAAATATGCGGACATCGTCAGGGTCGAGATAGAACCCACGACCTCCTGTATACCAGGCGAGGTAGTTAACATCTCGCCACTGATCACAAAGATTGTGTCAATGGTTTCCATTCTTATGAAGCCATATTCCGTAACAATTTTCAATTCTAAATGTGGAGGGAAAGAAACCGGAGGACTTGGTGACAACATCCACGTGACCACGGGGAGAGAGAGAGGCACGCAAACTCCAAATATACAGCAGCAGCAGGCGTCGTCAGGGTCGGGATAGAACCCACGACCTCCTGTATACCAGGCGAGGTAGTTAACATCTCCTAGCCACCGTGATGATGATGAGAGAGAGAGAGACACGCAAACTCCAAATATACAGCAGCAGGCGTCGCTAAGTTCTGGATCGAACCCACGACCTCCTGCGAACCAGGCGAGGTAGTGAACACCTCCCTAGCCACCACGTTCGTACCGGGCGGCACAGACGCGCCAACCACGATCGCCAAAACCACGAGGAGGCAGTGATTAGGCAGGAGGGGCCCCGGGGGTGATTGTGCGCGCTACCTCGAAGGACGCCGCGTCGCGGGTTCCTCCACGGGAAAGACGAGTCGTGGTGGCTCGAAGGCTTCTCGCCAGCGACGACGGCTGCTGCTGCTGCTGCTGTTCGCGTGCCACCAGCAGCGTGCCCTGGCAGCGCGGGCGCGTGGACATGTAGCGGGGAGTGCGGGCGCGCACGCCACCACAGCACACTCCGCACGCGACTACTCACGGGACTCGGCCGACGCGCGAGGCGGGCTCCTGTCGGAGGAGGTGGGAGGAGGAGGAGTGGGGGGAGAGACAAAGGCGGGTACACGTCGCTGTTACTCCTCACACCACCACCACTACCCCCCATCTCCCGCACGCACGCAGAACCTCGCGAAGCTGAGAGCGCATCGCGTCGTCAAACGGTGTGCTCCGTTTGGGGATCGCGCGGCCCGGCTCTCGCTTCCTCCACTCCACGCCGGGTACACGTGGCAGGTACACGTGGCGAGTACACATGGCAGGTACACGTGGCAGGTACACGCCGGGTACACGTGGCGAGTACACGTGGCAGGTACACGTGGCAGGTACACGCCGGGTACACGTGGCGGGTACAGGTGGCAGGTACACGTGGCGGTGGCGATCGCCGTCGTCTTGACGATGCTCCTCAGTGGAATCTGCCAACCTCTCCCCTCTCATCTCACTCTCTACTCCCCCTCCACGCACTCTCCTGCCTCTCTCATCTCACTCTACTCCTCCCTCCGCACACACTTTCAAACGTTCTTTTGTGCGTGTTCTGTCGTGTGCATTATACTTATTAAAGCGGTCAGAGTTGTATGAACACACGATGCAACAACATGCATCCCATAGGCTTCATCATCATCATCGTCAGCCCTGATAGATCCACTGCTTGGTGAAGGATCCCCATTGCTGCCTACATCTATCATCATCCAGCGATGCAGAAAATCCACCCAGCTTGTGGACACGCGCCGATTCCATCGCTCCGTCTCTGCGGCACGGGTCTTCTCGTTTCAATCCTTGGCTGTCGTTATTCTTGACCATCGGCAATGATTCCCTAAGAGCCACCATGTGTCCTACCCAAGCCCAACTTACTTCTCCTTAGAGTTTAAACGATGTTATTACCCTCGGTATGTTATCTAATCCACGTGCTCATCTCTCTCTCTGTATCTCAATGTGTCTCTATTATCAGAAGCGACTTGGCCACGAATGATATCTCAACCAAGAGGCTTGCCACATGGAAATGCATAACAGCCACCTTTTCTAAACGCACGTTGATTCTAAATATGGAGGGGAAAAACCGGAGGACCTGGAGAAAAATCCACGTGATCACGAGGAGAGAGACACGCAAACTTCATACATACAGGCATTAGGGTCGGGATTAAACCCACGACCTCCCGTATGCCAGACGAAGTAGTTAACATCTCGCCACCATAATGCCAAGCTTGCATCGCCGCATGCTTTTGAAATGAAATAAACAGCAGAACACAAATATTTTTGTTGAAAACTATAACATGAAAGGAAAAGGTAATGGTAAAGTTGTAGCAATGAGGAGACACTGTCAGAATTGGGAATTAAACGTAGATATACACATATATATTCCCTCTACATGCATGGTCATGTGTATGATCAGCACCTCAAATTATCACGGTTGGCTACGTAAGATGAGAAAGACGTTCAACATACACACACACGCAAACCCAAAATTGTTGAAAATCTAACGATGTCCACAGAGGAAGTGGGGCACTTGGGTGGGGGAGGTCAGGGGGGGGGGGGGGAGTGGTGGCGGGTGGGTGGGTGAGTGGCACGACTGTGGCACCCACCTTGCCAAGGGCGCCAACATGTCTAGCCAGAGCTCTGGGCGATAATGAGGAGCTCATTGGTACGTCACCAAACGCGTGCGTGCGAGGGACTTACAACTACTCTGTCATGAAAGTTACAGCCGACGTGACCGGGTGGCTTAGGGAGGTCAAGGCGATGAGCTGGCACCGCTGAGATCCTGCGATTCAATCTGGGCAAGCCACGATTAAAAGCCGGGTTCTCAAGTGTAGCGGAGCTCATGGCCTTAGCCAAGTCACCAATGACTCACACAAAATCCATTCTAATAAGTTTGATTGTAATCTTGATTTGAAGCTTTCGTGACTGCAGGAATCCATACTTTTTGGTTCTTTCGGTGAAGGTCACGTGGGTAGAAAAATAATAGATCACGACGTTTCGATCGCAACACAAGCAATCATCACCAGGTACAAATGAAAGAGGAAACAAACCTGGTTAACTTATAAATATAATGCAATACAACACAGAGAGTCGGCTAACATAACAGTCAACACCCTACCTGGTTGATTATGTGCTTCCAAAGATCGCTAAAAAGAGGTTATTTAGGCTTTTGGTGGGCCCAACCCAAAGGTAAGTGGGCGGAGCTAGAGAAGGAATTTTTACGTAAATGTCATTAATTTGTCAAAATTATTCTGGCTCTGAAATTTTGAAAAATAATGGTCCCACTGCCATGTGACAATCTCACTGCAGAGTCTGCGAGAAAGTTCGCCGCCCTTTGCTGCATGACGGACAAAGAGGCGAAGATTTACAGGACACATTCTGTCAAAAAGGTCTCTCCCCTTCAGCCGTTCCCCCTGACGCAAGCGATTCCGTCGCTCTGTGAGATTTGTCGAATGGATTCCTCACCCCCATGACAGTGAGATCGTGGCCATGCAAGCCAAGCTATGGACCGCGTAGTAAACCAGCGGTGTCTGTGCTGCTCCAACGGAGGAGGAACAGCAAAACCGCACAAACTCAAACTGCTGAAGCCCTCTCTTCGCGGCCAGCAGACCTCGACATTGGCACTTCGCTCCATGAACATTCTCCTGCTGCTGCTGCTGCTATCGTGCGCAAGGATAGAACCTCATGACGTGATGTCGATAGCAAACATTGGAATAAGTTATAAAAACAAATTATAATACCAAAAGCAAGTTGCCACCGTAATAAAAAGGCAACCAAATGGAGCGAGGACCACGACTTACTGGAGCGCGCTGACAATTTCAATAAATGGCCTAAGCAGTGTCGGGGTTTAATTCAATGATGTTGAAGATAAACTGCCCGTAATTACCAACAATAAGCGAGGCATCAAGGACATTTTCGAAAATTGTTTCAGCGGTTATTGGCTAATGCACATTAATGTGGAAATGAGCAGCAGAAACGTTTATATTCATTACTGCGCGGTAAAATAAAAAATATACATATTGTCCACGCGGCAATATAAATGGATGCATTTATTGGCAGGTCACGCGTGGTGGGGAAAAGTGGGGTAAAGTGTGGGTAACTCCCACCTCTTCTAAGATGTGTGTGGCCAGGGTGAAAGAGGAGATCAAAATGCCCCTCCGAGAGGGAGCTCTAGTGGAGGCCCTTCCTCTGTCAGTGTCGTGAGTGAGCTATTTTGGAACATTTGTTTAAAATGTCAAATTATATTTGACATTTGCAACAAAAATCTGAGGGTTAGAGTTTGTGTCATTTTGCCTTTATGCTGGGCCAGGTGGCTTAGGGGGGGGGGGGGTCTCTAACTTCAAGGATGTGACAATGGTACGTACTGTACGCTGAGCTTCTTTCGCGCCGTACGTAGCCAACCGTGCTAATCGGAGGTGCGGCGGAAGGACAACAAACTAAACACAAAAAGCAGTTTTAATGACATTATTTTTCAATTTTGACTTAAAAGCGCATAGCTTCAGTGCCTTTCTCATAAACCTCCAGCAGCTTCCTAACAGCGTCAGTAGCTTGCTAATAAGACAGCGATTCGATCACGTGGATCAGTATCGATAAATAACACTGATCAAAACAAAAAAAAATGTTTTTCTGGCCTGGACTTTTGCAGCTGTTTTAGACTAATTTCAGGGTGCTGATTCCAAATCTGATCTCAGATTTGCTCTATCACATCTCATTTTCATGCTATCGGCATACCCCATTTTCATTGATTTTACCCGAAATTAACTCTGTCACTTATGATTGAAAATTGTTGTGAGTCAGTGACTGCTTTAGTGTTAAAATATGGTGCTGTATTTTTAGGATAGTGTATTTATAATATCATTTTATGTAGATATCCACATTTATTTAATATTTTTCTTCTGCTGTTTTTATTAAAAATGCAATATTTGATATCTCAAAAACCTGATGTGATAGACAAAAACTGATGCCAGATTTGGAATCAGCACCCCAAAATTACCTTAAAACCGTTGGAATACCTTATGCCAGAAAAAGTGTGTTGACCAGTGTTATTAAATCTCGCGATACGTTCACCGAGCCTCACGTAAGGACGGACGTTGTCCTCTCCGTGGCGAATCGCAGGTACGTGATGATCCGATATTTTCAAGAATTATCTTTTGCCCAACTAAATAAACGAACGTTCCTGAAACGTCATTTCAGACCAACCGCATTTCAGCCGGCGTTCATTTGAGCCGGTCATCAAAAATAAAACAAAAAAACACACCGCAAATGTATAATTATAATTTTTCTGGGGAGAAAAAAATAGATTTTGTTTTAACCACAGATTTTATTATCCCACGGAACGAAGCCAAATTCTCCCTGAATGCCCCAGTGCATGAGTATTTGTTTCAAACGCCCCTCGCCCTTTGTTAGTTTAAACCACTTTACGCTTCCTCGTGCATTTGAACAAAAATAGAGCAGATGTATTAAATTCGTGCGGTGCACTGAACTGCCATGTACATCGCTTAATGGATGTTCACAAGAGGGAAGAAAGAAAGGGACAATGTTTGAGGTGTTTTTGGAGAGGTGGGTAATTGGCGCCCATGGGCTGGTCTCCATTAGAACGCCAAGACGTTCCGGCTGGCTTCGTGAGTTTGAATTCCCAGGGTTACCAGCTGACTGTAGCCTCACATTTCCTGTACTTTGCACTCCTTTGGTGGTGTTTTGTGTTGTGTTTGCTATTGTAACGTTCTGACCGCGTGCCCCCACTGGACATCTGTGAAAGAGGAGCTTCATAGCTCATCGGATTCCTCCTGCAGTCTAAAATAAAGATTCTGATTCTGATTTAATGACTTCAGATTCACCGGCAATCGATGGCAAAATGACTCAAAACAAAGAATTGGGTGATGCTCAGCCCCACTGGAGACATAGAGAGCCAGTGGTGCCAATTCTACATTTCTATGGCGAGGGCAAGTCTTTCCATAACGAGAACCACTGTTGACGTCCCCATAACTGACACGAATCTAATAGACCTACAAGAGGGATAACGAACAGAATTCACCACTGACCATGAATTCAACTCTTGCGATACATTTGCATTTTGACCACTGTGTAACCCCAGCCTTGGGGTGCGGTGGGGGGGGCAAGGTGGTGGTGGTGGGATCAGGTTCGGACCATGATGTTGGCCGTTGCTGGGAATGAACATCACCAGATTCGTGGTGCAGTGTACCAATCGCTGTACCACTGCGCTGACATCTTCCATGCCACAATAAAAATCTTGATCGTGCAACAATCTACAATTTACCCCACTGCCTATTCTCACAAGCAATATATGAATTAAAAAATATTGCTAATGAATGAGCAGTGTTTTTTTAGGCCTGACTTGAAACTGGACGAGATCGAAGTTGAATAAGATAAGAATGGAAACCATTGACAACATATATGTGACCAGTGCCAAGCACATAGGTTGGTGGGACTGCCAGACGATGGAAGTCAAGGTGGCTAGGAGATGTTAACTACCTCGTCTGGTATACAGGAGGTCGTGGGCTCGATCCCGACCCTGACGATGCCTAAATATTTGGAGTTGGCACGTTCTCCCCGTGGTCGCGTGGATTTTTCTCCCTCCACATTTACAAATACGTGTTTAGATTATCTGGCTGCTATGAAGTCCCACTTGACGATAGGCCACTTTCGTTGAGATACCATTTGTGGCAAGGTCGGTTCTGCGAAAGAGCTACAGTATATAGCTCAGTGGGCCTTACCTGGTAAATTAGATTTTTAAAATGCTTAAAAGTCTGCTAATCTTGGGTTGCATCTAAGTTCTACGCTTTGCATCCTTTGGGGACTTTTCTGTAGTGCGTGGCGTTTCTGAAAAAAAAACCCACTGCAGTTGACAGGCAATTAACACGGCTGTAAAAAAATTATGACAAAGCTACGGACGGCCAAATCAAATTGTCTGCGATGGCAGGGATGTCGTGCTGTCTACAATAAGTCAGCCTCACCTCCAATCACCGGGGCTGATGCGTAGCAGGTGGTGCTCTGAGACCCACGAGAATTTCTGTCTCTCGCAAATAAAATCCGCTGGCAAGAGATTTAAGTGCATGAAACGGGAATGCGATGGGAAAAAAAATACGTAAAAATAAAACTCGTAGAGAAACGGGCTTGCATTTGAGTAATTGTGTAATGATGAAAAACGTGCTAAACTGCAGAGTATTTCCATTTTCCCGATCGTGTGCATACAGTACGAATTATATTGCAGGAATGCCGTGCGATTCAGACAGACGTAATGTGCAATTTTAAAAGATCTGAAAACTAATACGAATTCAAAAGATAATTTCACTCCGAAGGTAAGTGCATAGCCGTCGCTTTTACCGCATAAAAATAATATCTTACAGCCAATCGCGTACAACTCAGGATTAAATCAGCACCCATTACATAAACAACATTTATTTTAATATAAGCAACACTCCCTTACACATTACACTGGTGGGCAGGAAGGCAAATGGCATCCTTTGGTACAAGCACACTACTGCAGCAGATCTTAGCACAACAACAGCCACCATTCCCTACTAAGTAACGGTGATGTCACCACAGCGCCTGTGCCAGGCCAGGTGCACTTTGAGGCCACGTGAAGTGTTGAAGGTTCACTGGCAGGAGGTCAAGGGACAGACCCAGGTGCCATGGGTTGACTGACTGAGATCACTGGCAGATGCACCACCTGCGCCCCCTACTCTGCCACCTTGCTGCATCTTAGATATAAGCACACATTCATGGCCTTGCTCCCAAGGGGCGTGCTTATATCCAGATGCAACTGTATTAGTGATCATCAGCCATTCCACCTGAAACTTGCATCTCTTTAGATGCCATTGTTCTTTAAAGGTGCGTGCGATCGGGAACACGATTTGATCATCCTGACGCCAAAGAGCAAACAGTCACGGGGAGTTTGTCTTAAAACACATTGTTGTGTTGTGTGTGTGTTGACTTGCCCGCTCGCCTCCGTCTTGGCTCGTGCCGTTCAACCTGCACAGCCTCGTTTGTCAATCCACTGCTGGATGAGGGCCTTCCCACCTCCACCCCCACACCATGTTGCTCTTTGGGGTCAATCTACCACACCTTCTTCACGCTGGCCCGCGAGGCTTGGGAAAACTCTAAAACTTATGTTTTTTTTTAGCCCCACTGAGCTCTACAGAGCTTTGGGTTTTTTTCAGAAGCGACCTGGAAATCACAAATGCTAGCTCAACGAAAGTTCAAAGTGACGCGAAGTTGAATTTGTGAACCCCATGGCGATAACTCACGAGACCAGGGTGACTTTCATTCGCAAAAGAGCGTGTGACCTGTGTCACGTGGGGGGGGGGGGGCATAGACGGATTGCTAAAGGTGGGGGGCGCAGAAGCACAGTACAACAATGGATCTTGCATTGCTGAAGTAGACGGGGAGTTTAGAACGACAACATATGTTGCTGCACTGCACCTCCACTGCGCCGGACGCCGACTGCACCTGTCTTTGGCGAGAGGTGCGTGTGTGTCGAGTCGAACCCCTCTTCGCGAGCAACCCTGTTCACGACTGATCGCTTAACGACGGGCATAGAGCCCAATGTGTAGTGTATAGTGTAGTGTATAGTAGTGTATAGTGTAGTGTATAGTAGTGTATAGTGTAGTGTATAGTAGTGTAGTGTATAGTGTAGTGTATAGTAGTGTAGTGTATAGTGTAGTGTATAGTAGTGTAGTGTATAGTGTAGTGTATAGTAGTGTATAGTGTAGTGTATAGTAGTGTATAGTGTAGTGTATAGTAGTGTAGTGTATAGTGTAGTGTATAGTAGTGTAGTGTATAGTAGTGTAGTGTATAGCAGTGTAGTGTATGGTATTGTAGTGTATAGTAGTGTAGTGTATAGTGTAGTGTATAGTGTAGTGTATAGTGTAGTGTATAGTGTAGTGTATAGTAGTGTAGTGTATAGTGTAGTGTATAGTAGTGTATAGTGTAGTGTATAGTGTAGTGTATAGTGTAGTGTATAGTAGTGTAGTGTATAGTAGTGTAGTGTATAGTAGTGTAGTGTATAGAAGTGTAGTGTATAGTGTATAGTAGTGTAGTGTATAGTAGTGTAGTGTATAGTGTAGTGTATATTGTAGTGTATAGTAGTGTAGTGTATAGTGTAGTGTATATTAGTGTATAGTGTAATGTATAGTAGTGTAGTGTATAGTGTAGTGTATAGTAGTGTCGTGTATAGTAGTGTAGTGTATAGTGTAGTGTATAGTAGTGTAGTGTATAGTAGTGTAGTGTATAGAAGTGTAGTGTATGGTATATAGTAGTGTAATGTATAGTAGTGTAGTGTATAGTGTAGTGTATAGTGTAGTGTATAGTAGTGTAGTGTATAGTAGTGTAGTGTATAGAAACGTAGTGTATAGTAGTGTAGTGTATAGTAATGTAGTGTATAGCAACGTAGTGTATAGTGTAGTGTATAGTAGTGTAGTGTATAGAAGTGTAGTGTATAGTGTATAGTAGTGTAGTGTATAGTGTAGTGTATCGTAGCGTAGTGTATAGTGTAGTGTATAGTAGTGTAGTTTATAGTGTAGTGGATAGTAGTGGTGTATAGTAGTGTAGTGTATAGTGTAGTGTATAGTAGTGTAGTGTAATAGTGTAGTGTATAGTGTAGTGTATAGTAGTGTAGTGTATAGTAGTGTAGTGTATAGTAGTGTAGTGTATAGTAGTGTAGTGTATAGTAGTGTAGTGTATAGAAACGTAGTGTATAGTGTAGTGTATAGTAGTGTAGTGTATAGAAGTGTAGTGTATAGTGTATAGTAGTGTAGTGTATAGTGTAGTGTATCGTAGCGTAGTGTATAGTGTAGTGTATAGTAGTGTAGTTTATAGTGTAGTGGATAGTAGTGGTGTATAGTAGTGTAGTGTATAGTGTAGTGTATAATAGTGTAGTGTAATAGTGTAGTGTATAGTGTAGTGTATAGTAGTGTAGTGTATAGTAGTGTAGTGTATAGAAACGTAGTGTATAGTGTAGTGTATAGTAGTGTAGTGTATAGAAGTGTAGTGTATAGTGTATAGTAGTGTAGTGTATCGTAGCGTAGTGTATAGTGTAGTGTAACGTAGTGTAGTGTATCCATAGAGCCCAATGTGTTCGCTTACCGACCATTCCCCTGTTAACGACGGGCTGTTGTAGGTGCAGTAAATATGAATCAATGCATTGATTAACCATGTTTCTTTTTTATAGTATGCGTTTATAATGTTGTTAGCATTAATTTCCATTGTTTAAATATAGTTTTTTTATGAAAAGGGGTAACTTTCGATGCTATCGGAACAAATGAAGCCTTTAACGCGCATTTCCTCTACTCGCTTAACGACCAAATCATCCAACGACCGCTTTCGTGGAACCAGTCACCGTCGTTAACAGGAGAGGGTTTCTACTGTACGATGAACTTCTTTCGCACCGTACGCGTCCGAACCGTGCTAATCGGGGGCAGGCGGTCACCCAACCCTAGCGATATCCAGGCTCAAAAAAAAAACCCTGCTTCGTTTACCGAGGTCTACGGCTTAGACCGGCAGGGCCACTGCCAAAAATGACGGCCTCCTTGAACGTTGAGACGAGAAGCCACGGCGTGCGGTTCTCCTTGGCCCCGGCGTGGAGATTGATAAATAATTAAACAATCGCCGCCGCGCCAATTACCGCACGGAGCTCGGGGAAAAAAAATGTTGGCAGGAACCTGATAATCCAATCCTTTATCTGGCGAGCCCGTTCGCTTCGGCCGGCCGTCCGAAGCAGAGCAAATGGCCATTTAATCCCTTTCAATTTGCTTAATTTAAACATCAATCGTGGGCTGGCACGAAATGCTTCCTTCCTGCCGATCCACTCCGGGGGGCCCCTCGGCGAGAGGAGAATTGGTCGGGCCCAATTTCTCGCACGCGGCACGCCGGACAACACCGAAAGGCGAGGCCCCCAGCCTCCCAGCCAGCCGGCCACGGGAACTGTTGTTGTTCCAAGCGAGCACTCCATAAATCTTGGGCGACAGTTTAAAATTAGCACTAATACAAGCCCATTAATCTCCACATCAGCAGACCCTTATTATTATTTAGCTTTTTTGTTGTTGTGCCTAAGGCGCTCGCTCGGCCTAAAGTTGCCTCGCTCATTAGGGGACTCCGGGCGCAGGCGTGAGAGATGAAAACGTGACTTCGTGGATTTTTTATTTTTTGCTGATGTTGCTGAACGCTGTTGCGGCTAGGTGCCAATTGAGTGGGCGGGGGTGGGAGAGATGTGTTTTGGAACCTTTGAGAACAAAACTCCGTTTTCCTCTAATGATGCCAATGACTATCAGCGCGATATGTTGTTAAAATGGCAGGAATTGTAGCGTAAAAAAATACATTCCAGCCATTCGCAATCCACCACTGGATGAAGGCCTCCCCATGCCATCATATTTGTCATACTTCACCATGAATGAGGGTGGTGGGAGAGCAGGACTGGCTGTTATGTCACTCGCCACTGATGGGAATCGAACTCAGGTGGGTGGCCAAGTTCACAGTGCAGCTCAGTAACCACTGCGCCACCGCTCCACCTTGAATATGACATCGTTAAACAAAAAAGCCGGGATGCACCTAGTCCTGCACAAATCCAGCAGTGACGCCACCACCACCACCAGCCGAAAGCGACTGTAATGCAGCTGATATGAAAGAGGGCAGGAATGATGACGATGATGACGACGATGACCAATATGATGATGATGATGACGACGATGACAAATATGGACGCGATAGTTCTACGCCCAGTCGCATGGCGAACGGTCATCTCGCTCGTACGTAAAGTCGCGTTCACTCCATTCAGGCGACGTGTATCACGTGTCGCGCATCATCCGCGTGCCGCTTGCATTGAAGGGGCGACGCAGCGGCCGACGCTCCGTGCGCGAGATCACGTTCGTTTGACACGTAGGCTTTTTCGCCAAATATTATTCATAATATAAGTTTTTGGGTAAGATCGCGTTATTTATTGATGTGTCGTAACCCTCCACCACCCGACATGGCCAAACAGTAAAAAATGTGTCACGTTTTTCAAAGGACAAAATAATTCACTGCTTTAGCCCACCGGTGTGTTGAAGAGCGAATCAACGTCATTTAAAATGTTAGTACGACGTTTCGCTGGTAATGACATCCGGCTTCATCGGCAGCACGAGCCGATCAATGATGCCGATCAACACCGCTGGATATCGATGCATCCACTGATGCCGATCAACGGCAATTCGATGCATCCGTTGATGCTGAGAAGTGCCGACCAACGCATATATCGACGCTGATGGATGCAGATCGATGCATCCATCGATGGCATTCAACGGCAATTGATGCAACCATTGATGCCGATCGACACCGATGGATACATCTATATGCCGATCGACGCATCTATTGATGCTGATCGACACCGATCGAATCATCTTTGGATGCCAATCGATGCCAATTCATGTTTCAATTGATGCCAATCAGCGCATCTATCGATGCCGATCAATGCCACTTGATTCATCTATCGATGACAATCGATGCATCGCTCCGCGACTCGCGAGTCAAACAAGTAGGGCACCGCGTCGTTGCGACATCGCTCACGGTTGTTGCCCGCGCGAGAATGAGCCGTGAATTGTTCGGACAAAAATTTTACAAACATTAATCGTGTGAGCCAACCCCCCCCCCCCCAACCTCGTTCGTGCTGGATACAGGGATGCATAAGTCACTGGCTTAGAGCGCACAAGCGCTGACCCAGAGCTGTTATAATCATTGCGCACTAAGCCGATCAACCCACACAGCGTGCATCCCCAGCACACACACACACACACAAAAAACCCTATCCGCCTCGATCTTTATCGCTATAGACTACAGAGCGCGTGTGTGTGTATCTTTGGCACTCGCGAACAGGAAATGATGGCTCCAACATTGTGTCCATGCCTCCTCCTCCTCATGGACATGGACAAATAAACAGATCAGCGGCGAATATTTGAAACGGTCTTAGCTCAACTCAGCCTTGAATCGGTACCTGGTGCCATTGTACAGAGAAAATCAACATCAGCACTGGGGAGACAAAGGTGGCCGGGCGTGGTTCTGCCCAAACGCCAACCTCTCGTCGTTCCGTTCTGGCCTGAACAGTTTGCTGGTGAGCAGCACTTACCCCAACAAGACTGAAATTTCGACACGGGGACATCTCAGTCTTTGTGCTTGCTTCGTGTGCCATGAGTCGGTGAGCGGTAGTGTAGCGCTACGACCCGAGTTCGATTCTCGCTCTCGGCCACCACCGGTTCTGGGCCTTCCCTAGGTCGACTCGGCCTCAAATGAGTACCTGGTGCGGTGTGTAAACGTCGCCACTGGAGAGACAAAGGCGGTGCTGGCCACCCACCCCTGTGAGCCGCTCCGGCCTTCGTATGTGCTCGTCGCTCGCAGCACTTGCCCCAAACACCCTGTTTAAAGGCTATACGTGGGATCGTTGTCTTTGTTACGGGAAGCGGTGGCTTAGGTGCACCTAGGCTGGCACAAGCGGCGCGGTGACGTCACCGCCATGAACTCGAGTCGAGTGCGCGTGATCTCTTAGCAAACTTAATTGGGTTAGTTCAAGACGTGGCAGACTTTCGCGACCAATATCATCCATAATAGAGGTTTTTTGGGTTAGATCGCGTAAATATATGAATGTGTCCTTAAACCCGCCACCACCCGACACAGCCAACTAGTAAGGGTTGTCGCGTGAACAGAACGTGGCCAATTCGTCACTAGTACAGCACTAACCGGTGTGTTGGAGAGCCAAGCCACAACATTTATAATCCGAGTACGACGTTTCGCCAGTAATTACAACTAGCTTCATCAGGCGACAGCCAGATTTGTGGAGAAGTCCACCCGTCTCGTTCCTTAGTTGGGATGTCTGGGTAAGGGGGCGGGGTGGCGGGGGGGGGGGGGAATGCCTCGCGGTCGGTATTGAGGAGCCACCACCACCACACCAACATCAATAATAACCACAACAACAGCAACAATAGTGTTGAGAACCGCGACTCGTGCGTCTGAGTCCGTGACGCTGACGCGTGACAGTGGCCACGTGTCTCCTTCCCACAGCTCGTGCAGGTGACAGGCTCAGCATTGGTTGTTGTTGTTATATATGTGTTGTTGTTGTTGTATATTTGTTGTTGTATATTTGTCGTTGTATGTTTGTTGTTCTGAACTGTTCGTGCTGTGGCTAATTGGTGTTCCACTGAAACGGACCCCAGGGGCTGCTTGCAGCTCGTGCCGTCTGCACGGCACGAAGTGGATCGGTGTCACCACACCACCAGGAGCTGAAGCTGTGCAATCACCAACATTCATTTGACTTCCCGGCCAACGTGTCAACACACCGCACTCATGCGGACAAACACAACAACATCAACAACATGAGTCACTAAGTGGTGGTGACGTCACCACGGCGCTTGTGCCAGGCCAGGTGCACTCCGAGGCCTCAGAGTGCAAATTTGAAAAAGAAAAGACAAAGCTTCCCCGTATAGCCTTCAACAAACCGTTGGGGCAAGTGCCGTTAGCGAACACCTATGTAGGCCGGCGCGTGAACACGTGGGGGTCGGTCGCCAGCACCACGCCCGACCGCCTTTGTCTTCCCGGTGGCGACGTTTACGCACCGGGTACTCATTTGAGGCTGAGTCGACCTAGGGGGAGGAGGCCCACGACCCCTTCAGATAATCGTCCACCGGCGTTGGCCGCGAGCGGGAATCGAACTCGGGTCGCCGGATTCGCAAGCGCAGCGTGGCCACCGACCGCGTCCGCTACCGCTCCCCAACCACGAAAGACCCCACCACGGGTCTCGTATCTACCACGGTGCGTTGCGGCTCGTGAAATATCGAGCCGTGTCTTGACCGAATTCCAGAACAAATGGCTCTTCCTGTTCTTATTTTCCGCTGCCAACTCCCTCCCCCCATGTGTTAAGCCAGTGCGCGTTCACGCCGGCATGGAGCACAGCACGATGAGGTGGTGTAGACACACGCGGCATTGCCTGGGCTCGGCTTTGGTCTTCCCACTGGTTACAATCACGGTAACAAAAGGCAATTTTAGTCTCGAGGCTGATTTTAAACGTAGGGGGTAAGCCTGGCGGTTGAGATTCTCAGAGCCACTCGCGCTGAAGATTACACAACTTACAGTGTGCATGGTCATAGAATGACAACGTTTCCCCCATATAACCTTTCCTATACGTATAACATTTCATAGAAAGACAACGTCTCCCCCATATAACCCTCACCCATATAACCATCTCCATCGCCCCCCCCCCCCCAAACCACTGAAGCCCCCCTCCCCCATCGGTGGTGCTGGCCCATTGGGAGCCCTGAGCAGAAAATCATTTTGGGTGTCACACTTTGCAATTTACAAAAGGCTAATGAGACAATAGCGGAGACATACACGCGAGCTCGTTGGGAGCACAGTGCCTTGGCTTTCACTGTGTCGCAGGGTGTGAACCGGCTGCATCTGCATGTGCGCCAAGCAGGGTTCAACGTTGCTTGATACCAGGAGACTTCCTGGGCATGACAGGTTATTGTCGGCTTGGGCCGCGTGGTGGCCAACAATAAACGTGACATGTGATCAATGTAACACGTAGGCCTTCTCGGCCAATGTTAGTCACAATAAAAGTTACGTTGGATTAGATTGCGTAAATATGAACACAATTCCGGCACAATTCGCCCAATGAAGCTGGGTGTAGTCACCGGCGCAAACGTGGCACTTGAATTAGTAAACGTTGTGGGTTTACTCTCCAATTCACGTGACAACAACCCCTACTGATTGGCTGCGTCCAGTGGTGGTGGGTTAACGGCGCGTTCATGTTCACGCGATCTAAGTGAACATACATTTTATTCTTGATTTGAAGCTTTCGTGACTGCAGGAATCCATACTCTTTGGTTCTTTCGGTAAAGTCATACGTGACACATTCGTCGCGTGTACTTTGTCGTTTGCTACCCGACCACGAGCCGTTGTCGTTGTAATCAATAAACCAAAGACAAGAGCTGTGGTGAGACGAGAGTGGAGAGACACCAGCGAGAAGGAGACGTCGTGACATTTGAGAGACAGAGACGAGAGGCAAAGATGGAGTTAGATTCGAGAAGATACCGACGGATAACAGATTGGAGATTGACAAGCGCGTCGAGTTCATTAGCGTTTCCTGTTCATCACGATTTGAATTCAAGCTGCTATTTGGGCCATTCGTAATAAAACAAAAATATATTGTTTGCTGATTAATGAATGGGGGAGAGGGGTGCATCCTTGAAGCTTGTTCGGGGCCCTCTGGTTTTGACTTTTACGTTCCTTGCACGGCACCGAGAGGTCAGCGCTGTGCGGCCGCCCCCACCACCACCATCACCCCCACCACCACCACAACCACCCCCACCACCACCGCCCCCACCACCACCACCACACCCACCACCACCACCAACACCACCATCACCACCACCACCGCCCCCACCACCACCACCGCCACCACCCCCACCACCATCACCACCACCGCCACCACCACCGTCCCCACCACCACTGCCGCTGCCCCCACCACCACCACCCCCACAACCACCCCCACCACCACCACCACCACCGCCCCCACCACAACCACCCCACCACCACCACAACAACCACCGCTGCCGCCGACGCACAGCCAAAAACGTTGCCCTCGCATGAACCCTGTCCTCAAATCAACCCCGCATGAGCCCTGTCCTTCTCAACCACCGCATGAACCCTGCCCTCATGAAACTCGCACGAACCCTGGCCCTCATCAACCCCCGCATGAACATTATCCCAATGAACCCCGCATGAAGCCCCGCGTGAACCCTGCTGCCCGACTCAACCCCCGCATGAACATTAGCCTCATCACACCCGCATGAACATTATCCCAATGAACCCCGCGTGAAGCCCCGCGTGAACCCTGCTGCCCGACTCAACCCCCGCATGAATATTAGCCTCATCAACCCCCG
The DNA here is from genome assembly GCF_965212315.1 of Lampetra planeri. Lineage (NCBI taxonomy): Eukaryota > Metazoa > Chordata > Hyperoartia > Petromyzontiformes > Petromyzontidae > Lampetra > Lampetra planeri. Next base: position 7,565,878 of record NC_136150.1, read on the forward strand.
CATGAAGCCCCGCGTGAACCCTGCTGCCCTCATCAACCCCGCAGCCCCCTGCCTCGTCCGCCCCGTCCCGCTGAGCGGCTCGTGTCGGACGTCCGCCACGGACTCTGTGTCACCCAAGCCGGCGGGATGATTAGCGCCGCTTCCTCATCGATCAAGGCGATCGCGAGCGGCCCCGATCGCTCTCTCGCCCCCCCGCCTCGCCTCGCCTCGGGGTTGTTCGTCCGCTTTAATTACTCGACTTGACCGCCGCAGCGAAAGCAGATATGCCGGGGGGGGGCCTTAAAAGGTTTACAACCACCCCCACGCCCCTCCGCTCGTTCTCGACAAACAAAAATAACCACCGGTAGTTTTCGTTTGTTGCACGATTTTTTGGTTTAATACACACAGAGGGCCGCGTGCGTGACATTTCGTTAAACTTAATGACGTGGCTGGACGGTCGCTCGCGCTGTGAGCTCACCGGGGGTTTAACCTTCAACCCCCGGACCGCCCTGTGTTTGGAACACGGTGCTGGCACGTGTGGTACACACACACACACACGCGCGCGCGCGCGTGGCACACACACACACACACGTGATACACACACACACACGTAGTACACACACACGTGTAATATACACACACACGTGTGGTACACACACACACACACGTGGTACACACACATACACACGTGGTACACACACACGCACACGTGATACACACACACGTGATACACACACACGTGATACACACACGCGCGTGGTACACACACGTGGCACACACACGCGCGTGGTACACACACACACGTGATACACACACACACGCGCGTGGTACACACACACACGTGGCACACACACGCGTGTGGTACACACACACACGTGATACACACACACACGTGGCACACACACGCGTGTGGTACACACACACACGTGATACACACACACACGTGATACACACACACGCGCGCGCCTTTTTGTATTTAGCTTGTCGTCCTGCTCCCCCTCCCGCACCTACATTTGCTTGGCTGTTGCTCCCAGCAGCGGGAAGATCTCACAGGTGTCACGACGCCTGATAACTGAGCGCGAGTGGGCGTTCTCCCTCGCGGCGTCCCACGTTGGCCCGCATTGCCGCCGAGGTTTGCGAGCGAGTGGTGAATTGTACGCAGCCAACCCCCGCTCATCGGAGATGCGGGGAGGAGAGACGTGGGAGGAGACGGCTCAAGGCGAGAATGTCCGCAGCCGGCCCTGCGATCCCTCGCTCTCACGCCACGGCTGGTGGAAGCGCCTTCACTCGGAGCGAGCGCGCTGGAGGCCCCTTCTCCCACGCGGGTTCAGCATTGCGTCAGCCCAGTCAGACAACGCCGGTCACACGAATTCGGGGAAGAGGCAGGAGCAGCCCGCACTTCACCCCGCCGTTGTTTCAGCTGAACCCGGCTGAGCCCTCCCGTTGCGGTGATCATCCATTGCAGCTGGGCACGTGGACGCACAGCTGGACGAACGGACAGAGATCGCTGCACATATATTGGAGCACTCGCTGGGATTAGCAGGAGGCGAGAGTTGCTGTACGTGACGGCGGCGTGTTCGGTTTTGTTCTCCCCGCACCTCCGATGAGCGCGGTTGGCTTCGTACGGTGGAGCTGAGAAGCGCTGACGGTGACAGCGATTATCGCAATCACATTAAAATAACCGGCTTCCTTAACTTCCCGTTTCTTTTCCCGATGTAAAAAGACGTTTTCTGCTTTAACAATTCCATCTGCTCGAGACTCGCGAGGTTGATTGCAACTCAGTGAATCGTCAAGCGGAAATCTGCTCGACAGATTTTTTTTCGTGTTTTTTTAAATGGCATCATTGGCATCGCGGCCGACACAATGAACCTCAGAGCGAGTTGACGCTCAGAGGCCGCCGCCGCCGCTGCTGCTGCTCAGCGTTTGTGCCTCTCTGCTCCCTCCCCAAGGACTCAAGCATAACAACTTGAGTCCTTGTATTCCCGCACCTATGATGAGCGCGGTTGGCTTCGTACGGTGCAAAATAAGTTAAACACAGCCAGGAAAGGGCGTTCATGAATACGGGCAGGCCGGATGCCGCGTCCACGTTGTGCCGTCCAGGGATAGCTGCCACTCACTGGTGAGAGGGTGGTTCAGAGCAGTCCCCACGTCTAGAGATTTAAACATTTAGAGAACACATTCCTTCAGAACAGCTTTTAGAGTTTTTAAATATGAGCAAAAAAACAGGTGTTAAGATTTAAATTTCGATTTGAAGCTTTCGTGACTGCAGGTATTCATATCATTGGTTCTTTCGGTAAAGTCACGTAGAAGGGAAATACTAAAATAATAATAAAAATTCTCACAGCAAGAACATTTTCTTGCCGTGGTTTTCACACCTGATGATTGTGTTGCAATCGAAACGTCGTGAGAATTTTATTGTTTTATTTTTATTATTTTATAATTTCCCTTCTACGTGACTTTACCGAAAGAACCAAGAACAGGTGTTAAGATGTTAAAACACCAAACTGAAACCTTTTACAAGGCATCATGCTTGCATTAACCACTATACTTGTGGTGAACATGCAAAAACAACATGCTTTGACAGTATATGCATTGTCTTTGAAACTGCCTGGTCCACACTAGAGACTACCAAAAACACATGCATATACTACCATAGCATGTTTTATTTTGTTTGCATGTTCACCACAAGTATACGTGGTTACTGCAAACATGATGCCTTGCGGAAGGTTTCAGTTCGGTGTTTTAACATGTCAACGCCAATTGTATTGCCAGAAAGGCTAAAACCAATTCCTATATTTTGATACTGGCAAGGGAGGTCCCATGGTTTTAGTTTTTTAGTCTGTTGTCCTTCCCCTCCGCGCCTAACTCAAATGCGTTGTCTAAAATGACGTTTCACGAATGCCAATTCGTTTATTTGGCCAAAAACGTCATCGTACATATCGTATCGTCACGTGCCATGGACAGGACAACGTCCGTTCTTACTTTGACGCGTGCGGCTCGGTGAACGCATCGCGAGAGTTGACAATCGATACTGATCCACGGATCGAATCATTGTCTTATTAGGAGGTTACTGAAGCCGTTCGGCGGCCACTGGAGGTTTACAAGCAAGGCACTGAAGCTTTGCGCTTTCGAATCGAAATTGATAACTCGTTTCTTTAGAACTGCTTTTTGTGTTGAGTTTGTTGTCCCCCAATTAGCGTGGTCCTCCAATTAGCGTGGTTGGCCACGTACGGTGCGAAAGAAGTTCAACGTACAGGCCACGATTTCTCACGGAATCGTTTTTAGGGCCACTAACTCTCCCCCCCCTTCCACCCACCCAACAACCACAAACAACCCCCAACAGAGTTTAACACTCAAAACAAAAACAATCCCCCCCCATCAGCCAATGGGGAAAACGCTCTATAATATATATATGGGCTTGCCAGGGAGTGTTGCAGAAGGAGGCATGGATATGAAATACAAGCGCGTGTCTCGGAGTCGACAAGGGAGAGGTGTAATAACGGGACAGCTCTCCGTGTTTGTCTCCAGCGCTCGCGTCGATGTGAACACGTGGCGGGAGAATGCCCTTCCTTCTGCGTGGGAAATCACAGAGAGGAGTCCTTGGATCTGGGATTTTGTGAGCACGGATTTGAGGTGACTGTCGTACCAAAGCGCGCGCTTGGTTGTAGGCTCCCGCACGATTTGCTCGTCAACGCCGCGTCTCCTTTCCCGACAGCGGCGTTGTGGTATTGGGGGGGGGGGGCAGAACGTAGGAGGAGGGAGGTGGAATATTTGCCGAAGCGCAATCGGAGACAGCTCCGGTCCGCAGGAGCACCAACTCGGTCAAGCTGTGATTACACCCTCGCAGATGGGATGCTCCGTCTCGATTACAATTCCCAGGTAAAAAATTGTGTTTTTATATATAAAATGAGTGTTTTTCAACGAATCATCCCCCAATGCAATTTGATCATTTGTGACGATTCTGGAGGGGGGTGGGGGGGCGGGTCATGATTTAATTACAAAAATTAATTATCGTTACATATTTGTTTACACCCGTCACTGATTGCCCCGCGCGTCTCATTTTGGCGCTCTTGTTCGTTCCGTTAGCCTGAATGACGTCTGCATATCGTTTGCATAAATTACAGGCAAATAATCAACAATAACAATGCTTGATATGGGTGCGTGAGTTCGACGCATGTATCGCGAGCTGAAACATCCGTTTCAATAGCTTCGTCGTTGACCGCCGAATGACGTTTTTGCTTCTTGGAGAAGATATTTTCGTAGGAATGTACGACGACAACACAAAAACTAAATGTTATATCGACAGCTTCTGGGTGAAGACGTCCCATATGCCATGTGAGTCGGTGGCGAGATGTTAATTAGCTCACCTGGTATGCAGGAGGGCGTGGGTTCGATCCCGATCCCGACCCTGACGCCTGCGGTATATTTTGAGTGTGTATGTTCTCTCTCCCCGTGGTCGTGTGGATTTCCCCTCCACATTGAGAAACATGCGTCTCGAGTATTTCACTGCTATGAATTTCCACATGAATGGCCACTTTGTTGAGCTATCATTTGTGGCCAGGTCGCTTCTGAAAGAGAGCTATGTAGCTCAGTGGGCCTTACCTGGTAAAACTTTTTTTTAAGTTTCGTTTTTAGTTTATTTTACTCCACTTCACCACACTGGTCAGTGTGGATCGATGAAGTGAGTAACTTTATTAAATTGTTGAGTCAGCCGGCCAGGATTGGCCAAAACTTAGCCCACTTTTCACCCGGGCAACTGGAGAACAGGCAGCATAGAAGTACCGTACAACATTTTTTTATTTAACTACCCATCCAAGCACTATCCAGGCTCAAATGCCGGCTTAGCTTCCGACGACTGGCGAGAACGGGAGCGTGCAGGGTGATGTAGCCATAGGTGCGATGCTATAGATGCAGCGACAGAGTGGGATTATTTTATCCCACGGATAACGTACGACCCCGTCAGACTCAGCAAGCTAAGCAGGGCATTTTTTGAGCCTGGATATCGCTCAGATGAGTGACCACCAGGCGCACGCAAGGCATGTGCGGTCGGCGCTGGGGTCAGCAGAGGGCAATGCAGAAAAGCCCATTGTTGTTGGTGCTCTCGAAAGCAACCCCCGTCACCGTCACCAACCCGCACTGACCAGCGTGGTGAAGTATGGTCAATCAAACCCGAGACCCGCACCGGAGGGAGGGGGGCGGAGGAGGAGGAGGGGGGGATAGACTCTCATCCAGCACGTGGCTTTATTCTCGGCGTGCACGTAGACATGTCACAAGTGGTCAAGTGCCGACTCTGCGCCTCTCCTCGTGGTCTGGCACCGATGGCCCCACTCGGGGGGCCTTTGTTTGAACGAAGCCAGAGACCCCCCCCCACTCCACCCCCGTGTTCAGCATTCGCCATTCCCTCTTCAGCACCCCCACTCCCCCCCCCCCCAGTGCCGGATATTTCTAGCTACTACATACTACGAATGTAGTAGCTACAGGCCCCGCACTTTCAAGGGCCCCGCGCTAAATGCTTTCAAGCTGTCAATTCCGGTTCAGTGATTCTGCACTTGCTCTATTACTATAGAACTATACCGCCTTCAACTTGTATGAACGACTGGGTGTTTAAGTTTAGCGATTTGTCGTATTATCTGGCTGCATCGCAATAGACACATATTTTAAAATACTTAAAAAAAAAACACGCTTTAATGAAATGTACCGTACTCGTAATGGCAGAACTCCACGACTCCAGGAAGTGGCCCCGCAGCTTGCCATAACGTAAGGGAGCGTGGTGATTTACAGGCAACGTGAGTTCAGCGTGGACAATTAGACCCGTAAAAAAGATTGTTTAAAACAAATTATAGAATATAGTATTGTCATCAGTATGATATAAGTATACCAAGTTTGCAGTCGATACGACATTGGGAAGACGGTTGAAATTGAGTTACAAGATTTGAGGATACGACAACAGACAGAGTGAGTTAAATAAAAGCGTGTAAAATGTAAAAAAAATGTTAAATGATAGAATATAGTCTTGTCATCAGTATGACATACCTATACCAAGTTTGCAGTCGATAGCACATAGAGAAGTGGGTAAAAATTGGGTTACAAGATTGTTTGAGGATACGACAACAGACGGAGTGAGGGGGGGCGGTGGGGGCGGTGGGGGTGTAACCTCCCGTCCTCATTATTATCAGAACGCCTCCGCATAGGCTCCTCTTGTCACTCGCCGCGCCAAAGCGTGCCCCCCCCCCCCCGGGCCCCCTAACTTCGTCCTCAGTTGACGATGGCAGCGGCGAGTGGTCGCTGGAAGGGGCTGGTGGTGGTGGCACGGGCCGGTTCGAGTGACAGGAGTCCATTGTCCGCACGGCGCGGAGCCCGCGAGAGGGCCCAACGTTGCAGCGATTTCAGAATCAGAATATCGTATTTATTCTGGGGGGAGGAATCCGATGAGCAATGAAGCTCTTTTTGTTTAAATTCACAGATGCTCACCAGGGAGGGGGGGGCTGGGCAAAGATAGCTGGAGCATTTTCCCACGTGAGAAAGTATTGCCCAAACGCGGTGATAGGCATCGACTTTGGCGTTGCATATAACGGGCGATGCTTAGCTCAAGGGGATTGGTCTCGTTATTACACATCGTTCCATTACGATTAATAGCCATGCCAATCTGGGTTATACGCTGCGCTCTATGGCAATTCGCTTCAACGCCATGCGCCCGAAAACTGCGATGCTATGCATTTCTGTAAAAGCCTGTCAGGTCAGTATGCATCGTGAGCCACCTTACGGCCACGTCCGGCTCCCGCCCCCCTCCCCCCGGAACGTACGCCCAGTCTCATGGGCGGCATTCGCCCATCCGCTTACGATCCAGGCTCAAGCCTGACTTAGCTTGCTGAGATCTGACGAGACCCGGCTCCTAATCCGGCTGATTTTTTCGCCACACGGCTTAAATAATATATGCGCAGCGCATCGACGCTACGCATTCCCACCGCGCGCACATCTTGTCAAATTCACACCCTCCGCATGCTCAAAGCAGCACAGCGGCCTGACGCCTGTCGTGGGGAATCTGCATTGTTACCTGCGCGGTGGTAGCTATATGCACGCGGCCTGTAATCCAGCAGCACTGCTGGAGGTTTAGGGTTCGTGGATAACGCGACATGTTGCGAAACCGTGAGCGTCGGGGAGAAGGCGGTCCAGCAAAGTGCGGACTAATGTCATTTGTCCATTCGGTGTGCGGATCGAGCGTTTCCCCCTTGCACGCGAGTGTTTTCTCCGGGTGCTCCGGGAGAATTCCTCCCGCATGTAAACGCGATCATTAAGTGGCTAAAAACAGCTTCATGTATGGAGGGCTCCAGAGCTTAGGCAATTGTTGGTAACGCCAGTTAACCGCTGGGCTGTGTGACTTCCCGCCTGTCTGTGGTTCCTCGGCGATTGTGGGAGGCAATTTGCATGAACGACGACGCTGTATATACACAACTGAACATTATTCTGGTAATGATTATTGTTATTATTATGGCAGGGACCTGTCTCTGTGTGAAATGGCCAACGTTGACTTTTCCCAAAGTAGTTCTCATTCTAACGAGCGAACTTTCCAATGAGGTCCTGGACTCGAGGCATAACTACGCATCGATGCCTCGAATAACAGCAAGTCCCTTGAGCTCACGATGCATGCATCAAATGTCATAAGAATTGGCTTTGTTCCCATAAACATATGTTGAATGCAGAAACAGAATACAGGGTGCTTAATTTTTTTTTTAAGATTCATATGGGACGATCGTTTTAAATGGAAAAATAACGGATAATACACTGTAACATGATAACAAATGTAATGTTAATAACTTCAAAGAGTGAAAGAGTCTCCACTCGTTCACCATCGTTGTCAACGCGTGCCTGGAATCTTCTACAGGCGGATTCCAGAGCCCGGATGAGGCACAACATTTCTCGTGGTATTGTTGCAAATTCTCCGAAGTGTCAACATTTTTTTGAAGCACCCTGTATATTTTGTATACTGGAGGAATCTGATTAGCTATAAAACTCTTTTTCACAGATGTCAAGTTGGGGCAGGTCAGAACGTCACAACAACAGTCTAAAAATACGATAGGAGTGCAGAGTATTGGACAGCTAAACAAATCACGTTTACAAAAAAATATAACCAATCTAATACAAGACTTTCATTTAGTCTTACCAATGGGTTGTACGTATGCATGTTGACCACCTTTCGCACCTAACCGTAGTTGCGGGTTCACGTGGTCCCTGCACGCTGCCACTCCACCGCGTGAAGCAACCAAAAGGAAATTGATTCTCGAACCGAATGTCCAACTGTGAGCCAAGCGCCCAGCCAACGTACGGATTATCCTAGGAGCAAAAGTAGCTACTACATATGTAGTAGTACAAAAGTAGCTACTACATATGTAGTAGTACAAAAGTAGCTACTACATATGTAGTAGTACAAAAGTAGATACTACATATGTAGCTACTTTCAAGGGCCCCGCGTTAAATGCTCTCAAGCTATCAATTCCGGTTCAGTGATTGTGCACTTGCTCTATTACTAGAGTACTATACTGCCTTCAACTTTTATGAATGACTGGGTGTTCAAGGTTAGCGATTTGTAGCATTATCTGACCGTATAGCAAGTGAAAAAATGCAATCACTTTACTATGCAAGTAAAACATTTGCGTTTGAATATTTATGTGTGTTTTTTCAATTTAGGGCCCCTTTATAACATATGCTACAGGCCCCGCACTAGATTAATCCGGCACTGCGGACACTTCACATCGATTACACGGCAACAACAACAAAGACGACAACAACGATGGTCATCACAGCCCCATCCCTTTCGGCCTCCATCTCCCCCCGCCCCCAAACCTCCCCACCCCCAGCGCCAGCGCCAGGCAAAACGAACATCGCCTCGTTAGCCGTGGGACAATTAAAACAAAATAAAGAAAAGGCGAGCAGGGACGCGGCGCGCGCGCGCGCACACGTGACATTCTACTTATAATGCAGCATCGCTGGAATTAATCACAGCGCTCGTTTGCTGGCGCACAATGCGTCTAATTAGTCTTGCGATGTGACCAGCACGCGCGTGGAGCAGCGTTGCGGTAAAAACGGCCTCGAGTGGTTTGCATGAAGGTGTCGGTGAAGGAGCAGCCCTGAGAGAGGGTTGTTGTTGTTGGCCTACTCTTCCACACTATCCAGACGTCATGAAAAAGGTGGAAGTGACCAAGCCTTAACTGGCCACACGTGACCTGCCAGTCGACTCACTGCGGTGGTGTCAACGCTAATGCTGCCCAGTGGACAGAGACGGTGGGGGGAGTGGGGGATTTGATAAACTTGTGACGTTCTTTCAATTGCCGTGCCGAGACGTGAAACCTGCGACCGCTAGATACTTGAATACAGATGATGTTCAGAAGTACAGTAACAACGTTTGCATTGTACTTGCGTTTCCCATATCAGTGACCATTCACCAGAGCCCCCGTAATGAAAAATCAACTATACATAAATAAATACAATCTCTTCGGTATATCTCATGTATAAATGTACATCAATTCAAATGTGTATTATGCGAGAGTAAATGAACATTTGTATTCGATCCTAGAAAGCAGTGGCTCGCAACCTTTCCTGCGGAGGGAGTTGGGTTGCTCGGTCAATGGCCAGGGTCAACGGCGGCGTGGTGTATTCCGCAAATATGGCCGACTGTGAGGGCGGGCACAAGCCGGCGTGAGTAGGTTAAACGTTGAGTTTTATAAGGGCACCACGGGGTGACCAGCCCCTCCCCACCCAGCCCTACCCCTCCCACCCCCGACCCAGCCCCACCCTCCCCACCCAGCCCCTCCCCACCCTCCCCTCCCCACCTAGCCCCTCCCCACCCTCACCTCTCCACCCAGCCCGACCCCTCCCATTTTTGGATGCACGACGGACGGACGGACACAATAATCCCCTGTGGGCTGGTGGAACCAGGTGGTTCTTACCAGTACTATTTTTATTTTACCAGGTAAGGCCCACTGAGCTATATCGCTCTTTTTAGAGAAGTGACCTGGCCACAAATGATAGCTCAACGAAGTGGACTTATCATGTGGACATTCATAGCAGCCAAATACTCTGAACGCGTGATGTCGATTCTAAATGTGGAGGGGGAAACCGGAGGACCCGGAGAAAAATCCACACGACTATGGGGAGAGAGACAACCTCCAAATGTACAGGCGTCAGGGTCGGGATCGAACCCCACGACCTCCTGCATACCAGGCGAGGTAGTCAACATCTCGCTACCGTAGCGCCTTAAGAACAGTCGGTGTTCATTAGGACGCTGTTTTTCCGACAGCTCTGTTCTTCATCTGAGGACGGCTGCTTGTGTTGTGGCCGAAACGTCGTGAGAATTTTATTGTTTAATTTTTGTTAATTTATTATTTCCCTTCTACGTGACTTTACCGAAAGATCCAAGAATATGAATCCCTGCAGTCACGAAAACTTTAAATCGAAATAAAACAGTCGGTGTGTGGAGCAGTTAAACGGAACGCGTCACACGGACCCCTCATTTGGTCCACGGAACATCAGCTGGAAACTGCTGCTTAAGGATATTTTCCTTAAGCCTTTTTACATCGATATATGTTTAATAAGGACAGCCAGGACCCAACACACTATGCACCATGCATCTTGAAGAAGGAAAATCTATTAATCTTACAAACATGAGCTCAATGGCCATTATAATATTTCTGTTATATATACACACATACAAGTTCGAATTCCACGTGACACTATGTATTTATATATAGATACATTAATATATAGATAATACATACAGTATACAAACGCACATTTCAATTCGCCAATGGATGAAGGCTTCCCCACATCATGTTGGTCGTGGGGAGGGAAGGAGGCGGAGGGGGGGGGGTTGACCATACTTCACCACGCTGGGACAGTGTGTTGGCTGGGTGATTGGGTGAAGATGCCTGGCCCCGTTATCATGCCACTTGCCAAGGATGGCAGTAAGGGTTGGGGATAGAACTCGGATGGCCAGGTGTCATCCAAGTAAATGCTGAAAATTTGGCCAATATTCTTTGGGTCTTTCGGTAAAGCCACGTAGGTAGAAAAATAATAGATCACGACGTTTCGGACGCAACACAAGCGTCTGTCATCAGGCGGAACATGCTGAGAAAGCTGCTACAAGCAAGGGGTTACATAAGTAAAGAGTATGGATTCCTGCAGTCACGAAAGCTTCAAATCAAAATTGGGCCAATGTTGGGCCAACGGTTCCTCACCACAATGCCCCCGTCGGTTCAACGTCGCACGTGGACTGGGATCGTGCAGCAACACAAACCACTGCGCCACCATTATTTTAAGTAAATAAAATTCATATATATGATCTGAGCAGAACTTCAAAAGGGACCCTGGGGGAATACGAAACCAAATCCACTGGAATGATTATTAATTCCTCAAGGAGGCTGAACATTTTTTTTTCTTGATAATAACAATACATAACGGGTGGTTATCCGAGGTTCAAATCGGGACATGCTAAGTATGAATATCAACGAGAGCAATGCTAATGAGATGCTGATTGGGATTTTGGTAATGAATATCCGTAGATTACTGTTAAGGTGTTGAATTTGTTTCACACCTGCTCGTGATATTTGTGTCACCGTAATCATCTTCACTTCTCTGTCTGCCCCCCCCCTTCACTCACTCACTGACTCACTCACCCTCCCCTCTTTCACTCAATTATTAACTCACTCACTCACTGACTCACTCACCCACTCGTCCTTCATTCACTCACTGACTCACTCACCCACCCCTCCTTCACTCACTCACTCACTCACTGACTCACTCACTCACTGACTCACTCACTCACTCACCCCTCCTTCACTCACTAACTCACTCACTGACTCACTCACTCATTGACTCACTCACCCTCTCCTCCTTCACTCACTCACTCACTGACTCACTCACTGACTCACTTACTCACCCACCCCTTCTTCACTCACTCACTCAATCACTCTCCCCCGCCCCCACCGTTACTAACTCACTGACTCACCCACTCCCCTTGCTCAATAAGAAAGCAGCAAATTAATCTGGAGTGGATACATGGCCCTCACTCATCCATCAGGGCCACGTAGGAATGATGGTATCTATCAAACGCCTTTAATTCATTCACACATTCTGCCCTCCCCATGGGGAGAAAAGCGTCGCTTGAAAGCACCACCACCATCGGTTTACAGGCTCACAATGGGATGCATTTTTATCTATATACGTGAGTCATTGTAAAAGCGCTCACAATTTATTTGAGGCAATCGCCCCTCAGCAACGATTAAATCCACCGCTGGATGAAGGTCTCCCCAATCTGTCGCCATCTCTCGCGATCCTACGAGGCAATGATCAGAATGAATCGGAAACACATTGCTGCGGAGGGAGCTGGTAGGAACGTTGGGTTGCTCAGTCAATGGCCAGGGTCAACAACGGCCAGGGCGTGGTGTATTCCGCAAATATGCCCGACTGTGAGGGCGGGCACAAGCCGGCGTGAGTAGGTTAAACGTTGAGTTTTATAGGGGAACCACGGGGTGACCAGCCCCTCCCCACCCAGCCCCACCCCTCCCACCCCCCACCCAGCCCCACCCTCCCCTCTCCACCCAGCCCCACTCCTCCCATTTTTTGATGCACGACGGATGGACACAATATTCCCCTGTGGGCTGGTGTAACCAGGAGGTTCATACCAGTATATCCATTTGTACTGGAGGAATCCGATGAGCTATGAAGCTCTTTTTAGTCCCACGGACTTCCCAGTGGTTTCGCAAATGTCCAGTCGTCAACCGGGCACCGTTCACGCGAGCCGACGTCATTGCTCGCTGGGCGCCCTTTGAGACGCGTGCTATCCCTTGGCTGCCAGTCCATCATTATTCCTGACCATCGGTCATCATCATCATCATCGATATCTCTTCCAGCGACGCGTCCTAACCCAAGCCCGCTCGCGTCTCTTAACCTCCGATTTAGCACGCTCGGAGGCGTACGCTGTCGGAAAAGGTTCAACACGCGCACGCGCATTCAACAGAGCGCACCGTCATGTTAACCTGCGTTTGCGCGTCTAACCCACGTGTTTTCGCCGTCGTCTGCATCTTTACTTTAACGCCGCAGACGTTAACGCTGTCGTGTTGTCAAGATAAATACGCGAGTCGTAGTTGTTTATTCGGACAGGATTGCCTCGGGGAATTCAAAGACCGTTTAGTGTTTCAGACGGACCCAAAGTTAATATTGCGAGACATTTTTTTTTCTTTTAAAAATGGGCGCGCTCACCACGCAGTGTGGACAAAAGCTTGGTGCAGAACGAGAGAAGTGGCTGTCGAATTGCATGCGGTTAAACCTACTTGCTGTACTCCCCCATGCAGGTGCCCCGCCACTGCAGCTCGTGATACTGGTAGGAACCTCCTTGTTACACCAGCCCACAGGGGATTATTGTGTCCGTCCGTCGTGCAGGGAGGGGCTGGGTGGGGAGGGGAGGGTGGGGAGGGGCTTGGTGGGGAGGGGGTGGAAGGGCTGAGTGGGGAGGGTGGGGAGGGGCTGGGTGGGGGGTGGGAGAGGTGGGGCTGGGTGGGAGGGGCTGGTCACCCCGTGGTGCCCTTATAAAACTCAACGTTTAACCTACTCACGCCGGCTTGTGCCCGCCCTTACAGTCGGGCATATTTGCGGAATACACCACGCCGCCGTTGACCCTGGCCATTGACCGAGCACCTACCAGCTCCCTCCGCAGGATCGTGTTAAATAATCACTCGTGGCTCAACCTTCACGTGCTCCACCAACACCGCCTCTTAGTCCATTGGCTTGCGAGGGACACAGTCAGGCGGCGGTGGTGGCCACGGGGGTTGTTTGACCATACTTCACCACGCTGGTCTGTGCGGCTTGATGGCAGCTAGGCACGTGTGGCCTGCAACCCGGCATTGTGGAGGCAGTGAGGGCTGGTGGATAGCGCACAGATGGTGTGAAACTCCCTGTGGGCTCCACATGTCCCATCCGTATGGGACAGAGAGTTTACCGGACATCTGCGGGAAAAGAGCTTCACGGCTCATCGGATTCCTCCGGTCTAAATCAAGAGTCTGATTCTGCCCCCTTGCACGCGTGGATTTTCTGCGAAGGATTCCAGTTAATTGTGTCCGCTGACATCTTGATCGCCCTGCACGAGTGAGCGTTACAAGTATCAAATTATGACCATGCCCTAGCATATCATCGTCATCATTAGCCATGATCATTCCACTGCTGGATGAAGGCTTCCATGCAAGCCGTCACCATATTGAATTATCAGTCAGTGCGGCTCAGTGAATAAGGAACCAAGGACTGTCGGATATCGCTCATCGTTGATGCTGTTCAGCTGAACCAGGGAATCGAACTCAGGACGCCGGTTTCAGAGCGCAATGCGCTCGCCGATGAGCCTCCCACCGCTCCACCCGTTACTGGAGTGTCGTGGCGTGAAGCTAGGCGGGTGGTTGGAGTCGGTCATTCGGTGAATGTGGACTTGTCACTGAAACATACAAACACTTGTGCTGACCCTGAACACAAGGTGTATATTTAATTCCTTGTAATTTACATTTGTTATTATTATTAAACGCTTGCTCTTTTACAAATTCATCGACGGCCGAGCTTGCCGTTGCTTATTCCGAAGCGCTCTCACTCGCTCGTCAGCGGAAGAAGAAGAAGATGAAGGAGGAGGAGGAAGAGGAATTGATCAAGTGGTGGTGGCGTTCAGTTTCACAACCCTCGTCCAAGGCCACCATCAGCTGCGAGTGAGATGCCAGCCCCCCCTCCCCCCCGGGGCTCCCTTTCGCTCTCGTACTTTCACCACCATTGTGGCACCGTGATATTTTGACGCAATTCGAAGCCAAGTCGTGCCTAGGGGGGGGGTTATCGTGCGCGCGATAACGCGATCGCAGAAAATGCTCCTCCATAATAAGAGGGGTTTTTTTACGCGTAAATTTACGCGCTCTAACCCAAAAAAAGCCCCTCTATTATGGAATGAAATGCTCTGTCCGCTCATTACAAATGTATAAATATGGATGACCCTTAAAGGCTACATGGAGGCCCAGAGTTAATCTGCACATCCAACTGGAGCCTCTGTGCTCGAGTGCACACACACACACATATATTCGTGGTGCAGGGGCACAGATGCTGTGGGAATTTGCAAACGGAGAATGTGCATTCCCTAATAACCTCGTGAACGAGGCACGCTGCCACATGCAAATTGCACGCGCTGCTTTGCTCCGTGTCTATTTCGTAATCAGCCCACTAATTATATTTACACTGCTTGCACGTTAGGTTTCTAATTATTTAGTTCCTTAACTTAGTCCAAATCACCCCCAGATTTCAATGTTTTTTTTAAAGAGGGTTATTATGCAATAATCTCAACAACAAATGCATCCACCATTCGCCACTTAGCGGCGGTGACATCCCCCGCGGCGCTTGTGCCAGGCTAGGTGCACGTTGAGGCCACGTGAAGTACGTATCAAAAGCTCGCTGGCAGCAGTTCACAGGGACAGACGCAGGTGTTATGGCCTGACTCACTGAGATGCCTGGCAGATGCAACACCTGTGCTCTCCCCGCCGTGCCAACTTGCTGCGTTTTATCGCCCGTTGTTGTTGTTGTGAGCGTCACTCCTCTACCCTCCGCTGTTGCTGGAGGGCGACTGCCTCCAACTCCCCGGCAGCGTCCTTCGCGAACCTCCTGCTCCTCCACAGAGGCCGATCTTGACACCGCTCGTAACGGTCATCGGCTTGTCAGAAATCCAATCGGCTCTCAATCGTCCCCGCTAGCTCTTCAGACATCTTCTCTCGAGCCCGCGCCCGCTTAGCCCCACTCTGCCGGGACAAATGACAAGCGGCAACGTCAAACCCCCCGCGACGCACGGGAGAGAATCCTCCGCGGCGAGGGTTACCCGTGGCGGCTGACCCGGTCGCACTCCATTGCCACGATACGGGGCTAAGCAGGAACCGTGTCGGTCGCACAACCACCAGCAACCCCCCCCACCCCCCAAAGGCGCCATCTGCATCATCCCCCCGGCGCAAGTTTGTGAACCGCGGTGCGTAAACACGCTGGAGAGCGAATAGCTGCAACATCAACAACATCAACAACATCAACAACATCAACAACAACATCAACAACAACATCAACAACAACAACAACGAGCCGCCGTTCTTGACACCGCTATGGGGCCGTCCATAAATGACGTCACGCGATTTTGGACGATTTCCCCCCCCCCCCTTCGTCACACGACGTCACAAAAAGTTAGACTCCCCCCTCAAATATGACGTCACAAAGCTCTGCCCCCCCCCCCCCCCAAAACCATATTTTGAAAATAAAACATGCTTCAAATCGCTTTAAACTATTGTCATTGTAGTGCGTATTTAATGTGGCGCTGTACTCTGATGTTGTAGGAGTGTTGTTATTACAATTAGTGTTGTTATAACAATTCCATACTTATTTAAAGTTGCGCATTTTTATATGACGTCACATTTCTCAAACCCCCCCCCCCACCTCGTCACACATCGTCACAAATATCTGACCCCCACCCCCCTCCCCTAGGTGCGTGACGTCATTTATGGACGGCCCCTAAGTGTGTATGTATGCGGAACTTATTTCGCACCGTACGTAGCCAACCGTGATAATCGGGGTTGCTGGGGGGTAAAGGACAACGACACTAAACCAAAAATAAGCTGTTGCGCAGAAATGAGTTTTCAATCTGAAAACGAGTCGTGGAGGCGTCGGCACGGCGCGTGAGGCCACGTGAAGTGTGCACCTTGAGGCCACGTGAAACGTGCAAGGCTCGCTGCTGGCAGGAGTTCACGGTGGCAGACCCAGGTGCCGTGCATGGACTGACTGAGACGACTGGCAGATGCACCACTTGCGCCCCCTACTCTGCCAGCTTGCTGCATCTTAGATATAAGCACACATTCATGGCCTTGCTCCCAAGGGACGTGCTTATATCCAGATGCAACTGTACAGTCCTCTTGACTATTTGTGATCATCAGCCATTCCACCTGAAACTTGCATCTCTTTAGATGCCATTGTTCTTTAAAGTTGCGTGCGATCGGGAACACGATTTGATCATCCTGACGCCAAATAGCAAACAGTCACGGGGAGTTTGTCTTAAAACACTGTGCCAGGTCACTGCGTTTTAGCCGCCCGGCGCTCCGCTCCTTGTATGTTGAACTCATTTCGCACCGTACGTAGCCAACTGCATCGCGCGCTTTCAGATACACTTCTGCGGCCGTCTGGAACGCTCTAGCCTCCGATATTGGGAAGCCACCGGATCAATGCACTTTGAAATCATCTAGATTGACACACTCACTTCTTTTGAACTGCTGTTTGTGTTTAGTTTGTTCTCATTCCCCCGCATCTCCGATTAGCACGGATGGCTACGTACGGGGTGAAATAAGTTCAACATTCATACAACATAAAGATTTATATATTTTTTTATCTGCTGCTTCGTCAGTGCGCAGTTACACATGAAGCAGATTCCACGCGGGTTTGACGCAATTTGTCGCCGGGATAATGCGTCAATAAGTCCCCGGGTGTAATCTTACAAAAAATAAAATGTTATTTTTATTACCCGCTGAACGAAGCGAGTTTTAGAGCCAGCATCAGATACAGGCTCCTGTGTGGGTAACGCCAGGCGGAGGAAGCGATCCGATCAGTGCGCAGACATTTTAATCCGTGAGGTAAGAAGGTCTCAATCTCTTGGCAACACTCTGAGCTTGCAGCATTTCTTGTTAAATCCCTGCCTGTTTGAGGACGACCCCGTGAGCTCCGACCCAAAACATAATATTGTCGTAACGAGCTTAGTCCTGGGGATCCTCTAGATCAGGGGTGGCCAACCTGTAACAGACCAACGGGAAATATGTACCCCTGAGTTCTGCAAAAAGCCAAGTCTCTATATATATTGGCAGTCTTCGGCACCGCACGGGAGACGTTCATCATTCTGTGCTACTTCCGTGATAGGACATTCTGCGTTATGCCGCTTCGATAGAGCCGCATGTGGTGGATTAGGGGCGCCACAGTGGCGAGATGTTAACTACCTCGCTTGGTATATAGGAGGTTGTGGGTATATGCTGTATATTTGGAGTTTGCGTGTCTCTCTCTCTCTCTCTCACCGTGGTCGCGTCGATTTATCTCCGGGTTGTCCGTTTTTTTCCCTCCACATTTAGAATCAACATGCGTTTAGAGCATTTGGCTGCGATACATTTCCACCTGCTCATAATAAGCCACTTCGTTGAGCTGTAATTTGCTGCCTCGATCGCTTCTGAGAAAGAGCTACATAGCTTAGTGGGCCTTTACCTGGTAAAAAAAAAATCGTTTATAGTTTAGTTTTAAAATAAAGAGCCGCATGCGGCTCGGAAGACACCGGTTGGCCACCACTGCTCGAGATCGACGTCGGCTGATCGCTATCCATGGGCGGATCGCCCAAGATATTTCTTGTGGATCTCGGGGCAAATAAGCAGACAACAATTTGTTGCGTTGCTGCTGATGGCAACAACAATAGCAACAAGAAAAAAATCCCCGACGTACATAACAAAAAACAAAAAGCCACGTTCACTTTATGCGTGCCCTGTACTTTATAGCGATTTCTACCGGCTTAATTACTGTACTTAATTTTGATGTTTTTCAACGGTTTTATTTAATTTTAGCTTTTATCACTTTAGGAACCCAGTTCTCCCTAGCAAATGGTATGGGGTGCGTACACACATCTTTTAAAAAAAAAACATCTCCATGAGCGGACTTGTAATGCTGTATATGTATGATTTAATACGTGCTAAATGCGCATGCAAGCTCCGCTCCATGCGTGCACAGATAGGCGCATCGATTCATAAAACGCAAACCGTGGAAGCAAGACGCATAAATTATAAACACATACATCACACGCCATATCCCTGGCCAACTTGACATGCGTGCATTCTCCATTAGCGCTCCCGAGTATTTTTTTTAACAATGTTGAGACACCGACCCCCAATATCAAAGCGGCATGAAAAACAATATTACGCCCAACATCTTCCATTTATTTTTATTTTTTTCCGGGGAAAAGTAGCGGTGCCACATTCCTGGCAGAGCGCTGACGGATCAGTTTCCAACTCTGCCATCTCTAATCCGCAGCAAAAAATAACTACTAAATAAAAGATATGTAAATAAAAGATAAACGATAAAACGGTGGTGTGTTTTTTCCTTTCCCTGAGCTTGCTGCTGGAAGAGATGGACCGAGTGAAACGGCACGTTGTGATTTATAAAAAAAAATATTTTAAACATTTGCTGATCTGCACAAACTGTACACCTACGATAGACGAGTGCAGTTACCTTCATTGAATCCAGGTTAAAGAATAATCATTGATCAAGTGGTGGCAGCGGCGTAGTAATTAACGTTCGGTTCAATTCTCGTCCAAGGCCAACATGAATTGCGAGTGAAATGTGAGCCGGTCCCAGGGCTATCCCTTTCACTCTCGCACTTTTGACCATCGTGGTGAAGTATACCCTGACAACTATCGTGGCATGGGAGGCTGACAATTATCCAGCGTTGGATTGTCATTGGGCTGTATTCGTATTATTATTATGTTTAAACCCTATATTTTTCATGCTGGGTTAAAAGGTGCACAGATGCAGTCATGGGTTTCAAGCGCCATCCGTCGGTGGGCGGATCGCGTGCGGAGCTCCCTCTAGTGGCTCGGGCAGTTGCAGGGCTGCACCTTTACATCGCACCGTTCGCAGACGGGTTCAACGCAAGGTCACTCTCCATCGTCCAACTGGTCTTTCCTCAAAGCCTCCTGCGATGCGCTCACCTGAATGATAGAAAAACAAAAAATCATCTACCATCTCCAAAATTAAAAGCTTCGGGTTATAATCCAAACGTCACCCTGCCACCACTGTTAACCAATCGGTCAAATCTGTTTTTGTTTGTTTGCGGAGCCTCCTCCGTCGCGCATCGTCGAGGGCTTCGGGAGGTGGCGGCAGTCACTGAGAGGGCTTCCACTCATGCTCGAACCTCCTCGCCGTCGTCATCGTCTCAATGGGCCACACATTTGACGTGGCCGCGGTTGAATATTTCAGACCGGCATTTAAAATATTTAACCGTTCACCGCTCCAAATGCGTCCCGTCTTCGGGCCGTCTGATCAAAAAGTCGGAGTGGCGTTTTGCTCAGGTGAAAGCTGAGCATTCCACCTTCTTATGGCGAAGGCGAGTCGATCCATAGGACAACCACCGTTGATTTCCCCCACCAATTGGCACTCATTTTTTTCGACTCCACGTGGGATGATGATGGGCCGAGTCAACCACCCAAGCAGGATTTGAACTGGCAAGCCCCTTGGCTCTCATCACTGAGCCACCTGGCAAAGTCTAACAACAAACACAGCCAATACGTTTTTGAGACTTGTCATTTCCGATAGTCCATCGATCAATTGAAAAAGTCTTAGACTCCTTTGTCAATCCTTCACGATGTTAACTACCTCGACTGGTATACAGGAGATTGTGGGTTCGATCCCTAATATATATTTGGAGTTTGTGTGTGTGTGTCTCTCTCTCTCTCTTTCCGTGGTCGCATGGATTTTTCTCCGGGTTCTTCGTTTTTTCCCTCCACATTTCGAATCAACGTGTGTTTAGAGCATTTGACTACGATCAATTTCCACTTGATGATGATAAGCCACTTCGTTGAGCTGTTATTCGTGATGACCAGGTCGCTTCTGAAAAATAAGTATATGTCTCAGTGGGCCTTACCTGGTAAAATAAAAAATTAAAAGATAGTTTCAATACACTGCTGGATTAAAGCTTACTCATACTACGTTGGTCACGGGGGTTGGATTGTTTGATCATACTTCACCGTCACCACCACCATCAAGCTGCTCAACGCGGTTCGGTAAAGAGAGAGGATGTGGGGAGGTGGAGCAGGAAATCTCGCACATCACACACCACTGATAATAGCCGCGGCCGGGAATCAAACTCAGGTGACCGGATGGATTAATTGTGCAGTGCCCTAACCACTGCGCCATCACTTCCCCCCTCCCCGCCCTCCACCCCCACACCAACTCCATAATTGAAATATGAAGTCCAATTCATTTTAAATCCTTTATATTAAGTTCACTTGCTTGCTTGCTTGCGCGCTTACGACCGTGCAAATCTTTCGGTCGTTTTTTAACCCACTTCCCGTGATCCAATCGAGCTGACATTTTGCACACAGACTCGTTGTGTGTGACAATTTATGTTCGTGAAAAAATATTTTCAAAATTTTCTACTTTTAGGAAAAAAAAATTTTCACTAACACAATCATATATTTTTCCTAAACACAGAAAATTATTCAAGAAAACAACAAAAATGTACAATATAAACAATCATACAAAACCTGAAAACCTTATAATATACGACTTTCCTTATATTTAATTTAAAATACCAATGTGATAAAAATGAAACTCTTACTCATGAAAAACAGAAATGAATAATAAAATAAAACCGATGCCACGCATATAAAGGATTTATAGTGAAAAACTTTGTTTTTACGGGTTAATTTTTTGTCACGTGTGGCCCTACCTGCTTTTTGCGGAACCCTGACAAAAGTCGCGCACGACCCACCGTCACCACGGATGATTAAGGCTCGTGCATGTGAGAAGGCGCTTCCGATGAGTTCGGCCACACCTACTACGTGTGCGCGTGTGCGCGCTGAACTTCGTTCCGCAACCGAAACGGAGCCAACCGTGCTCATCGCGGGGGGGGGGGGGTCCACTCCATGTGCCACCATCCGCTTTGCGTGACCTGGGCACGCGGAGCGGACACCAAATTGCAACGAAGAGAAGCGGCGCACAAAGAAGGGCCGCGATTGCGAAACTCACCTGCGCATCTCAACTTGCCACATTTTATCGGCAGCGCCAGAGCCACCGGTGCACGGCAGCGAGAGACGTTTAACGCGATCGCTGTCGCAAGAGGTCACGCGTTTGGGGGCAACGCCCCTCCGCTGACTGTGCGTGACGAACGAGTGAAGCAGCAGCAGCCGCCGCATGACGCTCACGTGTAAACGCATTCGCTAAATAATAGCAGCCGTGGTCTACCCACTGCTAGACGCAGCGCCCCCCCCCCCACCCCTGTCGCACGCACGGTCAGGGCTGTGGTGCCCCCTCTCGTGGCCACGCAGCCCGCGATGAATCCGCTCGCGGTGAGCACCGCGCCTCGGGTGTTGAAACTGAGTCGTGAACAAAAGTCTCAAGGCCACCAGTGGGCCGAGAGCTTTTATTGCTCGCAATTATATGATCGATACGACCTTCGTGAACGTTACGCATTTCTTGTCAGGTCGGTTTGGGAGGGTCAATGACAAGAATTTTGGCATTCAAAAAAAACCTGCGACCACACGGCCCTGACTGAAACAAAAACAAACATGAACCGGTCGATAGGCAACGGCAAGGTCCGTGCAAAGTTAGTTTGAGTGACGTTGATAATACTGCGAAGATAAAAAAAAAATCCCTCGAAAGCCTCAACATGCTGTTGGGGCAAGTGCTGCTAGCGAGCACGTATCAAGGCGGCACGGCACACGAAACGAAACGAGTGGGTGATCAGCACTACATCCCCAGTGGCGATGTTTACACACCGCCCTAGATATTCGTTTGAGGCTGAGTCAACCTACGGGAGGCCCGGGAGCGGTTCAGATAATCGTCACTGGCGTTGGCCGTGAGCGGGTCGCTGCTGACCTGCAGGGCTCCCAAGGGCTTAGCCCCACGATGCCCGCAGGAGCCGATCTCCACGTTCACTCTCCAACGGTGGTCCCAGAGAATTTCGGATCGCCTTCTTCTAAGGACTCCGAGGTCAAGGCTCTGTTCCTGGGTGGGTGGGTGATCTCGATGTTGTCTGCTCCAGCGCTTTGAAACGACGCCTTTGCCTTGGTTAATTGGTCAGACAATTAGAAGCCATTCGATCTGTTTAAGTCCGTGTTGAAAAGTCACCTCTTTCAATTGGCCTTTAACTCCATGTCCAGGACTGGCCGTTTACCCTGCAGGTTCTGTTCATTTGCCGGCTTTCCATACACGGTGGTGCATTCATAATAAACGTTTTTGGGTTAGATCGCGTTATTTATAAATGTGTCGTAACCCTCTACCACCCGACACGGCCAATCAGCAAAAAAGTGTCACGTTGACAAAAGACAAATAGTGCACTACTCTAGCCCACCGGTGTGTTGAAGAGTGAATCCACAACATTTACAGTTTTTGAGTACGACGTTTCGCTGGTAATTACATCCAGCATCATCGGGCAATTCGCCTACGACACATTTATAAATAACGCGATCTAACCCAAAAACTTTATTAAGAATAATATTGGTCGCGAAAGCCTTACGTGTTAAACTGACGGTGGTGCATTTGGTGGGATCTACGGATGAGATGCACCACTTTTCAAATGTAAATCATTCTTATTATTGGCAACCTGCCACCTCGGCAGTAAATGCAAAGAATGTTCAGAAACGTCAGCTGCACTCTTGTGAAACCATGTTTGCATTAACAAAGTAAATATTATCAATAACAATGGAAAATAATGATGATAACAATTCCCTTTATATATGCGGGAAAGATTTCACTGGGGCCTGCGTTTGGGATGTTTGACCAAAGTCATTGGTGGGCGCTTGGCTTTGCACAGACAAGCGCACGTGATATCCGAAGGTGCACAACACTATGAACTCAGCACAGATGGATTTAAGAATCCTTCGCTCTTCTGCCATCTCCTGACAACCTTGCAGCCTGAGGCTAGAACAAGCTGGTAGTCAGGCTCCAACCCTGCTGAGTTTCCAACCTCCAATTACATTTATTCATTTCAACAATACATTTAAATGCGGAATTCAATCTCAAAAGAGACACTAAAAAAGGGTGGTGGGGGAGAATGATGTATCCTTAACTTACACCCCAGGGGATAGACAAAAAAAACATAGCCACATTAATGTGGCAGCTAACAGATCCTCTGTAGCTTATGTATCAGTCATTGACTCTGCGCTATTACAACATTCCCTCCCCCTCTCTCTCTCTCTCTTTGGCTGTGATCTATGTTTTACATTACAGGTCTGGCTGGAAGAACACCAGCATGCTAATGCTCCAAATGCTGCAGCCCTGTTATCATTTCCCAATGATATTGTTCCCGCGTCCCCACGTGTGCAGCAATATTTACGTGAACATCTCGCCAGGGTGGCGAGGTGTTAACTACCTCTCCTGGTATACAGGAGGTCGTTGATTCGATCGCGACCCTGACGCCTGCTGCTGTATATTTGGAGTTTGCGTGTCTCTCTCTCCCCCCGTAGTCGTGTGGATTTTTCTCCGGGTCTTCCGGTTTTTTTTCTCCCCCCCCTCCACATTTCGAATCGGCATCACGCGTTCAGAATATTTGGCTGCTGCTGCTATGAATGTCCACGTGATAAGCCACTTCGTTGAGCTATCATTTGTGGGTCGCTTCTGAAAAAGAATAGCTATATACAGCTCTGTGGGCTTCACCTGGTAAAACAAATGAAATCGTTGAGCTTGTAGCTTAGTTGTACAATTGCAGCGATGCTGCTCCACTGGTGACGAGCGGGGGTAAACATTGCAGTGGCCGGATTGCTCGGGGAGGAATCAATGCTGTTACTGTTGGAGGCCTGTGGTTAAACAATTTGGATGCTCAGTCGAACCTCTACACGAGGAAAAGGGAACACAAAAACGCCCCTTCGCAAAGGAATAAGTGCTGAAAGAGCGTGCGTTTAAAATAGATACTCGGAAATGTTTTAAGTGCACTCTGCACTTTGTGCATTTTCCCAACAACAACAACAACAACTGACCAAACCTATCGGCATTTCCCGAAGAAGCTTCATCGTCGCTGTACCTCGGTCACAGCATTTGTTCAGATGTTTCATTTTTTTGCGATGGTGGCCCGAATACACGAGAACCACAATGCACTGCTTCATTAAATGCTGATTGGGGGGGGGGGGGTTGGCACGTACACAAATGGATGCGTAGCTTTTAAAAATGTATATTTTTGTTGAGACATTTCTGCACGATGCTTCAATCCTACAAGCTGCCGTGGTAGTTTCTGGCAGGAATTAAAAATCAACGTGCCGAGCGGTGTAAAAGTGTTTTTTTTTGTTTGGAAGACCCCAAGGCGGCGTCGCTCTTGATGCGGAGATAATAAGAATAATGTTGTCGGCGTTCTACAAGCCGAAGAGAAGATTTTGTAAAATGGCTCTAACCCGAGATGAGAATGCAACGCGCTTTCTCCGTGACGACGTTTCCCCCGGTTCCTCTTCACGTAAGGTAGACGGATACGTCTCATTAGGGGTCCTACTGCTCAAATAAACAACGTTGTTTTTTTTCTTATTTAAAAGATGAATGCAATCGCCAATTGTACAAAACGTTCCGCTGTGCACCTCCTTCTCACTGCGGGTTTTTATCTGAACAAAACAAACACAATTTGCAATTATCACCATTACTGTTGCAAATTGTAACGTATAAATCTGTGCAAAGTACGAATCACCCGTTGGGCTGTTGGCAAACGATGCGAGCCCTCGACGCAATTTAAGCGAGCAAACGAAGTCTTGCTCGGCTCGTTATAGGACCCGCGCGAACAATTACCGTACTCCCCACTCCACCGCATCAGGGAACTCGCTGCGTGCGTTCCGGAACCGGCACTTTGCCAAAGCACTCATTGTGCCTCGCCCTTCGCTCCCTCAACCTCTCGCTTCTAGCCCCGCCCACTTCCCCCCCTTCCCCCCGCACAGTCTCATGTCCCAATCCCTGACTTCCACACTTAAATAAACTCTTTAGCCCTGGATTTTCTCCCACTTTAGTTAAAGCTGTGATTTTCACACCTGATGATGATTGCTTGTGTTGCAATCGACACGTCGTGATTAAATGTAGTTATTTAAAAAAGAAAATTATTCTTATTTTTAAGTCTTATCTTTTATTTTTTGTTTTCACCTACGTGACTTTACCGAAAGAACCAAAGAGTATGGATCCTTGCAGTCACGAAAACTTCAAATCGCTTTTCGTGGTGCTGACGTTAGGAAAAACCGACACATTTTTCAAATTTTCTTGCCGTGGATTTCACACCTGATGATGATTGCTTGTGTTGCAGTCGAAACGTCGTGAGAATTTTTGTTGTTTTATATTTTTATTATTTTATCATTTCCCTTCTACGTGACTTTACCGAAAGAACCAAGAATATAACGCTTCAATGGTTGAACCGTAAACACATTTGATAACGCTGACCGTATGTGCATTTAGACACGGTGCACTATTACGTTCCGACTTACGAACCGTTTGTAACTCGGGGACTGCCCATATTATTACACCACCATCACAGTGAGCGCACGGCAGCGATGTTGAAGTCTGTCGGGCAGATGAATTCTAGGTGTGACATCGGCACTGGGAGCCTTACACGTGCAAGTTGCCTTTGCTTCTCTTAACCCTTTCCCGTCCGAGACATCTACAAGTTGCAGGGTTCACTGCTGAAGCTCGGAACACGCAATCGCTTCAGCGCTAATTTGATTTAGTGAGGCATCGCGCCGTTGTTTTTAACGGCATTGTTACTCACCACAGAGAACTGTAGCGACACGACCACCGCACTCTACGATAGCTGGTGCCAAACTGTGACACACGCATCCCGCATGGCCTTGTGGGAGCCTCGGTACCCGATGAAGTTATTTTATTTGAGTTTAACTTCCGATTCCATCCCGGAGCTATTAGGAGACCACTGGGACTATGCACCCTCACATCTAAATTGAAAACTGATTTCTTGAGAACGTCTTTTTGTGTTTAGTTTGTTGTCTTTCCCCTGCATGTCCGATGAGCACGATTGGCTATGTACAGTGCAAAAGAAGTTCAACATACGTACATACATTGGGATCTACTGATGAAATGCTCCTTACAAATGTACATAGCGATTACCACAGAGTCGCGTGACAGTCAAACCGATGATTTTAAATACCAGATTCGGAATTCAGTCATTATTTGGAGCAGAACCAAATTTAACGCTCAAGAAAGTTGTCTAATCACGTGGAAATGTATAGCAGCCAAATACTCTAAACGCACGTTCATTCTAAATGTGGAGGGGAAAAAACCGAGAGGACCCGGAGAAAAATCCACGCGACCACGGAGAGAGAGACACGCAAACTCCAAATATACAGCAGCAGGCGTCAGGGTGGGGATCGAACCCACGACCTCCTGAATACCAGGCGAGGTAATTAGCATCTCCACATGGCGAGAGAGAGAGAGACACGCAAACTCCAAATATACAGCATACACCAGGGTCGAGATCGAACCCACGACCTCCTGCATCCCAGGCGAGGTACTCAACATCTCCTAGCCACCGTGGCTCCGCCGGCTTGCACAACCGCCTGGCTGTCGAGGGGTCACAGCAGGGCACGCATTGCCCAAGCATGCAGGCCATTGATTGGTCAAATGCAGACTAAATGGGGGTTTGCTGTGTGGCTTTATGCTGTCAAGGGCGACTTCCTTCCATGCCAGACCCCACGATGAATTATGCCCAAGCACGTGGGAGATTTTACTGCTGGACGTGTTGTACTTTGTTGTTGTTGTTGTTTTTAGATTCAACTCTACCAGTGTTCAGGCGGCGGTGCTGAGAAGCAGCTGTTGCTCGTCGGCTATTTCCGAACGTGTCCAAAATGGGCAACAGTAATTACAACCGGTGTATTCATTACGCATTTGAAAAACGCGCGTCGTATGGAGGTCGAGCTTTCAATGGTCGTGGCAGTGGCTCGCGTCGAAGGGCTGCATCTCAACGAGCGCGCGGGAGTCGCCGTGCTGCTAACCTGGAGCTGTCACGTCCGTCCAATGACCCCCCCCCCTCGAACTACCGTAGCATCACCCACTCCCCCAACCCTCCCCCTCCTACTTTTTTTCACGATAAAATACTGCCGAGTCCAAGGGACATTTGAACAAACGCAAACATTATTTGAATGTTACCAGGGAAGGCCCACCTGAGCCAAATAGCTGTTTTTTCCAGAAGTGACTTGGCCACAAATGATAGCCCAACGAAGTGGATTATCATCGCAAATACTCCGAGCGCACGTTTCTAAACGTGGAGGGAAAACCCGGAGGACCCGGAGGGAAAAAAAATCAACGCGACCACGAGGAGAGAGAGAGAGAGACATGCAAACTCCAAATATATAGGCATCGTCATGATCGGGATCGAACCCTCGACCTACTGAATACCAGGCGAGGGAGATAACATCTCGACCTCCCCCCTCCCATTCAGCTTGCTCCCCCGAGGGTGTACATTGGCTGACGGGGCTTCACGTGGACTTACGAGTGGCTGTACTGCTGTACAGAGCCATACGCGCGACAAAAACACATTGCTGCGGAGGGAGCTGGTAGGAACGTTGGATTGCTCGGTCAACGGCGGCGTGGTGTATTCCGCAAATATGCCGGATTGTGAGGGCAGGCACAAGCCGGCGTGAGTAGGTTAAACGTTGAGTTTTATAAGGGCACCACGGGGTGACCAGCCCCTCCCCTCCCAGCCCCACCCCTCCCACCCCCCACCCAGCCCCACCCTCCCCACCCAGCCCCACCCCACCCTCCCCACCGAGCCCCTCCCCACCCTCCCCTCTCCACCCAGCCCCTCCCCACCCAGCCCCACTCTCGCCACCCAGCCCCTCCCCACCCTCTCCACCCAGAACCCCTCCCCACCCTCCCTCCCCACCCAGCCCCTCCCCACCCTCCCCACCCAGCCCCACCCTCTCCACCCAGCCCCTCCCCTCCCCACCCAGCCCCTCCCTCCCCACCCAGCCCTCCCTGCACGACGGACACAATAATCCCCTGTGGGCTGGTGTAACCAGGAGGTTCCTACCATTATAATTCCAATGTCTCCCACAAAAGTTTTTAATCAGCGAGCGCTACCAACCTATGACTTATGTTTCAGAAACACAGTTTGTATGTGCACCAATGGCTCACTTGGCAACAGCGCGTTCCTTGTTATTCAGAAGACGAAAGAAAATAGATAGTAAATAAATGAAAAAAAGTATTATAAAGCCCACTTGGGTATTACAACTCTCCTCCATCCCCGCTCTCCCCATCAGAATCATATTGAATCTGATTTTTCTCCACCGCTGTATAGGATTCGTTACCGGAGTAATACGAATATATTGGATTGCTCGCCGTTTTCGCAAAAGAAAAGAAACATTAATGAAATATGGACGTGTCCATTTAATCAATTAAATTCATTAACTTTTCAGCCCCACGGCCTTGTGTTTGAAACGAATAGCTGCGGGGCGACTTCTGTATTATTATTTTTTGTCTTTTCAATCATTTAAATCGTGTTGGCGAGTGTGTGCCGCTTGTTTATTAGCAATGCAATGAAGCTGTCGCGATTGCTTTAAAAGTTTTCAGGACAAAAAGTAAGCACTCACAGCAACATTGCAGGCAGTCCGCTACGAGTGAAACCTGCAGCCAATTGTCAATCTACCAACGGATAAATGAACTCTCCATGTCGTGCCAGTCATGAGGCTTTATTTTGACCATACTTCACCACTCTGGTCAGCGCGCGTTGGTGAAGATGAGAGGGTACGGTATAGGAGCTGTAGGCCATATCTGGGAATCGAACTCAGGTCGCCGGATTTATAGGGTAGTGTGCTAACTATACCAACGCTAACCCTAACCCATTACACATATACGTGTAGGTAGATATTCGATATGTGCAAGGATATCTGGAACTCACGTACAGCATTGGAAAACAAATGACTGTGGGTCCGGGGTTACAATCAGCGCGGTGAAGCGGCTCAGCGGTTGGCGCGATCGCCGCTCGTTGCAGAGGTTCGTGGTTCAAATCCAGCGGCCACCCCTGGTTAATACTGCTGGTGTAATAACTGTAAAAAAAAATACCGTTCAATCACCATGGGTTTAGAGTATTTGGCTGCTATAAATGTCCACGTGATGAGCCACTTCGTTGAGCTATTATTTGTGGCCAGGTCGCTTCCGAAAACAGCCACATAGCTCAATGGCCTTTAGCCTGGTAAAAAATAAATAATTGCCTGGAGAACTCAGACGACTGGAGATGAGGGGATGGATACCCTCACACCGAGGGCGGGTAGAGAGCAGTAACCTACTTTCTGTACTGCTTTCGTCCTCGTTCCTCTTTGTTTCACAGGCATATCATGTCTTACAGTCCCCCCCCCCCCTTTGTGTGTGTGTGTGATCAGAATCTGCATTTATCCCGGAGAAATGCGATGAGCTATGAAGCTCTTTTCACAGATGCCCAGTAGGGGCACGGGGTCAGACAGTCACAGCTACAGACAATACAAAAATAACACGATAGGAGTGCAAAGTAAAGGGAAGCTAATTACAAAAAGTAAATAAACGAAAACAAACCTATATATTTTTTTTATTTCAACCAGGTAAAGCCCACTGAGCTGTTTAGCTTCTCATTCAGAAGCCACCTGGCGACCGCAAATGATGGCTTAACGAAGTTGCTCATCGTGTGGAGATGCAGAGCAGCGGCCAAATACCCTAAACGCGTGATGCCGATTCTAAATGTGGAGGGGGAAAAAAACAAACCGGAGGACCCGGAGAAAAATCCACGCGACTACGGGGGAGAGAGAGAGACACGCAAACTCCAAATATACAGCAGCAGGCGACTGGGTCGCGATCGAACCGACGACCTCCTGTATACCAGGCGAGGTAGTTAACATCTCCTAGCCACCTTGGCAAAAAAAAGACACCACAAGGCGCTGCGGTTCGAAAATGCGCCATCGTAGCCCGGTAGCTGAAAGGTCGTGGCATTTCCCGTTAGGATCCTTATAACATTTTTCGCGCGCACAGGGCGAGATCAAAAACGATTTAGTTGCATTTAAAAAAAAAAAAAATTCACCGCATGGCAAGGCGCGAATGAAATAATTATTCATTAATTTATATTTTTATTTCTTTCGGTAAAATCACGTAGAAGGGAAATAATAAAATAATAATTTTATGCTAATTTTACATAATAAAATAAAATTATCACGACGAGGTGAAGAAACTGAGCTGTCGAAAAGACAGCTCAGTTTCTTCACCTGAGGACGGCTGCTTGCGTTGTGGCCGAAACATCGTGAGAATTTATTTTATTATGTTTAATTTTTATTATTTTATTATTTCCCTTCTACGTGACTTCACCGAAAGTACCAAGAATATGTATCCCTGCAGTCACGAAAGCTTTAAATCGAAATTTGATGCATTCATTGTTCATTTAACTTTTCAGCCCCCGTGTGCTACATTAAAACCTGACAATCAATGGTGAGGATATTTGGTTTTGGGATGATTTACACTACTTACAACGATGTTTCATGTTTGCCGTTCATTAAAAACGACCCTGTCGCTCTCGGAGAGAGACAACGGAACGAAATGTCAAATATCGCGGTCGTAACGAAACGCGCGTTATCCCAGCCTGGAATCGCTTTGATTTTATTTCATAGCATTTACACAGTCATAGGAACTGAAAATAAGCACACCTTGCATAAGCACAGATCTCGTACAAAGCAACACGTCCTTGTATCACACGAAACCCAACGCATTTGTCAAAAGGCGCCCGGTGGCCTTAAAAGGAACAATACAAAACGGATCACATTTCAGGCGGCGGGGACCATTTTCCAAGCCCTCAACGAGGGAGGCCACGTGACACCTAGTGAATGACACGAGTTGGAAGGCTGCACTTGTTTACACAACGGGGCTTGATGAGAATTGCATTTTAACAACAACAACAACGGAGTTTTAATCTCTACTCGCGCGATAATGAAGAAGGGCTCACTGCCCGATAGGTCGCGTGCTATCTTTAATTGTTTCCACGTAAGGCCACACGGCAGCGTTATTGGCGAACGTGTTCTTGAAGCGTTGGGTTCATTGTGCTTGTTGCACCACGTAGCCAACGCAGAATCACAACAACAACAATACACACGAATAATTAACTTGCATTGCGCTGAAGGGAGAAGGCAAAGGGGAAACTCTGATGCGATCTCGCTGTGGATATAAGCACACGCGTGGCCATCTTCATAGGGAACGTGCTTATATCCGGCTTCTGCTCTAACGCAATTTTGAGGGGTTACAACAACAACAAAGTCAAAGTAATTTCTTGCTCAAATGAGCATCGAAGCGTTGATTCTGATCGCCTGTTAACAGCTCCGCTCCAGTGGTGGAAAGTCAAAATTCCTATGACGGTGCCAAGTCTGTCCGTAGAATGACACCGTTGACTTCACGCACAAAATGGTACTTATTTTAACGACCCCAGACCCCCGAGGAAAATTGGGCTGAGTTAATCCCGAACCAAGATTTGAACTCGCATCCTTCTGATTTTTCAAATAAGACACAATGCGTGAACAGCAAGGGCATTTGCAAAAACAAAAATGTTGCATTTCCTGAAAAAGTGAATTGTGGTCTAAGATCACCATGATGAAATGCTGACGATGTTTTGCGTAATG
This sequence comes from Lampetra planeri, assembly GCF_965212315.1. Classification (NCBI taxonomy): domain Eukaryota; kingdom Metazoa; phylum Chordata; class Hyperoartia; order Petromyzontiformes; family Petromyzontidae; genus Lampetra; species Lampetra planeri. The sequence goes on from NC_136150.1 coordinate 7,598,232, forward strand.
CGCTGTTGATGAGTGCCTTTTGCCACGTTTCGTTTGAAACTCATGGATTTTTTTGTGTATTCCGGCCTGCGCTTTTTTTTTGCTGTTTCTCATGATGGGTTTTCTTGTCAGGTGCAGATTTAAACGTTGCGATTGCGACCGTTGAGCCACCTGACTGGATATTGTGTGGGAAGGGCACACTCGAGCAGACACTCTAATCACTTTGTTTCATTCAGTACAAAAACGTTACTGTATTTACAATCAAGTCATGTTTATTATCGTCCCTTTAGCAGCCTAAAATATGGTGTGTATATTATTCTAAGGAGAATTAAACCACACAAAAAAAACGCTTTTATTTTGGCGTCCTCTGGTCGAGCACCAATTGGGTCGAGGCTCAAAAGAAAGCCGTCCCTTGGTGTGGACCAATCAGTTTCAAGGACAATGCATATTTTTATCATAGTGTATTTTTGTTTGCATTCTGACAAGTATTGTGGTTAATGCAGACATGAATCCTCGTAAAAAGGTTTCAGTTTTGTTGCCAGAAAAAAGGGGAAACCCCTATTATCATATGTTGGTACTGGCAAAGGAGGTCTAATGACGCTTTTATTTTGTATCATGTCTCGGTTGTGTGTCCCGAGTTGTCCGGCACAGGGTTTAAAAACTTAGTTAAGAGAGGGGGAAAATAATAATTATTATTATTATTCAAAGTGATGGTCTGGAGTGTCGTTCTAGCACTGTGGCGACGTCACTGCACTGACTTGTGCGCAAGTACGAAGTGAGATGGTGTTTGGTTGGGTGGTGGGGCCCTTGGGCCCGACCTTGAACACGTGCCGTATACAATTACCAGCATGCTCCACGAATGGACACGTGACGTACACGTGTCGTACACGTTTCGTAAGTTCACGGGTACGCATTGACGGATCAGTTACAGCCGGACGAAGGCCCCCCCCCGCACGGTGTCGGTCTCAGGGATTATTGTGACCATACTTCACCACGCCCGTCACCGCGGTTTGGTCAAGCGGGGCGCCTCGGTCTCGTCACCGGATTGTTAGCAGTGGACGGGTCTCAAACTCAGGTCACCGGGTTCAAGGCGCAGTGCTCTGACCACCGCGCCATCACTCCACAGCACCGCGTTGTAACGATAAAATAGGCTGACGTTATGGGCAATAAGCCTTCTTTAGAGGAGGGAGAGAGGGCAGTGACTTTATAGTTGGACAGCTATGCAGTTGGAGGTATAATCAATACATCTGTTTTATCTCTGCTTCTGCACTGCAGAGGGCTATGGCCAGTAATGGTCAGTCTGCTATATATATATATTATTTTTTCTTCTGTTACAAGGCAGCGTTAATAGATGGTTGCGGCTGGGGAATGTATTTGATAAATGTGATGAATCAAGATTCAGGCTCCCAACTGCAAAGATGGTGAGCTAGAATCTCTCAGCGCAGGGGCAACTCAGACCCATCACCTTTAATGTCATCATCATAAGCAGCAATAATCCATGGTCATCAACATCGGCATCACTCTGATGATGGTAAGGCTAACGGGGGGTTTGGGGTGATGTTGGGAGAGTCAGCAGTGATTGTCTTATAGAAATATTATCCACCGCCATTGTAATGTGAAATTTCCATCCTTGACTCAAAACCACCAGTGGGTGACATGCCCCCATCCCAGTGTTCATGTTCGTAAGGAGCTGCGTTGTTGTTGTTGTTGTTGTATGTGTAATGCCAGGGTGACACCTGGCGGCTTGGAGTGGTAATTGCAGCTATGGGTACATTACGTAATGCCTTATTATAAGGGAGGGGGGCGTATCTGGGGTAAAGGTGAAAGGCGGAGTCAGTCGAGAAGCTCTGGGAACCGGCTCGAAGGTTCTGGAAAGGGGGCGTGGCCAGAGGTCGGAGCTTGGCCGCACCGGGGCAGATATAAGGAGACGCGGACCAGAGGTTCGGTGCTGTTTTTGAGTTCTGGGTTTTGGCTGCGTCGCTGCCCGTAGTCATCTCTTCGTTCCCCGACCATGCGGTTGATCTGCCGCTGTCGCCACGCGAGTCGTACAGCTGCGTAGTTGTATGCCGGCGATGGGGCTGTGAGTATTAGGATCGCCTATGTGTGTAGCTGCGTTACGAAGTGTATCGCCCAGTGTGCTCTTAATAAATAAGAAGCCTTCTACTCGGCGTGTCTCGGTAGTCGCTCACTACATATCTATACTGGATTCTTTCAGTATACATACATACGAAGTACGTACGCTGCACCCGCCGTAGCCAAACCGTGCCTGTGGGGCAGAGTTGACTGGGCAGTGATGAAGCGGAATCAGAGTGTTTATTTGCACGGGAGGAATGCGATGAGCTTTAAAGATATTTTTCGCGGATGTCCAAAGGCAAGGCGTACGTCAGTGGCCAGCGAAATCTGAACCGGTCCTTACTGCCCTAACTTAACTTAAACGAGATATCTTCTTGGTTCTTTCGGTAAAGTCCCGTAGAAGGGAAGTAATACAATAATAAACATAATAAAATAATTCTCACGACGTTTCGGCCACAACGCAAGCAGCCGTCCTGAGGACGTTGTGGCCGAAACGTCGTGAGAATTATTTAATGTTTTATTTTTATTATTTTATTACTTCCCTTCTACGTGACTTTACCGAAAGAACCAAGAAGATGAATCCCTGCAGTCACGAAAGCCTTAAATCAAAATTAAACGAAATACTCGAGCAGTGGTTCTTAACCTGGGGGGCACGCACCCTCTGGGGGGTGCGAGACATGCCGGATTTTTTAAAAAGGTAAATCATCGACACAAATTAACCACAAGACAAAGATCCCCTGTATAGCCTTAACAGACTGTAGGGGCAAGTGCTGTTAGCGAGCACCTATGAAGGCCGGCACTGCACACGAAGGGGTGGGTGGCCAACACCACGCCCGGCCGCCTTTGTCTCCCCAGTGGCGATGTTTACACATCGCACCAGGTACTCATTTGAGGCTGAGTCGATCTAGGGGAGGCCCAGTACCGGTTCAGATAATCGTCACCGGTGTTGGCCGTGAGCAGGAATTGAACCGGGGTCGCCAGGTTCGTAGCGCAGCGCGCTAAGCACTACACCACCGCACCCCACTCTCTGGGGGTGCGAGACATGCCGGATTTTTTCAAAAGGTAAATCATCGACATACAAATTAACCACGGGCACGTAAACATGACCACTTAGTTTAATGAAACCTACGTGTCTATGAGCATTATACACGCTTTGTTTTTGTTTACCATTGAGAACCAAAGGGGTGCAAGAGGCTGCGGTAAAGGTTAAGAACCGCTGTGTGCTCGACCAAATGCATGTGAACAGATGTCACAGATGTCACTCCCGTCTGCCAACGGCGTGGTTTGTAATCGTTTGGAGCGTGTGGGGTGGGTGGGGTGGGGGGTGGAGGGGTCGGTTGGTGGGTGGGGTGGTGGGGGGGGTGGTCGGTGGGTGGGGTGGGTGGGGGGGTGGGTCGGGTGCGTGTGGTGGGTTGGGTGGGGTGGTGGATGGAGGGGTGGGTGGGGTGGGTGGGGTGGGGTCGGTGGGTGGGGTGGGGGGGTGGAGTGGGGTGGGGGTGTGGGGTGCGGGTGAGGGGTGGGTGGGGTGTTGGGGTGGGTGGGGGGTGGCGGGATTGTGTGGGTGGATTGGGGGGGTGGGTGGGTGGGTGGAATGGGGTGGGGTGCGGTGGGAGTGGAGTGGGGTGGGGTGGGGGGGTTGGTGGGGAGTGGGTGTCGTGGGGGGTGGGTGTCGTGGGTGGGTGGGTGGGGTCGGTGGGTGGGGGGGCTGGGTGGGGGTGAGGGGTGGGTGGCGTGTTGGGGTGGGTGGGGGGGTGGCGGGGTTGGGTGGGGTGGGTGGGTTTAGTGTGAATTGCGTGAGTCGCTGAGCTGCGGCGCAGTGCACAGACACCTGCACTGCGACCCGGCCACCTGAGTGAGATCCTCACACCAAGGCGAAGGTCAGCGGCGAGTGATCATTAGTACCGAACCGGTCCCTGGCTCCCCATTCGCTAACCCGCACTGACCTATAATTTATAACAAAAAACAACCGAACTTAACGATAGCATTGCTCTTAAACGTTACAGCAACGCCAACATAGTATGCGTGAGTGAGTGTGTATATACCAACCACAGTCCACGGGGCTGACCCTTTCACCCACACGCACTGACCGGCGCAGCGAAGTATGGCCACCCCTCCCCCCCGCCCCCATAACCGACACGCGCCTGGGGCAGCCCTTCATTCAGCAATGGCTTGACAGCAGGCTGTCCATGTGTATCATTAATATTGTTGTTGTATCGATATACTAGCAACGCGCAAGTCCCTTGGACGTGACGCCGTCCCAACCAACCGGTCAGTCAGCCAGCCAGCCAGCAAACCTTTTTCAATTTTTTTTCATAATAATAGGATGATATAATTCACCAGATTGTCTTGTTATCCCCGGGGGGGGGGAGTGGGGGGGGGGGGAGAGCGTCTGGTATAGCGAAGCGACGCTTCTGAGCTGTTATGCTTGAGTCCTTGGGGAGGGAAGAGAGAGGCACAAACGCTGAGCAGCAGCGACGGCGGCGGCGGCGGCCTCCGAGCGTCAACTCGCTCTGAGGTTCATTGTGTCGGCCACGATGCCAACGATGCCATTAAAAAAAGCCCGGAAAAAAATCTGTCGAGCAGATTTTCGCTTGACGATTCACTGAGTTGCAATCATCCTCGCGAGTCTCGAGCAGATGGCATTGTTAAAGCAGAAAACGTCTTCTTACATCGGGAAAAGAAACGGGAAGTTAAGGAAGCGGGTTATTTTAATGTGATTGCGATAATCGCTGTCACCGTCAGCGCTTCTCAGCTCCACGGTTGCATTGAATGACATGACATTTCCTGGCTGTATGTAGGTGCGCACGTGTGTTGAACTTCTTTCGCACCGTACGAAGCCAACCGCGCTCATCGTAGGCGCGGGGAGAACAAAACCGAGCACGCCGCCGTCACGTAAAGCAGCTCTCGCCTCCTGCTAATCCCAGCGAGTGCTCCAATATATGTGCAGCGATCTCTGTCCGTTCGTCCAGCTGTGCGTCCACGTGCCCTGCTGCAATGGATGATCACCGCAACGGGAGGGCCCAGCCGGGTTCAGTTGAAACAACGGCGGGGTGAAGTGTGGGCTGCTCCTGCCTCTTCCCCGAATTCGTGTGACCGGCGTTGTCTGACTGGGCTGACTTAATGCTGAACCCTCGTGGGGGGAGAAGGGGCCTCCAGAGCGCTCGCTCCGAGTGAAGGCGCTTCCACCAGCCGTGGCGTGAGAGCGAGGGATCGCAGGGCCGGCTGCGGACATTCTCGCCTTGAGCCGTCTCCTCCCAAGTCTCTCCTCCCCGCATCTCCGATGAGCGGGGGTTGGCCGCGTACATTTCACCACGCGCTCGCAAACCTCGGCGGCAATGCGGGCCAACGTGGGACGCCGCGAGGGAGAACGCCCACTCGCGCTCCGTTAGCAGGCGTCGTGACACCTGTGAGATCTTCCCGCTGCTGGGAGCAACAGCCAAGCAAATGGCACGACCCGTCCAGATATACGCACCTCCGATTGGCACGGTCGGCTACGTACGGTGCGAAAGAAGTTCAACATACGTACGTACATAGGTACGGGCAATGAAGGACAGAAACCGGAAGGAAAACTTGATGAGTGTGCACAGAAGCACGGCGAGATGCACGCTCTGTGATTATCGACAAGAGAGCAAGACGAACGCGTGACATTATGTAAAAAAATATATACACGGGACAGGATATAGATATAATATGATATATATATAGACACGGAACAAGTTGAGCACGCGATCCAAATGGTTAATAGAAGCGAGTCAGTGGGGGCTAGGGGAGGGCACGTGTCCTGGCGAGAAGGCGATTGTGGCCGACAGCTTGAGGACGATGGCAAAGTGGTGGCCGAGGAATGGGACGCGCCGGGCAATCATCATCATCATCGTTATCATCATCGTCGTCATCATCGTCATCATTGTCATCATCGTCATCATCATCGTCATCATTATCATCTTCATCATCATCGTCATCATCGTCATCATCATCGTCATCATCATCATCATCGTCATCATCATCGTCATCATCATTGTCATCATCATCGTCATCATCATCATCGTCATCATCGTCATCATCATCGTCATCATCGTCATCATCATCGTCATCATCATCATCGTCATCATCGTCATCATCATCATCGTCATCATCATCGTCATCGTCGTCATCGTCATTATCATCATCATCGTCATCATCATCATCGTCATCATCATCATCATCGTCATCATCATCATCATCATCGTCATCATCATCGTCCATTCTTCTCGCGACGCGTCCAGATCACACGAGCTCGCGTCAAGGTGCTAGGCGGATTTCCATATTGCAAGATCGCGATGGGTGGCGACGAGCTAGGGGAGAACTTCATCCAGCAGTGGATCGACGACGACGCGACGATGATGACGATGGTGAGACGCGTGACCCATTGCTGGACGCACGCAATGTATGTTGAACTTCTTTCGCGCCGTACGTAGACCAACGCTGCTCATCGGAGGTGCGGGACTGTTGCGTATCTGGCCGAGGGTGGGAGACCCAAACTCCCCGTCGTCCATGCAACAGCTCGGGGAAGACTTTGCCGTTTTTTCCTGGATTTTTCTGTTTGCGCATAGTCACTTTAAGATGTTTTCTTGTTCATTTTTTTGTTTGTTGCGGTTGCACCCGATTCAAGAGCCGAATGGCTCACATGGCGATACAAAATAAATGAAACTGAAACTGAAGAACAGTGCCCGTTCCATTCCGACAGACCTTTCGTCGGCTGGAAGAAACATTTCCGGAGGATATCTGTGGACAGTCGCTCTATTTGTCCGCAGAAGATTGCAACAAGAAACACTCCATTTCAGGAATAAAGATAAAACGCTGTAGAGCACCTATGACGGGGGGGCGGACGGAGGGGGGGGACGAGGAGGGGGGTGTTAAGAAACGAGATGTTAACCACCTCGCCTGGTATACAGGAGGGATTGGAATCGATCGCGACCCCTGACGTCTGCTGTGTATTATGAGTTTGCGTGTCTTCCTCCTTCCTCTCTCTCTCCCCGTGGTCGTGTGGATTTTGCACCGGGTCGTCCCGGGTTTTTCCCCATCCACGTTCAGAATCCAGGCGCGTTTTGAGTGTTTGGCTGCTATAAATGTCCACGTGATAACGAGCAACTGCGTTGTGATATCATCTGTGGGCAGGTCGCTTCTTGAAAAAAAGCTTTATATAGCTAATTGCACCTTAGCTTGTAAAATTTAAACTAGTTAATAGTTTAGCATATCTTGAACACGAAAACCAAAAAAAATTTACCCGAATACACCCGTTCAACTTCTACCAGCCCATGGCATGCGTTAACACCGCGCAGCTGTGAGACATTGAAACATTCAATTTGGAACATCCCATGTTCCGCGGGAGGCAGGGTGGTGTGTGCGTGCGTGTGTGGGTGGGTGGGTGCGCAATCGTAGAGGTTTCTCCTCTCTACGTCGCAAAGCTGCGCTGGAATACTGATTTTTTGCGCTTAGCATTTTTTTTAAAGGGGCCGCGTATCCATCCGCGCGTCGCATCCACTCCACGCGCAGCTTTGCCAACCCTCTCAGCGCGGAGTTTAGGGGGTGGGTGGGTGAGTGGGTGAGTGAGTGGAGAGAGATACGACATCGAAGAGAGAGACTCCTCATTGCCAATGCAGCGGCCGTCGGGCTTCGCCACTGTTACGTAAACTGAGGTCTTATCTCTTTCTCTCTGTCTGTGTGTGTGGTGGTGGTGCTCGCAATGACACGGACCGCTCAAACATAAAAACCGCATCGCCCGTTCCTCGCAGTCCGCCCGCCTTATCTGTGGGCAACCCGCGGTCAGATTTCAGACGCGTCAATTTCTCGGCGCAAGTCTGTTGTGGGGGGGGGGGGTTGCACTCTTAAATTACCGATAAGTTGCACGGCGCGATATTTAAAACAAAATTAAAGGTATTCGTCTCGAACGCGTCGATCTGTCCGTTTGGATAGCTGAGACGAGCAGCCAAGTCGTTTAACCGGGGGAGGGAGGGGGGGGGCTGTTTCTACAGCGCTTGTGGATTGGAGTCTTTTCCGCGAGATAGCTCTGGTTTGTCAGTGGTGTCTCGAGTGTCGGTGTCTCGATTGTCAGTGTCTCGACCGCTGGGGGGGGGGGGGGGTGTGACTCGTTTGTGTTACCATTAAACAAGTATATTTCAAATATATATTCATTCAATTGACATTCGTTCATTGATTCATCCATCGCATTGATTCATTCATTATCCCAAAGGCTCGCATTTCCTCGTGGGAATAATAATAATAATTTACGTGGCAGAGAGACAGAATGGAGTTGTGATTATTGATATCTGCTTTACGGGATGGTGACAATGACGACGATTTGAATGTCACTTCTCGTCTGTCTGACCTCCCAGTTGCTCTCGAGTGCATGCATCCTCTCTGCGTTGCAGAGCCAACATATGAATGTCCCCTCAAAGCCACACTAATCCCCTTTGATGAGACTGCCTCAGTGAATCACAGCTGTGACATCACGCCAAATATTCAAATTAAACAACAACAACAACAAATTGATGCAAAAAAAAAATCTAAATTAACTTCACGTTGAATTATGTATAAAAAAAACGTGAACATAATTACTGGTTCTCAAATATCATATATATATAAAGGGCATACGATGGCAGATTGTACGTAAGAATACAAATGTGCATTGCCCGATGTGACCCGCTGTTGTTTGACCAGATAATCCCAAACCACGCTCTTACACAACTAAGCCCCTTGGATGGATATTCCAGCCGCGACAGTTGGGGAGAGAGGAGGAGTAGGAGGAGGGTGTGGGTGGGTGGGTGGAGTAGGAGGAGGGTGTGGGTGGGTGGGTGGGGATGATGAGAGAGCTCTCGCTCGGGGTCTCAAGGCCGCGTTTTTATTACGCATTAAACGGACTGCAGGACTCAAAGCAGATGAGAGTCAGGGCCAGTCCGGTGCGATTAAGACAAAGCACACCGACGTGGAGCAGCTCCTCTCTCCCTCCCTGTCTGGGTCGTGGCAATTTTGGTAAAGGATGCATCTTTACACGACTCCCTGTTAAGAAGAGAGAAGAGAATGATCTCTCCCGTGTCGCCTCTTAGCAGGACAGGTGCGATGCGCGAGCACCTATGAAGGAGGCCGGCAAGGAGCACGAGTAGGGAAGGGAGGAGGATGTCTATCACCACGCCCGTCCGCCTTTGTCTCCCTAGTAGCGATGATTACACACCGCATCAGGTACTCGTTTGCGGCTGAGTCGACCTAGGAGAGGCCCAGGACCAGTTCAGACAATCGTCTGAACTGGTCCAATCGTCTCTGGTGTTTACCGTGAGCGGGAATCGAACCCGCGATGCAGAGTTCGTAGCCATTGCTCCCCACTCCCCTCCCCCACGCACACGCACACAGATGCACACGTGTAAGATACGAAGAAATGTGCGTGAATTGGATCTCAGTGTGTTCAATATACGCGTAGTTATCCTGAACTGAGATCGAGCCTGCCTTAAGGCAGGCATAAACAGGATGCTAGTAATATGTCACTTGCATATAAGACGGCTGGCTAAGTGGTAAGAGAGTGCAATTACAAAAAAAACATCGGCACGCTGAGCTCATGTAAGGCTACTTGAGAAACCCCATTACATACATTACATACATTAACGACTATTGCACTAACAAGAACGACTCTAATAATAGGCAGGGCTTCATGTAAATATATTCATAAATCTAAGCACGATTCATTAAGCCACATTATCCAAAAAAGTTGTTTAGCGCTTTTCATACATGCATACTCACAGACGCATATTTACATACCTACAAAGGCAAAGAACCCCCCGATAGCCTTAACCAGACTGTTGGGGCAAGTGCTGTGAGCGAGCACCTATGACAGCCATCACGGTACACGAAGGGGTGGGTGGTCAACACCACGCCCCAACCGTCTTTGTCTTCCCAGTGCCGATGTTTACACATCGCACCAGGTACTCATCTAAGGTCCGAGTCGACCTAGGGGAGGCTCAGGAACGGTTCAAATATTCGCCACTGATCGCGAGCGGGGATCGAACTCGGGTGGCTCCGGTTTCGTAGCGCAGCGCGCTAACTACTGCGCCACCGCTCCCGAGTTGCATGCACACATTGCACGCATTACACACACGCGCACGCTCGCATTCACCCACTGACAACACGTCCGCGTTTAGAGAACACGCGGCAGATGCGTGGCTTTCCTGATCGATGCACCATCGGCAGGCATCAACGCATCTTTGAGTCCAGGAAACGCACAACGGCACGAAACGCGTCCGAGACGACGTCCACTGGAGAGATGGAGCGACGAAATCGTTCGTGTGCGGGTGCTGGGTGGATTATTACATCGCAGGAGCTTGAGCGTTGTCGGGAGCTCGGGGGAAGGGGGGGCGGGTGGGGGAGGTCTTCAATCCAGCAGTGGATTGACCATGGCTGATAACGACGACGATGATGATGATGCGTGCGTGCCAAGAAGCACTTTTCAAAGAGCCATCGGTGAAACGTGCGGCACCCTCCCGAGGATGAGTCTCTAGGCTCGGGAAGCATTACTTAGCAAACACGCGCGCGTGCACACGGACGCACGCGCGCGCGCCGTCGTCACAACGTCGCAACGACGCCGACATTTCCCCGCGGCAGTTTGGCCCTCGGGCCGGCAAGAGCGCACAGCGGTGTCCGAAGACGAGGGCACGGAAATATTAATCGGGCGTAGCGCTCATCCGAGCCATTTAACGCATTACATATGTTCATTAGCGCATTACGACCGCTCGTAAATACGCACTTACGCACACGTCGATGAATCCCGAACGATCGCGAACGCATTCAATGTCGCGCTTGTGTCCAGCGCTGCGAGGATGCAGCCAAAGGTCCCCCGTGTAGCCCCCGGCATACGCGCGTGGAGAAGGCTCCTAGCGAGCGCCTATTGGGTAAGGCGGACAACGGCGCGCGCTGTGCGCGTGAGGACACCGCGATGCGCGGCCGCCTTTGTCTCCCCAGTGCCGATGTTTTCGCATCGCGCCGTGAACGCATTTCAAGGCTGAGTCGAGCGAGGGGTCGGAGAGGGGGGTGCCAACGACAAATGCACGATACCACTAGCCCGCTTATTGCGTGCCACGACCCGCAATCAAACTTAACGCGAATAGTTTATTTTAGAATGAACAGTGAAGTGCGCTAACCACTGCGCCACCGCTCTCCATAAATAGATGGTACGTACACACACACACAGCAGCTATCATCAACATTGGATGACACGGCCCGTAATCGCCTTACACATGCATGTCTCCTCCACCTTTCAGCGGGCTACAGCTCACACTGACACCCAGAGGCGTTCACGGCAAAGCATGCGAACGAGCACAGATTTGTCCCGATAGCTGCCGTTCTCCCACCCCTCGTTCCTTCTTCATCCCGTCCGTTCGCACTTACAGGCGACCGCGAGTCAGTGGCGCCACCGTGCCGATGGGTGCGACGCGGATGGGCGGTGCGCTGGACAGCACGGTACTCACTTTCTTACGAGAAGGTGCACAGCGCTTCTGCCATGGGCTTCAAACGCAGTGGTGCGGCTCCCATCCACGTAGCGCAGACGTAGGGGAGGGATGCAACCGCGGTGCAAATCGAACACCCCCCCCCCCAACAACACCCGCCCCCCCCCCCCTCTCTTCGGCTCTCTTTTCTTATCTCCTCCGCGCTCACTCACTCACGCCCGGTGTTGAGTCTCGTAGTTGTAGTCGTGGTGGTAGGAACAGGAGCAATTGTGTGATTGAGCGAAAGGCGTCCTTTGTATGTATGTTGAACTTCTTTCGCACCGTACGTCGCCAACCGTGCCTTCAATGGACACGTGTGCGCGTCAAAGAGAGAGACTTGGCGGTGTTAGAGTCCTCCTTGTGTGGTGAATGAAGAAGCGGTACAGCGGATCCAAAAGCGAATAGATGCGATCGGAGCGACCCGCGATGCCTGCACGAATGAACGATCATAGGGCGAGCAAAATAGTTAATTCAATTCTTTAAAAAATACTCGGATAGTGATAATAATTATAATCATATCCAACTCCGCTCAGAATCACTGGACGATGCTTTCGTCTTAGCAAGCAAAGTATCTTAGTCAGCGAAATATTTCTTCGAATTAATCGACGGCGTTAGCCATTTGCACCGAAGAAGAGTCTGTTCACTTGGAAGTGCTAGGAATGTTTTACCAACATACTACCAATAATAATAATAATACGTAGTATTACTCCTACTACTCCTGCTGCGGTCGTACTAATTAGGCTTAGGGATCTGCAGTTGCATTGAGCGACGCCGGATTTTAGCCGGGTGCAGAAAGCGGCGGCGGTTACGGTCAGCAGGAGGCAGTCCGCTTCGGCACAACCTCTCGGAGCCACGGCTCTCCCCAAATACGCAGCACAAATAGCCAACCGACAAAATCCAATTTGAAGGAGGGGATAGAAGAAAAAAAACCACACACCACACACACACCACAACAAAATAACAAAATATAGTTTCACTCGCCTACAATGCTATCGCAAGTGATGCAAAAACTCTTCTCTTGCCTAAGAAGCAGCTTCCAAACGACGCTGAAGGCGAACGGGACGAGGAGCAGCAGCAGCGGCAGCAGGATGAGGATGCTGTGTTACCATACACAGCAGCAGCAGCAGCCTAAGAACGGTACAGCAACATCCTGAGCGACCGGGCGCTGTCCGTGGTGCTGAGCGGTCGGGCAGCGTTAACGCTTTCCACGCAGCAGTGCTCGTCCGTCTCGCAGTCTCAACAGAGTCGAGCGGGCTCTCTGTCTCTCTCTCGCTCTCTGTCTCTCTCTCTCTCGCTCGCTCTCTCTCCAGCTTGCCCCGCTCTCTCTCTCTCTCGCACACTCTCTCTCGCACGCTGGCAGGCGCACCTCAATGCACGCTCTCTCCCCCTTGTTTCTGGCTCTCATTTGCGGTGGGCTGGTCGCAGGGAGCGGGGAAGGCGGTTGTCAGAAGACGTGTGGGGAGGGCTAGAGGGAGGGGCGAGCGGCGATGGGTGGTGGAAGGGACGCGGGCCAAGGTACTGTGGGATCATAGGCGAGCGCAGGGTTGTTATTATACGCAATGATGGACGGACTAGACACACGCGCGCACACACAGACGCACCAAACGTCTCAATTATAACGGTCCTGTACGCCCCTCCTGCGTGTGCACGTGTGATTGTGTGTAATTGCGCGCGCATATATGAATTGTAAGTAGACGCATACACGCGCGCACGCACGCACAGGGCGCACACGCGTGTTTAATTTGCACGAAGGCAATTGAACGCTCTCGACTGGGGTCATGCATACGCAGACGTCAATAAACGTCCCTGTGTCCGTCGACAAAAACACGCGCTGCAAATGCGAGACGGACCCATTTAATCACGGCGAGGCAACGCGCGCGGGGCTACGACGCCGACTTTTTGTGTCATTGTCAATAACGCCGAGCGCTGTTGTACCAGGACGAAGTCACAACTCGACTTGAAGCCGATATAATCTAACGCGGGCTGCGGCCCCACACCCCGAGGGAAATAAATCGCGGTGAAGTTGAAATACGTCTCAGAACCCCGTATCAGAATTGCAGATCAAACACGATCATATCGGAATATGAACGCGGTGTCATAACCTTTTACACGACGACCTCAGAGGGAGGGGAGGGAGGGAGGGAGGGAGGGGAGGGAGGGAGGGAGGGGAGGGAGGGAGTGAGGGGAGGGAGGAAGAGAGGGAGGGAGGGAGGGAGGGAGGGGAGGGGAGGGAGGGATAGAGGGAGGGAGGAGGAAGGGAAGGGAGGGAGGGGAGGGGGGGGGAGGGGGGAGGGAGGGAGGGAGGGAGGGAGGGGGAGGGGAGGAAACTTCTTCTGCAGGAGACCACAATCGGTCACAATGTAAAATGGGCCACGTGCTGCGCCTGTGAGCTGCCCTGCACGGATGGTGACGGTTAGATTCGTGTAGCCAGCCGCGCTGTGTCATCACCACCATCATCACCACGAACATCGACGGAGAATTACCAAAGCGTCGTCCGACAACGCGGACGTTAAAGACCACGTGGCATCATTCGCAAGCAAGCAAGCGAGAGAAAGAGAGGGACACGGTCCTGAGAAACATCCTCCTAACGTTCAGCCTCCACTTCTCCCCGACGGTTATCATCTTTGGATACCCGAAGGGCGACGGACCCCAACATCTTCAGGGGCTGGTCAACGTGCTCGTCGGCTACGCCAAGCTCGCCAAACTGTATACAGGGCGAGGAAGGTGGCCCTGGAGGGGAAACGTCCGGCCAGCAGCGTGGGCATCTTCCGCGCTCTAGTCGGAGCCCCCAGAGTGTGGCTGGAGTTCCGCCATGCGCGGCTGATCCACGCCGTGCCGGCCTTCAAGGAGCAGTGGGCAATGGAGGAGGCCGTGTGCTCGGTGGCAGATGACGGAGAGCTCTGCATGCAGTTATGAGCCATACGTCGGAGGCCGTTGGACTGCGAGAAGGGCTGAGTGCAGAACGAGAGAGAGCGAGAGAGCGAGAGAGTGATCGAGAGAGTGAGCGAGAGAGTGAGCGAGAGCGAGGGGGGCGAGGTTTACATAAAGCAAAGCATTAAAAATATATACGAAATGATGAACGAAGCAAAGTGCCGACTACAACGGGAATTTTCTTGTTTCCACTGATCGTAAAAAAAAGAGAGAGGGACTGCGAGCGAGTGAGAAGCTCGCTGACTGCCCATGCTTTAGCCCAACTAACCAAACCGCGCTGTATATGGGCGAAGAGCAACACTCAGCGTTGCAAGTGACGATGTTTGCACGGAGCACAGATCCTTCGTGCACTTAGCAGCTATTTCACACAGCAACGCGTGCGTGACACAGCATTAACTTCTCCACGCATTATCGGTTCATAGCTTTCGTGTGGTCCGGTCTCTGGAAGCTACAGCTGTGGGTTCTACATTAAACATTACAGCGTAGCACACACACAAACACACGTGTATATATGTAGTGGTTTAAGGCGCGCCAAGGGGGGTATTGTAAACACGTGCCGGTTGGTAACAGTGTGATCGTATCGGGACATGCTGCTGTTGCTGGGGGACAACGAGTGAGACGGAGACGGCCCGTGAGGCAATTATGGATGCAGGGCAGTGATTGGCCGGTTGTTGTTGTTGGGGACAAGGTGGCGCTTCAAAGTCTGGGAATGGGGAAAGGTGGCAGCGGGGGCCGGGGGCGCGGGGCGTCGGGGGGGACGCCAACTAATTAATTGGAAATTAATAGGGACGGGGATAAATACAGGGGCGTCAGATAGAGATGGGGAGTTGTGCCTGGGAGCTGGACGGAGACGGTCGGAGCAGAAGAAGAAGATACAAGAAGAAGCGTAGGGTAGCAGTGGAGTAGAAGAAGAAGTGTAGGGTAGCAGTGGAGCAGAAGAAGAAGCGTAGAGTAGCGGTGGAATAGAAGAAGAAGTATAGGGTAGCAGTAGAGATGGAGAGGAGTTAAACGGAGAAGCCGAGGAAGAGCGGCTGGAGTGAGACGGAGAAGCCGAGAGAGAGCGGCTGGGGTGGGATGGAAAAGCATAGAGGGGAGTTGGGAGAGACGGAGAGAGGGAGGGAGGATCGGAGCGAGCGAGGCCAGCGGAGTGCGGCGAGCGAGCGGAGAACGTGCTGAAGAATGGTGGCGAAATGTACTGTGTTGGTAAAATAAAGTGACGACAGAAAAGGAAGAAGTTGTCCGTGTAAAGTTCAGCACTACAACTGGTTTCGGAAGTGATTCCTGAACGCGCCGACATGTCGAAGAAATTGGCTAAACGTAGTAACATATTGGCGGACTCGTCGGCCGACAACAACGATGCAGACGTGGTGCCCCCGTCGGGGCTAGAGATTGCCGCTCCCTCAGTGGACCTGGACGATCGGGTGCCTCTGGGGCAGGAGGGCGAACCAGATGACGTAGAGAACCCGAGTCCAGCTCAAGAATGGAGGGCTGTTATAGGCCTGTGGGAGGCCAAGCTGGCGACGCTGATGGAGGCGTTCGACCGCTTCATGGTGACGGAACGAGAGCCGCCGACGGTGTCGGGCCAGTCCCCACATGCTCCTGCGCCACCGGGGGTCATGTTGTTAGCGCAGCGGGGGTCGCCACTGATCCGGACAAAACGAGCTGTGTACGCACATGGCCAGTGCCAAAAACGGTGTCGGAAATGCGTAGCTTCGTGGGGTTCGCGTCGTACTACCGCCGATTTGTCAGAGATTTTGCCACAATTGCGAGGCCGCAGCATACATTGACCGCCAAGGGTAAAAAGTTCCTCTGGGGTGACGAGGAACAGCGTTCGTTTGAGACGCTTCGGGACGCCTTAGCAGACCCGTCGCCACTCGGATATCCGGATTTCACCGAGACATTTATTCTCAACACAGACGCCAGTGATACTGGCATAGGTGCCGTCTTGTCACAGAAAAGTGACGGGGTTGAAAGGGTTGTTGAGTACGGCAGCCGTGTGCCGTCACCGGTAGAGCAAAAATATTGTGTAACGCGCAGGGAGTTGTTGGCCATTGTACACTTCGTTCAACTGTACCGACCGTACTTGTATGTCAGGGATTTTTTAGTTCGCACTAACCACGCGGCGCTGCAATACTCCTTGCGGATTGACCAGCCCTCGGGCCAAATGGCCAGTTGGCTCAAAATCCTGCAAGGGTACTCTCGGCCATGGCTGCCGCAGCCGATTTGGGCCCAGCTGATGGGGTCCCAGCCGAGGGATCCGGCTTACTGGGGTTGTCGCTGGCTTGTTGGACGCGCCTACAGGTGAACGATTCCTCCTTGTCTAGAATGAGGCTTCGGGCCTCCCGCTCTAAAGGGTCGGAGGATCGCCCCTTCCTTCGGCTCGTCGATGATCTCCTCGTGCGGTGGGACGTTGTATTGCAAAAATGTTGTATTGTGGTTCCGTTATGCTTGAGGGGCAAGCTCATTCATGAGACGCACGAGAGGCTGATGCATTTGGGGGAGAAGAAAACCGCACTGACCTTGTGTAATGATTTTTACTGGCCGGGTATGCAAAACGACGTTCACCTGTTCGTTAAGGCCTGCCATGAGTGCGCGCGGAGAAAGGCGCCGGCGCAACCATATCAGGTATCGTTGCAATCGATACGGGTCTCCCGCGTAAACGAAATTGTCGTCCTGGATATTTTGGGCCCGTTCCCCGTCACCCCGCGGGGTCACAAATATTTGCTGGTGGGTGTCGAGTACCTCACTTGGTGGCCTATGGCATGGCCACTGGTGGACCAATCGGCGGGGTCGATCGCCAAGGCCTTCCTACAGGGATACGTCCTTAATAAAGGCACCCCAGAGCACCTGCTCACTGATCAGGGCAAAAAAATGTCCTCCCGTCTACTGAAAGAAGTGTATGACTCACTGGGTACGAAAAAAATGTGGACATCCCCGTACCACCCGCAAACCAACGGGATGGTCGAGCGCCTGCATAGGACGATGACGTCTATGTTGTGCCAGCAGGTTAATTCAGCACAAACTGATTGGGACCTATACGTTTAGGCGGCCCTTGCCGCTTACAGGTTGGCCCCATACACCTCAATGGGGTATTCGCCATTTTACTTAATGTACGGTCGGCAACCGGAGGCCCCAGCCCTGGTCAGGTTGGGCGTGCAAGTGAATGGGAGGTCATCGGCGGTGCCTGCCCCCATGCAGGTGGCATTCGACCATCTGAAAGAGGCTAGAGAGGCCTCGTTGGGTAACACAGAGCAGAGGCAGGCTGCCAATGAACACCTGCATGGCACACAGTCTCCGCGGGAGCCATGGCATGTGGGGGATAGGGCTTGGCTGCCCTATGGTGCCGGTGGGCACGTCGCCAAAGTTCCATCGACCCTGGCAGGATCCCGTTGAAATTGTGGAGACTCGTCGGGACCAGAGTGTACGAATTCGCTGCGGCGGCACTTGTGGCATGTTCACCCGTTGCGTCTTAAGAAATTTGTCTTCATATGATGCGTCATCTCCCATCCCAGAACGGCCTGTATTGGATGTGTCCAACGAACCTGTGGTGCAGCGGCATGTGAACGCAGTCTACCCCCCGTGTGTCTGCAGGACCGTCGCTATTGACTCGGGAGAGGCTTTCTGGCATACTCTCTGGCCATGTGCCGGTTGGCCAGCCGCGACCTCGTGAGCCGCCCCGGGACGCATGGGAGCGGGATGCGGTCACGCCAGCGGATGACCGCTGTCACGAGGGCGGGCACACATCGAGGGCAGCATGCAGCCGCGTGCCAACGAGGGAGTGTTCCCCACCCTTGTCCCCTGTCCACCCAGGCTACGGGAACCTGCTCTCGAGGAAGGACTTTCCATTAAATTTGATTGAGGCATTATTGTACTGAATACGTTGTTGGTGGGACTTTTGTAATTGTGTGTGGGTTTTTGTTGGATGTTCGCCGTCCACTGATCATGCGTTACGTTTATTGTGCTTAGCTGGGACGGCTAATTCTTTATCATGGGGGGTGATGTAGTGGTTTAACACGCGCCAAGGCGGGTAATTGTAAACACGTGCGGATTGGGAACAGTGGGGTCGTATCAGGACATGCTGCTGTTGATGGGCGACAACGAGTGAGACGGAGACGGCCAGTTAGACAATTATGGATGCAGGGCAGTGATTGGCCGGTTGTTGTTGTTGGGGACAAGGTGGCGCTTCTAATTCTGGGAATGGGGACAAGTGGCAGCGGGGGCCGGGGGCGCGGGGCGTCGGGGGAGACGCCAACTAATTAATTGGAAATTAATAGGGACAGGGATAAATACAGGGGCGTCAGATAGAGACGGGGAGTTGTGCCTGGGAGCTGGACGGAGACGGTGGGAGCAGAAGAAGAAGATACAAGAAGAAGCGTAGGGTAGCAGTGGAGCAGAAGAAGAAGTGTAGGGTAGCAGTGGAGTAGAAGAAGTGTAGGGTAGCAGTGGAGTAGAAGACGAAGTATAAAGTAGCGGTGGAGTAGAAGAAGAAGTATAGGGTAGCAATAGAGACGGAGAGGAGTGAGACAGAGAAGCCGAGGAAGAGAGGCTGGAGTGAGACGGAAAAGCCGAGAGAGAGCGGCTGGGGTGGGATGGAGAAGCAGAGAGGGGAGTCGGGAGAGACGGAGAGAGGGAGGGAGGATCGGAGCGAGCGAGGCCAGCGGAGTGCGGCGAGCGAGCGGCAAACACGCTGGAGAATGGTGGCGAAATGTGCTGTGTTGGTAAAATAAAGTGATGACAGAAAAGGAAGAAGTTGTCCGCGTAAAGTTCAGCACTACATATATATCTTGCTCCTTGTACTCTGACACCCTCTTGTAACGAACGTGCACGGCAGTCAAAACCCAGGGCGGCCCCGGGGGGCTGGTGCATAAATATATCATTGGCGCATTAGGCGAACCGGGTATAAAGGATCACGATATGGACTTTCCAGGAAATATTAAAGCGGATGGTCACTCACGCAGCGTGGTCCCATGCAGGGAGATTGGTGCCTCCGTGCTAAGAGACGCGCGTGTCTGTGAGTCTGATTGATACATTTAATAATGCTCAGAAGCATTGACACCCACTGCAAAGGGGACGGATAAGGATAAGAAGAAACCCGCAACACATTCGACAGAACGCCGTGGTCACCAAAAGGAAGAAATAGATATTGTAATAATCGACGTTTCGGGACACGGCCCCTTGTTCAGCAGCTGAGCTGCGCAATCGTACTAAAGAAACAAGTACTAGAGAGACAAGTGGTAGAGGCCAAACATCCTCACGCAGGATCCTCCTGGAAGGCGTCTCGAGAGTCAACGAGGGCCTTTATCTGGGGGTTAACCATTCACCGTTATCGCCATCGTGATTATTATCATTATTATAATTATTTGTAGTCGTGTTGACATTGATATCCCCGGAGTGTGACAGACGATTCGATCTTCTGACAATTCCCTCGAGTTTGTTTCGACAACTTCGTTGCGCAATTTCCATGATTCCCGCGATGTTTGTTGTGTGTGTGTGTCCGCCTTGTTAGGCTAGGCCTGTGTTGAACTGTATCAGTCGTCGCTTCTTGACCCATGCTATCCTTGAGAGAGAGAGACGTCAACTCCCCGTGGCTTCTCAAATCTCTCCATGGGCAGTCGCTTCATCAGCATCTCGCACCAGTAGACGCTTACAACTTGTGATTTTCTTTTTTATAAATATGCACTCAAGAAGGGGCTGGGAAGGTGACACGTGGCACACAAACACAGCCGCGTTCAAGCGTACAAATAAGGACGTTCAGAAAACCATTGCTCCTTGCATCTGGGCCAGGACATTTCGGGCTGAAGGTTGACTGCCTTCCACTCACAGCGTACGGTCTCGATGTGTTTCACTCAACGCACGCGCTGCCCCAATCATCGGCGAACCGAGTAATTCGCCCGCTGTAGACTTCGACGTCGAGGCCGACAGAAGGCGGCCCCGGCTCTGTTTGTGTTGTGACGTGGGGCCACGTGGCACTCACTGATTTGCAGTGACAACACTTTTGAAAGTTATCCGTCAGAGCCGACTTGAGCTGCCCACGATGCGTGTGTGTGTGTTTTTTTGTTGTTGTTGTTGTTGTTACGTGTTATTTGTTGTTGTTGTGTGTGTTTTTGTTGTTGTGTGTGTGTTTTTTTGTTGTTGTGTGTTTTTGTTGTTGTTGTGTTTTGTTGTTGTTGGTGTGTGTGTTTTGTGGTTTGTTGTTGTTTTTGTTGTGTGTTTTTGTTGTTGTTGTGTGTGTTTTTGTTGTTGTTGTTGTTGTGCAGATTTCTCTTTGTTGGAATTCCCGCGGCGTTCACTCGTCCCGGTCTCTCAGTTTTACTTCAGTTTAATGTATTAGGTATAGCCCTGTGAGCCATTCGGCTCTTGAATCGGGTGCAACCGCAACAAACAAAAAAACAAAAACATGAACAAGAAAACATCTTAAAGTGACTATGTGACTATGTGCAAACTAAAAAATCCAGGAAAAAACAGCTAAATATTGCAGAAAAAGCACCGTCCACCAACGCTGTGTGCAAAAATCCCAGTGGGATGCAAGTCAAACAACAACAACAACAACAACCACAAGGCAACTTAGATTAAGGCCATCAGTCTAACTCCGTACTACAACAAAAAAACATGGCCAAACCAAAAAACGTTTTCGAAATCACCAAAATAAAGCCATAAAAGCAATGTAACAGTGATCACAAGAACTCACGATCTCCCGCTCTGGTCAAACAACAACCAAAGTGTAACGTGAACTCAACACGTGGCGCATACGTCAGAATCAACGCAGTGTTATTGCCCCGGGCCCGTCAACGTGCATTGTGGTCCTTCATTGCCGTGCCAGGAGACGGGCAATGCCACGGATGGACCCGACGGGAGATGCTTCCTTGGTTTAGCCATGTTTGTTTGTTGTAGTACAGAGTTAGACTGATGGCCTTAATCTAAGTTGTCTTGTGGTTGTTGTTGTTGTTGTTTGACTAGCACCCCACTGGGATTTTTGCACACAGCGTTGGTGTACGGTGATTTTTTTCTGCAATATTTTGCTGTCTTTCTTGGATTTTCTGTTTGCACATAGTCACATATTCACTTTAAGATGTTTTTTGTTCATGTTTTTGTTTTTTGTTTGTTGCGGTTGCACCCGATTCAAGAGCCGAATGGCTCACAGGGCTATACCTAATAAATGAACTTGAACTTGAAATACTTAATTACCAGCTGAGGAGCTGTCCGGGCCTGAGCTTCTGAAAGTTATACAGCCACCACCCGCTGGCGGACGTATCGGAAAAAGACTCCATGTGATACGAAAAATATTAAGTACTGCATGTGCCTGTACGCTACGGTGTTTGTATACGCTGCATAAATAACACTTTGCTCAAATAAATAGAGCACGCGTGCACACCGAAGGCGTTATGCGAACCCACGGATACAGCCGCAACCACGAGGCCAGTATCGAGTAGGTGGCTCATGAGCGGGCAGATATTGCCGTGCGGAACCCCCATTATCATACTGGGCGGGGTGGTTATTAGCGAGTCAATTTAACAGCGCATTTCATAAGGACGGCTACGCATGAGGCGCATCTATATAATTACCGGGCGAGTGCATTAGAGGCTGTATCGGACATCCAAATGCATCCTTGATGCATGCGGGGGAAATATTGCAATTACGGGGCTTTGTATATCTCCCTCGTCGGCGGAGCGTGGGGCCACGATCGTGGTTGAAATGGACACACACGTGTCCGTGCGTGTGTGTGTGGCACACGGGCCGTGAGAGTGACGTATCCCACTTTAGAGTCAGGCCCATCAAATGTTGCCGTTTTACAACTGGGGCGACCCTATGTGGGCATCCTTCAGAAAGCATATAAAAGCTCATAGAGCGTGCATACACCTTTTAAGTTTAAGTGGCACTCCCGCAAACATTTTTTTCAGCTCACCTCCACCCCCCACCACCACCATCCATTCGGTTAATGTTCCTGCAGACGTAGGGCTCATGAGAACTGATAAGTTTTGTGGTCGAATAATACAAAATAAAGAACGCAGTTTCTTTTTCACTTTTTTATATAATAAATGTTGGGTTTCTAATTGTCGCGTTCGGCAAATGAAGTGGGCCCCGGTCACACGTGGCTGGGACGCTTTCGTGTATTTTATAGCGGCCGCTTTTGCTCCTGGAATTAAAGACGTGGCGGGCGGTGGGGGGACGATCTTTCCCGTACATTTCACAATGCTCGAGCCCCTTAGTACAAAATACGATTTTTGTATAAAAAAAAAGTTTAATATTAAATAACCATAACACTAAAGCGGCTTGCCTTTATGTGAGCAAGCCAGAGTGGTTTGTTAGATGGCGACCATAAAGCATTGCAGTTTATAACCTATAAGGGATTCAGTCGTGAGCGAGGCCAAGAAAACACATAAAACCCATAGACCATACACGCACCCTATCTCAACCGTGCCGGTTAATTTTTTTTAATAGGAGCAATATATATCGAGAGAGGGAGTCGTGCTGGAAAGCTATATCCCATATTTGTAAAGGATGTGGGGACTTGGGATGTCTCCCTAAGCATGGGCACTTGATTGCCAATTTAGGCTTGTCACTCTGGCCACGAATTAAGGGGCGTGAAACGCTCAGATGGAAAGCACTGCCGGCCATACGCTTGCTCATCGCGAACGTACACACACACATCTACCAAAGCAAAACAAAAAACACATTTGTTTGCCTTTTGAAGACTGCTGGGGCAAGTGCTGTTAGCAAGCACCTATTAAGGCTGGTATGGTGCATTTGCGAGGGGTGGCAGCGTGATCAGCACCACGCCCGGCCGCATTTGTCTCTCCCCATCGCTGATGTGTTACACACTGCACCAGTGCGCAAGGCTGGGGTTGACCTGGCGTGTGCCCAGCCCATGACAAGTTGTGAAACTGCTCGCTGCTCACGTGAGCCTGAAATAGAGCTCGCATCACTGAGTTCGTAGTTACGTTGCATTGATATGCAAATACAAAGTCACCCATGTAGCCTTAACAGACTGTAGGGGCAAGTGCTGTTAGCGAGCAACACCTATGAAGGCCAGAACGGTACACGAAGGGGTGGGTGCAATGTTTACACACCGCACCAGGTACTCATTTGAGGCTGAGTCGACCTAGGGGAGGCGTGGGACCGGTTCAGATAATCGTAATTGGTGTTGGCCGTGAGCGGGAGTCGAACCCGGGTCATAGCGCAGCGTAGCGCTAACCGCTACACTACCGCTCCCCACGTACACGTAGACACACAAACGTCTGCCTGAGTTACTTCCCCAGCCACTACGCAGATTAGCCATTGAAATCCCACGATGTAATGCATCTACATCGAGAGTCATTGCTTAATTCTGAAAATTAACTCTGAATAAAATCTTGATTTGAAGCTTTCGTGACTGCAGGAATCCATACTCTTTGGTGCTTTCGGAAAAGTCACGTAGGTAGAAAATAAAATAAATCACGACGTTTCGGGCGCAACACAAGCGTCCATCATCAGGTGCTTTCCCATCTGATTCATTTTATTTTATACCTACGTGACTTTACCGAAAAAACCAAAGAGTATGAATAAAATGTCTATTTAGCTGTGGGTACTTGGCAAAGGTGGAATTCAAGTTATGCCTCTGGCTTGCCAACACAGTGGCTTGCTCTTGCGATGCCGGTGTCTTTAACGCCCTCTTTCCACTCCAGGGGCCGTGCTTTGGCCACGACACCGCGGAGAACATCAAAGGCTACGAGTTGACGTTAAAGATCGCAAGCGGTGTCATTCCTTCGCATGTCGTCTCGTCGCCCAAGTCAGGACACACGAGGTTAATCTAGAATTTAAGCTTTCGTGACTGTAGAAATTACTATACTCATTGGTTTTTTCGATAAAGTCACGTATGTAGAATTAAATGTAAATAAAATAAAAATCACGACGTTTCGAACGCAACACAAGCGCTCCTCATCAGGAGGTGGAAATGGGGTAAAACACATAGCGAGGGAACACACAGCCTATATAAATTCCCTGTACGTCATCCCTCCAGGCGTCTTTCTGTGTGTGCCTCTCCATGTGTGTATGTCTCTTGTTGTGGTGTTACTCTGGTTGTCCCTCTGTGCTGCTCAAAACATCTTTCCCTGTGTGTTCTTCTCTGTGTATGTATCTCTGCTACCTTGTACCTCGTATCTGTTCACTCTGTTCTACGTTGGTATGTTCAGCCCAGAAGATGAACACGAAATTTAGCAGTCTTTTGAAATACGTGGTCAACCACTGGTTTTGCATCACATTGTGTTTCTAAGGTTTGTTGAGTTCTCGTCTCCCATCTTCTTGCTGTATTTGCCTCCAATGCAGTTTGCCGTTCACTATGTGCTATGCACGTAGTGTCCCCCTATGTGTTCCCTCGCTCTGTGTGTTTTACCCCATTTCCACCTCCTGATGATGATGAGCGCTTGTGTTGCGTTCGAAACGTCGTGACACAGAGGGTTTTTTTAATCGCTTCCAACTATCGTTCAAACTGACTTCTATTAACATCAATGATGCACGAATTATCTTTTGAAATTGAGGACTTTTTGTTGTTGTTGAAGATTGCAGGTGTAGTCTTTAAACGTTCATCAATTATGTTTCGTCTCAATTCCATTCTGGTGTCTTCGTCGAGTTTTTATAAAACGGCGGATTTTAAGTGATCATGCAGGAAGAAGAAAATGTGTTATTAATAATAGATAGAATATTGACTTAAAGATGAAACAATAATTTTTTTTAATGCAAGTGTTAAAATAAATGTAAACATAACCGTACGTGTCCTGGCTTATTTGGCCACCCTGTGTCATCACTTCTAGAAGGCCAGCAATTGTCACGTCTCTTATGGGGAAGGTGAATGATGACGCAGGCAAGATTCACTACATTGTAGTTGTCACGACCCTGGGACGTTTGCTGGTTCAGGGGTTTAAGCAAAAGTGGTCGCCGCTGTCGAGGAATGGATCTCAGCGTTGGATTTACACAGACTCCCCTTACTTACGAACAAGTTAGGTTCCAGAGGTCTGTTCGTAAGTCGATTTGTTCGTAAGTCCAACTTTACTCCTGTCCATTCCCAAACACGTTGGACGGCGTATATGCCACTGGTTATTAATGATCTGCAGATGTAGATGCCGCCACAACCGCCATCTATTGCGCGGCGGTTTAACTTACGACTCTCGGTCCGAACACGCCAACTTGACATACGGACAGCTGTGTTCGTATCTCTGAGAGTTCGTAAGTCGAGGAGTTAGTGGCATTTGTATCACGAATAGGCGAACTCAAAGACCACCATCATCCCCTGCTGGCTGGACGGTGGCACGACATCAACGGACGTCCCGACAGCAACGATTTTCACGATAGCAGCCTGCTCAGGAACAACAACCACAATAATCATGATGTATATCTATGGGACCCTTTTTGGCATTGTCAAAATTATGAAAAAAAATCAAGAAGAGGCTTTACCCTGTCTGGCAATAAAACAGGTGTAGGCTAATCCGTTTCAAGGGTAATGCATATATTCATCAGAGGCATGAGAATAGGTTTTCCCCTTTTTTATGGCAACTAAACAGGTGTTAAGATGTTAAGACACCAAACTGAAACGTTTTACAAGGAATCATGTGTGCGTTAACCACAATATTTGTGGTCAGAATGCAAACAAAAACATACTCTGGCAGTATATGGCATTGTATTTGAAACTGATTGGTCCACACCAGAGACGGCTTTCGTTCGTGCCTCGTCTCAAACGGTGTTAGACCAGAGGACGATAAAAATGCACTGCACCGGTTAACATTCTTCACCTGCTCTTGCCACTCGTATTTGTTGCCTGCGTTAGAGCATTTTGGCTGCTATAAAATGTCCACATGATGAAAAGCCACTTCGTTGAGCTATCACGTGTGGCCAGGTCGGCTCAGTAGGTCTTTACCTGGTCAAATAAAAGAAAATTGTTTCGTTTACGTTTTCAAGAATCACCATACATCGCCATGTTGGTCAGTTGGGGGGAGTCGTGGGGGGGGGGGGGTCAAGACCAGTTCATATATCACTCGCCACTGACGTTGGCAATTGCCGGGGATCGAACTCAGGACTGTCAGGATCACAGTGATCGTGAGTGATGCACTGGGCCAGAGCAATTGCAAAAAAGTTTGCTCTTCACCCCCCACCCACCCCCCAAAAAGTGCCACTTGGATATCAGGCATTCTTTTGAAATTCGTTATGACAGAAATGCCCAGAAATTTCGCAACAACAACAACTAAAAGAGAAAGTTTGAGACCAAAGGTCTTTCAGAAGAACTGTACATTCAACAGAATCTGAAAGCCCATGAACGGCAGCGAGCAGATGGAGATGGTTCCATGCGCGAGGCGTGGGTATGGTGAGGGAGAAGACAGCCAAGCTTGTCACACTCACACACACACGCACGGCCTGACACACACACGGGCTGAGGACACACACACACGGCCTGACACACACACGCGGTGGCTCTGCATGCGTGGTGTGCTGCTACCACCTTGTGTTCAACTTGAAAGTAGCACCGACACCCTCCGTGATGAAATGTAAATGAAAACCTGCAACTTTTTTTTGCGAGCGCATGAACGTGTGACCGCATTTGCACCTCCCGTAGAGTTTAATTAAGTAGAACGTGTTGTCTATATTAATTTAAAGTTGCGCATTTTGATGTGACGTCACATTTCTCAAACCCCCTCCCTCGTCACAAATGTCTGACCCCCACCCGCCCCCTAGGTGCGTGACGTCATTTATGGATGGCCCCTTACCAACTGCTGTGGCATCGCTTTAGCGGTTCCGATTTCTCTATGTGGCCATTGAATCGCCTGATGACCGTTTTGAAATGGACGGTGTCGTCAAATGATTCACGCGTGTCGCCCCTATATAAACACATGTATGCACCACACAAGCCCCGCTGACGTAGGTGGTACCAATTGTTTAAACTATGGCCAATAGAAGCATGCATGCGTAGCAATGTGAAATACCAGCGGAGGTGTCCACATTTGCTTCATCCATTCCCTGAAGTTGATTTCCGCCACTTCCCGTGGTGGCTATGCACGTGGCTGCCTGTAGCCCAGCGCTGTGGAGGCAGCAGTAAGGGTTGGCGGATCACACACAGATGTTCTTGAAACTGCCTTCCCGTCGGCGTTGAGGAGGCGGCGTACCCAGGCTCGCCAGGAGAAGGCGGTACATCAAATGCGGACTCCACCGGTTCCACCTGTTCCGGATCGAGTGTTTCCCCCTCGCACGAAGTCGATTTTCTCCGGGCGCTCCGGTTTCCTCCCACATGTAACGCTCATCCTTAATTTGTCGATAACACCTTGATGCATCAAGGACCCGCAGAGCTTGGGCAATTGTTGACGCCGGTTCACTGCGTCGGCCGCGGCAGCTGCTGCCGACTTCCCGTTCGTTTGCGAGTCGTTGTCGTTCGACAAGTGGAGGCCGATGCAGCTCGGGCGAGCTCCGGCCTGGACGCCCAGCGTTGGGTGGTGCCGCGTTCTCCATTGGAGCATCACGCACGTTCTGGCAGGTGGGTGAGCTTATCCACCGTATCACGGATGGGGGCACTGGCATCTCGTGAATGAAAGTATGCAGGGAGGGAGAAAAAAAGTCAACATATATTCGGTTTCTGTGGTATTGCTGTTTGTTTTGTTACGGAAATAATGAGATTAAAACAACGTTAAAGAGTTAGACACGGCTCATGTTGGTACCGCGGCCATGCAAGCAGCAGCAGCAGCTCGTCAGCCATCTAATTAATTTAACCGATTTCCCACCGTATCGACTGCTTTCGTCAATTTAACACGTTGCTTAACAACACGTCAACTTTTGTTATCAGCACACGAGCGAGGAGCATTACATGTCCCAAGGATTGCCAACTAAGCCTTGAGATTACTTATTTTTAGGAATAATTTAATGAATCATGAAGCCCCACGGGATAATGAATGCGCCCCATTGATGCGAGTTCAATTCCCCCAACTCCGAAAGCAAATTATAAGTGTCTCCAAATCTCGAGATGATCTCCCCTAGGTCAACTTGGATGGAAATTCACACTGAATAGCAAGTGCTCTGTGGGACTATTTGCACCTATCACGTTTGATGATAGGTGCAAATGATTGTTTCTCGTCGAGACTTTTAATTTGAAGGGGCAATAAAAAAAATACCAGACGTTTGTCGGCGTATATTGTAAACAAAATATGAAAAGTTCACGCTAAAAACTGCAAAAGAATACGTGGAATGTCATCTTCGTAACGTCAATCTGCAAAATGCTTTTAAATAAATCAATATTCACCCCGCCCCCCTCCATAAGCCTAAAAATGGTCAAAATCACTCAACTTAAACATTACAATTATAGTATTTTGCCCCATGTTACTTGCGCTTATAGCACAGATATGGGTGGGACATTTCCGGCTACAGGACGAAATTGTACAATTTAATACAAAATTCCATCGCAGCAATTTATTTAGTAATAGGTTTTTACAGAAAATGTTTAAAGCGTGGATTGCAGAATAAGAGACAAATGGACAAAAGCGTTTCAGACGGCCAAAGAAACATGCTGCATACCGCCCATGTATTTAAATGAAATCATTAACATTACGACTGCTTACATCCATAACAATGATGTTTGAAAGTTATTAAGCGCCAGAAGACCTTCAGCTACCAGAAAATATAGCTTTATTTTGGTGGTTTCGAAAACGTTTGGTTTAGCCATATTTGTTGAAGTACAGAGTTAGCCTGATAACTTTAATCTAAATTGTCTTATGGTTATTGTTAGACTTGTATCCCACTGGGATTTTTGCACACAGCGTTGAAATACGGTGTTTTTTCTGGAAGATTTTGCTGTTTTTTCATGGATTTTTCTGTTGCGCGTAGTCACTTTAAGATGTTCTTTGTTCATGTTTTTGTTTGTCGCGGTTGCACCCGAGTCAAGAGCCGCATGGCTCACAGGGCTACACCTAATAAATGAAGCTAAATGAAGCTGAAAAGCTCCAACGCCGTCCCGAAAGGAATAATCTGATGGCTTTGTAGTTGGCAGCAAATTCTTCAGATTTGCCCATGAAGAGCACACGTGCACAGAAGCTGACAGCGGTTAGTCGTGCTGACGTGATCAGCAGGTCCCTAGCACCGTCAAACATCTGAGCCTGAATTAGAGCCACACTTCCAGAAGAAGCGGGTTGGCACTTGAGACGGATGCTAGGAATTCAGTGGCAAGACAAGACTAAGGAATTGCACAAGTCCGTTAGAGAACGTTGCAGGGTTGGTATGTGGAACTTCTTTCACACCGTACGTAGCCAACCGTGCTAATCGGAGGTGCGAGGGAAGGACAACGAATTAAACACAAAACGCAGTTCTAAAGCAATGAGTTTTCAATCTAGATTTGAAAGTGCATAGGTCCAGTGCATTTCTAATATTGGAACGAAGAGCGTTCCAGACGGCCAGAGAAACACATCCAAATGCGCGCGATGCAGTGACCGCCTTTATGTAATCGTGGCTGATATGATTCTGAAAAAGGCTACGCTGGCCAGGGCATGTGTGCAAGACAAAGGGTCCGGTGACTGAAACCAGCATTGGACTGGTATACAAGTTGTGGGTTCGAACCCGACCCTGATGCATGTATATTTGGAGTTTACGTCTCTCTCCCTGTGGTCGTGGATTCTTCTCCAGGTCCTCCAATTTTTCCCTCCACATTTAGAATCAACGAGCGTTTACAGTATTTGGCCGCTAGACATTTCCACGCGATAAGCCACTTCGTTGAGCTATAATTTGTGATCGCCAGATCGCTTCTGAAAAATAACTATAATCTCAAGGGGCCTTATTACCTGGTAAAATCTTTTTTTTATTTCATAGTTTACTTGAAACTAAGCACAGATGGCGGGAGACTGTGGCGCCAGTTTTCGGAGGTCACGTCGATTGTGCAACAGCTGCAGGGTTTGGCCGGGAGCAGAAAGCGTTGGTGATGCGCGGGTGTCGTCTACGGATTTGGCCGTGACGACATCTCGATCTCAGATGTCGAGGTCCCAACGCGAGCACGCCGAAGACACACGCGGTAGCGTTCGCTGCAATCCGCCGGGCGTGACGGTGCATGCCTCAATCAAGAGGATCGTGTAGAGGGTGATACCCGATGGGACCGGCCCACGGTAATGAACCGGGTTTCGTATACACCGTGTCGAGTTACAATTTCTCCCCGAATACGCGTGGGGGTTTATCCCGGCATTCCCGTCTCCTCCGCCCACACAAAATAATACCTGTAAAGAAATTTGCCAAATATCCCATGCGAGGCCTATCCTTGAAAGACCCAGGATTGAGGGAGGCTGTCCTGTATAACAATTATGAATATCACTGTTATGAATATCACTTATGAATGAATGGCAGTGTATGCTGTAGCAAAACCGTGCGGAAAACTCTCTCACAAGCTTGACGAGGGCGGCCAGAGCAGTGGCACAGTGGTTAGCACACAGTGATATGAACTTGGTAGCCGACTTTGACGCCTGGTCATGGCTAACATCATTGGTGAGTGACATCTGATCTGGTCTAACCCCCCCCTCCCCACCTCTGCTGTTCAGCAACCCACACTGACCAGCGTGGAACATATCGGACTCAAGCTCCGTGGTTTGTATGTACGTACGTACGTAAGTTGACCTTCTTTCGCACCGTGCGAAGACAAATGTGCCAATCGGAGGTGCGGGGTGTCGTGGATGATAGTGATGATGAGACGGGAGGTTTGACGAAACGGCTGTCAACTAGTTATCCGTCGTGAAAACGTACAATTATTTTTTACTGGTAATAAAGGAATGGAAAATGCAAACTTGTAAAGGATGCATCAGTGACGTTTTCAATTTTTATTTTAAACTGTCCGCGAAGTGCACGGTTTTTGTCACACTACGTTTAAATCCGCGCATTAAATGTAAAAAATAACTATTTTAAACATGACAGCAATTACCATGTCGTGAAAAAAAAAGGCAACGATATGCAGCATATAACCAAAAGTTTGCAATCACGTGTTCAGTACTTAAGGCATAACATACGTATGTATGTTGAACATCTTTTGCAACGTATGTAGCCAACCGTGATAATCGGAGGTGCAACATGAGCATAAGAGTATAAAGCAATTTTTTTTAATAAAGATTAATTACAAGTATCTCTGTATTTTAACGAAGCCAATCGCTCATGCAATAAATGTGAAATGTATTTTAATTAAGTAGTCCCTGCTTTGACCCTGGCAGATAAAGGTCATGTTTAGAACAAGGATGGTGTCCGTAAAGATAACGGTTAAGTGGACACTTGCGAAGATTACAACGGGTAAGCAACGACTTCCGTGAAAAGATAACCGAGATAAAAAAAAAAATCAATGATGTTTTTTATTTATTTCCTCCAATAAAGTAATCTGCGAGTAATTTATAACATTTCACGAATAACTTTGCAGGACCTTTAAAGTTCGCCACTGCGAATCTGACTGCGTGCGGTATTAACCAGGGCGGCCGGTGGCTTCGCACCGCGAACCTCCCCAACAAACGGCAAAGGAAGGCGCCCGCTCCCGGCCACCAACCCACGCCCTCCCACCACCCCGCACCACTTAGCCAAGTGCGTCAAGCAGCAGCATCCTGCCAAGTGCACCGTTCTCGGGCAGGGCACGTGGGTCACTGCCGTTGCCTCAGTCGAAAACAAATAAACAAACAAAACACAATCGTTGTTGCAGTCTCCGCCTCAATGTGTGATGGAGAACGTGAGCAATCGGCGATCCAACGCCGAAGAGAGCCAAGTCAGTACTCGTCGCTCAGGAATTCCTCTTCTGCATTCTGGACACAAACAGGGGACGGCGGAGTCAGTTCGTACGTCGGTCGGTGAAGCGGCTCTTTGTGGGCTGCTTCGTGACATTATTTATTAAGGACCGACCACCGTCTCTCGTATTCACGTGCATTGCGCGACCTTGAAATATTTTTTTTACCTATTAAAAAAATCGTTCTTCGTTATTTAGGTTGACAACCCCTGGACTAGACGCAGTCTCTACGCAGCTGCAAAGGTAACCCTCCACTGTACGACGCAAATCTTCTACTCCCAGCTTCGCCGTGGTGTGCGCGTTCAAGAGGCGGGCAGAGAAAGCGCTTCAAGGATGTCCTCAAGGCCAACATGAACAAGTGCTCCATCGACACTAACTCATGGTAGACTCTAGCCCAGGATCACCTATTTCAGGGATCCAAACAAATTGAAACTCAACAGCAGAATCAGGAAGAGGAAAAGTGGGAATGGGGTAAACAGCAACGCTGTAGCCCGACTTACTGCTGCAGTTCCACACAACACTCGTTCTGGACACGTGTGCCCAAGCTGCGCCAGAATCTGTCAATCCCAGATTGGTCTCTTCAGCCATCTTCGGACCCATAGATAAACCAACTTTTCTATGGAAAACAATCATCCTCAATTGCGAGGGGTAGCCTATGATGATGTATGCACATATTCTTTGGGTCTTTCGGTAAAGCCACGTAGATAGACAAAAATTATAAAAATATAAACAATATCACGACGTTTCGATCGCAACACAAGCCATCGTCATCAGGTGAAAAAGGAGGGGGAAAACTGCTGAGGCAGGCTGTTTATGAAGGTTTAGAGATGGACGGGGCAGCTAATGTTAATGTGGGAGAGGTCTCCGTGCCCGGCAGTAGGTCTACACCAATCAAAAAGCAAGCCGCCATTAACTAACACAGCTAACGGTGGCTGTGTTTGTGAATGTAACTCAGAAACGAAGCTGTGGGGGTGGCCATTTTATTGCGGGAGATTGGCATGTCAATGTGAGCATGTCAACCTTTATAAAGCATCATCATAGGACCTCCTTTGCCAGTACCAAAATATGAGAATAGGTTTCCCCTTTTTCCAGCAACAAAACAGGTGTTAAGATGTTAAAACACCAAACTGAATGCATTGTCTTTGAAACTGATTGGTCCACACCAGAGACAGCTTTCTTTTGAGCCTAGTCTCAAAACGGTGTTAGACCAGAGGACGCCCCCATAGCTTTGTTTCTGAGTGACATTCACTAACACAGCCACCGTTATGTTAGTTAATGGTGGCTTGCCATCCTTTTCCACCTCCACGTGGCGATGGCTCTTTCCGAGCTCTCTCCGAGCTTACATTTACAAGCATCTCTTAACCTTTATAAACAGCTCTTTGATTGGGGTAGATCTACTGCCGGGTACGGTGACCTCTCCTTTATTAACATTAGCTGCCCCGCCCATCTCTAAACCTTCATAAACAGCCTGTGTCAGCAGCTTTCCCCCTCTTTTCCACCTGATGACGATGGCTTGTGTTGCGATCGAAACGTAGTGATATTGTTATTATTTGTATTATTTTTTCTATCTACGTGGCTTTACCGAAAGACCCAAAGAATATGAATTCCTGCAGTCACGAAAGCTTTAAGTCAAGATGTATGCACAATTGAAAATTGGAATGCAGAAAAGTTCAACATTCCTCGAGAAAAATGTGCATGTTGTATATTTGCCCAAAGAAGGTGACAACCCTTTTGGTCAACCTACTGCTGGATGAGCCGCTGCGAGGATGACTGGCGTTCACGTGATGGTTTATGCTCCTTAGTGAAGGCGGAGCATAGATGTGGTGGCATAGTACAGTACCGCTAACCCCCACAGCAGCCTATTATAAAATGACACACATAGTAGTCACCCACTCAAGCACTATCCAGGCTCAGCGCTGCTTAGCTTCTGAGATCTGACGAGCATTAGCGATGCATTTCAGGCGATTTTAAATTGATACGCGCCTCGGGTATTAAACAAGGGAAGACTAACAATTAATTTGGTTTCTTTAATTATGAATCGTGTCACCTCTGGCATCTCTTCATCTTCATCATCATCGTCTTCTGCAAGCACCGATGCCTCCGTTTCAGATTCTTCACCCTTGTCCGTCTGCATTATATTCTGAGACAATATCTCCTCGCCCTGCACCAGACAACGGGGAAACAGTTTTTACGCGAATCAATCGGCTTTCTGCAGACGCCACATCGCGAGAGACACCAACTCGCTCTATGACGAACGAAGCAATGAAAAGCAAAACGACATGCGGGCCAGCCATTGAATGACAACACGGCACGCAACTACACGTGGCCCTTGAGAAGTTATATTGACGGCAGAAACATCGCGATTTAGGATAAAAGAAAATCGGGCGATCTTGGTTCAATCCATGTGAG
Organism: Lampetra planeri; assembly: GCF_965212315.1. Taxonomy (NCBI): domain Eukaryota; kingdom Metazoa; phylum Chordata; class Hyperoartia; order Petromyzontiformes; family Petromyzontidae; genus Lampetra; species Lampetra planeri. The sequence continues at coordinate 7,632,867 of NC_136150.1, forward strand.
CATGAACACGCACATTAACTATTTAACTGGATTGATTGTACCAGGTAAGGCCCACTGAGATAAAAAGTTATTTTTCAGAAACGACCTGGCCACAAATGATAGCGCAACGAAGTGGCTCATCACGTGGAAATTTCTAGCAGCCAAATACTCTAAACGCACGTCGATTGTAAATGTGGGGGGAGAAACCGGAGGACCACAGGGAGAACATGCAAATTCAAAATATACAGTGCTGTATACCAGGCGAGGGAGAAAACATCTCGCCACTGCGGCGCCCCTTATGATTAACTTCATTAACTTGGGCCCATTCAAAACCACGCAGGGCTGGGCAGATCTGCGGTAGAAATTTCATCTGACAAAGGGAAAGGTCACAAGTTCGAATCCTGGTAAACTATCGACCCAGCCCATCCTCCCCTACAGGGTGTCGAAACATGTGTGAGGTCAATGGTGATTAGTCCTATGGCTGTACAGTGGTCATCCTACAAATGACCTGGCCCCCCACAAATACAAATGTGAAATTTACACCCCTGGATCAGGGCCACCATAGGAGACGGGCACTGGCTGATGTTTATTAAACTAAAAAAATATAACTATTTTTTACTTTGCCAGGCGAGACCCAATGAGCTATGTAGCTCTTTTCAGAAGTGACCTGGCCACAAATGATAGCTCAACGATCTGGCTTATCATAATGTGGAAATGTATAGCAGCCAAATACTATGAACACGTGATGTCTATTCTAAATGCGGAAGGAAAAACCAGATGACCTTGAGAAAAATACACGCGACCACAGGGATAGAGACACGCAAACTCCAAATCTACAACTAGCATCGTCAGGGTCAGGATCGAACCCACGACCTCCCTTATACCAGGTGAGGTAGTTAACATCTCACCACCATAGCGCCTTAAAGAGACACTTTGACAAACATCAACTACAACGGGATAAAGGCACAGCCCTGCAATTGCTTGCTCTCGCCACTGCTAGCGGCAGTGCCTCCACTAAAGCGAGCTCCTCTGGAGCGTACTTGGTCTCCTCTTTCACGGTGGCCAGACGTTTTAGAATAGGTGGGAGTACTCAAAATCTACCCCCCCCTCCACTCGTGACCTCCCATAGACTCACCGCCGTGCCTAACTGGTCGTACTTCTGGGAGGAAACAAGCGACGGGGCCGGAGGGGGGGCAGGCGGAGATTATATTGAACAGGCAAACTCTGGTAAGCAAGCCCAGTGGCGCTACCGATTTACACCGCGGTGGCAGCATCCAACCACACCCTGGTTGACAACAACCGGCGTTCACCACGAAGCAGCAGTGATGTCACCACGGTGGTTGTGCCGTGCTAGATGCACTTTAAGGCTATCGCGTGAAGGTGTCAAAGGTTCGCTGCTGGCAGGAGGACACGGGACAGACCCGGGTGCCGTGGGTATACTGAGATGATTGGAAGATGCACTAAACGTGCTCTCCACTGTGCCAACACCACGTTGAACACGCGGTTGAACGCCCAGTTTGAACAAAACTGACAAACTAAGCAGGGAGCGCGGCCGGCATCGCAGGAAGAGGTCCTCACGTGCAGGTTGCGGTTTTTGAGGTTGCCGATCCAGAAAGCCTCGTGGCACTTGTTCACGGTGAGCATGGCCTTGACACGGTAGACAAACGACTCGAGCGTGCGCTTCAGCTGGGGCACGCAATTCATGAGGTTCACGTTGTGGTTCACCTGCACGGGAGGGAGCGGGGGAAAGCGGGGACAAGGATATATGAAGGAGTGGGTTAATTAATGAGGCAGGCAGGCGGGTGGGCGGGCGAGGGGAGGGGAGGGATAGCAAACACCAGGCAGGGGTGTGATCTGCATCCCTGTGTGGATCGGGGATCTCACTTGGCAGCTCAAAGAGAAGTTGCTGCCATTTGAGCACAGCTGTCCAAGACAGATGCTGGGAATTTCGTGGCGAGACAAAATAATAAATTCAGAAGTATGGGAGAATACGTGGCCGGTGAGTGTTGGAGATATGGGTGGGACGTGTGCAGGATGGGGCAGGCTCGATTGCCAAGAGAGGCAGACGGACAACTTTAATGGTCTCCATGAGTACGGAGACTGAGGGGAAGAGAGCTAAGAGCAGGGTGGTGGGAGACTGTCAGGGCACAGCGTGGAGGTCGCTGTGTTGTCTGCTGCGTGGCAGCTGTGGGATCTGGCAGAGGGGTGGAAAGCGTCGGCGAAGTGCTGCGTGGCATCAACGGATTTGGCCAAGAAGACACCTTGATCTCGGAAAAATAGATGGCTTACGAGAAACTGCTCTTTAAAACGCATCAAGTACGCAAGTGACTATATTAACCGTCCGCCGCCTCCTCCCCCCCGCGAGCTATTCTATATGCTACGGTGCTTTGCGGTCCCAAAAGCGATTCACAAAGAACTGATTGAGCGACGTCTTCTGGTCACGTGCATGTGTGCTAGGCTGCCAAGTTTGGGCGATATGGTAGTGAGATGTTAACTCCCTCGCCTGGTATGCAGGAGGTCGTGGGTTCGATCGCGACCCTGAAGCCTGCTGTATATTTGGAGTCTGCGTGTCTGTCCCACCGTGGTTGTGTGGATTTTTCTCCGGGTCCTCCTGTTTTTCCCTCCACATTTATAAACGTGAGTTTAGAGTATTTGGCTGCTATAAACTGCATTCACGTAATAAGGCACTTCGTTGAGCTATCATTTGTGATAGCCAGGTCGCTTCTGAAATAGAGCTATATAGCCCAGTGGGCCTTATCTGGTAAAATAAAAAAAAATGTTTGTGAGGTCGATTACAGGAGGGAGTGCACTAGGAATTTGTACAAAAAAAACAAAAAACCTCTAGAACATGCCGAGATGGTGGCCGGCGTGGGTTAGAAGGACACGACGGAGACATCAAACGATTCGCACCCACCCCCCACCTGCCCCGTCCCCCACGATTCAGGGTCGTGATTTGGTTCAAGAATGCCGTTTTTAACATTGAGTTGCATCGCAGTGCCAGCAGCTGCAGGGGTCACGCGCGAACCCAACGACCATGCAACGTGCAGAGATTGATTCCCAGGTGGGAATCCACGGGGTCCATTCTAAGTGATGAATCCGGGCACAGTGATGGTTCCTTAGCCGTTACCTTGGAGTGACCACACATGTGGTGTAGCTGCCGTGTGCTCAGTTGAAGGTTCTTGAGCAAACCGTTCACTTCGTCCTGAGCACGCACGCACATACGCACGCACATACGCACGCACATACGCACGCATACAAATTTGCACAGCCAAACACTTTACAGATGAAGCAGCCTGCACGTTTAACGGTCGTTTTGGAGTTCCATGCTCTGGCACAGACTGTGGAATTTGAATATATTCCGTCCTGAAGAAATTTTAAGTGTCGTTGTTACCTCATAATAATTTATTTATCAAGGAGCCACACTTTTTCAAGAGGGTCCTGCTCCAGCTACATTCGCCTTTTATTTGTGAGATGTTTTCAGCTCATGAATGATGAGTGTTTAACTTAACAAATGCGGGAGAAAAGTTGCTTCTCGTCATTTCTCCGTCGCAGCCCCCATCATCTGGAATGCCATCCCTCTTCACATCTTTAACGATCAATAATTTTATTCGTTCAAAAACCATCTAAAGGCACATCTCTTCAGCTCGACATTTAACCACCGAGTCTCACTGGACCGTGCGGCGTGATCTGACACTCAGCTCGGCTCCGCACCTGAGAATTGCTTCTTTGGTCAGCAACATTGCGCACGTTATACATTCTATTATTATTAAAACCGGAGCACCCTGGAGAAAACCCATGCTCACGAGGGGGCAACGCTCTATCCCCATACAGATAGAAACAAATGGCGAATAGTCCGCTTGCTGCAACACCTTCTCCTGGCGAGCAAGGGCATAGAAGCACCTCCTCAACGCCACATGCGTAAGCCACCAACGAAGCTTAGAACATCATGCGTAGCCCACGTCGGCATCGAATTAAAAGCATCATCGGCCCGAGGCTGATAAACTCGCAACACGGGAAAATATACAGCTCAGTGGGCCTTACCTGTTGAAATTAAAAATAGTTGATGTCTGTACGCGTGGCAAGAACGCATTTTTACAGTTCTGCGCACATGTTCTTCTATCCACTCACAACACACCCCCGTCAAAAACAGTCGATAATTCATTCGGCCGTAAACTTTTCTCGCACGGGTCCTTTTATCATTGTCACGAGCTTTGTGGACAAGGTTAAACGGCGTAAACATCTCGGGATATGAATGCAAAAATCCATCCGCTTTTGGTGGGGGGTGGGGGGGAACGCAGAAAGAAAAAAAAATGGGCGCAAGGCACAATGGGAATAAATTATTCACGCGGCACGTAATGCCCGAGTGCCTTTGCCGGTTTCCCACCGACCTTGTGCTTTTTGAAGGTGCAATCCAGCAGTGGCATTCCTTTTCTAAGGAAGGCCTCCACAAACAGGCGACCGTACTGCAAACGGGGGGGTGAAGAGAGACGGCGACAAGACGTGTGTGACGTCACGCGAGGGCCAGCAACAACAGGGGCGATGGTGACAATGGTGGTAACAATGACGGTGTCGCCGCAGGCGCTGGTGCTCATAACGGCGGCGAGTCGTCGTCGTCGTCATCGTCGTCGTCGAGATGCAATGGCCTCACTGAGCCTCAAGAACGTTCCTGTTCTTTTTTCTTCTCACTTTTCAGGAGGCTACCGTTTGAGAAATTTGGCTGATTAATAAAGTTTCTTGCGAGCAGAGCAGTGGCTGTACATGAGATTTGGTCCTAATGTATAATCAATCTACGGCGTCATGGGAGCATGAATGACGCACGTAGAAAACGAAAGCATTATTATTCTGTAGGAATTACTTCCAAATATCAGAGCTGTCTCATCTGCTTGCAATTGTTAGCCATCCCACCACGGTGATAGGTAACCATTAGCAATAAAACACCAGCGGTTAGCGCCTATTACCTCCTTGGTTAGAGGAGGAGATGCAATGCTGCATGTACCTGGACTCACCTTTAGGCAAACTCTGAGACTCTGTCTTCCATCAAAAGTCTAGGAAACAGAAGTGCACACAGAATGCATAAGTGCGCTCGGCTCACATTTGTGTGATTGAGATGGCGAAGTGAAACTGATTGTAGTTTGTCCGTGAGGGATTCCGGAGGGATTAAACAACACTGGTGTGCTTTACATAATTTATAAAAACAACTTCAGTCACTATTTAACATGAACCTGCTATATTGGGAAGCAAGCGGGCGGTGCCTATCGTTAAGCACGCTGCGCTGCAAACCCTGCGACCCGAGTTCGAATCCCGGCAAACATCGGTTGACGAGCAAGATCTGAACCCGTCCCGGGCCCCTCCTTGACTGACCAGCCCCCACACTGGACATCTGCGAAAAAGAGCTTCATGGCTCATTGGATTCTCAAGTAAAAAAAAAATCCGATTCTGATTCAGGGGAAATGCGGCCGTGGGTGCGGTGTGCAGCGACGAGTGGATTGGTGCGGACGAGTGGCTCGACCTTGATGAGGTTGACGAGCATGTGGAAGTTCCGGACGCCTGCACTCCACCGCATCAGCAGAGCCTCTTGCACCTGGCAAGATAAAACAACACAATAATGTAACAGCCATTATTTTATTATCATTATTTTATCAATACACCTGTTTAGCCAGGAAAGCCTCAGCCGAGTCTCAAGACTCTACATCCGGGAGGGTCCTGCCAAGTTTTCGCAGTTAGGGAGGGGGATGATGTTGCTGCAGTTATTGCTGCGGCGTGCGATCCCAGTCGAGTCATTTGTGGGTAATTGTTCAGGATTTGGATGTTTTGGCCAATACTGGTAACGCTGTGTGTGCGTTTTTCGCCATTGGAGCAAATGCATGCAGAACAGGGGGAGAGAGAACGTACAAACTCCACGCAGGTATTGAAACCAGGTTCTACATTCTGCGCACAAGCGTTACCACCTACGTTACCATCTACGTTACCAACCGTGCCACCCTGCTGCCCCAAGATTCGTTTTTTAATACGTGTACAGTATTTGTTCACAGAAACCTGCCAACAAAAATGGATAAGGATTAGCAGTTGTAGAGTAGTGAAATGCTTCAGGATCTCAAAGCGCCTACAATTGACATCGCATCTCATCTCAACCATCCCATTGCCCTGTGACGGTCTGGCTCAGGGGACCCCCCAGTGGAAGCTGTCTAAACCCAGCGACCCGAGTTTCACTCCCATCCCTGGCTAACAGCGGTGGTGAGCGACATCCTATATGATCCTGGATGCCTCGCTTCCCCCAAACCGTACGACCAACAGCACGGCACGGGGACGCCTTCATCCAGCAGAGGATTGACGAGCAGCCTGTAAATTATTAACTCAACGCTGGACAGTTGTTGGAAATCCAATGGCTGTGTGAAACCTGGCACAGTCATGAGCACTGCGCCAAGAACAGACGTCCCAAAGGCATGCGACCAGATACACTCGGTGCACACACGGAGAGGCCCCATTGCCGCTTAACCGGTAAAGGTGCAGCCCTGCAATAATTCGCTCACACCACTGCTATAGAAGAGGAAGGGCCTCCATCTCAAGTGGGCATTTTCCAGGGTACCAGGTAAGGCCCAATCTAACTACATAGCTCTGTGTCAGAAGTGACCTGGCTCAGCGAAGTGGCTTATCGCGTGGAAATCTATAGCAGCCAAATACTCTAAAAGCATGTTGATTCTAAATTTGGAGGGAAAAACCAGAGGACCCGGAGAAAAATCCACGTGACCACGGGGAGAACATGCAGACTCTAAATATAGAGCGGGCATCAGGGTCGGGATCGAACCCACGACCTCCTGCATACCAGGCGAGGCAGTTAACTTCTCGCCACAGTGATTCCCTCTTCCAACTCTTTTAGCCGACTCTCTCACACTGGCCAGAACATCTTGGAAGGGGTGGGAGTACCCACACTTTACCCCACTCGCACACGTCCTGCCAATCGACCTAACCGCAGTAAAACCGTTTACCCCGCTGGGTGGACAGAGGCGGCGGCAGGGAAAATTTAATAAACTCGCACAGTCGATTCAACTGCCGCGCCGGGAGATTGGTACCGGCGAGATTTAAATTGCAAGCACGGCGTGCGCCAACCATTACACCACGACACAGCATGGTGTTTTTCCATAACGTCATCCAACGGTGGAACTTGAATAATTGACAACACATCTGCGGTGTTGCATTTCCAATCGGAGGAGGCAGGAGGCAACAGATGTTTGCATTGCTAATTTACACTTGGGCGAAATACTTACAGGTCAAAGAAAAAATAAACAAACTCGTTTCACATTCAGCCGACTCTGAAGCGGTGTGCTGCGTCTAGGACATAATGGACCGTTGCATTATTGAACGTTGTTCGTAACTTTTGTGCTTAAGACTTTCCCTGGCATTCCCTAAGTAATGCACAGGATAGGACCAATCGTGCAGAACAATAATGCACTCACACACACACACAAGGAGCTCTATAAAACGCATGCATCCTTTGAAATAAACGCAACACATTAATCAACAACAAAGTGTGGCCTTAGAAGAATAAAAAATGCACAACAGGTGATATTCAAGGGCAACAGCCCTTCTTCGTAGCGGGTTAAGTAGCGTTGCTCGGTGCCCTCGTCACCTCGTCCGAGTCGGTGGATCGTCCCGCAGGAATCGCTTTGACGGCCTTCTCGAGCCGCTCCATCACGACCCGGTAGAAGATTCCAAACACGGCCCTGTGCGACGCGACACAGCGCACAGCAGTGACACTTCAGACAACGCCCTCTCCCACTGACAACATCCGACACCGCGCAAGCGCATGTGGCCCCTCACGGTACGAGTGGATATCTCCAATTTGTCCTTCGACCCTCGCACATCTCTGATTAGCAATGGGTTGGCTACGTACGGTGCAAAAGAAGTTCAGCGTACATACATGCAGACGTACGTACAAGACATCTGGCTAAGGGGGCAAAAGCAGGGCCCCCGAGAGGCAGGGGTTAAGTGACGCGTTAGTTGGCGTGCAACTTCGGTTCGGTGTGCAGTGCGAACGCAGCGTCCCCCATGTCGGCTACGCGTGGTCTCCACTCATTTGGTGCGTTACGACGACAGAGGCTTCAGCTTCTGCAGTGGAGGGGAAAAAATAAAATAAAACCTCCCGAGCCGTGCCAGGCTGGCTCGGCATGGCCCTGGTGTGTGGCTCAGTTTATCTTTACTTGTCCTCTTGTATTGTTTTACTTGTTCTTAACTAGCAAGCCCATCTCCCCGCAGCGGACGATTTAGCTACAATGCAAATGAAGAAGCTGAAACGTATATGAAACCCATTCACCTACTGACTGATTAAACACGTAAACGTGCGTTTACATCATTTGCTATAAATTTCCACATAATCAGCCACTTCGTTGAGCTATCATTTGTGGTGAGGTCGCTTGGGCATTACCTGGTAAAATAAAATGTCACTTTACCGAAAGAATCAAAGAGTATGGATTCCTGCAGTCACGAAAGCTTCAAATCAAGAATAAAAATAGTTTCGTTTTTGATTTTCATGTGATTTGCTTACCTTTCCTATAATTTGCAATCCTATCGTGTTTTCACATTGTTTGTTGTTGTAACATTCGGACCCGCCCCCTACTGGACACGTGTGAAAATGAGCTTTATAGCTCATCGGATTGCTCCAGTAGACATCACGATTGTGAAAACGCCGCGGGGAACCGTGCATCGTAACGGTCATGGCCAGGGGCCGTGGGTCGCCCCCCCGGACGTGCGGTGACCTGGTGAGCGTGGGGTAGGTGGCCGAGTGGCCGTCCTTGTCCACGTGGACGAGCTCCGTGACGCCCTTGATAGCGATGTCCTCTATCGCGTCCAGCACGTTCTCACAGCTGTCCAGATAGATGCTGCGCCGTCGTCAAAGGGGGGACAGCGGACGGTAGCAGCTTAACACGTAGTAAGTAGGTGGCTATCGCGACCAATATTATCCATAATCAAGGTTTGTTGGGTTAGATCGCGTAAATATCAATGTGTCGTTAACCCGCCACGCCCAATTAGGAAGGTTTTTCACGTAAACAAAACGTGTCAATTAGTTACTAGTTCATCACACCGGTGTGTTGGAGAGTAAAGCCGCAACATTTAGAATTTGAGTACGATGTTTCACTGGTAAAATACAACCAGCTTCATGAGGCGATAGCCAGGTTAGAAAAGCATTTTCCACGACGGTGGGAGCCGCCCGCCTACCACCCCTCCCTGGCCACACCGCACTCCCTTGCTCACCGTCACACAAATAAACCACAATACCTCGCTGATCTCGCGTCGAGGAGCAAAACGTCGGACATCATGCAGAACGACGCGCGGTACTACTGGGATGTAGATCGGTTCGGCTGTCCGCAGGAATTGAGGTCTCATTCACATCACGGATACAACGACCAGTCTCACCAGAGGAAGCCTTCCATCAAAGACACAATCACCATAGTCTCACCAGTGCAAGCCTTCAATCAGGGATACAATCACCACAGTCTCAACAGAGCAAGCTTTCAATCAGGGATACAATAACTACAGTCTCACCAGAGCAAGCCTTCCAAGGCCTTGGAGTAGTTACTTCCCTTCTCCCGCTCTCCCGTGGGCCCTACCCAGTGCTGCTTCAAAAACCCCAGTGCGACGGATACTGGGGAGGGGAAGGTGGGAGGGGCCAGGCACGGCACACACACATACAATAAAATCATCATCATGGCATCATCATCATCATCCTCGCCGATACGTATGTCATCGGAACGAAATTGGAAGAAAAACTTACGACGCATACGTACGTCATCGGAACGTGAAAGGGTTAAGTAATTTGCGAGCAATTTAAGTGCGAAAGTTGCGACGTCACGAAAGCAACACCACAAGCCGTTACCGATTTCTTTGCGTAGTTCCTTCTGCTCCGGGCTCATCTTGGCCATCGCCATGAGCAGCCGAGTGAGGGTGAGCGCCAACTCGCCCGAAGGGACCGTGGCAGAAAAGTTCCGCAGGTATGAAAACGCGTGGCTAAGGGGGAAAAGAAAACAAGACGACGAGACCACAGGAGGGCACAATTGCAGCGCCGTCACTTGACATCAAGGTCGGAGTGCTGCACCGCTCAAAACGAGAGCGGATCGGCGCTCGAATCTGATTGACGGCTCTGCTGCGACTTCCCACGTGATCGATACTCGATGTATTGATCCTGGATGGATGATAGGTTAAGGAGACCTTGCAAGTCAGATTTTAACCTGAGGACCTTCCAATTTGTCGGCACGCGAATGACGAGCGCGACATTGCGTCTGTCCCGTAGGTCGGCGCGCGGCCCCGCACGTGTGAAAGAGCACACGCGAGAGAGTGGCTGACCTTGCCGCTGTGTAATGAAATGCGCAATCACCGATAAGTTCAAAGTTAAGCAGAAACCGTCACTATTGGTAAAATAATGTCAACTCGCCTATTTGCTGCTGTGGTCGTTCCACTAGAAATGCTGCCACAATGAAAATGAAATGGTGGAAAAAACCGAGAGAAATAATCTCTTAATACACAAGTCATAATCTTACCTATAAACGTCATTATTTTTGTCTGTCTGTGTGTCTGTCTGTGTGTGGACGAAACTTGCGAAGGATTTGGCTCGCGAACCGTGGGGTTGACGTTTAAAAAAAGTACCCAGGTACCATGCTATAGGCCCCGTGGTGAGCCGGCGCTTGTCCATTTTCGCATCCGTCACCTTAAGTAGTTAAAAGTAGCCATTTGTAACGATTATTATTTATTTATTACATTACGCCGCTGAGCGCGCGCGCCGAAGCATGCATCTGCGCATGTGCGACACAGCTGACTGGGGGTTGCCCCTAGCAACGCACATGCCTTCGCTGGGGAGAGGGGGGAATTGCCATTCGGTTTAAAAATGCTAAAAAAAATACACGCAACGCTGAGGTTGATTCATCAGTGTCATGTCCTCCCCCCCCCCCAAAGTGTGCAATTACTACTAAAGAGTCGGTAGATGCTACTACTATAGTCCGTAGATAGCTACTGTAGAGCGGGCAGGGGGATGGTGGGGCAGGGGCGCCTGGGTAGCGGCCCAGCCTGCCATGGTGCCACCTCGGCCGGCTGGGCAATCTCGGCGAGACTGGGGGCTCTACACAGGACTAGGCCTCACCACTACACTCTGTGAAGTGAGTATAATTATAGAGTTGATGTATACTATTCTAGAGTCGGTATATACGACTATAGAGTGGGTAGATACTACTATAGAGTAGGTAGATACTACTATAGAGTTTGTAGGTTATGCTAATGTAGAGTGGGCGGTGGGAGGGGCCGGGATAGCAGCCCAGCCCCAGCCTGCCAAGGTGCCACCTCGGCCGGCTGGGCAATCTAGGCGAGGCTGGGGGCTCTACACGGGACTAGGCCTCACCACTACACTCTGTGAAGTGAGTATTATTATCGAGTCGATATATGCTATTCTAGAGTCGGTCTATACGACGATGCTACTACTATAGTCCGTAGATAATTACTGTAGAGCGGGGGGGGGGGATGGTGGGGTGGGAGGATGGGGTAGCGGCCCAGCCCCAGCCTGCCAAGGTGCCACCTCGTTAGTAGTTACTACTATAGTCAGCGGATACTACTATAGAGTCAGTAGTTACTACTATAGAGTCGGTAGATACGACTAAAGAGTCAGTAGCTACTACTGCAGTCAGTAGATACCTCTATGATCAGTAAATGCTGCTACAGTCAGTAGATACTAATATAGAGTCAGTAGATGCTACTATAGAGTTAGTAGTTACTACTATAGATACTATTGTAGGGTCGGTAGATACTACTATAGTCAGTAGATAATACTACAGTCAGTAGATACCACAAAAGTCAGGATATACTGCTGCAGAGTCACTAGATATGACCATAGAGTCAGAAGACACTGCTATCGTCCGCAGATACAGCTATAGAGTCTGCAGATACTATTATAGAGTCTGCACATACTACTCTTTGGTTCTTTCGGTAAAGTCACGTAGGTGAAAAAATAAAATAAAAAATAAATACGTGACTTTACCGAAAAAACCAAAGAGTATGGTTCCTTGCAGTCACAAAAACTTCAAATCTAGAATCTGCAGATACTATTATACAGTGAGAAAACACGACTATGGAGTTAGTAGTTACTACTATAGTCAGTAGATACTAGTAGAGTCGATAGACACTACTATAGAGTCAGTAGGTACTACTGTAGTCATTAGATACTACTGCAGAGTCAGTAGTTACTGCTATAGAATCGTTAGATTTTTCTATAGAGTCGGTAGATACAACTATAGCCAGTAGATAATAGTAGTCAGTAGATTCCACTACAGTTAGGATATACTGCTGCAGTCAGTAGTAATGACTATAGAGTCAGTAGATACTACTGTAGAGCCAGATACTACTGTAGAGTCTTGAATGTAGGGTGTGTAGGTATATATGCCTACGTGGGGGTATGAGTATTTGGGGGGGGCGGTCAACAATTTTCTGAAACCTTTTAGCTCAACTATTTACCCCCCACTTTCTATAACTTTTTGGACTTCTGCAAGCCTCTAATCATTTTGTTGACAAATGGACAAACGGCACGCCGTGTTTTCACAATAGCTTAGTATTTGTGTATGCATATGTTATGTTTTTAAGAGAAGTTCTGGAAAAAACGCCAGGTACTTCCCGCTAGTAAATAATATATATAGTTTTTATCTCGTGAAAAGTGAATCTCTCATGCAAATTAAATGCACAAACTTCACTCATCCTTCGCTCTCAAAAGATGAAACTTTCTCAATAAAGTGAAATATTTTAGTAAATATCTAAATTAATGCAAGAGTATTCGTCAAATTATAAATATGTACATGACAGACTGCACACTTGAAACAAATCCTCACACGTAAACATTCCCATGGCAATTTGATTCAAACTGTGTGCAGTGCGCAAGCTGTGTGAGGAGTGGCGGGGCAGCGGTTAGCACACTCCACGAAGATTCTGGTGACATGGATTCAATATCCCTTTGTGAATTACACATCAACGGAAAGTGTAATTTAAAGCGTTCCTGGTCTACCCCTCGGTCAACTCAGCCTTAATCGAACACGCATTCCTGCCTGTAAGGATCAGTATAAAGGAGACAGGGGTGGCAGGACATGGTGCTGGCAACAATACCCCTTCTGAACATGTAGGCTTTCGCGACCAATATCATCCACAAGAAGTTTTTTTTGGGTTAGATCACGTAAATATATAAATGTGTCGTTAAAACCCACCACCACCTGACACAGCCAACTATTAAGGGTTGTCACATAAACAGAACATGCCAATTCGTCACCAGTACAGCACACCGGTGTTGGAGAGCCAAGCCACAAGATTTACGACGAAGATATCCAAATATTTGCTGCTGATAAGGGCCGATCAACTGTTGTGATGCCTCGTGAGGACTATGATAATAAAATCAAAGATTTACTCCATGAAGGTACCTACCTTAAAATTAAACAAGACCCAACCAGCACCTTGGAACGTAAAACAATGGCAATCATTGCCAAGTCACCAATTCCCAAGGAAGAGCAATACCTGATCAAACCAAGGGCATCAAAACCACCAAGACTTTATGTGTACCAAAAATTCACAAACCTGATGTCATATTAAGACCCATAGTTAGTACAATATGCTCTGCCACGTACAAATTAGCACAATACGTAACGAAACAAATACAGCCCTACATCGGTAGGACCTCTTCGTTTATCAAAAACTCTGAACATTTCATAAATATAATCAAATATATTAATCTTAACCCTAATGATATTCTCGTAAGTTTTGATGTGACTTCTCTGTTCATGAGGGTTTCGGTCAACGAGTCAATTAAACTACTCGACACTCTGGTAACGAACAAAGGTTTAGCCAAAGATATCCCAAGACGAGCTGAACACTGTCTAAAGAACACCTACTTCTTGTGGAAAGGTGACTTCTATAAACAAAATGAAGGAGCAGCAATGGGCTCTCCTTTGTCTCCTGTGATAGTGAATTTGTACATGGAAGGTTTTGAAACAAAAGCAATAGCTTCAAGCACACTAAAACCATCTGCTTGGTTTAGATATGTGGATGACACATTGGTGGTCTGGCCACACGGCAAAGATACACTGAACGCATTTCTAAATCATCTCAACTCGCAAAACCCATCCATCCAGTTCACCATGGAAGTGGAAGCTGACATTTCTGGATATTCTGCTCGGACGGGGTCGAATTGGTAAAATAACACACAGTGTTTACCGAAAGAAAACGCCTATCTGAATGCAGAGTCACACCATCACCCCGCACAGAAATCTGCTCTTATCAAAACGCTCATTCATCGAGCTAAGAAAGTATCAGATGGTGACAGTCTGAGAAGTGAAATTCAACATGTTAAAGAAGCACTGCAAATGAACGGTTACAATGATGTACAAATCAACAGGGAATTGAATTCCAAAACCAAATCAAATAACACGAGCATTCAAACTGCCAAAGTAATTAAAACGATCAAAATACCGTACATTGCGGGAGTAACTGATAAACTTGCCAGATATTTGGAAAATCAAAACATCCGAGTTAGATTTGGCACGGTACATAAAATACAGAAATTAATATCTGGTATAAAACATGTATTACCGAAGCCATCAACAGAAGATGTGTACAAGATTAACTGCACGTGTGGTAAATGTTATGTTGGGCAAACAGGACGAATGATCAGCACGAGACTAAAAGAACATTAGAAAATTATTAAATTCTCCCAAATACAACTGTCAGCAGTAGAAGAACATGCATGCCAACAAGGACATTCAATTGATTTTGATAATGTTGAAGTTTTGTGCAAAACTAGCTACAACTGGCCAAGACTAATTAGAGAATCTATCAAAATTGAAAGAAATAAAAATAACTTTAACTGTTCGGATAGCTACCGCCTAAGTGCTGCGTGGAAGCGAATAATCAAACAATACATTATTTAAATATGCATGCCTACAAAGGGCAGCATACTTCAATCGGGATTCCTGTTGGTACGGCTATTTTAATAAACACAATAGACAGGAAGGACAAGTTCAAAGGGCTCGCATAATGCACATGCATAATATACGTTGCCTCAGTAATCCCCCCCTCACCACGTGCCGCAAGAACGCAGAAGGGTGGTCACCACATCTATGCCTCTATATAAGGAACGAAACAGGAGGACTTCTCCACAAATCTGGCTGTCGCCTGATGAAGCTAGTTGTAATTACTGGCAAAACGTCGTACTCGGATTGTAAATGTTGTGGCTTGGCTCTCCAACACACCGGTGTGCTGTACTAGTGACGAATTGGCCACGTTCTGTTTACGTGGCAACCCTTACTAGTTGGCTGTGTCGGGTGGTGGCGGGTTTTAACGACACATTTATTTATTGACGCGATCTAACCCAAAAACCTCTATTACGAATACCCCTTCTTATTCTAAGCCGTAATATAGGCGCTCACAAATATCACTTCCCCCCTCACATTCTGTCTACAACAAGTCACCCGAGCACGTCTTTTGAAGGCAACCATCGCTGCCAATGGTCACCGTCAACAGTTTCCGGTGACAATCGTTCTGTTGTCAAAACTTCTGTTGCCCTCATCTTAAAAAATCTGGGGTGACAACACTGGCAGCCAAACACCGCCCACCGTACGTATGAATACGAATTTGGCCTTAAGGCTGCACGGGGGAATCTATGCATTTGGTCTTCGTGAGCAAGTGAGAGCCGAACACTCACCCAAGCAACTCGTCCATAGACATCGCTCCCTCTCCGGGCTTGAGCCTCAAGGCCAGGGTACCCAGAGCATCCTTAAGAAGAGGCTTATTCTCCGAATGCACAAACCCGCTCCTGCGCACAGGGGCACGCACAAGACACAGGGCCCAGAGTGGCAGGATTGACACATGTTGCGGACAGCGGCGAATGTGAACGGCTAAGGCCGAGACAGCTCACGACTGTGTACCAGGCGCCCACGGTGGCGAGATGTTAACTCCCACGCCTGGTGTACAGGAAGTCGTGGGTTCGATCCCGACCCAGATGCCTGCTCTGTATTTTGGAGTTTGCATGTCTCTCTCCCCATGGTCACGTGGATTTTTCTCCGGGTCGTCCGATTTTTCTCCCCACATATAGAATCACCGTGTGTTTAGATTATAAACGACTTTATTGAGCTATGATTTGTGGCCAAGTCGCTTCTGAAAAAGTGCTACATAGCTCAGTGGGCCTTACCTAGCCAAATAAAAAATATTTTAGTTTCAAATAGTTTAGTTTACAAGCACTGGTTGGACAGAGACGGAACGTTTAGAGATTGAGCGGCAGGGTGGCACAGTGGTAACGTGCTGTCAGGCTTCACGTCCGACGTTTCGTTCCACATGCCTGGACAAAGCGAACTGCTCCGTTAAAGAAGAAGCTTCTAGCGGCGCGTGGAGTGAAACGTCGATGGACATCCACGCTGTACAACGGACGGTACAACCCGACAGTACTTGGGAGGCGGTCGTGCAGCAAAGGCATCGAAACCTACGCAGTGATAAACGTCCAGCGCGGTACACGCGGGCGGTACACGCGGGCGATACACGCGGCTACGTTACCAAGAGAAGAGGGTGTTGAGGGTTTGTAGAAGGAGTTGGTAGCAGGAGGCCATGATTTGGGTCTCCTGGACGTTCACGTGCGGACCATCCGCCAAGCCATCGTTCTCGGCTTGCGACATCTGTCACACAAGCCGGCAGAAACAGCAGTGTTAACCAGGGTGGCCTGTACGTACGTACATTGAACACCTTTCGCAACGTACATGGCCAACCGTGCTAATCGGAGGTGCGGGGGGGGGGAAGGACAACTAAACACTCAAAAGCAGTTCTAAAGAAACAAGTTTTAACATCTATGTTTAAAAGTTCCAGTGGCATCCTAATATTAAAACTATTAACTATTTTTTAAATTTTATCAGGTAAGGGTCACGGAGCTATATAGCTTTTTTTCAGAAGCGACCTGCCCGCAAATAATAGCTCAACGATGTGGCTTATCACATGGAAATTTATAGCAGCCGAATACTCTAAATGCACAACGCTTCTAAATGATGGAAAAACTGGAGGAGCCGAAGAAAACCCCATGCGACCACGGAGAGAGAGACATGCAAACTCCAAATATACAGGCGTCACAGGGTCGGTATCGAACCCACGACCTGCTGTATACCAGGCGAGGTAGTTAACATCTCGCCACTGTGGCTCCCCCCTGCCAGATTCGCTCTGCAACAAGTGACGAGCGCGCTACCGCTGAGCAGCGTCACCGCCGTTCACTGGTGCGGTAGTTCGCACACCGCACCATGAACGCGGCGAACAGAGTTCCATCCACGGCCCTGACCGATCATTCGCGGGCGAGTGACATCTGAATTGGTGATAGGTACCCCAACCTTTCACGAGTGTAGCAAAGTAAAACAACCTTCATATCCCACGTGGTACGGAAAGGCCTTCGCACAGCAGTGGATTGACAAGGGGTGAGAAAACAACTGATTGTATCAGTGCGCAGAGTAAAGGTTATTTTGAAAATAAAAACTCGTGAGAAATAAACGTCAGAACTTTTGAATTTAAGGTGTTATTTTTGTAATTGGAAAATGCCACTCGGCGTGTTGCATGTGTTCCCTTTCAAAGTAGCATTTTGTCACCTTTAAATGCGAATACATTTTTTAATTACGATGAAAGTTAACAGCTTTGCTTCCAAAACATTAGCATTGTTTGAACGTAATTATTTCTTAAATGGATTTTAAATTGCCGAACGATGCCAAAGCTAAACTATTACTCTCACGAGATTATATAAAAAAAAACCTGCCTACTACCATCATTATCGTTTACAAAAACAAAACTTGCACTTTCGCCCATCTGCAGCGTTGCAGTTAAAGGTTGTGCATAACTTCTCTAAATAGTGTCCTAAATACACAGAATTGTTTATAGATTTTTTTAAGAAGTGCAGTATATAGTTTTATCGCACTGAAATCAAAGAAAAACACACGCAGGTATTTGCAATATCAAATATTAAAGTTGTTTCAAAGCACAAGTAATATTAGCTAGGCGAGATGTATATGTATATATTTCCACCGTACGTATCCAACTGTGCTAATCGGAGATGCAGAGGAAGGACAACAAACTAAACACAAAAAGCAGTTCTAAAGAAACGAGTTTCAATCTAGATTTGAAAGAGCATAGCTCCAGTGGCTTCCTAATATCGGAACGAAGAGCGTTCCAGACGGCCAGAGAAGCGCATGCAAATGCGCACGATGCAGTGACCGCCTTTAGGTAATCGTGGCTGATACGATTCGGAAAAAGACGACACTGGCCAGGGCATGTGTGCAGGACAGAGGGTCCTGTTACTGAGACCAGCATTGGAGTGGTCTCCATGGATCTGGTGATCGAACCCACGACTTCCTGGTCTACAAGTTGTGGGTTCGAACCCGACCCTGACGCATGTATATTTGGAGTTTGCGTGTCTCTCTCACTGTGGTCGTGTGGATTTTTCTCCGGGTCCTCCATCTGAAAGCACGCGATGCAGTGGCCGTCTTTGTTCGATGACTAGCCAAAAACTGCTGCGAGGATGACCGGAATTCGCGTGATGGTTTACATTCCTTGACGAGCGCAGTGACGAGCATGTTAACCCTTTCCCATTCCAATGACGCACGTGTATGTCATCAGTTTTTCTTACAATTCCGTTCCGATAACGTAAGTGTATGTCTTCAGGTCGGAAGACGTACCGAGGCTCCCACAAGGCCATGCGGGAGGATGTGTGGCAGTTTGGTGCCAGCTTTCGCTAAAGTTTACTGTGGTGAGTACCAATGTCTTTAAAAACAACGGCGTTACGGCTTTGAAAATAAAATTAATGCTAACCGCTTGTACGTTCCGAGATTCTGCAGTGAACAAGACCCCCTGCAGACGTCTTGGAACGGGAAAGGGTTAAGTGTAAGAGGTGCTGCTGTGGAACGTCAATCCAGCAGTGGCAGGGTTCTAGAAAGTTTCTCAAATTCTCCTCCCCACCTCTGTCCACCCAGCAGTACGAGCGCGCACGCCACAGTTCGTTGATTTGATTGGCAGGTCACTGTGTCGTGGGGTAAAGAGTGGGTACTGACACCTATTCCAAGATGTCCGGCCAGCGTGGATGAATAGGCCAATTCCCTCATTAGCGGCTCTCGAGAGCTCCGTCGAATGGAAGCCCTTGACGCCAGCGGTGGCGTGAGCATTGAAGGGCTGCACTTTTACCGCGACCGATCACGATCATAACCATTTAAATCTCTGATAGCTTCCCAGATCCTTCTCTAAATCAATCTTATTTTACGTATTTAACTGCTCACAAATTAACGATTGTGCTTTCATTTCTTATTTACAAAGAAATTACACAACATTGTAATCACATTTAACTTTTAAAAAATAGTTTACAATATTAATTATTTCGCACAGCCAGTACATTGAAATACATCCGAACACTTAGGAATATTATTTCATTGGGTTTTGTAATTCATTGCCAAGGATTTTTTTTCTTTTTTACGCGTAAAAAAAAACATTAAACTGATTTTCAGGGAAACTCTCTCTGCTTCTCCTCTTGGGCAACATTTTAAGCAATCGATTGTAATTCTCAGAGTAAGCCTGGCAAACACTCACATCCCACAATCTCATACAAATTAAGTCGGTAATGCCAGGGAGATTATGCCTATCCACGGAGCCAACGGGGGGGGGGGGCATGCGCTGGTGAAGGACGGCACACTTGTTCCGTGATGTTCCCCTGAACACGCGCACACGGTGATTCGAGACGAGCCGCCAACAGGGTCGCTCGTCAGCATGTCAGAGGGCTTTCGCCGAGCGTCGCGGGCTAAACGGGACACCCCGTTCCACGGTGTTGCCTCCCTTCGCAGCAACAACAATCTAAGAGGTTGTCTCTTCCGCAGATTCGGGTATCTTTGCCTCCGTGAGAAATGTAATTTGCCCATCAGTCACAGGACTCACAGTGAGTCACATGACCTACCAAAGTCAATTTTGCAATGCAATTGTTAGGGTTCACTTTGACCGGAACGGAACCAGGGATGTTCAGAGGACTTTGGCGTGTAAGGGTGGTGATGTTGCTCAGCGGTAGGTAGCCCACTCAGAATCAGAACCTTTATTTATACTGGAGTAATCTGATAAACTATTAAGCCCTTTTTCGCAGATGTTCAGTAGGGGCGGATCAGAACATTACAACAATAAACAATACAAAAACACGGTCGGAGTGCAAAGCGTAGGAAAGGTAAAGAAATCACTTTAAAAATATACAAATAAAACTAAACTATTTTTTATCTTACCAGGTAAAGCCCATTGAGCTATTAGCTTCTTTTTCAGAAGTGACCTGGCAACCACAAATGATGGCTCAACAAAGTGGCTTATCACATGGAACTTTATAGCAGCAAAATCATGTGAATAATCTCAATGAGTGTTTCCCACCGCTCGTTGCAGAGGTTCACGGTTCGAATCCAGCGGGCACCCTGGTTAGCACTGCGGTGTGTGATCACCATAATAACACTACGCGCTGGCTGCTTCACTCACAGTGGACGTTAAAGATCCCATGGTGTCATTCGCAAGTGTTTGCCATTGTGTTCCGGCACGTTGGCCTAAATTTGGCAACATTCAAAAATTTCCTGCAAATCCCACAATTGGGAGTGCAAACAGCAATCAGAGTAATGCCCTGGGTCTCACTCTTCAAAATCCTTTTCGGTTGAGTTTTCAGCTGGTCCAACAAAGTCATCTTAAAACGTATTACCCGTTTTGTTTGATCACCTGTTTTGCAAAGTACCCGCGTGGTGGAAGGGCATTGCCCAATGAGGCTTCAGTTCGCTCGCGACGTGCGGTTTTATTTTCATCCACGATTGTCAGGTTTCTTTTTTCCCTTCCCTTCCCATCCGTGATGCAATGCATAATGCTCCCCAACGTCAAAGGCTCCGCACGTAGCCTCGATA
Source organism: Lampetra planeri (assembly GCF_965212315.1). Classification (NCBI taxonomy): domain Eukaryota; kingdom Metazoa; phylum Chordata; class Hyperoartia; order Petromyzontiformes; family Petromyzontidae; genus Lampetra; species Lampetra planeri. The sequence continues at coordinate 7,653,776 of NC_136150.1, forward strand.
GACAATGCTGCTCAGTCGCAAGAGACACGAAAGAATTCCACTCCAACCAGACAAGTACGGAAAAGAATGGGCTCGAGCCGGGAAGATTGCTTTACAATTACGAGCCGCTTGGGGAGCCAAATAATTAACGTGAAAGCATCGATGGATGTTCAACAAACACTGTGGTGCAGTGCGGACATTGGCAGGAGGTGTTCACACGACATCTACGCTGCTCCAGCAGGGCCAAGCTGCCTCGTTAAAAGGCTTCTTATGCGAGCCGTAAATATCCGTTCGTTAACGCGAGTGACTTCATTTCCACAAACCCTCAATTAATTATGCATGAACGGTGTTGTCTCGGTCGTTTTCCCAATTTAATTCAATCGTGCTCTCGGCGATATGCCACGAGGCAAAGTCCTCCAGGCAGCCCACAGAAAGAGATATTGCAGAACTACCTCAGAGCCTTTAAAGTGACCTATTATCCAATGTACGGGGCACTGCAGGTTCCCATACACCCTGCTGAAGAGATAACAAAAACAAAATCAACACATTCATCAATAACAACACTGCCTCAAGGGGCAACATATATAATGGGCACCTGCTGCAGGCAATGGTTAGCACCGCAGCGGTGCCACAGTGGCAAGATGTTAACCACCTCGCCTGGTATGCAGGAGGTCATGGGTTCCATCCCGCCCCTGACACCTGTTCTATGTTTAGAGTTTGTTCTCTCTCCCCGTAAACGCGTGGATGTGTTTAGAGTATTTGGCTGCGATACATTTCTACGTGACAAGCCACTTCATTGGGCTATCATTTGTGGTCTCGGAGCTTCTGAAAAAGAGATAAATAGCTCAGTGGTTGTTACCTGGCAAAATAAAAAATAGTTTAGTTTAATTTAGTTTCCAATGCTTCTATATATGTCCGTCACCTGACAACGAAACCAACGTTGTTAATTCTCCGAGCTTTGATTTAGTCAAATTAAGATTAAGACGTTAACGTTCGGTGCAGTGGCTTATTTTTTTTGCGCAGTCATTAGTGAATAGGCTGCTAAACGTCAACTCATTACGTGTGATTAACCAATTTAATCCCGCGTGGTTGGCACACAGATTCAAACCCCGAGATCAGCGCGGCGCCGGCTTAGTGGTCCAATCCCTGAGCCCACGCGGGCATAGGTCCCAGTTTATGGATTTTAATCATTTCCGATCGATCACCGCGTGCGCGCGGAATATCGAGAGCGTCTGAACGAGACGGCCTTTTAATTGGGCGCTTGTGAAATTTTAAGGCAGGGGGTGGCGTTCTGTTTAAAATTCTCAGCGCAACGGTGTGTTTGTAGCCAAATTGGACATGGGACAATGTTACTAATCACACTGACAGCGCGGCGCGAGTGATTGCCGTTCGCTGCACTCAAGAGCCGCTCGCCAGCTCTTAATTGAGTAACCAACTCCGCCAAAGCGCCCCAGCATTTCCCGACAGTGTGAAATGTGCCTTCTGAGTAATTGTTTCTTTTGCTTCTATTAATATATTTTTTTCGAAATCTTAATTATTCATAGAAATGTAATTACCTGCTTAATCAGTGATCAATGATGGATCGCAATACACGGCGCTTCATGCACCGCTGATTGGATTTCTGCATCGGGAACATTTCTGGCCAACTGCTTTTGGGTGCACCAACTGGACCTTGCTTTTTTTCTCGGAATATTTAATTTCAACTTTACATTTTTCCCAGGTCGCCGAGTTAGTTGTGCGCTAACCACTGCGCAACCGCTCCCAACGCAGCATCTCACTCACTAAACAACCGCTGGCGCCATTCGCCACTAAGCGGCGGTGACGTCACCATAGAGCTTGAGCTAGGCCATGTGCACTCGAGGTCACGTGAAGTGTCGAAGGATCGCTGACAGGAGGTCACGGAACAGATCCAAGTGCCACGGGTTGACCAATTGAGATAACTCACTCACACGCACGCACGCACGCACACACACTTCCTACACTTTGGAGGTGCAGAACATTATTGACCGCGTGAGCTTCGTCGTGACGCGACGAGCTGGCCAACTCTCCACACTCTGTCAGCGGCGTGGGTCTCACGGCTCAAGATGTGATCAAGGTGAAAAGGCCGGCCCTTAATTCCCTGGAACAAGCCATGTAAGTACATCCACCACGTTTGCCATGTGCTGGAAGGCGGGGCCGCTCACGATCAATCGATCGGTGCGGCGCCTGCTCGCGCGCATCTTGTACCGCTAAGGACGAATTACAAGCTGCTTTCCTGCGCAGTCAGTAGCAAGTGCTCACTGCTATAAACGTTACGCATTTAAAGATTTGCGTACACATGCCGTCACGAGCTTGCAGTGTGTCGGCTGACATCCTGCAAACGGCAGCAAAACAAGACCGCTATTCTCCATCTCTCCAAGGGATTTTCCAGGTGAAACATTTCTATTCTACACATATTGCCCTCTGACCTGGAAGTAATTGTGAGTGCCTTCCAGGTGGTCGCAGAGAGAAGCCAGGAGGTGCACGGCGTGGCTGACAATCTGTCGCGGCGAGTGCTGCATCAGGTTCGCGAAACCCACGTCCTGGTCCACCTTCCCCTGCACAGCAACGGCGGGCGAATAATCAAGCTCAGTGTTTCTTCATTCTTCATTCGGAGGTGAGGCGATAAAACATCATCAGTGTGAGGGCCGCCACACATTTTAAACCATTGGGGTTTGACAGCACGATGGGGGGGGGGGGGGGGTATTTTCACACTTGTCCATTGTCGGGGGGGCAACACTAAAAGACCACCAGGGGGCTGCCAGTGGCCAGTGGGCCTTGCAAATGAAGAACTCTGATCGTGTGGCTAGTTTATTTTTTTGTTTTGTTAAACCAACCCGGCAACCCAAGAAGCCAGGACACAGAGCGTCACTTGCGACAGGGAGGTGACACCAGCGTCACCGAAAACAGCACGAGCAGTAAAAAACAAACGACAGTACGGCGATGAAGTGGATGTATGTTGTGTATGTTTGTTGTGTATGTATGTTGTGTATGCATGTTGTGGATGTACGTGGGGAGCGGTAGTGTAGCCGCGCAGCAATATAAACCCGGCAACCCGAGTTAATTCCTGCTCATGACCAACATCGGTGACGAATATCTGAACCGGTCCTGGGCATCCCCTAGGTCGACTCAGCCTTAAATGAATACGAGTTGCGGTGAGTAAACCTCGCCTCTGGGGAAACAAAGGCGGCCAGGCATGGTACTGGCCAACCCACCCCCTCGTGTGCCATGCTGGCCTTCATAGATGCTCGTTAACAGCACTTGCCCAACAGTCTGTTAAGGCTACATCCAGAATCTTTGTCTTTGTGTACGTATGTATATTGTGTATGTTTGTTGAACGTCTTTCGCACTATACGTAGCCAACCACGCTAATCAAAGGTGTGGGGGAAGGACAAACTAAATACTAAACACAGTTCTAAGGAAATTAGTTTTTAATTTCGATGATTTTTCAGTGCATAGCTCCAGTGGCTTCCTAATATTGGAAGAGCGTTCCAGACGGCCGCAGAAGCCCATCCGAAAGTGCACGATGCAGTGACCTTCTTTGTTCGATGGGCAGCCAAAGGCCACTGCGAGTCAAGAACAATCAAAACAAAAACTAACACACCACGGCGCGAGGGACAGAACAACAATAGCAAATATGAATCGATGTTAAATCAATGCTAAATATTAAATTCCCCACAGCGCAAATCGGTTCCGGAAGATCGTCGTAGGCACTCTTATTATCATTATTATTTTCATTATCATCACCGCAGGACCATCATCATATTTGCACATGCATCAATACTTTGAAACCGTCATTGGTGAGCATTAAAACTCTTCACTCACCACCTTCAGGAACATGGTCCGCTTCGACGTGGTAAGGACATGATCAAGCTTTTGGGCGAGATCGTCCAACAGAAACATGAGCTCAGCAGGTCCCAGCTGCACCACTTCCGTGACCTGCAAAACAGCCCAGACAATACCCATCAAATCAATAACGCAGCCACTTCGTAGACTCCCATCATGTTTCGTCTCTACAACAGGCGCTGTGCTTCTTCTTCTTTCATACGGGCTGATACATTCAGGTAGTCAAGCCAGATAACCACATCAGGAGCAGCAGAGTGTGTCGCGGTGATGTCTGCTTCGTCTTTGTGGATGGGGCATTGCACTGCGAGCCATTTTTAAACTACGCTTTCACTGAATTGATACACAACGTAAAATGCTGGGATAAAGCTCGATTGGTGGAGGTGGTAAGGGCTCCCGGCTATGAGATCACGAGTTTAAATCCTGGCCAGGGTTGACTTAGCCCCATCACCATCATCGTCTCTTCTGAGGTCTCGTCTCCTCTCTGAGGTCACGTAAAACGACCATCATCTGGTGAGGTTACGCCGCTCGGTAACAAGTTAACCTTGGTAATCATACAGACAGTCTAGTTACTGCCATAGCAACATGGAATTCAGATCACAGGTTTGGGGCGGCAAAACAGCTCAAGAACTGTTCGATCACGGAGGTCAAGAACATTTTTCCGCAGCAATGCAGAGGCGCGTCGCTTGCCCACGCTCGTGACTCAAAAGGTGGCGGCCCCGATTGAACTCGGGAGATCACGTGTTGTTGGGGTCAATCGTAACGGTGGGAACAATCTGCCTGCCGCACCACTACCACCACAGTCTATCGTGCGTGGGTTCGTCGATGGGTGCGTGCGTGGATGCGTGGGTGGATGCGTGGGTGGATGCGTGGGTGGATGCGTGGGTGGATGCGTGGGTGGGTGCGTGGGTGGGTGTGTTGATGCATGCATGAGTGGGTGGGTGCATGCGTGGGTGGGTGCGTGCGTGGGTGGGTGCGTGCTGCACCTTGGTGTTCATGTGCGAGTCCAGCAGGGACTTGGTGAGCAGCCCCATCTGCAGGATGCCGAACACGTGGATGTCGAGCTCACGCATGTATGCGCGGTAGCTTGCCAGGCTCACCTGCGGCCGCTCCTCCGCTGCCTCCTGCTGCCGCACGGACACGCACAACATAGCACGGGCACCCCCGTCAGCCAACTTCACAATTACTTCCATTCCCGGCCTGGCGTGGGTTTATATTGAGCTGCTGATAACTCGCCAAACAAGGCAATCGTTTTAGATTGAGCCGACCTGCAGGACACCCATATCAAACATTTGTATGCAACTAACACACATGCCCAAACATGTACTGGATGGTATATGCCAGTTTACTTGTTATTATAGCCCACCCACAACCTGACCCCCTCTGGGTGTATCCTGATTGTGCTATCGACGTCCCATGATCAGATGCAGTATCCATTGAGCTGTCTCTTGCAGAGCAAGTGGGTGGGCAAATGTGTTGTTCTGACTGGCAGTGTGGCAAGTAAGTGATTGGTTGACTGCTTGAATGAATGAGTAGGTGAGTTAATTTGTTGTTCTGACCTGCAGTGTGGTCAGTGAGTCAAAAATTGGTTCATTGAGTGAGTGTGTTGTTGTGGTCTACAGTGTGATGAACGAGTGGGTGAGTATATATATTCTTGGTTCTTTCGGTAAAGTCACATAGAAGGGAAATAATAATGGGTGAGTGAGTGGGTGAGTGAGTGAGCGTGTTGTTGTGACCGGCAGTGTGGTGGGTGAATGAGTGACTGTTTCAGTGAGTGGGTGTGTTGTTGTGACCTACAGTGTGGTGAGTGATTAGTTGAGTGAGTGCATGAGTGAGTGTGCTGATGTGATCTCCAGAGTGGTGAGTGATTATTTCAGTGAGTGAGTGTTGTTGTGGCCTGCAGTGTGATGAACGAGTGGGTGAGTGATTGGTTGGCCGAGTAAGTGGGTGAGTGAGCATGCTGTTGTGACCTGCAGTGTGGCGGTTGAACACAGTGTGCGATGAGAGACGAAACAGTCCGTTTTGGAGTACGAGTCCTCCACACGAGTGGTGGAAGAAATCGATGAGCGAAGTTTATGGAAACATTTTCTTTGGGTCTTTTGGTAAAGCCACGTAGATAGAAAAAATTGCTTATGTTGCGATCGAAACGTCGTGATATTGTTATTATTTTGATTATTTTTTCTATCTATGTGGCTTTACCGAAAGACCCAAAGAATATGAATTCCTGCAGTCACGAAATCTTGAAGTCAAGATTCATGGAAACAGTTAACCGCGGTGGTAGCGACAGAAATATTGACATGTTAACCGAAAGCACAATTTTGACGAAATTGTAGGAGAAAATGACAACGACGACAACAAAGACACAATCAGAAAAGCATTCTATAAATGCATTCGGTAACGAACGACCTTCCGCTGCGATGTCACAGTGCACTGGCATTGCCAGAAAGGTCAGTGTCACCACTGCGCCCGGGCAAGTGGCAACACTGCACGGCGTCGTTACTTTGTCGTCCTGGGTGCGCTCTGCCGGCGCCAGCGTGTCGCCCATCGTCTCGTCTCCCTGCAGACTCTCTGTCGACGTGTTCTCTGCGCCATCCGCCTTCCTCTTCTTGCCTGAACAGCGGGAGATGGCGTTGACGGCGAACGATCGGACGAGCGAACAGAGGTGCTCCCAACCGCTCCGTTACAGGTCAAAATTTCACGGTGATTTCCTGAACAATTTTTTTTATATGTACGTTGAACTTCTTTCACAAAGTACGTAGCCAACCGTGCTAATTGGAGATGCGTGGGAAGGACAACAAACTTAAAACGCAAAAAGCTGTTCTAAAGAAATTAGTTTTTAATCCAGATTTAAAAGCGCATAGCTCCAGTGGCTTCCTAATATCGGAAGGAAGAGCGTTTAGTTCATTGTACCTTGATCACATCGTCTCTGTTAATTACCACAATGTTATGTTACCAGGTAAGGCAAATACTCTAAATGCATGTTTCCAAATGCGGAGGTAAAAAAACCAGAGGACCCAGAGACAGATCCACACGACCACGGGGAGAACATGCAAACTGCAAACATGCAGGCATCAGGGTCGGGGTCGAACCCATGTCCTCCTCTATACCAGGCGAGGTAGATAACATCTGAAAAGAGCTAAATAAAAAAAACATTGTTTACAGTTTATAAACTTTAAGATGCCAATGCCGCTCAATTTGGACCGACAAACCTTTGGCTTTTTTCTTGGGCTGAGCCGAGGAATTCGCCGCAGGAGCGCCGCTCTCCGACCCTTCACTGTCAAAGTTTGCCGTGGGCGGTTTGTATCCCGGTGTGGCTGCAAACAAGAAGTACGAATGTTTACAAAAATACAACCAAAAATAAAACACTCGGCTTCGTACCGGCACCACGGAGCCGCTTGTGCAAACGCCGTAATCCGTGAGGCGAGGTCTTCCTTCCGGATTACAACAATAATACAATATTCTTGGTTCTTTCGGTAAAGTCACGTAGAAGGGAAATAATAAAATAATAAAAATAAAACAATTAAATTCTCGTTTCGATTGCAACACAAGCAGAAAAAACCGCCACTTTTTAAAAAATTTCTTGCTGTGGGTATCACACCTGATGATGATTGCTTGTGTTGCAATCGAAACGTCGTGATAATTTTATTATGTTTATTTTTTATTATTTATTCTCCCTTCTACGTGACTTTACCGAAAAAACCAAGAATATGAATCCCTGCAGTCACGAAAGCTTTAAATCGAAATAATACAATAATAACACTTTAATTTTATCTTGCGTAATTCATGCTCTTAGCACCACCCATAACGCTGCACATTAATGCATCTCCGTGCGTCAGCGGTCATGTTACTTTGGTGATCTCGCGTAACTGAATTATCACGTAAAATGCACACAACAAAAACCTCTTTTGCTGAACTCCATATGTTTTAAACGTTTTTATTTATTCGCCATTCGAGGCACATTGATCCGTCCTCATTCGTCCGCCCCCCCACCTCCAAACCCCCACCTCCCACAGATTCATAGACGCTCTCCAAATTCAGGGTCACGATTCCAGTCGACAATCGATCCGATGTAAAATGTTTCCAACAAAAAGTCTCTTTAAACGAGCGTTTTAAACGTTTTTTAGAAATATCAGGCATTAGAGGTGTAATGATTCATCACCTGCTTTCCGCACTTCGCAATGATTCAAAGAATTGTCACAATTCAGGGTCACAGTTCTATCCAATAATTGATTCTTCTTAACGTTGTGGCAAATGTAACAACCGCTATGTGTGCACTGTCCCAATGCTAGTGATGATAACATTGTCGCTGTGAGCATCTTGCTTTTACATAAACTCAGTATGTACATAAAATGCTTGGTATAATTGGCGATAAAGTGGGCAATGGTGATAGAGGGGGTGAGATTTGTTCCCGTGATCAAGGAAATGCTGACAGGCCATTATAACTAAACTCTGAATGCGTATTTATAAAAAACTATGGTTGTAGTTAATTTCTCATGAGTTATGTCATAACCACAAAATAATAATGATAAGAATTTATTTTACTTTATGCATCGTTAGGCAGGCAACAACTCAAGTCCCCTGCGATGTATCTATGTATGTTGAACTTGCACACCATATATAGACAACCGTGATAATCGGAGGTTGCGGGGGATGGACAACAAACTAAACACATTTTTAATCGAGATGATTTAAAAGTGCATAGCTCCAGTGGCTTCCTAATATCGGAAGAAAGAGCGTTCCAGATGGCCGCAGAAGCGCATCTGAAAAGGCGCGTGATGCCGATGTTGTTGCCGCTGCTGCTATTTCAGAGTGTCAGGGTTGATGGGCTGAACCGTCGCAGTGCGGTGTCGATTTAAGAATCGATCGCTCGTTGTCCTGTTTTTGTTTCGTACTTCTCGTCCCATTTGTCCTCTCATTGGTTCCATTGGGCCGTGTGATGTGCACGTTGTTTGCATAATTTGTAAAACAACATATGATTTAATGTATTATTCACGTCAACATCAAAACATAGGTGTTCGTAGCAAATACACTAGTATTGGCAAAATTGTGTTCGTAGCAAATACACTGGTATTGCAAAATTGTCAATACCGGTGTATTTGCCGCGAACACCGGTGTTTTGATGTTGTCAGCATACCGGTGTATTTGCTATGAATACCTATGCTTTGACTAGCCTTTTGCCCGTCCAAGGACGGGTGTATTTCAGTAAATCTGCAACTTGCAAGCGAAAAGCAAACCGTGACGTGATATTCATTGCATCAATTAGTGTGCAGTTTGTAAGGCTGCGGTGACACAGATTTATTTCATTTGAAGGTTATAATCCCTTGTTCATCGTGACGTCCTTTTTACTTCTATGTCTCAATAGCGTGACGGAGATCGCGTGACGTGAGGGTTCTGCCTTTGTAGTGAGGGTTGTAAGTTGACGCTGAAGAGGGGGGAGGAGGCGCCTCGCTCCCCCATGTGGAGTGACGTCACCCGCAAATGAATATTAATTGAGGGAGGTTATCCGTTTAGAAGACGTCACCTCTTCATGATTATTGTGGGGGGCTGTTCGATGTGGAGTGACGTCACCTGCTCATGATTATTAATGAGGGGGGGTCCATGTGGAGGACGTCACCTGTTCATGATTATTAATGAGGGGGGCTGGCCGACGTGGAGTGACATCACGCGCGGGACACACAGACATTCTTGGCTCATTATAGTAGTAAATGGTATAAGTGTACCGGTGTATTTGCTACCACCACCAATGTTTTGATGGTATAAGTATACCAGTGTATTTGCTATGAACACCTATGTTTACCTGCCAGACACCTCTCCAGAAGACCCTGCACCTGTGTTATGTTTTCCAGGCGGCGTAAAACCTTCCCTTTCATCTCCGCGTCCGACTGCCTGCAGAACGCGTTCACCACCTGCTCGCGTAGCCGTAACACACACGCACAGACACAGAGACACACATACATACAAAGACACATACACAGACACACACAAAGACACCCACACACGTCTAACTCAGCCTGTCATTCGTGCTCTCACTGCTCCTGACTCACGCTGCCGCAAGTGCAGAACAAGTCTCCGACTCTCCTAGTTTCAACGTAAAACCTGGTGCTCTTACACAGCCCAAAGCACAATTAGGCTTCCCTTGCTGTTTGTGAGTCTTTAAATCTGCACTCGTGGACATGGTTTATAAATAAACATATTTAACATTAAACCAGGTATGCCTCGCCGTGTCTCAACTTTTCTCTTTCATAGGGGCACTTGCATTACCATGCATTACAATGCTTGTAATACATTTTAATGCATATTGGTATATTTGCGTTACGATACATTGCAATTTCTTTGCCAATGCCTTTTCCGCAGAGTTTTGCTTGTGGGAGAAAACCGGAGTTCATCAATATTTGCCAGCCATTTGTGGGCGGCAAGTCCCACCTCGCGAAACCAGTTGAGGGTGAGAAAGAGCACGGTGCAGAGCCACTCGCGCTCCTGCCGCGACAACGACTCCAGCTTCTCCACGAGCTCCGGGTCGGCCACGTACAAGGGACAGCCTGCGGGGGGGGTGCAACGGCAGGCACGCTCACACCACGTGGGGGCACGGCAGCGGGCGACGTACACGCGGTCATGTTCGCGTCATTTGCGTTGACGAGCGGGGTGGGGAAAAGGGAGCGGGCGACAAACCCAGGAGCGCGTCGATGCCCTCCAGGTTGCCGTCGTTGAGAGCTTCCTCGCCGAGCCGCAGCAGCCGGAAGTGAGACGCCAGGCACACGTGGGACACCAGCCTGCGGTAACGCCATCGGCGAACAAGCGGGCAGAGCGCGCACGAACCGTCACGGTCACGCGAACCGTCGCGCGAACCGTCGCGCGTACCATCGCACGAACCGCCGCCCGCACGGTTGCGTGCACCAGGACGGGAAATCACTTGTAAGCAGCATTTTCACAGGTCGTACAAAGACAAAGATCCCCAGTATAACCTTAACACAGTTGGGGAAAATGATGTTAGTAATCACCTATGAAGGCCGGCACTGTGGCACACGAGGGAGTGGGTGGCCAACACCATACCCGGCCGCCTTTGTCTTCCCAGTAGCGACGTTTATACACCGCACCAGGTACTCATTTGAGTCGACCTCGAGGAGGCCCAGGACCGGTTCAGATAAACGTCACCGGTGTGTTGGCCATGAGGGGGAATCTAACTCGTGTCGCCGGGTTCGTAGCTCAGCGCGCTGACCGCTACCCCCACCGCTCCCAACATACAATCGGTACGCACCCACGTGGTGACAACAGGGAGTCGTTTACAGCCGACGCGTCGACACGTGCCTGCTATCCACGGCGACGCTCGGCGCTGTGGACAGCCTCTACCAAGGTGGCCGGAACGCGGGAGAACACGCGCACCTCTTGCTGTTGTCAGGGCCCCCGGGCTGCACCTTGCGAGCGAGGACATTGTTCGCCAGCAGCGGCAGCAGGTTGATGGCGATGCTGCCCTCGCTGTCCTCATCCTCCTCCAAGTTGTAGCAGAGGCGCATGGGCAGTACACAGTCGTCTCTGTAGCAGCAGCAGCAGCACCAACAGCAGCAGCACCAACACCAGCAGCAGCACCAACAACACCAACAGCAGCAGCACCAACACCAACAACAGCAGCACCAACATCAGCAGCAGCACCAACAGCAGCACCAACACCAACAGCAGCAGCACCAACACCAACAGCACAAACAGCATCAACACCAACAGCACCAACACCAACAGCAGCATCAACACCAGCAGCAGCACCAACAGCACCAACAGCACCACCAACACCAACAGCACCAACAGCAACACCAACAACAGCAGCAACACCAACACCAACAGCACCAACAGCAGCAGCAGGGTGCAGACGCGCGGACGGGGAGGGGAAGCGTTGGGTTCAACTTAGGCTCGCGCACGTGCAACAATTTGCGACAGTTTTGCTGATCACCTTTTTCGTTATTAATTTTATGTACGGCTGCCAGCTCTGTCGAACGTTTAAGACAAGGCTGAGAACATTCTAACATGCAATGTGGCTTGCCAAGTAACACGCATGCAAGGCATGATGGCAGTTGTGCTTTCCTGCCCCGAGTGTGCGCTGTTAAGTCGAGCAACTGGGCAATGAGATTACATTCCCACCTTTATTTGTACTTTTTTTTTTCTTAATATTTTTACTCCATACCTCTATTATTTATACATTATAATTAAGTGACACCAATAATAATCGCAGTAGATATCTCCAAAGAAGTATATCGGCCAGGATTAGGGCCGAGTGCATCTTGTATTTATACGAGGATGAACAAATAGCTTCATATATTTAAAATCAGAGCAAATGTCACACTGCACCCACGTACCCTGACGGCTCTTTCCCCGGCTGTACGTCAACCACATAATCGTCCTGAAAGTCAGTCAATATGTTCTCTCCAATCCACGCCTGTCACACACACACGCACACGCAGGACACGGAACACGCAAATAACATCTACAACCTCGCTGAGAAGACCACGTACATCACACACCCACCCACACGTGTGTACTGCAGCATTTGCAAATTTCTCTGGCGCGTGTCGTGACGGGTACTGCAAGATCCGACCATGTCTGTCCAGTGCTCGCTGAGCTGCATCGGCTTAGAATACATTAGAAGGTCACACGCATTATGCACCAAGTTTTTGCCACAAATGAACAGCAAAACTTTGCTGATCTAAGTCAAGGAGCTTAAACCATCACGCCAACTCTGACCATCCTCCAAGCGGCTTTTGGCTAGCCATCGAACAAAGACGGTCACCGTGTCACGCGCTTTCAGATGCGCTTCTGCGGCTGTCTGGAACGCTTTTCCTTCCGATATTAGGAAGCCACTTGAGCTATGCACTTTTAAATCTAGATTGAAAACTCATTTATTTCGATAAAAATCCATATAACCACGGGCAGAACATGCAAACCTCAAATATACAGGCATCATCAGGGTCGGGATCAAACCCACGACCTCCTACAAACACAGGCAAGGGAGTTAACATCTCGCCAAAAGCGGTGTGTTGCATGTGCCCGCGGATTGGCGGGAGTTAAAACTGCACAACGACGTGGGACGCTGGATACGGGATGCGTGACATGGGACAAGGGAGAGCTGACCTGAACTTTAGGGTGCAGAGCCCCCGTGTGGATGAGCGTCGCCAGCTCGTCGCAGTACAGCGCCGTGCCCTCGGCCGAGCCGTCGCAGCAATCACGCACCAGTTCCACCAGGGTCGTCACCTGCCACACCCCGCCCCCGTAGCACAGACACAGCAGTTGAAGGCAACAGCAGTGGCAGCAGCAAGAGCAGTAGCAGCAATGGAAGCAGCAGCAATGGTAGCATCAGCAATATCGGAACCCGCAGCAGTAGTAGTGGAAGCAGCAGCAGTGGTAGCAGCAACAGCAGTAGTGGAACCAGCAGTAGCAGTTGTAGCAGTAGCATCAGCAGTGACAGTAGCAGCAGCAGTAGTGGAAGCAGCAGCAGTGGTAGTAGCAGTACTGCAAGCATCAGTAGCAATTGTAGCAGCAGCAGCAGTGTGTGTGGTAGCATTGGGCACTGCTAGTGTGTGTGTGTATGTGTGCATGTATGTGAAGTGTGGTGGCACAGTGGTGAGCACACGGCACAACAAAAACGACAACCAGAGTTCGACTCCCGGCCACGGCTAACATCCGTGGCAATTGATATCAGAACCTGTCGGAGAGGATTCCTCAGGTCAACTCAGCCTTAAATGAGCACCTGGTGCAGTGCGTGTAAAAAACATCAGCAGTGGGGAGGCACAAAGGTGGCCGAGCGTGGTGCTGATCACAACACCACTTCGTGCAGTGCCGGTCTCAACAGATGCTCACTAAGCACTTTCACAAATAGTCCGTTGAAGGCTCTGGGCAAGACCTTTTTTCAACGGTTTTACTTCACTTGATTCTTGTTTGTCGTGGTCAAATCTTGTAATCAAAATTTCGTCCACTTCCTGTTGTCCAATCAATTCCACATTTTGCACACGTACTCAGATCCGGTGACAATGCATGCCTGTATCAAAATCGACATCAATAAATCAATTAATTCGCTACTTTAAAGCAATTTACATTTTGTATGGACGCCTTATTATTAATATATATGTGTGTAGGTCAAAAACGCCGCAGTCCCTAAACTGTGGAATCGGCTCGCACAAAACGCAGGCGCCGCGTGTCTCAGGAGCCATTGACGGACTTCTCGACTGTGAGTTAAACAAAGTTGATTATTTTTACGTGTGCAAGTCTCGCCCTGTTGCCACAATAACCTGTTTGAAGACATTGCTGCTGAGCGGAGATGCCTGGGAAGCAGATGTGTCTGTCGCTTCACTTTTCCTAGTACAAGAAAAGGGGAAAACACACGCGCGCGCACACACACACACACACGATCATACTGGCTTTGCACGCCAATTAAACACTCAGCTACAGGAGATGCTAAACATCAGCTCACACGTGAAAGTGCTGACAAACTCACATTCATCCATAACACATTGCCCTTCATAGCTCATCGGAATTCTCCACGATAAAGATTATGGTTCCGATATAATGGATGACGTTTTGAGCAACGAACCTTCTTCATGGCACATATATAGAGGCCAGAGAGGTGTGATAGATCGGTATTCGGCGTGTAAGTATTCAGAATCAGAATCTTGAATTAGAAATCCGATGAGCTATGAAACTCGTTTCCACAGATGTCCAGTGTTGGCAGGGGGGCAGCAAGATCTCTGCACGACGGAGAAAAAACCCATCGTGACAAAAAGATCACAACAGCGTATCATAATAGCAGTGCAAGCATTAGTTGATTAGGCCATTAAAATACATTGTTAATATCACGACACACGGTTCAAAGAAGCACTAGCGTACTACTAAAGTTACATTGGGGCTGACAGAATGAGCAAGACAGAGTAAATAATGAATAAAAACACTATTCTCGAAACAAATTGTAGTCGCTAAATCATAACAAATATTAATCACATAATGTCGATAATTATCATCATTATGAGAGTGTTAGTCATTATGAATATCAGCTAGAGGAACTCTTCTACTTACGAACGAGTTAGTTAGGTTCCAGAGGTCTGTTCGTAAGTCAATTTGTTCGCAAGTCCAAGTTTAATCCTGTCGATTCAAAACATGTTGCATGGCATGTACACTAAACACAAAGAATCGCTTTAAAAGTTGGAGAATCTCCTGTAGATGCCACTGGTTCTTCATGTTCTGCAGATGTAGATGCCACCACCGCCATCTATTGCGTGGCGATTGAACTTACGACTCTCGGTCTGAACAGGCAACTGGACAAACGGACAGTTTCTAAGTCGAATGTTCAGTAGTCCCTGTACTCTGGTAACAATCACACCCCCATCAATTTGATAAACTGTTGAAATCAATTTCGAGTCGTGATCGAATTCCGTAGCCAATCATTTCATCTTATTTTAAAATCGATTTTTTTTAATTCGGTCTTGCCTGTCGTTTTGTTTCACTCCATTATCATCAATGGAACATTCACAAATACTTAGCATAATATTGTATTCCTCCATCATGAGCGTATGAAACAGCTGCAATCGATTATTTGACTCTCGGGTTAATTGCTTATCAATTTTACAATAACCATTCAGGAAATCCATTATCACTTCCAGAAGTCACAGAATCAATAATTGACTTCAGTTCAATTTGAATAACAATTAATCCCATTGGTACAGGCGAGAATTTTCAAACCACACAGCGCATTCCAATGTGATTGGTCATCGTGACAAGCCATTACATACAAAATAAACATTTGTGTAAAATAACACGTGCGCTTCTTTGCTAATCCACTGGAGTCGTTACGATCCTAGTGGTTGCCGCAATAGCTCCGGTGTTGCCGCAGCACGGCAACCGGTGGCAGTGGTAGTGGCGGTGGCAGGGGTGGTGGTGGTGACGGTGGCGGTGTTGGTCGTAGTCGCAGTGTTAGTGACGGTGGTGGTAGCGGTAGCGGAGACAGTGGTGGGGAAGGGGAGGGCTGCGCATTACCCGCGAGTGGCCATGCTCCCCACCAGCGCGATGGCGCCAATGATGCCGATGCGCTTATATTTGAGCACCGTGCTTGACAGCTGCTTGCGCACCACGATGTGCATGTCGCCCTGCAGACAGAGGGGCGATGGTGGGGCGATGATGGGGCGATGATGGGGCGATGATGGGGCGATGATGGGGTATGGTGGGGCAATGTAGAGCGGTGTTGGGTGACGGTGAGCGATGGTGGGGTGATGGTGTGCGATGCAGGGGTGATGGTGGGGCAATGGCGGGTGTTGGTGGTCGATGGTCACTGTTGGTTCCACGCCAAGTTCACCTTAGTTGGCAAGCGCCACACGTTTTAATTTGCAGCGCCACACGAACGCAGGCGCAAGGTTACAACAACCCCAAATCACCCGCAATGCACCCGATATTATTAGAAAGAGATTTTTTACATATTTTCACGTTAAATGTTTCACCTGGATAATCCCTTGAGATGGAAAGCCTAATTTGCAAGGGTAGGGGGGGTGTAAAGGGAGGAGGTGGGGGGATGGTGATGGGGTGGAATGCTGTTAAAGTTACACATTTAAGTTTAAAGTTAATCTTCCTCAACCAGGCAACTACATCTCAAGAGACGATCGTCTCATTTGCACGAGTGACTTGGGTTACTGATCAGAACAATCATAACACAAAATATCAGCCGTGCCGAATCAGTGCTGATCCATAAGCCACCCTTCTGCGACTGATATCAAATCAGGCTGAAATTAAACAGCCGGGTCATGTTAACGGACTAAAGAACATCACGACAGTCCATGGGCCAGAGCAGAAATTGCTACCACCCGAGGTAGCATGTAATCAGTCGTACCGATTAACTTACGCAGCTGCTAAGAGTGAATCACGAGATGAACACAAATTATTTAACACGCTTATCGCATCCTTCACTGTTATTGGTCACACAAAAAAATTGGAACCACTCAAGTTATGCCACCTCAGGTGACGAGATATTACCTACCTCGCCTAGTATACAGGAGGTCGTGGGTTCGATCCCAGTCCTGACACCTGCATATTTGGAGTTTGCATGTTCTCCCCGTGGTCACGTGGAATTTTCTCCGGTTTTCCGGCTTTTCCCTCCACATTTAGAAACACGCATTGAGTATGTGGCTGCTATACATGTTCACATGATAAGCCACTTCATTGGGCTATCATTTGTGGCCAGGTCGTTTCTAAAAAAGAGCTATATAACTCAGTGGGCCTTACCTGGTAAAACAAAGAGTTTAGATTTAAGTAAAACACCTCATCTGGGCTTATGGACTATAAACCTTCAGTTTGCTGTTCCTCACCTGGATGTAACTTCCCTGGGTGCCCCCACTGAAGGCCAGGGTGCTGAGAATGAAGAAAAGCTTCCGGATCTGTGTGAAAGAGAGATTCTCCAGATAGTCCAAGATACCCTGCACACATCCACAGACAGGCTTGTATCAAACGGAACCCCACACAGAAATACTGCCCAAGGCTATTAACTGTGATTGCCACTGTATTTATCACGATGTTTTAGAAACTATATCACATTTCAGGTCATGATAATTGATCATTGGTTTTTACCCTTTTATCTGGCCACAAAACTGACACCTTTTTTACAAGAAGTCATGTTTGCATTGACCACAATACCTGCGATCGGAATGCAAACAAAAAACACAACTCTGATAATGTATGCACTGTCCTTGAAATTGATTGGTCCACACCCGAGACAGCTTTTCTTAGAGCCTAGTCTCACATGGTGTTGGACCAGATACTGGCAAAGGAGGTTCCAATGGTGTAAATGCTTACCCCGAGCTCTCATACTCTGATGGTGCATTGTCTTTGAGTTGTGCGCCTGTTGGCGTCATCTGGTCCAACACCATGTAAGACTAGGCTCTAAAAAAAGCTGTCTTGGGTGTGGACCAATCAATTTCAAGGACAGTGCATACATTATCAGAGTTGTGTTTTTTGTTTGCATTCCGACCGCAGGTATTGTGGTCAATGCAAACATGACTCCTTGTAAAAAAAGATGTCAGTTTTGTTGCCAGATAAAAGGGTAAAAAAAACAATTATCGTATTTTGCTACTGGCAAAGGACGTTCCCATGGTGTCATGATACTTCTCGCAATATCAGTTTTCCGTAGCTTTATAATCGTATCTCACATTGTTAATGTATTGTTGTTTGTGCTTTGCTGTACTCCTGGTAAAAATAAAGTGTACTTAAAAGCCACAATTTTCAAACAAATATGGTGTGACAGGATATCAGATGATATGACATAATGTTAAATCATTACATCATGTAAGTGATCAGAAAATCTAAACTGAAAAAATTCTGAAATCATTCTTAAAAATCCTAATTTCCAAGTGTTTTAAGCTATAAATCTTCAAAAACATATGTATAAAACACAACATACATAATGACGGCTGGCTCTTATCAACAAATAGCCTAGTTGAGGACTGGCTGTTAAATACAAAGATACGGCCTAAGTAAGGGCTGGCCCTTATGTACATAGACACGGCTTAGCTGAGGGCTGGCCCTTATGTACAGAGACACTGCCTAGGTCAGGGCTGGCCCTTGCCTTGATGAAGACCGCGTAGGAGGCCAGCGAGGCTGTGCGCTGCTGCACCAGCTCATGCAGGACTTGTAGCGCCGTATCCGCCTCGGCTGTGTAGCCGTTACACACGAAGGTGACCAGCGACCCCACCACTTCCTGCACGGGGAGACAGGGAGAAATGAGCCAGACTTAAGTTACATCTGTTGTCGTTTAAGAAAATGCAAGGGCACATTGAGCCCTTGCAATATCTTACTCACGCCACTGCTGGTAGTCGGGTCTGCACTAGTTGGAGATTTAGAGAGCCGCACTGGCCAGATGTCTTCAAAGATTTGAGGGTAGTCACACCCCACTGAACTATATAGCACTTGTTCAGAAGCGACCTAGCCACAAATGATTGCACAACAAAGAGGGTTATTATGTGGAAATGTATAGCAGCCAAATACTCTAAACGTACGTTTCTAAATGTGGTGGGAAAAACCGGAGGACCTGGAGAAAAATCCACGTGACCATGGGGAGAACATGCAAACTGCAAACAAATAAGTGTCAGGGTCGGGATTGAACCCACGACCTCCTGTAAACCAAGCGAGGTAGTTAACATCTCACCACCGTGGCATCTGCCATGGGTGCCGTGGGTTATTCGGTTGAAGTTGAGCGTGCGCGATTGTTTTTAAGGCAGATCCAATCTACGGGGTTCAGTGGTCGAGTCGGCGATGAGACGTTTACATGGGACGTCGCCGCTTGTCCGCAGCCGTCAAGTGAAACGACCGCGGACTGACACGGGGGATTAGTGGGGATTGGTGGGGATTGGTGCACACCCCTTCAGCATACACAGTCACCACAGCCAGCCGTGACAGAGAAGTACATCTCACCACTGACACCCGAACGCAGTGGTTCTCAGACTGCTCTATTATTCGCGAACCCTCTGGGCGTACTCCTATCCAGGAGAACCACTCGCTTATTTAATCTCTTCTGGGCCTTTATTAGGCCACCTCAGCCTCAAGTAAGTCATCGGTGGGGGAGGGGGCGGTCGACATCGGCGATCAGAAACCGAAAATGACCTCATCACACTGTTGGTAGACAGATGCTGCAGTTTCGAAGCGTTGCGAGAAATTGAGAAATTACAGCAGGGAAGGTGATACCAGGGGGGTAGTGGCGTGGGAGTATGTATGTATATTGAACTTCTTTTTCACCATAATGATAATTTATATTAGTTTATACATCGTTACAACTCTGTTAGGCATGCAACAATTCAAGTCCTCTGCGATGTGTGTATGTTGAACTTTCGCACCATGTGTAGCCAACCGTGCTAATCGGAGGTGTGGGGGAAGGACAAATTAAACAAAGAAAATGTAGTTTTAAATATAGATTTAAAAGGGCATAGCTCCAGTGACTTCCTAATATCGGAAGGAAAACCGTTCCAGATGGCTGCAGCGACCGTCTTTATTCGATGGCTAGCCAAAAGCCGCTGCGAGGATGGCCGGAGTTCATGTAATGGTTTGTTACTTAACGAGATCAGCAAGGTACTGTTGTTCATTTGTGGCAAGCACTTTATGTGTAATGAGTGGGTAGGTGGGTGGGTGGAGTGCAGACTGACCTGCTGGTAGTACGGGTCAAAGCAGAAGAAGACGTGGCAGTACACGCGGCCGGCGAACGACGCCACCACCGGATCTGGCGACCGCAGCAGGGTCTGCGCCAGCGCCAAAATGGACGGGAAATACTCGCACATCACCTGCACACGGCACACGGTGTGTGTGTGCGTGCACAATGGGGGACATCGCAAAGTCCGTCTGGGGTAAAAAAAAAAAAAATTCACCACAGATCCGAACCGTGTCGTACTGGCCATGCTTAGTCAGTACAACACGGCTCAAACTGCGCCAGGTTGGTTTTTCCACTTCAGAGCGTGAGCAGTGCCGCTGACACCACACGCAATGATCATCAACAAACACAAAGTATTATCGGAAACTATTAACCCTGCACCTCTCGCTGCTTGACCCCAGAGCCAGATTCCGATGCCTCATGATGCCAGTTTCAAGGTTTGATTTGGGCTTAGCTCAGCAAATAGCCAGTGGAAAAACCAACCGTAACGTGACGGCCCCGCACCGATGTGCCAGCGGTCAGACTTTAGGCGAGATAGATAGCAAGTAGCCAGGTAAGTAGAGACACAAACAGCCAGGCTGGCAGACAAATAGTCAAGAACATATACAATCGAAAATAACACACCACTGTATTTCATATGTTGACATGTTGCATGAGCGGATATACAACCAAGTCAAATTTATCTGCTGGCTGGATAGAGCAATGGGGGTATTGCTCACCCGCACCTCCGATTAGCACGGGTCAGCTACGCACGTTGCGAAAGAAATTCAACGTACATACGTACGCACGGACAAACATACGTCCGCTCCAGCGTGTCGTTCCTTCAGTGACCGCGGCTGCGCGAGCTCACCGGGGTGTGCCCGCTGAAGACGGCTTGCAGCAGCTTGTCGCCAAGGCAACCCGCGCGCACCTTGGCCTGCACGAGGCTCTCCACGGCCTTGTGGTGGTTGATGTGAAGGATGAGCAGCACCAGGAAGTCGATGACCTGGGGACGCAATGGCAACGCAAGCATAAAGACGATGATCTCTCAGTGTGGCCTCACAGACCCCCACTAGGGACAAGCGCTGTCCATCGTCATCGTGGCATGGGGCAACGCTCGACCGGACGAACCCATGCACAACAAACACCGCAAGCTCAAACCGCTTCAAGCGAGAGCTGCAAATTGATTTTAAAGTCCGCAGTGTGATGAAACGGCGATGCCTTAAAGCGATGCTTTAAAGCGATGCTTTTAGCGTGGATCTGTGCTGCTGCTGCTGTTTCTTCAATGACAATTTACATTACAACTCGTAAGCATTTACGCATGTGATTTCATGCTTGAGACCAAAGTAAAACTACAATCATCAGCTGCAATAAAGTGTGCTTGTGAACTACTGGCAGTGATACAGTCTGTGCAGTGAATGTTCATGTAGCAAATAACGAGCATCTTACCTTGTGTTCCGACTCGGAGCGCACACTTTCAATCGCCTTAAAAAGGTAAATCAAATGAAATTAACATGGCATAACAGCAATGACAATTTAAGGATGCTTTGCATGTTTTAAACATCCACAGATATTATGATATATTTTTTACCAAGGCCCACTGAGCTATAAAGCTGTTTCAGAAGCGACCTGGCCACAAATGATAGCTCAACGACGTGGCCTATCATCTGGAAATGTATAGCAGTCAAATACTCTAAATGCATGTTAATTGTAAATGTGGAGAAAAAAACCCAAGGAACTGGGGAAAAATCCACGTGAACACGAGAGAGACGCGCAAACTCCAAATATACAGGCGTCAGGCACGGGATCAAACCCACAACCTCCTGTATACCAGACGAGGTAGTTAACATGTCGCCACCGTGGTGTAATCATCAAAAGACTGGACTTGCAATGTAGACGTTGCCGGTTCGATATAATCTCCCGGCGCAGCAGTTTAAACGGCGGTGCAAGTTTCTTAAGTCCCCACTGCCACCTCTGTCCACCCAGTAGGCTAAACTGGTTCACCGGTGTTAGTCTATCGGCAGGTCGCGTGTGTTGGGGTAGAGTGTGGGTACTCCCAACTCTTCCAAGAGGTCTGGCCAGAGTGGAAGAGTAGGCCAAGTACTCTCTCGAAGAGGGGCTACTCTAGAGCTGTCTACAGAGGCATGAGCAGGTCACTCTATTTTACCAACGCAGCTCAAAGAGATGGACACAGCAACACAAGAGAAGGAGTCAGACACCTTAATCCAAGCCTCAGCTGTGGTCTTTTGGAAGCGCACAGCCGATGCAATGGCGTCGAGCACCAGTGCTTTGCAGTCACGTTTGTCAGGAGCCACTTGCGAAGGCCTGCAAGGGACACGCGCCGACGCAGCATGCAGGCGCAGCAACCCCAATCCCACACACAAGGGAACACACCGAGAGGCGAGGGCGAAAATTCATGCGTCATTTAGAATTAATACGGATGAATTTAACCCTTTCCCGTTTCGATGACGCAAGTGTACGCGTCATCAAAACGAACCCGGAAGAAAAACTGAAATAAAATACTTTATCGGTACCGAGGCTTCCACGAGACCATGTGGGAAAGCGTGTGCCACAGTTTGGCACCAGCTATCGTAGAGTGCGGTCGTGTCGCTACAGTTCTCTGCTGTGAGTACAATGTCTATAAATACAAGGGTGCTACGCCTCTCTAAATAAAATTAACGCCGAGCTGCTTGCGCATTCCGAGATTCAGCGGTGAACGGTACACCCAGCCTGCAACTTGTAGACGTCTCGGAACGAAAAAGGGTTCATTATTGATGACGATGATATTACGGCGTACGCCGCGCGTGATCGTGAATTATCCCCCGGCAAGCCCTGAGCGCGTTCCTCAGCGCCGGCTGATTCAGCAGCGAGCGCGTTCGTTCGCCCGCATCGAGTTCTCTTACACGCAAGTTGCCGCCCTGCGCCCGCCTTGTGTGACGCTGAGGCTGGCAGGAGGGAGGCACAGCTGGAAGTCCAACTTGGTTCTCAGCTCGGCAATCACCTGAGAGCCACGGACACAGCCAGACCCACGCAACGCACGCCGTGAGACTGTTGGAAGACGCGACAAGAAGACTGCTCAGGAAATACGGGGGTGCTCGTGAGTGGGGTTAAACATGGCCGTATTGCTCAAGTAATGGAATACTATGTCAAACACACCGAGCCAGCACAGCTGAGACCCTGGGTTCGAATCCAAGTATTAGCTGCACGTGATTTAACTGGGCTTTCAATAAATATTATTAAGTGTAGCAAGGTGATGATCTTGGCCCAGTCACCAACGATTGCAGTAATGTAACATTTGGTTGAGGCTCATGTGATAAACTCTTAATAGGGCAAAAAGAAGGTGCACCATTTGGTATCGATACGAGGCTTATTTTAGAGAATTCTGAACTAGTCGTGCAAAGTCATCTTCCGGGCACCTCGATAACTGATTATGACGATGGTAATGATGAGAATAACATTGATGACGATCATTAATGATGATCCAATTAGTGCGGTTGCTGAACAAGTTCAACATCCATATACTAACATGACCACAAAGAACAAAAATGGTACCTCGTAGGCATCCGTGGCAGTGATGGAGTGCAAGATGAACTTGACAACCACGGGAAGGTCATCGAGCTCCACTGATGCAAGGGTAAGCATCACCGAGCCACGCACCTGAAACGGGAATCGAACTCATCGACGAAAATCGATTCTCAAACTCGCGACGTGTGGCGTGGCATGCACCACTGCCGATGCCGTATAATCAAACAGGTTGCTCAATTCGAAAGTGTGTATGAAGTCAGCGCAGACCCAAAATAAAATGTACAGCTTGACACGAGGAAGAAGCGATTCCTTACCTCCGCCAGGAGGTCAGAGGACAGGTTGATGTTGGAGAGGACATCAAGAACAACCACCGTCAGTTGCGTGTTCTGCTGCATCAGGGCACTGCGGGAAGTGAAACAAGGAAAAGGCGTGAATCCATATTTGCACCGCCTACTCCGCTCTTCATTCTTTCTTTCGTTCGCATGGCATTTAAGAGGCAACAGTTCGAGTTTATAACGATATGACGAGTATGGAAAGCCACATGATTAGTGCCCCGTGCTGGCTTGGTTTGCATGTGTAAAACGGAAAATATTGTTGTTACATTGTGGAAGATATGTGTTAAAAATTAACGTTCAATTATTCTTGATGTAACCCAGGTCACACTTGTTACAGAAATAATGTTATTTTCACGCAATTCAATGAGTTACTTCATCTCCTGATTAAACAAAGATTTTAGGAAAACAAAGGGAATGCGTATTATATAATCAGGGCGAAAAGAGACAGGCACTCACTCACCTGAGTTCTTTAGCCACCCGCGTGTGTTGGGCATCCTCAATGATCTCTGGCAGGCAGGTGATGATGTCACGCTGCACGTCGAGAGGAGCGACGGTGAGCAGCTCCAGAATGCGATCGGTGAGGCTCTGGGATCAGGCGCCATTCAAACACAAGTTTCACCACATTGCCAAGGGTTCACACAACAGTGAAATGTTAACTTCCTCGCCTGGTATACAGGTTGTGGGTTCAATCGCGATCCGGACGCCTTCTATATTTGGAGTTAGCATGTTTTCCCCACGGTCGCGTGGATTTTTATCCAGGTCCTCTGGTTTTACTTTCCATATTTAGAATCAACATGCGTTTAGGGTATTTGTCTGCTACTATAAATTTC
Organism: Lampetra planeri; assembly: GCF_965212315.1. Taxonomy (NCBI): domain Eukaryota; kingdom Metazoa; phylum Chordata; class Hyperoartia; order Petromyzontiformes; family Petromyzontidae; genus Lampetra; species Lampetra planeri. Next base: position 7,678,435 of record NC_136150.1, read on the forward strand.
CACATGATAAGCCACATCATTGGGTTATCATTTGTGGCCAGGTAGCTTCTGAAAAAGAGTTATATAGTTCAGTGGGCCTTGTTTTTTTAGCTTACCTAAATGTGAACATATCTCAAGATGTCATAAAAATAGAGACAACATGCCCAGGTATTTTATGTTTTGTTTGTAACAAGGAATGATGGTTACAATTCTACAGGCCAGAGAGGGAAATACGATTGCATTATGGTAAAGGGTAGCAGTAGCACCATGGGTATTGCACTATGGTAAGGAACCCAGACCTGAGTTTAATTCCAGGTCATGGCTAACAAAAGAAGAGTGGCATATGATAGCAGACCTGGTCGTGGTGTCCCACGCCCCCCTTCGCCAACCCACTCTGATCAATATGGGGGAAGTATGGCCCAAACAACTTCTACAAAGTGGTGTGCAGAGGCCTTCATCCATCAGTGGATTGACAGAGAGCTGAACAATTATAGAAGTGCTGTGAATGCAGCGGGGAATACTGGCAGCATGGGTCACGTGAAGCCATTGCATACAACTGTCGTGACTGAATATATTTTTCTTGATTTTCTTTAACACTCTGACGCCAAGATGGTGAAGACAGAGACGACTGTAGAGACTCCATCAGCATGATGGGGATCCCACTCCAAACGACAGCCCCGAGGTCCCGTATCGGGGCCCCTCTTATACTGTCAGCGTAGCCTGGCTCCACCCCCGGCCACGCCCCCTTTCTAGAACCTACCCGCGGGTTCCTGGTGTGTCCCTTCCGTGACCTTTCCCCGAGATCCCCCTCTGGTGTATCACGTGGCCTGATGCTGTCTGGGCTGCTGTAATCTGCAGATCCTCTTCCCCGCCAGCAGCCAGCGCTATGCTGCTTCATAGCTAATACTATGTCACTACACAACATATACAAATAAAAAACCCATCTAGTATAATTGTTTTTTTACCCTTTTATCTGGCAACAAAACTGACATCTTTTTTACAAGGAGTCATGTTTGCATTGAGCACAATACCTGCAGTCGGAATGCAAACAAAAAACATAACTCTGATAATGAATGTACTGTCCTGAAATTGATTGGTCCACACCCTAGACAGCTTTCCATAGAGCCTAGTCTCACATGGTTTTGGACCAGATGACGCCAAAAGGCGCACAACTCAAAAGACAATGCACTATCAGAGTATGAGAGCTCGGGGTAAGCATTTACACCATTGCCAGATAAAAGGGTAAAAAAACAATTATCATATTTTGCTACTGGCAAAGGAGGTTCCAATGGTGTAAACCCATCTAGTCTTACTCAAATTAGAGGATGTATCATAAACTTAATATTCGAAATCAATCAATGAATCTTATACACCACTTACAAGTCATCGTATCCAGCCCAGTCAAAATACATTGGCCAAGATTTTACAAAAGCACATCATCTGTGTAAGCCATGGCAAAACAGAATTGAAATGTATTAGCATTATCCTACCATGTAGGTTTTCACGATTGTGCTGTGCAGCTGTCAGATGTGTTTTTGGGTCGTACCACACGTTGTTTGGCACGACGTGTGACGTTCGCTCCACGTGATGCAATGAAATAAGTGAAGCTCCCAACAAGTGGTACATTCCGAAAACCCATTGGAAAGTCAGTGTTTACAGCTCATGTGACTTTTATGGACGCACAAAACAAAACGGTTTGAAAAACCGAGCCAACTCATTTGGCTGCTCCGAGAATGTGTGGTTCGTTTTATATGGGCCATCTGCTCAAAGTGTTTCAAAAGAGAGCCAAAGAACCGAAGGTTTTATTGACCGTTCTCAACAGTATCTTGGCCGGATGTTTCTGCTTCATTTACCGTTGAGTCATAAATGCGATCCAGCCACTTAAAATGACTGATGGTCAAACGAGGGATGTTCACGCCATCCTCCGAATTCCTTCACGAATACAACAACAAAACAGAGTCAGCAATGGCAATGCGCAACACATTATCGCCCAAAAACTTGAGTATGTTTATGGCTTCGTTGCAAAGAAAAATGCATAATGCGATAACAGTATGCGCGTAATTAGCCTTCGAGCCGAAACAGGTGACTAGAATACATCACATGTCCGACCGTCACATATCCACCTTGACCGGTTAACCATTCTTAACCAGTGCAGTATGCCTGCACGGTGGAGCAAAGCTGTCATCGACCATATATCGATGTTCAAATATCCGACTATTTTACATATCCACCTAAACCTGAGTCCCTAGTGAGTTGGATATGTAATGTTGTACTGATAATTGGTGTTTTACCCTTTTATCTGGCAACAAAACTGACACCTTTTTTACAAGGAGTCATGTTTGCATTGACCCCAATACCTGCGGTCGGATTGCAAACAAAAAACACAACTCTGATAATGTATGCACTGTCCTTGAAATTGATTTGTCCACACCCGAGACAGCTTTTCTTAGAGCCTTAGAGCCTAGTCTCACAAGGTGTTGGACCAGATGACACCATTATCAGAGTTGTGTTTTTTGTTTGCAATCGGACCGCAGGTATTGTGGTCAATGCAAACATGACTCCTTGTAAAAATGGTGTTAGTTTTGTTGCCAGATAAAAGGGTAAATAAACAATTATCATATTTTGCTACTGGCAATGGAGGTTCCAATGGTGTTCATGTTGTACTGTCATCATCATCACAATCCATGGGCAGATGGCCAGTAGGTGTCCACTTCACATTTCATGTTTCCACTTTCCTCTGTCTTATGCCAATATGTAAAAAAATTGCACATCTTTCTGGCAACAGTCATTACGTCATCGCTGTACTCTACTGTAATATCAAGTCAAGGTTAGTTTCTTCATTAACTTGTCACGACATTCTAATTCCAGGCCGATCGACGGCAACATCGGCCTTAATGTCCAATAAGGGATATGGCATCAAAATATTTGCATCAACAGTGAGAGGAGTGTGCAATGTACCCGTCTTCCATGAACTCGGGGAGCTTTTCCAAGAGCGCATTCATTAAAGGAGTCTAGAGCGAGTGAGAGAGAAAGAGCGAGCAAACACAACCACGCTTGCTATTCGTATCATACATTAAACACAACAGCCAGAGGAAGCATTAATAACAATATTGCATGCCGGTGATAAAGGAAATATATTTTATATTATACATTTGCAGTGCAGTATGAACGAGATGGGAGTACCTGCAGAATATTTACTCCAAGGAGAAGCTTGATCAAACTTTCACGTGAAGCCTTCGTACTGGAACATGAAAAAAAGATAAACAATAAATATTTCACAGAGTTCCTTGATGCTTCCTTATTCATTATTGCAAAAGCACACACTGAAGAATAACCTACACTGGGCGCACAATTATAAAAGACACCAGAGAGTATGTTGAACTTGTTTCACACCGTACGTAGCCAGCCGCGCTAATCTGACCATCATTAATGATCATCATTAATGTCGTCATAATTTCCATCGTCCTCATCAGTTATCGAGGTGCCCAGAAAATGACTTCACACGACTACTTCTGAAGTCGCTCAAATAGGCCTCTCGTATTGATACCAGGTGGTGCCCCTTTTTATATGCCCTGTTAAGAGAATTTCTCACATGAGACTCAACCATATGTTACATGATGGCTCATGCAACATGAGGACTCGTGTAAATCATTGGTGACTGGGCCAAGACCATCACCTGCCTCCACACATACATAGATCTATAGCGTTTATATACCTCAGTAAACCGACATCAAAATAATGCAATAAATAGGTCAACCACAGCGGGTTGGAAGGTTTTGGGAAAAAAATTACTTAATAATGAAAAGTAAAATATTAATGTGCATAATGAAGCACTTCATTCAAAGTGAACAGGAGCTCGTACAGTGCTAGGTAGCGTAGCCACTACACATAACAGATGTTGTAGGCTGTGGGGCTACGTGGTGTTCACAAGAAGGCAGTGCAGAAATATCAAGTTGAACAGTACTTCTGTAGTGTAATAGCGCCGGCTGGTGGACAGCAGCGGCAACTGTGGACAGATAGTACACACGCTGGTGAGGGCGTGCACGGAGGACCCCATCTGGAGGCCCCTGGAACCGACTAGTAGGTTCAAGAAGGTAGGCGCGGTCAGGGCGGAGCCAGGCTGCGCGGGCAGCATAAAAATTAACCCGTAAAAACAAAGTTTTTCACTATAAATCCTTTATATGCGTGGCATCGGTTTTATTTTATTATTCATTTCTGTTTTTCTTGAGTAAGTTTCATTTTTATGACATTGGTATTTTAAATTAAATATGAAATGTTTTTTTTCCTAAAAAGTGGAAAATTTTGGAAAAAAAATTTCACGAAAATAAATTGTCACGCACAACGAGTCTGTGTGCAAAATGTCAGCTTGATTGGATCACGGGAAGTGGGTTAAAAAACGACCGAAAGATTTGCACGGTCGTAAGCGCGCAAGCAAGCAAGCAAGTGAACTTAATATAAAGGATTTTAAAAAGAGCTGAGCAGTAGCTCGAGGCTGCCGGTTCTGGGAATGAACTCGTCTCATCGTTGCTGTCATCTCGTCGCCTTCGTCGCTAAACGTCTCTGCTAGATATTGCGCTACGAAGGATAGTAGTTGGCTATCTCAGTCAGCGCCGTCAGTGTTAGACAGCTAGTGTAATGTACAGGCTAGGCTGAGCTACTGTGGAGAGTGTACGGACGAGACCGTGAAAGTTGTTAATAAAGAAAGTGCCTCCTAGAAACTCTGTCTCTGAATCGTTGACACGACACTTCTATGCCCCCATGTTTATGCTCTCCCACATTCACCAACCCGCACTGACGAGCGCAAAATATGGCGTGAAAAAAAGTCCCATGACTGGCACGGTGTGTGTGTGGGGAGGCCCTCATCCAGCAGTGGACTGACAAAAGGGCCTCCACATTACACAAGCACCCTCGTGTACTGGCATCTTGTGTTGTGACGGCCGGCAAGCACCATTATTATTCCAACGAAATTTGGCAGCTTGCGCAGAAGCCTACCTGGCATCAGAATCCTGGCAGGACCGGCACGGTAGCAGGCAAGTCTTCAACGCCTCACGGCCCTCCACATACTCCTGCAGGCTGCTTATGAAGTCATCCACCACCTGTTCACAAAATTAGTGACGAAAATTTAATTAAAACAAGAATTTGTAAAACAAAGCGTGCTTTGTTATAGCCAACGACAGTAACGAGTCGACGAATATCGTTAAGCGCAACGATGACTACGATTAATTAAAAATAAGAATAGGTTTTACCCTTTTTGGCAATAAAGCACGTCCATAAATACAGGTTTTTGTTTTGGGTTAATCGCGTAAATATATGCGATGGCGTCGAGTTAACCCAGTGTGATGGAACATGTTGTAGGTTTACACTCCAAAACACCGGTGTGCTGTACTAGTAATGAATTGGCATGTTCTTCTTTACGTGAGAAACCTTACTAATTGGCTGTCGGGCGGTGGCGGATTTAACGACACATTAATGTATTTATTGATACTGGCAAAAAGGTCCCATAGATATGACTATAACTGCTGCCCCCCGTTCCCCAAAGACCCCAGTGTGATTAACGATGACAAGACGGTAGTCACGAACTTGAGCGAAGTCAACACACTAACGTCGTTCGGTGATGTTAATAGAAACTGCAGCGCACCGATAGAGATCCAAAATTATGGTCGGACTATTTGGGTGGAAAAAACTGATTTACTCATTGACTGACACTCATAATACGTCCTGTAAGGTAAGTTGCCCGAAACATCGGCCTTTTCCTGATGATGACCGCTTGTGTTGCCATCGAAACGCCGTAGTTTTTTGTTATTTACTTTGAACCTATCTATGTGACTTTACCGAAAGACCCAAAGAATATAGAAATAGTATTACTGTTGAATGTGTTGGGTTATTTTATATTGGAGGTGGGGGAATTTGTGCATCTGGTTAACATTGAATAACTAAAAGTGAACTAAAGGTTTGACTGTTTTTAGTCATCTAGACTAACACTTAGCGAACATCTACATGTTGTCTTCGATGAGACTAAGACAATTTTTTTTTTAATGATTCAATTAACACCGGTGTCAACAAATTACCAATGTCAGCTGGCTGGTGCACCTCATTATGACAATAAACAGCATGCAATGGGAAAAAATGTGTTACCTTGGGATAGCTGGCATGCTTGCGCAGACCCTGAGTCACATTCTTTTGGAAAATAGCATCATCAACCGCTGTGGAAGAACACACACACAATGGCAGAAACATTAGCGCAGTTACAAAATGCAATTGTTGCAATATGTATGACATAATAAAATAGCTCGACATTTCATTGCTACGATTCGTTTGGCGTTTTGTCCAGTGGCATGCGCCTCTAAACTTCTGCTGTACGTAGTTCTCGCCGTAGGCCGTCGTCTATTGAGTGTAACGGCGACCGAGTGGTGGGCAGTGGAACGACCACGGCAGAAACACCACGGTCTGGTGGATACTGTAATGGACACGACTGAAAGTTTGTGAATGTGTTATGAACAGAATTTGACATATTTTGGCACTTAATTTCACAGAAATCAAATTAAACTAATTTTACAAACATTCGGTCTTGCTTTTCTTAATTCGTCCAAGAGGTTTACTACATCCAATAAATATCACAAAGGCCTTCCTGCTAATCTAAATATGTAAGTCAATAGACATTCTCCAATATGAAATTCTGACCATGATAGTATCTTAATAAAATAATTCAACTTAGTGATTTCCACTGACATAATGAAGTGATCCTGCTTTATAGAGTTCAGGATAAAGTGTAATCCTCGATACCCGTCTGTACGATCAATAGTCAACGAATTAACCAACTGATTGAAGGTATAATTACGAATTTGTTTCATCAATTCACATCAGTTAGCTCATGATGCATGCAGAGAATCGCGTGTGCAGGATTTTTTTCCGATTCATATCAAGTTTATTTTGTTGACCGAGCTGAGAACTCAGGAGATCAGGATGAGTCTTTGAATGACTCACACAGTTGGTTGTGAGCTTCATCTAGCTTCAGTGTCATCCCAGCCTTGCTGATGATCTCCACAAAGAGCGAGCTTCTGTTCGCATCACCCGCACCTCCACCTGCTGAGGACTTCGCTGCCCCTTTCGCGAACGGCTTGTCCTTTTTCAATTCTGCAAGAGTGAGGGACACGTGTTCAATGCCGACTCCACATGGTGATTATAATAACGTCATGCACACAAGGAGTCTTCATCCGATGAACCATGGGCCAAACGTGGCCCTCAGTGGCGCAGTGACTCCATTACCAGCTCAGGGGGTGCGGCAATAGGTCAGGTGGGGCCCCAATATTTGATTCGTCTCGCACGGTCACATCCAGGTTAATTCTATATCGTGGCCCCTCGTGCCTAAGCACATCGTTACACACATGGTCTAGAACGTTAAACACCATAGGGGCACTCCATCTTCGCAAAATTCAGCCACTGCGAAATGAAAGCATTTTCATAAATAAAAAACTTTGAACCGCGTTTTAAATAAGTTATTGTACTTTTACACTTTTGTTAAAACCACATCTCATGGTGGTTTTCAAAGAGGGGCCCCAGCTCGTAGTTTTGGCCACCAGTGGGGGCAAGGCACCCCCTGCCCATACACTCGTTACGCTACCGGGTGGCCTTTGAATGCCTTTGGAATGGCCCGTCGAGAAATAGTTCACCAAGACATAACGAGGTACACAAAATAAATACTGGTTAGTTAGAGGAACGAGATAAACGAGAGATCGAGAGATGAGAGAGAGATGTAGACAAGAGAAAAACGATGAAAACCAAATAGAGAAGTGAAAGACCTGGAACCAACACGTGATGATGACATCACGTGGCTTGCCAGCACAAGCTAAAAAAAATCCGCTCAAAATTGTCAAAGAACCGATAAGCGCTTAATTTGATCACTAGCAAATGTATTTATACATATTTTGTATGTATACCTGTCAACGCCTTATCAGTGCCTAACTTATTACAGACCATTTCAGACCTTATTAGTGACCCCGTGCCCTCATACATCTCAACGTTCATCCTACAAAGTCCCATCACCACAAGAGAGAAACACAAACAATAAGTAAAATTTAAAAATACTATTTTTTTTTACGATCAGCTTTTTTTTTAAACACGCTTTAATGAAATGTACCGTACTCGTAATGGCAAAACTCCACGACTCCAGGAAGTGGCTCCGATGCCTGCCATAACGTAAGGGACCGTGGTGATTTAGAGCCAACGTCAGTTGAGCGTGGACAATTAGACCCAAGCCGAAATATAACATAAAAAATATGGTTTCAATGATAGAATATAGTTTTGTCATCAGTAAGACATAAGTTTACGAAGTTTGCAGTCGGTACCTCATTGGGAAGACAGTTAAAATTGAGTTACAAGATTTGAGGATACGACAACAACAGAGTGAGTTAAATGAAAGCGTGTAATAATAAAAAAATATTTCAAATACTTTTTTTTTTAAACACGCTTTAATGAAATGTACTGTCCGAGCTGCCCCTCCCCCTGCCCCATTCCCCCATCGCCCCTCCCCTCCTTCCACATCCCCCGCCCCTCGGCGTGGCTCCCCGAGGCTTTCCGTGACGTGAGGGACCGTGGTGATTTACAGGCAACGTGAGTTGAGCGTCGACAATTAGAGTCGTAAAAAATTGTTTAAAAATATTTTATTTTAATTTTTTAATGATAGAATATAGTATTGTCATCAGTATGACATAGCTATACGAAGTTTGCAGTCGATACGACATTGGGAATACGGTTGAAATTGAGTTACAAGATTTTTGGATACAACACATACAGTAAGTTAAATAAAAGCGTGTAAAAAGTTTTAAAATATGTTTTGGATTTTTTATGATAGAATATCGTGTTGTCATCAGTATGACATACCTATACGAAGTTTGCAGTCGACAGCACATTGGGAAGTGGGTTAAAATTGAGTTACAATATTTCTTTTTTGAGGATACAACAGACATGATGCCTTGAATAAAGGTGTCAGTTTTGTACCAGTTAAAAAGGTAAAAACCTACCATTATATTTTGCCACTGGTAAAAGAGATCTCATAGTGTAAATGTTTACCCCGAACTCTCAATACTCTGATACTGCACTGTTTTTGAGTTGTACGCCTTCTGGTGTCATCTGGCCCTACACCAATGGGGACTAGGCTCTAAAGAAAGCCGTCTCGGGTGTGGGCCAATCAACTTCAAGGACAGTGCATATTATTATCCTTATCAGAGTTGCTTCTTTTTGTTTGCTTTATTGACTACTTGTGTTGTGGTCATTGCAAACATGATGCCTTGAATAAAGGTGTCAGTTTTGTACCAGTTAAAAGGGTAAAAACCTACCATTAGACGAAGTGAGTTAAACAAATGCGTGTAATAAGTATAACCCGTAAAAACAAAGTTTTTCACTATAAATCCTTTATATGCGTGGCAGCGAACTTAATATAAAGGATTTAAAAATATATTCGCCTGTGGAGGACGCGGGGATCGATCCCGCGACCTTTGGCATGGGGAGCGAGGGCCCTACCAACTGCGCTACTCCGCCACGGCCTGTGGAGGGGTTACGCTCTGGGCTCTTACACTCTGACGTTCAGCCAAAGCCATGAATGAGTTCTATTTGAATATATGTAAAATACATTTTTTTTGCCTAAAAAGTGTAAAATTTTGGGAATTTTTTTTCACGAACATTAATTGTCTCGCACAACGAGTCTGTGTGGAAAATGTCAGCTCGATTGGATCACGGGAAGTGGGTTAAAAGACGACCGAAAGATTTGCACGGTCGTAAGCAAGCAAGCACGCAAGCAAGCAAGCAAGCACGCAAGCAAGCAAGCACGCAAACTTAATATAAAGGATTTAAAAATAGACAATTTTTGTTGTTGCCCGTATTGAAACGGCTGTACGCCATATGGACCTGAAAACTCAATCACAATCTCCCTGTTTTTTGGTAGTACATGTTGTTTATGTCATTTATTGTGAAAATTCAGTCAATTCCTATGATCACTGTTTCATTGCTTTCATGGCTTTATTTTGGTGATTTCGAAAAGTTTATTGGTTTGGCCATGTTTGTTTGTTGTAGTACGGAGTAAGACTGATGGCCTTAATCTAAGTTGTCTTGTGGGTGTTGTTGTTTGACTTGCATCCCACTGGGATTTTTGCACACAGCGTTGGTGTACGGTGCTTTTTCTGCAATATGTTGCTGTCTTTTCTTGGATTTTCTGTTTGCACATAGTCACATATTCACTTTAAGATGTTTTCTTGTTCATGTTTTTGTTTTTTGTTTATTGCGGTTGCACCCGATTCAAGAGCCGAATGGCTCACAGGGCTATACCTAATAAATGAACTATGGGAACCTCATTTGCCAGTAAAAATATTTTAATTGGTTGTTTACCCTTCTATCTGGCAACAAAACTGACACCTTTTTACAAGGAGTCATGTTTGCATAGACCGCAATACCTGCAGTCATAATACAAACAAAAGACATAACTCTGATAATGTGCACTGTCCTTGAAGTTGATTGGTCCACACCCGAGACAGCTTTCCTTAGAGCCTAGTCTCACATGGGTTGGACAAGTTAGTGCGCCTTTTGGCGTTATCTGGTCCAACCCATGTGAGACTAGGCTCTAAGGAAAGCTGTCTCGGGTGTGGACCAATCAACTTCAAGGACAGTGCACATTATCAGAGTTATGTCTTTTGTTTGTATTATGACTGCAGGTATTGCGGTCTATGCAAACATGACTCCTTGTAAAAAGGTGTCAGTTTTGTTGCCAGATAGAAGGGTAAACAACCAATTATCTAATAAATGAACTTGAACAATAATAAGGGGCAACCCGTATGGGTTGACGGGTTATGCAAACCGCACAACAACACTGGGCCGCACTGAGTTCGAGAGCCGTCGTTGCTGTCCCGTCAGTGTCGCGTCCATGTCGCACCTCACGTGCGCGCACCGATGACAAATTCACACTCTTAAATTTCGACTTAAAGCTTTCGTGACTGCGGGGATTCATATTCTTGGTTCTTTCGGTAAAGTCACGTAGAAGGTAAATAATAAAATAATAAATTCACACTCGTCTTACTTTTAGATGTACTGGCTGCGTTGTTAGAGTCGAACGGCGGCCGCTGTCTCCCCATCTCCTGTAAACAAAGATCATCACAAAGTAAAATGCGCGTGTGTATGTGGGGCAAGGAGGTTAGATCGAGCAAAACTAATCAACTAAACTCTGCAGGGTAAAAGGGGCAAAGGGGCAAAGCAACACTCCAATTGTTGCTCACGACACTGCTGGCGGAAGGGCCTCCACCAGAGGACATTTGGCCAATTCTTCTATTTGCTGGAGTAGGTTGTTGTTGTTCTTTGGTCAGTGAGGTTGAGGAACATCAACGTGGGAGCACAGAAGTACAGTACACTACTGTTCAATAACGGAGTTTGCTGCGCTGTACCCGCCCAGCCGATATCAGAATCAGCCTATAGAGGACAGTATGTGGCTGCTATACATTGCCACGCGATAAGCCACTTTGTTGAACTCTCGTTTGTGGCCAGGCCGTGAGCTATGTAGCTTTAGTGTGCTTTACCTGGTAAAATACAAGTATATATCGTTTAGTTTTAGTGTCGCAGCGCGCTAACCACAGCGCCACCGCCCCCCACTAATAGTCGAGGACACACATGAATACAGTAAACTGTACTGCCTGTTCAAAGAACGAGGCTTGTGCAGGATACGTCGCTAGCAGGGCGATAGATTGGAGGTGGTGAAGACTTAACGACGGAATCACAGCCAGAGGAGAGGGGGAGCATGCGTCCGAGAGACGTCAAAATTCGTGGAGACGGAGCGGTGAAATCAGCGTGTGTGCAGGAACTCTTGTTTTGGATCTCACAACTGCGAGAGACTGTGACAGCAGGGGGGGCAGCGTTCATCCAGCAGTGGATATCTCACGGCTAGAATCATAAAAGTTCATAACATGCTGCACTTTATTTAACAACAAAAACCACTGCACAGGTAGCGCTCGCGTACCTTGAACTCGCTCGCGCCGCCGTGAGGGCATCCAGCAAGCGGCAACTATATCTGCGACGTTTGCGCAGACGTTTGTAGAAGCGCCTGGGGTATTGTTGCAAGACGGTACGAGTGGTGAGTGGTGAGGAGAGGGTGAGGTGAGTGGTGAGGAGAGGGTGAGGTGAGTGTGAGGTGAGGGTGAGATGAGCCGCTCAGCGTTTCCCGCCACCCGCGTTCAACCACCAAATCCACATCCGGTGCGGGATCAGCTGACTACGGCAAGCATGCGCGGCCAAATCGCCACCCTCCCACTCGGAAACGCGTTTTTTTATTTAGAAACCAGTAACCCTTAAGTGATTTTTTAAAAGACATTTCGGGTAATAGCCCTTCTTTGCAGCACATAACCCTAACCCTGTGACGAAGGTGTTGAGTTTTGTTGTTGTTTGCGCTCGTGCACCAGTCAACGCAATATCGCCCACTGACACACCTCTTGCATATATTATTGTGTGGAAGAGGTGTGCCAGTGGTGTTTACATGTGGAGTGACATGGAATTGGTCACTACGTAGCATAGCGCTGGCAGATAAGGGGATCTGCAGTTTCAGCAGCCCTGTCTGTCAGCAGGTCACGTGATAAGCCAGAGCGAGGCATGTAGGGGAAAGGTTACAGAAGGGGCATGTGAGGGAAGTCCAGAAACCCGCTAGGAGGTTCTAGAAGAGGGGCGTGGCCCGGGGCGGAGCGAGGCCACGCCGGGAGGATAAAAGGGGACCCCGAGCGGAGGCTCGGGGCTGTTGCCTGGAGTGGGATCCCGTCGTGCTGCCGGAGTCTTCGTCGCCATCAGTCTGCCAGCTGTCCTGACTGGGAGCTGTAGTTACCTCTTGTGAACTGTGAAGGCTGTTAATAAATAGAGTGCCTCCTACTCCTGGCGTCTCCAAGTCAGTCACTACATTTGTACTGTGCCGTATCTGTTTTGTGGGCGGTGACGTGGCCTAGCGGTAGCGCGTTTGCCGCTTGTTGCAAAGGTTCGCGGGTCGAATCCACCAGCCGCCCCGATTAATACTGTGGTGATATCCAAAGCAACACGACCTGCTATCTGCTTCACTCAACGGACATTAAATATCCCATGACGTCATTAGCAGGAGTAGGCCATGCTGTGCCTGGCATGGTCAACATTTACCCAAATGAAATAAGTTGAACTGCAGTTTAACTTATTTATCTGTGGCAGTTTAACTGAACAAAGACATTTGCAATTAACTGCAAATGTACTTAATTGCAAATGTCTTCGTTCAGTCAAACTGCCACAGATAACATACGGGGCACCCGACCCAATGCAGGGCCCTAGTTTCAGGCATTCCTCTAGATTCTAGAAATGACACTGCACACAAGTGACACTGGTTGCACACAGAACCACAAGTGTTATGATATCCCTCTGATGAACTCCATATGCAACTCAATCTCCATTTGAGTGTCGTATACGTGACACACCATCGGCCTCCAAGAGGCGAAGCCCTTTATTAGCAATTCTTCCTGCACTGTATCCATACCGCAGCCTGACCATTAGGTGCGACCAGTGAGTGTAGGTCATGTGCAGCCCTTCTGTCAATGTTGGATGTGGGCCTCTTACACCCACCATGTGGGTAGTAGAGATTATTTCACTAAACTTGTATGTCCACCACACTGGCCGGTGGGCTGAAGGAAATGGAATTGGCCAAACATTCTAACGCAGACCCTTTTTAATCTGCTGCTCGATATTGGCATTCACGTGAATCAAATGTAAACAGAAGCTACCTTTTAAGTCTTGTAAACAACGTGCAGAAATTTCTAAAAGATACAAAACCAGTTTAATAGAGAGGAAAAACACTTGTTTTTAAAAGTGGAAACTTGAAATCGATTTAATTCCCAAAATAAATACCGTGACATTAAATCGTTACAGAGTTATGTACATCCTCACAAACCAAATCGGAGTGGCAGTTACTTTAAACCAGGACACCTCCCCATTGCAAATGTGTAAGGACATAAAAGAAAAGCATGTGGATTGCATTTATAATGAAATACAGACATGAAACTGGAGGACCACAGCTACAGTAAAAACACTAATTAAAGCTGTGATGTCAATAAAGTACAAGGGCTCGCTGAATATGAGTGGCACTCAGCTCTATGGAGCTATCCCTGTAATAAACAAACAATGGGAACGCAATTAAATGATTCCCAGCTGATCCCAAAGCAGTGCAGGTCCAATCACCAGACTTCTCTCGTCCTCTCCACTGGCAACTCCTTAAGTCCCTGCAGTTCTCGCAAGCCCTGTAAAAAAAAATTAAATACTCCGTGAAGATAAACGACTTGCAAGGTTTGGCGTGATACTTTTCACAATATAATACGGTTTTTATTTTCACGACATGACAAATCACGTTATCAGTTTCCCTTCGTTTTGCGATTGTATTTTACATTGTATTTAAGCTTACTTTGTTATGCATACGTCCAAACGCGGTTCGTCCACTAGGGGCGATGGGGAGCCGTACCACCAAGCAGCTGGAGATGATCAATTATTTCTCTAATAAAAAATACTTTTCTATAAATTGTTTGTTTAAAAAAACATCGAAATATTATTATTTCAACGCGAATTGCCTAATGAAGATAACATTTTAAGTTGCAATACCACCGTCTGATTTGTGCCTTGGGAAGGTCTCGGGCGGCTGTGAAGGCGTGCTAGTGAGAAATATCCCTTCATTAATTGCGATGAGCTTCGCATTTTAGCCACGTCGTTTGAGACCCAATTCAAGGTGGTGAAAAAGGCACCTACGGCTGTAATTACTATATCACAATGCTAAGTTTCACTGTGAAAATATAGCAGGTCCGGCCTACACGCTCTAGGAAAAAACAACAGCAATGGCGATGGCAGCAGGTGCATTAAACGAAGAATTAGCAACGAACACCGTGGGGTCACTCCTAAATATTCCATTTGAAAGGATTTCTATGCAGAAGTTGAATATCAAGCAACTGGGTCCTGATCAATCGACTTGAGGGTCATGGCGACAGCATTGGATTGCTTTTTATTCGTATATTGTTTATAAATGCCTACTGTTGGTAGATAAGAGTTATATCACTTTCACGGCATGGCAAATAACACGACGAGGTTTTTCTTAATTAGAACACCATATTCTTTGGTTCTTTCGGTAAAGTCACGTAGGTATAAAATATCAGTGATTTATTTTATTTTCTACCTACGTGACTTTACCGAAAGAACCAAAGAGTATGAATTCCTGCAGTCACGAAAGTTTCAAATCAAGTTAGAACACCATATCTTCAGAGCTCATTCACAACAGCCCCTCCTAGTGGAAATGTCACGAGCCGCCACTGCATATGTCATCCCTTGTAAGACAGTTGCCTGGCTGTTTTACAAGGGAGATCCGTGGTACGTGAGCACACCAACATCAATATTGCAGAGAACGAGTACAGGGTCCTGAAGGAATATTGCACAACAACTGAGATATCTAACGGTTGTAAACGAAACCGAGTCAAAAACAGTGCAAGTGTAATATGAAAAAGTTCGGTACAGGTCCATGTAAGTTCTATATTTCAGTCTAACAGTGACGACATAAACAAACAAATCGAAAAAATGTGTGCAAACATGTGGGAGCAAAAGCCACAAGAAGTTAGGTACATGAGCAAGTATGCTCTGTGTTTTAGTTTAGTAGGGAAGTGAAGAGGCGGTGTGAAGGGAGGAAACCAAGCTTGTGCAATGCTGTATAATTTATTTAAAATATATTCAGCTGCAGCTTATGCAACCGAAGGCTGATGTTATTCATTTGATCGATGCCACTTTACAACCTATAACGCACATGCTGTCAGTCATGCAGAAAACAATTAAATTATTAAATTAGCTACAAAGACACCATAAATTACTCCAGGAAATGTTACAATTACTCCAGCACTAATTTAATGCATACAGTCATATTTTTTAAAATGTGTATTACTATTAATTTAAGTAAAGTACTATTTCATATTATTTAACAAATGTTAAATTTCCAATGATAACCATGACAATCATATTTTTCAAAACATACCATACAATTATCATGGATCTTTTGTCATGTTATATCGTATTGTCTCCATATTGTGGCAGCCGAACTACTAACCCACAACACCAAATTCTAAATCCATGAAATTTCCACAGTACATAAAAAAAACATCACCTCCAAAACCATCTTGATGTTCGCCTTGATTTTGGCTGAATCCTTGGTGAGCTTTTCACTGTACCTGGCAACAACACAGCAAAGCCCTTAAAATAATAATAAACTCCTCCACCTGTTCCACATGTTCTTGCCTTTGAACATATCTACCAGATTGTTCCCAATCTCTTCAGATCTCAGAAGCTCAGCAGAGTATCGAGCCTGGATAGAACGGTCTCAGAAGTTGATGGTACAGAACTAATTCTGAAGTCAACTTCAACCGGCTTTTTTCCCCCACACGATGGTCACGTACATATGCCATGGAAATTCTTAATTATCAAATCTGTTATTTTTTCTAAATGAAGTGAAAACCCAAATTAAATGATGGGAAGTTTTGTGTGCACTTACTGGTTACCAGGCTGGAACTATGAACTCTCTACACTGGAGAACCTGGGTTTTATACTGGTAGGAACCTCCTAGTTACACCAGCCCACGGGATTATTGTGTCCGTTGTGCAGGGAGGGGCTGGGTGGGGAGGGAGGGGCTGGGTGGGCAGGGGAAGGTGGAGAGGGGCTAGGTGGGGAGGGTGGGGCTGGGTGGGGAGGGTGGAGAGAGGCTGGGTGGGGAGGGTGGGGAGGGTGAGGAGCTTGGTGGGGAGGGTGGGGCTGGATGGGGGGTGGGAGGGGTGGGGCTGGGTGGGGAGGGGCTGGTCACCCCGTGGTGCCCTTCTAAAACTCAACGTTTAACCTACTCACGCCGGCTTGTGCCCGCCCTCACAGTCGGGCATATTTGCGGAATACACCATGCCGCCGTTGACCCTGGCCATTGACCGAGCAACCCAACGTTCCTACCAGCTCCCTCCACAGGAATGTGTTTACAGGTGGTGGCTGTCCAGATTCAACCTAGGATCTCAGCATTGTGCGATCATTGCTTTCACGTATTAATCGGAAACGTGTTAACAACGTCACGTAACTGCCCGAGGTTTGCTTACTCGTTCATCTGCGTGGTTTTCTTGTCAATGAACTTTAGCGCTTCCGGGAGCGTGAATTCCACAAAAAATCCATAGCCCACAGATACAAATATGTGACTTGCATCTGGCCTACAAAGACAAAACATTTCCAATGAGCTCTGACATGCAGTGGTACACCATCCATATATTCCTTATATTAGATAATTACCTTTAAAATGTAATGTAACTGATTCCAAATTATCAAATTATTAGTTGTGACCTTTTTTCTTACTACCAAGTAGCAAATATTTTTCTATTCAAGTTTACTTTGTTTAACCAAGTGAAAACTCAAAGAGACCATGATAGTCTCGTTTGCAAGAGTGACCCGGGTTACCATAATGACAAAAGGAAAGTAAATACAACAATTAATTAAATAGGAATCAAAATAAAAACCCAATGTTAAATGAATGCATAACTAACAAGGACACAGTACCCTACTATAGAGCTGTGAAAATCACTATTAAATACCATCACAATTTTCACAAGGTCATTAGCACACGGTTGTTAATTTTATAGTTGTGTTTGGCTACTGAACAAAGACACGAGCACTGACACTTTAGCGTTGACGTAGAAGTTGCAACCAAGGTCAACCTGTGTTTTCAGCTCTTCCCCTGGGCACCCTGTCTCCTGCAACCAACCCATGGCACACCATAAAACACATTTACAAGAATACATTAATTACTTATAACTTTGTCAGCGCTATCATATAAACTGTAGGAAAATTCAACTCAAATAGCCACGAGTTAAATTACGGCATCCCTTGGGCCAGGGTTTTTCACACTGGCAGCGATCGACCCACATGTGTGCCACAAAGGTATGGGGAGTAACCCGCCACGTTGTGGCCAGCCATGAGATATGGCTCGCTGAGAAGTGACCATTTCAGTGAGGTGGAGGAGCTACACGAGAGATGCGACAGCTGTCGACAGAGGTAATGGTTTCGCGAGATGTAAGGAAGATTAAACGCTAAGATATTAAAACGTCATGATGACATACAACTTAGGTCGGCGTTGCAAAAGAGGCAAAGTTTCGTGCATCAATGTGTTTAGACAAAGTATACAAACATACGACATTATTTGGCCCGCAAGCACATGCTAGTATCAGTTATTTTGGCTAAGATTTTTATTTGCTTCATTGTTATATCGTACTTTCTTTTGTTTTGATTTTGTCGTGTTGGTGAGCCAGGTCAATCTTGCAAATGAGACTATCTTGGCCTCTTGAGTTCTCGCCTAGCTATACAAAATAAACTTTAAACTAATCGTTCTAAGTTTAATTTTTTTTTAATGTTAATGGTGCAAAACCTATCCCTTCAAATTATTATGTATCACTCACAATCAATCAAGACAGCGCACAATACATTTTGTACATTTCAGTATCGTGGGGTGGAGCAGTGACGCAGTGGTTAGTGCACTGCGCTAGTTTAAATTCCCAGCTACAGCTGATATCAGTGGAAGTATCCTTCCAGGTCTTGGGGCACTCAATAACTCGTGGTACCTGTAGTCGTTCGATGACATGCTTGAGCTGCAGATACTGCGCCGTTTTCTCATAAATCTTATCTCTTTCCTCCAACACTTTCCTGAAGGGGAGCACAGTAACAGCGAACACCACGTGTGTGGTATTTCAGTTGGAAGTATGTTAACTTCATTGCAAATTACTTGGAATGTTTGTTATAGTTGATCTACTTTAGGTATGGCACACACAAAGTAAACAAAATTCTCAATAAGGTTAAGTTGTATACTTATTTTTACGTATGATACAATACAACTGAAAAGATATCCGAATGGCAAATAGAATGCATTAAACATTGCTGAACTATGTCCACACTAGTCCATTACAACAACAAAAAACACCTGCATCTCGTCATATCTCAGAAGCTAAGCAACGTCGAGTCTGGTTGCACCAGCGTGCAGTATTGCCAAATAAGAGATGCATCATCTAGTTAGGTATTTAATTAGCGTTTAACTGGGCGCGATGATCATTGTTAAAAAATGCACAATGCATAAGTTATAGACGCTGTTAAAATGTTTGTATATTCGTGGTCATTACGTGTTTGCTATGTAAGTGAACTGGACACCCTTGCAGAGTGGAAGATGTTCAAACCCAAGGAATTTCCCAGGTGAAGTAATTTAATAAAATATGCATGCGAGTACAAAATAATGTTGTTAAACAATTAAACCACCTTCCCACGTGTCTCTCCATACCAAAAAAAAACTTAATTATTTGATTTTCACACACATCCCACCAGCAACACACGGCCTCTAAGGAGGGGACGTTCCCACCGTTCATTGAACACAAGAAAACTCGGCACCGGTTTCGACATTGGGTGCCTCATCAGCAGTCAGGCTTGCCTTGTTAGATGACATAGGGTTGCCAACCCTCACGGAATGGCTGGTAACTGTCTAAAGTAATCTGAGAGATGAGCCTTAATAGGATTTTTTTACTAAATGTAATTTTTAAAATCTCCCCAAATTAGCTTCAGTCAAAGTTTGCAACCCTAGGAGGAGATCATCTCCACCATGTGCATCGATGCAATGGTTGTTTACATGTTTTGTGCAACATGTTGAACTTCTTTCGCACCGCACTTAGCCGACCGTGCTAATGTGGAGGTGCGGGGAAGGACAATAAACTAACGAGGAGGCGATGGAACTGGAGGTGGGCAGCTCGCAACAATGAATCGACTTCGCTTGACGACGACGCAAGGTGGCAATGGGTGGTTTGGGGGAAAACCCACGGCCGTCGTAAACCACGACGCGAGGGGGCGAGGAGCGGCCACAGAAGCAACAACAACAACAACCATCACATCAACAACAACCACCACCACCACAGCAACAACAACAACAAACGCAATGCTCACTGCAGGTCTCTCTTCAGCACTTCGTTGATGAACGCTTCGTACTCCGTCACTTTGTCGCGCACACCGGCCTTGCTGCCGTGTTGCGACAGGGCCATGTCCGTCGTCATCAGCTGCTGCTGCTGCGGGGACGGAGTCGGAGTCGATTCCCGCGATTATTCATCGCCGCTCCGTCACCTCGGGCGTTGTTTTTTTGTTGCGATGTGACTTCTTTTTTCCGTGACGTCATTACGCCGGCGTGCGCGTTGACGTCATTACGCCGGCGTGCGCGTGACGGCATTACGCCGGCGTGCGCGTGACATCATTACGCCCGCTCGAGAGACGATCGCATCGATTCTAGATTTGAAGCTTTCGTGACTGCAAGGATTCATACTCTTAGGTTTGTTCGGTGAAGTCACGTAGGTAAAAAATAATTTATTGTATCAAGTGAATTTAGCTGTGACGGTCCCACCTGAAGACGGAGACTTGTGTTGCCTCCGAAACGTCGTGATTTAATTGATTTATTTTCATTTATTATTATTTTATTTATTATTTTTTCCCTACGTGACTTGACCGAAAAAACCTGAGTATGATCGCATCGGCAATATTTTTTAGGGGACGTCATTACGTAACCGTGCGCGTGACGTCGCATCGGAAAGATTTTTAGGTGACGTCATTACGTAGCCGTGCACGTGACGTCACCCACGCCGCTCGAGCGACGTTCGCATGATTGAGGGGACGTCACTCTCGGTGGCGTGCGCGTGACGTCATCGCGTCACAGCAGCGTGAGTGGTTCGCGAGTGACGTAACGACGAAACGTCTGCGTTGTGACGTCGCCCCGTAGCAGCGCGAACCGGGGGTGTGGCGTTGGAGAGCCGGGTCCGCGAGTGACGTCACGACGCAAGCTTGCGTCATGACGTCACCACACGCGCGTACCTCGCACGTCTAGACCCGCGGTGCCGTGACGTCATCACGCACGCTCACCCGCCCGTCATCACAACACGACCGGTGGGCAGAGAGAGAGGACAGAGAGCGCGCAGTGTGAGACGAGAGGAGAAGGTGAAGGAGGAGGAGAAGGAGCGAGGAGGAGGAGGCGGCGGCGGCGGCGGTGTTTGTCCGGCACTGATGCATGCGGCCGTGCGCTGGCAGAAGCAGCAGCAGCAGCGATGGAGAGGTTACTGGAGGTGGACGCGCTACGCAGCGCCGCCGAGTTCGCCTCGGAATTCGCGGCCGACTTCGCCGAGTCGTGGCTGGCCAACGAGCAGCAAGCGCTGCTCTTCAAGGTGGCAGCCGCGTGGCTCCTGCTGAGCCTCGTGCTCATCAACGTCGCCTGGTGGTTCTACGGGCCCACCATCTACGACATGGAGCGGGCACAAGGCGAGTGATGGCTTCACAGCCGGGGAGTTGGGGCGGCTGGCGGTGGGGGGTGAAGGACTCTGCTTGGGACGGTCAAAGGCCTCGTCCTCATCATCCTCGTCGTGGGGCTTACTTAAGGTTGGGAGATCTCGGTCAATATCCAGGGGTTGGTTTAATCGGCCTGCGTTTGTTTCAAAAGCCGAGACTGCTGGCATCAGTATGGGCACGGTGCTGTGTTACGTGCACCTTGTGTCGCGTAGAGACAGCTGCCACCGGGGGTGCCCCCACCACCACTCCTGGCTAGACCACGGCAGAAGCAGCGGAACTTTGAGATGAGTTGTGATGCGCTTTGAGTTACACAGGCATTTAAGCACGCGTTGCAAAGCCATATGAAAGACGTGGCTTTGATTATTTTATTTAACACTCCTAATGTAACATATTGCTTCGTTAGCCATCGCGTACTTTTGTGGCGTTGTTTGATTATTTGAGTGTGTTCTCGATATGGCTTGGGAGTGGGGTCGCTATTTTTTTACTTGAAATCGTCTTTTCCAGAAACTGGTTGATCGTCCTATAGCGTGGGTGATGTTATCGATGTTGGTAGAGAACGCTTTCCTAAATCATTCATGCCCAAGTGATCGCTTGGCCCCTACATCTCTCGATCATCTTTTCCCGGCGGTTTAAGTGAACAATTGATATACCTGCGATAATCATAATGGTGAGTAAGTTTGGAAGTGATTATCTCAGGTTGGGTCAGGTCACACTGGGTTTGTGGTTATTTACCTCGGAGTCGGGCGGTGCGGCCTACCCGTGTCTACCGACTTCGATGGAGGGAAGCCGGCAGGGGAATCTATCCAAGTCCGCCAAGAGACCGGGTTGGATCGGAGAGGCACGCTTATTAGGTAATTGTGTAACATTGTGTTGTAATTCAGTAGTCGTGACAAAGTTCGTTAGGATGTTTTATTCGTCCTGAGTGCTTGTACGCTCCTGCCAACACAGTCCCGTATGATTTTTATAGGGATTGAGGAGGCCATCATCCAGCAGTGGATTGTCCATGGCTGATGATGGGGTGAGGGGGGGTTGATGTTCCTACCCACTGGGTGAGCGTGAAAGCCGGTAGGGGGATCTGAGATCAGAAGCCAGTGGCGGGGGCCGGGTAAGATGCAATTCCGTGGTATTTTTAACCATTACTGACCAGCGTGGTGAAGTACGGTCAAACAATCCCCACGAATAGATACACGGCGGGGAGGCTTTCATCCACCAGCAGTGGATTGACGACGGTCTGTGTAGGTTTACACTGCGTGACGTGACCAGCATGTACGACATTTGAAGTGGAGAGACGGTTACAAGTGAAGGAGGGGAGGAGGAAGGATAAATCCTTGGAAGAGAAGAACGGATTCAGCAGTCCAGACAGCTCAGAGGGAGAGGGAGTCCTAAAGCCGTGTGACCAGCAGAGGAGGATGAGCAGCCAGCCGCTGCTTGACATAGATGAAAGGGCATGGTAGAGGGTAGATAGTTACATGATAGAGATTACGAGAGACCTACAGTGCAGTCAAATATGGCCTATTAGAGGACATTGACTAGGTTGACAGTTGTAAGCGGAGTAGAATATGGTGTTAATGCATATGCAGGTGTAACATACTCTCTGGTTCTTTCGGTAAAGTCACGTTGATAGAAAACATATGATTTGCTGTTGTGGCTTTATATAGGCACGGGGGGGGGGGAAGGAGAAGTTTGGCTGTAGGGGTTAAACACGGGGGGGGAAGGAGAAGTTTGGCTGTAGGGGTTCACAGGGGAGAGGGGGGAGGTTTTGTGGCGTGCATGGACAGTTGGGCTGGAGAAATTGGCAAGTAAATGGACTTGTAGTAATCGTTCAACAAGACACACGGGTGGGTGAGTGAAAATCATAGCAGTTAAAACAACGTGGTTTATCACATCCTTCCAATGATTGCTCAATCTGAATCCATATACTCGATTAAAGTGTTTTCTGTGTTTGCATATCTGGATGGCTTCGTGAACAAATTTCTTATGGTGGCCCGAGGGTTTGCAGAAGCACCTTGGTCTCGGAGAAAACAATGTCAAGTGTGCCCACAGCGTTGAAACAATGATCCGCCACTGCCGAGGTGTTGGTTCCGCCGTGTTTCAAATCCGCTTTGTGTTCGCGACCCCGGTCTGAGACACGTCGCTTTGTTTCACCAATCTAACTGTTGCCGCAGACACAACTCAGCTTATTGCATGTCCGGAATAGCATCCTTCACCGATGTGATCAAATCACGGATTTTTTGTCCTGTATTGAACCGAACTTGGATCTTGTGTTTGTTTAAGATTTTGGCAATCCTCTTGGTAACCCCTGCTATGTATGGTAAGGTGATGATTTTGATTGGAGGTCCTCAGATGGTTCCCTACCCATGGTTGGGGATGCAGATTTGCGGATTGTGTGGTCAGAATATCCATTCTTCCTGAGAGCCTGGCATACGTGTTCAAGCTCACTGGCTAGGTGGTGCTGGTCGGAGATGCAACGGGCCCTATGGTGTTGCGACCGAAACGTCGTGTTTTCTTTTATTATTTTATCTATCTACGTGCCTTTACCGAAGTATCCAGAGAGTATGGATTCCTACAGTCACGAAAGCTTCAAATCAAGGTGTACCACTTAGCGCCACACAGCTAGATTTTTTTTAACACATTGCTATACCTGTACAGCCATCTCTTGGGCACCTAACAGCCCAAACCCTACAACGCTTGGTATTCCCAGACAGTCTCCCATCCAGTCTCCCATCCAAGTACTTCCAGATCTAACAAGATTTGTCGCTTTTAGATTAAATTGGTATTGAGCACTTTTGAGCAGATGGGTGGCATCGATCTGTCAATCAATGTAAATACTGGGTGAGTGGGAGTTTAACCAGCTGGTCATGCCTTTACTGTACCTGGCCTAGCAATGATCAACTCTTGAGACCCTCAACTTTTATGTCGACAGCGGTGTTGCAGCCTATTGCTGCCTACTGGGTTACATGAAGGAAAGCAAGTAGCAGAAGCTCTGACATTCATAATTATTCTATGATTATGCTTGTTTAATCAGGAAAGTCTCACTGAATCTCAATACTGTACTCTTTCATGAGGTTTCTGCCAGGTATTTTTTTTCGCAGTCGGGGTCGATGTTGCTATGTGTAATCCCAATGGAAACAATTAACAGGCAATTTTTCAGAATTGTGATATTTTGGCTAATATCGGTTATGCTGTGCGTTTCTTTAGCTGTGTTAGGAACACTGAGAGCCCATTGGAAACCCAAGCTGAATGAGGAGAACGCATACACTCCACACAAAAAGGTGCCCGGGTCAGGAATCAAACCCTGGGCCTTCTTCACAATCAGACGAATCAGAATGTTTATTTATCCTGGAGGAATCTTGCTGTGAGGCGCAAGTGTTACCTGTGCGCCATCCTGTCGCTCAATTGTCAAAACAATATTTGAACTTGTTCAGCCCCGTGTTAATCCACTGCTGGGAGAATTTTCTCCCCACGCTGTGTCAGTCATGGGTATTATTTGACCATATTTCACCACACTGGTCATTGTGGGTTGGTGAAGTAAGGGGGCCCAGGACTAATTCAGCCATGGCCTGGAATGGAACCTGGGTTCCGAGCACAAGCACTAACCAATGCGCACTACGTTGTATTGTTTAATTACGCTGACATTCATTTAGCTTTGCAAGAGACACTTGAGACGTGTTGCCTCAATAAGCTCTCACTTTGTTTAAGAGTAGGGGATTTTATTTGTTCATTTTGTTAATTGCTTAAATTTTCCATTTGTAAATGGGCATCAGTTTTAAATAATACCAACAAAGCAAGGATGCACAATTTAACATTTTTTATGGTACAACGAAAAAGTATAATTAAGAGTGTAAGAAGGCATAATAGATGGTGGTAAATGGTAATCGTGCAGCACTATTATTTGCTCACACTACTGCTGGCAGAAGGTCTTTAACTCGATGGACCTCTAGAGAACCCGTGTAGAGGGTATTTGTCCTACTCACACTTTACTCCGCCACACGTGTACTGCTGATCAAATCAACTGCGATGTACCCATTCACGCTACCTTGTGGATGGAGAGGGGGGAGTTTAAGAAACTTGCACCATTGATTTGCTTGCCGCACAGGCGGATGGAACCCGGCAAACTCTGTTGCAGTCGGATGTCCCTATAACAGTCCTAATGTCTCTTACGTAAAAGCAAATTCAATGCAGAACATGATGAACAGAGTTGTGTTGCTAAATAAAATGCAGCAGGCACTGGAATATTGGATGGACTTTGGCCGTAGACTTTCCTTTGTTGGCAATCCAAATGGATAGTGCATTTTGGAGATTGCGTGTGTTGCTTAATATAATTAGAAATACCCCTTTTTCATTCAAATAAATATATAATGGGACCCGTTTGACAGCTTAATGTGGCAATACATCCTTAACATTTAGCTGTATACAGCACATCGCTTCTGGGACTGTTATTGCATTGATCGTGAAAGTGTACATATTATGAAAACAACATTTTTTAGTAACATTACACGCACTCTGAGCGTACATCTATCTTGAATAATGACATTGTGCCCTTACCGCCATGCCAAACGAGTGTTTCCAATAAAATATAATCACTTTCACAGTCGCTGATATCCCAAAAGCAACAGATTTGAGCTTATGCGGATTCAGTGATTAAACAAAATTATTGAGATAAAATATGTTGTCCTCATCTGTTTTTGGTCATTTGTGTTTTTTAGGCTAATTAAACAAACAAAAAGTACGAGACAAAATAAACGTGACGACAAATTTGGTTGAAGAATCAAATCGCAACCTTTACACGTGACATCAACTCACTGTGGCAGTTAATTGTTATTCTGTATGGCTATTTTTACTTCTAACATGATGTGTGGAATTCTATTCCTAAAGATCCTGTTAAATATGTTTGTATTATATAACAAAACAATCAAATAATCAGATTATTATCGAATTAGTAAAACAATATTTAGTATTGATAGTCTTACAACACTGTTGCGGCATGTGATTTAAGCAAGACATTCTCAGGATGCCTGGAGGATTTGCAGGTCTTTGTTGATGTAATTAGGGCAGGAAATGTAAAGCCCCTCCCAATTCTTTGCCAACAACTGATTACAACTGATTAGCCAAATAAGTGAGACCTGTGATGGTTTTCACAGCAAACTTCATTCCTGTGTGTATGTGTCAAACTGAGCATTACAAAATTTAATCGTGTACTAACGCATTGTTCATTTCTGTGGAGCATTTGGGTAAAAACATTTATAACCATAAATTCAGCACTTTGTCTCAACAAATTAATAAAATATATGTTCTGACCAATTGGCTTAGTGGCTTTCGAGACCAATACTAGTTGGCAGTATCTGTTTATTCAAGCAAGCTTTGAACCGGTTTTGACTTGCAGGATCTCATCAGCAGTGAGACTTGTTAAACCAAAGTTTCAACGTTAGCAGATGTTATTGGCAAGATCATTCCATCCAAATTATGGGTTCCTGTACAATACCAAAACAAGAAATGTGTACTTACTCAAGATGCTTTGTGGAGCATTACGGTTCAAGGCATGTGTAAGCAGAACTGTTTCTGTGTCCAAAGGTACATGTTGTTCACAAATGATTACTGAAATATGCATCATGGTCATCCATCAGGATATTTAGAAAGGGCTATAAATGACTATAATTATTGCAATTTATATCACGAGTTGCATCACAGAAATAATTCCACATCTCACCAATATTGTTGTTTTGCATTCAGCTTCTTGGCTTATACATTTTTTACCGAGCTTTTTTTTATACCATAGGTTCCACTTGTAAAAAAATACCCGTCATAACGGGTAGGCCAAATACATCCTCTAAAGCAGTGGTTCTTATCCTTTACTGCAGCCTTGCACCCCTTTGGTTCTCAATCGTAAACAAATGTATAATGTTAACAAATACATAGAGGGTTTGATGAAACAAAGTAGTTGAATTTCGATTTAAAGCTTTCGTGACTGCAGGGATTCATCTTCTTGGTTCTTTCGGTAAAGTCACATAAAAGGGAAATAATAAAATAATAAAAATAAAACACAAAATAAAATTCTCACGACGTTGCAGGGCCTGCACCTTTAACCTTCACATATCATGAAGCACCCCCAGTGACGGCTCATCTTGGTAATGAGAGTGGATTTTCAGAGTAATGAAAGTTATGTTTTAAAAGTCCTTGGCATGATTATGCCAAGGACTTTTATGATATAAACCGATTTGCTGAGCTCACTTTTGTAAGGCAATCAACTAAACTGCCCGAGATGAATGAATAAATGAGTTCGCGAGCGAGTAAGTGTTATGGGTAATGCGATTAATGCTGTGTGATTGTCTCTGCAGGCTCTGTTCCAGATCCCCCGATTCCAGATGGCCAGACGACCAATGACTGGTAAGTGAGAGCTTTAACTTGCTAAAAGAATCGTTACTGTGCACGTTTAGCTGTTAATGCCTTTAACAGAGTGAGAAGTATCTTTTTTAGCGATGACCTGTTGCCAACAATACCTTTGGTTGAATGTTAATTATGTAAATTGTTTGTGTAAGAACATTAAAATATTTCTGTAATGAACACAAATTATTATTGTGTTGAGTACGTTTTTTTGCATTTAGTTCCAAAACTGTTTTACTGAAGGTTGAAAACAGATTTAATGCCACAAAAAGTTAATTCGTTAATCATAGTTCTCATGAATCAAATGATACAGCATGCACTGTTTAGTATTCTGTATAACCACATGATTACAAATTCAAAAAAGAAAATCTGCATTTATTTATTTGAATAGTTCTTCCATTTTCCCTCTGCAAAAACTGAGGACTTGAAATTCATTCGACTACACTGATGGGATTGAAACTACACAAAACCCAGCACAGGCAGCTGAGCACACAAACCTCAGAGCTAATTCCAACTGCTCGCTAGCAAAACACTTGGATCTCCATTTGACCATCGGTTTCTCCCCAACCTCTGTATAGTTGGTTGCCACTATAACGCCTTATTTTAAATCCAGAACCGGTCATACGGTAGAAGATTAATATAGCACACATTATATAAGCACACTTGTGATATGGAATACTGGTGGGAGAAAGTCGAAAGGTAACTTCTAATACAAGCACACTTTGAATATAAGTGCACATTGGCTTGATCCCAAGGGGTGTGTTTATATACACAGCTTCTTCTGGAGTACAAAAGTGCCTGCGCACTGAGCTATGAACCCATGTTTTATTCTGAGCCATCGCTAACATCAGTTGCCCAAGTTCTGTCCTGGGATTTCCCACCCTTCCTCATCCTGGACTGACCAGCATGGTGAACTACGGTTAAACAACCTCCATGAACGACACTGTGTGGTGAATCCTTCATCTCAGCAGAGGATTGACAAAGGACTGTAAATAATGAAAATTATTTTTATATAAAGATGAACTTTAGAAATAAGTCAAATATATTACCCCACCTCCCAATGGCTAGATTACAGGTGTGCCCCACCACTCCCAGATCTAACTAAAAGCAATGCAGCTTAAGCCCATTAGATTGAAATCCAAGTACATTTGATTACCAATAGCCACACAGTGCGATTGCTTATACGTGTCCATGTAATATATTTGAATCTGGGATTCAACGAACCCTTTGGAAGCAAGGCCAGATGTGCTTATGTCCAAAGTGTACTTGTTTTAAAGTTACCCTTTGCTTCCCCCCCCCCACCAGTGTGATGTAAGGATATGTTTCTTTCATAAGAAGTGCAGTTATATGAGATGTGCATATAGCCATCCAACTTAGGGTGAACTGTAAATGAGGAAAACCGCTGAGCAACATCACCACTTCCTGTTACACTACTACTGCAAGCAATACTCTTCTGGGAAATGAAGCGCCATCATGAAAGCCTCAGGCTAAAATCATGGCGCAAACTCCAAATTAATTCCTGATTTCATTATTTAATAAACAATAGGCAAATGTCTCCTGCTCCTCCTTGTATGCAGACAGTTTTTTTAACAGTTGTAGGTTATGTGTGGGCACGTGTGCATTTTGCCTTAAAGTACACATCGCCTGGTACAAGCGCCGTGGTGACGTCACCGCTACTTAGTGGCGAATGACAATTGTTGTTGTGAGGGTAAGGGGAGCGGTGGTGCAGCAGTTAGCGCACTGCGATAGGAACCCGGCGACCCGAGTTCGATTCCTGCTCATGGCCACATCAGTGGCGATTATCTAAGCCGGTTCTGGGCATCCCCTAGCTCGACTCAGCCTCATATGAGTAACTGGTCCGATGTGCAAACATCGCCATGAGGGAGACAAAGGCGGTCGGACGTGGTGCTGGCCACCCCACCCCCTCAAATGCTGTACCGACCTCCATAGGTGCTGCTCGCTAACAGCACTTGCCCCAGCAGACTGTTAAGGCTACACGGGGGATCTTTTGTTGCGAGGGTGCGATTCGGTGGCAGGCGCATGACCCAGGTGTGTTGGCGTGTCAATCTTCCCAGGTTGCGCGCAGAGAATAACGAACGGCGGATGCACAGAGACTGACGACGGTGCACGCTGTGGGGAGTGAGGGGGGGGGGCGGTCGGGTCGGAGGGTGATCTGCTCCGCCACATCCGTCCAACGCCTCCGAATACCGCGTGGAGCTGCAGTACAAACCCACGGCGTGTACACGAGCGTCCGTTTTACAAAACCACATTTCTCTGCGGTGCATTGGAAGTGATTGAATGACGAGCCAGTTTTTTTTTTGGCATTAATGTATGTAAAAGAAAACTATGGAAAACTCTTATTGCTGAATTTGCTTTGCCGTTGTTTTCCCGTGTGTTTTTCGAGGTTGAACAAACGGATTACTCTCTTCCTCTTGTTGTTGATTTGTTTTATGACAAGAGCAGCACGTCATTACAATCAGGGTTTTTTTTCGTCAAAGACAGCCATGCCAAATGAGCTAGTGATGAGAAATTGGGGCGAGATTAATTTATGAAATCACAACGATTGCTAACAACAGCAAATAACTCGGCACAACGTTGTAGGCAAACATTCGCTTCTTGTGCCAAGAACATCTGTGCTTTCCAAGAGCTTCCATCGCTTCTTAACAACGCGTGCGACTTAAGGAGCGGCAAATGTTGAGTCAAATCCACCTGTTGGAAATGAAGTCTGCCTGATAATCTCGCACTCAGATGACTGCCACCGGACTCCGAAAGTTTGAGTTAAAGCGCCAATGTGAATTTTATGTATTGCATTTATTAAGTGGGGTTTCTTTTTGTAAATATATTTATTATTGATGTATGTGTATGTTGGAATTGCCATCCGAAGTGATCTATAACTTTGCCATTGGGAAACTTTCAATTGATCAGTCGACATAAAATTAGTATTGATAACAAACTTTATTTTGTCATCACCTATGCAGTTGTTTGTTTTATACTGCAATTTGGAGAAACGAATGGAGCGAACGAATGAATACACTGCTGTTTTTTTGGCTTCACGGACATAACAGGTTGGTGGGCAACGGGAGGATGGCGACGTGCTTTGTCATGGGCGGCAAAGAGGCACAGTGGAAACACTCGTGCCTCGCACCAAGAAGGGGCCTAAGTGTGATTCCCGACTCGGGCTGCTTTCCACGTGGAGTTTGTACGGTCTCCACTGCTATGCATGGGATTTCTCCCATAGCTAACATAAACACATACAGCGTAACTAGAATTGGCCAAGTATCCAAGTGTTGAAAAGTCACCTGCAAATTACTCAATTGGGATTACACACAGCAGAATCAGAATATGTATTTATACTGGAGGAATTTGATCAGCTATAAAGCTCTTCTTCACAGGTGTCCCGTAGTAACATTGCCCGCTACTGCGAAAACCTAGTAGGACCCTCCTGAGAAAGATATTGAGACTCGGTGAGGCTTTCTGGGTAAACAAGATAAACGATGTTTTATACATTTCTCGGTTTGCATCTACAATGTTTTGGTTGTGTACCTGGTGGAAGAGGCATTGTGGGTCAAAAGATTGAGCTTTAACACGCTTTGCAGTGAAAAAGCCGCATCCTAAAGCAGGCTAATTTTAATCCTCACTTCACTAACGGAAGACTGAAGTCGTCTGCAGAGTTTTTAATATTTAACAAAGTGTGATATAAAACAAATACATTATTTTAATGAACGAATGATCCCATTAAGATGTCGGTAGGTGTACAGTCATTGCTATACCGTTGGCAGTTTTATAGATTGTATTGCAAATGCATGATATGCAATGACATCACGTTATGCTATATTTTAAATTTAGCACAGCAGTGCGTGGCATTTTGCAAACACAGTAGCGTAGCCAAACATCAGATTTGTGTATTTACAAATTTGGTGTGATAATCCATTCTGAGTAGTAACGACTTAGGATATTTTGCACATCTGGTGTAATTTTGAAAACCAAATTAATAGATTTTGTGCAATGGCTTGAGAAGGCCATTTTTTTTGCTGGTTTTGAGATCTACAAATGAAAATATACATTATAATTTAAATATGCAAGGTCAACGAATTTGCACTTAGTCATGTGAAATGTATCGTCACTTCCCTGGACTCCACGTTTATTTGTTTGGAGTCAGCTGTGTATTATATATAACTTTTGGTGTACCAGCTGAGTGAATGTGTGATAGTTTGACTACCATGTCAGTACATATTGCTCTCTTAACGTGTTGCTTTTCAGCTATCTAACATACACAACGTAAAATATGCCGGTTATGGCATATACGACTGCAACGGCTTAGTTAACTTTAATTTGCCGACTCTAAAGATTCACGCGCATGCGTTCATTAAATGTGTTGCCACTAGGTAAACATTGAGGTGGTGAGAATGAGTTGTCTTGTCAACTACTGTAACGGTTCTCTTCTGGATTGTTTTGTGCATCTTCACAGAGAACATAAGCAATCGATCCCTCCAAAAGGCAATATTATTGGTAATGGAAATCTACCTAGTTGTGAAAATAATACATTTTGAATCTCTGTACAGTGGACGCTGTATATAAGCCTACCTCTTTGGAGCAAGACCAACGTGTGCTTCTATCAGAAGTTTCCCGTTGCGCCCCCCCCCCCCAACCAGTTTAATATAAGCACGTGTTGCATATATGAAGACTACTATAAAATAAAAACTAATTCGTCAGTAACACTGCCTTAAAAATAAAGTTTATATGTTATGCAACGTTTCGTGCAAATGCCCTTGACAGCACATGGCCCAGACGGGGAGAGCGTATTGGAGATGACACTTTTCATACCGTGGGGCATTGCAAGTGCCGTCCCCACCTCTCTACATGATTTCAAGAAGGACCATTTGCCAGACACATCGCCTGTGATGTACTTTGTTATTTTTTAAGGCAGTACGATTAACGAACGTGTGGAGGGTTTTTGTATTTGCGATGTGTGCACTACTGCCAAGGCAGTATCACCAAATAATTAGCACTTACAAAAGGTGTGATTATACCCGGCTTCAACTGGATTCAGATGGATTTGGCTTAAAATGTGTGCGAGTTCAAATTTGTTTGGGGGCGGTTGGCTGCTTGCTTTCTCTCTTTTATGAAGTCTCCATTTAATGGCTGTGGTGTACTTAAGATGTTCTAAGAATGTTTTGAAAGTAATTTGGTTTGTTTTTGCACGTTGGAATAAAGGTGTCTAAAACATTACTAGCTACACTTAATACAGTGGTGACTTTATTGGCCAAAATACAGGGAGAACCAATTCCAACAGGTTATTGAATATTGTGAAAGCTGTGTTGGGCAAAGTGTATCAGGAGGGTGATAAAAATGTGAAGTTCACTTCTGCCTATATATTTTCGCCCTAATATTTGAGTGGGACATCCATAAATGGATCACCGCCTATCGAATAAACGCCTGCCTCTTGTATTATTTTGTCCACAGCAGTAACAAAAAAACGACTTTGGCATCGTTAAAAAAATAAATAATCCTTTTAAGTTAAATACATTGTTAACTTGAATTTCAGTGTCGTGTACAGAAATGTTTTAAAATGCGTTCGCTTTGTCCTGCTACGTGTTATGATGCGTCTGTGTGAACTCAATGGTTGTGGAGCAAAATGATCCAGTGCAGTGCAAAGTTTGTGCTCCCAGTTGTTAGTGCCAACTGAACCAGGTTGACTGATGGTCTTAGCTTGAGCAGGTTACAGAACATTGACCTTCATTAAGTCTTTTTCAAGGGTGACATGTGTATCCCTAGTTCAGTCAGTTTATTTCGGGTAAGGCCCATGAAGCTAACAAGCACTATCAAAAATATTTCTATAATTATCAGGCATGTCGTGATGGACCGATTTGTTGATTATAATTTATTATTTTCTGTTCATGGCACATGTATCGAATCACACGTGTGAAAATCTGTTATCTGCAATTCACGTAAATTACATGCTAAATTTCACATGTAGCAATAATTGGAGCGAGCAAAACTGTAAAAACGAGACGTGATGAGAAACGTTCCCAGCAGGACGGCAAAATCGAAGCAAATATCGATTCTTTCACTAAGACTCATGGTCATTCATAACATTTCTGGAGGAGATAATTATTGCATGCCCAATTGTATTGGAACATTTTTTTAAAAATATATACATATAACATTTTGGCTTTGACACCAGCACAATGTGCACTACGATACGCACGTTTGACAAGTTCCCCCTGCACTGTATTGGCACCGCCGAGCGCGGTTATTTTTTGCGCCACCACTCGTCGATTTTTTAAGTGGGTAAACGAAACCACGGGACGCACTCCCACACAAGAGCGGTTGCTGTGTCCACAGCGAGGCCTGGTTAAATATAACCAGGGCCGCGGAGAGGAGGATTAAATGTCCGTGTTCCACATCCCCCATATTCTACAGAAAAATGGAATGCCCCAAATGTTGTGACCATCATCATCGTCATCATCGCATGCTCTTGTATATCGGCAAATGTCACTGTGCAATGTGGTTTGGAATCTACCACGTGTTTTGTCGAGGGATGATGCGCTGGTTGGGGGTCGGTGCATATTCAAACTTTTGCCAGCTTAACTCCCTCACTGTCCTGTGCTTTGAACCGCATGCATCGTCATGTGCATTCGCAAATATTGAAAACAGCGGGGCTAAACGTTCTTGTGCATTTCTTCATTGTGGGGAAAATCGCCACGGTAACATTTTTCACATTGGAGAATTTGCATTGAGCCAGCTGTGTTCCACATTCTAAACGTTAGGCTGAACAATCTGGTGAAAACAATGAAAGCACTGTATCAAACTATAACTAAACATGCAGTTGACACCTGGTCCTAGCTCTTGAATCCAAATTGCCGAAAGATTTCACCTTAAAAAAAAAACCTGCATTGTAAAATTAAATTGGAACACGTTGAACGCACCCGCATTGAAAATGTAAGCCACAGTGTTTGCGCACTTGCCTCCAAAGGTGGAGTAAACTATTTATTTTGTTGTGTATATAAGCGATGTACATAATTGTTTGAATATCCCATGCAATGGGGGAGGGGATGTTGCCTCGTGCGTTTGCATTCGTTGGTTGTTGCCGCGTTCAACCCCGTAGAGGCTCTGAGCGTTCGTCTCGTGTGTGCTTGTAGTTGCAAGTCCCAATTTACAAACGGGAGCTCCCTTCCCCCATGCTGCCTTTCAGTGCCATGCGTTAATAGTTTATTTTTAAGTTTACAACAGGAAGAGAGGAAAAAAACACCCAAAGCCCCCCCCCCCGGCTCTACATGACTGGGCAGTGAGTCAATAAAATAAATTTAGCAAAGTTCAAACTTGATTTCAAGCTTTCGTGACTGCAGGAATTACTCTTTGGTTCTTTCGGTAAAGTCACGTAGAAAGAAAATAAATTTAATAATAGAATACGACGTTTCGATTGCAACACAAGCAATCGTCATCAGGAATAACTAAATTTGTGTCTCTGTGTTGTCTCTCTCTGCTTGTGTGTCTGTCTGTGTGTGTCTGTGTTTTGTCTCTCTCAAATTTAGTTCTACCTGATGACGATTGCTTGTGTTGCAATCGAAACGTCGTATTCTATTTTTTTCTTT
Source organism: Lampetra planeri (assembly GCF_965212315.1). Taxonomy (NCBI): domain Eukaryota; kingdom Metazoa; phylum Chordata; class Hyperoartia; order Petromyzontiformes; family Petromyzontidae; genus Lampetra; species Lampetra planeri. The sequence goes on from NC_136150.1 coordinate 7,713,771, forward strand.
CAACGTGACTTAAGCAAAGTTGTTTATGGAGCCAAATAATTGGACTGTTATGTTTATGGCCAGGTTTTGCTGCCTAAATTTCCGGGGGTTTGGGTTTTTTGTGGAATGCCTGTCGGGTGTGGCTTTCTGAAATGTCGCATTAACTGTGGATTTTGTAATTTAAAACATTTTGTTGGTTTTAGCACTTAAGTTCGTCACCTTGACATTGCAATGTGTAATGCCCCCAGCAATGAGGCTGGTGGAAGTTATTTAGAGGAACATGTGGGAAATTGTGGAGAATCCTTTCAGTGGCAGAGTATACATGAGTTTTATTGTTTTCTGTAATGCCAAAAGAGTATCACTGAAAAGTTATTATTCAGAAAAATCCTAATTTTATGCAACCTGCGCAGGCACACTTGTGCACTGATGTGTTTTCTTCCAAATGTTTTCAGGGTTTTCTTAGGTGTCTGAAGAGGTGTAAAGGAAATAAATGGGCTGATGTTTGTGGCCCATTATGAATACTGGTGGGAGAGGACGTTTTAAAAATATATATCTAATTATATCAGCCAACAGAAGATGTGGGTTTTTTATCTTTCCCAATTGGATTTTTATCAAGGTCTCTTAAAGATTGCCTTAAACGCCAAACGTCAGGTACTTTGCACGACCACGATTGCTTAGTGAAGATTGCGGCCGCACGTTTAGACATGTTTACTTCGAGAATTTTGACACTAGTTCTGGCCTTTGAGAAGTGCTTGTCTGTGTGTGTGATACTCATCGTAGTGATGTCATGCCCACCCATTGCGTTTGTAAGACGCGTGATCTGTGTAAATCCGTGTTGATGAGATGTAAATGTCTAGTTTAGCCGCAAACATGTGTGGTTCAGGCCCCGCTCATTTAGAGACAAAGATACGTTTTTTAAGTTTTCATAATAATTTTATTTGGAACAAGAAAAAACATCTGCAGAAGCGAGAAGGGTCCGGGGCACTCCGCCCCCTTGCCAATCGATCCTTGGCATGAGTACTCCCAGGGCGCTTCCGCAGATTTCTAAATTAAAAACTCAACAGCTAACCAGCGCGAGCCAACCGGCCCCAGGTGGCCACCCCGGGTCTTGTGGCCATGTGGAGCGTGGGGTATGTGGCTCGAAGGGACTGCAGGTTAGGGCTATCTATCCCTGGTCTAGGTGATTCAGCCACCCTGTGTTGTATAAATATGCGCCCAAGTGGGCTAGCTCTTGTGACACTTGTGCTGATTAATGGCAATAAATGCTGCACATGCATTCGAATCTCATCATTTCCAGCTTCGGTGTAAATTATTACATTGTTGGTGTATCTCACCCCCCCCCCCCCCCCTTTATTTGAGCAGCAAACAAACATTTGTAATAAAACGATCACCCGTGAAGCATTTGTGAATGAAAAAAAAATAAAACACAAGATCTGTTGATTGCAGTGTGGTTTCAGATCTAGCCCGCATTTCATCCACTATTACATCTCAGCCAGTCACATCAATATTTCTAGATTTGAAGTTTTCGTAACTGCAAGGGTCCATACTCTTTGTTTTTTTCGGTAAAGTCACGTAGGTAAAAAAGATCATAAAAAAATCAATTAAATCGTGACTTTACCGCAAAAAAACACGTTCCATCGGAGTGGGCAGGTAGGAACTTGGTTGGACAGCACATTCGTGCACGACAGAAAGCTCGCGGTCACGTGATGCACTTCAACCAATCCCTGAACATACATGTTTGGGAGGGGCGATGCACGAGACAAATAATCCCTGGTGGGCAGTGTGAAACTGTTGTTCCTACTTGTATAATTCCACTCGTTGAGTTATCCTTCAGCGATGAGGACTCCAGACTGATTTTCTTCTCACCCACTCCGTTCGACCACCACTCGGCAGGTCACAACACTTTTCTCTCGGCTTCCTCCACGCACTGCTCAAATTTGGAAGTCCATCCTATGGTTTCAAGTCTAATTATCTTGGTAATATCCATAAATATTTTTATTTCACACTTGATGACGATTGCTTGTGTTGCAGTCGAAACGTGAGAATTTTATTGTTTTTATTATTTCCCTTCGACGTGAGAATATGAATGCCATAAACATGTTAACTCTTATCGACTACAACTTTGATTGTAGTGCTGTTCATTGCTGACATGTTGGTCTTCTGGATCTGTGCTCAGCAACCATAACGAATGAAAACAAGCCACGCATAAAATTGTCCACTGGCAAAATATCACCTCGTGGAGATGCCGGGGATTGACCCCGGGGCCTCACACATGCGAAGCGTGTGCTCTACCACTGAGCTACATCCCCATGCTGGTTCTACCTGGGCTCAGTTCCACCTCAATACGGGGTGAAACTTCGTCATCAGCTTCTTCCTCTCCGTCGTCACCCCACTCACTCTCCTGTTGGCCCTGGGCCCTGTACACATCGAGTCTGCACAGAGTCCAAGCAAAATGTATTTCTTTGAAAGAAATAGAAATAACAAGCATACATGTGGATGGATACTATGATGCTTTCCCAATTTATTTATTATTCGAAATATTTAATTCGGAAATAAAGTGTTTTAGATACTTTTAAGCACTGGTTTTCATCTCCAAAATTTTAAGTAAACCATTTGATCACTGTGTGCATCGCTAGTTATACAAATAGCAAGTTCCTGAAATCAACACAAATTCACCCTCAGGTATCGTTCATATAGGGTTATACTGGTAGGAAGCACCTGGTTCCACCAGCCCACAGGGGATTATTGTGTCCGTCCGTCCGTCGTGAATCCAAAAATGGGAGGGGTGGGGCTGGGTGGAGAGGGGAGGGTGGGTAAGGGAGGGGCTGGGTGGGGGAGGGTGGGGAAGGGCTGGTCACCCCGTGGTGCCTTTATAAAACTCAACGTTTAACCGACTCACGCCGGCTTGTGCCCAACCTCACAGTTGGCCATATTTGCGAAATACACCACGCCGCCGTTGACCCTGGCCATTAACAGAGAAAACCAACGTTCCTTTAAGCTCCCTCCGCAGGAATATGTTTACGAGAGTTCATGTGCACCCCGATTACAGGGACATGGACACAGCCAATTGATTTTGAAAATCAACTTTTGTTGGAAACATAAATTTAAAAAAAACTTCCAACATGGATTCCAGATCCAACATGGAGATGCCGGGGATTGACTCCGGGGCCTCACACATGCGAAGCATGCGCTCTACCACTGAGCTACATCCCCATTCTGGTTTTACCGGGGCGCAGTTCCACCTCGGTACGGGGTGAAACTTCGTCATCAGCTTCTTCCTCTCCCTTGTCACCCCACTCACTCTCCTGTTGGCTTTGGGCCCTGGACACATCGAGTCTGCACAGAGTCCAAGCAAAATGTATTTCTTTGAAACAAAAGAAATAACAAGAATACATGTGGATGGATACTATAATGCTGTCCTAATTAAATTATTCTGTGAAATATTAAATTCGGAAATAAAAGTGTTCTGGATACGTTTAAGCACTTGCTTTCATCTACAAATGTTTAAGTAAACCATTTGATCACTGTGTGCATCGCTAGTTATACAAATAGCAAGTTCCTGAAATCAACACAAATTCATCCGAAGGTATCGTTCATATAGGGTAATATTTACGAGAGTTCACGTGCACCCCTATTACAGGGACATTGACACAGCCAATTGATTTTGGAATTCAAACTTTGTTGGAAAAATGAATTAAATAAAAGCTTCCGACATGGAGATGCCGGGGATTGAACCCCGGGCCTCACATGCAAAGCGTGCGCTCTCCCACTGAGCTACATCTCCACCACGCTGGCAGCCAGCCAGGTAGCCAGCCCCCTTAACTATCGGTCCCTCCCTTAGGCCCCTCCCCTGACCCCCCTTCCCTTAGGCCCCTCCCCTGACCACCCCCCATATCCTTAGGCCCCTCCCCTGACCCCCCTTCCCTTAGGCCCCTCCCCTGAGCACCCCCCCACCCATATCCTTAGGCCCCTCCCCTGACCCCCCCTCCCTCAGGCCCCTCCGCTGACCCCCCCCCCCCCTCAGGCCCCTCCCGACTCCCCCCTTCCTTAGGCCCCTCCCCTGACCCTCCTCCCTTAGGCACCTCCCCTCTCCGTACCCGGCAGTAGGTCTCCACCAATCAATGACCCTCCTCCCTTAGGCACCTCCCCTCTCCGTACCTGGCAGTAGGTCTCCACCAATCAAAGAGCTGTTTATGTTATATATTTATTTATGCACGACAGACAGACAGACAAAAAATCCCTGGTGGGCAGTGTGGAACATTGTTCCTACCTGTACCAAAGAGTACACATCAATATTCTCTGTGGTAAACAAACTTTTGAATCAAAGCGCATCCACAACCATTCTACTTCTATTGGACCTTTGTCTTAGACCCTATACCTTATCGCTATGACTCATGTTTATGTTGTGTGTCTCACTAACTACATGTTGATGACCTCTGGAGGCAACGCGTTTATTTCAACAACTCTACGAACAGCGACTATAACACGAAGGGGTACGGCCCCTTCAACCCGATAGCCTAAGGGAGGTACAGCCTCCCTTCCAGTGTGTCCTACACACCCCGGGCTACTCTACACCCAGGTCCCTTGCCACGGCCGCTAAGGGAGGCTAGATCGACCCGACCCTGCCAGGGTACGGGTCCCACCACCAGTCCTCTACAACCCGGCTCTAACAAGAGCCTCGGTTGAGAGTCCCCAGGTGCTGGTCCAGTCTTCAGGTCTTAGATGTCTTCAGGCTTGAGTTGGTGAACACTGCCGGACCTGTTCAGAGGGCCGGCTTTGTATCCCCAGGTCGGGGCTTACCCCTCCCCTAATGCCCCCCCCCCCAGAACCTTCTGGAAGGTCTTAAAGGGCCTTAAATCCTAAAGGGTCTTAAAATCGGTGGGTAGTCTCTATCCCCCCCAGCCCCCAGCCCTTGGGGGTCTGGGGTGTCAACCTCCGGTCACGAGCCACCCGAGGGGGGTTTTACCCCGAGACCGTGGTGGCAGGTAAAGCGACTTACAGTGCCTTGTTATGGCGCAACATTTACATGTGTAGTAGGTTCAAATTAGGTGCACACACACGCAGCTTGGAGGCAACACTATTTATTAAACGGTAAGTAATATAACACTGTACATAAGGTGGTGACCACCTTCCTCAACTCACTAACACTCTGGAACACGACACAGACTGGACCAGGCAGGCAACGGCCTGCCTGGCCCAGGACGACGACTCGGGACTTGACGACCGATGATGTCTTCACTTTGGAGTACAGTACAACAGCAGCCTCGCTCTGCGTTCACACCACGCTTATATTTGGTTTGGCGTGGCTGGCTCCGCCCCGGCGTGGCTGGCTCTCTTCAGGCCACGCCTCCCTTCCCAGGACACGCCTCACTTCCCCCACCTCTGGGAGGGTCCGGATCCCTCCACCACGCGACCCCCCAGGCACCCCCTTGGGGCCCCCAGCCTTCGTACGGGCCGACACAGTAGTGACCTTTCTCTGTCACTACATCACCCCCCCCTGTATAAACACACAGCCGTCCCCGGCTGTAACACAACTGTGAAACATCGAAAAGGTGTGCCTCCGAACCAACAAACATCAATAAATGACCGGCGACCGATAAGAAATACAATCACGTAATATATACAGAATCGACGAGGGTAAAAGGGAACCGCATAGAAAACGGGGAATTAACAACAATTATACATGAAAACTGGCTAACCCACTTACGCTCCAGCACAGCCCCCCCACCCGTTAGAATCACGCATGCAATGACAGTCACCCATTAGCACCCCCCCGCCTTTCCGACGTGGCGTCACAACCAGTAGCACGCGTCGGCCATATCGGGGGGGAATTTCCATGTTACCACCCCACCGCCTTTCCGACGCGGCGTCACAACCAGTAGCACACGTCGGCCATATCGGGGGGGGAATTTCCATGTTACCACCCCACCGCCTTTCCGACGCGGCCTCACAACCAGTAGCACACGTCGGCCATATCGGGGGGGGAATTTCCATGTTACCACCCCACCGCCTTTCCGACGCGGCGTCACAACCAGTAGCACGCGTCGGCCATATCGGGGGGGGAATTTCCATGTTACCACCCCACCGCCTTTCCGACGCGGCGTCACAACCAGTAGCACGCGTCGGCCATATCGGGGGGGGAATTTCCATGTTACCACCCCACCGCCTTTCCGACGCGGCGTCACAACCAGTAGCACGCGTCGGCCATATCGGGGGGGGAATTTCCATGTTACCACCCCACCGCCTTTCCGACGTGGCGTCACAACTAGTAGCACGCGTCGGCCATATCGGGGGGGGGATTTTAACCCAGTCTCTCTCCAAGACTCGCATCGCAGCATATAGCTGTACCGACCAAGCCGAGACGACCCATCGTTCACTCACTGCACAACATGCACCCTAACAACTGAGGGATACAGTCTCAACGTAACAGGACAACTCCACCTGAACCTTACGAATCTCCAGCCCACTGTTTCAACGCACCTCGGAGTGTCTCACTCTCCGGGCCGTCAGGTCAAGCCATCAGACACAGCATGATGGGACCACACTCTCTGAGCCATGTGAGCGCACAGCCCACTTGGCTAGACAAGCCACGGAGTGTCTCGATCTCCGGGCTGTCAGGTAAAGCTGTCAGACAGCATGACGGGACCACACTCTCTGAGCCATGTGAGCGCACAGCCCACTAGGCTAGACAAGCCACGGAGTGTCTCGATCTCCGGGCTGTCAGGTCAAGCTGTCAGACAGCATGACGGGACCACACTCTCTGAGCCATGTGAGCGCACAGCCCACTAGGCTAGACAAGCCACGGAGTGTCTCAATCTCCGGGCTGTCAGGTCAAGCCGTCAGCCATTGCATGACGGGACCACACTCTCCGAGCCCTGTGAGCGCACAGCCCACTAGGCTAGACATGCCACGGAGTGTTTCAATTTCCGGGCTGTCAGGTCAAGCCGTCAGCCATTGCATGACGGGACCACACTCTCCGAGCCCTGTGAGCGCACAGCCCACTAGGCTAGACATACCACGGAGTGTTTCAATCTCCGGGCTGTCAGGTGAAGCCGTCAGCCATTGCATGACGGGACCACAACGTTCATGTTAGACACGCAACACTCACTGGGCCATCCTGGTCAGGACCTGCGCCCCAAGATAGGTGACAGCCAGCAGCACAATTCCAAATCCCTGGCCGCATGTCACCATCACAATTTAACACCATCACAACACATACAATTTGAATTATGATCCCCCACAGAACTGATCCAATGCCGAACAGGTACGCACAATTTGTGACGATCCCGAATATTCAATGGGTCACAACAATACACCTCACATCCCGTATCCGTACACATCATCTCCGAGACTCGCATTGCAGCATGCAGCTGTACCAACCGAGTGGAGAGCAACGCAATTTGACGGCAATTAACGGAAACGGACCCCCGATCCATGTAGAACACAAGGAGCATTCTCGCACAAAAGACATCATCTGTGCAACAACGGACAGGAACCAACCAGTGAGTTTGAAACGAATCGAACCTGTCATTTCAAAATCTCCTTCAACATTAACCATGGGACTCAGGGCATTCGAATTTTGAGAGCAAACAAACTATACACAAACCCCAAGAATCGCCAAATTGATTAATACAGTATATGCAGTATATGAAATTCGTACAGTGAATCATTTGGCGCAATGCTCCATCCAGTCCCCACATGGCAACACACACAATCAATACTCCAGACAATCCGTATATAGTAAATAATCACAAGCAAGTACCCAACATTCCATACACTGTTAACAATTCCAAGCAAAGCTCCATACGGTCTGTACCTTGGCAACAATGACGATCAAAGTTTCTTACAGTTACACGTGGCAATCACGAGCGAAACTCCATACAGTATACACAATAACAACGGCGATTTCGCAACAAAACGATGTAACAACACGAGTCATTAACACGGCAACATACAGGATATCAACGGAGCTCGGGACACCAACACGAATTAATCATTAACTACACCCCGAAGATACCGATCTCGACGCCGTAATTAACAGCAACACTTGTTACAAGCAGAAACCCGCATGGTCGCCGCGTCACTTTATCACGCACACAACCGGACGAACACGCTCCGCAAACCAGCGAGTAAAAAAAAAACACACGCGATCGCAACCCGGCGCACGTAAGATGGGTGAAGATTATTATTATTTTTCTTGGGGCCGGGTGCTTGTCATGTCACGACTCGCCTGGCAAACTGTGAATAGCGGAGGGCGGCAAGGTGGAGCACTGGAACGGCCCGAAGAATCTTTCATGGTGAACACGGCCTGCTCTTGCGAACCCATCCACCTCTCGCGCTCGAGCAGAAGGCTGGAACTCCCCCTCTGCAGGCGTTGATGTCGGCGGGAGCGGCATTTCGGCAGCAGGAGCGGCGTTTTGGCGGGAACCGCGCCCCGACCAGCCCTCGAGTTGGCGGGAACCGCGCCCCGACCAGCCCTCGAGTTGGCGGGAACCGCGCCCCGACCAGCCCTCGAGTTGGCGGGAGCGGCGTTTTGGCGGGAACCGCGCCCCGACCAGCCCTCGAGTTGGCGGGAACCGCGCCCCGACCAGCCCTCGAGTTGGCGGGAACCGCGCCCCGACCAGCCCTCGAGTTGGCGGGAGCGGCGTTTTGGCGGGAACCGCGCCCCGACCAGCCCTCGAGTTGGCGGGAGCGGCGTTTTGGCGGGAACCGCGCCACGATCAGCCACCGAGTTGGCGGCCCCACCGCGTGGCCCGCATGCCTGGGCCTCCCCCCGCCAGCCCCCGCAGAGACGACGGTGTCCTCTCCCTGCGGCTCCATCGCTCCGTTCCCGATGGCGGCGAAGCAGCGGTGCGATGACAGTCCCGCCGCTCCGCGTGCAGCGCCATCTCTCTCCCTCTGTCACCGGGGCTGCCATCCCCGGGGCTGTCCGAAGGATGGTCGTCACACCATCCCCGTCGTACGAAGGCGTCCAGATGAGTTTTGTCTTTGTTTTTCGTGTGCCCATTTTACTTCCCTAGGATAACACCTAGCAATATTTATATTTCCACAACTTCTGACGCCAAATGTAGTAGGTTCAAATTAGGTGCACACACACGCAGCTTGGAGGCAACACTATTTATTAAACGGTAAGTAATATAACACTGTACATAAGGTGGTGACCACCTTCCTCAACTCACTAACACTCTGGAACACGACACAGACTGGACCAGGCAGGCAACGGCCTGCCTGGCCCAGGACGACGACTCGGGACTTGACGACCGATGATGTCTTCACTTTGGAGTACAGTACAACAGCAGCCTCGCTCTGCGTTCACACCACGCTTATATTTGGTTTGGCGTGGCTGGCTCCGCCCCGGCGTGGCTGGCTCTCTTCAGGCCACGCCTCCCTTCCCAGGACACGCCTCACTTCCCCCACCTCTGGGAGGGTCCGGATCCCTCCACCACGCGACCCCCCAGGCACCCCCTTGGGGCCCCCAGCCTTCGTACGGGCCGACACAGTAGTGACCTTTCTCTGTCACTACACATGTATACACGTGCACCTGTTCAGCCCTTGTGTTAATCGACTGCTGGATGATGGCTGATGTGAAGGTGAGTATAGACAGGTGAGAGCATATAAGTACGATACAATTATATGTATTTTTTTTTCCTGCACTGCCTCCACTAAATTATAAACTCCATCTGCCCGGAGCTTTAAAGTGCTATCCCCTCTCGCGCTTTGGTTATGTGTGACATCTTTCCGGATCGCTCCAGTTTCCTTCCACATAAAAGCCGTACTTACCAATGTCGCAGGACCCTCCTGAAAAGCAGTCTTGAGACTGGTGAGGCTTTTCAATGTAAATACAGGTGTTTGGGCACCTGTGCAGTTGCACCGACTGCGCACTCTACGGATGAACCACTCAAAGTGATAGGGCCATTACCCTAGGAATGTGTTGATTAGGTTTGTAGTATAATCTGTTTACAGTTGGAGTATTATACTACTGTGTAGTATAAAGGATATTAGTATAGGTATAGCTGCAGATTGAGTGCCTGGTCTGATGTGTAAACATCCCCAACTATGGAAACAAAGGTGGCCGGGCGTAGTGCTGGCCACCCACCTCCCGTGTGCCGTGCCAGCCTTCATAGGTGCTCGCTAACAGCACTTGCCCCAAAAGTCTGTTAAGGCGATACGGGAAATGTCTTGTATACAGAACATTACAATGCGTAACAAGTCTATACTGTACAACGCTAGTCTATAGTATATCTGTGGCACATTAGGAATGGATCACTCTTTTAATTATTTCCTCGTGCAGCAAGGAAGCAAAGTGTGGTTCTGTGAAAGTCCTGATGTGCTGTGCAGTACATCGATGCATGTGTCCATCAGTATGCGATAACGGAGTCGGGCCTGTAGGGGGCTGGCAGGGTTATTGATTAACCGCACTTGTACACCAGTCACGTGGGTAATGGCGACTCAGTTGAGGATTGCTCTGTGACACACGTGCTGTTGAATTCTACAGGTAAAGGACCCAAATGTTGTTTTTGATTGTTATATAAATGTTCTAGACTTGTTCTAGACTTCAAGCTTGGCTTTGAATTGTTAGTTTGTAAAAAATCCAATAGGAGGGGTTTTAGCACTGTGCACTGTAAAGGATGACGTACTGTAATTACGTACTGTAATTGTAATTCGCTAACCCTAATACTGTTTATTCTATAACCATGCCCATGCACCCAGAGTATGACTACTTCAAATGCTATTGAGAATAGAACACATGTATAGTCGTAAGTGGTACAATGGTGACAAGTACAGTACGTATATTGTACACATACAGTACAGGTAATGGGTGTAAGATACCGATACTCTTTGGTTCTTTCGGTAAAGTCACGTAGTTAGAAATAAAATAAAACAAATCACGACGATTCGATCGCAACACAAGCAGTCGTCATCAGGCAAGGGGTTTGGGGATGGGCGTAGCACCAGGAGCATGGGCGGTGCACGAGTGCCAATGCAGCAACAATGCCAATGAAGCAACAATGCCAATGCAGCAACAATGCCAATGTAGCAGCAATGCCAATGCAGCAACAATGCCAATGCAGTGGGCAAAAAAGCTGCCGTAGCAAAAGGTTATATAGGTAGAAAAGGGGGGAGAGAGAGGGGGTAGGGGGGTGTCGGGTAGGGGGGTGGGGGGGCGCTGCGTAAGCGCTAAGTGGAGAGAGGACGTGAAGCTGGGGGGGAAGTGGGCGGGGCTGGAAGTCGGAGGCTGGGAACGCTGTTGATGCGGGGGAAAATTAACTCGGAAACAGGACCCTGCGGGGTGGGCTGGTAGGAACGAACAAATCAATGGCTATAATAAAATGAAATGGCAAAAAATGGCCGCCAATAAGTGGATGGAAACGTAGACGTAGTGGAACATAGGAAACAATAAAGTAGTAGTAACCGTTGTGGAAAAAATAATAGTATTGCACAAGTATGTACCTACGTGAGTGCAGCTTGGAGCACACACAGTGAGTAGTAACAATCTGCACGATATGCAGCGCCGTCGTTTGGTGTGTACCACCCAGTGAAGTCGAGGGGGCAAAGAGGTGGGTGCAATTCCACAAGTGAAGCGGCATTCTGGACGCAATGTTTGGTGTTGAGAAGAGCAAAAATACCACAGTCGTATCCGTTTGCTTGCAACGGGACACGGCACACAACGTTTTGGGCAAGCTGCAGCTGTCCAGCATGATTGGCCAGGAGCACGGCCAGAAAGATGTTGGCAAATGTGACGAGTGGCATAGCGTTGTTTGGCTTTCCGTCTAGGCTCAACGAGTCAAGCAAAGTAACCCACGCGTCTGGACGTCCAGGGTTAACAATGCAGAAGAGTTGCCAGTGGTTGCCATCCTTGCAAATAGGCATCAACCACAGGTGGCGAGTGAAAAGGTCACCAAACCCGTGCTGGCATCGAAGAGCACGTCGGTCGTTCTCCAAGATTTGACGTGGCCAATTCGTAGGATCCTGGGAATAGGTCGCATAAATGTCGGGTGAGATGACGGCGATAGTCTGGCGTTGGTCCTGAATAGCGCAGTGCATCAAAAGCTCGACAGCAGCACTCGTGAGCCAAGCGCCTGGCACCAATGAACGTTTAGTTGATTTGTACACAGGTACTCCAAAGTGCGTAAAGAGATGTGTTTGAGCCGTGTAGATTTCCAGGGCGTCAACATCGACGATGTCGGGGTTTGCAACAGTGCGAGATGTTGCCATCTTTTGCTGATTGCTCTCGGTAGTCAAGTGACACTTGGGGTTTTCGAGCATGGAAACGTTGTAGCGCTGAGTAGGTTTTGGGGGTCGCGTTACATCTGTTCGAGCGCGCTTGACAGGACGCGTGATCGGCAGTTGTGCTTTGACACCTGTAGATGTCCGTTTGCCTTGAACACGTGCCATAGCTGCTTTTGGGCGTCGCGGGTTTGCGAGTTCTGTTTGCATATTGTCCCTTGAACGCCAATACCCGTCCTCTGTGATGTCCATTCGCCACCGTGTCGCAAAAAGATTCGGTCGCAGTTTAGAAAGACGTTTAGGTTGAAAACCGAGAGACAGCGGCATGCATCGAAAAGTTTCCGATGATTGCACACACGAGAACATTACGTAAAGAAGCTCGTGGATCAATGATGGCGCGTTGGGACTGCTTTCCAGGTGGGCTATGACGCGCGGGCACGTGTCACCTTGAGCTTTCCATGCAGTGAGGGCGAAGGCCAAGGTACATGCATGGGCTCGATACTCGACTCGTAGGTTCTTGCCCATGCGGAGGGAATGCTTTTGGGATCGCTGGATTAGTCCAATGGGGATATGCAGGACCGATTTGTCGCAAGAGAGGTTTAGGTGTGTTGGCCACGATCCAATGGACGTGCTTTGGACTTGAACTACAATGTAGTCCGGTGCGAAATGTAAGTCAATGACTTGCCTGTCTGTACGCGCTTTTATGGCACCAAGAGCAGCGTGTTCGGTCTCGATGTCGACCCATGCCAGCGACACATATCGGCATTTTGTCCCATTTGCTATGCCATACTCTACGTTGACATTTTCGTTGCAAAGGATTTGACCCGGTGCATCGAACACAAAGTAGTCAAAAAGCTCCGGATATGCGTCCTCGTTGTACAGCAACACCGCTAGAGCATTGGGTATTTCGAGCTTGAGCTGTCGACGCCAACGTAGCACTGGAGTATTGTTGGACGCCGCAAAGATAGCAGCCATTGCCCCGTTGATGACGCTCCGATCGGTGTTACTTGTCGTTAGGACCACAGAGTTCGTTGTCCATTCAACGCTTTGGGCCACCTCAACCGTCATCAGTGCATGCGTAAGAGTTTGAAGCAATGGGTCTGTCATGGGCTTATAGGACGACATGTCTTTCGACCATCGCGATCCAACGGGGTAATTCTGAGGGAGTGCCCGAAAAAGCTCCAACAGCTTTTGATGACCCGGGTCTTTTGCAGCTCGCATTTGCTGGGTGATGTCGAAGACGCGAAATTGTGCAAAAAGACTGCAAGCCTGGGCAGAGTCGCTGTTTGCGTTTCCGTACATGGCGCGATACAAATCTTGACCAGCTCCCGCCACCGGTAGCTGCACAAAATCGCCACTGAGAAGGATAGAGATGCCGCCAAATGGCAACTCTCGGTCATAGATCGATCTGAGGCGGGTGTCCATGAGAACGAGATAGTTAGCAGGAAACATGCTGACTTCGTCAATACACACTAGTGCGAGACGGTTGCCACCCAAAGACCTCGCAATAGCATCCATTTGCCGTCCCGCAGTTAAATTTGGCTGGTGCGCCTTGAAGACCATGTGGAATGTGCGTCCGTTGGGAAGCTTTATGGCCCCCGCGCCGGTCGGGCAGCAGTTGACCTGGACTTTGTTGTTATGCTCGTGCTCGCGCTGCAAATGGTTGATGATGAACGACTTTCCAGTTCCACCACCGGCGTGCATGAGACACAGCTTCTGGCCGGCGTCGTCCATGATGAATTTTACAATCGCGAGCTGCGCCTCGGTTAAAGAACTGCGGGCGACGGGTGGTGAAGCATGCAACGAGTTGGTATCCGCGGAAGGTCCATTCCCACCGAGCAATGAATCCGACCCCGTGGCAGTGGCATCCGAAATTGTCATGCTGTGGATTGATTTGCATATCACCAAAAGATCGGGGGTGGTGCTGGTGGTAGAATGATGGTCTTGGTACACGATAGAAGAATCCGGGACACATGAAGCTGCTGCATGTGGGCGCAAAGAGCTCAATGAGCCATGAAGGGCGAAGCAGTTGTCCCGCAGTGTCTTATGCGCAGCATCCATTTTGTTGTCACCTGCTGAAGCCGCAGTTGTAAGTTCTTGAAGCTCTCTGTGGCTTATGCGACCCATTGCCTCTGCGTCGTCCGGTAGGATCTCACCAGAACCCACGGAACAATTGACTGTGCTCGAGTGACGAAGGTTTGCCCACCAATCGGCATTGCGCTCGTGCCAACGACTCGATGCGATTTCGTTGCGGCTGCTTCGATGGCCCTTGCTCATAATGTTTTGGATGTATCGCAGGCGCTGTCGATTTACAAGCGACGCAGTGCTGCAGTTCCAATCATTGAAAAGCTGACATAGTCCATCGCTGCAATGATCCATAGTCGCAGCCATGTTATGGACCCCCCATGGTGTGAGCAGAGCCATGACGTATTTGGCGAGCTCGTCCATGTCTTTGTACCACCGGAGCTGCGCTGAATCCTCGTCAGGCTTGTTTCCGGGAAATAGTGGTGGGTGGGATCCAGCTAGCATCGCTGTCTTCATTTTCGTCCGGATGACGCCGTCATAGTGATCAAAGAGCTTGTGGCCGCTGCCAAGAGGAAAGGTTCTGCGCGAAGGGCGCCCACGGCCAGAGTACTCTTTCCCAGGCTTCCTTTTCGGTACTAGCTCAACGATGCACTCGAACTCGAGCTGTGAAAAAGCTTGAAAGTGCTGGCCTCGGTGTGCGTACGACTCTGCTTGCGAAAGAAAAAATCGCCTGTCCCCAATGATGTAAGCCGCAGTACCCCCACAGAAATCCGCGCTCTTCTCGTTGCAGTCAACTGATGCGATGAGCTCCTCAGTCGACTGTGACACATCGACTTGCACATCGTCCTTTGTCTTGAGGCAATGAGCAATGTAGGGAACGTTCTCGTTGGCAAAAATGTATCGGAAACACTCAGTGGTGATGTGAGACGTGTGTCCCAAAAGTGCGTAGGCCATCAAGGGTAGAGACCATTGTGCTCCGCCCGAGAATGCGTTCACAGTGCGAGTAGCCAAATGTTTGCCGGTCCGCCGTTTTGTACCACTGTCGTCTGCTCGACTTGGATGGGCGTGAATTTCATCGACTGCGGCAAGCAGGAACGCGGTTGCCTACCGCAGTTCAGCTGTTCCTTTTGTCATGTAGGAAGCTTCGTATTCTTCGACAGCCTCGCCCGCGTCTTGACCACTGATAATCGAGGAGTTGTTGTGGCACCCGAGCAGGTTGGTTGCGATGATGTTAGTTTCAACAAACATAGCGTCTTGCTCTGGACGGTGCAACTCCCAAACAATCGGTCCCCGTAAATGAGGCCGCAGCAGGACGCCATTGAGGTGGTTCAATGGCTGCTCGAGGAACTGAATCGTTGCGGCGTCAATTTCGCGGCCCTCGATGTCGCATCGGATGCCCTTGCTGATGTCTTCGTTTTTGTGCATCGTGAGAAGAAGAGGACAGCTAGGACGATTGTGCACTTCGCGTCCCATGCTCAGTCTGCACATATATTTGCCACGTTTTCCTTTCTCACACGTGAACCCATGGCTGTGCCATCCTGTGAGGATCGCTTTGCGTTCGGCGACTTCAACGAAGGCTTCATAGTCCGAGGCAGGAGGCACTGCAATTTCGGCAGCACGAGGTTTTGGGACCTCGTGTGCCTCGAACTCACGTAACCAGTCGTGGGTGGCCAAAGACACGTGCGTGCATGATGTGCTCGCAAGATACGCCGCGGCTGCGTCTTTCAGATTGTCAGGCGCGGCTGCAAGCCGAGTGAGTAGCGAAGGTTCTAGGCAGGAGGAGTAGAGCGTCATGTGCCAATGCAAGCGGCCACTCAACTGTGGCTCCACAATGGCGTTGAAAGCCGAGACGACGCCATAAGCTCCACGCTCACGTTGTGTGTAGTTGCGACTGACGCGAGTTGTTGCCGTAGCAGGGCAACGGATAACGTCATGCAAAAGAACCAGCTGTTTTCGCAGGAAGGAAAGTGCGACCAGCATGGGATTCTGACCCGTCAGACGTAGTCGACCACCAGGACCGTCGGTCACATCATTGGGCAAGTCCGATCGAGAAGTTCCTTCTTGCTGCAATTTTTTAACCGATGCATTCCAGTGCTTGTCTCGCAAGATCGCCACGTGCAATGTTGTCAAATCCTCGAACTCGGGGGGTGCCAAAGTGATGAAATGGAGCCCAACGCCATAACGATAGCGCATAGACAGCAGTTTTGGACGCGTTGCGGCACGCTCAAATGGGCTGAAGGGGACAGTGGATCCCACCATCGAGAGAACTTTGCATATTTTGGCGTTCAGGACTTTCGCCTCCTGAGTCAACGGGTTGTCTCGAGCCCGAGCAAGAGTCTCACGAAAGGATTTCAGAATTGCGAGGTCTCCGAGGCTTTCGAGTGTCTTTGAATGTTTCGTTCCAATGGAAGCCGCTTTGCGAATACAGGCGTGTCGTTGCTTTTGGTTGAACGCTGTAGAAATCCAAAGAGGGTCCTCAAAGCGTCCATCGTAGAATCGGCCTAGGTGCCGATAGAAGCTCACGGTCATTTGTCCTTTGGGCACACCTTTGCCCAACATGAAGAGCGTGGGAAATGCCCCCATTAATTTCTCGTCGTTTTCATCCCACTCCACAAGCGGTGTTCCGCGCCGCGACACGGCCACAACAGGCCTGATCTTTTCGCGGGGAGGTTTCGTAGACGGGGCGTCGTCAGGCTGCACGATTTGCACCAAAGCATCCAGCGCCAGATTTTGACCAAGAGGTACGAGGGTTTGGGTCTGCAAAACAGCAGAGTGTACTAGTACGACTGGTGCCTTGTCGTCGAGGACGGGTGTCGCTTCATCTTCGCGGTCCAGCTCGTTGCTCATGTCGGCCACACCCTTTTCGTCGTAAACAATAGCCTCATCTTCGATTAGCGCCCCGAGTTCCATCAGCTTCGACTGCGTTGATGTCGAGTTGTCCACAGTGACATCCACAAAGGATGGGTGCTGCAGCTGTTTCCAAACCCGAAGCCACGCGTAAGCCCCGTGGACATCGATATCGTACAAAGCACGAAACTTGCCACAGATTTTGCGCCACTGATCACGAGGGCCAAGGAATGTGATGTGTGGACGGCGCTTGACGTCAACAACAGGAAGCGTTTTCGCGACTTCAACTGGACCGTCACTTGGAAAGCAAATACTATGTCCCGTCGAGTGATGTGGGCGCACCAAAACGTTTATGTTAAAGTTGCGCACAGGCACAACTGCGCTCAAGGTCGTCGCATTGAGGTGCGGCATTGCCGATTGGCGGCCGTAGTCATGTCCGGAAGCAATGCTGTACTCATGAGACAATGGGTTGGCAGCGCATGTCGTGCACAGAGTGATCGCATGAATGTCATAAACCAAGTCAGGGTTCAAGTGGTAGCAGCGTCAATTCCACTGCAGAACGGAAACATGCGCAGAAACAACATCCGCTGGCATGCTGTCGAGTTGCTGCATCTGCTGCAATGTCAAATGGAACGCATCATGCAGCCCCACGATATCGAGCTGGACAGGCGCGTTCTCGCCAGGAAAGATAATTTCGTTGAAAGAGGCACACACGGCAATGGCGCCTGATGGATCGTGAGTGGCCTCACTCTTTTGACAACGCATGGCGTCATCCTTGGACACAGGCGCACCAATAGTTGAAGTAATACGCTCGCATGTTGCGCCAGACTGGTCGCCAAATAACGTTTCGTCGTTGAACACGTGGCCGTTCGGGTCGGCGGAGCAAAGGTGAAAGTAGGCCAGACCCAAATTCGGGTGCTTTGTGTAATTCTGACCTTGACCAAGGACATCGATGTCAGCCTGATCGATCGTTGTTTTTTCGACAATAGTCGATGCGAGCTTCATCAGCCGCTCATCCCCGGCACAGCGTATCGCCTGGGTTTGAATGGTGCGAGACATGCCACGTTTGGAGGTGTTCTGTTGTTTTTGGATGTCCTTTCTGGTCACGGAAAGGCCTTCCCTAGCGCCGCGACGCTTAGCCGTGTTGTCCTGTCGTTTTGCGTCCCTTATCTTCTCATCCAACCGGGCTACTCGGGCGGCGTTGTGGGCCTCGGTATTGGCCTGCCGCTGAATGGCTTCTGCCTCCTTCGTGAAGACAGCTCGGCCGGCGGCGCGGGCGTCGGTTTTGGCCTGCCGCTGCATGGCTTCTGCGTCGTTCGTCAAGACCGCTCGGGCGGCGGCGCGGGCGGCGGTATTGGTCTGCCGCTGCTTGGTTTTTGACTCCTCCGTCAAGACGGCTCGGGCGGCGTTGCGGGCCTCGGTATTGGCCTGCCGCTGCATGGCTTCTGCCTCCTTCGTCAAGACAGCTCGGCCGGCATTGCGGGCGTCGGTATTGGCCTGCCGCTGCATGGCTTCTGCGTCCTTGGTCAAGACAGCTCGGCCGGCTTTGCGGGCCTCGGTATTGGCCTGCCGCTGCATGGCTTCTGCCTCCTTCGTCAAGACAGCTCGGCCGGCATTGCGGGCCTCGGTATTGGTCTGCCGCTGCTTACTTTTTGCCTCCTCCGTCAAGACGGCTCGGACGGTGTTGGGGGCGGCGGTATTGGCCTGCCGCTGCTTGCTTTTTGCCTCCTCCGTCAAGACGGCTCGGCCGGTGTTGCGGGCCTCGGTATTGGCCTGCCGCTGCATGGCTTCTGCCTCCTTCGTCAAGACAGCTCGGGCGGCGGCGTGGGCGGCGGTATTGGCCTGCCGCTGCTTGGATTTTGTCTCCTCCGTCAAGATGGGTCGGGCGGCATTGCGGGCCTCGGTATTGCCCTGCCGCTGCATGGCTTCTGCCTCCTTCGTGCAGACAGCTCGGCCGGCGTTGCGGGCCTTGGTATTGGCCTGCCACTGCATGGCTTCTGCCTCCTTCGTCATAACACCCAATTCGGACATCGGACGGACAGTATAATATATTGTAGGCTGGTTAACTCAGTAGTAGTAGGCAGGTTCACTCAATATTATTTCTTCAATGTACGTGACTTTACCGAAAGAACCAAAGAATATTACCATAATGTTATGACACTTCTTCTTGGTTCTTTCGGTAAAGTCACGCAGAAGGGAAGTAATAAAATAATAAAAATAAAACATAATAAAATAAAATAATTCTCACGACGTTTCGGCTACAACGCAAGCAGCCGTCTTCAGGTGAAGAATGAGATACTACCAAGCTAGGAGCTTATATATAAGCTGGGTTGGAGGTGGAAGAGCGCCTTAACAAAAAGAATGTGCATATGAAGAGGAATTTAGCATATTCATGGAAAATGCGTAGGAGGTGGGTGGGGGGGTTTCAAAGTCATATTATGCCCATGCATTATGCAGGATCAACAGCACCAAGGGAGGGTGCAGGGAGTAGCATTAACAAAGGAAAGGAATGTTAATAGTATGTAGCTGCAGTTACTAAACAACCACGTAGAAAACTAAAGTATAAACTGCATAGCACCATCAGTATACTTACTATACTCTACAATAAGCTGAGTTACTAACAGCAAGTAAAAACCTAGAACGGTCACGTAGAGCTGGTGGTGGTACACAACTGGTGAAAATTTATGGACGGGATCAGAAGACACCAACACAATGGAAAAAGTTTCTATCAGATGGAACAAACAAAGAACCACTGGCAGAATTCCTCTATGTCAGCGGTCGGGAACCTATGGCTCGCGAGCCATATATGGCTCTTCCGGTGACGGCATATGGCTCCCAGACAATTTTGAGTTGAAAAAAAAAATCTGTTTGATATTGCTTAATAATACTGTGTCATTTTAAAGTAAACAGAAATTAGTTTTGAAGATAAATTTCACGGGTCGGGAACCAATGGCTCGCGAGCATGTCACGGGTCATTGTAAAGGTGAAGAAATCCATTTGATCAAATACCCAACTAGTTTATCCGCTTCAACCCTTGTAACGGAAAAGATGGCGAAAAGAAAAAAAACGATGATTACCGTGCATTCCAGGCTGCGTGGACAGAGGAATTTGCATTTGTGGAGAGAGCAGGATCTGCGGTATGTCTAATTGCAATGATAAAATTGCATCGATGAAACCGTCAAATATAAAGCGGCACTTCGATACGCACCATGCTTCATTTGCATCGAAATATCCAGCGGGGGACAGCAGGAAAAAGGCATGCGAAGAGCTACAGCGGAGAGTGCAGACGAGTCAGCAGCAACTACGTGTGTGGACCAAGCAAGGTGACGGGAATTCCGCTAGCTTTGCGGGTGCTTTGGCAATAGTAAGGAATGGAAAGCCATTCACAGATGGCGAGTATGCCAAAACATTCATGCTTGATGTGGCCAATGAACTGTTTGATGACTTCCCAAATAAAGACAAGATAATCAAACGAATAAAAGACATGCCTCTGTCAGCAAGAACTGTTCACGATCGTAGCATCATGATGGCAAATCAAGTCGAGGAAACACAAATTAAGGACATAAACGCCGGGACATACTTTTTTCACGCGTTAGATGAGTCAACAGACGTTAGCCATCTATCTCAGTTCAGTATAATTGCCAGGTATGCTGCAGGTGACACACTGCGTGAGGAAAGCTTGGCTGTTTTGCCAATGAAAGGGACAACAAGAGGAGAGGATTTATTCACGTCTTTCATGGAGTTTGCTAAAGAAAAAAAACTACTGATGGATAAACTTATTTCTGTCTGTACTGATGGTGCACCCTTTATGTTGGGGAAGAACAAAGGATTTGTAGCGCTTCTCCGTGAACATGAAAAGAGAGCCATCATAAGTTTTCATTGCATCCTGCACCAGGAGGCGCTTTGCGCTCAGACGTGTGGCCAGGAGCTTGGTGAGGTGATGTCGCTGGTCATTCGAGTGGTCAACTTTATTGTTGCCCGAGCTTTAAATGATCGCCAGTTTAAAGCTCTGTTAGAAGAAGTTGGGAATCATTATCCCGGTCTGCTTTTACACAGCAACGTGCGTTGGTTGTCAAGGGGGAAGGTGCTCAGCCGTTTTGCAGCTTGCCTGAGTGAAATCCGGACTTTTCTTGAAATGAAAGGCGTCAAGCATCCTGAACTAGACAACACTGACTGGCACCTGCAGTTTCACTATCTCGTGGACATAACTGGCCATCTGAACCAGCTCAATGTGAAAATGCAAGGTATTGGAAATACAATCTCATCCCTTCAACAAGCAGTGTTTGCATTTGAAAGCAAGCTGGAAGTCTTTCTCAGGGACATTGAAACATGTCGTCTTCTGCACTTTGAAAGACTGCGACAATTTAGAGATGCATGCTTAGCAAGTGACTCCACTCAACATCTGGATCTCCAGCAGCTAGCTGGCTTTACGTCCAATCTCCTGCAGTCATTCAAAGCACGTTTTGGAGAATTTCGTGCACGCACTGGTCTTTTCAAGTTCATCACTCATCCACATGAGTGTGCAGTGGACAAAGTCGACCTGACATGCATCCCCGGGGTCTCTATCGGAGACTTTGAGCTGGAAGTTGCTGACCTGAAGGCATCAGACATGTGGATGAGTAAGTTCAAGTCACTTAATCGAGAGTTGGAAAGTCTTGCGCGACAGCGAGCAGAGCTGGCGAGGGAACACAAATGGACAGAAATGAACAATCTTCAACCTGAAGACCAGTTGATTCTTAAAACTTGGAACGAGCTTCCTGTGACATACCACACAATGCAGCGTGTGAGTATTGCCGTATTGACCATGTTTGGCTCTACATATGCATGTGAGCAGTCATTCTCGCATATGAGGAACATTAAGACCAACCTACGCTCACGTTTAACTGATGGAAGCCTCAACGCATGCATGAAGCTCAACCTCACCACGTATGAACCAGACTACAAGACCATCAGCAAAACCATGCAGCACCAGAAGTCGTATTAAAAGTAAGACATTTAATTTATTATACGTTAAAATACTATATGGCTCTCAATGAAATATATTTAGAAATATTTGGCTTTTATGGCTCTTCCAGTCAAAAAGGTTCCCGACCCCTGCTCTATGTTGTGTGGCGAGAGGCTGATCTTACCACTGTGGGCAAGGACTTAAGCTTGTACATAGCACATGGAGACCTGTGTCACTGCGTGACTGTAATGGAGGGTTTACAAACTCTCAGTGCTGTTGAAGATCTGAATGTGACACCAGGGTGTTTTTACATGCACATGCTGCACAGGAACATCAAACTGTAGTCATCAAGAGCCCTGATACTGATGTGGCAATGATTACATTAAGTCTGCAGCCAGATTTACCATGTAGGTTGTATTTTTTCACGGGGGTTGGCAACAAAACAAGGCTCATTGACGTAGCTAAGGTGTTGTCAGCTCTTGGCAAAAGTGTCTGTTTGGCACTTATTGGGATCCATACCTTCTCAGGTTGTGATTCTACAAGTGCCTTTTATGGCAACGGCAAAAGAAAGGCATTTTCTGTTGCTTGTGTAATGCGGGCGTAAACGGCTTCGCGGATATGACGTCATGGGGGGGGAGGAGTTAGGTCACGTGGGAGAGAGGGGTGAGGTCTTAAGGGAGAGATACCGGAAGAGACGGGAGAGTGTGGGAGATAGAGTTAGAGTGAGGCCACGCAGGGCGGAGGTTGGAGAGTGGCGAGATCGCCACACACGCAGAGTAAGACTCGGCACCGTCGGCCAACGGTGACCGAGCACGGAGGAACGAGGAGCAGCGGTGGAGCTGCAGTGAGGGCAGCCGGAGGACTGCACAGGGGATCTGCAGCAGAGCTGCAGGAACGAGGAGGCTACGGGAGCGAAGGCAGCTGTGGAGTTGCCAAGCGGAGGGGCTCTGAGCGAGGGCCGTGTGGGACAAGTGTAAGAACCCAAATAAAGGACCACGAAGACAGACCCAGTGATCGAGTCCTTTATTACACTTGTGAGAAAGAGGAATATCTGACTGCTTTTACAAATCTGGGTAGCAGTTTTAACCTAGACTAGTCTACCTTTGAGCTACTTTCCACATGTGTGCCACAGGGGCGGTTTCTTCATTAGGGCGATTGGGCGACGAAAAAAAAGTAATTTTTACTCCTTACAATTTTATTTACAGTCAAAAAGTACTTATTTTTTGGAGATCACTTCATTCTATTTTCCCTTGCTATTACCAAACAAATTGAATTGCGCTGATGCCCAGTTTATTTTAAATGTTATTTATTCTGCCTATGAAAATCGTTTTCACATTACATGAAATTGGTCAGACATGTTCATTGGTCCTTTGGAAGTGACGTCATGTCACACCTATTACCACAGTGCACAGCACCTTGACCTGGAAATTAGAGAAATTATAACAGTCAGTGGAAGAAAATGGAGGAAGAACGTGATTCAGTTGTGAGCACAGTCCAAAATCAGCCACAGGATCAAGAGCACCTGTGGCCGTATCTTAGCGAATTATTTTCTTTTAGTGGTATTAATAAGTATTAATTCAAGATGAAATGTATCCTTTGTCTCCTGCTTAATAAGGAAATATCGGCCTTCAAAAGTTCGCCATCAAACTTAAGGAAGCATATTGAGGTAAGTACGTTAAGTATTTTGTTTTACTGATAGTTTTTTTGTGTGCATGTTTTGACCTTGACGGCGCGCCTTTTATATGTGTAGTAGGCCTATTTTCACTAATGCATGCGATTGACAATATAAGGCTCACGTAATAAAATGCTAAAATGCATTTGTAATTGTCTGTAAATTATTTGCTATGGTAACGTTAGGTCCACGGGAAATTTGGCGCCTATAGCAGTATTGCTTTGAATCATCATTATCGTTCCGTGCTCTCATTGTGTTTGAATTCATGCACAACACAAGAAAACCAAGCGAGAAATTTTTATTTTTAATAATTACCAAACATCATGTTGTATTGTCAAAACGGTAACACTTTACAATAAGGTTAATTAGTTAATGTATTAACTAACATTAACTAACCGTGAGAAATACTTTTGTTACTGTATCTATTAATCTTTGTTAACGTTAGTTAATAGAAATACAGCTGTTCATTGTTTGTTCATGTTAGTTCACAGTGCATGAACTAATGTTAACAAGATTTTAATAAAGTATTAGTAAATGTTGAAATTAACATGAACAAAGATTAATAAATGCTGTATACGTGCAGTTCATTATTAGTTCATGTTAACTAATGTAATTAACTAACGAACCTTATTGTAAAGTGTTACCGTCAAAACTAATGTAATGAAATCAATTCACCCTATCATGTCAGCCTTACAGTCCTGTGTTTTTGTCAATATAATCAGAAATAAAATTAATGTTTGATAGTCACTAAATGCTACTGTATTTCTAAAATCAACAAGTATTTAACATTATGAAGTGTGCAATTGGATGCAAATGTTAGTTTTATTAATGCTGTAATCAGAGAGTGCATGTGTAATTGTTACATTTATATTGAATATAAATATTTATGTTGTTTTTACAGAGAATGCACCCAAATCACCTCAAAAACTACTCTAAATTGACAGCACCGAAGAGAAAGATCGGGACCTCCACCCATGCTTCCAGCAGGAAGCAACTGAAAGTTGACTCAGTTTTCCCAGTCAAACATGTGTCTCCAGTCACTGTGAACAAAGCTATATTAAGGTACATCATTCAAGGACTTCATCCTTTCAGCACTGTTGATCTGCCATCATTTAAAGAGCTGATTAGTACACTGCAGCCTGGCATTTCTGTCATTACAAGGCCTACTTTACGCTCCAAGATAGCTGAAGCTGCTCTGATCATGAAACAGAAAGTGACTGCTGCCATGAGTGAAGTTGAATGGATTGCAACCACAACGGATTGTTGGACTGCACGTAGAAAGTCATTCATTGGTGTAACTGCTCACTGGATCAACCCTGAAAGTCTTGAAATACATTCCGCTGCACTTGCCTGCAAAAGATTAATGGGCTCTCATACTTTTGAGGTACTGGCCAGTGCTATGAATGATATCCACTCAGAGTATGAAATACGTGACAAGGTTGTTTGCACAACCACAGACAGTGGTTCCAACTTTCTGAAGGCTTTCAGAGTTTTTGGTGTGGAAAACAATGATATCGAGACTGAGGCAAGAAGGTGTGAAAGTGATGACACTGATTCTGAAGGCTGTGGTGAGGGAAGTGATGGTGTGGAATTCCAAGATGCCTCTCGAGTCCTGGACCAAGACGATGGCTTCGAATTCCAGCTACCAAAACATAAAAAGTGTGCCTGTCACTTACTTAACCTAGTCTCAAGCGTTCATGCCCAAAAGCTCTCTCAAATGAACACTACAAGAAACTCTACAGATCTGTCTTTGGCAAATGCCAAGCTTTATGGAATAAAAGCAGCCGATCGGCTCTAGCAGCTGAAGCTGTTGAAGCAGAAAGCAGGCTTCAGCTTTTAAGGCCAAACCAAACGCGGTGGAATTCAACTTTTATGGCTGTTGACAGAATTCTTCAAATTTGCAAAGAAGCAGGAGAAGGCGCACTTAGGAACATATGCACCTCTTTTGAGGTTCCAATGTAAGTGTTTTTCCCTCTATTGATGTAAGCAAATGTGGGTTGTTGTTGTTGTATGCTCTTTGATTATGCCGATTTCTCCTGATGGTTTAATCCAGCAGAAATGCTGTTCTTGACAGAGTGGGCCAACACAATGCGTCCAGTTGCAAAAGTGCTCGACATCTTGCAAGCGGAAACGAATACACAGCTGGGGTGGCTGCTGCCTAGTGTCCATCAGTTAAGCTTGAAACTTCAGCGACTCCACCATTCTCTCAGGTACTGTGACCCACTTGTGGATGCCCTACAATAAGGAATTCAAACACGATTCAAGCATATGTTTGAAGATCCTGAGATCATCGCAGCTGCCATCCTTCTCCCTAAATTTCGGACCTCTTGGACAAATGATGAAACCATCATAAAACGAGGTAAATGAATGCAAGCAACATACACTTGACGAATTCTAATCTGGGCAACATTTGAGCCATACCAATATTTTTTATTTTTTTGCACTTTTGATCTCAATATGAATATTGATGTATAGTATTATTGCAGCAGGTTGTAGTTATCCCTCACTGTTTCTTTAAACAAAACTCTCATATCATATGTGGCTTGGATATGCTGTTAGAATTTATGCTAAAATAAGGGATTTGCATGATTTTAGACATTTAGATGTAGATGACTGCACGTAAATGTAGTTAATGACAAAATCCATAAAATTTCTTCCCAGTCAGAAAAGCCCCTCAACCAAACCTTTCTTTGTGTCTG
The DNA here is from genome assembly GCF_965212315.1 of Lampetra planeri. Taxonomy (NCBI): domain Eukaryota; kingdom Metazoa; phylum Chordata; class Hyperoartia; order Petromyzontiformes; family Petromyzontidae; genus Lampetra; species Lampetra planeri. Next base: position 7,740,166 of record NC_136150.1, read on the forward strand.
CTCACTCTGCTTGTAGGCATGGACTACATCAGAGTGCATCTGGAGCCTTTGGACCACAATAAAGAATTGGCCAACAGTTCATCTGATGAAGATTTTTTCGCTTCTTTGAAACCGACAACACATGAAGCCAGCAAAGAGTTGGATGGATATCTGGCCTGTGTTTCAGACACCAGGGAGTCTCTGCTCACGTTCCCTGCTATTTGCAGCCTCTCTATCAAGACTAATACACCTCTTCCTGCATCGGCTGCCTGGGAGAGGCTATTCAGCACTGCAAGATTGCTTTTCAGCCCCAAAAGAGCTAGGCTTGACACTCACAATTTTTGAAAATCAGCTTCTGCTTAAGTTAAATCTGAGGTTTTACAACTTTGAGGAGCATGCTGCATACTGGCATTAGATAGACTTATAGTTTGATAATTAAATACAAACAGTTCTAAAGCAGGATAAAACATTGTATGCATTTCATTTAATGTTTTTTGAGATTAAAATCTTAAACAAGAATCTCTAGTTTTCATTCTTGCTGTTACTTTTACTTCTTTAATACTCAAGTACAATTTTAATGTGGTACCTTTTTACTTTTACTCAAGTAAGATTCTAGCCAGATACTTTTAATTGAGTAAAATTTTCCCTCAGTACTTGTACTTTCACTTGAGTAACATTTTTGAGTACTTTTTACACCTCTGCATTCAAAGATGTTTTTTTTTCAAACTGCAGGCACTGAAATGCATTCTCTATGGGTTCCGGGAGGGCTCGCACTAACGTGCTTACGTCATCATACGTATCCTTAACTTGTGCAGCGATTGGTGGGAACAAACATACACTATTAAAAATGTCTAAGATTAAGTGACAAATAATATTTGAAAACAATTTTGAATTTGAATAAGAAAAAATTAAACACTACTTTAATATCTTTATCAAATGTGATTAAAAAAATAAAAAAGAGAACAAGAGCGAGAGAGACTGTTAGGAGATCTCGCGAGTTGAGGCCAGTTGAACTTGAACAACGTCATGGCGAACGCAGTTAATTCTATCGTTTCATTAAAAGAAATACCATTCAGCAGTCGTAGTAATCAGGGTAAATTGTCAATTAAAGAATTAGGGCCACCAAGCCCAAATTTAAAAATAAAACAAGTATCTACAAAGGGCGGGAAATCATATAATAGAGGATTCTCGAGGAACTGGTACGAGCGAATAAAATGGCTAGCAGGTTGCGAAGTAGCTAATGCTTTATTCTGCTACCCCTGCATTCTCTTCCATCCCGAGAACGGGACGGACATCGCATGGACAACTACAGGTGTCACCGATATGCATAATCTCTCGGAGAAGGTGAAAAAGCATGAAACGGCGAAGATGCATATGGACAGTTGCCTAAAATTGGCGGCTTTCGGGACGGTCAATATTGCCACACAGTTGGACGACAGTTACCGGATAGCTGTACGTCGTCAAAATGACGAGGTTAGTAAGAACCGCCACATTCTAGGCCGTCTTATCGACTGTGTGAAGTTTTGTGGCCTGTTCGAATTAGCATTGAGGGGCAAAGATGAGAGCGAAGGCTTAAGCCACGCTGGCATTTTTCGTGGACTGGTCAACTTGGTAGCATCGCTAGACGAGGTGTTTGAGGAGCACTTGAAAACTGCCACAGTCTTTAAAGGTACATCAAAAACTGTACAAAATGAGCTGTTGGATTGCATGCTATCAGTCATCAGGGAGCATATAATGGAAGAGGTGAAGTCAGCTAGATTCGTAGCAATTCAAGCAGATGAGACTACTGACGTTTCTACACAGACTCAATTAGTGCTTATGTTCAGATACATTGACACGGACCATGCTGTGCAAGAACGTTTCAATGAGTTCATCCCTATCTTGAATACAACAGCCGAGTCGATTGCCAGTATGATTCTGGAGAGGCTGAACAGTCTTTTCACTGATGATGACAAAGCTAAACTCATCGCACAAGCATACGACGGGGCAAGTGTGATGAGGGGAGAGTGGGCTGGTGTGCAGCAAAAGGTGCGTGAACATTATGAAAATGCACATTATGTGCATTGCTATGCACACCAGCTGAATTTAATCATGCAGCAAGCTACATCTCAAACTCCAGCAGTTAAGAGTATTCTTTTCTGATCTGAGTGGCATTACCAGCTTTTTTACCCGGTCACCAAAACGCACTACTATTCTCGACGAGATTGTTGCACGAAGGCTGCCAAGAGCCTCATCCACAAGATGGCACTTTAATAGCAGAATCGTGAACACTGTATACGAGAACCTAGATGACCTTAAAGAGTGTTTCAGATCTATTGCGACTGACAGCTCATTTGATAGCAATACGGTGAGGGAGGCATCTGGCTTCCTGAGGATGCTGCAAGATGAAGACTTTCAGTTTTTTCTGCATCTGTTTCATCAAATCATGCCTCACGTTGACGTGATGTACCAGCAGCTTCAGAAGAACATTGATGCAGTCTTCATCAAACAAGGCCTCCAGAACTTCACAATGAAAGTGCAGTCCATCAGGTAAGATCATATAATATTGTTCATACCTTCTCAATATAGGACCATGTCATTTAAAAATGTATGCTATATGGTAACAAGATTTAGACACTTAAAAGTGGGGAACTAATTTAATCATCTGCATCTTTGGAAATTGTAATTACCTTGTCTGTAACAAAGTTTAACCAGCAATTTTTATATCTTTTGAGCTATTCTCAGAAAATATATCTAAAACAGACTATTTGTGTTGCTTCTGTTTTTCTAAGACATGAATAAGTATTGTCAATGACATGAGATTATTCATAAAACATGTTTTATTCATAAAAACACTGTTGATCTATCTGTGTTCAGGGACCAGAGCTCATTTCAGGAGCAGGAGCAAGTAACAACAGGAACAAAAGATCTAGGAGGGACTTGGGAGAAGAAGACAAGCAGAGGCTGTCTAAAGAGGTATTTATTGCTGACCATTTAAATACTCGAGTGTTGGAAAATCTCACTTTGTTTTTTCAATCAGTTTAGGAAAGGATGGTAGCAGTCTTTTTTACTCCTAGCATTGTACATTGAAATTTGTACATTCCATTCGAATACCAACACAATCTTTATCTTACACGTCAACGATTCAGTCAACAATATTATTTGTCGCCACCTAGTGGAATCTTTAATAAAATAAACTATCTGAGTGGATTGAAAATACATTTACTGGTCAAAAACCCTTGTCAAACTCAATTTGAGCTTAAATTTTGGTTAAATGTTAATTAACGTAATAACACACACACAAATCATCGCTGTCGGACGGAAGCCTTGTATGTCCAAAACTGTTACTTTTCAGGAAACGAAAGAAAACCTGTTTTTTCCCCAAAATAATTTCCAAGCTCTTTTAATGCTTTTCATTGGTTAAATATTTGTAAAACACATTGACAGATGTAAAGGGTGACCAATAGCATTAAATTTTGAAAAAATATGGAGATATAAAATATGGATTCTGCCTGATACATTGTTGCTGTCGGGATGGAAACCTTGTATCTCCATATTTATATTATGATAAATAATTTATTTTATAACTAAAACAAATGTATTTATTTTGTCAGGTCTGCGACACAATCTTGGTCCACACCAAAGAAAGGTTCTCCTTAACCGACCACCTTGTAAGTGCCACGCTGCTACAAGGAGAGATGTTTCAACAGCATGGCCATACATTCCCTGTTGAGGCTCTGAACATCACTGTCAGGGCATACCCTATGTTAAATAAGGCGACGCTGAAGACTGAACTGTCTCTCATTTATGAGAGTCCAGAATTCAAGGGCTGCTGTGGTGCACTGGCGCTGTACCAGGTTTTGCTGAAGTACAACCTCCAGGATACTTTTTCAGAGACTGTTGCTCTGTTGAACATCCTCATAACCACTCCCATGACAACTGCTGAAGCTGAGAGGTGTTTCTCAACCTTAAAGAGAATCAAGACATTCCTGAGAAATGTAATGGGACAGGAACGTCTGAATGCACTGGCTATGCTTTCCATGGAGAGGGAACTAGTCAGGAACATGCCTGCTTTCAATGAGAGATGAATTGATCACTTTGCTACTTTGAAAAAGAGAAGAGCAAAATTTCAGTATAAGTAAGCAGTGTATTAAGCGAGTAATGTGATGTAAGCAGTGTAATAATAGTGAGTATAGAAACAAACAAGGAGATGTATTGTAAGAGTCACTTTATTTTTCATTAATATTAAAGTAGTGAAGTTGCCTTTACATGCTTAAGCTGTTAATTTATCCATTGCATGGGTGGACCTTATCCTTATCAATCATCCAAACATTTGCCCCCCTGAGAGATTTTGCAGGAGCCGCCACTGGTGTGCCACCTATATGGCCAGTCATCTGCCGAAAATGTGAACGATGCAAGATACAAAGCATTCTGTATGGCATCGTCAGCTTTGCCAGAACTATCCATGCCCCCGACAAGTGACGCCCTGTACCAACACTGCAAAAGGGCAAACTACCAAGCAGCCATAATGAGACATTCTCTGAAAGGTATGTGTGCCCCTTCACCCGTTGGCAATGGATGGCACCTCGAGGATGGTGAGTTAACAGTGACCTGGAGGACTAGAAATCCTGCCCCTGAAAGTGTGTTGCAGGCAGTCCACTGCAGTTGCAAGCATAGTAAATATGAGACTGGAGGATGTCCCTGTATGTCTGCAAGACTGTCTTGTATTGATTTATGTCGGTGCCAAAATTGTGCAAATGTTTCACAGGAAACAGAAGACCTACATGGGATGATGGCTCTGATAGTGATAGGAATGATACCGATGAGTAAATATGCGCTGTTATAATATAAGGTGATTTTGAGCTGTAAATAATCTGTTGTAGAATTGTAATTTTTTTTGGCAGCATTCAAAAATAAGGGGACAGTGTAGCATTTCGAGTCATTTCAGCCAACTTGGGCCAAAGTGTGCTTATATTTGTATCTTTCTGTGATTACACAGTACCTACTGAAAATCTTGATGTATAAAACATCACAGTTTTGCTAAATGTATGTTTATGTTTAATTTTGCTTAGTGCCAATCCGTGAAGTTGAAGCATATTTTCTACAAATGTGCCATATTTCATAGTCTACATTCACACTTGAGTATATAATGCACCAAAACCGGTCTCAAGTGTTTAGGTACATGTATAAATGTCAGTTTGAGAGATATTTTGTGTTGCTAAAATGTATATAAATAAAGTTACAAACAAAACCAGCAGCATAAGATTTTCGTTTTTTCCAATTCACAATTATATGCATTTATGGATTGTGACAAAAAACTGCAGGGTATTTTGCGGAGAACTTTTAACATAAAGTCGATAATAGTTTTGTCTATGAAAAAATTCATTTAAAAAGTAGTGCCCAGGTGTGGGAACGAAAATCATTTTCTAGCCACTTTTTCCTAGTTCACCTTATGGCCTATGTGTGTTAGTCCGTGTGTAATAAAGGACTCTTTCTCAGTGTCGATCTCCGTTGTCCTTTATTTGGGTTCGTGTAAATCTCGCTCCCACGGCGTCCTCGCTCAGGCCCGCGTCTCCTCCGTCGATCACTCCACAGCCACCCTGCTGCTCCGTTCCGCAGCCTCACTGCTGCTCCGCCCTGCAGCCACACTGCTGCTCCGCTCTGCAGCCACCCTGCTGCTCCACTCTGCAGCTAGCCTTCCACAGCCCGCTAGCCCTCTGCGCCCTGACACCGATGGCCGACGGTGCCGAGGTCTCCCCAACACGTGGCGATCGCGCCACCCTCCCCGTACTGCCCAGTGTGGCCTCCTCCCGTTTCACTCCGTCTCAACTCCCCGATCCCCTTCCGGTTCTCTCCCTAAATCCTCTCCCCCACGTGACCCTAACTCCTCCCTCTCCTCACGTGACCCAGACTCTGCCCCCCTCAATCCTTGCTCGCATTACACGTGTGTGCGAGTCTATATATGTGTGTGTGTCGGTAGTGTACCGGTAAGCGTGCTGCACCACAAACCCGGCCATCCGAGCTCCGATGACGATTCTCTAAAACGGTCCTGAGCCTCCCCTAGGTCGACTCAGCCTCAAATTACTACCTGTGTAAACATCGCCACTCGGGACACAAAGGCAGCCGGGCGTGGTGTTTTTTGCCGGCCTTCATAGCTGCTACTCGCTGACAGCACTTGCCCCGGCAGTCTGTTAATCTAATACGGGGGATCTTTGTCTTTGTGAGAATGTGGCTGAGTTGTGAACACACTGATAGCTTCCTGCCCACGCTTGCAAACCTGCTGACTCTCACAATGCCATATTCATCTCTCCATATATAAAGACCCCCCCCCCCCCCCCGTTGAGCCTGAACAAACTATTGGGGCAAGTGCTGTTAGTGATCACCTATAAAGACGGCTACGGCACACGAGGGGGTGGGTGGCCAACACCACGCCCGGCCGCCTTTGTCTCCCCAATGGCAATGTTTACACACACCAGCTACCCATTTGAGGCTGCATCGACCTAGGGGAGGCCCAGGACAGGTTCAGATCGTCACCGGTGTCAGCCGTGAGCAGGAATCGAACTCGGGTATCCAGGTTCGTAGCGCGGCATGCTTACCGCTACATTAACCGCCTATATACACACCACGCACGCAGCGCGGTGAGCGTGCGTGATGACGTTCCGACGCGACGGGCGCATGCTGTGTGCCGCCGCTCTTGCAGAGCAGCAGAGGAGCCGCCTGGTGGACACGAGCCGGGTGCCGGGTGAAGATCGTCCAAGTGGATGTGGGTGAGGTGAGCATCACCGCGGTGGCATCAATTTGTAGTTAATATCGCCACGGGGGACAACATTTTTTCGATTACAGTGTTTATTCACACTTCAAATTTTTTAATTCAAATACTTCTCTCTTAAAATAACTATATCTATTTCGCCTTCGTTATACGATATTATCACTTGTCCCTGCCTTGAGCATTGAGATTATGTTCTTTTGGTTTAATTGATGTTGTTTACACACCACACCAGCTACCCATTTGAGGCTACATCGACCTAGGGGAGGCCCAGGACCGGTTCAGAAAATCGTCACCGGTGTTGGCCGTGAGCGGGAATCGAACTCGGGTATCCAGGTTCGTAGCGCGGTACGCTAACCGCTACACTACCCGCTCTATATACACACCACGCAAGCAGCGCGGTGTGCGTGCTTGATAATGACATTCCGACGCGACGGGCGCATGCTCTATGTGCCGCCGCTCTTGCAGAGCAGCAGAGGATCCGCCTGGAAGACGCAAGCCGGGTGCCGGGTGAAGATCGTCTAAGTGGATTTGGGTGAGGTGAGCATCACCGCGGTGGCGTCAATTTGTAGTTTACACCGCCACGGGGTACTAATTTTCTTTTTACAGTGTATATTCACACTTCTACATTTTCGATTTAAATACTTCTCTCTTCAATGAACTATATCTATTTCGCCTTCTTTATACTATATTAACACTTGTCCCTGGCTTGAGCATTGAGATTATGTTATTTCGGTTTAATTGGTGTGCATCTGCTCATAGTTACAGGTAAGCCAAGTTGATTTGAATTTAATACACAAAATGGCAGCAACAACTTCGTTACCGTCCTTTATTTTTGGATTTCACTTATTATTTGGTACTTTCGCAAAAGTCACATACGTACAAAAATTATAATACAAAAGAAAATGAGTAATTTTTTTTTATTATTACTAATATTCTGCAAATCTACTTGTGTAGACTGCAGCCTGCTTCTTTATCGGAGTTAGTGTACTGGTAGTGTATAATGTGGACTGTAGAAATTATTAAGCTGGGTGAGTGTACTGGCAGTCTATAATGTGCACTGTAGACTGGTTAATAAGTTAAGTGAGTGTACTGGCAGCCTATAATGTGGACTGTTGCCTGGTTTTTAAGTAAGGTCAGCGTACTGGTAGTCTATAATGTAGACTTATTCTTGGTTCTTTCTTCAATTGATTGAACTTGTTTGGTTTGCTAAGGTTAAGCTATATACTTATATGTAGCACTGCGATTGTCGTTTGAATGTTATAGTGGTAAATAAATACGACTTTTATATATTAGATTACATTTGATGTTTCATTTTGTTATATTGTTGGCAAAATAAACCATTGCAAATTTGCTGCACTGCAGCTTCTAATTTCACATTGACCTGATGGAGAGAGCACAATTACATAATTTTTTGTGTAAAAGTTTGTTTTCATTCAGATATAAAAAAGATGTTTTTCTATATATTTATGCTAATTATCATTCATTGCCAAATATATGGTAATATTAACATTATTGTATGATAATATATTGCATTATTATATCACTTCATGTGTGCTTTATCAGTGCCTGACTTTTACGGAGTATTTTGAAAATACTCTACATCAGGGGTCTCAAAATCGCGGCTCGCGGGCCAATTGCAGCCCTCGGGACGATATTTTGTGGCCCCCACCTTAATATGAAAGTTTAATGTTAGTGCGGCCCGCGAGTTTTATATTGTAGCAACCCCGCTGTTAGCTGCTGTGACAATGTTATGATGTTCTGGTTTCCTACTGTGCCTGTCCAGTGAATGCGGTATGCATGTGAGTGACATGGGGAGCGGGGTGGTGTGTGTGTGTGTTTGTGTACGTGTGAGAGTGAGTGAGAGAGACAGCTGGGAGAGAAAAGAGTGGCTTTGGATGTGCGGAGAGCAGGAGGGTGAAATTCATAGTTTTCCGCCCTCTTTCGCGCAGGTCATGATGTATCCAGTGCTTCATATGTAAATCACAAGGTGCCGGAACGCTAAGTACATATGACAGCGCAGGTACGACGAGCACATGTCCTGGAACGCACATAAAACGACGCTTAAAACAGCACACACATGCCACTTACAATGCAGTGGGACTTATTTAGGCTATACTGCAGTGACGGTATCAGTCTTTGTGTCAGTGATTAATAAAGTGGCATCTTGAGCAAAGGCGACTTCTGTGTCCATCGGAGAAAACGAACGGAACACACACACACACACACAATTTGTTAAATTGAAGGCAAATTCAAGGGACACCACGGCTCCTTTACGCACATGCTGCGCTGTGAGGTTTTGGGAGCTTCTTTATGCTGACGGATTATTCTAAACCGCAGCAGTTTATAACACGTCATTGAGCTAATATCTACATTTTACAGTCTGGGCTGTTTTACATTATTATTTACACCTGATATGTGTGGATGAATTATAATGATTTAAATTCCCTCATCCTCTGGTGGTGACATTTACGCACCGAGCCACAGACTGTACATGACGATGTGCATAATTATTTTGGTTCATTTTAGAAGTCTGCATTTGTTATTATTCATGAAATTGTGATGCTGTTGTTAAGAAAGCTCTATATATAACTTATTAGATTATCTTGTTATTGCGTGGCCACAAATTAGTAATTCATCCACCGATGTCAACAGGGGCTCCGTAATTTTCTAGTGATTACATTATATTGTTATATTTTATTTTAATCATTTCTTAAAAAACTTTTTTTAATATTCATATTTTTTTCAATACGAGAGGTACCGGATCTGTTCAAATAAGTCCCGGAACGCAGGCAAGCCAACACGCCGGCACAAAGTAAGCACAAAAATGTATAGAAAAATGTGATGATGTGACTGAAGGCAGCGAAAGCCCCGACAGTGGCCAGCAGCATTTGAACCCCGTGGTCACACAATGACGCTGCCTCATATAGTCCTCTCCCTCTTTCGGCTTTCCACTGTGCGCGCAGCGGAGCGCGTCAAAGCGCAGATCCACAGCTCATCCCGGCTCAGATCCCCGTGCTTTGAACAGAGAAGCGTGTATAGTAGCAGCCGCTACAGCTGTGTCTGCCTGTGACTGGGGTGTGGGGACGAAATCTGATGGGAACGCATTACCCCCCCCCCCCATAATCTACGCACCTGTTACCGGAAAAAGTGGAAATGACGTGCATTTGCGGAAATTACGTCTCCGTGCGTCGCTGGTTGGCTAAACACTTGACTGAAACTTTATTGCGTGAGCGACAGCAAGTGGAATGAATATATATCTTGTCACACAGCCCCAATCAGTCTTTTTCAAAGCCTGCAGTGAAGAGAAAGGTTGGTGACAAGCACAGACAATTTCAGGAAAAGTGGGAGATGCAATATTTCTTTGTTGAGCACATGAGCACCCCGACGTGTCTTATTTGTACAGAAAAAGTTGCGGTGCACAAGGAACACAACCTCAAACGTCATTACTCAACTAGACGTGCTGAGGAGTATGCAAAATACCAGGGAGATGAGAGAGCCAACCGGGTTGCCAATCTTAAAACATGTCTACTGAGGCAACAAAATGTCTTCAAGAAAGCAACCAAAGAGAATAATGCAGCAGTCGAAGTAAGCTACGTGGTTAGTGAGATGATTGCTAAGGCAGGAAAGCCATTCACAGAAGGCCAGTTTATCAAAAAGTGCATCTTACAGGCTGCAAGTATAGTCTGTCCGGAAAAGAAAGGTCAGTTTAGCAGCATCAGCCTTTCTGCTAACACCGTGGCAGAGCGCATTTCTGACCTGTCAAGTGACATTTATGATCAACTGCGTGAGAAAGCCAAATTTTTCAATGCATACTCAGTCGCTCTTGACGAGAGTTCAGACATCACTGACACTGCCCAGCTCACAATATATGTCCGTGGTGTTGATGACAATTTTGAAGTGATGGAGGAGTTGCTCACAGCAATTCCAATGCATGGCCACACCACCGCTCAGGAGATATTTTGCCAGCTGTGTGATGCCATTGTGAATGCCGGTTTGCCATGGAAGAAGTTTGTTGGAATAACAACCGACGGAGGGCCATCAATGACAGGGAGGAAAAATGGACTGGTGGCACTTGTTCAAAGAAAACTAGAAGAGGAGGGTGTGGAGGAGGCCATTGCTCTGCACTGCATCATCCATCAACAGGCCCTTTGCAGCAAATGCCTGAAGTTTGACAATGTGATGTCTGTTGTTGTGAAATGCATCAACCAAATCAGATCCAGGGGCTTAAAGCACCGGATGTTCCGTACTTTTTTAGAGGAAATGGGAGTCAAAATATGAGGATGTGCTCTACTTCACCGAGGTACGTTGGCTCAGCAGGGGAAACGTCTTGAAGAGATTTTTTGAGTTGGGTGCAGAAGTGAAAGCCTTCATGGAGAAGGATGGGGTGGCTGTTCCTGTGCTAAGTGATCCCAAATGGCTTATGGACTTAGCTTTTGTTGTTGACATCACGCATGAGCTGAATGTACTGAACAAGAAGTTACAAGGCCAGGGGCAGCTCGTCAGTGCTGCCTATGACAACGTGAGAGCATTCTCCACAAAACTTGTGTTATGGAAAGCCCAGCTCTCTCAGACAAACCTTTGCCATTTCCCAGCATGCAAGGCACTCCTGAATGCAGGCACACCATTCAGTGGTGAGAAGTATGTTGATGCCATTTTGAGGCTAAAGGAGGAATTTGATCACAGATTTGCAGACTTCAAGACGCACAGAGCCACTTTTCACATTTTTGATGATCCCTTCTCCTTTGATGTGCAAGATGCCCCTCCTGTGCTTCAAATAGAGCTCATTGACCTGCAGTGCAACTCTGACCTCAAAGCCAAGTTCAGGGAGGTGAGTGGAAAAGACAAGCTTGGGCAATTTTTGCGAGAATTGAACCCCAGCTTCCCTGAGCTTTCCCGAATGTTCAAGCGGACCATGTGCCTTTTTGGGAGCACATATTTGTGTGAAAAGCTCTTCTCCACCTTGAACTTCAATAAGTCCAAGTACAGGTCCAGACTTACTGATGATCATCTTCAAGCCATACTGAAGGTCTCAACTGCTTCCTCCCTCAAGCCAAATGTGGCTCAGCTATGTGAGAGGAAGCGCTGCCAGGTCTCTGGCAGCAAGAAGTAGGCAAGAGAAGCCATGTTCAGAAGAACCGTTCATGTTCTTCAATATTCTATTCATGTTCAGAAGAACCCATTGAAGTTAAATAACTGTTAGTAATGACATTTCAGAAGTTTGGATTTTTTTAGAAAAGTTTTTTTTGTGGAATACCTGATGCGGCCCAGCCTCACCCAGATACTGCCTCCAGCGGCCCCCAGGTAATTTGAGTTTGAGACCCCTGCTCTACATGTTTCTATGAGATAGTTTTGCTAAATGTTACAGCTGTAGTGGTGATAACTACTCGCTATTCGGCGAGCTGTGAGAGAGCGGATCGTAAAAACACGGGTTTTCCCGCTCGGTAAACGGTCAGGGTCAAATGGGGGTAAGGTAGGATCCAAACGCCAGATTGAAAGGACCAATCAGAGGGTTCCACCAGGTGGCCTGGGATTGGACAAGCCCAGCCACGAACCAGTATAAAAGCCAGAGCGCTGAGAGCTCTGGGCAGTTCTGCCTACACAAAGACTCAAGCCGGCTGAAGACAGCTAGGACCCTGGACCAAGCCTTCCAGCCCTTGTCAGGGCTGAGGCTCAGTGTAACCAGTGGTCAGGGGAGATAGGTCCTGGATAGGACCCTGGCTCCCAGCCTTCCCGCTTTTGTAAGGGCGAAGGTCCTGAGCGACCAGAGGTCGGGGACCCACCGGGCCAGCGGTGGGTCAGTGTGCCTCCCCTAGATCCCAGCCGGACGCTAGGATAACAGGGAGATTTAGATAGCCTGCCAAGTCCGGAGGCTGTACCTTAGGATAGGAGATAAGCGTAAGTGTTGAGCTGTGTAAGGTCCGGAGGCTGTACCTCCTCAGGGTAACGGGTAAGGGGACCGTATACCCCTTGGGTGTTACGGACTGTGTATTAAGAGACAATAAACAGTGTGTGCCTTAAAGAAGTTTATTAGTCCGTCATTTACGACACTAAACAGCTCTAAGACGTTTGTAAAAAAATGCATCTTTCAGATGTTATATGTTGAATGTCTATTGCATCTGATTAGCAGGTCTTATCATTAGAGAATTCAGGTGGACACTAAAGGCAACACACATATTTACAGCTCCTGTAAAACATAGATAACTATTACTTTATATTTATTTGTATTATTACTATTTTCATATTACCTGACAGGGATTAAACAATGTTCTTTTTTGATGATTGTTAAATGATAGGAACATTTTTCAGAGTTAAGAGTTTCATATTTAAACACGATTTTTATCATTTAAGACGTAAATTGTTCCCATCATGGTTCTAGGATATTTGCACTCTATCCCGTCAGTCCAGTGGTTCAGCAGTGCAGTCATGTGAATTGCCCTTGATTGGTGTGCATCTGCTCATAATTACAGATGCACGAATGCTCCTCTGAATATCATTTGGAAATAAAGATCACAGGAGGAGACAGATAAGCCAGGCCAGTTACAAACTTGCTATGTGGTGACGGGAGTGAGGTTTTCCTTTGTCGCACTCGGGACGGGAGCAACCGTCAACCGCCATTGTTGAAACCGGCGCCGTTTTCCCGGCGGCCGCCCCGCCGGAAATGGCCGCCATGTTGGCTGTGACGCAGTCCGCGGCGGCCATGTTGGCTCGGGAGCCGTATGCGGCCGCTGCTAGGGCTGCGACGGGGCAGGCGGCGGCCATTGTTGCTGCGACGCCGCAAGTCGGCGCCATGGCTGCCATGGCGACCGCGACGCCGCGTCTCTCCACCGGTGCGGCTGGGGTTTCTCGGCACGCCGCGCCTGCGGGGCCAGCCGCCGGCGACGACGCGGCTCCACATCAAGCTGCGCCCGCCGGGGGGGCCCCAGGTAAGTACGCGCGTGCCGTCCTCGCCGGGGTGGGCAGCGGCCGCCGCCACTACACCGTACATCGCCGTGCTGCCGGAATGGGCCGCAGGTGCTCACGGGGCCGGCCACCGGCGATGCCGCGGCTCCGCACCTCGCCGTGCCTGCGTCCCTTGTTGTGGATGCCGCCGCGGCTCCGTGTTACACCGCTGCGACTACGGTGTGGCCCGGGGAGGCCGCAACGCCGCCGCCCCTCGCCGCGTCGTGGGAGGTTTCCACGGCTGCTCCACCCCTCGCCGCGTCGCGGGAAGTTGCCGCAGCTACGGCCACTGCTCCGCACCTCGCTGGGCCGGCGGGGTGGGCCGCGGGGGCCGCTGCAGGCCCGAATTATACCGCCACGTCTTCGGCGTGGTCCGTGGAGGCTGCAACGCCGTGGTCGCGGATGACGAGGCGGCTTTGTACGCCGCCGCTGACAGGTGGGTCGCGAAAGCGGAGGCGCCTTCACACCTCGCTGCGTCTACGGCGTGGCCCATGGGGGCTGCAACTCTGCCGCACTTCGCTGCGCCTACGGCGTGGCCCATGGGGGCCGCAACTCTGCCGCACTTCGCCGCGCCCGGGGCGTGGCCCGCGGGGGCCGCCGTGGCCACGCACGCCGACGCATCTACAGGGTGGGGTGGTGTTGCGTCCCCGCACCTCGCCGCGTCCGCGGCGTGGCCCGCGGGGGCCGCAGTACCACCGCACCTTTCCGCATCTTCGGCGTGGTCCGCGGGTGCCACAACGCGGCCACTACTCGCTCCATCTCCGGCGTGGCCGGGGGGTGTCGCAACACACCCGCCGCTTGCCACGTCTCCGGCGTGGCCCACGGGTGCCGCAACGCTGCCACCGCCGCACCACGTCGCGTCCGCCGGGTGGCCCGCGGGTGCCGCTGGGCTTCCACACCTCGCGGCGCTGCGAGGCCAATGGCTGCACCAGTTACCCCACGTCGCGCCGTTTGTCGCGAAAGGGGGCGACTGGTCGGCCTTCCACGACCGGTTCGACGCGGCATACATGTCGGTCGGCTGGTCCATGGAGGAGGCCTTGCCGGCGCTTCCGACCTGCTTGGACGAAAGGGCTCTGCAGGCCTTCAAGTCCATCCATCCGGCCAATCCGGCTACGCTCCCGGCGGCCTATATCCAAATGGCCAACGTTTTTGAGCCGCCGTCCTGCGCGCAGCTAAAGTTCTCATTGCGGCGGCGGGAAGAGGGGGAACTGCCGCTGGCCTTCCGCTGCTCGCTCCTGGCCCTGGCGCAGGCTGCATACCCTGACCTGTACGGCAGGGCACTTGATTCTATGGCCTTGGGGAAGCTGCTTGACCTGGCAAGGGAGCTAGGAATTGCTCTGTCGATCAACAATGATCGGCAGATCACATCCTTGGCGGTCGCCGAAAACATTCAGGCGCACCTCTCCCTCCGCCAACGGCCTCAGATGGCGGCGTGTGCGGGGGTTCCGGCGCCGGACGGGGGGGCCACCTCTCCGGGGGTGGACACCCTCGCGGCCTTGGCGATGCCCTATCGTCGAGGAAGGGGGGCGGGTGGTCGCCGTCCGGAGCAGCGGGGGCGGCCGGGACCTTCCCGTCCGCAGGAGGCGGACACGGTGGCCTGCTTCCGCTGTGGTCAGCGGGGCCACATTGAGCGGGGCTGCCGGAATGCCCCGGGGGCCTTTGGAAAAGGGACTCCACCTTCTCCCAAACCCTCGTTGGCATCGGGTCTGGGGCCCCAGGCGAGTCGCGACGCATCATCTGCGCGGCCGCTCCCTTCACCTCATGCATCTAGCGGGGCTAGGGCCCATCGTCATGGGGTTGTCCTCGAAGGGTCGGGTGCACCATCGTCATCACCCCCTCAATGGCCCAGACAGACCCGCCACTGGGATGCGCTTGCGCATAGGATGGTGGCGGCAGCTGCCGGCTCCTCAGCGGTGGCATGATATGTGCAAGGGGTGCACGTTCGCCTCCTGGTGGATACGGGGGCGTCGGACACCATTATTTCTGAGGCCATTTTTGGGCTGCTACCCCGCAGCGTGGGTCCGTTAAGGCCGGTTCGCGGGGCTTGTGTCGCCGCGAAAGGCGGCAGTTTGGGCATCTTGGGCCACGTTGTAGCGTCGGTTCGGGTTGACGAGATTGAGTTGGCCGGGCCTATTTTGGTCTCCAGGACCTTGGCAGTGCCATGCCTCTTGGGGACCGACTTTTTGTCTAGGATGCCCATCCGAATTCTCGTTGACCAGGGCTGTGTGGAAATGCCGTCAGGGAGGCGGCTGCAATTCCTACAATCGCCTACCGTCCTGTCTCCCTTGGTCGCCGGTGTACGGGCCTTGAATAAAGCGCCGGTGACCGTACCACCGGCGTCACAAATCCTGATACCCCTTAGGTTGCGCAAACCGCTCGAAATGGGCTCCACGGAGACGGGTATCCTCCTGTCCCCGTAAAGCTACTTTTCAAGGACGAAGGGGTTGGTGGGCGCCTTGACAGCCGTGTCGGGGGGCCAGGACCTTTTTTTGCAGGTCCTCAATTCGGGACCATTGCCGGTCGTAGTCCCGGCCGGCGCCGTCCTGGCACACGCGACCCCGGCTCCTCCACCCGAGAGCGCTGCCCCGGATGGAGGGGTCGCGGCGGGCGTGATGCGCACGGGGGACCCCGACGCATCATGGATCGCCATGTTGTGCGACGAGAATGCCTCGTTGTTCTCCGGGGAACGTCGGCAACTCCGCGACCTCATCGAGCGGTTCACCGATGTGTTCAGCCAAAGTAAGTTTGATCTGGGTCGCACTACTCTTTTGGACCACCACATAGACACGGGCGACGCGGCCCCTATTCGACTTAATTCCCACCGCTTTAGCCCAGCGGAAAAAGATCATGTCCGCTCGGCTGTCAACGAAATGTTGGCGGCGGACATCATCTCCCCATCTACTAAGCCCTTGGGGTGCCCCCATTGTGCTAGTCAAGAAACGGGACGGGAGTCTGCGGTTCTGCGTCGATTTCCGTAGATTGAACAAGATCTCGGTGGCTGATGCATATCCATTGCCTCGCATGGATGATTCCCTGGACGCCCTCTCGGGCGCGCGGTTCTTTTCGACTTCAGATTTGCTCTCCGGCTTCTGGCAATTGCCACTGGATGAGGCCTCTAGACCCAAGACAGCGTTCCGCACGCCCCAGGGGTTGTTCGAGTTCAATCGGTTTCCTATGGGTCTCCATTCGGCCCCGGCCACCTTCCAGCGTCTCATGGAGATGGTCTTGGCGGGGCTGCAGTGGGAGTCTTGTCTAATCTACTTGGATGACGTTATTGTTTTTGGCCGTACGTTTGGCGAGCACTTGCAACGCCTTGAGGCGGCGTTCGTCAAAGTGCGTGCTGCTGGCTTTAAATTCAAACCCCAGAAATGCCACTTGCTACAACCATCGATGAAGTATATGGGACACATTGTTAGCACGTCAGGTGTCGCCACCGACCCGGATAAAACGGCTTGTGTCCGGACGTGGCCGACTCCCACATCTGTCGCGGAGGTGCGTAGCTTCGTTGGCTTCGCATCGTACTATCACCGGCTTGTCCGCGATTTTGCGACAATTGGGGCGCGGAGGAGGAGGCGGCTTTTTCGGCGCTTCGCACGGCCTTGGCGGATGCGCCGCCCTTGGGGGTACCCGGATTTTTCGAAACCCTTCCTGCTCGATACCGATGCCAGCGACACAGGAATTGGGGCTGTCCTGGCCCAGGTGGTCGACGGGGTTGAGAGGGTGGTAGCCTATGGCAGTCGCGTTCTGTCCCCGACGGAACAGCGATATTGTGTGACCCGGAGGGAGCTTTTGGCCATAGTTTACTTTGTTCAGTTGTATAGACCATATTTGTACGGTAGGCTGTTTACGGTCCGAACCGACCACGTGGCCCTGCAATATTCGCTGAAGATTAGTCAGCCCTCGGGTCAGCTGTCTCGCTGGCTCGAAGTGCTCCAGGATTACCCCTTTGATGTAATCCACAGGAAGGGGACACAGCATGGAAATGCGGACGGTTTATCCCGATTGCCGGCAGGCGGCGGGTGTGCTTGCGCCCTGGGCTCTAGCCGTTGCAAGGCCCCAGGGGACGCCGCGGCCCAGTTGGTCGCGTCGGCCGAGGCGGCCACCCCTCCAGGTGCGGCGGCGCCCGCGGATTTCGGCCTTGGACTTCCCCGGGAGGTATGGTCCAGCTTGCAGATGGAGGATTCCTCTCTGCTGAAGCTACGGCGCCGTGTCGGACATAAGGCCCGGAGCTCAGCTTCGTCGGCTGCCCCGGCGATCGCCGTGCATGACGGACTCCTCATGCGTTGGGATGCCCAATTGGAACGCTACTGTGTGGTTGTGCCCACTAGCCTGCGTGGTAAATTAACCCGAGCCATTCACGAGAAGCTTATGCACCTTGGCTACCACAAGACCTTATTGACCCTTAAGCGAGACTATTACTGGCCGGGTGTTGAGGGTGACGTGGCACTGATTTCGAAGAGTTGCCACGAATGCGCGCGGAGGAAGGCCCCAGTTGTCCGGGACCAGGCCCCGCTGCAGTCCATCCGGGTTTCTCGCGTTAATGAGCTTGTGGCGCTCGACATTTTGGGGCCATTCCCTACATCCCAACGGGGCCACAAATACCTCTTGGTGGGCGTTGAGTACCTCACACGTTGGCCCATGGCATGGCCTTTGGTCGATCAGTCGGCCTCTTCTATCACCGAGGCCTTCGTCCAGGGGTACGTGTTTGACAAGGGCGCGCCGGAACAATTGTTGACTGACCAGGGGCGGAATTTCTCGTCTAGGTTGCTCAAGGAGGTGTGTGACCTCCTTGGCACCAAGAAAATCCGCACCTCGCCCTACCACCCCCAGTCAGACGGGATGGTAGAGCGCTTGAACCGCACCCTTACGTCCATGCTGTGCCACCAGGTGAACACGTCCCAGTCAGACTGGGACCTGTTCGTCCCGGGGGTCTTGGCGGCGTATCGGTTGGCCCCTCATGCCTCCACGGGATTTTCGCCTTTTTATTTGATGTACGGTAGGGAACCGGAACCCCCGTTGCACGTCCAGATGGACGTTGGCTCCTCCAAGAAGGGGTCGGCGGTGCCGTCCCCTTTGAAGGTCGCGCTTGACCGGCTGCGCGAGGTGCGACAGGCCGCTGCCGAGAATTCCGCAAGCCGGCAGGTGGCTAATGAGCGGCTGCCCAAACACCAGGCAGCTGGCCTCCCGTGGGTAGCGGGTCAAAAAGCGTGGCTGCATTGTCCCCAGGTCCCCGTTAGCACATCGGCCAAATTGCATCGCCCTTGGCAGGGCCCCGTTGAGGTTGTGGAGGTCCGCCGGCCGCAATGCGTCCGGATTCGGTTCGGTCGCCGGCAGTGGATAGTGCACCCGTCCCGGCTCAAACGTTATGTTCCATCTACCCTGGGGGATCCACCCCCAATTCCGGAGCGGCCGGCTGATGATGTATCCGGCGTGCCTGACCGGCCGGGTCTCGTTGACAGAGGTGACGTCCGACCTGTGTGTGTGCCCCCAGGCCCCTCCCGAGTGAGGCCGACAGAGACCCCCCGGTCACCGGAGGCCACGGCGGTGGGCCTGTTGCCCGCTGACGGGCCACCTGCACGGGTGGCGGACACCGCACGGGGAAGCGGGCCAGCAGCGCATACCCGCTCGAGGGGGATGCGGCTCCGGTGACGGCCCTGATGGCCGTTCAGCGGGACCAGCCCCTGGCGCCCGTTCGGCGCTATCCGGCGGATGAGGCCTTCGGGCTCTATTTGGTTTTTTTTGTTGTTGTGGTTGTTGTTGCTGTTCTGCTTGAGGGGCCGTGCTGCCCTAAGGTTGAGTTTCATAGCAGCCGGGTTTACCTTCAGGCACACGAACTCGTGATTGTTCGGTCTTCGGTCCGGTGTGGGGTGATTGCAGCCGGGTCGGCTGTTTTTTTTCACGGGGGGGGAGTGATGTAGAGGAGTAGAGGAGAGTGGTGGCTTCGTGTGCGCTGTCCGGTGCGATGACATCACGGGACGTGGGGTCGCATGCGCTGGGCAGTGCACGTGACGTCACGCCTCCTAGGGTATTTATGGGATACCCCGTGACGTAAGCGGGGTCACTATAGGAACGGGGATAGTAAACAGGGTGAAGAGGGAACCAGGGATAGTGAGAGGGATCGAGTAGTGAGTCTGGGGAGAAGCCGGTGGTAGCCTTAGAGGTCCTTCTCTCTCCGGTCGGTGGAGTCGGCAGACTCCACGATCCGCCACGAGAGAGACCGGAGCTAGCCGGCAGGTACCCCTAGCCCCTGGGAGTTGTGTACCCTGTGTAGTATGGATAAGTGTTAATAAACCCTGGCGGAAGCCCCTAACTTACCTCCGTCTCCGAGTACGTCCGTCGGAACTACTCAACAAATGTATCGTTTTTAGGGAGCTTTGTTCGTCATTGTTAATGTATGGCCTGTGCTTGTAATTGTTAACAATGTGTAGAGGAGTAGAATAGGGAAGTGGCATCACTTGTGCTGTCCAGTGCGATGACGTCACGGGATGTGACGTCATGCGCTCTGGGTGGTGCAATGACGTCACAGCTCCTGGAGTATAAAGGGGGGACCCCGTGACGTAAGCGGGGTCGTAGTTTGAGAGTAGGGTCGGAGTAGGGTGGAACGGGGGGAGCCAGGGGCAAGAGGGTAGGAATAGGGGATAGCACAGCGCCAGGGCTGGATGTGGCTGTGCTCCTCGGTCGGCCGTGTTGGCTGATCCCACGGCCGGCGCAGAGGAAACAGCACAGGGCAGCCGGCTGTGTCGGGACCGAGTGGGACATAGCCCAGGGCCCCTAACCCCTGGGAAGTGGTTCACCCCCCGTGTGTTGTGAAGCCCTTAATACACTTACGGCGAAAGCCCTTAACCTTACCTCCATCTCCGAGTGAGTCGTCGCGAACTCTTCTACAAATGTATAGGCTGTATGGAGCATTGCTCGAGATAGTTGGATATATGCGGACTGTATACTCTGCATATACTGTATTACTCCATTCGGTGATTATTGGGCGTTTTGTGTATAGTTTTTTTTTTCTCTTCAAAGTCGAATGCCTGGGTCCCATGGTAAATGTTGAAGGTGATTTTGGAATGACAAGTTCGGTGTGGTTGAGCCCACACTGGTTTGTTCCTGTCCGTTGTTGCACAGGTCGTGTCTTTTGTGCGTGAAGGGCCCTTGTGTCCTACATGGATCGGGGGTGCGTTTCTGTTGTTTGCCGCCAGATTGCGTTGCTCTCTCGGCTCAGTCGGTGCAGCCGCATGCTGATATGCGAGTCTCGTAGACGATGTATACAGATACAGAATGTGAGGTGTGTTGTTGTGTGCATTGGGTATTCAGGATTGTCACAAATGGTGCGTACCTGTTCGGCATCGGATCAATTCAATGGGGGATCCTAATTCAAATTGTATGTGTTATGATGGTGTGTAACTGTGATTGTGCGGGGGATGATTGCCTCGCTTTGTGGCTCTGCCGTCATTGGTATGGAGCATTTAAATTAGGAAGCTGACATGCCGCCAGTGTTTGGGATTGTCATACCGGCTGTCGCCTATCTCGGGGCACAGATCCTGGGGAACCCTGCCATCCGTGTTGTGTGGGTGAAGGTGTACATACAGTGGTACCCCGGAGATCAAACTTAATACTTTCCAGAAGGCCATTCCAAGACCGAAACTAAGTTCCCTTCGTTTCTCCAAACACGCAGTAGAATGGTTAAAAATGTACCTCTCTTCTCGCACCCAAACTGTATTCACAGATGGTTGGATGTCAAACAGTGTTAAGATAACAAAAGGGGTTCCACAGGGTTCCATCCTCGGCCCCCTCTTGTTCTCTCTTTATGTCAATGACTTGGGCACTGACCTGGACCATTCCAGGGTAAATCTTTTTGCAGATGACACAATACTGATTACTGCAGACCGCTCTCCGGATGACGTGATTGCTAAGCTCCAGGGTGATTTCAACAAACTACATCAGCTAGTTGCTCTTAAACTAGTCCTGAATACCTCCAAAACCAAGGTGCTATGCTTCTCACCAGGACTAAAGCAGGAAGTATTTTTTCCCCCATTACATTCCTTAAATAAATATCAAATAGAACAAGTCAAAATCTACAAGTATCTTGGGGTCATCCTGGAATCAAAACTGAAATTTGAAGATCACATTGATTATATAGGTAAAAAGCCAAAAATAAAAATTGGTTTTCCAAATCGACACAAGCACTGCTTCCCCCCCTATGTTCGGTTTGGAATTGATAAAAGCTACCATACTGCCTCTACTTGATTACTGTGACATCATATACAAATCAGCCCCAAGCACTGTACTGAAGAAGCTTAACTCAATTTATCACTCCGCCTTAAGATTTGCATTGAACTACCCATATAGGACTCACCACTGTGATCTCTACATTGGGTCAAACTTAACATGTTAATGTTCGAAGGCTTGTGCACCAGATCCTATTTATTCACAATGTACTTACAAAAAAATCTGCAGACTACCTGCTGGATCTCCTCTCTGTTTCGAAGAACAAATGTGGCCTAAGGTCTTAGCTCATTTACCAGCTTCACATTCCTTATTGCCGTACAAATACTGGAAGGGCCTTTGCTATTGAGGCCCCCAAGGTCTGGAATGCTATTTCCAATAAACTGCAACTTGAATCACTACCTATGAGATCTTCACTCCAAACTTCAAGAGGAGTTGTACACCCCGAGCTGTCACTGCTATTCAGTGGCCTAAAATCAAATGTTTTCGTTCCGGATGACCGCTGCAACGTATGATCTTGTATTTTGATTTAGTGTGCTGATCTTTAAAGGTGCATTTGAAAAATGTTGATACTCCTACTGATGCTCCTGCTGTTGTGGAGTGACTCATGCAGCCAGCTATGGCTACAGGATTTGGTGGTACATGTGTAATGCGGGCGTAAACGACCTTCCGGATGTGACGTCACGGGGGGGGAGGAGTTACGTCACGTGGGAGAAGGGTTCGGGTCTTTAAGGGGAGAAACCGGAAGAGGAAGGGAGGTTGTTGGAGACTGGGCTAGAGTGAGGCCACGCAGGGCGAAGGCTGGGAGGAGTGGCGAGATCGTCACACACACACGGAGAGCGGATTGGCACCGTCGGCCAGCGGTGACCAACCCAGGGAGCAGCGGTGAGGCTGCAGCGAGGGCAGCCGGGGAGGCTGCACGAAGAGGCAGCAGTGGGACTGTTCGGAGGAGAGAGAGCAGCGGTGGGGCTGCAGCGAGGGCAGCCGGAGAGGCTGCACGAGGAGATCAGCAGCGAGGCTGCTAGGGGACGGAGGAAGGCTACGGGAGCGACGGCAGCGTCGGCGCCGAGCGGAGGGTCTCAGAGAGAGCCGTGTGGGAAAAGTAGACGAACCCGAATAAAGGACACCAAGCCAGATACCGTGGTCGAGTCTTTTATTACACATGTTTATGTCGTTTATTGTGAAATTTCGGTCACAGTTCCTATGATTGCTTTTTCATTGCTTTCATGGCTTTATTTTGGTGATTTCGAAAAGTTTTTTGGTTTGGCCATGTTTGTTTGTTGTAGTACGGAGTTAGAATGATGGCTTTAATCTAAGTTGTCTTGTGGTTATTTGTTTGACTTGCATCCCACTGGGATTTTTGCACAGCGTTGGTGTACGGTGCTTTTTTTCTGGAAGACTTTGCAGTTTTTTCCTAGATTTTTCTGTTTGCGCATAGTAACTTTAGGATGTTTTCTTGTTCATGCATTTGTTTTTTGTTTGTTGCGGTTGCCCCCGATTGAAGAGCTGAATGGCTCACAGGGCTAGACCAAATAAATGAAACTGAATGAGGGCATTGTGAAAACCTTGCAAGCACATTTTTGCCCCAAGCCACTTGTTATTGCAGAGCAATTCAGGTTTCATAAACATAACCAAGAGGAGTGTGAATCTATTGCCCAATGTGACAGTGCTAAAGAGACTGACTGAACATTGTGAGTTTAATGCAACATTGAATGACACTATCCGTGATTGGCAAGTGTGTGGCCTAAGAAGTGAGGCAATACAGAAGTGTCTACTCTCTTAAGATGAACTCACCCTAAAAAAAGCAGTCTAAGTGGCAGTATCCATGGAGCTAGCTGAAAAAGCACAGCAGCTGGGTACTGCATCAAGAGTGTACAGTGTAGCAGCAGCACAGGATAAACAAAAGAGGAGCACAGAACAGTGTTACCGATGTGGAAAACAAGATCATTACCCATCTGAATGTTGGGCAAAGGAGCTGACATGTCACCAGTGTAAATAAAAGAGGACACATTGAGCGAGCTTGTAAAGTCAAGAGAGAGACCATTGAAGGAAACCTATAAGGAAAGGTCGGGAAAAGAGAAAACAGCCAGCTGGCGTCCCATGAAGAAACACCTGCATGCTGTACAGCAGGAACAGTCAAGTGATAGTGACAAGAAGATTAGTTACTAATCAAGGTATTAACAGTAAAATGAGGCTCTGCGGCCTATGGGGTAACACCATTGTTGGAAGGACAGCCGATCGAGATGGAAATCGATACAGGAGCCACAGTCTCGCCGATGTCAGAAACATTATTTAAGAAAAGACTAAACCATCTTTCACTGACACATGCAAAACTCATGTTGAAGACGTATACAGGAGAGACCGTTTCCATCGCTGGAAAAGCCAAAGGTCCTGGTGGAATTAAACGGACAAAAAGCTAGACTTCCCATCTACGTGGTCAAAGGAGACTATCCAGTACTGATGGGCTGGCCTTGGTTGGAAAACATTAGTCTGGACTGGATGAAGGTGCACATATTGGCACGAGAAGGAACATGGTTACCAGCTTTGTTGCATAGACATGCCGTTATGTTAAAAGATGAACTGGGAAGTATGAAGGGGATTACGGTGAAACTACAGCTCAAGCCAGACTCTCACCCCAAGTACATGAGGGCTAGAAACATTCCCTATGCCCTCAAACCAAAGGTGGATGCCAACTTACAACGGCTGGTCAAGATAGGAGTCCTGGATCTGGTTCCACATAGCGAGTGGGCAACACCCGTAGCTCCGGTGATAAAGCGTGATGGCTCCGTTCGCCTGTGTGGAGATTTCAAGGTGACCGTTAATCCGGTACTAAAGGTCAAACAATATCCACTTCCCATCATCGAGGAACTGTTCGCTGGGTTGGCTGATGGGTAGAAATTCAGCAAGATTGACCTAAACCAAGCCTACCTGCAGATGCATGTAGATGAGGAGTCACAGAAGTACCTCACGATCACTACCCAGAGGACTCTTCAGATACCGTCGCTTGCCTTTTGGTATTACTTCGGCACCCGCCCTGTTCCAGAGGGCCATGGCTCAGGTTTTGAGTGGTCTTCCTGGGGTACAGTGTTACCTTGATGACATCCTTGTCACAGGAAAAGATAATGAGGAACATCTGCGGAATTTTGAAAAGACTCTAGAAAGACTTGAAGTGTACGGTCTGCGTGTTGGCAAAGATAAATTACTTTTGCCAACCTGCTGTGGAGTACTTAGGCCATGTGATCGATGCTGAAGGTCTCCACACAGCCCCATCGAAGGTGACAGCCATTGCAGAGGCTCCTGTTCCCCAGGACGTCAGTCAGCTGAGGTCTGTCCTGGGTCTCCTGAACTATTATGGCAAATTTATTCCACAGCTGGCGACACAGCTGAAGCCTTTGCATAGGCTACATAGAGACAGCAAACCATAGTCATGGACCAAGGAGTGTGACATTGCTTTCAAGAAGGCAAAGGCAGCGTTGATTGATGAGAAAGTGTTAACTCACTTCGACCCGTCCTTGCCAATTCAACTTGCATGCGATGCCTCTCCATATGGAGTTGGGGCTGTTTTGTTGCACATCACACCTGCTGGAAAACAAAGGCCCATCGCGTTCATGTCAAAGACACTCAGCAAAGCAGAGGTGAAATACCTGCAGATGGAAAAAGAAGCGTTGGGAATTATCTTCGGAATCAAAAAGTTTTATTCCTCCTTGTTCAGATGGAGATTCACCTTGCTAACGGACAATCGTCCTCTGACTTCCATATTTGGTCTGTACTCTGGAATACCAACTCTTGCAGCGAGCAGACTGCAGCGTTGAGCACTCCTCCTGAGTGCTCACAACTAGACATCAAGTTTCCAAGGTCTGAAGAACACACCAACACTGATGGCTTGTCACGACTTCCTCTGCCTGACTGCCTTAAAAGTAGCGAATGGAAGGTTTTCTACTTCGATATGGTAGAGAACACACCTGTGACCGCTCAACAAATCAATAAGGAAACAAAGGGAGATCCAACACTGTCCAGAGTGTTCGACCGAGTGATGAGAAGTGACCTGCCACGTGTCTCTGATGCGCCGCTTGATCTACGACCTTACCTTTCTCGGGGAAAAGAGTTGACGGTGACTGCGGGATGCCTACTGTGGGATATGCATGTCATCATACCGCCAAAGCTGAGGAAACCTGTCCTGGATGAGCTGCACTCTGGACATTGTGGCATCGTCTGGATGAAAGAATTAGCGCGTAGCTATTTCTGGTGGCTGGGGCTAGACCAGGTTATTGAAGCCACAGCCAGATCCTGCACTTCATGTAAAATCAACAGAAACACGCCAACCTTGGCCCCACTGCATCCTTGGGATTGGCCAGCGAGCCCGTGGCAGCGTGTTCACCTAGATTTTGCAGGACCAGTGGAAGGAACGATGTTGCTGGTTGCCGCTGGCGCCCATTCAAAGTGGCCAGAGGTCTCAGTCATGTCCACCGTAACATCGGGGAAGACCTTCGAGATTCTGAGGGAGATGTTTGGACGTCTAGGACTGCCTGAGCAGATAGTCACGGTCAATGGGCCATCTTTTGCATCTAAAGAAATGCAGAAATTCCTACAGAACAATGGAATCAAGCACATCCATCTATTAATGGAGTTACAGAGAGAATGGTTCAGACAATCAAACATGCTTTAAAAGCATCCAGAAGGGAGGCACCACTGAAGCTGCGACTCGACACTTTCCTGCTCAAGTATAGCAACACTCCGCATGCGATAACTGGAACGTCCCCTGCTTACCTACTCATGAAAAGACAGCTCCGGACTCGCCTTGATCTATTGAGACCAACACCCAGCAAGATCAAGTCAATGTACGAGCAAGGCGGTCTAAGGACAGAAAGTTATTTGTTGGAGATCCTGTCTATGCACGGAACTACACCATTAAGGAAAAGTGGGTTCCTGCAACTGTTCTTCAAAAGACTGGACCTGTCTCATACAGAGTCAGCACCCAAGACAACAAGACCTGGAGGAGACATGTCGACCAGTTACTTCCTCATGAACCTGCGGCTACAAACTCTGAAGTAAATACGCCAGCGTTTACCTTCACAAGTGAGCTGACACCCTACTGGAACATGTCAGCACCTACACCAGCCCCTTCTACACCACTGCCAACAGAGCCCAATCGTCCAAGTACACCTGAGGCTCAGCCTAAGCCTACATCTACACCTGAGCCTGTTCCGATGTTGCGGCGCAATCCACCCAGAGAAAGAAAACTTTCAGTACGTTATAGTTAGTGCTAACCGTGGAAGCGAGGGGCAGAATAATCCCATTTGGGTTTAGTGGAATGTTGAGGCTGTCTACACTCTCTTCCAAGTTAGATAAAGTTATTGTTTGTGTTAATGTGGACATTACCATTTAAGGGGGATGATATGTTATATTTTGTTGTTTGGGTGTAATTGTCCGCGGTCCCTAACGTTATGTCAAACTTTGCTAGGAACTAGTGAGGGAAAAAAGTATTTGATCCCCTGCTGATTTTGTACGTTTGCCCACTGACAAAGAAATGATCAGTCTATAATTTTAATGGTAGGTTTATTTGAACAGTGAGAGACAGAATAACAAATATCCAGAAAAACGCATGTCAAAAATGTTATAAATTGAATTGTATTTTAATGAGGGAAATAAGTATTTGACCCCCTCTCAAGCAGAAGGATTTCTGGCTCCCAGGTGTCTTTTATGCAGGTAATGAGCTGAGATTAGGAGCACACTCTTAAAGGGGGTGCTCCTAATCTCAGCTTGTTACCTGTATAAAAAGACACCTGTTCACAGAAACAATTAATCAAACAGATTCTGAACTCTCCCCCATGGCCAAGACCAAAGAGCTCTTCAAGGATGTCAGGGACAAGATTGTAGACTTACACAAGACTGGAATGGGCTACAAGACCATCGCCAAGCAGCTTGGTGAGAAGGTGACAACAGTTGGTGCGATTATTCGCAAATGGAAGAAACACAAAATAACTGTCAATCTCCCTCGGCCTGGGGCTCCATGCAAGATCTCACCTCGTGGAGTTGCAATGATCATGAGAACGGTGAGGAATCAGCCCAGAACTACACGGGAGGACCTTGTCAATGATCTCAAGGCAGCTGGGACCAAAGTCACCAATAAAACAGTTGGTAACACACATCAACTCAACTTGCCGTGTTTGGAGGAGGAATGCTGCCGATGACCCCAAGAACACCATCCCCACCGTCAAACATGGAGGTGGAAACATTATGCTTTGGGGGTGTTTTTCTGCTAAGGGGACAGGACAACTTCACTGCATCAAAGGGACGATGGACGGGGCCATGTACCGTAAAATCTTGGGTGAGAACCTCCTTCCCTCAGCCAGGGCATTGAAAATGGGTCGTGGATGGGTATTCCAGCGTGGCTCAAGAAGAAGCACATTAAGGTCCTGGAGTGGCCTAGCCAGTCTCCAGACCTTAATCCCATAGAAAATCTGTGGAGGGAGCTGAAGGTTCGAGTGCCAAATGTCAGCCTCAAAACCTTAATGACTTGGAGAAGATCTGCAAAGAGGAGTGGGACAAAATCCCTCCTGAGATGTGTGCAAACCTGGTGGCCAACTACAAGAAACGTCTGACCTCTGTGATTGCCAACAAGGGTTTTGCCACCAAGTACTAAGTCATGTTTTGCAGAGGGGTCAAATACTTGTTTCCCTCATTAAAATGCAAATCAATTTATAACATTTTTGACATGCGTTTTTCTGGATTTTTTTGTTGTTATTCTGTCTCTCACTGTTCATATAAACCTACCATTAAAATTATAGACTGATCATTTCTTTGTCAGTGGGCAAACATATAAAATCAGCAGGGGATCAAATACTTTTTTCCCTCACTGTATAAAGGACCGCTGTCCCTGGGGTTTGGGGCCACTTCCCGGAGTCGTTCAGTAAAGCACTCGTTCATGTTGAAGCTTTTCTGCCTCTGGTCTGATTAAGGAGTGAGTCCGGGGTTGCTCTGGAGGGTCAAGACACAACAGATACCTATCCCTACGACGTATTGGTTCTGCCGGTTGGTCATTCAGGAGCAGAGCCTGCGATGGGAATGTTTGGTTGGATCAAGCGCATGCGCAGCGTGACAACCACAATGACTTCCACTCAAACCAGCACCACGGCCATCCTTCAGGCACCTAACTTGGCCCATAAACCTCCAGGTAATAAGAATATCATTATCAATCTTGATTTGAAGCTTTCGTGACTGCAGGAATCCATACTCTTTGGTTCTTTCGGTAAAGTCACGTAGGTATAAAATAAAATAAATCACGACGTTTCGATCGCAACACAAGCGGCCGTCCTCAGGCGGAAAAAATATAATCCAGCAGTGTAACTGCTGAACCAGCAAGAGAGCAGTTACAACATGGTTATATATGTGGCGATTGGCAAGCAAGCGGAGTCTGAGCTGGTAAGGAATTCCATCCAAGGACGCAAGCACTTCAGATTTGTTAATGGGGGATATTAGGGAGAGAGGGATTAGGGAGGGAGATTAGCATGAATGAGCTTCCATCGCCGCATAAGATTATCATGCCCGCATATGCGCACAACAGCAGTGTGAATGAGAGATTAGGACCCTGAGAGAGCAATCCAAACGACGTGAACATGAGTGCAATCCAAAGGACGTGAACATGAGAGTGCAATCCAAAAATATCATTATCCCTGTCCCCCAGGGGTTGGAAACCTGCGGCTCAGGAAAGGCATGTGGCCCTTAAAGAATTGCGTCATAAAGTTATTTATTAAATATCATCTCGTATTAATGTGCATTGAAAAATATTTTTACGAATTCGACAAAAATGGCTGTTATTTTGGTTGCCAACCCCTACTCTAACCTTAACTCCAAACCCTATCTGTAACTCTAAACCCTAACATAGCCCCAACTCCAAACCTTAACTTTGTAAGTCCCTAACCCTCACTAATTAGAAATGAGAGTTGATATTTTGTTGATATTTTACTGGGGTTAACTTGCTGAATGTGGTTTGCTCCTTCCTTGTCTGTGGACGCAGTCTACAAGACCGTTATGATGGCCGTTCTGCGTTTCATGGGGCTGATCGCTGTCTTGGTGCAAGGCTTCTATAATGGTGCTTTGTTAGGTGAGTTCACATGTCACACCCCTCCCTATCTACCCCGCATATAAAGCAATGTCCATAATAAAGGTATTTTTGGGATAGATTGCATAAATATAAATGTGTTGTTAAACCCACCACTACCCCACACAGCCAAGGCTTGTTCCAGTACGTGACTACTTCAGCACACCGGTGTTTTGGAGTAAACCCACAACATTTACCATTCGAGAACAATATTTCGCTGGTGATTACAACCAGCTTCATCAGTCAATAGCCAGAATTGTGAAGACATCCTCGTGTTTTGTTCTTCAATAACGCAATAAAGGTGATGTCATCACTGTGGGCCTATTGTCACAAAAAAATATCATTGCAGAAATAACTTTTTTGGGAATATTTGGAAGAGTCAGTCCCTCATGTTAAAGCGACTTGAAGAAAAACAAACTGAAACAAAAAGCTCTTATCTAGTAGCTACACAACTAATTGACGTGTCGTTTGCAGTCTGGCACACATTTTCAAGCTTCATCGATGATACAATTAACTCATGTGCATTAAGCATCATGCTCCAAAATGATTCATCCATCCCCATTCTCTTGCAGCATCACCCCATGTTAGACAATGGTCCATGGAAACATATATCAGTTCCATCACATAACTCTCAGAACTAGGATTTAATTAAAACAAACTCGCTTCACTTTAAAGCCCAGTTTTATCACAAGCAGCTACCTGGCGTATAAATTAGGATCTCAGCAGTATCAGTTCACACTATGATCTCTACACCTACCACAAGGCAGTGATGAAAAAAATAACTAAAGAATCTTCAAATGCATATCCATCTTTCTGAGACAATGTCGAGGTATGTGTGTGGTAATCGTAGCTCGGAAGGTAAGAACATTGTGCAGGAACCTAGAAAGCCTTGAGTGCACAAGCGCTGTACGCTGCATTCGGGTGGGTGAAACCTTCGATGTCTAAACCATCTTCTTCTGCTTCTCTTTTTGTGCTCTATGGCAGCTTTCCAGCACAGACTGTAGATGATGCCAGTGAAGCCAGTCCCACGAACAGGGAAGACAAGCCACCATGGCTCCGGACAAACATCTTGGAAGGCCTCACCGCACTTTACCCATGCGTAATGCTGCAGCCGAGGGCCGTGGACGATGCAGAAGCGGCGCCAGGCGGGTGGTTTATGGAGGTCCTCTGATCCAGGGACCAGCGGCAACGCAGATGGGAACAGGAACGGCCACAATAACACGCACCACAAGAAGAAAGTGAAGTCAGGTGAGAGAAGTGTGTGTGTTACGTGTGCATCTGCCAGTCGTCTCAGTTAGTCAATCCCATGGCACCTGGGTCTGTTCCATGACCTACTGGCTACAAGCCTTTGACACTTCGCAGGCCTGAAGGTGCACTTAGCATGGCACAAATGTCCTACTGGACATCTATGAAAAAGAGCTTTATAGCTCATCAAATTCGCAACCCACACCAAGGAAGAGGCATCATGTCCCCACTAATTCCTTCCCACTCACATTTCAATTCCAGGGTCTTGCAAAGGCCTTTATCATCAGGCCTCCGAAACACCACTATTTTACACGCTTTCTTTTAACTCACTCGTCTTTTGTTGTTGTCGTTGTCGTTGTTGTATCCTCAAATCTTGTAACTCAATTTTAACCCACTTCCCAATGTGGTATCGACTGCAAACTTGGTATACTTATGTCTTACTGATGACAATACTATATTCTATCATAACACATCTATATTTTTAAACATCCTTTTTTATATGTTATGTTTCGGCTTGGGTCTAATTTTCCACGGTCAACTGACGTTGGCTGTAATTGGCCACAGTCCCTTACGTTATGTATATATAGTATATACATAACAGAGTGTTCTTCATTAATTTCCAGAGGGGACCATAAGACATCATCAGTGTGAGGGCCGCCACACATTTGAAACCATTAGGAGTTTGGCAGCACGATGATGATTTTACTGCTACCGCCAATTGTATGAATTAGTCACTGCTCAAGGGCCCACCGCATGGCACTGTCAAGGCACAGTGTGGCGTCAGCAATAAGGCCACTCTCCACTACTCGCTGCTACTTTAACATGGATCCGTCTCCTTACAGGCAAAAATTAAATTCAAGAAACTACTGGCGAATAAGAAAATGCAAAGAAGCTGCACAGCAACATGAAGGCTGCTTTTTCAAGAAGATGACAACATTTAAATTCAAGAGGAAGTAGTCATGCATGGCAACTCGCTTCCACGACAAACCCTCCCAGTAATGCCTCTTCACTCCAAATATTTATAAATTCACCCAAAAGCCGAGGTGCTAAACTGTTGGGGCAAGGCCGGCATGGTACACAATGGACTGGGTGACCATTCCCGGCCACCTTTGTTTGCCAAGTGACGATCTTTGCATGTCGCACCAGGTCTCTCACCTGAGTTTGAGTCGACCCACAGGAGACCTAGGACTGTTGGCCGTCAGTGGTACTGAAATTCTGGTAACTGGGTCCATAGCGCAGGGTGCGATCCACTACCTACATACACACACGCACACATACACAAAACCACAGATGCTGATAGACATGTAAATATAACACATAGAAATGTACTGTAATCCCAGTTATGAAAAAAAATAAACAATGGCTTTATTTGAAATGTAATTACAAAGTCTTGGCACTTCTGTTAAACACTGCATTCTTCATAGATTATGCTGCGGCTTCACACTTGTCGATACCGCAAACAGAAACACGATCTGTGTTTCATTCCCGAAAAGGCCCTTCGTCCCAGGCTCGGGTCTAAGCTCACTCGTGCACCCTATTTTTCACAGGCGCCTACAATGCTTTCATTTGGGTGCCACGGAGGCGAGAGAGTGCCATGATGATGAGATGTTTACTACCTCGCCTGGTATGCAGGAGGTTGTAAGTTCAATCCCGGGTCCTTCGGTTTTTCCCTCGACATTTATAAATGTGTTTAAAGTATTTGTTTAACACGTAGGCTTTCGCGACCAATATTATTCGTAATATAGATTTTTGGGTCAGATCGCGTTATTTATAAATGTGTCGTAACCCTCCACCACCCGACACGGCCAAACAGTAAAAAATGTCACGTTTTTCAAAGGACAAAATAATTCACTTCTTTAGCCCACCGGTGTGTTGATGAGAGAATCAAGAGCATTTAAAAATTTGAGTAAGACGTTTCGCTGGTAATTACAATCAGCTTCATCGGGCAAGAATGGTGAAGCTCTCCTGTTGCTCCCGGTCTTAAATAGAGCAGCAGCAGGGTGACGTCATCATTTAATTCAATCTGGTGCAGTGATTCTTAAGTATTTGGTTGCTATAAATGTGAACACCATAAGCCACTTCGTTGAGCTATCATTTTTTGCCCAGTTTGCTTCTGAAAAAGAAATATATATCTCAGTGGGCTTTACCTGGTAAAATGTAAAAAAATGTTGGTTTTGTTTATTTATATTCTACGTTCACACGGCCCTGGTTTCTCAATTGGTAACAAATGACTAAGTTTTGAACTTCCTGCCTTGGGGCCATTTGGCCTCATCCCTGGTTTCGGAGTCACCGAGTGGCCCATCATCACTATGATGCTGAACTGACACAATTTTCTGTTATTCCGTGTTGGCTCCACCATCGGTATGGGGGTGACAATCCGCTCCTTAGAAATTCGATTCATTAGGGCAATTTGGGGTTGCGAATCTAATTACTCCTATAATGAGCCAAGAATGTCTGTTTGTGTGTAACGCGCGTGACGTCACTCTACATGCCACAACCCCCCCCCCCCCCGCTGTCATTAATATTCATGAGCGGGTGGTTTTTTACACTCAAAAGGTCGAGCGGAAATTTAAAAAATCGCAAATTCGCTTCAAGTTTGACGTTTCTTTATTGCAAGTGAATCTAATAAACAATTATACGCAGCAACAAAGTGGATTTGGTGTGTTTACTTATTTCCTATTTCTACATTATGATAAAATATAAATTTCTCGGTGATTTTCCAGATATTTTATCGAATTCCTATTTATTTCAACCCAGTGACCGAAAGCAGAAGAGATTAAAGTATCAGAGCAGTGAATTTTAACAAATTGAAGGTCAGTTATATACAGTGCAACTGACATGAAGTGAGGTGTTTTATGACAGTTTTGTGCAAGAATCACTGCCATTAATACAGTGCTACAGTAAAATGCAGTGAAGTGTTTGATGACATCCTTTTGTGCAAGATTCACTGACATTAAATTTACACAAGATACAATTACACTCTGCTCAATTTTTCCGTAAATATTACAGCTTCAGTCCTAGAATGGTCAACCAAGCTAGTTATTTCTTAAATATCACATTGAATGGTTGCAGCGCTAGTGGCTGCAAGTTTGATGTGACTTCATCCTCCATGGCCATTCCACTGCCGGAAAAAGGCCTCCCCATAGCCATCTCAATCTTTCTCGATCTAGTGATGGAACACGAGCATGATTTAATTGCTCCATCTCAGTGGTCATACTCTTTGGATTGTGACATCGCCCAGAAGTAGAGCGCTCACCGCTTGTTGCTAAGGTTTGCGATTTGAATCGGCTGGCCGCCCTGGTTAGCACTTTGGTGTGTGATATCCAAAGTAACACTACGCACTGTCTGCTTCACTCACAGTGGACATGAAAGATTCCATGACGTCATTTGCAGGAGCAGGCCATCACGTGCCAGCAATCATGGTCCAAATTTGACAAATTCAAAAATACACTGCTAAATATTCAAATGACACTCCAGTACACAGCAGCGATCATTGGCCACTACTAACAAATTCGTTTCCCCGGGTCACTCTTGCAAAATGAGACTCATCGTGGCCTTCCGAGTTCTCACCCTTTGCAGCGACCCCAGGAACAGCTCAGCTCACGATCCAGGATCAGCACCGATGGCCCTGGTAACCCCATGTTCTGAGGACCACGGCACTCCATGTGCTGTGCCCTTCCCACCTCCCGGTCGTTTTTTGCTGAGGCGGCTGCAGTCCCCACGGTGATGCAGGGGGCCGTGATGGGGTCAACCTGCTCTCTCTCCGAGTGGAGTCAAGTGTAAGCTCAATGCCTTTATTACACGCTTTCTTTTAACTCAGTTTGTCGTTGTTGTATCCTCAAATCTTGTTACTCAATTTTAACCCACTTCCCAATGTGGTATCGACTGCAAACTTGCTATGATTATGTCATACTGATGACAATACCATATTCTATCATAAAAATATATATTATGTTTAGGCTTGGGTCTAATTGTTCACGGTCAACTGACGTTGGTTGTAATTGGCCACTGTTCCTTACGTTATGGCAAGCTTCGGGGCCACTTCCTGTAGTCGTGGAGTTCTGCCATTACTAGTACATTTCATAAAAGCGTGTTATTAAATAAGTTTTTTTTTTATATTACTTATTTATCTATTGACGCAAACTCAAGTCCATCCTCGCAGCAGCGGCGGCTTTAGACTGGCCATTGAACAAAGACTGTCACCGCATTGCACGCTTTCAGATGTGGCTTCTGCAGCCGTGTGGAATGCTATTCCTTTCAATATCAGGAAGCCACTGAACGTATGCGCTTTTAAATCTATAATTAAAACTAATTTCTTTAGAACTGCTTGTGTTAAGTTTGTCCTTCCCCCGCACCTCTGATTAGCACAATTGTACAGTGCAAAATAAGTTGAACATACACACAATTAGCATAATAATGGATTCTTGCTAATGTGACCCGTGCCCATTGTGCCTCGTTCTTTCCTGGCTGTGATCGTTATCGAGGACACAGTGAGGTCATCAATAAGTGATGAAATTTAAGCTTTGGTGGCAATCCTTTCCGAGAGGTTGACGAGGGTTCAAAATTGGGTTATACAGGTAGGAACAATATGTTCCACACTGCCCACCAGGGATTATTTGTCTGTCTGTCGTGCATAAATATATATAAACAGCTCTTTGATTGGTGGAGACCTACTGCCGGGTACGGAGAGGGGAGGTGCCTAAGGGAGGGTCAGGGGAGGGGCCTAAGGAAGGGGGCAGTCAGGAGAGGGGCCTGAGGGGGGGGTCAAAGGAGGGGCCTAAGGATATGAGGGGGGTGGTCAGGGGAGGGGCCTAAGGGAGGGGGGGTCAGGGGAGGGGCCTAAAGATATGGGGGGGGGTGGTCTGGGGAGGGGCCTAAGGGACGGGGGTCAAGGGAGGGGCCTAAGGATATGGGGGTGGTCAGGGGAGGGGCCTAAGGATATGGGGGTGGTGGTCAGGTGAGGGGCATAAGGGAGGGGTGGTCAGCGGAGTGGCCTGAGGGAGGGGGGGTCAGGGGAGGGGCCTAAGCAAGGGGGAGGGGCCGATAGTTAAGGGGGCTGGCTACCTGGCTGGCTGCCTGGCTACCTCAAGTTATATTTTATACAGGTAGGAACAGCAGGTTCCACACTGCCCACCAGGGATTATTTGTCTGTCTGTCGTGCATATTTGTCTGTCTGTCTTGCATATTTGTCTGTCGTGCACGAATGCGCTGTCCAACCAAGTTCCTACCTGCCCACTCCGAAGGAACGCGTTTCGTCCGGCTCCCAGCTACGCCAACGGACCTGTAATATCGACGTGCTGGCATCACGATTGTATTTTAGATTTGAAGCTTTCGTGACTGCAAGGATTCATACTCTTAGGTTTTTTCGGTAAAGTCTCATAGGTAAAAAAATAACATTAAAATTAATAAAAGTAATAATAGAAATAAAATAATAAATCACGACATTTCGGAGGCAACACAAAAGCTTCCGTCTTCAGGTGGAACCGTCACAGCACGATAGCTGTATCAAGTCATCTTCTTGGTACAGTACTTGATACAGCAATCGTGCTGTGACGGTTCCACCTGAAGACAGAAGCTTGTGTCGCCTCCGAAACGTCGTGATTTATTATTTTATTTCTATTATTACTTTTATTAATTTTAATTTTATTTTTTACCTACGTGACTTTACCGAAAAAACCTAAGAGTATCACGATTGTAAACATTTTTTGAATAAAACTCGCTATACTTATTTCAAACATTATTTATATCATACTAATCATAACTATCCATTATACTATGCTTTTCCTAACTTAACTATGATTAATACACCTATTTTACCTATTATTTGTATTACCATAATTATCCTAGTATTTACATAACCTATCCAGACTACGATTTACAATATGCTTTTTTCCAGATTACCATACTTATACAATATTTATAACATAGCCCCGTTCCGATTAATACTAGGATCTTAAACAGTACTGAGAATCATCTTCTTGGTTTTTTCGGTAAAGTCACGTAGAAGGGAAATAATACAATTATAAAAATAAAATTCTCACGTTTTGGCCACAACACAAGCAGCCGTCCTCAGGTGAAGACAGAGCTGTCTGAAAGACAACTGAGAATCACTACGGTGCTTATCATAACTAGAATTTATAATACTATTAATCATAGGTGGGACAAAGTCATTGTTATGCAAGTCCAAGTCGAGTCGCAAGTCATCAAATTCATGACTCGAGTCTGACTCGAGTCCAAGTCACATGACTCGAGTCCACATCTCATAGGTGGGACAAAGTCATTGTTATGCAAGTCCAAGTCGAGTCGCAAGTCATCAAATTCATGACTCGAGTCTGACTCGAGTCCAAGTCACATGACTCGAGTCCACACCTCTGCTATTAATTATTGATCAATTAAGCGATACATAACTATGTGTAATTTATATATTCAAAGAGGCAGGTTCCAACTAAGCAAATAGGCCTCAATAATGGCGGCTCAACATTTTACAACATTAACACTGCAAATTATCAATAACTATTTGATACTATAACATTTGCACACTATCGTACATATTTGAAAACTATAAAACTATTAACAAATAAGTGTACATATATATCAAACCTGTAATATCGACGGGATGGCGAAACGATTGCCCCCCCCCCCCACCGATACAGGCCTCCCGTTCTAAAAAATCCTGAGGGAATGTATCCTACCATTAATATCGCATATTTACATTTATGTAAATATAAAAAAATATATATATTAATAATTAAATACTATTGCAAGGTCACTAATATCAAATATGTATGATAAAACATAACTGTGTTAATGGTGTATTGTAAGGATGACGACGGATTAAATTGCAACGGTTAAGCTCAATTTTAACAGCAGCTCGCCTCGTCCAGTTGGGCACGTGACTAGCGATTTAATCACGTGACTGGCGATTTTATCACGTGACTGCCTCACCTGCACGTGACGATAGGGCGTGGCCTAACGTACCAACCAATTTATCCCAAGCCAACCGTGACAAGTTTAACGTCCTCTTAATGACTTAATTGTATTATAGTGCGAATATATGCACCATTTATTAGTAACACAAGCACACTGGTTACGTTAGGGACAGGAAAAGCTAACCCAACCATGCGTCAAACATTACTTGAATGTGTGTGTATGTATCTACCATCTACCTTTAAATTTCGATTTAAAGCTTTCGTGACTGCAGGGATTCATCTTCTTGGTTATTTCGGTAAAGTCGCGTAGAAGGGAAATAATAAAATAATAAAAATAAAACATAATAAAATAAAAATTATCACGACGTTTCGGCCACAACACAAGCAGCCGTCCTCAGGTGAAGAAACAGAGCTGTCGGAAAGACAGCGTCCCAATGAACACCGCCAAGCTTGGCAGCGTATATTTAAGCTGGGTCGTGGGAGGAGAGCGCCTTGACAAAGGAGTTTACATATCAACAGCGGAATTAAGCATATTGATAGAAAATGCAGATATGGGATTAGTCACTTCTTGTGGAATGTGTAGGTGGTGGGGGGGTCTCAAAGTCATATTATGCTCGTGTATTATGTAGGATTAGCAGTTATAAAGGGAGGAAGTAGGATTAGCAGTAATAAAGGGAGGGGAATTTCAATCGTAAGGAGTTGCAGCAGCCAAACCACCGTGTATCAAGCTCGTGCATTATGTGGGCAACAAAAAAGGGAGGAGTTTCTAAAGAACTGCAAATGCACTGCGAATATATGCACCATTTATACTGGTAGGAACCACCTGGTTCCACCAGCCCACAGGGGATTATTTATCTGTCCGTCCGTCCGTCGTGCATCCAAAAATGGGAGGGGTGGGGTTGGGTGGAGAGGGGAGGGTGAGGAGGGGCTGGGTGGGGAGGGGCTGGGTGGGGAGGGGCTGGGTGGGGGTGGGAGGGGTGGGGCTGGGTGGGGAGGGGCTGGTCACCCCGTGGTGCCCTTATAAAACTCAACGTTTAACCTACTCACGCCGGCTTGTGCCCGCCCTCACAGTCGGCCATATTTGCGGAATACACCACGCTGCCGTTGACCCTTGCCATTGACCGAGCAACCTAACGTTCCCTTTCCCCCGCCCACTCACTCTGGAGCCCTTATAAGCAGCTACATTTGGAGGCTTGCCCCCACTTTTCTCTCCACCTGATGAAGACTGCTTGTGTTGCGATCGAAACGTCGTGGGTTTTCTGCTTTTATTATTTTCAATTAATGATTTTAATTTTTTATTTTTTATTTTATCTTATTTTCATTTTTTTTTATGTTTACGTGACTTTACCGAAAGAACCACAAACATAAATGGAATTGTTACGATTATCCACTGACAACACACAATGCACCGCAGCAGGAGGAAGCCGTCCTCTGCTGACTCACCGCCGTGTTTTGCTTAGCGAAATGACCACAGAGAGGTGATGTAGGGGACGTTGTACTGCGCTATGTCCCTCACAAGGGCCCGTAATCATGTCACGTCGCTTTTTTTTGTATTGCAATCTAACTCCGGGGCAGAACACTAAATAATCGTCGTCATCATCGTTGTGGAGAACATACCGTAAATAATACACCGGATAGGCAGACAATACATCTATATCATTCACACATATCCATCTCCACATATAATAATATAAAAGACACGGACATCCAGGCACCGGGGTTCCAAGCCAGGCTCTGAGAGGTGTTGGCTCAGTGTCTCTGCGAGGGCCAATACGTTCCTCCTGAGACATGCCCACAGCACCTCGTCGTTTATTGTGAAAATTCCGTCCCAGTTCCTATGATCACTGTTTCATTGCTTTCATGGCTTTATTTTGGTGATTTCGAAATAAAATTTGGTTTAGCCATGTTTGTTTGATGTAGTACGGAGTAAGACTGATGGCCTTAATCTAAGTTGTCTTGTGGTTGTTGTTGTTGTTTGACTTGCATCCCACTGGGATTTTTGCACACAGCTGTTGGTGTACGGTGCTTTTTCTGCAATACCTTGCTGTATTTTCTTGGATTTCCTGTTTGCACTTAGTCACATATTTACTTTAAGATGTTTTCTTGTTCATGTTTTTGTTTTTTGTTTATTGCGGTTGCACCCGATTCAAGAGCCGAATGGCTCACAGGGCTATATACCTAATGAATAAACTTGAACTTGAACCTGACTTGTACCTCAAATATCCCGACACTGGAATGATCTCACCGACAAGTCACGCGCAGCACCACGACTCGAGCCTCGGTGCAAAGGCGCGTCGAGTCAGTGGCCTGGCAGGGGCGGGCATTCGTCGTTCATTCGTTAAGGAGTCACCCAGGCGCCTTGTCCGTCGATCATCCCTGGCTGTGGCCACGTGGGGTCGCAGCAGCCACGCAGCACGCACATTTGGCCGTGCATGTTGTGTGTATGGATGTTGTGCATGTATATATGTTGTGTATATGTGAATGCTGTGTAGGGGCCGTCCATAAATGACGTCACGCGATTTTGGATGATTTCTTACCACCCCCCCCTCCTAGTCACACGGCGTCACAAAAAGTCAGACCCCCCCTTAAATATGACGTCACAAAGCTCTGCCCCTCCCCCCCCAAAAAAAATTAAACATGCGTCAAATCGTTATAAACTTTTGTCATTGTAGTGCGTATTTAATGTGGCGCTGCACACCGATGTTGTAGGAGAAAACATTTATTAAAAAGTCGATTTAATTAAGTAGAACGTGTTGTCTATATTTATTTAAAGTTGCGCATTTTGATGTGACGTCACCTTTCTCACCCCCCCCCCCCCCCGTTGTCACATCGTCACAAATGTCTGACCCCCCCCCCCCAGGTGCGTGACGTCATTTATGGACGGCCGCGTATGTATGGATGTTGTGCATGTATTATGTTGGGTATGTATGCTATCTGTGTATGTTGTGTACTTATGTATGGATGTTGTCTATGTGCGTATGTTGTGTATGTATGGATATTGATCTTTTTTCGCACCGTACGGAGCCACCCACGCTCATCGGAGGTGCGCGGGTGCAGGAGGGACAACAAACTGACACACAACAAGCGGGTGCGAAAAAAATGAGATTGTCAATCTCGACGATTTAAAAGTGCCACAGCTCCAGTGGCGTCCTCATATCGGAAGGTGGCGGTGTCTTTTCCCAAAGACGTCGGCCGGTCCATGGCCTTCCTTCCACAGAGATATACCGATGATTGCGGACAAGTTTGCTGCAATAACGTGCTCGAGATGAAATGGCGTTGATGCGTTAATTGGCTTCAAGTGTTTATTTGTGATCTCAAATCCGAGCCGATACACACTCGGTAATTGGTGGGTTCGCAATTCCATTCACGTGGTAAGTACATGGTGCTTAAATATGTTTAACACTTACAGGGGACTATCGTTTTTAATGGTAAAAGAACGGATAATACACTGCATGATAACAAATGTAATGTTAATAGTTTCAAAAAGTCAAACAGTCTCCACTTGTTCGCCACCATTGTCAACACGTGCCTGGAATCTTCTCCAGGTGGTCACCAGAGCCGGGAGGCACAACATTTCTTGTGGTATTCTTGCAAATTATCGGAAGTGTTAACATTTATTTGAAGCACCCTGTATTTGGTGCATTCGTAATTTCATTCACCATTCCGGGTGCGCCCCCCCCCCCAACCCCCCCCCCCCCTGAGCTACTTGGGGCCATAAACAGTATTTTGTTTACCCCCTCATAGCTGCTGCTACTCTGATGATAATTTACATTTGTTAAAGTGGCGCATTTCACCCGTAGATCCCAACAATGCGCCACCGCCGTGCATGGAAAGCCATGAAATAAACAGAACCTGCAGGTTAAACGGCCAGAACTAGGCGGGGGAGAGGGGGGTAGATGCCAGTTTAAAGAGGGTAAATTATCAAGACAGATGTAAACACCTTTACCGCCTCTGATTGAATTATTACCAAACGGCAACGCGTTCCGTTATCCGCCCACCCACCCTCACCCCCACCCCCAGGGCTACACATCCACCCATCCATCCACCCTCACCACCATCCTCGGGCGAGACATCCACCCATCCATCCACCCTCACCACCATCCTCGGGCGAGACATCCACACATCCACCCTCGCCCTCGCCGCCCGGGGCTAGACATTCTCAACCTTGATCTTCGAGAAGCACAGCGCGCACGACTCGCACACCGGGTCGAGGCAGCAACGGATGCACGTGGCGCTGAACATCTGCAGGCAGATCATGTTCATGCGACACATGCGCAGGCACGGCGTCACGTTCCACACGTGGGAGAACTGCGCGCACGCGAAGTCGCAGCCCCAGCAGCACGAGAGCGGCACGGCGCACAGCACGGAGAGCAGCAGGTAGCAGAACCACTTGGTGCCGTTGTAGGTCCTGAAGGCGCACCTCCACACGCCGGGAATGCTGTGCGAACCCTCCGGCTCGGCGAACACGTCCTCGAAGAGCACCTGCCGCGTGGCCACGTGGACACGGACACAGAGAGAGAGAGAGAGATTACGACAAAGAGATGTCCAAAAATAAATGGGGCCCGGTGAAGAAGAATCTTTGGGTGCTGCCGAATATGGGGATTTAATGCCAACCGAGAGCGTACATAAGCAATGAAGTGTACACATGAGAGGTAATAAAATATTTTAAGAATATTTTTTTTCTCACTTGCAATTTCTCCACACAGATCGGCTCACCGGCCCGCGGGTGGACCGGGAATCTCAATTGAAAAGTACAGATATTTTAAAGAAACCAAACCGTTTTAACATAAATGTACACATTTGTATTCTCAACGACTGTGTTTAGAACACAGTAACCGAGAACACTCGGAAGAAATCGTTTTTTTAATATTCAATAAATATTTATATCGTCCATTTTAATTGAGACATTCGAGAAATTCTTCCTACTCAGTTTATCACGTAGGCTTTCGCGACAAATCTGGCTGTCGCTTGATGAAGCTAGTTGTAATTACTGGTGAAACGTCGTACTCAGATTGTAAATGTTGTGGATTTGCTCTCCAACACACCGGTGTGCTGTACTAGTAACGAATTGGCACGTTCTGTTTACGTGACAAACCTTACTAATTGGCTGTGGCGGGTTGTGGCGGGTTTAACGACACATGTATATCCATGCGATCTAACGCAAAAAAATATTATCGATTCTTCCTACTCATTGGCATTTAGCGGCGCTGCGCGTAGACGTCAACAAACAGTTCCAGTCCTGGCTAGGGGCTATAATCAGCGGCCGAGTGATATCTGAACTGCTCCTCGCCCCGTCTCTTAACCAACCTGCACTGACCAAAGTGATGAAGTATGGTCAATCAACGGCCACGACTGACAAGGCGGAGGGCCTTCATCAAGCAGTAGATTTATGAAAGCCTCCACATTATTATCATCTAGCGCAAGTGTTCTTCACTCATTTTCAGAGGGGGGCCACTTTTGCCGATGAAACATCATCATTGTGAGCGCCGCTACACATTTGAAACCATTGGGGGGTTGACAGCAGCACGATGTGTCCTTGCAATGAAGTCCACTGATCTCATCGGAAAGCCCGACTGCGTGTGTGT
This sequence comes from Lampetra planeri, assembly GCF_965212315.1. Taxonomy (NCBI): domain Eukaryota; kingdom Metazoa; phylum Chordata; class Hyperoartia; order Petromyzontiformes; family Petromyzontidae; genus Lampetra; species Lampetra planeri. The sequence continues at coordinate 7,783,912 of NC_136150.1, forward strand.
GCGTATGTATCTCAGAAGTCGGCAAACAAAAGAACAAGAAGAGACATCTTTTTCGAATACAAAAAAACCCTCAATAAATATCAAGAGCCACAATGCACGTGGTGAATACGAGAGACGGTGGCTCCTTAATAAATATGAAGCAGTCCTCTCGAGAGCCGCATGCGGTTCCTGAGCCGTTGGCTGCCCCCCTGGTCTATACGCACACGAAACTACCGCACGTACGCAGTTGCTAAACTCAGTCCTGACTCCAAACACAAACAAACAATGTTTTGAGCGGCCTCTTGGCTTTCCGGACCCAAACATTATCCGGACAGGATCTGTTGATGGGTCGGACAAACTCTGAACCGGTTTCGATTTTCAGGATCTCATCAGAAGCGGAGTCAGACCTGTTAATCCCATTATATTCTCGCGTACGGCAATTGTTTTCTGAGCTCAATGCCAATGTCGAGGTCTGCTGGCCCACGAAAAGAGGGCTTCCCAAGTTAAGCGTTCGAGTAGTTTTGCTGTTTCTCCTCCGTTGAAGGAATACTATTGGCAAGAGCATTCCATCTAAACTATGGGGGCCATGTTAATACCCAAACAAGTATAAAGCAATGTTGGATACTAACTTGTTATCTGTTGTGGAGCATTATATGCGTACTTTCGTATAACATACGAAATGAACTCGGCTTCTGCGTCTCCACGTGTTTGTTTGTATGTTGGACTTCTTTCGCACCGTACATAACCAACCGTGCTAATCGGAGGTGCGGCGGAAGGACAACAATTCTAAATACTAAAATCAGTTCTAAGGAAATGAGCTTTGAATTTCGATTATTTAAAAGTGCATAGCTTCAAATGCTGCTCAATATCGGTAGGGGAGAGCGTTCCAGACGGCCGCAGAAGCGCGTCCGAGATCGCGCGATGCGGTGACCCCCTTTGTTCGCGGCCAGCCAAAAGCGACCTTTGGTGTGCGCAATGCGTGTGTGGTACTCACTCGAACGTGCTCGTTGATGTTGACGGGGTCTCGGTTCTCCATATCCAAGGTGTCCACCGAGGGCAAGTGCTTGGGCATGGCTATCTATTTGTTGTGTTCTCTGCCGTGTGCGCGTGAATCTCTCTCTTCCTGTCTCTCGGTCTCTCTCGCCCGAGTGAAATCCAACTCTCGCCTCGTTGTGAGCGCGTCTCGGCCCTTTTAAAGTTCGTGTATCCCCTGGAGACCACGATGCTTTCCTGGTGGGTGTCGTACTCACAGCGCCCATTCACATCCATTCATTCACTCGCTCTCGCGAGGGCGGAGCGTGCAACTCTTGCGCCAACACCTCCCCTTCTCTGCGCGGCTGCTGTGCCTATAGCGACCCCGCTGTTTGGCGCCGCTGTCGTTGGGTGGTGGGTTCGGTTTTTTGTTTTGTTGAATCCCACGCTGGAGGTCGAGAGAGAGATATCCCGTGCACAAGATCGGCGAGATCCGCCTGGCGACAGTTCCACATTCACATGGTTCTCTCCGTTTCTCTCGCTGTACTATTCGCAAACGCCCTGTTGGGTATGATCACCATGCGTCATGGGGCATGATCATCATGCCATCATCATGCCATGGGGCACGATGGTCATCATGCGAACTCCGGTCACCATGGCAGCAGCGAATTTTGGCTGGCCATCGAACAAAGACGACGGTCATCTCATTACGCGGCGCTTTTAGATGCGCTGTTTCTGTGGCCGTCTGGAACGCTCTTCCTTCCGATATTAGCAAGCCACTGGGAGCTGTGCACTTTTAAATAATCGAGATTGTCAAACTGTTGTCTTTGGAACTGCTTCTTGTGTTTAGTTTGTTGTCTTTCCCCCGCACCTCCGATTAGCACGGTTGGCAAACGTACGGTGTAAAAGAAATTCAACATGCATACATGACATGAGTGTGCCGTGTCTCCAGCCAGGTGGCTCAGCGGTATATGAGCGAGTCGGCTCGCAATCGGAAGGTTGCGAGTTTAAGTCCTGGTTGCGGGGGTTGCCCAGCCCATCATCGTTCTGGGGTCGATAATGTTGGTACAACTTCGTAAGAAAAGTTGTCGACAGTGGTGGTTCTGTACACAGACTCGCACGCTTACACATAAAACAGTCAGTTATAGCCTTACAGTGCATGCACACGTGCGTGTAATGCATACTGTTGTGTAACCATAGGCAATAACATTTCAACGCATCGATAGGAATGGCTCTTTTGCTGTACGATCCACAAAGGCCCCGTGGCCTTAGTGGCAAAAATGTACTGAGCCAGGCGGCTCAGCGGTGGAGCGAGCTGCTCGCATTCGGAATGATGCGAGTTCAAATCCGGGTTGTGAAGTTGACTCTGCCCATCATCCCTCCCGGGTCGATAGAGATTAGTAACCACTTTGTAAGGGAAGTCTCGTCCCCACTATAGAAGTATCAACATTCCAACACTGACTCATTAGCCTCCAGTATCTTCTGATGTTTGTTAAATCAAGTTACTTTTAATTTTGGGAGTAATGTTGCTGCTGTTGCTGCTGATGATGATAAAAGGAATCCTCAGGGAGTCACGTGGCTTTAAAGAGGCACCTGCATCGGAATGATTGGCAGATACCATCAATGCGTGTGACTCAGGGGCAAGTCGCACACGCGAGACGGAGGTAACAGTCAAACGCTCCGCACAGATAGTCTCAATAATCCATTGTTGCTCTGCCATCTCCTGGCCATATTGGTGACGACACCTTTGCTGCTGCTGCTGCTGCTGATGATGCTGAGTATGTACCTCATGTGTGCTGAACTTCTTTCGCACCGCACGTCGCCAACCGCGCTACTCGGAAGTGCGGGGGGTGGGGGACGAAGACAACAAACTAAAGTGAGTGACCGTGTCATGAGTCAGGCTGTGGCGTGAACAGTAAATCTCACGTTACTGGCAGGGGGCGGCCTCGGGGGGGGGGGGGGGGAACGATAAACTTGACTCGTTGTCGTCCGTCACATCGGCGCCCAGGACAATGGCATTCTCAGAGCGAAATGTGACACTGCGGATGACTCCCGCACTGGGGATGACAACAAGCCCCGCCAGCGTCGCAGATCGCCCAGGGGCCGTGACGTGCCCCGAGCGGCAGCTCGCTCGCCACTCGTTGCAGAGGCACTCCGCTGTTCGATTTTCCAGCGGCCGCCCTGGTTATGTACGTGTGTATGTATGTGTTGAACTTGTGTGTGTATGTACAGTGAGGGAAAAAAGTATTTGATCCCCTGCTAATTTTGTACGTTTGCCCACTGACAAAGAAATGATCAGTCTATAATTTTAATGGTAGGTTTACTTGAACAGTGAGAGACAGAATAACAACAACAAAAATCCAGAAAAACGCATGTCAAAAATGTTATAAATTGATTTGCATTTTAATGAGGGAAATAAGTATTTGACCCTTCTGCAAAACATGACTTAGTACTTGGTGGCAAAACCCTTGTTGGCAATTACAGAGGTCAGACGTTTCTTGTAGTTGGCCACCAGGTTTGCACACATCTCAAGAGGGATTTTGTCCCACTCCTCTTTGCAGATCTTCTCCAAGTTATTAAGGTTTCGAGGCTGACGTTTGGCAACTCGAACCTTCAGCTCCCTCCACAGATTTTCTATGGGATTAAGGTCTGGAGACTGGCTAGGCCACTCCAGGACCTTAATGTGCTTCTTCTTGAGCCACTCCTTTGTTGCCTTGGCCATGTGTTTTGGGTCATTGTCATGCTGGAATACCCATCCACGACCCATTTTCAATGCCCTGGCTGAGGGAAGGAGGTTCTCACCCAAGATTTTACGGTACATGGCCCCGTCCATCGTTCCTTTGATGCGGTGAAGTTGTCCTGTCCCCTTAGCAGAAAAACACCCCCAAATCATAATGTTTCCACCTCCATGTTTGACGGTGGGGATGGTGTTCTTGGGGTCAAAGGCAGCATTCCTCCTCCTCCAAACACGGCGAGTTGAGTTGATGCCAAAGAGCTCCATTTTGGTCTCATCTGACAACAACACTTTCACCCAGTTGTCCTCTGAATCATTCAGATGTTCATTGGCAAACTTCAGACGGGCATGTATATGTGCTTTCTTAAGCAGGGGGACCTTGCGGGCGCTGCAGGATTTCAGTCCTTCACGGCGTAGTGTGTTACCAACTGTTTTCTTGGTGACTATGGTCCCAGCTGCCTTGAGATCATTGACAAGATCCTCCCGTGTAGTTCTGGGCTGATTGCTCACCGTTCTCATGATCATTGCAACTCCACGAGGTGAGATCTTGCATGGAGCCCCAGGCCGAGGGAGATTGACAGTTCTTTTATGTTTCTTCCATTTGCGCATAATCGCACCAACTGTTGTCACCTTCTCACCAAGCTGCTTGGCGATGGTCTTGTAGCCCATTCCAGCCTTGTGTAGGTCTACAATCTTGTCCCTGACATCCTTGGAGAGCTCTTTGGTCTTGGCCATGGTGGAGAGTTGGGAATCTGATTGATTGATTTCTTCTGTGAACAGGTGTCTTTTATACAGGTGTAGTGGTGATACGCGCTGGGGTAGCGATCAGGTGCCAGCGCGTTGTGATTGGATGTGTGTGTGGTGACGCGCGCTGACGGTGAGGGATCAGGGGTCAGCGCGGGATCGTGGGTTGTGTGGTGTTGATTGGCTGGGTGCCGGTGACGTGCTGGTGTGGGAGTGATCGAGTGGCAGCGCGGCGTGATTGGTTGGTGAGTGGAAACACGCGTTGGGGAAAGAGGATCGTAGAGATAGCGCGTTGTGATTGGTTCACTAACAAGCGATGCTCGCATCGAGGTCCGCTTCCGCTCCGTCTCCCGGGAGGAAGGACTATATAAGGTGATGCGCACAGGCGCACGGGGAGAGTGTAACCAGCGAAGACTGAAGACGGGAGGAAGAGCCAGGGCCCTGCGGTACCTAGTCCCGCTGTCCTGCGAGGACCGGGACTCTGTGTAACCCAGAGGCGGAGTGTAGGGTGAGCATGCAGTGTCAGCATGCCGAGTGTGTAGCCGGGGCCTAGAGTCTACACGAGACGAGTGATATGGGTGTAGCCAGAGGCGTAGGGTCTACACGAGACGAGTCTACACAAGAAGAGTCTACACGAGACGAGTGATGTGTGTGTAGCCAGAGGCATAGGGTCTACACGAGAAGATTCTACACGAGACGAGTGATATGGGTGTAGCCAGAGGCGTAGGGTCTACACGAGACGAGTCTACACGAGAAGAGTCTACACGAGACGAGTGATGTGTGTGTAGCCAGAGGCATAGGGTCTACACGAGTTCAGTACGGTGTGTTATAAGAAGAATAGAGGTTACGAGTTGTACCGGTGTCTGGTGACCGTACGTGGAAAAATAGAGACTACACGTTGTATCGAGATAAGCGAAGATTTAATAAAAGAAGTGTGTTACCCGTCAAGGAGTTTCCTGCCGTCATTTCCAATACTTCACAGGTAACAAGCTGAGATTAGGAGCACTTCCTTTAAGAGTGTGCTCCTAATCTCAGCTCGTTACCTGTATAAAAGACACCTGAGAGCCAGAAATCTTTCTGATTGAGAGGGGGTCAAATACTTATTTCCCTCATTAAATTGCAAATCATTTTATAACATTTTTGACTTGCGTTTTTCTGGATTTTGTTGTTGTTATTCTGTCTCTCACTGTTCAAATAAACCTACCATTAAAATTATAGTCCGATCATTTTTTCGTCATTGGGCAAAATTACAAAATCAGCAGGGGATCAAATACTTTTTTCCCTCACTGTATGTATGTGTTGAACTTGTGTGTGTATGTTTAACACGTAGGCTTTCGTGACCAATATTATTCATAATAAAGGTTTTTGGGTTAGATCGCGTTGTTTATAAATGTGTCGCAACCCTCCACCACCCGACATGGCCAATAAGTAAAAGAATGCGTCACGTTGACAAAAGACAAAATAGTTCACTACTTTAGCCCATCGGTGTGTTTGAAGAGTGAATCCACAACATTTACAATTTTTGAGTAGCACGACGTTTCGCTGGTAATTACATCCAGCATCATTGAGCAATTTGTCAGAAGAGTGAAGCCTGCTCCCGGTCTTAAATTGAGCAGCAGGGTGACATCATAATTTAACCCAATCAGGTGCAGAGATCAGAGGCAGTGAGGGGGAAGTATTGTAATTATATAATAGAATAGTAATCAGTTAATTGTTATAATTAGTAATGCGTTGTAGATTAGTAATTAGTTGTAATGTGTATTATTTAATAACTGAACCCAATCACTATACCCAATGAGGTGCAGAAATCAAAGGTGGCGGAGGGGGTGGGTTATTGTAATTATATACTACGTTAGTAATCAGTCAATTAGTATGTGTTTCCCCTATAAGGAATTGTAATATGTATTATTTAATAAAACGCTTCCAAGCCGCACTGAGCTTGTAGCTGTCAGAGCGATTACAGTTATTTGTATTTCTCTCAATTTCAACGGATTCTCTCATTAGTCTTGGCCAGTAATTATTAGTTTTACACAACACTTCAACGTTATTAAAATAAATTGAGTGACCTTGTTGGCAAGCATGTTCTACCACTGCCGACAGTTGTGTTTGAGATAATTTAATATTTATTTGGTGTTCTTTTAGTATTACGCTGATGTTACGTCCTGTCTGTCCAATATAGCACCTGCCACATGAGCAATTCATCCAATATACACCTTCTGTGGATAATTTAGGCAATTCATCTTTAGTACAAGATACTAGTTTTTGAATGTTGTGTTATGTACCAATTATTACTTTAATGTTTTGCTTTTGCAAAACACGGGATAATTTGTCAGTTACTCCTGAGATATATGGTATTTTAATTGTTTTAATAATCTGATTACTTTAAGCAGTATTGCTTTGCGATCGTGATTTGGCATTCAGTGCTCTGTTAATTTGAGCATTATTGTAGACATTCTGTCGTAGTGCTTCTTTAACATGTTTAATCTCTCTCCCTAGACTTTCACCATCTGACACTGTTTTAGCCCGATTGTATGAGCGTCTTGATAAGAGAGGATTTCTGAGTTGGGTGATGATGTGAATCTGCATTCAGATAGGCATCAGTGTGCGTTCCCTTTCGGTAAGCACTGTGTGTTATTTTGCCATTTAGGCCATGTCCAAGCAAAATATCTAGGAAAGGGAGTGTGTTATTCACCTCCGTTTCCATGGTGAACTGGATGGCCGGGTTTTGTGCATTGAGATGATTTAGAAATTACCATGTGGCCAGAAAACCAAAGTGTCATCAACATATCTAAACCAAAAAGATGGTTTTAATGTACTTGAGGCAAGTGCTCTTGTTTCAAAGATTTCCATGTACAGATTTGCTGTAGCAGGAGATAAAGGAGGGCCCATTGCTGCTCCTCCCTTTTGTTTAAAGAAATCACCTCTCCATAAGAAGTAAGTGTTATTTAAAAAATGGTCAGCTAGTTTTGGAATATATTTTGGTAAACCTGTATTCTTTACTAGTTTATCAAGTAATTTAAGCGACTCAATGACTGGAACCTTGGTGAATAGATAAATCACATCAAAACTCACCAGAATATCATTAGGATTAAATTTAATATATTTAATCACATTCACAAGATGGTCTGAAGTTCTTATGAATGAAGATGTCCTACCGATGTAGGGCTGTATTTGTTTAGTTATATATTTTAACTAATTTATATGTGGCAGAGCCAATTGTACTTACTATGGGTCGTAATGGGATGCCGATTTTAAGAATTTTTGGTAGCCCATACAGTCTAGGTCAGGGGTCTGCAACCTTTAAGACATAAAGAGCCACTTGGACCCGTTTCCGAAGGAAAAAATAAACTGGGAGCCGCAAAACCATTGCAACTATTAAAACAAATATAACACTGCATATATTGTTTCTTACCTTATTGCTATATACAGGATCGTGCAGTCAGCTGTCAATCTGAATAAAAAAGGACTTTTTCACTTAACAATGTAAAATATATTTTTGCAAATTAATAGCTAAATTACCTGGTTAATGGGATTTTTGCTCCTGAACCTCAGTGCACAGTGTCTGCACATCAGGGCTGTAAGACGTCACCTTCATTTTCACACAGGCTTGCAAGCTGTCATCTGTGAGGCGTGATCGATGTTTGTTTTTAATATAGTTCATGTTGGAGAAGACCTGCTCACATACATATGTGGAGCTGAAGATCGACAGGACTCCAAATGCATACTTTTTCATGTTTATATAAGTGTTGGGGATGGCATTCCATGTTTCGAATACAAGTTTGTCCTGTTTGGGAAGGTTTTCAATATCACTCCATTTATGATTCTGAGCCAGAATGGCCTTCTGACGGGCAACATCCTCAAGAGTAGCGGTCAAGCATTTGAACTTGGACACCCATATATCTTTGTCGGCTATATCGGCCAGTTCCATCTCAAGATCAGGTTGACTTACACCTGCAAATGCAGTCATATTCAATAGCGATGGATCGATCGCCAGGGGAGTGACAGGGAAGGATAATGTCGTTTTTTCCTCTCTGAACTCACAGAATCGTTTCCCAAACGAACTTTGCATTGTGGTGATTGCAGACTTGAAATATTCCAAATTTATCGTATCATGACTTTGTTTGAACTCTCTCAAAGAGGGAAAGTGAGACAGTGTACCTCTCTGTAAATCTTTGACAAACACTGTCAACTTGCGCTCGAATGCCAAAACCTCTTCCAGCATGTGCAGGGCTGTGCCTCCTTTCCCCTGAAGGGTTGTATTTAGCGTGTTTAGATGTGCTGTCATGTCTACCATAAAATGTAATTTTTCCAGCCACTCTGGCTGTTCCAGCTCAGCAAAGGTGAGCTCTTTGCTGCCCAGGAAGGTTTTTACTTCTTCCAAACATGTGACAAAGCAACGGCAACGTTATTGCCTGTCACCGGGCGGGCAGTGTGGAGCGGAGCGGCGACCTGTCAGCAGCGGCAACGCCAGAGCAGGTGTCACAGTGCGCCTCCTCCCCTCGCTAGCATCCGCCCCGGAGCCGCGGTCAAGGTTCAAAAGAGCCGCATGCGGCTCCGGAGCCGCAGGTTGCCGACCCCTGGTCTAGGTGGTGTTGAGGCCCTTGGCTTAATTTGGAATTGCTCAGTCTTGCGGATAAATGAATTTGCAATGATTGCAGTCGTCTTACGTTCTAAAGTATTAGTTGGATCTCGTTGGATTTTAATGTAGGTACTTTCTTCAAGTAAATCTTTACTTTTATTATCATAATGGCCTCGTGACATCACCTGAAGACGGACGCTTGTGTTGCGACCGAAACGTCCTGTTTTCTTTTGTTCTTTTTTTTTATCTTTTTTTTATCCGCGTGACTTTACCGAAAGAACCAGAGAGTATTGATTACTGCAGTCACGAAAGCTTGAAATCAAGATCACTACAATAGTGTATGTGTATGTTGATCTTGTGTATGTATGTGGCGTAGTGGTTAGCATACTGCGCTACGAACCCGGGGACCCGAGTTCGATTCCCGCTCATGGCCTGAACCGGTCCTGTGACTCCTCTACGTCAACTCGGCCTCAAACGAGTACTTTGTGCGGCGTGTAAACATTGACAATGGGGAGACAAAGGCAGCCGGGCGTGGTGGTTGTTGGCCACCAACCTCTCGTGTACCGTGCCGGGTCGTCTTCATAGTTGCTCGAATAAAGCACTTTCCCCCAAATGTTTGATCAGGCTATACGGGGGACATTTGTCCTTATTTAACTTTAGTTACCCCTGGACACACGTTTGTGGTGAGTCTTCGTTTCCCAGCGTTTTGTAAAGCTGCACTGACCATGTCCGTCCAGTGCTCGCCGAAGCTGAATTTGGCATCCTGTCGCCGAACGAATACGTCGTTATAAGGTCGCACTTATTACACCCACAAAGCGCTTGCCACAAACGAACTACAGATACCTCGCTGTGCTCTCGTCAAGGAGCATAAACCGTCACGTGAACTCGGGTCATCCTCGCAGCAGCAACAGCGGCTTTTGGCTGGTCATCGAACAAAGGCGGTCACCGCATCGCGCGCTTTCAGATGCGCTTTTGCGGCCGTCTGGAATGCTCTTCCTTGCGATAATAGAAAGCCACTGGAGCTATGCCCTTTTAAATAATCGAGATTGAAAGCTAATTTCTTTAGAACGACTTTTCGTGTTTCGTTCGCTGTCCTTCCCCCGCACCCTCATATGAGCACGGTGAGCTACGTACAGTGCGAAAGAAGTTCAACATACATCCATGAAGTACGTGCAAGCTCCTTGAAAGACAGAGACCCCCCACTCCAATTACCGAGTCCAATTAGCGAGTAGCTGAGCGTAACGCGATTCTCAGCCACCGAATGCCCACCGTTACCATGGCCCTGTCTTGTTGTCGATAGCTTCTATCCCACCTCCACCGGCGTATCGTCGATGCCACGCTCACAAAGACAAATATATAGCGACCCCCCCACCCCCTCACACCCCACTCTCTACAGACTCAATAGCCCGTGGAGCAAGTTCTGCGTAAGAGATCACCGACGTACTCAGTAACGTTGCTGATATTTCACAACGTGTGTGCGTTCGGAAGTAGTCCAACAACCACCGCATGTCTGCGCATAACCCCCACCTCCATCACACACACACACACAGACAAGAGGCATTCTGCAAGAAATCCATGAGCTCGAATGGACAGAAGAAGAAGCAGCATCTTAACTCTTACGTCACTCGCGTGTGTGGCTGGGTTAAAAACAAATCTCTTAGCCAACGGACGTTACCCATTAGCTGTGGCCCCTGTGTGTGCTGATGTTTCCCAACTTTGTGTTAGAGCAATGCATCCCCCCAACCCCTCCGGCCGGCAAGGCTGTGATGGATGAACGGCGAATGTTTGTGTGGGAGGGTTACCCCCCGCGGTCTCCGTTGCCGTCGTTCATAGAGACTCCCTTCGCCTTGTGTACAAGTAAACTAACCTGTCAATTGTTTGTTTTGTTTTACCAGGTAAGGTAAGGCCCCCAACTGAGGTGCATTGCCCCTATTTTTTGTCCAGAAGCGACTTGGCTATCACAAATGAAACCCCAACGAAGTGGCCTATTACGTGGACATTTACAGCAGCCCAAATACTCTAAACGCGTGTTGATTCTGAATGTGGAGGGCCAAACCGGAGGACCCGGAGATAAATTCACACGACGACGGGAAGAGACATGCAAACTTAAAATATACAGCAGGCGTCAGGGCCGGGATCGAACGCACGACCTCCTGTATATCAGGCGAGGTAGTTAACATCTCGCACCGTGGCGTCATCAAGTGCCCTCATCTGCCCTCCAACAACGCCGGTGGGCAGGTGGAGCGAGGGCTCACAACAACCAGCGGAGCGCCGGGCGGCTAAAACGCGGCAAGTTGGGCACAGTAGGGAGCACAGGTGGTGCATCTGTAAAATCAGCTCACTCACTCAACCCATGGCGCCTGGGTCTGTTCCGTGACCTCCTGCCAGCCAGTGGAGCCCTCGACACTTCACGTGGCCTCAAGGTGCACCTAGCCTGGTACAAGCGCCGTGGTGAGGTCACCGACACTTAGCGTGCAGTTGGCGCACAAGAGTTGCCCCGACCACGCATGCGTTCAAGACACACTCGGTGATAAGTTGCGTTGACGTGGCCCAAATGTAGCGGCGTTGCAAGGGGGTTCGCGGTTCGAAATTCCAGCGGCCGCCCCGATTAATACTGCGGTGTGCAATCACCGAAAAAACCACGGCGACTACGCTCCGTCTGCTTCACAGTTGATATCAAATATCCCCCCTGACGTCGTCATTCACAAAGAGTAAAAACCATTGCGTGCCGGTTTCAATACCCATTTTTTTCCACATTTGAAACACGACACCGAACATTCCTCATTCATCATCACCCCCCCACCCACCCCCCCTATTAGCAGACAAATAATGTTCCCACTCACTCTGGCAAATGAGACCCTGGCCTCTGGTTACACAAAATATTCTCACCTGGTTACGCAAAATAAAATAAAAACTTATATGAACTAAGCATAATTTTAAAAAAAATATTTTTTCTCACAGTCGTCAATAGCCATGTTGGGTCCAACTCCCACGTTAAGGACTTCCCAAGCCATTAGCGAGCACCCATTATCTCAGCAACACAAACTAACACGAACAGACTCCCCCATGTATATAGTTTTTGCAGATTGTTGAGGCATGTAAACTATAGAAACTAAAATGAACCTTTTTGTATTTTACCAGATAAGGCCCACTGAGCAATACAGTTCTTTTTCAGAAATGACCTGACCGCAGATGACAGCTCAACGAAGTGGATTATCGTATGGAAATTCATAGCAGCCAAACACTCTAAACGAATGATTCTTAATGTGGAGGGAAAAACCGGAGGACCTGGAGAAAAATCCACGCGACCACGGGGAGAACATGCAAACTCCAAATATACAACAGGCGTCAGGGTCGGGATCGACATCCTGCATACCAGGGGAGGTCGTTAACATCTCGCCATTGCGGCGTATGTGTTATTAGTGAGCACCAATTCATGTGTTCACGGTAATTGAGGGGGTTACGTGGCCAGCACCACACTCAGCAACCTGCGTCTCTCCCTTTGCTGATTTTTACACGCGGCACAATGTACTCATTTAAGGCCGAGTCGACCTAGGGGAAGCCCAGGACCCGTTAAAATAATCGCTACTGTCATTGGCCGTGAGCGGGAATCGAACTTGCGTCGCAGGGTTAGTGGCACAGTGCGCTAACCACTCTAAAAACAAAGATCCCCCGTATAGCCTGAACAGACTGTTGGGGCAAGTGCTGTTAGCAATCACCTATGAAGGTTGGCATGTTACACGAAGGGGTGGGTGGCCAGCATCACGCCCAACCGCCTTTGTCTCCCTAGTGGCGTTGTTTACCCACCGGACCAGGTACTCATTTGAGGCTGAGTCGATCCAGGGGAATCCCAGGACTAGTTCAATTGATCGCCACCGTTGTTGACCGTGAGCGGGAATCCAACTCGGGTGGCAGAGTTCTAGGCACAAAGTGTGCGAACCGCTCCACATGCACACACCAGCATGCGTTGCGTTTAGAGAGCCATTACACAAAGACGTTGGCTTTATCACGCCGCCTTTATTCCCTTTCGTGAACTTGACTACTGGCTTGCACGCACGGGGCGACATTCTACGGGTGATCGTAAATTGATAACGCATACACGTCTAACAATAGTACAGGAATGATTATATCAACGCACACACACACACAACAACGGGGTCCATCAGCAACAATGGCAAATGTCATGCCCAGTCTTGTCCCCAAGCGGGTCCGTGATAATTGCCGTAGGCTCGCAGACGCGTGGGGACGGGGGGAGTGCGGTCGGAGCCTGCAAGCAAAATCTCTCTCTCCAGAGAGACTTTTTGACTTTTAAACAACTTTTATTGCCGCCAGCAGCAACAGCACTTGAGGCGATTCCGATATCAAATTCAGTCACCAGCAAACAAACGATTAAACGCTATAAATCCACGCGCTGTGGTGCTAAATGCAGCGCGCACAACACGAAAGAAAAGTCACGTGGTGGTGGTGGTGGTCATAGAGAGAGCGAATTTATGGAGAGAGTCGATCACCCCCCCCACCACCACCGCCGCAGCGGAATGAAAGCCACGAAGCGTCAGCCCAAATATTTGCAAGACACTTCAGGGTCCGTCTCTTGACCTGTGGCTGTTAAAATTTGTGTTTTATTGTGTGGTGCATGTTTGTTTTTTACAGCTCTTCGCGTTTGCATATTGACTCGGGTCAACCGTTTCACCGCTTTGGGGATTTCACAATAAGAGACACGGGATGGAGGAACACGTGACCGTTAAATACCTCATTGGTTTGCGCAATTATCTTGTAAGAACCTCGCTCTGCTCGTTCTCTGCAATATTTCTGTTTCTTTCTTTGTTTGTTGTCGCTGCTGTTGTTGTGCTCAGTCACCACGGATGATCCCCGTGTAAAAAAATTTCGAAATGGGATCTCACTCCTTACTCTTTGGTTCTTTCGGTAAAGTCACGTAGGTATAAAATAAAATAAATCACGACGTTTCGGGCGCAACACAAGCGTCCATCCTCAGGTGGGAAAGCTGGTATTGCGCCTAAAACGTCGTAATTTATTTTATTTTATACCTACGTGACTTTACCGAAAGAACCCAAAAATATGGATTCCTGCAGTCACGAAAGCTTCAAATCAAGATCTCACCCCTTGGTAACAAATAGTTATTATTATTATTCAAATGTCTAATGTGCATTCCAAACCTAGGATCCCAATGCGCAATGCATGAAAAGCAGGAAACAAAAACAGAATCAGGGGGGCAACCGACCAAACTCAAGAGTGGAAGGTTCAGTTTGAAAAGATGGGTTTTCAGAGCGGAGCTAAATCGACCTACCGACTCCGATTACCTGAAATTACATTCTGCACTGAAAACGTGGATTTAGGGAACGATTCGCAAGTTAAGAGGGCATCGCTCAGCCAGTCCGGCAGACTCGAGACGGGGGTGTTCTGTGACGAACTTGTAAAGCATCACCCAAGGAGCCTTCCACGATCGCCTCCGTGCTTTGAGAATGGCGAAGCTAGCAACAGCGCCGTTCCTCGTCACTTCTCCTGTTCAATTTTATTTCCACGTTGACTGCTAATACAAGTCGGGCAAGGCTGGGTTAGGACACGTCCTAAAATGGAATGAGGGCTTGTACTCGAGACTCACATTGGAGTGGGAACCAGCCAAGGGAGGGCCATAGAGATGGAGCGTAGTCATTCGGATCGTGTTCGGGCGGTAGATGGATTACCTACAACGTAGGGTCCATGTTCTTCTTTAGAACGGGCTGATGTTGTAGATGCGAGCAACAGCTACAATTTCAGCGAAGTTGTGTAATCGCTGTGATGTCTCCTTCGTATTTGTGGATCGGGGCATTGCGTCGTTATATGGTGTGCACCCTGTTCTGAATGACCACAGTAGCACACTACTGGAGAGTTTTATTGATTTACTTCCAAGTAAATGGTGCATCGGGTATCCACATCTGCCATGGTTTGTGCAGTGGATGCGGTTTTTAGGGTGGGCCATGAGCTTCGTCGAAGATCAAACCCAGAGGTCTGCAGGGTCCATGAGAGAAGGCGACGGCTGGCGGAAGCTGGCGGAGGCTTTGATCCAGGAGAGGATCGATGACGGCTCGGATTGTTGTGTTGTAAAAGCCGCAACGCGCGTGGTTAGCGGCCCGCTGCAGTTTTATTTCACTCAAAGGTGAATGGGCGCTGTCTTTCAACGCGTTACCAGCCGACACAACATGAGCACGTGGGTTGGTGTCATTTTATACGCAGTAAGAGTTGTAAAGATGTAACTGTCGGTTATAAACTCGAGCATAATAATACTATTACTGATAGAATGAACCCACAACAAATGTGCATGTCAGTGTAAATGGTTAGGAACTTGTAGGGTCACTGGGAAAGCATTTTAATTGAATGTATTCGTTGAACCCACAATTTGTGATAGAGGCCGACTCAGAGAGAGAGAGAGAGGACGACTCAGAGAGAGAAACAGAGGGGACGACTCAGAGAGAGGACGACTCAGAGAGAGAGAGGGAGGATGACTCAGAGATAGAGGGGGGGGGCGACTCAGCGAGAGAGGGGACGACTCAGAGAGAGAGAACGACTCAGAAAAATTAACCCGTTAAAACAAAGTTTTTCACTATAAATCCTTTATATGCGTGGCGGCTAGAGTCCTCTCGTCCTCTGGCTTGAGATGGCTGCCACCTATGGGTCAGATGATTGCCTGCCACCATTAAGCAATTGGTAATTAAATATAATTTTTTTTCCTAAAAAGTGTAAAGTTATGGAAAAAAATTTTCACGAAAATAAATTGTCAAACACAACGAGTCTGTGTGCAAAATGTCAGCTCGATTGGATCTCGGGAAGTGGGTTAAAAAACGACCGAAAGATTTGCACGGTCGTAAGCGCGCAAGCAAGCAAGTGAACTTAATATAAAGGATTTAAAAAAGAGGGAGGACGACTCAGAGAGGGGGGGGGGGCGACTCAGAGAGGGGGGGGGGGCGATTCAGAGAGAGGGAGAACGACTCAGAGATGGAGGGGCGACTCAAAGAGAGAGAAGGGGGAGGGGTGGGGACGACTCAGAGGCGCCAGGAGGAGGAACCACAGCCGAGGAGCAGGAACTCAGCAGCAGCCACGCCGTCAGGCAGTGCCAAATTTCCCCCAAATCTCTGCAGTTCTCTATATATCAAGTTGTTATCAGTCAATTAACGAGTGTTCACGTGTGTTCTGGCACATTCATCCTCCTCGATAAAAAACAAAAACATCATAGCCAATGAGAACGACGGATACGCTCCTCCTTTTATTTCATCGCATGCAGAAAGGTGCGTTCACGATATGCCCATGTATTATTTACGTAACCGTCATTTTAAAGCGCGGCGTTACTACAACAGCCGAGGAGCCGCCCCTACACAACTCTGAAAACAAAAGCCGTACAAAGCCGTCAAGACCCCCCCATACCACCACAGCCCTGGTTACCTGCCCTGGTTACCAATCGTCACAATGGTGCAACGTGTGACTGCTACATTTATCACGCAGGCGTTCGCGACCGATATTCTTTCATCGTAAAGTTGTCGTCTTCTTTATGGCAATCGCCTGATGATTCTGGTTGCTGTAAATCACCGGCGAAACGTCGTAAAATCAATTGTAAATGTATATTTAGTTTCCGTGACGTGTTTACCTTTCCTATACTTTGCACTCCCATCGTGTTTTTGAACTGTTTGTTGTTTATAACGTTCTGACCCGCCCCTACTGGACACCTGTGAAAAATAGCTTTATAGCTCATCGGATTCCTCCAGTCTCATTCAATGTTTTGACTCTGAAATTTGGGGCTGTGGGTTTGCTCTCAAATACCACGGGTGGCGCTGAAGTAGTTAACTGACTGGCACGTTTTGTTCACGTGACAAAACGTCATTCATTGGCTGCGTCGGATGGAGGTGGGTTTACGACACATTCACATGTGGCATAACTGCTACATTTCACTTTGTGGGGTGGAGGAGCAATAACAATCTTGAATATAGCCGGGCCGTGGTGGATATTCACGTGGCCTGTACATTTCAGCAGTGCAGGAAGCAGCGAGGATTGGTGGATCACACGCGGGTGTTGTGGAGCCCCCCCTCCCTCCCCTGGCTTCATGGGGGCCCGGGGCTGCTACGAATATTTTGGGCACGGCCCTATTTGTCCATTCAATCGTTTCCCTTCCCCGTTTCCCCAGCAGCACCTGTCCCCGATACAAATCACCCCATTGCTATCCGTCTTGAAGATTATCATCAGCTCAAGTTTGTTTAGTTAAATATGAAACACGGATTAGAAAGCTCGAGTCTCAACAAGGAACACAGATAGTTTAATATCCGCACGTGGCTTTGCGTAACACGCAAGTATGAACGTTCACCTTGCGTCGCACCGGAACGTAGCCAACCGTGCTATTCGGAGGCGCAATAAACTTTAATCACGAAACTATTACAGTGCACAGAGAAATGTCTCGTAGCGCACCAATACTGCAATGCATTTTGACCGCAAGATGGAACAGCACCGCATGGGTCGCGTGCCATTTGGAGGGGCCTTCAATTTCCAAGGCCACTAATGCCACCCTCCCCTGCGTTAACCTGGCACCGATCACAGCCGTCTACGTGGACATTGCATCCGCGAGAAGTGTGCGTACGTGTGTGTGTACGTTGGTAAGGGTGTGTGCGTGTGTATGTACGTGTGTGCGTTCATGCGTGTGTTCGCGCGTGTATCTATGTTGAACTTCTTTCGCACCGCATGTAGGCAACTGTGCTAATCGTGCTAATCAGGGTGTGCAAACCTGTTGCAGTGTGTAAACATCGCCACTAGAGAGACAAAGGCGGCCGGGCGTGCTGCTAGCCACTCCCCCCTCCCGTGTCCCGTGCCGGGCTTCATATGTGCTCGCGAACAAAACTTGCTCATACAGTCTGTTAAGGCTACACGGATGATCGTTGTGTGCGTGTGTGCGTACGTGCGTGCGTTTGCGTACGCGTGTGTGTGTGTGCGTACGTGTGTGTGTGTGCGTACGTGTGTGCGTGCGTGTGTATGTGTGTATGCGTACGTGTGTCTGTGTGTGTGAGTGGGTGTGTGCGTACGCGTGTGTATGTGTGTATGCGTACGTGTGTGCGTGCGTACGCGTGTCTGTATGTGTGCGGACGCGCGCGTGCGCGTGTGCTTTTTTGTGTTGACTCGCCAACTTTTTCCGCTTAAGCTTTCCCCTTGATCTTGATGTGCGAGAAGCACAGCGCGCACGTCTCGCACAGGGGCTCGCACACGCACCGCACGATCGTCGACCAGAACATCTGCAGGCAGAGCATGTTCATGCGACACATGCGCAGGCACGGCGCCACGTTCCAAACGTGGTAGAACTGCGCGCACGCGAAGTCGCAGCCCCAGCAGCACGAGAGCGGCACGGCGCACAGCACGGAGAGCAGCAGGTAGCAGAACCACTTGGCGCCGTTGTAGGTCCTGAAGGAGCACCTCCACACGCCGGGGATGCTGTGCGAACCCTCCGGCTCGGCGAACACGTCCTCGAAGAGCACCTGCCGCGTGGCCACGTGGACACGGACACACACAGAGAGGGAGATTACGACAAAGAGGTGTCACCCCTTACCCCATCCTCCCACTGTCCCACCGAAAAGCCAACACAAGTTGATAGGGCCCAGAACCACGTCTGGCCATCTTGGCCTCCTAGAGTCCGGCAGGCGAGGCTGCGTTGGCTGGGTCACGTAGCCCGCATGCCCAGCCACAGCATGCCCACGCGGATTCTATTTGGCCAGATGGAGGATGGCTAAATGGGCGCGGCGTGGGTTGGAGAAGCGAGGGACTAATATGCTGCAGGAAGATGTGGAGCCGAGGTGGACCTGCCGCGGATGACCGGGACCAGTGGTGTCAAGGTCGGCCTCTGTGGAGGAGGCTCGTGAAGGACGCTGCTGGGCAGTTGGAGGCAGTCGCCCTCCAATAACAACGGAGGGCAGAGGAGCGACGCTCACAACAACGAGCGAAGCGCCGGGTGGCGAAAATACAGCGTGTGGGCCTGTCCCGTGACCTCTTGTTAGCGAGCCTTCGACACTTCACGTGGCCTCAAAGTGCACCTGGCCTGGCACAGGCCCCATGATGACGTCACCGTCACTTAGTAGGGAATGGGGGGGGGGTATTTTTATTGATAGTGTCGTGGTTAGCGCGCTGCGTTACGAACCCGGCTACACGAGTTCGACTCCTGTTAACGGCCAACACCAATGGCAATTATCTGAACCGGCCTCCTCTAGGTCAACTCAGCCTCAAATTAGTACTTGTTGCGGTGTGTAAACATGACCGCTGGCAGCCGGGCGTGGTGTTGGAAGGACACTACTGGGCAGTTAGAAGCAGTCGCTCTCCAGCAACAACGGACGGAATGAGCGGCAGCGTCTCTCGTCCTGGCGAGCAAACCTCTCCACTGGCACTAAGGTCGTGAGTGCGAGGATGGAATGGAACAGGCGTACATAGGCGTTCATGTTTTCGCGTGAACCGCGGTGGCGAGATGTTAACTCCCTCGCCTGGTGTACAGGACGTCTCGGGTTCGATCCCGACCTTGACGCCTGCTGTATGTTCTTAGTGTCTCTCTCTCCGGGTCCTCAGGTTTTCCCCTCCACATTTGGAATCAACGTCACGCGTTTAGAGTATTTGGCTGCTGTACATTTCCACGTGATTCGTCACTTTGTTGAGCTGTCATTTGTGTCTAGGTCGTTTCTGAACACGAGCTACATAGCTCAGTGGCACATCACAACCGGTTAGCACGGTTGGCTACGTACGGTGCGAAGTGCAACATACATACAACATTCGATTGATCAGTATCAATAGCACGCACATCAAATGTCACGAGGAGTCATCGGAGGGTCCTCCTGCATGGGGTTTAAACAAAGCACAAATATTAAGATGTTTTCAGCCTATTCGCGAGTGTCTACGAATTGATATTGAGAATGTCCAACGCAGTGGTCAGAGGTTGTTTTCCGTCCAGTGCTCGCCGAACTGCATTGGCTTCCGGTTGCTGAATTATTACATTGTAAGGTAGCGCTCACCACACACAAAGTGCTGGCCGCAAATGAACCACGATACCTTGTTGAACTCATCAAGGAGCAGAAATCATCACGCGAATTCCGATCATCCTCGCAGCAGCGGCGGCGGCTTTTGGATGGCCATCGAACAAAGACGGTCACCGCATCGCGCACTTTCAGACGCGCTTCTGCGGCCGTCTGGAACGCTCTCGCTTCCGATATTACGAAGCCACTGGAGCTGTGCGCTTTTAAATCATCTCGATTGAAAACGTTTTTCTTTAGAAGTTATGTTTGTATCTAGTTTGTTGTCCTTCCCCCGCACCTACGATTATCGCGGTTGGCTACGTACGGTGCGAAATAAGTTCAACATACATGCATTTCTGCTACTGCTCCCACCGCTACTGCTGCTGATACTAATGATAATGCTGCTGATGATACTGATAATGACGATGATGCTGATTAATGATGATAATGATGATGATGTTGATAATGATGATGCTGATAATAATGATGATAATGATGAGAATGCTGATAATGATGACGCTGATGATGATGCTGATGATGATGATAATGACGCTGATTATGATGACGCTGAAAATGATGACGCTGATAATGATGATGATAATGACGCTGATAATGATGATGCTGCTGCTGATGATGATAATGACGCTGATAATGATGACGCTGATAATGATGACGCTGATAATGATGACGCTGATAATGATGACACTAATGATGATGATGATGCTGATAATGATGATTATGATGATGCTGATAATGATGATAATGATGACGCTGATAATGATGATGATGCTGATAATGATGATTATGATGATGCTGATAATGATGATGCTGCTGATAATGATGCTGAT
Source organism: Lampetra planeri (assembly GCF_965212315.1). NCBI lineage: Eukaryota > Metazoa > Chordata > Hyperoartia > Petromyzontiformes > Petromyzontidae > Lampetra > Lampetra planeri. The sequence goes on from NC_136150.1 coordinate 7,804,786, forward strand.
AACGATGACGCTGATTATGGCACAATGCAGCGACACATCCTGAGCACGGCTGCAGTGCGGAAAACTCACCCGCACGTGGCTGTTCATGTCCTTCGGGTCCCGGTGTTGCAAGTCAAGGGGCAGGGCGGCATCTGGGATTGACCTGGGCTCCATGTCTGCCGTGTGGCTCTCGATCGGGATGGGGGTGCTGGGGGGGGGGCTGTCTGTGTCGGTGGGGGGGGGGGCTGCTGGCTCTGCGTGTCCGCTCTGGCGTGCAGTGGCAAAGAGCCGTGGAGAAGCGAACTCCGTTCCGTTCTTATAAAGGCGGTCACGGCCCCGCACGCACGCGTGTGTGATCGTTTCCAGGCGACAGACAGACCCAAGCGTTTGACGCAGCTCCTCCCTTCCCGACTTTGTCGCCTCGCCTTGCACAAGTTGCTGATTCGAACCGCGCGCACAACAACTGAAACACAAAGAGAATCATCAAGCCATCATCCCGCGCCGAGGGTCGATAACATAGCTGCCACTTTGCGGGGGGCGAGTCGATGTCGTGGTTGTCCTCTGGATAGACTCTCCCCTGGGAATCGCCTGATCAAGATGCCTGTCGACACAACTGTGTCTGGATGTGCCCGTAACCATTTCTCTATTGTTATATATATTTTTGTTAATTGATTTGATATCTTCTTGGTTCTTTCGGTAAAGTCACGTAGAATGGAAATAATAAAATAATAAAAATAAAACATAATAAAATAATTCTCTAGACGTTTCGGCCACAACGCAAGCAGCGGTCCTCAGGTGAAGAACAGGTCTGTCGATAAGACAAAGTCTGAATTATTTGATATGTTTTTTGTATTCACCACTTAACTTTCGCATGCGATTCGTTGAGCAGGGTGGCACTTTAACCTGATCAGTTGCTGTTACGGGGGAAGGGGGGGTTAAATGGCCCGTTCCATGGTAATGAGAACAGGAGTCCACTTTATTGAGGCATAGAAAATGAAGGATTGCTTGAATGATGTCTTTATATTTGTTGTTGTAAGATTCAAAACCCGACTTCAGAACTGACTGTTTTGTGTTTGGTTCATCGTCCTTCTCCCGCAACGCTGAACACCACGCGGTGCGAAAGAAGTTCAATACACAGGACAGTAAATACATAATTGTTTTAGTTTCCTTTTGCTGTTTCCCCCGAAACGGTATTCCGACTGTGCCATCGGCGTCACGCGGTCGTCGGATGGACAAATTCTAATTCTGGTTTCTCGCAACGCGGTGCGACCCTTCTTGGGAAGAGAACGGCGCACGGAAGTGGGTATCGCAGACCTACTAAGGGGCCGTCCATAAATGACGTCACGCACCTAGGAGGGGGGGTCAGACATTTGTGACGATGTGGGACGAGGGGGGGGGTTTAGGACAACACTCCTACAACATCAGAGTGCAGCGCCACATTAAATACGCACTACAATGACAATAGTTAAAAACGATTTGAAGCATGTTTTATTTCAAAATGGAAATATGGTTGGGGGGGGGCAGAGCTTTGTGACGTCATATTTGAGGGGGGGGTCTGACTTTTTGTGACGCCGTGTGACCCACACAACAGTAGAGGGCAGCACTTCCCTGCCACACCGCTGCATACGGCTGTTGATGTTCGTCAGTTCAAAGCGATAACTTTTCATTCTCAGAGCTGGGATTCATGCTAATTAAGTTCGGAACTGTAATAACCTTCACGTGACGGGTTTTCGTGTGCGTGTGTGTGCGAGCAGTCATTGGTGGTGAGCGGTAGTGTCGGGGTGAGCGCGCTGCGCTACGAACCCGGCGACCCGAGATCAATTCCCGCTCACTGCCACCAACATCAGTGACGATTATCTGAACCGGTCCTGGGCCTCCCCTAGGTAGACTCAGCCTCAAATAAGTACCATATGCCATTAGGGAGCCAAAGGCGGTCGGGCGTGGTGCTTGTGTTGGAGTTTTGTTGGTGGTGTTGTTAGTGGTGCTGTTGGTGTTGTGTTGTGGTTGTGTTCTTGTTGTGGTGGTGATGTTGTTGGTGGTGCAATGACGATAACCTGAAGCGGTCCTGGGCCTGCCCTAGGTTGACTCAGCCTCAAATAAGTACCTGATGCGGTGTGTAAACATTGCCACTGGGGAGGCAAAGGCGGTCGAGTGTGGTGCTGGCCATCCACCCCCTCGTGTACCGTGCAGGCCTTCATATGTGCTGCTCGCTAACAGCACTTGCCCCTTCAGTCTGTTTAGGCTACACGGGAGATCTTTGTCTTTGCAGTCATTGGTGACCACCTGAGATGAGACTGTCAGTTCGCTACACTTGAAAACGAACAGTGGCTGAAACTCGGATTCGAACCCAGGACTCATCGGTGGTGGCTCAGTGCCCTGGACCTCTGAGCCACTCAGTTGTATCCGTCACCAGTGCTTCTCGCTGTCTCACTGACCAGAGTTTATTCTAACCGAGTGCATGATGGTGGCAGCAATCTGGTCCAGGAGCTAAATGCCAATGTCGAGGTCTCCTAGCCGCGACGAGAGGGCTTCAGCTGAGTTCGTGTCGCTCTTCTGTTCCTCTTCCGTTGAATGATCGCAGACCACAGTGGGACTGCTGTGTGGTCCATAGTTTGTGTTGCATGGACACAATCGCACGACTGTGACCCGTGTCTTTAATGCATCTCTATGTGTCTCTCTGTATCTGTATGTGTCTTTATGCATCTCTACACGTCTCTATTGGTCTCTATGCATCTCTGTCATTCATGAAGGCGGTGATGCGCATCATCCCGGTGATGTTCTGACCATGGGGTTGGTGGTTACGCCACTGATGTCTGCGAGGAGGAGGAACGACAGAGCCAGGAGGCGAGGTGCGATTGTGTTTGGGTCACGAAAGGGTATCGACCAGATGATGGCGATAGAGGCCTGAAAATGCAAGAGAGACGTCGAATCGGTCGTTGAGCACTTGAGACACTAGAGCCCATTTGTACTGGTAGGAACCTCCTGGTTACACCAGCCCACAGGGGATTATTCTGTCCGTCCGTCGTGCATCCAAAAATTGGAAGGGTGGGGCTGGGTGGAGAGAGGAGGGTGGGGAGGGGCTGGGTGGGGAGGGTGGGGCTGGGTGCTGCATGGGAGGGGTGGGGCTGGGTGGGGAGGGGCTGGCCACCCCGTGGTGCCCTTATAAAACTCAACGTTTAACCTACTCACGCCGGCTTGTGCCCGCCCTCACAGTCGGCCATATTTGCGGAATACACCACGCCGCCGTTGACCGAGCAACCCAACATTTCTACCAGCTCCCTCCGCAGGAATGTGTTGTTGCCGCATTTTGCCCATTTATACTCACAGGGTTCCATCACTTTATAAGTCAGGACACATTAGGTTTATTTCATTTATTTCACCAATGGCGTTAAACGTATCGAACGTGTAATTGTTTATTTTTTAAAGTTAATATTTGTATTTATTATCGTTATTCATATCGGTTTCCGTCTTATTTTGTTTCAGGTGACGTCTACAATGTCCGTCCAGTGCTCGCTGGGCAGCATTGACTTCCGGTTGCCGAACGAATGCATTGTAAGGTCGCACACATTACACACAAAGTGCTTGCCACAAGTGAACCACGATACCTCGCTGATCTCGTCAAGAAGCATAAACCATCACTGCACACTCCTATCATCATCGCAGTAGCGACTTCTGGCTGGCCATCGAACAAAGGCGGTCACCGCATCGCGCGCTTTTAGATGCGCTTCTGCGGCCGTCTGGAACGCTCTTCCTTCCGACATTAGGAGCTCTGCACTTTTAAATCATCCGGATTGAAAACTCGTTTCTTTAGAGCTGTTTTTTGTGTTTAGTTTGTTGTCCTTCCACCCGCACCTCCGATTAGCACGGTTGGCTACGTACGGTGCGAAAGAAATTCATCGTACAAACAACACTCGACCAAGAACTCAGAATGAATTAATTGAGACAACAACATATATTTGATGAATGTTCAAAGATTACACAACTGCAACCATAAAAAAATAAATCCTGACTTAATTTCAAAAGAGAATTAATGCATTAATGGAAGGGAGTTTGAACATGCGTTAAAACAAATTAACTTATCCTATACGATTTGTTAAATAAATATAATAACCCTGTGTCCTGACTTTTGGCCCACCCTATTTATCCACATTTCTGCATATATATGTTTACTGTATGCAGCGTCTTGCTTGCTATAAAATAATTGCCTTTGACCGAGTGACATTAAAATTCGGGTGTCTATTTTTATTTTTGCACGGATAGTATTCGATTTACACAAGTAGTAAACTAAAAGCTTGAATCTATTTTTTTTTTCACCAGGTAAGGCCCACTGAGCTATGAAGCTCTAATTCAGAAGCGACCTGGCCACACATTTTTGCTTAACGAAGTGGTTTATCATCGCAGCCTAATACTCTTTAACGCATGTTTCTAAATGCGGAGGGAAAAACCGGAGGATCCTGGGGGGAAAAATCAACGTTACCACGGGGAGAGACACACACAAACTCCAAATGTACAGGCGTCAGCATCGGGATCGAATCCACGACCTCCGGTATACCAGGCAAGGGAGTTAACATCTTACCACTGTGGCACCCAGTAGTCTGGAATTCGTCCTTACACGCTGTCCGCATTCAGTGTGAATGGCCCTGCTACTCGCGTTCGGAAGACAGGGAAACCGGCCAACGTGGTCACCGTTTGTGATGTCACTTACGAGCCTTTGCGGCTCAGCGAACTGGAAAGTCGCTTCTTTGCGCGAGCTCCTGAAAGGAAATGAGCTGCGTGCAGAGTAAAACAACGAGCCTCGTCTGTGAGCCATCAACTGGCAATGTCACCAGCCCCTGCGTGTGTAACGATGGGCTGTGCGGGTTAGAGGCGCAGCCGCGTGATTGCTCGCTCACGCCGCTGCTGCGGGAAGGGCCTCCCCGCTAGAAGCTCGCTCCAGATGGCCTCTTCCATGGGGACTTTTTGTTTAACCTACTCTCCCCACGCTGACCATACACATTAGAACAAGTGGGAATACCCACACTTTACCCCACCACACGCGTGACATGCCTGTCAATTAACTGTAGTGTACTCAATTCTAATAAACTATATTTAGCACACATTTTTTTATATTTTATTTTTTTTACCAAGCAAGGCCCGCTGAGCTGTACAGCTCTTTTTTCAGAAGCGACCTGGCCACAGATGACAGCTCAATGAAGCGGCTTATTATCACGTGGAAATTTATAGCAGCAGTCCAATACTCTAAAAGTGTGAATCCTTAATGAAACGGTGGCCCTGAATTGTAAGCATGCAAGCTCTGGTGAGCATGCACACACTTCGAGAAAAAACATCTTACATAACACGTAATTAGCTTTTTCACTTTAATAGCTAGCTTCAGTACTTGCCCGTGGAACATTTCCAGTTATTTAATTAGTTTTTGAATTTGTAATCTCGTCCCATGCTTCCATATCTACATGTCTGAATCAGCTCAAGCCTCCCGTAAGTCACGTGACTTCTGTGTGGCCACCCCCCTATTGTGACCCCCCCCCCTTTATCCCCGCCCACTGTGAAAACAGACACCGCTCCTCGTCTGTGGAGCGGCGTCTCGGCTCTGAATCAGCCTCTTACTCATCCAGATTCTCATCTCTCCTGACGGCTTTGCTCCCGTTTCTCTGTTCGTATTCCACCAAAACAATGTAACTTACGCTCCACCTATTTCCCATGATCTTTTCTTCCCTCTTCCTTCTCCGATTCCGTTCTCTCTTTCTGTGCATTCTATCCTCGACTCTCATCCCCTTTTCCATGGTGGTGGCGAGCCACGGGTAACACAGTTTGCTTCCCGCTGGACAACTGTCGGGTGTGCGCAGTGGCGGCGTGGCGGTTTTAGCGCGCCACGTTACAAAACCTCGGCGACCCGAGTTCGAATTCCCAACCGCAGTTAACGCCGGTGGCGAGTGACACCCCACGCCATACCTCGATGCCACTCCTCCCCGACCCATTCACAAACCCGCACTCATCAGCGTCGCTGAAGTTTGGACTTTTCCATCTGTTATACGGATCGGTGTTCAGCTATCGTCGGCCTGCATTTAGCCAGCGACGGTGGCTACGCTGCTGCACGTGGCTTGCCTGTGTAGTGTACTAATTCAGAGACACGAGTAGGAGGCGTTATCCCTCTTGTTTATTCCAGCTCTCACAGCCATAGGGGATATCTCCATACCGGGTCAGGACAGCCAACATGCTTCCAGACCTACAGCTTGAAGAGGCGAAGACCACGACAACAGCAGCACGACGAGTTCCATTCCCGATGGCAGCAGCCCCGACTGTGAGTCGGAGCTCGCCTTTTGTTCCCCCCAGCGCGGCCAGGCTCCGCCCTCGGCCACGCCCCCTTCTGGATCCCCCAGAAGGCTCCGGGCTTGGCCCACGGGTCCAACTGGTAGAACGGGCGGCTACCCCCAATACCCATTGTCTACCAATCCCCCAGCGCCACGCACTACAGTGACTCATTCAATGTCACGACACCTGTAATCCAGCACTGCGGAGGAAGCAGCGAGGTTCATGTGGACCACCCGCACACGGACGTCGTGAAACTCCCTTCCAGTGGACATCGAGGAGGTGCCGTGCCCTGACTCGCAAGTGAACTAATCGCCACCTGTCGTCGTTGTTGGAGGTTTTTAAAAAAAAGAAATTGCCTCTCACACACGACTCTGTCTCTCTCGGTCCTTCAGAGACCCCCCCCGCACGCGCCGCTCCTCACGAGTGGACGAGACGAGAGCTGCACGGATCTCCCTACGAAACGAGTTCCCAGGTTAGAATCTGTCTCTCTCTCTCTTTATCTTGCCGCATGCCTGCCAGGGATTTCACCAACAAAATATGTTTGCAATCGTGGAGGAATCCGATGAGCTATAAAGCTCTTTTTAGCCGATGTCCAGTGGGGGGGGGGGGGGCAGGTCAGAACGTTACAACAACAAACAATACAAAAAGACGATAGGAGTGCAAAGTATAGGAGATGTAAAAATTGTAAATATTACAATAAACCTATTTTTGTTTTGTTATGTTACCAGGTAAAGCCCAGTGAGCTAACAGGTTGCTGTAGATGGCTGCGGGGTTGGCAAGAGAGGCTAAGTGCAGCCACATCCATTGATTAAAGCTCCGCTCCTTGACACAACCAGCGTTGACCAGCGGGGTGAAGTACGGTCAAACGGCGAGCACGATCCACACGGAGTAGGAAGGGCGCCCATTCAGCAGCGAGAGAACTGCGCACGTGCAGGGGTGGTAGGTGGGGTCACGTCACAGTGCACACGCATCGCTCACGGCCACATCCCAGCGCCGTTATAGCTAACGGCAGATGTATCCAGCAGTGGACTTGACCAAATGCTGCTGCTGCCGCCTATGATAATGATGATGACAGATTAATGAGTTTTTTTTTTACCCCCCACCCCTACCCCAAATGTAAACTGATTGAGGCTTCCACGGATTTCTGCGGCGCCTGCATCGTGACTAACTGGTGTGTACACGTGGCGTGTGGCGTCAACGGTGGGGAGGGAGGTGGGTGCGGTGGTGGGGGGGGCTGATTGTGATCGGTGTGGCTTGGTTATCGGTCAGTAGCCGGGAGTCGAACCCAGCGTGAATCGTCCGCGAACCACAACGGTTAGCGGCGCCTCGTGAGTCAGTACCGAGGCACGCGCCACTTTGGGGAGGTCGGCACGGGGACGTTCCGGTCAAGAGGTTACAGACAGGGCCCTGTCTCCGCGGGCTCCTCGTTAGAGGCAAAGTTCAGGCCCCTATCTAATAGAGGGCTCAGGGAGACACATGAAGGAGGTATATTGTCTGCTTATCTATTTTGTCTGTCTGTGTGTCCGTGTGTGTCTCGTCAATCAAACTTTATTTATACAGCACTATTCGTGCAAAAAAATGCAATGCATAGTGCTTTACAGGTGCAGTGAGTTCAACTGAGTCGCAGACGTACACTGGGAGGCAACATATTTAACTCCAACACACGGGGTAACTGCTCCTTAACAAGATAACAAACTATGGTGGTGACCACCAGGCTAACTACACTAGTTACCACGTGACTGGCTACTACGGACCGGGACCACAGCTCGGGTCCAGGTCCACGTGTTGGAGACTCGGTAGGACGTAGCTGAATGTTTCTTCAGGATGAACAACAACGCCGGTCCCTCTGGGGACTCGGCTTCTATTCTCTGCGGAGTGGCTGTCTCCGCCCTTGGCCACGACCACCTTCCAGAATCCTTGAGCAGGATCTGGATGCTAACCACGTGACCACCCCTAGCCCCCAACTTGGGGCCCCTTTGTAGACTTAACTGGTCACATGTCCTCCCGGGTCAACCGGAGTGCCACGGCCTTTAGTAACCCCGTTCCTACGGCCGGCACTCCCACACCCTGTCCTGTAGGGGCTGGCACTGCACGCCAAGCGTGGCGCCACCCAGTGCTGTCAATCAGCGCTCACTGGGCCCCTCTAGGGCTGCTACTACACCCACATCATCGTGGTGTCCGCGATGTCGCTAAACCGCACGCCGTGACCCTCTAGGGCCGGCACTGCACAGTGACATCCCGCGATGACACTAGGCAGGCATGAACAATGAAAGTTAAATTGTAGGCAAAATAAAATCACGTTGTTATAAATTTCCGACAAAGACATAATAAAAAATGACACGTTAAGAAAATCCTAATTAAAAGCAAGTTTTAAAAAGTTAGTTTTTAGATGTATTTTCAAAGTGCTTAATGATTCTGAAGCCCTCAGATCCCCTGGCAGGCTGCTTCACAGGCGAGGACTGGATACACTAACACATTCCTGCGGAGGGAGCTGGTAGGAACGTTGGGTTGCTCGGTCAATGGCCAGGGTCAACGGCGGCGTGGTGTATTCCGCAAATATGCCCGACTGTGAGGGCGGGCACAAGCCGGCGTGAGTAGGTTAAACGTTGAGTTTTATAAGGGCACCACGGGGTGACCAGCCCCTCCCCACCCAGCCCCACCCCTCCCACCCCCCACCCTCCCCACCCCACCCTCCCCACCCAGCCCCTCCCAACCCTCCCCACCCAAGCCCTTCCCACCCTCCCCTCTCCACCCAGCCCCACCTCTCCCATTTTTGGATGCACTACGGACGGACGAACGGACACAATAATCCCCTGTGGGCTGGTGTAACCAGGAGGTTCCTACCAGTAAAAGCTGCTTCTCCCTAGGGTTTGGTCCTGACCTTTGGTTCGACATGCAGTGTCTCATCAGCAGTACGACTGGCTTGAATAAATAGTGGTGAACAGCCAGATGTTATAGTCCAGGAGCCTCTCTTTAAGAAGTGGGTCCTAGTTCAAACGTATTTCTTTGAAGGCGCTTATTTTTTAAACCTCAGGCCCCTGTACGTAAATTATTATTCTCTACCCAAAACACACACACATATATAAACACAATACATAACAAAAAATAACTTTCAGATGTTATGTTAACCCCTTTTTGACAGTTCACCATCATTGGTTTAAGCAAGCCCGAGTCTGCTGATGAGACACTGGATGTCAAAACTGGCAGAGTGCTTTACTTGTGTTGAATTAATACCACTGAACAAATCACCCCCAGAATTCCCCATGGGCCAATGGGATGTGTCACAAAATAGTTTGCATGTTTTGAGTGGAGAGACTGAAATGGAAAAGATGTGCATTATCTATTGTTTTTTTTAATTAGTTTGATTTTTTTTTTACATTCGCGATTGGGAAGTTACATAAAATAGTACGTACCAAAAAAAGTTACCGGTTAAAATTACCAAATGTTGCTTTTTGGAGCTTAAATCGAACAACGTTGGTAAAACGCGGCACACACATATCTACAAAGACAAAGATCCCCCTATAGTCTTAACAGACTGCTAGGGCAAGTGCTGTTAACCAGCACCTTTGAAGGCCGGCGCAGTGCACGAGGAGGTGGGTGGCCAGCACCACGCCCGACCGCCTTTTTGTCTCCCTAATGGCACTTATTTGAGGCTGAGTCGACCAAGGGGAGGCCCACAACCAATTCAGATAATTGTCGCTGGTGTTGGCCACGAGCGGGAATCGAAGTCAGGCCGTCGGGTTCGTAGCGCAGTGCGTTAACCGCTCTACCACAGCTCCCCACACATATCTCTAACAAAGACACAGACACACATATATATACACAGGACTGAAACCTTGCACATTACATGTACTGATTGCTGGGACTCAGCGAGTCTTGGAACTCAGTGAGGCTTTCTTGGATAAACAAGCTTAATAATAGACAAATATATAAAAAATCAAATAACGGAGCGAATAACTAAATGTCTGAACGATTGTATTTGGATAAAAAAATACAAAAAAACATCTTTGCGTTGCCAACCCACGCGCGCGACTGTGGCCGAGGATTCATCGCTGGCTCAGTGCAGGTAACAAGGGACGCACTGTGGTATTGACTGCAGCCCCCCACTCCCCACCACTCCCCACCACTCCCGATACGAGGATCTGTCTGTCAGCAGCGCGAGCAGCAGCAGCAGCGGCAGCAGCAGCCGCCCCACGTTTAATTAGTGGAATGGTTACGCTCCGCCAAGGATTTGTGCACTCGAAGTAATCACAAAAGGCTCCTTTTCTTGAAAAAAAAACACCCCCTAAAAAAATTCCGGAGATAAAGGCGTGGGGGTGGGGGAGGGGTGGGGGAGGGGTCCCAGCCATTGCCAAAAGAATTCCGTGGCAGCAGCAGAGGCCGGTTGCTCGTTCAGCGATCGACACGGCGCCTGGCACGGCAAAGAGACCGCCACTCTCGGCTTCTACCCACGCGCCAAGCGATCAATTAATTAAAATACGGAATTACCTTCAGAAGTTGTTGTTGTTGTTCTACGTTCAATTGGACGCTGCCGTGGTGGTTGTGCGCTAGTTCGGACACTGGACTTGTAAAATGCAGGTTGTGGGTTATAATAATTGCTATTATTGTTTAAACTTGTAGCGCGTCGCCACTGCACAACGTTCAGTCGCTCGCTCTCCAAGACAGAGGAGGACTCAGAGGTCACGAGGAGAAGCAGCAGCAGCCACGCGGTCACCCGGCGCCAACAATTGCCCAAGCTCTGCGGTCCTCTCTACAGTGAGGTGGTATCGGCCAATTAATGAGTGTTAACTTGTGGGGAGGAAAGTGGAGCACTCGGGAAAAAAAACCCCACGCTTGTGCGAGGGGGAAACACTCTATCCCGTACAGACAGAACCGGGGGAGTCCACATTTTTTTCCTGTACCGCATTCCCCGGGGCAGCCAGGCTACGGGTCATCCTCGACGCCCACGTGACGGGAGTTTCACGCAGTCTGTGTGTGATCCACCAACTCATCGCTGCTGCCAGCACATTGCTGGATTACAGAGGTCGCCGGTCACAGTTCAAGCAATGGTGCAAGTTTTTATTTTTATTTTTCCAATCCAACCCGTCGACTCTGTCCACCCAGGCGGCGGGTGATCTCTGTGTGCACACGAGCACGCGGAAGGAAACGAAATTTGGAATACCGGTTGTGTTGTCTGTGGTCTGTGTGTATTCCTGCCGTAAGATGATGTATATACCCTACAGCATTATCATCACCAGTAGTAAAACAGCTCCAACATTGCATGCGATGTCGTATCATCCAAGACGGCGTGGCTAGGTTCTGTCGCTGTCAACTGGTGGGCAGTTCGTCCATGTCACCTCAGCCCGTTCTTGATGTGCCTGTATGAAAAAATGCAACTAATAAACTAATTTTCGATTTAAAGCTTTCGTGACTGCAGAGATTCACACTCTTGGTTATTTCGGTAAAGTGACGTAGAAGGGAAATAATAAAATAATGAAACTTAAACTAAAATTCTCACGACGTTTCGATTGCAACACAAGCAATCATCATCAGGTGTGAAACCCACAGCAATACATTTTGAAAAAAGTGGCGTTTTTTTCTTGGATAAAAAACATCTTTGCCTTGCCAAGTAGTAAACTAGTTTTATTTTATCAGGCAAGGCCCCACTGAGCTATCGAGCACTTTTTTCAGAAGCGACCTGGCTATAACAAATGATAGCCCAACCAAGCGGCTTATCATGTGGAGATTTATAGCAGCCACATACTCTAAACGCACGTTGATTCTAAATGTGGAGGGGGAAACCGGAGGACCCGGATAAAAATCCACGCGACCACGGGGAGAGAGACACCACAAACTCCAAAGATACAACAGGCGTCAGGGTCGGGATCGAACCCATGACCTCCTGTATACCAGGCGAGGTAGTTAACATCTCACCACCGTGGCGCCGTAATATATATAAAATAATAAATAATAGCTTTGCAAACGTGACGATCTCGTCGGGTGGTGGAGGCTTCACGACGAGAACGTCGGCATTCATCTGCGACGTGGCCATCGCCCCAGTGGTTAAAATGGGGCAACGTCATTCGTGTCGAGGGGTTCGTTTTTGACCAAGGCTGACATTCATCAAAGACGCGCTGGACTGGCGAGAGAGGGAGTGGTGTTTCCGCACGATAATCCACACCCGACACTCCGTGCGTATGCAACAATGGAGGTTTTTTTGACGCAGTTGCTGACCATGGGGCCCCTAAAAGGCACCTAAAAAAATCGTCAAACGGCCAGCAATAATCAGCACCGTCAAAGTTGTCATCGTTGGGAACGCTTGGATGTGAAAGGTCTGGAACATCCGACACGCGGACTAGACCTAGCCCCCCCCCCTAACAAACTCCCCATCTGTGCGGACCTCACGGTGGCGAGATGTTAACGACCTCGTCTGGTGTACAGGAAGTCGTGGGTTCAACCCCGACCCTAACGCCGGGATATTTGGAGTTTGCGCGTCTCTCTCCCCGCTGGTTCGTGAGGATTTTTCTCCGGGTCCCTCCAGATTTTTTCCTCCACATTTAGAATCAACATCATGCGTTTAGAATATGTGGCTGCTGCCATACATTTCCACACTATAAGCCACTTGGTTTACCTATCATTTGCGATAGCCAGGCGAGCATCAATTTACAAAGAGCTACATCTTCTTAGGTTTTTTCTGTAAAGTCACGTAGAAAGTAAAATAAAATAAAAACAAAAATCACGACGTTTCGGAGGCAACACAAGTCTCCGTCATCAGGTGGGACCGTCACAGCCAGATTAGCTGTATCAAGTGAGGCAATGATTCAAGATGTAATCCCTTAAAAGCGAGTTGAGGGGGGAGGGAGAGGGAGGGGGGAGCTCATCAGACTATGGTAGCCAATGAAAGGAACGTATCGGGAGGGAGGGGGGGCGAGGCCAAAAGGGTGGGCGATGGACGTGGAAGCGCTTGTGCCCAAGCGGCCAATTACTGCACACGCCAACACAATGGAGCGATTGTGCGCAAGCGGCCAGCCACTGCACCCGCCAACACAATGGGCAGAGAGGAGGAGGGGGAGGTCTAATACACATGATAGACAAAAGAACGAAAATGATGATGGGTACAAACTTAGGGGGAGCTCATCAGACTATGGTAGCCAATGAATGGAACGTATCGGGAGGGAGGGGGGGGCGGGGGGGGGGCGAGGCCAAAGGGTGGGCGACGGACGTGGAAGCGCTTGTGCGCAAGCGGCCAATTACTGCACACGCCAACACAATGGAGAGAGAGGGGGAGTGGGGGGTCTGATACACATGATAGACAAAAGAACGAAAATGCCCATGTTTATACCAATGCTGGCTGAACAATGAAGAGAGTACTGTTAAAATAACTGGGGATGTTAACACTCGGTAAAGTACAGTAAAATAGTGCCTGTCAGATAAGATGGTCCAAAAAATTTGTGATTAAGTCTTTTTTGCGTGGTTGATAACATCTTTCCAATGATTACTAAGTTTGTACCCATCATCACGGTTGAAATTATGTCTGTGTTTGTATATTTGTATGGCTTCGTGTACAAACCTTTGATGGTAGCCGGGAGGTTTGCAGAGAACCTTGGTCTCGGAAAAGACAATTTCATGAGAGCCCACCGAGTTGTAGCAATGATCGGCCACGGCAGAAGAATCAGTTCTGCCGTGTTTCAGATCTGACTTGTGCTCGCGGACACGATCAGAAACATGACGTTTCGTTTCTCCAATGTAGCAATCACCACAAATGCAACTCAATTTGTAGACTCCAGGATACTGTAAGTCAGGAACGACATCCTTCACAGATGGAATCAGATCACGGATTTTATGCACTGTACTGAATCGGACTTGGATCTTATGTTTGTTTAGAATTTTGGAGATCTTTTTGGTCACGCCAGCTATGTATGGTAACGTGATGGTTTTGGTCGGAGTTTCATGTGGCTGTTTCTGTGTGGTGGGAGAGACAGCTTGGCGGATAGTACAGTCAGAGTATCCGTTCATCCTGAGGGCCCGATGTACATGTCTTAATTCACCGGTCAGGTGGTGTTTGTCAGAAATGCCATGTGCTCTGTGGTATAGCGTTTTGATGAGAGAGTTCTTTTGAGATGGGTGGTGGTGGGAATCCGGTTTCAAGTAGGAGTCTACTACCACCCATCTCAAAAGAACTCTCTCATCAAAACGCTATACCACAGAGCACATGGCATTTCTGACAAACACCACCTGACCGGTGAATTAAGACATGTACATCGGGCCCTCAGGATGAACGGATACTCTGACCGTACTATCCGCCAAGCTGTCTCTCCCACCACACAGAAACAGCCACATGAAACTCCGACCAAAACCATCACGTTACCATACATAGCTGGCGTGACCAAAAAGATCTCCAAAATTCTAAACAAACATAAGATCCAAGTCCGATTCAGTACAGTGCATAAAATCCGTGATCTGATTCCATCTGTGAAGGATGTCGTTCCTGACTTACAGTATCCTGGAGTCTACAAATTGAGTTGCATTTGTGGTGATTGCTACATTGGAGAAACGAAACGTCATGTTTCTGATCGTGTCCGCGAGCACAAGTCAGATCTGAAACACGGCAGAACTGATTCTTCTGCCGTGGCCGATCATTGCTACAACTCGGTGGGCTCTCATGAAATTGTCTTTTCCGAGACCAAGGTTCTCTGCAAACCTCCCGGCTACCATCAAAGGTTTGTACACGAAGCCATACAAATATACAAACACAGACATAATTTCAACCGTGATGATGGGTACAAACTTAGTAATCATTGGAAAGATGTTATCAACCACGCAAAAAAGACTTAATCACAAATTTTTTGGACCATCTTATCTGACAGGCACTATTTTACTGTACTTTACCGAGTGTTAACATCCCCAGTTATTTTAACAGTACTCTCTTCATTGTTCAGCCAGCATTGGTATGAACATGGGCATTTTCGTTCTTTTGTCTATCATGTGTATCAGACCCCCCACTCCCCCTCTCTCTCCATTGTGTTGGCGTGTGCAGTAATTGGCCGCTTGCGCACAAGCGCTTCCACGTCCGTCGCCCACCCTTTGGCCTCGCCCCCCCCCCCCGCCCCCCCCCTCCCTCCCGATACGTTCCATTCATTGGCTACCATAGTCTGATGAGCTCCCCCTAAGTTTGTACCCATCATCATTTTCGTTCTTTTGTCTATCATGTGTATTAGACCTCCCCCTCCTCCTCTCTGCCCATTGTGTTGGCGGGTGCAGTGGCTGGCCGCTTGCGCACAATCGCTCCATTGTTATTTGTTTCTTTCGGTTAAGTCACGTCTAAAGATAAAATAATAAATTAAATTAAATAATAGAATACGACGTTTCGATTGCAACACAAGCAATCATCATCAGGTATAATGAAATAGCGACATAAAATCTAACCAGAAAACTATAGACAGACATATTAGCAGACAGATATCACCAAGATACATAGCGAGAGCAACACAGGTAACAGAGAGGGGTGATCGTCTCTGTGTGGTGGCCTTAAATAGACAGAGGGGGGGGCGGAGGCAGAGAGAGGGAGGAGGGTTAGAGAAAAAATTAGCATATCAATGAGTGGTCAACAGACGTGGTGCTGCGAATGCGATGGCACGGCAAGCAAGCCTGAAAATCAGGAGAAGGACACACGTATTCTATTATTTAATTTATTATTTTATCTTTAGACGTGACTTAACCGAAAGAAACAAATAATAATTCCTGCAGTCACGAAAGTTCTAAAATTAAGATCGCTCCATTGTGTTGCCGTGTGCAGTAATTGGCCGCTTGGGCACAAGCGCTTCCACGTCCATCGCCCACCCTTTTGGCCTCGCCCCCCCTCCCTCCCGATACGTTCCTTTCATTGGCTACCATAGTCTGATGAGCTCCCCCCTCCCTCTCCCTCCCCCCTCAACTCGCTTTTAAGGGATTACATCTTGAATCATTGCCTCACTTGATACAGCTAATCTGGCTGTGACGGTCCCACCTGATGACGGAGACTTGTGTTGCCTCCGAAACGTCGTGATTTTTGTTTTATTTTATTTTACTTTCTACGTGACTTTACCGAAAAAACCTAAGAAGATGATTCCTTGCAGTCACGAAAGCTTCAAATCTAGAATTAAAGAGCTACATTTCTCGGTGGGGCCTTGACCTGGTAAAATACAAAAACAAATAGTTTAGTAGTTTCGTTTAAGAAGCGCTCTCGTTGGAAGTGGGAGGGGGACGAGGCGGCTGTGGAGGCAGTCGTGTGCAGACAACGCTTCGGGAGCAGCGATGGACCGGGAGTCGGGAAAGACAATCGGCTACTCGTGACGGACTGCGAATGGGAACGTTCACGGTGACAGCCGGCGTGGGTGATCGCCACGGCGGTGGTGCTGCTGCTACTGCTGCACATTTCTTCGGTGCGTGCTTGGGTCATGCCGCGTGTTTTTGTTGTTTAATTGTTGTTCTCTGCACGACGTCCGACATTTTCGCTCCACGTGCCGGGAGACTTTTGCTCAAGAAGCGTCCTCTGGTACGTCGGGTGGACGCTTGTACACACGCGTTGGACAGCGCGCACGCCAGCACTACCCGGACACACGCGTTGAACAGCACGTGCCAGCACTACCCAGACACACGCGTTGAACAGCACGTGCCAGTACTACCCAGACACACGCGTTGAACAGCAAGCGCCAGTACTACCCAGACACACGCGTTGAACAGCACGTGCCAGTACTACCCAGACACACGCGTTGAACAGCACGTGCCAGTACTACCCAGACACACGCGTTGAACAGCACGTGCCAGTACTACCCAGACACACGCGTTGAACAGCACGTGCCAGCACTACCCAGACACACGCGTTGAACAGCACGCGCCAGCACTACCCAGACACACGCGTTGAACAGCACGTGCCAGTACTACCCAGACACACGCGTTGAACAGCACGTGCCAGTACTACCCAGACACACGTGTTGAACAGCACATGCCAGCACTACCCGGACACACGCGTTGAACAGCACGCGCCAGTACTACCCAGACACACGCGTTGAACAGCACGTGCCAGCACTACCCAGACACACGCGTTGAACAGCACGTGCCAGTACTACCCAGACACACGTGTTGAACAGCACATGCCAGCACTACCCGGACACACGCGTTGAACAGCACGCGCCAGTACTACCCAGACACACGCGTTGAACAGCACGTGCCAGCACTACCCAGACACACGCGTTGAACAGCACGTGCTCACCAGTACTACCCAGACACACGCGTTGAACAGCACGTGCCAGTACTACCCAGACACACGCGTTGAACAGCACGTGCTCACCAGTACTACCCGTATGCCTAGAGGTTGGTGCCCGCGCAGTTTGCCCCAAACCAAATTACTACTATAATGAGCCAAGAATGTTGTGTGTCCCGCGCGTGACGTCACTCCATATGCCGCACCCCCCCCCCCTCGTCATCGTCATTAATATTCATGAGTGGGTAGATTTTTACACTCACGCAAAGGTCGAGCGGAATTCTTTTCGCAAATTCGCTTTAAGTTTGACGTTTCTTTCTTGAAAGTGAACCTATTAAATGATTACACGCAGCAACAAAAACGGATTTGTTGTCTTTATTTCTTTCTTCAGCACTTGAGACAAAAGGTAAGTCTAATTTATGCTTCTACATTATGGTAAAATCGACATTTATCGGTGATTTTCCAGATATTGTATTGATTTCCAATTTATTTCAACCCCAGCGACCGAAAGCAGAAGAGAATAAAGTATCAGAGCAGTGAATTTGACCAAATTGAAGGTCAGTTATATACAGTGCTACAGTAACATGAAGTGACGTGTTTTATGACATAGTTTAATGCCAGATTCACTGCCATTAATACAGTGCTACAGTGAAACGCAGTGAAGTGTTTGATGACGTACTTTCGTGCAGGATTCACTGCCATTAAATTTACACAAGATACAATCATACTTTGCTCAATGTTTTCGTAAATATTACAGCTTCCGTCCTAGGACGGGCAAAGAAGCTAGTAAGTAAATGAATGAATAGACATGAATCCGCTTCATGTTTGGTCAAGTTGGTAATTGTCCTGGGCACAGCCGGAGGCCGTCCCCCCCTCCCCACAAAGGGGTAGAGGCGAAACATTGCAACAAATATATGGTGAGGATATTTGTACTCTGCAGATATGACTTGCGACTCGTCGCTAGGCTGGCAATGCGTCTAACTTGCTGCCTGGCTGGTTCGCAAAGCGTGATTCTCAGTGGCAAGGTGCGATTTCTTGGAAAGAGAAAAGCAATGGATGCTATTGACTTGCCTCTGCTGTATATGCAGGGCGTTTCAAACAGATGGACCCAATTTCAAAGCAGTACATTTCACGATGGCAACATGTCACAATTACACAAAAAGTTACAAACGGTCTTAAAAATAATATTTAGAGGTCTGTATGTTGAACTTCTTTTGCACCATACGTAGCCAACTCATCGGAGGTGCTGGTGGGTGGGCGGGTACATCAACCCAAACACAAAAAGCAGTTCTGAAGAAATTCGTTTTCAATGAGCAGATTTAAAGTGCTTAGCTTCAGTGCCGTCCTAACATCGACGCCGAAGAGAGCACTCACAACAATAAGAACCATATTCTGTATTCATACCGGAGAAATCCGATGAGCCGCAAAGCTCTTTTTCGCAGGTGTCCAGTAATGATCGCTGTGCGCCGGGTTCCTGAATGTGGACGGCGGTCTGCGACTTAACTAAATAAAAAAAAAACTTGATTTGAAGCTTTCGTGACTGCAGGAATTACTGTTTGGTTCTTTCGGTAAAGTCACGTAGAAAGAAAATTAATTAAATACTAGAGTACGACGTTTCGATTGCAACACAAGCAACCGTCATCAGGTCATTCTCAGTGGCAAGGTGAATATTTAGTTCGCTATTAGTTAATTTATTTTCTTTCTACGTGACTTTATCGAAATAACCAAAGAGTAAATAAAAAAGCTCGCAAAGCCAGGCTGTGAAGGGAGCCTTCCTTCACGCTTCTGACAAGAGGTTTCACAATTCACAAATAAAACGTTTGCACGTAAAAGCTTTCGTGACTGCAGAAATTAATATTCTGTAGGTCTTTCGGTAAAGTCACGTAGATAGGTTCAAAGAAAATAACAAAAAAACAACGACGTTTCGATCGCAACACAAGCAGTCGTCTTCAGGAAAAGGGGGTGACGACCGCTTTTGTTGCGATCGAAACGTCGTATATTTTTTTGTTATTTTCTTTGAACCTATCTACGTGACTTTACCGAAAGAACCAAAGAATATTTCTTTATAATATAAATGCGTGTGTTTTAAAGTAACGTCAATCCTGCCATGTATATATATAGTTATGGGATGTGGCAATCGGTATCGTGGTGAGTTTCATGGAGATTAGCTCGGTGGTTTGGCAGTTTTTATGGAAACATGCGAAGAGTCTACGCATGGACGATATTAATTCCCCAGGTACACCAATACTTATCCTGCTGCCTCCCCTAAAAAAACAGGCCCCCGTGTAACTACAGTAGCTCACGTAGACCAAACGAGAGGATGCATTTCACACCGTTATCACCTCATTAAATAATGCAAAATTAAATTATAAATGCGCGGCGTGGAGAGATGATGCAAGCTTGGAATTACATCGAGATAAAGAGAGAGATAGAAAAAAGAACACGTGGATTTAAAGAAACACGCGCAGGATTGAGATCTTTTACACGGTTAACAAGTGGGCTCTGTGTGGAAACACGTCGCCTGAACGGCCAATGTCCCCATGGTCAAGGATTAGTGATGGGGTGGCCGTGAGGGACGTCCACGGCGAAGACGGAGTGATGGAATCAGCTCGCGTGCAAGGTGCTGCTGGCTCGATTTCTACCATCGCGGGATCGCGGCAGACAACGGCGGCTTGGAGAAGCCGTTCATCCAGCAGTGGATCGACCATGGCTGATGATTGTGTTGAATGCCGACGGCTCTTCACGCGAATCAATGCACGTGCCGTGATCTTCGTGATCGATTCGTTAATACAGCCCCACTACCACCACACTGAATGCGAGACAACATCATCATCTTTATTTATTCTGCAAGAATCCGATGAGCTATGAAGCATTTTTTTCCCCACAGATGTCCAGTAGGGGTACGGAGTCGGCGTGTTACATCAACAACAAAAACAAACACAAGCGTACGGCAGAGAAAGAGTTAAGCAAGTAATTAATAAGTAAATCAAGCATATAATGACATACGTTCCAAGTACATACTGTACATTCCTGCAGATTTGTTAACACCAAATATAAGCTTGGGCAAGGCAGCAAAACAACAACAACAACAGAGTCCAAGCCAACAGCAGGAATGGGTCTACGAGAGACGCGGGTCGCGTTCCGATCCCGGTGGTGCCACGGCTTTGCATCGCGCCCAGCGAGGACGACATCGCGTGGCGCATTCTTCCCATCACTTAAAGAGTCTCCTCTTTCACGTCTCCAGCCCAGTCCCCCCCCACCAGCCCAGTCCCCCCACCCAGTACCCCCCACCAGCCCCCCCCCCACTAGCCCAGCACCGCACCCCCCAGGCACCCACCCCTCCCCCCGCTCACCGCCCCATCACCTCTCAACACCCTCCACCCCCATCCGCTCACCCCCCAAGTACCCCCACCACCACATCCCCTCCCACTAATCCTTCCTTCGACTCAACAATTCCAGCCTGGCGAGTTCACCCCTCCCCCCACACCCCTCCCCCCACCCCCCACCTCCCCCCAGCCCCTTGGCAGCGTGCACTCGTGACTGGGCAGAGCTCCCAGGCAGGAGGGGAAGGCGGCGGGGGGGGGTCACCCAGTGGCCACCCTGGCACGTGACCGCCGCTCGGGACCCTGGAGGGCAAGTCTCAGTGCAACCAGAGGAGCTGCACCCGTACAGAATTCACGGAGCAATTCGGGGTCAGGGGACACGTGATGCGCGAACGCACGCGCACACACGCGCGCGTGTGTGCGCGTGCGTAAGTAGCGATGCATCAGTTGGCCGTTAGCGGTTATCGCCACCATCGTCAGCCGTGATCAATCCACTGCTGGATGAAGAGCCTACGCACGCCGTCGGCCATCCCTCGTCACGCTGCGACGTCACAACGCACCCAGCACACGAGCTCGTGTCATTGCCCGGCCTCACTCGGCGGGCGTCATCTCGGACGCGTTCCTACATCCCTAGGCCGCCGCTCCATCATTATTCTTGGCCATCGGCCATCATCCGAGGTCCATGGGCTCGCTGTCCCTGGGGTGATCGCGCTTCTTGCCAGTGTGGGCTCCCAGACGATGGAACGCGTCGTGCCTTTTGCCGATGCGGTGGAGTAACGCGCGCGGGGGTTTGCAAACGGTGCGCGCGCAACATGTGAGCGGCGGACACTCGTCAGGGCAAATAGGTGCAGAGAGAGAGAGAGGGAGCAATCAGAGGAAGGCGACTAATTACGAGGCGGTGAGGGGGAGTACACGTGCGAGAGGCGCCGGGACGACGCCGGCTTAATGAGGGCCATCGGAGGGCACTTCGTGAGGAGGATACAAGCGGATGTGCGGGGAAACGCGGGAGGTTGTTTGGAGTGAAGACACGAGAGAGGATTGAAGAGAGGAAGTTGGTGAACCCCGCTCTCCACGCCTCGCCCTCTCCAGCGGTGATGGAGGAGTGAGGGTAGACTTGCGAGCAGTAGAGAAGCTGCCAGAGAGTAGAGCATGAGGCTAGCAGTGGAGAAGCTAGCGGAGTGTACGGTGAGAGGCTAGCGGAGCGAGAGTGAGCGAGCGGAGCGTAGCAGACAAGCGGTACAAGCGGGAGAGAGAGAGACGCGTGGCGTTGAACCGAGGAGTTCTGTACGAATAAAGTGACACGGGAGAAAACTAAGAAGTTGCCCGTGTGAAATGACACCACGACACTAATGAGACATTCAGAGTTGTTTGATATAATTTGAAGTCTGTCTTGCAAACTCGCCCCTTTAAACTGGCCTTCGCCCCCAAGACGAGTTCTGGCCAGCGGCTTCGTTCTAGATATGAAGCTTTCGTGACTGCAAGGATTCATACTCTTAGGTTTTTTCAATAAAGTCACGTAGGTAAAATAATAAAATAATAATGAATGAAACTAACTCAATTAAATCACGACGTTTCGGAGGCAACACAAGTCTCCACATTTAGATAACCCTTAACCAGTATTTAAGATCTTGTCTCTTGGATTGCTCTTCACTTGATACAGTAAATTTAGCTGTGACGGTCCCAGCGGGTTCTGTTTATTTCCTCACTCTCCACACACGAAGAGCATTGGGATTTATGGATTAAATGCGCCACTTTGCAAATGTAATTTTTAAAAAATATTATTAGTCGCCTGCAGAGGCCCACTTACCTCTTGATCCGTAGCTGTGATGAGGTTTGGCCACGTGGTGCTCGTTTGTATGCGCAAAATTATCATCATAATCCATCCACCACCCGGCAAAAATTGTCATGTTTACAAATACATTATTGTGGGCCTTACCTGGTAAAAAAAAATTGTAACAGTGTCAAATTATTCTTATTGATACGTGCCGATGTATCGATCAAAATTCTGATCGATAAAGCTCCTCCCATTCGCGACTGACTTCAACATCAACGTCGTGCAGTGACCTCGGAACTCGAGTCGGGGGTGACGTCTTTGCTGACGTAAGGGGCAGTCCATAAATGACGTCACGCGATTTTGGACGATTTTTGACCCCCCCCCCCCCTTGCCACACGGCGTCACAAAAAGTCAGACCCCCCCCCCCCCCTCAAATATGACGTCAAAAAGCTCTGCCCCCCCCCCAAACCATATTTCCATGCTTCAAATCGCTTTAAACTATTGCCATTGTAGTGCGTATTTAATGCGGCGTTGCACTCTGATGTTGTAGGAGAAATCAGTTACCAAAAAGTCTATTTAATTAAGTAGAACGTGTTGTCTATATTTATTTAATTTATTTAAAGTTGCGCATTTTGATGTGACGTCACATTTCTCAAACCCCCCCGCCCCTCTCGTCACACATCGTCACAAATGTCTGACCCCCCCTCTAGGTGCGTGACGTCATTTAAGGACGACCCCTAAGCGCGCGCGCTAACGTCAGTGCCGTCCCTCGTCCCGTTATCTCGCTCTCATTGGGGCGCCGTGCGACGCTCCATTCGCATCGACCCTCGGGCTCACGGCCCCTCGCGCTCACGAAGGGACGCGCCAACAATGTCAATATACGCAACGTGTCACTGCGACTGCGTCTGAAGGAAGGGTGGTTGGGGGGGGGAGGATGGGGGATCAAGCCAGGGTGAAATTGGAGGAGACAGCATCATTGCAGCGCAGCGCAGCTCAACAACATGATTTGTTTTCTAATGATTTGTTTAATGTATATATCGAGTCGCCGTTTCCTCTGTGAAAAAGAGTTCCGCGGCTCATGGGATTCCTCCAGGATAAGTGAAGATTCTGGTTAAGATTTCGACACTGAAGTTGCATCTCTGAGTTGTTAATTCCCCACATTAACAGAACCATCTCCACGTGGGCTGCTGGCACTCGGGCCCTTGTGCCCCTCCCACTTCGTTGGGCGCACTGCAAGTTGACACTTGGGCTACACCCATCTTAAACCTTTATAAACAACTTGCCTTTGGCAGCTTCCCCCCCCTCTTTATTTCCACCTGAAGATGATCGCTTGTGTTGTGATCGAAACATCGTGGTTTTTGTTAATTTTTAAAAATTCATTTTGAACCTATCTACGTGACTTTACCGAATGACTCAAATAATATGAATTCCTGCAGTCACGAAAGCTTTAAGTCTATTTTATGTCCTGTTTACAAAGTGTCTTCACAAATCCATACTGAGAAACACGATGATTGACAGAGGGGTGTAAATTCTTTTTTCGATAGTGTATTCAAATAGAGGTACTGCAGATAAGTAGTTTTCAGTTTTAAAGGCATAGTTTAACAAGACAACACTTGCCACCATCCTTCAAACCCATTGGTGAAAAAGAGCAAAGCTTTTGTTTACATCATGATATTATGTTTATGCGAGAGCCGGGGGCTTATGGAACCACGGGGTCTCGCCATACGGTCCAAATGGTGGAGATGTTCAAGATACATCAACAACAACAAAACATCTATTTTATTTTACCAGTAAGTCCTACTGAACTCTACAGTATGACTCATTTTTCAGAAGCAACCTCGGCGCAAATGATAAACCAACGAGGTGGCTTGCCATGTGGACATGGATATCAGCCACATACTCTAAACGCATGTTGATTTTAAATGTGGAGGGAAAAACCGGAATACCCGGAGAAAAAATCCACGCGACCACGGGGAGAGAGACACACACGCAAACTCCAAATATACAGCGTGGCGTCAGGGTCGGGATCCAACCCATGACCTCCTTGTATACCAGGCGAGGTGGTTAATATCTCTGAGCCACCGTGGCAAGAGGCACAGCACATTGACCTTGTAACGCAACGTGCCTTGCGACATCTACATTGTATGTACATTGTATATTCATCAATGGGATCTTTTTTTTTGCCAGTAGCAATGTATGAAAAAAAAGTAGAGGTTTTAACATATCTCGCAAAAATAGATGCCTTTTTGCAAGGAAATGTGCGCATTAAGCACACGTACTAGTGACAAATTGTACAAACAAACGTGCTAACACATTCCTGCTGAGGGAGCTGGTAGGAACGTTTGGTTGCTCGGTCAATGGCCAGGGTCAACGGCGGCGTGGTGTATTCCGCAAATATGTCCGACTGTGAGAGCGGGCACAAGCCGGCGTGCGTAGGTTAAACGTTGAGTTTTATAAGGGCACCACGGGGTGACCAGTCCCTCCCTCCCCACCCAGCCCCACCCCTCCCACCCCCCACCCAGCCCCACCCTCCCCACCCAGCCCCTCCCCACCCTCCCCTCCCCACCCAGCCCCTCCCCACCCAGCCCCTACCTGCACAACGGACACAATGATCCCCTGTGGGTTGGTGTAACCAGGAAGTTCCTACCAGTATAAAAGCTCTGACACGTGTATTGTCTTTTGTAATGTTCGCTTTTTGGCGTTCTCTGGTCTGACACTGGTGAGACAAGGCCATATAGAAGATTGCATTTTGGCTTCCGTTGCTATCCGCGTGTGTGCGCGGCGTGAGACTAAGACCGTGTGAGACACTGCTCAATCTCACTGTCAATGCCATTGTCAATGCCACTAGCAATCCCACTCTAAAATCACATTGTCAAACCCACTGTCAATCCCACTGTTAATCCCACTCTCAATCCCAATCCCTTCTCAATCCCACTGGCAGACAACACGTGGCTCCGTTACGTCTCCCTATGGTGACCGAGAGGGAGGGAGAGACAGTCTTCTGAGTGAAATATCCCTTCTTTTGTAAACGTAGTCTTAAAATAAAGATCCGTGCTGTAGTACCGATGATTGCTGCCCTGGTGTAATGGCCAGCACACCGACGACCCGAGTTCAATTCCCAGCGACGACTATCATCAGTGGCAAGCGATTCCAGAATCGTTGCTCCCCCCCCCCCCCACGTTCTTCCCATCTCCTTCTGCCCCCCCCCCTCCAGCGTGGTGAAGTAAGGTCACGAGAACTACCACGGACACGTTGTAATAACCGAGAGGCCTTCACCCAACAGTGGATTGACAACCGTAAATAAGTATGACGGGATGATAATAATGATTATAATGAATGTGTGTGAAGGCGCATGCGCGTGCACGTGCAAACGCGCGCGCGGACACAAAGACAAAGATCCCCCTTGTATCCGTAACATATCGTTGGGGAAAGTGCTGTTAGGGAGTAATACCTATGACGGCAGGAACGGCACACGAGGGGGTGGATGGCCAGCACCACGCCCGGCCGCCTTTGTCTTCCCCAGTGGCAATGATTACACATCGCACCGTATACTAATTTGAGGCTGAGTCGACCTAGGGGAGGCCCGGGACTGGTTCAGATATTCGCTACTGTTATTGATCGTGAGCTGCGGGAATCGAATTCGGGTCGCTGGGGTTCGTCGCGCGGCACGCTAACCGCTGCGCCACCGCTCCTCACCCCACCCCCACCCCCCTCACCCCCCCCACCCCCACGCTCCCCCTACAATTCCAGGAAAGCGTGGGAGGCAGCTCCGAGTGGTCATGCAGGTGGCACAGTGAACACATCCCACGTGAACACATCCCACGTGCACACAGCCCACGTGAACACTTCCCACGTGAACACTTCCCACGTGAACACATCCCACGTGCACACAGCCCACGTGAACACTTCCCACGTCAACACTTCCCACGTGAACACTTCCCACGTGAACACATCCCACGTGCACACAGCCCACGTGAACACTTCCCACGTGAACACTTCCCACGTGAACACATCCCACGTGCACACAGCCCACGTGAACACTTTCCACGTGAACACTTCCCACGTGAACACTTCCCACGTGAACACATGCCACGT
The DNA here is from genome assembly GCF_965212315.1 of Lampetra planeri. NCBI lineage: Eukaryota > Metazoa > Chordata > Hyperoartia > Petromyzontiformes > Petromyzontidae > Lampetra > Lampetra planeri. The sequence goes on from NC_136150.1 coordinate 7,831,487, forward strand.
GCACACAGCCCACGTGAACACTTCCCACGTGAACACTTCCCACGTGAACATATCCCACGTGAACACATCCCACGTGCACACAGCCCACGTGAACACTTCCCACGTAAACATAGCCCACGTGAACATATCCCACGTGAACACTTCCCACGTAAACATATTCCCACGTGAACACTTCCCACGTGAACACTTCCCACGTGAACACATCCCACGTGAACATATCCCACGTGAACACTTCTCACGTGAACATATTCCCACGTGAACACTTCCCACGTGAACACTTCCCACGTGCACACAGCCCACGTGAACACTTCCCACGTGAACACTTCCCACGTGAACACATCCCACGTGCACACAGCCCACGTGAACACTTCCCACGTCAACACTTCCCACGTGAACACTTCCCACGTGAACACATCCCACGTGCACACAGCCCACGTGAACACTTCCCACGTGAACACTTCCCACGTGAACACATCCCACGTGCACACAGCCCACGTGAACACTTCCCACGTGAACACTTCCCACGTGAACACTTCCCACGTGAACACATGCCACGTGCACACAGCCCACGTGAACACTTCCCACGTGAACACTTCCCACGTGAACATATCCCACGTGAACACATCCCACGTGCACACAGCCCACGTGAACACTTCCCACGTGAACACTTCCCACGTGAACATAGCCCACGTGAACATATCCCACGTGAACACTTCCCACGTAAACATATTCCCACGTGAACACTTCCCACGTGAACACTTCCCACGTGAACACATCCCACGTGAACATATCCCACGTGAACACTTCTCACGTGAACATATTCCCACGTGAACACTTCCCACGTGAACACTTCCCGCGTGAACATACCCCACGTGAACATTTCCCACGTGAACATATGCCATTTGTACAACATGTCCCACGGAAATATATCCCACGTGAACATTTCCCACCTAAACATTTCCCACATGAACATATTCCCCGTGAACATATCCCACGTGATCAACATATCCTCCGTGAACAGCATATCCCACGTGAACATATTACCACGTGAACAGCATATCCCACGTCAACAACATATCCCACGTGAACAGCATGTCCCACGTGACCGTTTACCACGTGAACAACATGTCCCACGTGAACAGCATATCCCACGTGACCATTTACACGTCAACAACATATCCCACGTGAACAGCATATCCCACGTGACCATTTACACGTCAACAACATATCCCACGTGAACATCATGTCCCACGTGACCATTTACCACGTGAACAACATATCTCACGTGAACAGCATGTCCCACGTGAACAGCATGTCCCACGTAAACATATCCCACAGTTCGAAACGTTGCACCGACCCTCACCCAAGCACCGCCGCATACCACCCCCCTCCCTGCTGCACGCACAGAGGGCTCAGGCGGCAAGGACGCTGCCAGCATTCACATGCACACGTGCACGGGTGCAAGGGTGCACACACGTGCACGGACAATGACAAAGGTCCCCCGTGTAGCTTGTTGTTTTTGTTCTGTATTCGCCAGACTGTTGGGAGCAGAGGGAGCGCTATTTAAGGCAGGCGCGTCGCTCCGAATGAGGGCGGTTGTGGCGGGAAACACACAACCACGCCTAGCCGCCTTTGTCTCCCCAGTGCCGATGGCTTTCGCACGGGTCTGTCTACATGCTGCTCCCTTGCTCTCGATCGCCAACCTGAACTGACCAGCGCGGTGAAGTATGGCCCCGCAACGTGCGCGGAGTGGATGGACTCGTGCCGATAATAGTCGCCGCGAAATGTTTCCAGCCGTGGCAGAAACTCCAAGTCAAAGGCAAAGATCCCACCGTATCGCCTGACACAGACTGCTGGGGCAAGTTCTGTTAGTGAGCACCTATTGAAGGCCGGCACGGCACACGACGAGATGGGTGGCCAGCACCACGGCCGTCCGCCTTTGTCTCCCCAGTGCTGATGTTTTATACACACTGCATACACATCGCAATGTAAACATAAGAATAGCTTATCGCATCAAATAATGAATCTTGGTCAAGGATAGAGACGAAGATCCCCCGTATAGCTAACACAGACTGTTGGGGCAAGTGGTTTTAGCGAGCACCTATGAAGCCAGGAAGGGCACACGAGGGGCGCGTGGGTTGTCAGCACCACGTCCGAGTGTCGATCTGTTTACACACCGCAACAGGTACTCATTTGAGGCCGAGTTGACCTAGGGGGAGACCCACGACCGGCTCAGATAATCGTCACCGCTGTTGGTGGCCGTGAGCGGCAATGCGAAGTCAGGTCACCGGGGTTCGCAGCCGAGCGCTCTAACCGCTGCGCCACCGCTCCCACCCACCCACCCACACACGTCCACAGGCGCACACAAAGGGCAATTGTTTTCCATTGTTGTGGGAAAACGAGCCGCCTTTTGCCGTCATTTCTCCCGAAGACATCGGGACCCTCGTTTCGTGCACACATCCGCGCGTCCACATCGGACCCCCCCCCCCCTTTGCAACAATAATTGAGCGCGGCTTCTCGCCAAAGCAAGCACATGACACCGCACGGAGAAACCACGTTCACGTTACATGGTAGGTGCTTGGCACATTCCTCATCAACATCATCACCACCACCACCGGTAGCAGAAGTAGCCGCGATCTTCCCACTGCTGGATGAAGACCACCCCCCCAAGCTGTCAACGTTTCTCGTGGTCTTGGAACGCGACAAATCCGTCTGGTCCCTGCACGTGACGCTGATCGTATCGTTCCGTCTCCTCGGCGGTCTCCCGCACCTCCGATGAGCACGGCTGGCGACGTACGGTGCGAAAGAAGTTCAACGTACGCACACCCTCTTCGGGCGTGTTCACACCCCCCACCCCCCTTTTAGCTGCAAGTGTCAATGATGGTCTGGACCAGGATGCCGCCATCACCCCCCCCCCCCCCTGAGCAACTGTGCCCCTGCCCTAACCTCGTCTGCTCGAAGGGTTGACGTGATTTCGTCTGCCACGTGATGTCTGTGACGTGAAATCGTCTGCCACGTGATGTCGTCTGTCACGTGAGGTCTGTCACGTGATGTCGTCTGTGACGTGATGTCGTCTGTCACGTGATGTCTGTGACGTGATGTCGTCTGTCACGTGATGTCTGTGACGTGCGTGATGTTCTCTGATCGATGTGCCCTCCCCCCCTTCGTCAAGTCCACGCGTGCATCTCACCCGCACGTTATTTGTTTGTTTGTTGTTGTTGTTGTTGTCTGGCATATTTTCTGTCATTGAATGCTCAACGTCGTACTGTACTATATACAGTCTTTAAAAACAAACAAGTTTTGCTGTCTGGCTGGCTGGCTGACAGGACGCCAAGATTCGGAGGTAAGAAGTGACGGACGGACGGTCGCGTCCAAAGTTCGGTGCACGCTGCTCGTGAGTTTATAAACAACACAGCTGGTGGTCACTACGTTCAGTAAACACCGGCGGTTCAAAGCGACGCCTGCCCGACGTGCAGATGAGTCGGGCACACGCGAGGTTTTGCCTCGAGCATTGCGGCGTGTGAAGATTGTCCACAAAGTCTGTGCATCCATTTCCCGCTCCCCACACTACCTCACCCTCCGCCCCTCCCTCTCGCCCCCACCCCTACCTCTCGCCCCCACCCCTCCCTCTCGCCCCCACCCCTCCCTCTCGCCCCCACCCCTCCCTCTCGCCCCCACCCCTCCCTCTCGCCCCCACCCCTCCCTCTCGCCCCCACCCCTCCCTCTCGCCCCCACCCCTCCCTCTCGCCCCCACCCCTCCCTCTCGCCCCCACCCCTCCCTCTCGCCCCCACCCCTCCCTCTCGCCCCCACCCCTCCCTCTCGCCCCCACCCCTCCCTCTCGCCCCCACCCCTCCCTCTCGCCCCCACCCCTCCCTCTCGCCCCCACCCCTCCCTCTCGCCCCCACCCCTCCCTCTCGCCCCCACCCCTCCCTCTCGCCCCCACCCCTCCCTCTCGCCCCCACCCCTCCCTCTCGCCCCCACCCCTCCCTCTCGCCCCCACCCCTCCCTCTCGCCCCCACCTCCTTCCAGTGAAAATTGAGAGTCGCAGTAATCAGCGCGCGCACCTGCCGAGACTCGGGGGGGGGGGGGGGCGCGCACGTGCTCGCGATTAGGCCCGGCGTGAGCCACCGCCGCCAATTATGCGGGACGCTGTTGATGTTGCCCCCCCCACACCCCACCTCCCTCCCCCCTTTCTTTGTCCGAATTAATTCCTGATCATAATAAATATACGTATGATGATGATGATGAAATAAAGAAGTGACGGACGAGAGGTGATTCTAGATTTGAAGCTTTCGTGGCTGCAAGGATTCATACTCTTAGTTCTTTCGGTAAAGTCACGTACCTACGTGACTTTACCGAAAGCACTAAGAGTATGGACGAGAGGTGGTTTGGAAGCACTTTTAGAAAGTTGAAGTTGATAATTGAAAATAATATATGTAACGCATCAGGTTGCTCGCAATTGGAAGGTCGCCCTGGTTCAAATCCTGGTATTTTGTTGACTCAGCTTATCATTCCTTCGAGGGTGTCGATAAAATGGGCACAGCTCCGTGGTGGAAATCTAACAGTGGCCGTCCTGTGAATAATTCTCCCGCACCAGAGGAAATGTGACATTTCCAACCACTGGCTCGTATGCTGCGAACGGGAGATAGGCATCGCATCAACAGTCATTACCGAAGCGTGCACCAACAGAAGTTAAACGTGCGCGAGGAAGTGCGGAGAGATTAGATAACACGCTGGAAAATACATCGAGGCGGAACAATGAGCACGTGGACTAAGAGACCACACGAGCGTTCAATGACAACAACAATAATAAAAACTGGCACTGCATCAATCCACCGCTTGATGAAATCCTCGCCCACGCAGGGTTGCCCCTGCGGGTTGTTTTGACCATACTTCACCGCGCTGGTCAAGGCGGGTCTGCATCGAGGGCGCGTCCGGCGCGCGAGCCACTGCGCCACACCGCTCCACCCTCGGTGTCTGCGCACTCATAGATTTGAATTCGCGAGCATGTTAGACATCGGGGACGGCGTGGAAGAGTGGGCCAAAAATAACCCTTCGGAAGAGGAGGCTCATTGCAGCTCACTCGAGTGGGAGCTTCAACTCTGCACGCAGCGGGTGCGAGCGGTTGAAGCAATTGCTGATTTTTTTGTTATATTATTTGAACCTATCTCCGTGGCTTTTCCGAAAGAACCCAAGAAAAATGAATCCCCGCAGTCACGAAAGCTTTAAGTCAAGATGTTGGCGCACCTTTTTATTTTTCCTCCCGTAAAGTTACCGAGTGAAGTGCACGCGCGCGTGTGCGCACGTGTGTGATCGCGTGCTTCGAGGGTGGCCTCGAATGCTCATGGCAATTATCATTTGGTGCGTGGCGCTGGGGGGGAGGGGGTCATCACTGCGTTCAAAACCGCGCGTCTCTCCCACTCACCACCCACTCGAGTTCCCGAGCCTGCAGTGTAATAGTCGCATAATGAAGGGGGTGGGGGGGGAGTAATGAAAAATCATATTTTATTCTCGCATTCGTAGGTACTGAAGGTTGAACGTCTTTCTCGCCGTACGTAGCCAACAGTGTTAAACGGAGGTGCGGGGGATGGACAACAGACTAAACACATAGAACAGATTCTGAAAATAGGTTTTCCCCTTTTTTCTGGCAACAAAACATGTGTTAAGATGTTAAAACACCACAATGAAACTTTTTTACAAGGAATCATGTCTGCATTAACCACAATACTTGTGGTCAGAATGCAAAAAAAATACTCTGATAATACATGCATTGTGTTTGAAACTGATTTGTCCACACCAGAGACAGCTTTCTTTTGAGCCAAGTCTCCAACGGTGTTAGACCAGAGGACGCCAAAAGGCGTACAGCCCAAAGACAATGTACTATCAGAGTAATGAGAGCTCGGGGTGAGCATTTACATCTCATTACTCTGATAGTGATTGTCTTTGTGCTGTATGCCTTTTGGCGTCCTCCGGTCTAACACCGTTTGAGACGAAGCTCAAAAGAAAGCTGTCTCTGGTGTGGACCAATCAGTTTCAAAGACAATGCATATATAATCAGAGCATGTTTTTGTTTGCATTCTGACCACAAGTATTGTGGTTAATGCAGACATGATTCCTTGTAGAAAGATTCAGTTAGGTGTTTTAACATCTTAACACCTGTTTGTTGCCAGAAAAAAGGGGAAAAATATTCTCATATTTTGGTACTGGCAAAGGAGGTCCCATGATGTAGCAGAACATATTCTATTGCCCAGTCCCTCTAAACTAATCTCTTTTTATTATTTTACCAGTTAAGGTGCGCTGAGCAATACCGCTCTCTTTCATAAGCTCCGCAGCTGGCGAAGGGCCTCCACGCGAGGAAGTTTCACAGATCCCCTCTAGGAGTGTGCTTTGGCCTACTCTACAACGCTGGCCAGACATCCTAAAAGCGGAGGGAGCCCCCCAAACTCTACCCCATCGCACGTGACCTGCCGATTGACTAACTGAAGCATGTCTTGATGTAAAAAACACAGTGATTTAATATCTTCTAAAATAGTACATATTGTTTATCAACCTTGAGGCGAGATCACAATGGAAGAATCTAACACACCCCTAGAGGGACGGATCCAACACACGCCTAGAGAGAAGGATCTAACACACGCCTAGAGAGAAGGATCTAACAAACGCCTGGAGGGAATGATCTAACACACCCCTAGAGGGAAGGATCTAACACACGCCTAGAGAGAAGGATCTAACACACGCCTAGAGAGAAGGATCTAACACACACCTGAAGGGAAGGATCTAACACACACCTAGAGGGAAGGATCTAACACACACCTGGAGGGAAGGATCTAACACACTCCTGGAGGGAAGGATCTAACACACAGCTGGAGGGAAGGGTCTAACACACAGCTGGAGGGAAGGGTCTAACACACACCTAGAGGGAAGGATCTAACACACACCTAGAGGGAAGGATCTAACACACACCTAGAGGGAAGGATCTAACACACACCTGGGGGAAGGATCTAACACACACCTGAAGGGAAGGATCTAACACACACCTAGAGGGAAGGATCTAACACACACCTAGAGGGAAGGATCTAACACACTCCTGAAGGGAAGGATCTAACACACACCTGGGGGGAAGGATCTAACATACACCTGAAGGGAAGGATCTAACACACACCTAGAGGGAAGGATCTAACACACACCTGGGGGGAAGGATCTAACACACACCTGAAGGGAAGGATCTAACACACACCTAGAGGGAAGGATCTAACACACACCTAGAGGGAAGGATCTAACACACACCTAGAGGGAAGGATCTAACACACACCTAGAGGGAAGGATCTAACACACACCTGGGGGGAAGGATCTAACACACACCTGAAGGGAAGGATCTAACACACACCTAGAGGGAAGGATCTAACACACACCTAGAGGGAAGGATCTAACACACACCTAGAGGGAAGGATCTAACACACACCTAGAGGGAAGGATCTAACACACACCTGGGGGGAAGGATCTAACACACTCCTGAAGGGAAGGATCTAACACACACCTAGAGGGAAGGATCTAACATACACCTGAAGGGAAGGATCTAACACACACCTAGAGGGAAGGATCTAACACACACCTGGGGCGAAGGATCTAACACACACCTGAAGGGAAGGATCTAACACACACCTAGAGGGAAGGATCTAACACACACCTAGAGGGAAGGATCTAACACACTCCTGAAGGGAAGGATCTAACACACACCTGGGGGGAAGGATCTAACATACACCTGAAGGGAAGGATCTAACACACACCTAGAGGGAAGGATCTAACACACACCTAGAGGGAAGGATCTAACACACACCTAGAGTGAAGGATCTAACACACACCTAGAGTGAAGGATCTAACACACACCTGGAGGGAAGGATCTAACACACACCTGGAGGGAAGGATCTAACACACACCTAGAGGGAAGGATCTAACACACACCTAGAGGGAAGGATCTAACACACACCTAGAGGGAAGTATCTAACACACACCTGGAGGGAAGGATCTAACACACACCTAGAGGGAAGGATCTAACACACCTGGAGGGAAGGATCTAACACACACCTAGAGGGAAAGATCTAACACACACCTGGAGGGAAGTATCTAACACACACCTAGAGGGAAGGATCTAACACACAGCTGGAGCGAAGGATTTAACACACCTGGAGGGAAGGATCTAACACACACCTGGAGGGAAGTATCTAACACACACCTAGAGGGAAGGATCTAACACACGCCTGGAGGGAATAATCTAACACACAGCTGGAGGGAAGGGTCTAACACACAGCTGGAGGGAAGGGTCTAACACACACCTAGAGGGAAGGATCTAACACACACCTGGAGGGAAGGATCTAACACACACCCAGAGTGAAGGATCTAACACACACCTGGAGGGAAGGATCTAACACACCCAGAGGGAAGGATCTAACACATGCCTGGAGGGAAGGATCTAACACACACCTGGAGGGAAGGATCTAACACACACCTGGAGGGAAGGATCTAACACACCCAGAGGGAAGGATCTAACACACACCTAGAGGGAAGGATCTAACACACACCTGGAGAGAAGGATCTAACACACACCTGGAGGGAAGATTCTAACACACACCTAGAGGGAAGGATCTAACACACACCTAGAGGGAAGGATCTAACGCAAACCTGGAGGGAAGGATCTAACACACACCTGGAGGGAAGGATCTAACACACACCTAGAGGGAAGGATCTAACACACACCTAGAGGGAAGGATCTAACACACACCTGGAGGGAAGGATCTAACACACACCTGGAGGGAAGGATCTAACACACACCTGGAGGGAAGGATCTAACACACCTGGAGGGAAGGATCTAACACACGCCTAGAGGGAAGGATCTAACACACACCTAGAGGGAAGGATCTAACACACACCTAGAGGGAAGGATCTAACACACACCTGGGGGAAGGATCTAACACACACCTGGGGGGAAGGATCTAACACACACCTGAAGGGAAGGATCTAACACACACCTAGAGGGAAGGATCTAACACACACCTAGAGGGAAGGATCTAACACACTCCTGAAGGGAAGGATCTAACACACACCTGGGGGGAAGGATCTAACACACACCTAGAGGGAAGTATCTAACACACACCTAAAGTGAAGGATCTAACACACACCTAGAGGGAAGGATCTAACACACACCTAGAGGGAAGGATCTAACACACACCTAGAGGGAAGGATCTAACACACACCTAGAGGGAAGTATCTAACACACACCTGGAGGGAAGGATCTAACACACACCTAGAGGGAAGGATCTAACACACCTAGAGGGAAGGATCTAACACACACCTAGAGGGAAGGATCTAACACACACCTAGAGGGAAGTATCTAACACACACCTGGAGGGAAGGATCTAACACACACCTAGAGGGAAGGATCTAACACACCTGGAGGGAAGGATCTAACACACACCTAGAGGGAAGGATCTAACACACACCTGGAGGGAAGTATCTAACACACACCTAGAGGGAAGGATCTAACACACAGCTGGAGGGAAGGATCTAACACACCTGGAGGGAAGGATCTAACACACGCCTAGAGGGAAGGATCTAACACACACCTAGAGGGAAGGATCTAACACACACCTAGAGGGAAGGATCTAACACACACCTAGAGGGAAGGATCTAACACACACCTGGAGGGAAGGATCTAATACACAGCTGGAGCGAAGGATTTGACACACCTGGAGGGAAGGATCTAACACACACCTAGAGTGAAGGATCTAACACACACCTAGAGTGAAGGATCTAACACACACCTGGAGGGAAGGATCTAACACACACCTGGAGGGAAGGATCTAACACACACCTAGAGGGAAGGATCTAACACACACCTAGATCGAAGTATCTAACACACACCTAGAGTGAAGGATCTAACACACACCTAGAGTGAAGGATCTAACACACACCTAGAGTGAAGGATCTAACACACAGCTGCAGGGAAGGATCTAACACACACCTAGAGGGAAGGATCTAACACACACCTGGAGGGGAGGATCTAACACACACCTAGAGGGAAGGATCTAACACACACCTGGAGGGAAGGATCTTACACACACCTGAAGGGAAGGATCTAACACACAGCTGGAGGGAAGGATCTAACACACACCTGGAGGGAAGGATCTAACACACGCCTGAAGGGAAGGATCTAACACACACCTGGAGGGAAGGATCTAACACACACCCAGAGGGAAGGATCTAACACACACCTGGAGGGAAGGATCTAACACACGCCTGGAGGGAAGGATCTAACACACACCTGGAGGGAAGGATCTAACACACACCCAGAGGGAAGGATCTAACACACACCTGGAGGGAAGGATCTAACACACGCCTGGAGGGAAGGATCTAACACACCTGGAGGGAAGGATCTAACACACTTCTGGAGAGAAGGATCTAACACACGCCTGGAGGGAAGGATCTAACACACTCCTGGATGGAATGATCTGACACACACCCAGAGGGAAGGATCTAACACACTCCTGGAGGGAATGATCTAACACACTCCTGGAGGGAATGATCTAACACACACCTGGAGGGAAGGATCTAACACACACCCAGAGGGAAGGATCTAACACACTCCTAGAGGGAAGGATCTAACACACTCCTGGAGGGAAGGATCTAGCACACACCTGGAGGGAAGTATCTAACACACACCTAGAGGGAAGGATCTAACACACACCTGAAGGGAAGGATCTAACACACTCCTGGAGGGAAGGATCTAACACACACCTGAAGGGAAGGATCTAATACACACCTAGAGGGAAGGATCTAACACACACCTGAAGGGAATGATCTAACACAATCCTAGAGGGAAGGATCCAACACACTCCTGGAGGGAAGGATCTAACACAGACCTGGAGGGAAGGATCTAACACACACCTAGAGGGAAGGATCTAACACACGCCTGGAGGGAAGGATCTAACACACGCCTAGAGGGAAGGATCTAACACACGCCTAGTGGGAAGGATCTAACACACGCCTGGAGGGAAGGATCTAACACACGCCCAGAGGGAAGGATCTAACACACGCCTGGAGGGAAGGATCTAACACACACCTAGTGGGAAGGATCTAACACACGCCTGGAGGGAAGGATCTAACACACGCCCAGAGGGAAGGATCTAACACACGCCTGGAGGGAAGGATCTAACACACACCTGAAGGGAAGGATCTAACACACACCTGGAGGGAAGGATCTAACACACGCCTGGAGGGAAGGATCTAACACACGCCTGGAGGGAAGGATCTAACACACGCCTAGAGGGAAGGATCTAACACACACCTGGAGGGAAGGATCTAACACACGTCTGGAGGGAAGGATCTAGCACACGCCTGGAGAGAAGGATCTAGCACACGCCTTGAGAGAAGGATCTAACACACGCCTGGAGGGAAGGATCTAACAAACGCCTGGAGGGAAGGATCTAACACACGCCTGGAGGGAAGGATCTAACACACACCTGAAGGGAAGGATCTAACACACACCTGGAGGGAAGGATTTAACACACACCTAAAGGGAAGGATCTAACACACACCTGGAGGGAAGGATCTAACACACACCTGAAGGGAAGGATCTAACACACACCTGGAGGGAAGGATCTTACACACACCTGAAGGGAAGGATCTAACACACACCTAAAGGGAAGGATCTAACACACACCTGGAGGGAAGGATCTAACACACGCCTGAAGGGAAGGATCTAACACACACCTGGAGGGAATGATCTAACACACACCCAGAGGGAAGGATCTAACACACACCTGGAGGGAAGGATCTAACACACGCCTGGAGGGAAGGATCTAACACACACCTGGAGGGAAAGATCTAACACACACCCAGAGGGAAGGATCTAACACACACCTGGAGGGAAGGATCTAACACACACCCAGAGGGAAGGATCTAACACACACCTGGAGGTAAGGATCTAACACACACCTGGAGGGAAGGATCTAACACACACCCAGAGGGAAGGATCTAACACACACCTGGAGGTAAGGATCTAACACACACCTGGAGGGAATGATCTAACACACACCCAGAGGGAAGGATCTAACACACACCTGGAGGGAAGAATCTAACACACGCCTGGAGGGAAGGATCTAACACACCTGGAGGGAAGGATCTAACACACTCCTGGAGGGAAGGATCTAACACATGCCTGGAGGGAAGGATCTAACACACTCCTGGAGGGAATGATCTAACACACTCCTGGAGGGAATGATCTAACACACACCTGGAGGGAAGGATCTAACACACACCCAGAGGGAAGGATCTAACACACTCCTAGAGGGAAGGATCTAACACACTCCTGGAGGGATGGATCTAACACACACCTGGAGGGAAGGATCTAACACACACCTAGAGGGAAGGATCTAACACACACCTGAAGGGAAGGATCTAACACACTCCTGGAGGGAAGGATCTAACACACACCTGAAGGGAAGGATCTAACACACACCTAGAGGGAAGGATCTAACACACACCTGAAGGGAAGGATCTAACACACTCCTAGAGGGAAGGATCTAACACACTCCTGGAGGGAAGGCTCTAACACACACCTGGAGGGAATGATCTAACACACACCTAGAGGGAAGGATCTAACACACGCCTGGAGAGAAGGATCTAACACACGCCTCGAGGGAAGGTTCTAACACACACCTGAAGGGAAAGATCTAACACACGCCTAGAGAGAAGGATCTAACACACGCCTCGAGGGAAGGATCTAACACACACCTGGAGGGAAGGATCTAACACACGCCTGGAGAGAAGGATCTAACACACACCTGGGGGGAAGGATCTAACACACACCTGGAGGGAAGGATCTAACACACGCCTGGAGAGAAGGATCTAACACACACCTGAAGGGAAGGATCTAACACACGCCTGGATGGAAGGATCTAACACACTCCTGGAGGGAAGGATCTAACACACACCTGAAGGGAAGGATCTAAGACACACCTGAAGGGAAGGATCTAACACACACCTGGATGGAAGAATCTAACACGTCTAGAGGGAATGATCTAACACACACCTGAAGGGAAGGATCTAACACACCTAGAGGGAAGGATCTAACACACGCCTGGATGGAAGGATCTAACACACGCCTGGATGGAAGGATCTAACACGTCTAGAGGGAATGATCTAACACACACCTGAAGGGAAGGATCTAACACACCTAGAGGGAAGGATCTAACACACGCCTGGATGGAAGGATCTAACACGTCTAGAGGGAATGATCTAACACACACCTGAAGGGAAGGATCTAACACACGCCTGGAGGGAAGGATCTAACACGTCTAGAGGGAATGATCTAACACACACCTGAAGGGAAGGATCTAACACACCTAGAGGGAAGGATCTAACACACACCTAGAGGGAATGATCTAACACACACCTGAAGGGAAGGATCTAACACACGCCTGGTGAGGGGCTATTTCTTCTTTTTCTTCTTCTATAAAACCGGTACTCTATGAAGTAACCGAATCCTCTTGCAAGCTCAGTTCGATTCAATTTCGCATCAAATCCCAGACGATGCCTCTCGGAAAAAATATAAAAAATGATGGATGGATATGCACCAAAATGAACTGGGCTAAATCATCTCTGCGCGAGACCTGTGAGGAGATATATGATTAATATGAAATGGTATATGTATCGCAAGTGATGCGGTAACGTGTCCGTAAATAACGTGTCTGTGAAACGTCAACCACGGTTGGATTGAGCAAGCTTTGCAATCTTTTCATCAGCACCACCAGCAGCAGCAGCAGCCATGAGCGATCCACTGCTGGATGAATGTCTCATCAAGCCGTCACCGCATCTCAGAACGTGTTGTGATTATGACGGGGAATAAAAGACTGCCGTTGCGCAAAATGACGCACAGGAAACGCACACAGATGAATGGCACCGCCTCTAAATTATCTTATATCAAACAAACAAATTACATCAAATAATTCTAGATTTGAAGCTTTCGTGACTGCAAGTATTCATATTCTTAGGTTTTTTCGGTAAAGTCACGTTGGTAAAAAATGTAAATTTAAATTAATAAAAGTAAAATTAAAATAAAACAAAAATCACGACGTTTCGGATTTATATCAAACAAAACAGCGCGCGCACAGCAGAGCTGACGAATTGCCTCCAGATTCCTGCGAAGGGCGCGGGGGTGTGGGGGTGTCGCGTCGGGCGTGTTCGCTCCTTTGACCGCCACTCCATCATTCATCTCTTCACACGGAGCATAATCGAGCCAACAACGACCACGACAACAACAACAACCACCACCGCCGCCGCCACCGCCGCCACCACACGGACGCCCCCCCCCCCCCAACTCAAAGCCACGCGCATTTCTTCGCGGTCAAAAGCGACGGCTTTCGTTTGATGTCGTTCGCCCCGATCCGTGCGCTCCTCTCGCCGCGTCAGTCATCATTGCCGGTGATTTCCCTTCTCCGTCGGCACCAGGGGTATCGAGTTGTATTGACATCACGTAGTCTTTTCGATTTAAAGCTTTCGTGACTGCCTGGATTCATATTCTTGGTTCTTTCGGTAAAGTCACGTAGAAGGGAAATAATAAAATAATACAAATAAAACAATAAGATAAAATTATCACGACGTTTCGGCCACAACGCAAGCAGCTGTCTTTCCGACAGCCCTGTTCTTCACCTGAGGACGGCTGCTTGCGTTGTGGCTGAAACGTCGTGAGAATTTTATTGTTTTATTTTTATTATTTTATTATTTCCCTTCTACGTGACTTTACCGAAAGAACCAAGAATATCACATAGACAGGTTCAAAATAGAGAAAACGTTACTACAACTCATTGTGCGTTGCACTGTGTCAATACTCTACCGGTGTCAATCACTCGTACGTGTCCATCTGCATGTACCTACATCGGTTCAATAAAAACACATTTTTTTAGAACAGAAAATAATCCGCGCCCCCATCAACGCGCATCATCTGCGCACCTTGTAACCTCTTGCGTCCAATGTTGACGTCTTCAATGTCGATGTCCACGTGCCGCCGTGCAGGCAGGACGCCCTTGATTAAACCTGTTGCCCTGGAGACCGCGGGGCACTGGTCGTGATTTCTCACTTAACAGCGGGGCGAAGACTGCTGCCGTGGCGGCAGATGCGGACGCTCGCTGATGCACAAATGGAAAATAAAACACATTCCTGCGGAGGGAGCTGGTAGGAACGTTGGGTTGCTCGGTCAATGGCCAGGGTCAACGGCGGCGTGGTGTATTCCGCAAATATGGCCGACTGTGAGGGCGGAGACAAGCCGGCGTGAGTAGGTTAAACGTTGAGTTGTATAAGGGCACCACGGGGTGACCAGCCCCTCCCCACCCAGCCCCACCCCTCCCACCCTGCACCCAGCCCTACCCTCCCCACCCAGCCCCTTTCCACCCTCCCCACCCAGCCCCTCCCGACCCTCCCCACCCAGCCCCTCCCCACCCAGCCCCACCCTCCCCACCCAGCCCCTCCCTTCCCACCTAGCCCCTCCCTGCACGACGGACGGACACAATAATCCCCTGTGGGCTGGTGGAACCAGTGGGTTCCTACCAGTTAAACTCTCCATCTGTGTGCGACTGTGGGTCATCCAGCTCCGAGACGGTACAACGTGGAACGACGCAATGCTCGCCAATCCACAAACACGGAGGAGGCGTCACGGCCGTACAACTCCGCTCCTCCTGAGCGCGGTTATCTGGGCTTTGACCACGTGGAGGTGAAATTTCGCAGTCGCTGCTCTGCATCTACATCAACACAGCCGTACGAAAGGAGAAGACTGATTCCACAGCTTCTTGTGTCGGACAATAATTGACTGCTGCTGCTGCTGCTGCGTTGGCAGTTGTGCACAGTCACAATTAACAACAGCAAACTCATTCATCAATGCCACTGTCGCCTTTAAAGGAATAATGTTTCACCATAGACGACATTTCTGGCATTTGCCGTGGGGTCGTCACCACCGTTTAGTGGCTAATGACGCCTCTTCGTTGTCGTAGTCGCGTGCAGTTGCTGCACAGGAGTTGCCACTACCACGCACGTGTTCAAGACACGCTCCGTGATAAGTTGCGGTGACGTGGCGCATAAGAGATTCGAGATGTTAACTACCTCGCCGGGTATACAGGAAGTCGTGGGTGTTCGATCGCGACCCTGACGACGCCTGTATATTTGCAGTTTGCGTGTTCTCTCTCTCTCACCGTGGTCGCGTGGATTTCCCCCCAGGTCCCTTCCCTCTCCTTTTAGAATCGACACACCGTTTAGAAAAATCTAAATAATAAAAATAATAATAGAAATAAAATAATTATTAGAAATAAAATAATTATTTTATTTCTATTTTTTTACCTACGTGACTTTACCGAAAAAACCTAAGAGTATGAATCCTTGCAGTCACGAAAGCTTCAAATCTAGAATTAACACCGTTAAGAGTTTTTGGCTGCTATACATTTCCACACGGCGAGAAGCCATTTCGTTGAGCTAGCAATTGTGATCGCCAGGTCGCTTCCGAAAAACAGCCACGTAGCTCAGTGGGCCTTACCTGGTAAAATAAATAAAACCAGTAGAAAGTTCCAGTGGCCGCCCTGATTAAAACTGCGGATGTATTCACCGTATAACAGAGTGACATGCTCCGCTGGAACAAGTCCGCATGGGGGGGGGGGGCATTTCTCCGTTTGAATCTTCACCACACAGCAGATGCCGGACTTTCGTTGCTAATTGCCCTGCAGAAATGAGCAGAGGCGATGGGGGGTCGGGAAGTGAAGCCTTCTCGGCCATCCATCCTCCCCCACTAACCTCCCACAAACTCCCACTACGCCCCGGCCGCATAGCTTGGCCCAGCGCAGAGCGCGTTCCACCGCATCTGCTGCTGTTGTTGTTGCTGTCTTCAACAAAGGGCGCGCGCCAGCCGTGATTGGCACAAAAGACTCGCAGGAGCGAAAACTCAAGACGCTTGGATGCACTTGGGGGGCTGGGGCAGTGACGGATTAAGCTCGTGCGGAGACTGTAGCATGTGATGTTATAAAGGGGACCTTAATAAAAAAAAACACACGTAAATATTAAAACACGTACATTTTTTTAACTTGCATGGTAAAGTAATTGTATTTTTTCATTTGCTATACAGCCAGATAATACGACAAATCGCTAACCTTAAACACCCATTTTCATAGAGTAATATAGCAATTGCAGAATCACTGAACCGGAATTGATAGCTTGAAAGCATTTAGCGCGGGGCCCTTGAAAGTGCGCGGCACGTAGCTACAACTACATGTGTAGCTACAACTACACACGTGTAGCTACTACTACATGTGTAGCTACTACTACACACGTGTAGCTACCACATACGTACAAATGTAGTAGCTGCAACTTTTGCTACTTCGATAATCCGGCATTGGGCTGGGGGGGAGGGGCATGACGATGGGTTAGGATTTAAGTCTTTCATTCCGCTAATCCAGGGCATGTGAGCGGTGGTATCACGCGACTCGGACATATGACGCAACCACCATTAATTATTACCCGACACACGGAGGGGTGGATTTTAGTGTTGAGGTTTTTGTTCTTTGCTTGATCAAAAAAAAATCGGTCATTACTGCACGTCCAAGCATTTTAATCGTGTGTGGTGTGAGTGTGGGGGGCGTGTGTGGTGTGGGAGGGGGGGTACGGGAGGATGTGGAGCTGAATAGACTTGCCGATGACCGGTACCAGCGGTGTCAATATCGACCTCTGTGGAGGAGGCTCGTGAAGGACGCTGCTACTGGGCAGTTGGAGGCAGTCGCCCTCCAACAAGAACGGAGGGCAGAGGAGCGACGCTCACAACAACGGGCGAGGCGCCGGGTGGAGAAAATGGAGCTTGGGCCTGTCCCGTGACCTCTTGTTAGCGAGCCTTCGACACTTCACGTGGCTTCAAAGTGCACCTGGCCTGGCACAAGCCCCATGATGACGTCACCGTCACTTAGTAGGGAATGGGGAGGGGGTATTGTTATTGGTAGTGTCGTGCTTAGCGCGCTGCGCGACGAACCCGGCTACACGAGTTCGACTCCCGCTCACGACCAACACCAATTATCTGAACCGGTCCAGAGCCTCCCCTATGTCGACTCAGCCTCAAATTACTACCTGGTGCGGTGTGTAAACATCGCCACTTGCGTGGTGTTGGCCGCCTACCACCTCGTCCCTCGTGTGCCGGCCTTCACATGTGCTCGCTAACAGCGCTTGCCGCAAAAGTCTAAGGTGGAGGAAAGTTCTCCCGTGAAAACATTTTGACCGCTCTGCATAATTGGGCACTTTGCATTAGTTTCGCGAACGGGTTCAATGCCGCGTCGGATTGCAATTTCTCTCTGCACTCAAAGAATTATAGAATACAGTCGTAGCATATGGGAGATTCACACTCTTCCCCCGCACCCCCGAATAGCACGGTTGGGGAACGTACGGTGCGAAAGAAGTTCAACATACATGCACTGTTTTTTTTCTGTTCCAATTTTGCACCAAGAAAGTGCTTTGTATCGCGTTGCCACCTGTCCTGGTTTTCCCCAGGACGTTCCCCTTGCCGAAGTAGATGCTGCCCTTTGGGACATTATCAATCTCGGATTTTATCAGTTGCGAAATAATAATATTAATAATACAGGGTTTTGGGGGGGTTCAATCGCGTAAATATATAAATGTGTCGTTTAACCCGCCACGTAAACAGAACGTGCCAATCAGTCACTAGTACAGCACACCGGTGTGTTGGAGAGAAAATCCACAACATTTACAATCTGAGTACGACGTTTCGCTGGTGATTACAACCGGCTTCATCAGGCAACAGCCAGATTTGTGGAGAAGTCCACCTGTTTCGTTCCTTAAATAGAGAGATGTGAAGACGTCACTTGTTAGCCCTTCACGTGCGAAGGGGGGGGGGGATTAATCAATGCATTTATATTACGATCGATATCCATTTGCCGGTTGGGTTATTGATATGGCAATCAACGTGCATTATTATTGTACCTCTTGTTGTTGGCCTGCAATAGAATTGATAACGCACCACTCAAGACAAAACATTGACGTGCAGGTCTCTCCTCTGCCGCTATTGCGAGGTCGGCTTCCACTTGATGCGTTAGGTCCTGGTTTGTTTTTATTTGCACCTCCGAGGTGGCAACCCTACATTTAATTCTGAATTAGAATAATGCTTTGTATTCCAGACAATCCGTCAATGAAAGTGGTTCTCAGATCTCTCTGGACTCACAGACTACACACTTTCTAAACACATTCTTGCAGAGGGAGCTGGTAGGAACGTTGGGTGGGTCAACGGCGGCGTGGTGTATTCCACAAATATGGCCGACTGTGAGGGCGGGCACAAGCCGGCGTGAGTAGGTTAAACGTTGACTTTTATAAGGGCACCACGGGGTGACCAGTCCCTCCCCACCCAGCCCCACCCTCCCCACCCAGCCCCTCCCCACCCTCCCCACCCAGCCCCTCCCCACCCTCCCCACCCTCCTCTCCCCACCCAGCCCCACCCCACCCTCCCCATCCAGCCCCTCCCTCCCCACCCAGCCCCTCCCTGCACGATGGACGGACGGACACAATAATCCCCTGTGGGCTGGTGTAACCAGGTGGCTCCTACCAGTATTATTTTAATGAATAATAATCATGATGTCAACTTGTAACAGTATCCGCTCGCTCTCGAAGCCAGATAACGGTTCAAAGGTGCGAGGGGGAACCACAGGCGAGCGGGAAAGGCAGCAGCCAGGCGCGGAGCCAAAGCCACTATTTGCCCAACCTCTGCCGTCCTCTGTATATTAAGATGTTCGCAGCTAAATTATCTTCTATTTCTTCGCTCCCCCCGTCCCTCCTTCTCCTTCCCTCCCCTAACCCCTACACGCCCCTCGTGGTCACCCGATTCCTCATCCCTTGCACGCCCCTGCCATGTGCATTGTTTCTTTATTTACACCGCTATTCTAATTACTTTAAAGCGCCTCGATCAAAGGTGCTCCCGAAAAAAAATTAGATGCCAGAGGTGCACAAAGTAGCGTGCTGAAGCTCACGATTGAACTTGCACCGAGATGAGGCGTTCACGCAGCAGTGGATCGACAAAGGGCCACAAATTGTGATTTGCACGTGCCGTAAATAAAAAAACAACGTCTTCAGCCACTTACGAACAATTGCATAATTAAGCAAAGCCGTCATTGCGTCTCGTTAGGAGATGAGTCATCGACAAATGGCATTTTTTCATTTGTGTCGTTTGTTTTCGCAGGCTATTCGGGTTACGAACCCCGGGATAATTGGTCGTGACTCTGGGCAAAGCTAAGGCACCTTGATAAGGCTAGGGTTCTGCATTTGAGGAGTCGAATGTTCTCTATTGGAGGGGTCAAGGGCTCTGTATGAGATGAGATGTTGCTGCCATGTACCAATTTAACTGTCAACCGCGTTCGTGCTACAAAAGTCAATTTCAAACTGAATTTCATTTTAAAAAATAATTTACAGAGAGGACTCATGTACAACATGATTGCCTCTGCAATTTGAGATGCTTTACTTCATTCTATTGCTTGTTCTTTCCTCCTAAATGTTCCTAATTGGACTATCGGCGTCACGTAACGAGACAAAGTATCCATGCGAATCTCTCGCAGCGCAGGCATTGAACAGTCAGGTTAGAGAACGGCTCACGGAAGCGGATGTCACAGAGCTACATCTGAGATGCCACAACGTGACCTCTGGCGCACACAGAAAGTGAGCGGCACCTCTTCCACTCACCCTGCCACAAACAGCAATGTTCATGTGCAAGCAAGTCGAACCGATATCTTTGTGATTCTCAGAGCTGGAATTACGACAAATTAGGTGCAGAACCAAATTTAACATGAAGTAAAACAAAAATTCAGCATTTACTGGTAACTGCGAGGTAGTCCACATCTCGGTGGCGATATGTGAACTACCTCGCCTGGTGTACAAGGAGGTCGTGGGTTCGATCCCGACCCTGATGCCTGTACATTTGGAGTTTGAATGTTATCCCCGTAGTCGCGTAGATTTTTATCCGGGACCTCTGGTTTTACCCTCCACATTTAGAATCAACATCACGCGTTTAGAGTATTTGTGCTGCTAGTGATGTCTACGTGATAAGCCGCTTCGTTGAGCTATCATCTGTGGCTAGGTTCGCTTCTGATAAAGAACTATATAGCTCAGTGGGCCTTGACTGGTAAATTTTTTTTTTTAAGTTGAATAGTTTGACTGAGTTCACTTTTGTTTAATCAGAGGCGGCTGGTAATGGCAACTCAGCGTTCTGTCCTCAGAGCCACCTTTGGTATTTAAATGTCTAATGGTTGTGTTTTGCGAATGTGCTATCAGGCAAGCCACTGCATTCGCAATGCATTTCTTGTATCGCGATGTCTGCGCAACTGGGTGGTAGTGCGGTCACGGCAATCGACGACAATTCCAGTGCTCGTGGAATTTAAGTCCAACCACGGACCCTCCCGATAGCGCACTTGCGGGGACCTTTATCGAATGTGCACCGTCCGCCAATTCGTGTGGGCGCGAAAGATACCACCGTGTTGTTCGCGAGCCCAGACCACCGTGAGCCAAACATTGGGCACTGCTCATGATTCATGAAGCTCTCTTTCATTTCCTGGGACACTTTGGAGGTAAATGCCTTTCCCATCTTGCTCAGACAACGGTCACGTCATTTTGGGACCTGCCTATTCCGAGACGCTATTTGGCCCGTACGTCAAATCTCCACGTGCGTTTGAACACCAACTGCCTTGAACAATGATATGTAAACAAATTGTTAGATGATTGTTGACGTAAGGGTTTTTCTTTTTCAAACGAGATGACTGCCCCTGGACTTTATAGCTTCAACATCTCAGGTATACATCGGTAATTGCCTTTGGAATGGTAAGTTATTTTTGTTAAATGCGTCTTGACGTCTCAAAGTTAAAATGCCATTAAATGCAAAAAGCTGCTATTAAAATTTTGATTTGTGGAAAGGCGGTGGAATGCAGCGGCGGTGTAATGGATATCGCCCCGAACTCGCAAGCCAGAGGTCGCCCGTTATTTGAACCGTTTGTTCCATTCTTAAAATCTCCCCACTTTTTTCTATCCAGACATATCAATGGGTACATCACAGTAAGCCTATCGGCAGGTCGCGTGCGGTGAGGTGAAGTGTGGGTACATATTCCAAGACTTCTGGCCAGCGGTGGAAGTGTCAGCCTAAATATGTTCGAGTGAGGGCCCTCTCGTGGAGAGCCTGCTGCCAGCAGTCACGTTAACAAGCACTTGCGGGGCTGAACCTTTACCTTTCCACTCGGTCACTGCACCGTTATCTGGAAGCGTTAGCGTGGCCTATGGACGTTCAAGCCGTGTCGGGTGGACGATGCGCTCCTCGTGTGAAGGTAATCCCATTCACAAGTTTACACCAATATCCGTTTGCGATGTTTAAGGTGCCTTGTGGAAAATACGAACATGTGTACAGCATATGCCACGAGACAAACGTGTCCTTGTTGACGAGGCTTGCGAGTCAACAATTTCTGAAATCAGCCGCGCTTTGCATTACATCGCAATGACCACCAGAGTGTTGTTCGAACACCCTCCGTTGTAACTGCACGAGCGTTGCTGGAGCACTAATCACGAGATAAACCTGCGGTGATCTATCATCTGTCTCACATCGCAAATACTGCATTGGACAGTATGGACACAGCGAGTGCAATGCATTATTATTACTACGGCTAAACTCTCTCTTAAAACTATTTTTTTTATTTTTGCCAGGTAAGACCCACTAAGCTATATCGCTATTTTGCAGAAGCGACTTGGCCACAAATGATAACCCAATGAAATGATAACCAAATGTAAGCCTACGTGTTAAACCAATACAAATTGCTTGCCATGTGGAAATGTATAGCAGCCAAATACTCTCAACTGCATGCTGATTCTAAATGTGGAGGGAAAAACTGCAGGAAAAGGAGACAAATCCACGCGACCACGAGGAGAGAGACACGCAAACTCCAAATATGCAACAGGCGTCAGGGTCTGGACCGAAACCAGGACCTCCGTTATATGAGGCGAGGTAATTAACATTTCGCCAGGTGACATGCCACCTGATGAGCATCGTAGATGCCCCCTGAGACCGCTCTACTCGGGATCAGAGGGTGGGCAGGAATGCAATGATTCATTGACTCATAGATGTAACATAAATCCATAACTGTCATTTCTACGTATGCAAGAAACTAGCGTTAACAATTGCGAGTATATGTAAATGTAACTTTCAGGCTTATGGAACAAACAATATAACAGGATAAGGAGATGAGACAAAAAATGTCTCATCTCCTTATCAATATTTGAGCGTGGATTATAAACTACATTCAGTTAAGTTGGTATGCAGTAGCTTTTGGAAGCGTCTCGTCATATTAACTCATGTACGAATTCTTGACAGTCTTTACCCCAAATTGCTTCATCGTTCTTGTTAAATTATTGTTCGCCTTGTCCCGTTTGCAACGGAGTCGACGGCTCTGCTTTCCCCACTCGCCACTTTGCCCGACATCTGACTTGACAAGAAGAGCCAGGATTCTCAGGTAGGGGGGGCAACCCCTCCAGCAATGAAAAATGATAGAGCAGTTGTTATTAAGTGATGACTTGTCCCTTGATTTTTATTGGACGCGTGTGCGGCGATGGCGCAGCCATCGATCGAGGGTCGAATTCGAACCGCGTCGTGTGATCGGCATCGCGCTCGCTGAAGGTGTCGATGCCTTCAGGGAAGTCGTGTGGCTGTATACGCAACTGCGCACAATTATGAGTCACTTATAACTGCTTTGCCGTTACTTATTGCCAATTATGGACTCAGACTATTGTCCTATCATCTCATAGAGTCCCTGGCACGTAATAATATGCTACACAGTGGCAGTGGGGTCGCAAAATGCTGAATTATTACAAATAAACCCCAATGATCCGATCGAAATGAGGGAATTCGATCGGATCATTGGGGGGGCACGTGCCACCCCGCCAGTGCGCCTGGTCGAGTCTCGCGTTGTGGGTCGTGTGAAGTCCCTTCTGAAAAAGACCTATGCAGCTAAGCCTGGCCTCACCTGGTGAAATAAAAATAATAAGTAAATAGTGTGTAGCTCAGATTCCCCACACCTCAAATTAGCACGGTTGGTTACGTACGGTGTGAAAGAAGTTCAACATACACACACATGACCCACAGTGCCTTGCTGATCTCATCACGCAAACTCCGGTCAGCATCGCAGCGGATTTTGGCTCGCTATCGTACAAAGACGGTCACCGCATCGCGCGCTTTCAGACGCGCTGCTGCGGCCGTCTGGAACGCTCTTGCTGCTGATCCGCTGGAACTATGAACTTTAAAATTATCTACGTTAAAAATTAATTTATTTAGAACTGCGTGTTGTGTTTAGCTTGTTGTCCTTCCCCCGGACTTCCGATGAGACGCGTGAGTGAGATGGTTTGTGCAAGCGCTGGCTGGCCCAAGCTATCGCCACAGTAGCCGGCCCGATAACACAGCACCGACGTATGTATTTACAGTATGTTGAACTTCTTTAGCACCGTATGTTTTCATCCCTGCTAGTCTGAGGTGCGGTGATATGGGCAACAAACTAAACACAAAAATCACATTCTAAAGAAATTCGTTTTCAATCTGGACGATTTAAAAGTGCGCAGCTCCAGCGGTGTCCTAATGTCGGGACGGAAGAGCGTTCCAGACGGCACGCGGGAGCAGCGCATCTGAAAGTGCGCGCGCGATGCAGTGACCCGTCTTTGTTGGACTGTTAAGACACGTGAGTGCAGCTGCCCGCGAGTGCCGCAGTCACCCATGACCCCCGCACCTCCAATGAGCACGGTTGACTTCGCACGATGCGCAGTGAGTTGTGGCGGCCCTCCTCGTCACTGCCACGGGCATTGTTGTTCATCTTGGTCAGTCCGTCGCACAAGACGTCGCTATGCCCTGGCCCGCGAGGCTCAAGGGTCACCAGTCAGGGGCCATCCGTTTAGTGCGCACGCAAAGTAGCAAGGGGCCATCCGTTTAGTGCGTACGTAAAAATCCGTCAAAACTTGACCCCTCCCCCCTCCCTGTACGCACGCGGACTTTTTACACCCCCCACCCACCTGCGTACGTACGCCTGACGCACCCCCCCCCCCCCCCGCCGAATCCTATAGAACGGCCGATATTTAATCCACGCAGAAACTCTCAATGATTAATAATATGAACGTGTTTAAGCAAACAGATAGTCCACCGCCGGACTATCTAACACATTTAAAGGCCAATGTAGACAAATTATTATCGAGGCTTCACCAACACCTCCCCCCCACCGTTTTCTATGCGTACAATGTCAGTAGACCCCCCCATACGCAAGCTACGCATTTGGGTTATCCCGTCCATGCGTACTTACTAAACGAATAGCCCCTAAGTTAGTTAGTTCCCCGTGCCCAGGCTACGATGTGGTGGTAGTGGCTAGCGGGTGAGAAACGACAGCGTCCACAACCTCCTTCTTGCGGCTGCCTCTCAAGTGTGCAAACAAAACGTTTTCATCAAGTCAACGCGCCACACTACAATTATTGTTTTTGTTTGTGTTTAGACGAGCGGGTTGGAAACCTGCTGCTCCTAAGACGCACATGCGCGACTCTTTACTGATTGCTTCGTGATGTAATGTATGCATTCACATGCACCGCGGCTCTTTAAAATATTTAGTTTGTACTAAATTCGAAAAAAACATTGCTCTTCTCGTTGAGGGTTGCCGACCATTGGCTTAGACCAAGTGCAGGATGCTGGAAGATGTTTTCATCAGTCTCAGATCATCATTACGTGGTCGTGTGCAGTATGCATGCAACTAGTCAAACGCTGCTGTGTAATTTAACGATTGTTTTTATTATCTGGGGGTCAAGTTTCAGTTGAATCAATTATTTTGAATTACACTAAACCTACAATGCAATGCTGAATCTCATTGTGTGCTGTAATGAGCAGTTGAGTAGCCTTAAATCACGGTTTCTGTACAGCGAGGTTTTCGAAGCTGTTAAAGAATAAGCTTGCCCGGCTCCCGTTCACTCGTGTGAACAAGTGCAGGCAAACTCGTGACAGCACGCGTCTCGAAGAGATGGAGCGTGTGGAGGGAAAGCAACCTCCCTGTAACACTCATGCCTCGTCCATGTATGTACGATGTTGAACTCTTTTCGCACCGTACGTTGTCAACCGCGCTAATCGGAGGTGCGGGGGAAAGACAGCAAACTAAAAACAAAAAGCAGTTCTGAAGAAATTATTTTTTAAATCTAGATTTAAAAGTGCATAGCTGCAGTGACTTCCTAATATCGGAAGAGCGTTCCAGACGGCCGCAGAAGTAGCAGCATCTGAAAGCACGCGATGCAGTGGTCCGTCTTTGTTCGATGGTTAAAACCAAGGCCGTAGCCATGGAGTCAACATTGGGGGGGGGGGGGGGGCAAATCTTCCAGGGGGTCTGGGGTTCCCCCCCCCCCCCAGAAAAATAAAATCTAAATTTGAAAACTCTTTTCCTGCCAAAAAAATATTTAAAAAATTCACTAACACATAGGATGGACTTTTTATTTATTTTTTACAATAATGTCTAATAGTGTATTCTATTACATTGCTGTTTTTTCTTTTTTACCTTTTCTTGTTTCATTGTATGTAATGGCAGAGATTAGGGATTAATAACGTACAACCATAACCACAATCATATAAACAGAAATCTATTTTATAGCAATATATTGGGGGGGGGGACATTTTGAGCATGTGCTGCATTATAATTACGGCCTTGGTTAAAACACGTGAGTACTACAGCTACCCCGCACCTCCCAATAAGCACGGTCGACTTTGTACGATGCGAAATAAGTTCAACAAACATATGTAGCGAGTCCCGATGTCACTACACAAACATAGACATACATATCCACACCCCTGTTGACACATTCTCCTTTGCCTCCCGCAATGAAGAATTCCACAAACTCCTTCCGTCATCCGCAAATAACTCATCAGCAACACTTTATTAAATCCCTTCTGTCATTTCTACTCCAGTTCCTTCCACTACTCTAAAACAAATACTCGAGTGTCTAAAAAATCTAATGTTGTGCTCGAAGAGCTGCCAATTAATAAACAGTGAATGTACTACAATTTCTTGCTGGTCATTTTTTATCTTAAAATGTCGGTCACGCTTTTCAGTGCTATGAATTAATGAAAGTATTTTTTACGCAATAATGTTGGCATTTAATATACATCCTCATGAAATGTGTTTTGAGGTGTATTTATACTGTAGTTGCATTATCCAAACAGGTTTAAAGCAAATATTCTAAACTTCATGAACATGAAATATGTTTAACATCACACATGCTCCATTCAGGAGTGGTGATATCTTATCGTTATAAATTAAAAACTAATTTCTTTAGTACTACGTTTTGTTTAGTTTGTCCTTCCCCTGCACCTCCGATGAGTACGGTGCCAAAGAAGTTCAACATGCATACATACAATCGTTCCATTACATCAAAGAAAGTTTGGAAATGCATTTAAGTGCACCTTCACAGTGATATTATGTAAAATGTACGCGTGCTATTCCATGTGCTGCATAAGGAACAAATAACACGGTGCTTCCTGAAACGCGAAAGGTTTGTCTCCTATTTTTATTTCCATTTAACAAACTAAACTTACAAAAAATGAATGAGCTACAGTTAATGCTCAACAAACACATTTGTTTCTAAGTTGTGTGATCACTGGTTTATATAGCCCCTCGGTCAAGGCGCTATATAAGTTTAAATAAGATGAAGACACGAATAATTTAGCGTAGGCCAATGCAATCTTATACAGAGCAAACCCAGTCACACACGTATCGCATTATTTCAACAAAATAAACGTAAGCACACTCTCGTTAGGCTAAAGATTACATTTTATTCACGAACAGAATATAGATTTAAAATTATCCACTATGTGTTTATAATCTTAGTGCATTTGTATCGCTACAGTGAAGTCTGGAACATTCTCATCTTTCCTGCTTCTTTGGTGAACCTCCATTCACTTTCCTCGTCGAAAAAAAAACCAACAAATGTAAAAATAACTTGGTTTAAAATAATTTAATTTATCGTATTAGAAGCAGCAACAAGTGACACTACTACATGTACATACATAATGTACAGCAATACTAGTGGCAGACTAACACAATGATAGCGTCGAGGAATACAAACTTCAGTCATCCGCCAACATTTTCGTGTACATTCTGTTGCTCGAACACCATTACAAAAATATTTATTTTCTCCAAAAAACATTTTAAGACAAAACAGCCTCGCCTAAATGTAGGCAAAAAAAATGGTACATTTTAAAACAAAATATATACACGAAGCTCTCACGTTTCTCGGGCCAAGCCAAATTACCGTTCCGTTTGTTGGAGTGCCAGACCCTGTCTGAAAATGTTATGCCGTTTGATAAAGTTTGCATCTGTTGTAATGGGGTTTTTTTTGCACGTGAAAATTACACAAAACAAATTGTAAATCGTTTGCAGAATTATACACGAGGCAAAAGCAAATTGCTTGTAATCATGTAATTGGATTGCTGTGCATTGCTGTTGTAAGATCCTTACAATAGTACAATAGCTACTGACAGCCAAATCACTTTTACGATTCATCACAGGCCTATGTTGGCCAACATATCGCTAGCTATGTCACTATCATCATTCACCACAGGCTTATATTGGCCAATTATACATATTTTGAGTGTTTTGTATGTGAATGCATTGCCAAATAAATCCTGTATCAATGTCGTTATGTTAGTAACGTGCAAACAATGTGTGAATTTTATCTTTGTTTTTTTACACAGTACAGGCTATATACTTATTTTAGTCATTAACAATGTTATGATTGCTCGCTATTCATACCATTACTATACTGTGAATGTATTGTTTATATAAAGTTATATTAACAGGTATCCTAATTTTTATTCATGAGGATTAATGAAAACTTATGTGATTGTTTAGAAATGGACAATATTTAACACCGTTATGATTATATTTTTAACGTAAATTGTGACGGAAAAACACAACTTGTTAAAGCTCAGACCTGCGCACAAAACCTAATTCTGTTAAACATGATCAAGAGTGGATAATATTATCCAAACATTGAAACCTAATGTGGCAAGGCCCTGTACAGAAAGCAACAATCAAAGCGTCTAAGGTAGTGCAAGTTATAAAGCACGGAACACCACGCAAAATACTCTCGTGATTATCATTAAAGCCGAGTACAGATCCTATGTTATAATGTACCTTTATTATAGACTTAAATAGTTTAACAATAACATTGCTTTTATAACGTTTAGACCACACAGTTGAAGCTACATGGGTTTTTGTGACTCAAGTCACAATGCTGGATCCCGTAGCATCCACAGACCGTAAACCGACACAGCCAATATTACAAAGCTCCATGAATTGACCGCTGTTAATTTCAGATGTGCTTTCAACTTGAACAGAAACAAATTATATACCACAACATTTTGTTTTAATCCAAGCGATTCAAACAACTTTAATTTGTAATTACTCTTTCTTCACATATGCAACTTGACAATTTGTCCTGGTCTGAAAATGTCTATATTTGCACCACCGTGACATAAAAATATAGCAAACTATACTATTCACGTCAACACTGCCCATGAAGTTTTGTAAGCATTAAGGTCCATATGCAGAAACAACTTTGTACATTGTTGATTTTGTTAACCAGTGTTCAGCAACTCTCACTCCACCACATTCTGGAACGCAATACTTGGTGACACACAACGTAGTTCAAAGTGTGTGTGTGATCTTCCATCATTAAAATGTACTTCAGTATTAAATAGATGTTCATAAATGTGTTTAGTCATGTATATTTTTCGTTTGTGTGCTACACATTTTTTTCATTTTAATTCACCTTCAGAGTCCACATTTTAGGCACATTGTAGGTCTGCTGCATCCACATTTCTCTTACAATAAACATAAAACTTTTAACACCAGGTGTGTTTTGCTTTCTTCCAGTTTATTTAAAACTTGCTAACACTCACTGTAACCACCCTCATTTCACAACACTCACTTTAAGTAATGCCAATATGAGCATTCTTTCCAAAACGTGATTTAAAAAACATAACCATGGTAATGCAGGTCGATGCAGCTTGCAGGCATTTTAATAATTGTCTCACAAACACAAGTGGCCTTTTAGATTTGGGTAGAAAACAATGGACTTTGTAAACAAAATTGTTCATTGAGCCTCCAGAAAGTCAAGTTTACCTTCATCAGACAGAATCAGACTATTTGTTTATACTGGAGGAATCTGATGAGCTATGAAGATGTCCAGTAGGGGTGGGTAAGAACGTTCATAGCAGCTATGAAGACAGTGGGGAACTTAAAAATAAAGAATCCATGGAAAACACAAACTGCGGAGACTCGCACTGGGAAAGAGGTTGCTCATCTCCGAGCCTCACTCAATATCGTCCTCGGAGGCCGGGCTGCTCGGAGTGCCGATGCTGGATAGGCTTTGCTGCTGCTGCTGCATGTTGTGCAGAGCTGCAGCGGCGAGCGCAGGTGGCAGACCCGAGTAGAGCAGCGGGAACGGCATCTTGTCCAGGAGTGGCGCAAAGCCGTGCGCAGCCTTTCCTTCCACCATGGGTCCGTACGCGGCCGCAGCCGCAGCCGCGGCCGCCGCCGGGTGCACCAGGTAGAAGGGCACGATAAAGGGCTGGTTCGGCCCGTTCGTAGCCAGTTCCGACGCGCAACCTGCTCCCCGTTCGCCGCCCAGCGGTGCCGCCCGCGCCGCCGTCGCGTCCGCCCGACACTCGGGCTCCACCTTGAAGCGCCGCTTCTTGGATCGGCGGTCGGGCGCGTGCCCGGCCACCCGTTCGCGCTTCACCCGCGCCCCCTCACGGCAGCCGCCCCCGCCGGCGCACCGGGCGCCACCGTCCCCGCCGTAGCCGCTGTCGCTGTCCGTGTCGCTGTTCGAGGACGCCCGCGTCGCGTCGCCAGCCCCATCCGCCGCCGCGGGGTGGGGGGATCCCGCCGCCTCCGTGCCGCCAGAGGCGGCGCCGCCTCCGAGGGCGCCCCTTCGGATGACGGGAACGCAGTGTGGCCCTCCAGCTCCCCTTCTGCTGCCGTCTTCTTCTTCTTCTTCGGCGGCGGTGGTACAGGAGCGAGGGTCGACGGAGAGAGGAGACGCGACGCCGTCAGGAAAGCCCAGGGTGACAGCCCTCTGCAGGTGGCTGAGCAGGCCGGGGCTGCTGGCTTCACACGCCCCCCACCTCTCCTGGCGCGCCAGGTATGTGAGGACCTCACGTGCGCACGCGTGGTAGCCCAGCCGGAAAGCCTGCAGCCCAGTCTGGTCGTCGAGTTCTGGCTGCTCTCCTGAACCAAGCAGTACAGCAGACATGATGTTAATATTATTGTGCATATACCCTTAATAGTAGCCCCTCATATGAAGGCACTCTGGTTTTCTCCCTCATGCTACTCCTTCATGTAATTTGGCTAAATATCCCCAATGCAGCATCCTCGTGAATAAGAATATTGAGACCCAGTGAGGCTGCCTTAGACAAACAGATTACAGTGGTATATTTTGTTCCATGAGATCCATTGTTAAGGGTGCCGAAATAATCTAAATTATTATTCCTTTATTTATTTTCCACCCACATTCACATTTGTAGTTGTGCGCATAGTCTAAATCCATGTTGCTTCATTCCTTTCTCCCAAATTAACTCAATTCTAAGAAGAAATATGAAGAAAAAAAATGGTTCCACATTTTTAACCAGAAACGGATCCTTTTGTATCAGTTTCAAAACTATATTTCCTTATCTGATAGGAATCAATAATAAAACGGAGACGTTTACTCTGAAACTAAACATTTAGGAAGTGCACCCTAACCAATTTCAATTCCACATTACAATTAAAAAATAAGATGACAACAGAGTACATGGAATTGCAGATCACTTACATGTACCAACATAACCAAAAATGTATGTTAAGATTCCAGGAATTTGTAAGAATACAAAATAGATTAGATGCTTGCACCGAGCTCTCATACTCTGATGGTGCATTGTCTTTGAGTTGTGCGCCTTTTGGCGTCATCTGGTCCAACCCATGTGAGACTAGGCTCTAAGGAAAGCTGTCTCGGGTGTGGACCAATCAACTTCAAGGACAGTGCACATTATCAGAGTTATGTTCTGTTGTTTGTATTATGACTGCAGGTATTGCGGTCTATGCAAACATGACTCCTTGTAAAACGGTGTCAGTTTTGTTGCCAGATAGAAGGGTAAAAAACCAATTATCATATTTTTACAGGCAAATGAGGTTCCCATAGTGTAGATGCTTGCCACAAGCTCTCATACTCTGGTGGTGCATTGTCTTTGAGTTGTGCGCCTTTTGGCGTCATCTGGTCCAACCCATGTGACAGTAGGCTCTAAGGAAAGCTGTCTCGGGTGTGGACCAATCAACTTCAAGGACAGTGCACATTATCAGAGTTATGTTCTGTTGTTTGTATTATGACTGCAGGTATTGTGGTCTATGCAAACATGACTCCTTGTAAAAAGGTGTCAGTTTTGTTGCCAGATAGAAGGGTAAAAAACCAATTATGAATAGGGTTTATTGATATTTAATGCATGTTAAGTCTCTCAACAGGGATTTTATTCTACCTCTATATGTGTTGATTTATTAGAAAAAAAATAAACTAAAGTTACGTTGTACAGTGTCAATAAATGAACATGGCATTACTCGCTTAAGTTGTAAAGTCAAGTTTACGCATTCTGGTTTTAAGGAATGCAATTTGATTGCCATAGAATTGGATGTGAAAAAAATGCTCTCGTTTTTTTTTCCTTTCTATAGTCTACAACTGTGATGGTGCAATTCTGTTCTGCCACGCACCTTTCTGCAGTACATTAAGTCGCTCTTGCTGTTGCTGGGTCAGGGAAGTCAGTGTTTTCACGTGTTTCAATGTCAGTTCCAGCACCACAGCCTTCTCCAGATGACCCAGGGTCTACACTCACACAGTAAACATGTATTCACACGCATTATTACATGTGCACATGTGCAGAATGCTAAACGAGTGCAAGCAAACATGTGAATGAGCGTGACAATGACTTTAAAATTTAGGTTTTTTTATTCAGGAAATAATATCTTGACATGGGTTAATGGTTGCACTGATTGGTTGCTTAAATGTTGCTTTAATTTAGATTGTGTTTTCTAGACCTGATGGCAAGGTGCAGAGGCTGTGTTGGTTGTTGAATAATAATAGTGAAGATCAATCTATGCAACTGTTTGCACAATATGATCTGGAAAAAAGGTATCTAATGAAGAAAGCCAAACACAATTTGAGTATCTATAAAAAATGCTTTTTAATATGTACCATCTAGTGTCTTCCATAATTCAGAATTAGTTCTCCCATTTTTAAAATGCTTTTCCTACAGCTGACTGTTGCGTCTTATCTACTGCGCTGTGTACTGTATATTTAATCTCGGGTATTGCCAGACAGCCAGACAGGAATCCAGAGAGAAAACTTTTATTCTCATATACGGTAAACCCTTGGATTGCGAGCATAATTCGTTCCGGAAACGTGTTTGTAATCCAAAGCACTCGTATATCAAAGCACTCGTATATCAGTTGTGGTCACGTGACGCTCGGCAGACAAAGCGTATACACGTACTACTGATATTGCAAGACCTCGCTCGTTTATCAAATTAATATTTATTAAAAAAATTTGCTCGTCTTGCAAAACACTCGCAGACCAAGTTACTCGCAATCCAAGGTTTTACTGTATTTTTATATGACGTGTAGGGTTTGAAAGACGAATTATATATTTTGCCTGTGAGCACAAATATCCTTAAGTGCAGTACTAAATGCCCAGACTTCTAAGACCGTTTTGCATTGTGTACCATGTAGTGACGCACGGTTAACCTTTTGCAAGTTTGCAAATTTGGTTCCAAACGCTTGCATTAATGAGTTGACACACCTGACTGGAACAAAGGGTCTAATGTTTAATAGAAATGCATTTAAATTCCATGCAAGTCACATCAGACCTCACTATACAGAACCACATTGAGCAATGAGGTAATGGTAAGTGCCATATAGAAATTTGTGGAAGTACCAGTCTCTTTTGACCAGTGAGTTGTTTACGTGGCCAACAGACCAGTGTAGGGCTTAGATGTATGACTGAAATGAATCATCGTTTTACTTCGATAAAGTACTCCAACCATTACAAAAATGTCAAATAAGTTTGATTTTAGTGCAGAGTAATAACTTCAGCCCTGGCTTACAGTACAATAAGCATATTCCGTGGTGGACTACAAATCTTATGTAAACAAGTTTGAGTGCATGGATACTTTTGTATTGTGTTGTGCATGATAAATTATTGCTGCTTTGTTATGACAAAGCAGTCAATGCATCACGTTAACCTCAAACATTAATCACTGGCTAAAAACTAGGATACATTGGAGGCAGAAATATTTAATGTCTTTACTTGTGCGCTTCCGGATTTGACTCGGATGACACGTTTATAAACACGTACTTGGGTTTCTGGATGATTAAACGTCAGGAAAATTAATCACTTGTAAATGTAATCTGTCTTGGCTTATACCACACGTGCTTATGAAGAAAACGTCTTTAAAACATGTTGTCCTTGTGCACTGTCTGCCTATCAACGTCGCATTGTAACCCATTACAGCATTGCAGCACGCTGGAAATAGTTTCAGCACTACTAGTTGAAGTGTTTGATGGTGTAATATCATAGCAGAGGTTAAAAAGACAAAGAACTACACCATAACACATACATTACATGTAATACAAGAGAAAAAGTTGAAACTTAAATTAATCCATTAATAACATGTTCATTCTTTTTTCCAGTATACCTAGACAATTTTTAAAGACCTTAAGACACTTCGTGCATAATTGCCAACTTTTAATAAGACCGTGACCTGCCCTTTAGGCAATTATAAAATTAGCTGTCTTGTGTAAAATGCCTCATGCATAACTAAGTCTTCTACTGTGTGTTTTATGTCTCGCTGATACAAATATTCTACAATCTACAGCAATGCCAAGAAAAAAAAGCTAATATTTCAAGACAGCATAATTACTTTCAAAACTGTAACGCAAGCAAATAAAAAAAATTCAGAGGGGAAAAAAAAGAACACTTTCCATATTTTGAGAGAGAAAAAAATGTGCATGCTTTTAAAATAAGTATTAATTTGTTCTTCTCCTCCTCCTCCTCCTCCACATGAGGTGCAACAACTCTGCACCAGCTGTGCTTTCCCAATGAGGTAGAGTGGGAGGGAGGGATTGGAGGGAGAGAAAGTAGAGGGAGGGAGGGAGGTAGTGTGGCACAGTGGTTGTTGGGAAACGTGCCATTGCTAGGAAACGGTGGCAACGGTGGGATTTTGAGTCGCCTGCTGAGTGGAGGACAAGGGATATCAGGGAGCCACTACGCACTCAAGACAATTTTTCATTATGCGACAGCCACTTCTCGCCTGCTTTATAATAGATGTGCTTTCATGCAGGTGGCTGGCATTTACAATAATTATCTGAAATTGATGTCCATTATAAAGATGTCCTTTTTGTGCGAGAAAATCCATCTAAGGTGAATTCTATGGTTCATTTCAATGCATCATGAACTCACGTGGAGTCAAAATACTACATTTATATCTCCAATAATGCTTCTGATTACAAACATTATTATATAAGTGTCTGAGTTGAATTCGTATTGACTTCTGTTCTGCATTTGTGTTTTTGCTATATGTATATACTGTTGCCTATATAAAATTACAACATTTTAATAGACTGTTCTTTTACATAAAATTCCCAATCATGTTTCAACAGTTTTACTGATAAAAAATATATTATATAAAACAAACATCATATAATGTCCTTCTCCTTGCATGAACTGCAAATCCAAAAGTAAGTAATTGTCATGTTTGATTGAACAAAAATAATCGCATGCAAGTTTACAAAACCATAATTGTAATGAACAAGTATTTAAAGCATTGGAAAATGAACATACAAACCTCAGCAACATCCAATCAATACAAGCTCATATTATACTCTGACATATAAACAGACACAGGTTGAAGTAATATTAAACACAGAATTTGTGCAGGACCTACTGATAGTTTGAGATGTTCAGGGAGCAAATCTTTGAGCTGTGCGATGCACTCATTAATGCGATCCCTCCTTTTCTTCTCTATGAGTCGATGTGGTAGCTTGTATGCCTCCTGAAAACAAGCAAATCACAAAACATTAATTTGACATGTATAACAATAACAGTTAACTTTTGTAGATACTTCAGATGTAAATGTGAAGAAAATATATGCTGCTAATTGGGTTTAGTTAAAAATACTCAAAAGAAATCTTTAAAGACGTTCGAAACTTCCTTTAATATTGAAAACAGCTCAGAAAGTTTTCTTACTGAATGCTATCTTTCAAGGTTATTTCTATCTTTTTGGGTTGCAGGAATAGGCCATAGACTGTCTAATCACAATACAAGGGGTGGCCAAATTTATTGACAATACAGGACACATATCAACAACGTCATATAGCTAAGAGCCATGGACGCCATCCACTAAAAAGCTGTTAAAATTATAAAAAAAATATGAAAAATCAAGTGCTCTAGCAGATCATGTTTAAATAACACGGTTGGCTACGTATGGCGCGAAAGAAGTTCAATATACAGAGATACAATTAAGGGCACATTTTCTGAGCAGGTCATGCGGGGTGGTCATGCGGCCGACTTTCTCATGGATTTGAATTTCTGAATACATACGGGAGCAGTGTACTCGTGTTTGGCTCTGCTGCCAGGGGCACTGCCCCTGGGCAACTCCTAATTCCATAGGTTGTTCCTGTTTCTACAGAAATAAAGGTACATTAAGAAGTTTAAAATAAGCTGTGGTATCTACCAAGCCACAATTGAATTGCCCGGAAATTGAATGCGGCTCATGAGCCGTAATTTGGCCACCATTAATATTGTACGAAGTAGTATTCTCTACTCCGTTATCAAAATGGTGCTATACATTCCACAAGCACAGTTATTAAGCTGTTTGAATAGAACGTGTTAAAACTTGTCTGGAAATATATGCTTGGATATATTTGGTTGACGTACGTAATTTTTAAAATTTAACTGCATGTTTTATTTCGATTTAAAGCTTTCGTGACTGCAAGGATTCATATTCTTGGTTCTTTCAGTAAAGTCATGTAGAAGGGAAATAATAAAATAATAAAAATAAAACAATAACATTTTCACGACGTTTCGATTGAAATACAAGCAATCATCATCAGGTGTGAAAACCACAGCAAGAAAATTTGAAAAAAGTGGCGTTTTATTATTATTTTATTATTTCCCTTCTACATGACTTTACCGAAAGAACCAAGAATATGCATGTTTTATTTTAGCCATGAGGGGTTTTGGAGACAGTGCGTGTAGTTTTGTTATTCCTCCGTTGAAGGAGCGCAGGATAACAGTGGTATACTACTGGTATACTTTGGGTTGCATTGGCCACAATCGCACTGTGCTTTGTCTCTGATTTCCATTTATGAAAATTTGCACATTGGCCTGTTGATGTTCTGATGTGGTTGTCCAAGCCAGGATAAGCAATGTATGAGTCTCAACTGAGGTGTTTATTCTGACCATCCACATTCATCCTACATCGACAGTAAAATATGTCCAGGGTGTAGCAGTAACCATTGTGAAAATTGCTCAATGTAACTACTTTAAAAATGTAACCCAATGAAAGTACATAGTCATCACCCTGGACGTCTCAATGAAATATGTAATAATGAAGTGCCACGATGACTGTAAAAGTATGTGTCTCACTTTGCAAATGACAGTAGCCTAATAGCCCCTCGTGCTTGCCAACTCCCCAGATTTAGTAGAGAGCTTACGGGGCTTTAAATTGACGGGCATCTGACCCCCGAGGCAAGGGCAAATTTATTTAGTTTTTTGCTAATGGCACCCTCGATAATCCATGGGTGTTTGTGTCAAAGGAAAACCAAAGGATTACCCAGCACTGTCCCCCGTACATGAGTGAAATGGAATAAAGCGCTAAACGAGCACACGTCACACTCGTTGCTGCAATGGATCAATGCTCTCAGTGTACGCAAGTGGTTTGCTTGCAGTCGACACCTGTCCACCGGTATACACAACCGGTTTGAGCTTTGTAAAATAATGTAATGTAAGCAAGTCATTTTATAATTCGACATTTAATTGAAGAGGATAATGTCGTTATTCCGAGCCGTTAAGTTCTCGTTTACCGAGTTGTTGTTTGTGTACAAATACATAGTTTCTGGGCCACTTGTTTCACAGGCACTTTTGGTAGAAAAAATAATGCCAAGACGAGGGATGGGAGCACATGTTTTACCACTGAAATGTATGTTTCAAGCAGAAATTGTTCAAGCAATTAATTTATTCTCAAATCATTAACTTTTTCTCTAGCATACCTTTGCATTAATTCACAAAATGTAGATTTCATTATTCACCAATACATCATAAAAACTCTTGTCCAATATTTACTAAGATACTATTAGAACTTAGGGGATGGGTGAAATTATATTTTCATCAAAATTTCATTCTAGTCAGTTCAAGTATTTGAATATAAAAGTAATTCCCAACGGTCTATCTGAAAATTATTTTCAGTAAATGTAAAAAGATTACTGCTGTGTCAAATGCGTTTTGAAGAATATTAGGAAAAAGCTAATCTCATATATGTGCACGTTTGTAATAAACTTGCAGCTATTTGTTTTTTCAAGAATGTCTTTCAACAACACAAGTGGTCTGGATGAGCCTCATGATTGTGTGCCAATTTTTCAATGGCCACACACCTGCTGTTTTAAATGAGAAACATTTTTCTCACATGCATAGTTGCTCTTACATTATAAATGTGCTTTCCTAACTATGGTGGGACGCAAAACTCAGGCGACCATAAATTAGCCTGTTATTGTGCATCACTTCAGTATGCACTGACAAACCTAACAAACGTTTCTTTGCAAATAATTGCTTCTTCTGCAATGTCAAATTCCACAGTACTACTTCTGCTTTTGCCTCTGACCAAAGCACCCATAATGTGAAGCGATCTCATTAGATCTTGAAAGCTAACTAGATTTTACACTGTTTTTGATGGGCAACGACCATGCATAAAACCGGTAGTTATAGGCTGAGGGGGGTACTTTGTGGGCAGTGCAGAGGGCAGTACAGAGATATCAATTGTTGTACTGTACTGTATCCCCATGTCTATGTTCCACATCATCATAAACCAGCATAGACCAGTGTTGTGAAATATCGTCAAATAACCCCCACGACCCGTCCAATGTGGGGAGTATTTACAAGCAGGGTAGATTCATGTCCATATAGTCTTGTTTTCAGATTGCTAGTGATTCATAATTCTATAATATGAAAAATTAGTTCTGGTTAGGGGTTGGTTATTTAATTTCAGGGTATTGGGTTTGAGCCACAGTCAAGGTCACCACTCTTTTTTTTTTATGCCACACAAGGTTAATTACGACCTTTATGTCTGCAGGATATAATAGATCAGTTGCTAAAACATAAAGCTGCACAGCTAATGGGGGAAGAGTTTAAATCTTTGGCAGGGTCGACTCAGGCCATAGTATATCATATCCCTCTGAGGCTTAATGTGATTGTTTAATCACGAGATTTGGCTTACACCATTGGGAACCACCACGAATATCGGCTCAAGACTTCTCACCGTTAACAACGCAGATAGGAGACCCGCAAAATTATGCCCAAGCATTATCCAGGCTCAATCCAAGCATTATCCAGGCTCAAATTATGCTTAGCTTCCGAGATATCTGAGACCGGGCGAATTGCGGGATATGTTCATGCACAGCTTTAAGCAAATTCAGAAGCAGAATGTTTATTTAAACTTGAGGAATCCGATGAGCTGTAAAGCGGTAGTCCAGTCGGGGCGGGTAAGAACGTTTCAACAAACAATACAGTTAATTCAAGATTTGAAGCTTTCGTGACTGCAAGGATTCATACTCTTATGTTTTTTCGGTGAAGTCACGTAGTGGAAAAAAAATAATAAAATAATAGACTTAATAATATAAATAAGTTTTGTAAAGATGTCTATTTTTTTTTTCAAAACATTAAATTACAGCGATGACGTGGCCATGTATATTATACAAAATATTATCATTATTATTTCTATTATTTACTTATTTTTACCAACGTGACTTTACCGAAAAAACCTAAGAGTATGATTACAATTCCCTTCCTGTTTGTATCAATCTCTCTAAAATGCTACCAACAATCCCCAAAGCATATCTCTTCATATAGCAATAGGTTTTTTTTATTAAAGGTGTCAGTTTTTGTACCAGTTGAAAGGGTAAAAAACCTATTGCTATATTTTGCCACTGGTAAAGGAGGTCTCATAGTGCATATCTCTTCATATTGGGCACCAAAGCGTGACAGCTGAGCCCCTATCTTTGACTTACGAACACTTACTGCGATTTTGATTTAAAGCTTACTGCCATGCTTACGTGGGGCATTACAACAACACAAACATGCTCCAATGTAAATGAGCATTGCGTTTTATAATTTGCTATTCATTCAATGAGATTTATGTAATCGCCTGCCATCCAAGGCTCCCCTTTCAATCGCGTGGGTTCTCTCACCCGAGTTAAATGTATTTGTTTTAAACAAAGGTGTCCCATTATTAAAGGCAATAGCCCGAAACGTCGGGCAGTAGATTCGTGTTGAGTTGTTTACAGAAATTGTGCATCGCTGCCGAATGTTTAATAATAAAAAATGCATTAACTTAATGGAAGTTCAGATGTGTTCAAATGTATTATTGTAATTGTTGCAAACTAATAAAAAAAAGACACGTTAATATATTAATGTTGTAAATAAAGGAGGTCAAAAGTTTTGTAAAGATGTCTAATTAAATATTTTTTTCAAAACATTCAATTACAGCGATGACGTGCCATGTATATTATACAAAACAACACATTGCACATATGAAAGCATATTTTATATTTTACAAATGAAATATTAATTCACTATTGAAAATAAGCATCAGCCATGTACACCATTTAATTCGCTTATTGTTTGAAAGGGTACAGTCTGGCAATTGCCATCAGCAAATAGTACATATTTGTGATTGAATTGCTTGCTTATTTATAGTTAACACAGTACACACTTCAAGGAATTTAACTTAACGATAAGTAACATAAGAGGCTCACTTTGCTGTCTTCTCTCCGAAACGCGCGACCGCCTTTGCAGATGAACAGCGGCGGGAACTCCACGCTGCATTAAACAAACAAACAAACAACTTAACAACATCAACAACAACAGAGCTAAAATCCTATAACGTCGTTAACTTATTAACGAAACAACACCAAACACTCGCACCCCCACCTCCTCAGGTCGTGCAGGTCCAGCTCGTCCCCCTTCACGGAATTAAAATTCGGGACGCGGTGATCCATGTTCAACATTTTTTTTTTCGCGCAATCGAATTGCGAGTTGAATTCTGAGGGAAAGTGAATGGCTCTCCTTTAATATAATCTATTTTAGATATATTTCGTACATGAATTGCAATTTATAACCCCCCCCCCCCACTATTTGCTTTGCGCGGGAAAGCGAAGAGGCGCCAACGCTGCTGCTGCTGCCTCGGCTCGCCGCTCTCCTCCTGCCGTGTCGACTCGCGCGCCACACGGGGAGGTGGGGCACGAGGGGGGGGGGGGTACAGAGGGGGAGGGGTAGAGGGGGGGAGGGGTAGAGGGGGGGGAGGGGTAGAGGGGGGAGGGCTAAAGGGGGGGAGGGGTAAAGGGGGGAGGGGTAAAGAGGGGGGGTGGACGTCCCCCCCCACCCGTCGTTACCCCCCCCAACACCCGTCTTTACCCCCCACCCATCTTTACCCCCACCCCTCTTTACTCCCCCCACCCCTCTTTACCCCCCCCCACCCCTCTTTACCCCCCACCCCTCTTTACCCCCCCCCACCCGTCTTTACCCCCCCACCCGTCTTTACCCCCCCCCACCACCCTTCTTTACCCCCCCCACCACCCTTCTTTACCCCCCCACCCCTCTTTACACCGTCACGTGACCGTCCGCGCGCGCCATGTGTGCGACCAGACGAGACGCCCGCAACACGTGACCACCCCCCCCGCACTCCACCCACCCGGCTCGCCCCCCTTTCCGCCCACGACCGCAGCCCCCCCCCCCTTATCACACCCCCCACCCCAACTCCTCGTTGCCCTCAATCAACACAGCTAGCCCCGCCCCCCTCACCGTGGGCGAGCCCCGCCCCTCGGCTCACGTGCCCTGAACGTGCGGTGCCTCGCGTGCAGGCGGGTGACAGTTATATAATTATTTAGCTACATTCTCTCTTTTTAAAGAGGCACTGCACAATGTCCCCACACCGCACTACGCGTACGTGTAACGTAACAATTGCACAATTACATAACATGACCATGAAAATAAAAAGGCGGTCTAGTATTGAGTATTATTGGGATTTTTTTTCTTTTCTTTAAACCATGGTTGCTGAACTCGGTTCCAAAACGTTAAGCGCCAGCAACAGACATCACTTTTAAAGTTGTATTCGTCAATTCTGAAGTGATTTTTCTCGCTCGCTCGAGCACTGAGGTGGTGCTCATCTCCTCTTTACAGACCTGAGGCAGTGGTGGAAATTGCTCATTCCTACGGTGGGGACGAGTACATTCATAACTAAAATGTTGACTTCACCACAAAGTGGTGTTTATTTTATCGACCTCGGAGAAATTATTGGCTCAGTTAATCCCCCGACCGGGAATTTAACTCAAAACCTTCCACATGTGGGATTTTTTTTTATCGAGCACTGATTCACCTGGCCGGTTTTCGATGAGCGTTAATGCTTTCTTGAATTCAGCAAGGTTACTGTAAGAACTTGGGCAAACTATTATAAAGTTGAGCAGAGCGAACGAAGGAGCAGCAGAAAGAGAACGTGTTGTGGCCTGGAGTGTGATGAACGGGTGGGCTGTGTGTGAGTGAGTTGTGGTCTCAAGTATGGGGAGCGGTGGTGCAGCGATTCGCGCGCCGCGCTACGAACTCGGGAACCCGAGTTCGATCCCCGCTCACGGCCAACACCAGCGACGATTATCTGAAATGGTCCTGGGCCTCCCTTACTCAGCCTCAAATGAGTACCTGGTGCGGTGTTTAAAAACATCTCCACTGGGGAGACAAAGGCGGGCCGGCGTAGTGCTGGGAACCCCCACCCCCTCGTGTACCGTGCCAGCCTTCATAGGTGCTCGCTAATAGCACTTTCCCCTACAGCTTGTTAAGGCGATACGGAAGATCTTTATGCTTGCAGTGTTGTTGGTGGTGGTTGAACACAGTGCGGACGAGACGACAGTCTGGTAGACGAAGCCCTCCACATGGGTGGAGGAATTAATGAGTATAGTTCCAAAACTACAAATGGAAAAATAATAGTGTGCCAAAATCATCAGCCATGGTTAATCCACTGCTGAATGAAGACCTCCCCAAGTCACCACATCTGTAATTCTGCGACGTAATAATCCACCGAGCACCTGAAAACGAGCTGATTTCATTACTCCATCTCCTCGGTGGACGTGCTATACACAGTAAAGTACTCTATTACACCGTTAATACACAACGTGTGCTCTTCAATACCTCCATAGCAGGTCTTGATTCAGCAGAGCCCCAATTACGAATGGTACATTTGTACGAATAGGAATATGTGGAGAACCGCGGTGATGTCTTAGGCTAATGGACCAATAAGATTCGCAGGGTTTTAATGAAGAACTTCATAATGATGATACACTCTGACAGCCAGACTAATGGCAACTAACAAGACACTATACATATATTGTAATCCAATAAGACGCGTTAAAAAACACATTAAAATAACAGGCGGTCAAAATAGGGTAAGCTGGGAGGTGGATCAGTAATAAAAAATTTCACCAAGAGATGTCCATTGAGTCTCAAGACCCTTTTGTGTTG
Source organism: Lampetra planeri (assembly GCF_965212315.1). Lineage (NCBI taxonomy): Eukaryota > Metazoa > Chordata > Hyperoartia > Petromyzontiformes > Petromyzontidae > Lampetra > Lampetra planeri. The sequence goes on from NC_136150.1 coordinate 7,875,405, forward strand.
GGTGGTTTGGCTAAAATATATATTGACAAATGTGTGACTTGATGTGGTATAGGAAATCAGACTATTATTATTATGAGCACTTTCTATCTATATAACTCACCTTAAATCTCAATGTCATGAGATATCAGAAGCTATACAAGGCTTGTAAGCAGATCGTTACCATAAAAGCATAAACGTGGCGATTATCATGGCAACATCAATAGCAGAACTTACCGCAGTTGGGGTGGGAGAGAGGGATTTTTTCAAATAATAATAATAAAAAGATCCATGTGAATGTCAAAGATAAAAAAAATCAAACCACAAAAAAACTCATTGAAACTGCCCCTTTAAAGGCACACGTGAGCTCACGATAGCCATGCGTCTGCATGCGTTGGCCCAATCGTGATTACAAAAGGGAAGCCAAATCTAGATTCGCAGCACGTGGGGAGCCAGTGGAGCAGAAATAAACTGGCCCTAAATAAATATCCCACAGACTCGTCCAGAAAACTCTCCCTTGGAAGGAGACACGACACGAAGCCGCCCCACAATGTTGGCGACAGCGTCTGACGTGTGTGTGCCTGCGTGTGTGTGTGTGTGCCTGCGTGCGCGTGTGTGTGCCTGCGTGCGCGTGTGTGTGCCTGCGTGCGCGTGTGTGTGCCTGCGTGTGTGTGTGTGTGCGTGTGTGTGTGCCTGCGTGCGTAAATGCGTGCGGTGGTCACGGCGGTCAGCGCCGCGCTGCGTTTACGAACCCGACGACGCGAGTTCGATTCACGCTCACGGCCCACACCGGTGACGATTTACCTGAATCGGTAGTGGGCCTCCTCCCCGAGGTCGACTCAGCCTCAAATGAGTACCTGGTGCGGTGTGTAAAACATCGCCGCTGGCAACTAACCCCTTCGTGTACCGTGCCGGCCTTCATAGGTGCCTGCTAAGAGCACTTGCTATACAGGGGTGTTTGTAACATCTGAATACTGAGAGATTCATTATCCTCTCAAGCGTTCACTTTTAGGCTAATCAGTGTTAATTGGAAGACATGAAACGCAATGAAGCAATGGCTAGGGGCCACATTGCCCCAATACTCCAATCGCTTCGCTAACTCTCAATACAATCACGTATCAACTTGAAGATGGCACTCGTCAATTTTAATGGCCGTACCCTTGCCTACCTCCCAACTAGGGTTTGCTACCTGCCGAGATTTGACCCGGTACAGTGCAGGAATTGGCATCTGTGTTCAGGTGGCAGGAATAGATTTGTACGGAGTTGTGGTCGCGGTATAGTGTTGGACTACATTACAGTAAACTGGACAGGCGTGACTGAGACATACTGCCGGGTTTGGTCTAAAATGGAAAAGTTGATCACCTTTCTTTCACTTCTCTTATCACTCTGATATACTCCCCTCCACACACTCTCCGATCTCTCCCCTCCCATCTCACTCGTCTCCCCTTCGCGCACTCTCTCCTCCTTACCTCTCCCCTCTCATCTCACTCAACTCCCCCTGCACGCACTCTCCTCCCTCTCGCTCTCCTCTCATCTCACTTTACGGTACTTGCTTCCACGCGCCCAAGGGCACCAAGTCTTTGTGTCCAAGTCGAAAGACAACTTTCAGTCTGTGTGGGAGGCTTCTCAATCTCCTCTGCTGCCCACATATCTTTGAACAACCCCCCCCCCCAAGCCGCCCTTGCTATCGACTCACTAGCCCTGTTGAAGCCCAGTCTCAAGAACTGCCTCTGTCTATGACTGACCACCTCTGTCTCTCTCTCTCCTGTGTGTGTGTCTGTGTACAGCATTTTGAGATGCGGTCGGATTTATACGCTTTAGTTGCATTGGGATCTGACGGAGGTCATTTTGCGGAGTGGTACATCACTCAGTGACTCAATTCTCAGCAGCAGCAACAGCAGGAAGAGGTGCGTTTTGTGTGCCTGCTGGCCCCTCGCTAAAGGGGTTTTTTCGCAATGATCCACCGCGTGCTGACACTCGTACAAGACGAGAGTCGCTCACGTCGTTTCATTCTGGTAGGAACCACCTGGTTCCACCAGCCCACAGGGCATTATTGTGTCCGTCCGTCGTGCATGCCAAAATGGGAGGGGTGGGGCTGGGTGAAGAGGGGAGGGTGGGGAGGGGGCTGGGTGGGGAGGGCGGGGAGGGGCTGGGTGGGGAGGGGAGGGTGGGGAGGGGCTGGGTGGGGAGGGGTGGGGCTGGGTGGGGAGGGGCTGGTCACCCCGTGGTGCCCTTATAAAACTCAACGTTTAACCTACTCACGCCGGCTTGTGCCCGCCCTCACAGTCGGCGATATTTGCGGAATACACCACGCCGCCGTTGACCCTGGCCATTGACCGAGCAACCCAACGTTTCTACCAGCTCCCTCCGCAGGAATGTGTGTAATTTTTGCCACCAATTCGAGTTGTGTCGTGTGCAGTGTAATACTCGTGGCTCAGCGGGAAGGTTGTGAGTTCAAATCGTGGCCAGGGCGTGGCCCAGCCCCTCGTCCCTCCCTGGGGTGATATAAATGAGTAGCGCTTTGTGAGAAAGATCAACAGTCGTTGTCCTATTTAAAGACTCGCCCCTTGCCAACAGGAATTTAGCGTATTTGCCTGCTATACATTTCCACATGATAAGCCCCCATCGTTGCGCTATCTTTTATGATCGCCAGGTCGCTTCTGAATAATAGATGAATATCTCAGTGGGGCTTACCTGGTAACATTTTAAATAGTTTTGTTTTCGTTTAGTCATTACTCATTTTGAGCTAGAAATCTCTGCGCACGCTCTCTGGCATGCTTTAAAGCCTGGAGTGGAGTAAGTGCCAATGTGGAATGGGACTCCATGAAGACTACAAGGATGTTGATATTCAATGCGCAGTACGTCCACTGTGTACTTTCGCCTCCGAGCTATTCCCTACTCAATTAAACCACCCTGATAAAGCGATGTTAAAAAAAACACCGAAATAAATAGGCCTGCCAAACTAATTTACATAATGTACATTGATTTAACTTTTTACAATTACAGTCATTCATATCTGCAGTGCATTTTTACATACTTAATTATAACTCCATGTGTTTTACGATGTTATGACCATATGCATTACAAATACACCAACACAAAATACACGCGTTCTAGCCTGATGTACGTGTTCACTCTTAGTATGTGTGTACATATAGACTTGGGAGAGTGGTGGTGCAGTGGTTACCTCACTGCATTACGAAATCACCTGAGCTAAATTTCAACCATGGCCACGAGTAATTAATAGCCTAACCTGTCCATAGCCTCTACTAGATCCACTCAGACTTAAATGAGTTCTTGTATGTATGTATGTTGAACTGCTTCTTTCGCACCGTGCGTAGCCAACTGTGCTAATCGGAGGTGCGGGGGAAGGACAGCAAAGGGGCCGTCCATAAATGACGTCACGCACCTGGGGGGGGGGGGTGGTCAGACATTAGTGACGATGTGTGACGAGGGGGGGGGGGTGAGAAATGTGACTTGACATCAAAATGCGCAACTTTAAATAAATATAGACAAACACGTTCTACTTAATTAAATCGACCTTTTTATAAATGTTTTCTCCTACAACATCAGAGTGCAGCGCCACATTAAATACGCACTACAATGACACTAGTTTAAAGCGATTTGAAGCATGTTTTATTATTTGGGGGGGGGGGGGCAGAGCTTTGTGGCGTCATATTTGAGGGGGGGGTCTGACTTTTTGTGACGCCGTGTGACGAGGGGGGGGGGGGGTAAAAAATCGTCCAAAATCGCGTGACGTCATTTATGGACGGCCCAAAAGCAGTGTGTCATCGTCGTCAGCACTGGAAAGACAAAGGCGGCTGGGCCAGGTGCTGGCCACATACCACACGTGTCGTTCTCGGCTTAATAAGTAAAAAAAAGTAACAAAACACAAAAAAACTCAACGCACTTTGTTACTAACGCTGTGGCATTAAACAAGAAAAGCAAGTATATGGGGCGACGTTTCAGGCAATGGCCCTTCTTCACAGCACATAGAGAGGCCAGAGAAAGGTCGTAGAAAGGTCGTGTTATTGTCGAGTCTTCGTGGCACCTCCAATGAGCACGGTTGACGACGTACGGTGCGAAAGAAGTTCAACATACAAACATGCGTGGCGGTGCTATTGACAAATGTGTCGATTTATTATGTTACGTGTGTTTCTGCACCGCTGTGAATGTAGTATCACCAAATATTTCGTATGACTATTCGGGCGATCTTTATCTAAATATAAATATTCATATGCAGTAGAGTACTGCAATTTGTGATGGAGTGGTGGCGATGTGGTTGGCCCTCCGTGCTCTGAGCCCGGCGAATGCAATTCCATGTCTCGCCTTTCTCTTCACCAACCCACACTGACCAGCGTGGTGAAGTATGGTCAAACAACACCGATGACTGACAGCTTTGTAGAAGCCCTGGTCCAGCAGTGGATTGACGAATGGCTGTGGTTAGTTTATTCGTTTGCACTGCAATTACGCGGCTATGTAAATGATAATCGGTGACTGCTCTGAGGTTGATGCAAGGGGCAAAATATGATGTCTGTTGCGGGGTGTTAGGTTTCACCTCGAGCTTAAAGGGTTTAATATGAAGCCTCCACTCCCTAGACATTAACATGGTTATACTGGACACAAACACACACTTGATTCTTCATCATCATCATCATCAGTAGCAGCTACAACATTCCATCGTTCAGTTCTTAAAATATGTTTGCCTATCCCTTTGATTATGACTCCCAAATTCGTACACAATGCGAGTTGGTTACTTGACCTGACCTGAAGAGCGGGCAAATATGTTTATTGGAGAGAACCCCTAGAGGCTGGGGGCTGCCACTGCCTCACTGCCATCTGCGAGTCTCAACTCTAGCGACGTGGAGTGAATACCATACACAGAGTGTGTGTTCGTACAAGGCTATTGGAGAGTGGTTGAGGGGGGGGAGGGATTGCAAAATGCCATTCATCATCCATCCACGGTGGTGGAAAAAACGGAGCCGGCGATCATGGGACACGTCCACGGTTAAGTGAGAGACGGTGGGTTGCTGAAAGAAAAAATATATTCATTTAAGGTGCATCAAATATGATGGGTAATTACACGTGGTGGCATCACGTGTGCTCAGCCATGAAACAAAACACGAAGACGAAGATCCCCAGTATAGCCTTACCAGATTGTTGGGGAAAATGTTAGCGAGCACCTATTAAGGACGGCACGGCACACGAGGGGTGGGTGGCCAGCACCACGCCCGACCGCCTTTGTTTCCCCAGTTGCGATATTTTGACACATCGCAACAGGTACTCATTTGAGGCTGAGTCGACCTAGGGGAGGCCCAAGACCGGTTCAGATGATTATCGTCACCGGTGTTGGCCGTGAGCGTGAATTGAACTCGGTTCGCCGGGTTTGTAGTGCAGCGCGCTAACCGTTACACCACCGCTCCCCATAGTTTAGTTGCATCAAATATAATCGGTAATTACACGGAGTGGCATCACGTGCCCTGAGCCATGAAACAAAACACACGCAGACACAGAACCCCCCCCCCCTCAACACAACGTTGTTTTTGTTGGCAGCGAAAAATGAAAAATAGAAGATTGTCAGAAGGTTTCTGCACATGTGATGCGCATAAGGGATCAGTGTTGCCGAGGGCTGGAGTCAAGTGACTCTGACAGCGCCGGTCGGTCGCTCCCTCCTCGTCTCTCGCGAGTGGCGAGATGTTAACTACCTCGCCTGGTATGCAGGAGGCCGTGGGTTCGAGCCCGACACTGGCGCATGTGTATATTTGGAGTTTGTGTGTCTCCTCTCTCCCCGCTTGGATTTTTCTCCGGGTCCTCTGGTTTTTCTCTCCACATTTAGAATCAACGTGTAATCTGGATTTGAAGCTTTCGTGACTGCAGGAATCCATGCTCTTTGGTTCTTTCGGTAAAGTCACAAGCTTATGTTGCGATCGAAACGTCGTGATTTGTTTTATTTTTGTTCTAACTACGTGACTTTACCGAAAAAACCAAAGAGTAATCAACATGCATTTAGAGTATTTGGCTGTGACACATTTCAACATGATTAGCCCACTTCGTTGCGCTATCATTTGTGATACCAGGTCGCTTTTGAAAAAGAGATACATATCTCAGTAGGGGCTTACTTGGTAAAATAAAAAAAATGTTTTAGTTTAGTCATTGCTCATTTTGAGCTAGAAATCTCTGAGCACGCTCTTTGGCATGCTTTAAAGCCTGGAGTGGAGTGAGTGCCAATGTGGAATGGGACTCCATGAAGACTACAAGGATGTTGATATTCAATGCGCAGTACGTCCACTTTGTACTTTCGCCTCCGAGCTATTCCCTACTCAATGAAACCACCCAGATAAAGCGATGTTACAAAAAAAACATCAATAGGCCTGTCAAAGTAATTTGCATCATGTACATTTAATTGTATGTTTGGATTTTGCGTGTTTTCCCTTGAGACTTTTCTACGGGTTTTCCCTCGACGTGCGTTTCGTGTATTTGTCCGCAATACGTGTACACGTGATGATAAAACACGTCGCTCAGTGGGTCTTTCTTACCTGGAAAAATATAAACAAGTTTCGTTTTAGGGGAGTTTTAGTTCGGCACCACACAGAGAACGACACTCACGCAGTTTGATTGCTACGAATGCACAATGCGATTTGACTCTGTACAGGCAGACCTCGCTTAGCGCTCAGGATGCGTTCTTGGCTGCGTTCGACCTAGGAGAGGCCCAAGGACGGTTCAGATAGGGGCCAGACATTTGTGACGATGTGTGACGAGGGTGGGGGGGGGGGGTTTGAGAAATGTGACGTTACATCAAAATTCGCAACTTTAAATAAATATAGAATTGTTATAACATGTGGGACTGGGAAATAATGGGATGGAACGAAAGCTGACGAGAGTCGCCAGGCACCATGGGGGATGATTGATGACGACGATGAAGACCGCCGGGATAAACCAGCGGGTCGGCAACCACGATAACAAGGAAGAGACATTTAGTTAGAATTCGCTAAACAACAACACCCCCACCACCACCGCCACCACCACCGCCACCTTAATGTTTCAAGAGCCGCAATACAATGTGATGAATACGAAACGTCGCGAAGCAGTCGCTTAAAGAGCCGCATGCTGCCGACCACCCTGATCAAGGGGAATGGAGGTTAACAACAACAACAACAAACAACCCCTTAACTTTCGATTCAAAGCTTTCGTGACAGAAGAGATTCATATTCTTGGTTCTTTCGGTAATCACCTGATGATGACTGCTTGTGTTGCGATCGAAACGTCGTGAGAATTGTATTGTTTTATTTTTATTATTTTAACAGGACCCTGCGGGGTGGGCTGGTAGGAATAATACTAATACTGGTACAGGGATATCGACCGCACACACACGCGCACACACACACGCACATACGCGCACACACGCACATACACGTACACACGCACACACACACACGCACACACACCGCACGCACACACACACACACGTACACACACATGCACGCACGCACACGTAATGAAGTTGTGTTGCTACGCTTCCAGTTCGCCGTGAATAACGATCCGAAGCCCAATAGCGCCCATTCATCACGCCGCTCGAGTGGGCCGGACACGCACACACGCACGCACACACACGCACACAGTAAACATATACACACACGCACGTACACACGCACACACAGACACGCACACACACGCGCATACACACGCACACACACGCACGCACGCAAACACACACGCACACACCCACACGCGCATACACACGCACACACACACGCACACACATACACGCACGCACGCGCACACACGCGCACACACACACACACGCACCTCTCACCTGCAAGGCAGCGGTCGCCGCTTCTCCTCCCACATCTCTCGTCGCGGCAGCTGTAACGATGGTGCAAGTTTGTTTTTATCATCAATTCCTCCTCCACCCCTCCCCGCCACTGTTCACCCACCAGAATAAATGAGTTCGCCCATAGTCAGTCGATCAAAAAGTTTCGCCGTGAGGCGCCGGAAGCGACGGCCATCTTGTTTAATTCACAGATCGCAGGGGGAGCGGGCGGCCATCTTGTCGGACAGGGTCATGCCAAGTGTTTGCAGTAGGGGGCGATGTTGATACACGGACGGACGGACGGACGATATAATCTATTGGTGGTCTGGTCCACTTCGTTCCTACCAGTAACAGGACCCTGCGGGGTGGGCTGGTAGGAACGAATAACCAAAGAATATAAACATAATGTATTATTACACTTGTTAAGCCAGGAAAGCCCCTCTGAGTCAAAAGGTTTTTGTAGGGTCCTGCCAAGTGTTTGCAGTAGGGGTCGATGTTGATACACGGACGGACGGACGGACGATATAATCTATTGGTGGTCTGGTCCACTTCGTTCCTACCAGTATTATTGCCCTTCTACGTGACTTTACCGAAAGAACCAAGAATATGAACCCCTTAGCTATGAAAAAACAAGAATAGGATTTACCCTTTCTGGCAATTAAACAGGTGTCAAGATGTTCAACCACCAAATGGACACCTTTAGTTGAACTTCTGCCATGATATAGCTGGTCACCACGAGCAATGCCCTGGTGCGTGTATTGCCTTTGTACTGGGCCCCTTTTGGCGTTCTCTGGTCTAACACTGATTAGACTATAGGCCATAAAGAAGGCTGTCTCTGATGTAGGCCAATCCGTTTCAAAGACAGTGCACATCTTATGCTCGTTGGTTCTTTCTGTAAAGTCACGTAGGCATAAAATAAAATAAATCACGACGTTCCGATCGCAACACAAGCGGTCGTCCTCAGGCGTAAAAAAAAATCTAATCCAGGAGTGGAACTGCTGAACCGCTATTTTATTTTCTACCCACTTGACTTTACCGAAAGAACCAAAGAGTATGGAGTCCTGCATTCACGAAAGCTTCACATCCAGAATGCATTTCTTATCAGAACGTGTTTGATTGCATGTTCACCGCAAGTACGTGGGGTTAATGCAGACACGGTTACATGCAAAAGGTTTCTGTTTGGCGTTTGAACATCTTAACACCTGTATTAATGCCAGAAAAGGGCCGTCCATAAATTACGTCACGCAACTAGAGGGGGGGGGAGGGGGGTCAGACATTTTTGACGATGTGTGACACGGGGGGGGGGGGGGTTGAGAAATGTGACGTCACATCAAAATGCGCAACTTTAAATAAATATAGACAACACGTTCTACTTAATTAAATAAACTTTTTTTCATAAATGTTTTCCCCTACAACATCAGAGTGCAGCGCCACATTAAATACGCACTACAATGACAATAGTTTAACGCGATTTGAAACATGTTTTATTTTGGGGGGTGGGGGGGGGGTTAGAGCTTTGTGGCGTCATATTTGAGGGGGGGGGGTCTGACTTTTTGTGTGTGTGACGAGGGGGGGGGGGGGTCAAAAATCGTCCAAAATCGCGTGACGTCATTTATGGACGGGTGAAATAAATGTTTCCTTTCATACCTTCATATTGCCAAAAATATGGTCCGATAATAACCCCCCCCCAGCTGCCCTCTTGTTTCTCAGGGTGCACGTGGGGCTTGTGGGTAAAATGGATTCGCTTATTCCCAGCTCAGTGTTGTTGGGTTGTTACGCGCCGCGAATTTCGACAGCGCCTTTGCGTAACGCGCAAAGTGCACAGAAGTGCGGAGTAATTCCCCTCGAGTTGGCCACCGAATACTGAGTGGGTGCCGCCACGGCCCCAGCTTGGAGGGAACTTTCAACACGCGCACACACACACCAAAGACAAAGATCCCCCGTATAGCCTCAACAGACTGTAGGGGCAAGTGCTGTTTGCGAGTAGCACCTATGAAGGCCGGAACGGTACACGAGGGTGTGGGTGGCCAGCAACCACGCCCGGCCGCCTTTGTCTCCCTAGTGGTCATGTTTACACACGGCACTCATTTGAGGCTGAGTCGACCCCGGGGAGGCCAAGCACCAGTTCAGATAATCGTCACTGGTGTTGGCCTTGATCGGGAATCGAACTCGGGTCACCGGGTTCGTAGCGCAGCGCCTTAACCCCTAAACTACCCACACACAGCCTGCTCTACACACACTGCCACACAACACACACTGCCACACAACACACACAACACACACACCACACACACACAACAACAACGCACACAGAGAGAGGGGACACAGCTCGCAAACCAAACGCGTGCGCTTTGTTTATTTAAGTCGAGCGCTTCTCAAAGAGCAACACAAATAAATATTTACTTTTTTCTTGACAAATCTGTGAAGCGGGATTGGACCGCAAATTGCATTTCAATAATAAATGAGGACAAAATATAAATAGTTGCTTGATTAGGAATGTGAAAGGTGGTATGTCAACTTTGTTTTCTGAACATCTTGCTACGACACTTTCCAACAATGGGAAATATTAAAATTGTGCTTTGAATCTAAACATTCGTGTAACTTATATCAAACGTCATCAATACATTAACATTAGTAATATTAGCCTACATACCATGATGAGGGTCTCACCTCTCGAGATACTACATTGTCATTGGGATTGTTCGACCATACTTTACCATGCTCGTCGGAGCTGCCTTGTGAATGCGAAGCGTGCAGACTTGGTAGAGATATCATAGTGCAAGCACGCTAACCACTGCACCGCCGCTCCTAACCAAAAACGAGTCCATAGCACTACGTGAGCCAAGATTAATTTATGGTTAGACCCATTCCGGATTCATGTACCCTTACCAGTCTTATGTGAATTCCTGTTGGGGTAAAACACATTTCTTGGAAACTGCCACAGTTTTAATTACAATGGCGAGGTTACATGTCCCGTAGCATGCACAGCCGTGTATATCGGAATCAGAATATTCGTTTATCCTGGACGAATTCGATGAGCTATGAATATATTTTTCACAGCTGTTCAGTAGGAGCAGGTCAGAACGTCACAACAACAAACAATAAAAAAACACTATAAGAGTGAAAAGCATAGGAAAGGTAAACAAATCACTTGAAAATACAAATAAAACGAAGCTATTATTTGTTATCTGATTATGTGTAAGGCCCACTGTGCTATATAGCTATTTTTCAGAAGCTACCTGGCCACAAATGGAAGCTTCGCGAAGTGGCTTATCACGTGGAATCAATATTTTGATTTAAAAAAATCAATCCTGCACGCTTTCCTTTAAACATTTTTGGGAATTTGTTTCTTCGTTTCGCGTTGCCGGGATTTGAGCGCAAAATAGCGCAGACTTTGCTTTTACTCCCGGCGTTCTGTCCGCTCGGAGTCGTTCCTTCTTGTGTTACGTTGTAAATCGACCCGCGCGTTACATCAGAGTTCTTCAAACCGTTCCCTTCACTGGGCCCGTCTGACGTAACCAGCGACTGCTGCTCACCTCAAAATAGCCGGTCCCATTCTATGTATTACATCACGCACAAAAAAATAATAAAATTAGCACTCAATGTTCCAACTAGTTTAAATATAACAACGCTACGTAAATATTCATAATACTTTACAGCTGTTTGTCCATCCACGCCGAAGTGTTGAAGCTTGCCCCGTGCCGTTTGTAATTGGGATTGATTGACATGCTGGTTGGTGTGTGTCGGTGGAGAGGCAGGGGCCTCTGCGGGTATCACTCGCCACTGATGGTAGCCGTCGTTGGGGCATTCAACTCAGCTCACTGCGAATGCGGTGGATGTCTCAACCTGTCCTGGGCCATATCTCGACTTCACCAATCTCCACTGACCAGCATGGTGAAGTATGGTCAAACGCAGCCTCCATGACTGGCGTGTCATTGGGAGGCCTTCTTCCAGCAGTTGATTGACAAAAAAAACCGCTTACAGGTATGACATTATTATTATTATCCCTGCCATTGCAATATTCTCATGACATGCCGTGCAAGATCACGAAGAATGGCGATGACTTGGGGAGGCCTTCATCCAGCAGTGGATTGAGCATGGGAAATGCTGCTGATGATGATTGATGAAGTTGTGGCTTTTTGCGTTTAGTTTGTTGTCCTTTCCCTGCTACCTCCAATTAGCACGGCTTGCTACGTATGGTGCGAAAGAAGTTCAACATACAATACACACCCATCAACCATGCACCCTTGCAAGGTGCAGGCCAGGATCACATTGTTACTCTGCACGTCACCCTCTGAAGATGACCCGTGTACTTTTTCACGGAACCTCGTGCCACTTTAATTTCTGAGAATGTCACGAGTCGCCCTTGCTGGTGTAAAGACACACCCAAGGTCGCAACGCACCGCGTTGCTGAAATTTCTTGCCCTGCATCTTGTAAAGTCCCGTTCTCCCACGACGCCGCGTGTTTTCACAACGCGAAATTGGATACAACGGCGATGGACGTATTAGGGAACGCATTGGTTTTTTTTTACTGGTAGGAACCTCCTGGTTACACCAGCCCACAGGGGATTATTGTGTCTGTCCGTCGTGCAGGGAGGGGCTGGGTGGGGAGGGAGGGGCTGGGAGGGTGGGGAGGGGCTGGGTGGTGAGGGTGGGGCTGGGTGGGGAGGGGAGGGGCTGGGTGGGGAGGGTTGGGATGGGCTGGATGGGGAGGGTGGGGAGGGGCTGGGTGAGGAGGGTGGGGCTGGGTGGGGAGGGGCTGGTCACCCCGTGGTGCCCTTATAAAATTCAACGTTTAACCTACTCACGCCGGCTTGTGCCCGCCCTCACAGTCGGGCATATTTGCGGAACACACGCCGCCGTTGACCCTGGCCAACGTTCCTACCAGCTCCCTCCGCAGGAATGTGTTTTTTTATAACGCGGAAGCGAATAAGATATTTAGTTTAGTTTCATTTATTAGGTATAACCCTGTGAGCCACGCAACCGCACAAATAAAAATATGAACAAGGAACATCTCAAAATTACTACACGCAAACAGAACATTTCAGGAAAAAAACAGCAAAGTCTTCCAGAAAAAGCACCGCATATCAACGCTGTGAGCAAAAATCCCAGTGGGATGCAAGTCAAACAATAACAACCATAAGACAATTTAGATTAAAGTGATCAGTCTTACTCTGTACTACAACAAACAAATATGGCTAAATCTTAATTTGAAGCTTTCGTGACTGCAGGAATCCATATTCTTTGGTTCTTTCAATAAAGTCACGTAGGTAGAAAATAAAATAAATGACGACGTTTCGGGCACAACACAAGCGTCCATCATCAAGTGGGAAAGCATGGTCTGCTGCTGAGGCAGACTGTTTAAAAAGGTTTGAAATGGGTGTAGCTCAAGGGTCATGAAGAAGTGGCCGGGGCTAGTGATGTTAATGTGAGAGATTATCATGTAACTGTAAGATAGGAGGAGAGCGGCCTCCTCAACGAGGGCACGGAAGTGGCTATGTTAATGTGAGGGATTAGCATGATGTTACTGTGAGAAACTAGAGGGCACGGAATTGGCTATGTTAATGTGAGAGATTAGCATGATGTTAATGTGAGAGATTAGCATGATGTTAATGTGAGAAATTAGAGGGCACGGAAGTGGCTATGTTAATGTGAGGGATTAGCATGATGTTACTGTGAGAAACTAGAGGGCACGGAATTGGCTATGTTAATGTGAGAGATTAGCATGATGTTAATGTGAGAGATTAGCATGATGTTAATGTGAGAAATTAGAGGGCACGGAAGTGGCTATGTTAATGTGAGGGATTAGCATGATGTTAATGTGAGAGATTAGCATGATGTTAATGTGAGAGATTAGAGGGCACGGAAGTGGCTATGTTAATGTGAGAGATTAGCATGATGTTAATGTGGGAAATTAGAGGGCACGGAAGTGGCTATGTTAATGTGAGGGATTAGCATGATGTTAATGTGAGAAATTAGAGGGCACGGAAGTGGATATGTTAATGTGAGAGATTAGCATGATGTTAATGTGGGAAATTAAAGGGCACGGAAGTGGCTATGTTAATGAGAGAGATTAGCATGATGTTAATGTGAGAAATTAGAGGGCACGGAAGTGGCTATGTTAATGAGAGAGATTAGCATGATGTTAATGTGAGAAATTAGAGGACACGGAAGTGGCTATGTTAATGTGAGAGATTAGCATGATGTTAATGTGAGAAATTAGAGGGCACGGAAGTGGCTATGTTAATGTGAGAGATTAGCATGATGTTCATGTGAGAAATTAGAGAACACGGAAGTGGCTATGTTAATGTGAGGGATTAGCATGATGTTAATGTGAGAAATTAGAGGGCACGAAAGTGGCAATGTTAATGTGATGGATTAGCATGATGTTAACGTGAGAAATTAGAGGGCACGGAAGTGGCTATGTTAATGTGAGAGATTATCATGATGTCCATGTGAGAAATTGGCATGTAACTGTAGAAAAGAATGAGAAGAAGAGCGGCCTCCTCGACGAGGGAGTGCAACCCAACGGGTGTAATCCGAAGGGCCTGTGAGTTTGAGAGTGCAATCCAAAAGACATGTGAGCATGAGAGTGCAATCCAAAGGCACGAGAGTGCAATGCAACGGACATGTGAGCATGAGAGATCTAAGAGAGAGGCAGAGAGAGACACACACAGAGAGTCGAAATAACATCTGACATAGGCAGCTTGGATGGCTAAACTAAAAGTTTTCGAAATCACCACAATGAAGCTATAAAAAACGCGACCGAGCGAACGGCACGAAGTCGCGCTGTGTAGGAGAAACACGCGACTGCGTGGCTCCCTCGGCGTAGCAACACACGAGGCATCGGGATGCTGCTGGAAGCTTCTAGATGCTGCTACCCACGCGCCTCACTCTTTGTTCAGCCTGCGGACGCATCCCACGTGTTATCTTTGGTCTGTGCTTTAACCATATTTTATTTATTAGCACGCGATTTTTCCATAAACGCGGTGTTCTTTGGGAACGCAACTGCCGCGTTGATAGGAGGACAGAATGTACTTTACATCTCCTAAGAAACAGGACTAATGGTGGCAGTACTCAAATAAGAGTCATTACACATTCCAAGCACGGAAAGCCATCAATTTCAATCAAGGAAGTCACCTCACAGACACTTTGTAGAGGAGGCCATGAACCGCCCCCCCCCCCCCCACGTAAACCACGTGCAGTACTTTAATTAAAATGCAAATGCATCAATTAGCCGGACTAATTGGGGCCGGAGATGGAGTTCAACGTGATTTGCAAATCGTGGCATTATACATTGAGAGCAAGACAGAGAGCGATAGAGCTGTTAAAGAATCATCGAGCACTGAGCGTGAAATTTTCCAGAGGCAGTTTTTATTTTATTTCTTTCTTTCATATATATTTTATATATATATAATTGGAATGGTCAGGAGGCGCCTTTGCGGGTTCGTTCTGGGTTTTTTTCGCGTAATTTCACGGCCAAGGCGGGTCTCAAAACGAGCAGCGCGTGATGTTTACTGCCGCGCTCCGACGAAGAAGCCTCCAATTCGATCACAAAAGTCTGGCCCCATCACTTTAAAATAAAAACACGTTGTGTGTGTGTGTGTGCGTACGAGATTGCATGCCTTGTAACGGCTGGCAGCACGCGTGACTTGTACAGCCCGAAGGTCGATGGGCAGTCAACAACCGCTGCTGCTATGGGGATGACCGGAGTGATGGGTTTATGCTCCTTGACGAGATCAGCGAGGCATTGTGGGTCATTTGTGGCGAGTACTTTGTGTGTAGTGAGTGCGACCGTTTCAGTCATTCTCCCTCCTTGAATCCCTCCGCTGGAATCAACTTCCCTTGAACATTGAGTAGCACTGCCCATAGACTCAACACTACGCAGAGACTCAACACTGCCCATAGACTCAACACTACCCATAGACTCAGCACTACCCAGAGACTCAGCACTGTCCATAGACTCAACACTACCCATAGACTCAGCACTGGCCATGAACTCAACACTACCCATAGACTCAACACTACCCATAGACTCAGCACTACCCATAGACTCAACACTACCCATAGACTCAACACTACCCATAGACTCAGCACTGCCCATAGACTCAACACTACCCATAGACTTAGCACTACCCATAGACTCAGCACTGCTCATAGACTCAACACTACCCATTGACTCAACACTACCCATAGACTCAACACTACCCATAGACTCAGCACTACCCATAGACTCAACACTACCATAGACTCAGCACTTCCCATAGACTCAACACTACCCATAGACTCAACACTACCCATAGACTCAACACTACCCATAGACTCAACACTGCCCCTGCCCATTAAGTAGTCCCCCTCCAACACCTCTTTTCTTTCTTCTCTTAAAGCCTCACTTCTTCTCTATTGCCTAATCTCGTCCCTCCCCTCCCCATCGCCCCTCCACTCCTTCCCATCCCTCCCCTATAGCCCTGTCGTGATCTCTAATCACCCCTCTATCGCTGTCAACCATTCTTCAATCCTTGCAGCATGCCACTGCCAACTACATCATGCTATTAATCTGCCATTGTTTTGTCAACCATGTGAAGCACCTTGAGTCAAGGTGCTCTCTATATAAATAGTCAACTGAAATTAGACGAGTCAGAGCTCGGCTCTGGATCAGCCCCTAACACTCAGGCTCAGCTCAGGATTGAGACGCCCAGCTGCTTGCAAAGAGCGGCTCAGACGTGGCTCGGCGTAGGCTCAGCTCGTAGGGAAATCTCGAGCCACGGCTGGGACCGTGGCTCGTGCCGTCTGAAAGTTAAGCGCGCGGTGGGTTTGAGCCGGGTAACTTGAGCCCGAGGCTGAGCCGAGCGGTGACGGTGGTGAGATGTTAACTCCCTCGCCTGGTACGCAGGAGGTCGTGGGATCGATCATGACCCTGACGCCTGTTGTATATTTGGAGTTTGCGGTGTCTCTCTCCTCGTGGTCGCGTGGATTTTTCTCCGGGTCCTCCGGTTTTTCCCTCCACATTTACAAACGTGCGTTGAGAGTATTTGGCTGCTAGACATTTCCACGTGAAAAGAAGCCACTCCCTTGAGCTATCGTTTGTGGCCAGGTCACTTCTGAAAAAGAGCTGTATGGCTCAGTGGGCCTTACCTGGTAAAAAAAAAACTGCTTAAATAGTAGAAAAAAATGAGTTTTAGTAAAGAATTTCGGCCTAGGTCAGAGAGAGCCGTTAGCCCAGAACTGCTGTACCACGTGTTGCTGAGTCACGGTCACTAATTGCTCATTAAGTATAGGCCCAATCACGTGACTGGCTCAAGCTCGACAGGACGCGGCAGTAATTTTTATTTTTAATTGCGGGGAAATTTTTGGAGGATAATTTTGCGATTTTTTTTTTCACGGTTGGTTGGGTCTGACTTAATTGCTCGTTTTCAATGTCACAAATATTCTTCTTATTATTAGTAAAAAATACAAGTTACGTAATTATCTGAGTGAGGTTTTTTTTTTTACCACAAATTCCAGCTGATCTTATGTGCCAGGGCAAGTCTAGTTATTTATTATTTATTTTATGCGGGCGTTTCTGCTCCGTTATTTCTATTGGAAATAGTGTTGCCTTCGACTAACACGGTTGGCTACGTACGGTTCGAACGAAGTTCAACATATACACAAATGAAATGTAACTATATGTAAAGAGTTCATTGCCCGCTTCATTCCTCACCCTTGACGCACTGAAACTCTACGAGATGTCATTGTCTGTCCATCCTGGTGACTGCGCTAACTCAGTGGCAAGATGTTAACGTCCTCGCTTCGATTCTAACCCTGATGCCTGCTGTATATTTGGAGTTTGCATGTTCCCCCGTGGTCGCGTGGATTTTTCTCCGCGTCCTCCGGTTTTTCCCTTCACATTTAGACGTGCGTTCAGAGTTTTTGTCTGCAATACATTTCCACGTGATAAGCCACTTCGTTGAGCAATCATTTGTGGCCAGGTTGCTTCTGAAATAGAGCTGTATAGCTCAGTGGACCTCTCCTGGTAAAAAAAAATAGTTTAATAGTTTATAATAGTTTAACACAGAACTCCAGCAATGAGCCAGCACCATCGAGTCGCTGAGTTCAAACCACAAGAGGATTGAAACCAGCTTCGTCTCAAGTGTCGTGAGCTGATGATGGTCTCAACCCAGTCACGAAGTGGCTGCACACAAGCACATTACATTTGGATTTCCCTTCACTTGACCCTTTTTTGCCATCCATGGGAGTTGATTGACATAAGAAAAAAAAACCTCTCCAGAAATTATATGCCACCAAATGTGGATGACAGGCCTGTTGTGATGCGGCCTAGCGGTAGCCCACTCGCCGCTTGCTTCGGAGGTTCACGGTTCGATGCCAGTGGCCTCCCCGATTAACACTGCGGTGTGCAACAACCACAACAATACCACTCGCAGTGAACGCGAAAGACCCCGTGACGTTTTTCGCAAGAGTGGGTCGTTGTGTGCCAGCCGGCGTTGGTGACCCATTCGGAAAACTCACACCGCAGATTACTCAATTTGGGATTATACACAGCAAGTCGCCAGCCTCGACTGCGAAAACTTGGCAACAACCTCCTGGACACCCCCCCCCCCCCTGTAATAAGCATAATAATCATAAAGTATCTCGAGAAGTACAGTCATGCAGTTCTGTAAAGGTATCACCTTTCGCGGGCGTGTTCTCTGACACTCATTGCCGTAAGAGTTCGATACACATGTAAGGGATGTCAGCGGAAGGATTCCCGCCAAAAGGAGGGGGACAGTGGAGCGGCAACAGTGGAAGGGGCAGGAGCAGGCGAGGAGATATAAGAGAGAGGGAGGGAACGGGCGGGAAAGAGAAAATAACTGGCGGGAAACGGACGGAGACGTTTAACTTTTCAACAACTTTTATGGCCTCCAGCAGCAACAGCACTGGAGGCGATTTCGATATGAAACACACAAAGTCACCAGAAAACAGAAGAAAAAAACCGCTACAAATCCACGCGCTGTGGCACTAAAAGCACCGCGCACAACACGAAAGAAAAGTCACGTGGTGGTGGTGGTGGTCATCGCGCACGCCACGGTGACGAGCGAGCGCTTCAGAAGAGGCTGGGGACGAGTGTGGACTGGGTGAAGCAGTCAAGGACGAAGCCCCTGCAACCTTGTGTCGCCTCTCCTTTACACAAATGCGTGTGTGTACACGTGTGTTCATCGGTGCCACGACATGACGTTCAGGGCGCACGTGCGATGTTTAACGCGGGGCACCGAACGCTGTTCTCTTTTAATTTGCGGGGTTTTGTCCCAGCAGCACTTTGGAGCGATGCCAGATTAAAATCACGCACCAGTTGCTGGTGGTGGTGGGGGGGAAAGCGCGATTAATTTCCCCTGCAAAAGGGCAGCAGCAGTCAGATTCCCGTCGCGGAGGTGGTGATTGCGGTGATGGTGGTGGCGATGTTGATGTTGACGATGCCGTTCTACATACACAGTGCTATAGGCCACCTGCGGATGCGTGACCTGCGCATTACCCTTCGCGGCGGCTTCCCAGAATTCGAATCGCGAGCACGCGCGCCCGAGTGGCCACAAAACACGCACGCGCCGACACGCACGCGTGCACGTACACACACGCACACGCGTACACACACACACACAACAACAGCCATTCGCCAATAAGTGGCATGTTAAGGCCACGTGAAATGTCGAACGCACGCTGGCACGAGGTCACGTGACAGGCCCAGGTTCCATGGGTTGACTGAGATGAATGGCCGATGCACCACTGTGTCCCCTACCGTGTCAACTCGCTGTGTTTTAGCTACCCGGTGCTTGGCTAATTGTTGTGAGCGTCGCTCCTCTGCCCTACGTTGTTGCTGGACGGTGACTGCCTCTAACTGCCCAGCAGCGTCCTTCATCGGCCTCTTCCACAGAGGCCGACCTTGACACCGCTGGTACCAGTCATCGGAAAGTCCACTCAGCTCCACATCCTCCTGTACCACATCACTCCATCTCTTCTCTAGCACATGCCGCGCCAGCTTAGCCCCCTCTGTGCGACCATAGATAAGCTACTTGGGCATGCGGTGGCTAGGCATGCGGGCTACATGACCCAGCCAATGCAGTCTTGCCTTCCGGAGGAGCTCACCGATGAGATTTTGTCCAGATCTTTCAAGAACTTGTGAGCTCCTCACACAATCCAGCCTGGTTAAACCCGGGATGGATCGCAGGCAGGCCAGCCTAAATGTTTCTAACCGGTGAAGATGTTCCATTATGGGGGTCTACGTTTCAAAAGCATAGAGAAGGGAGGGAATGACCGCGGCCGAGAAGACCCGAAGCTTCGTGCCGAGCGACAGACCAGGTAGCTGACACACAGCGTTAGGCAGGCCATGAAAAGATAATGCCGCTCGACTGATTTGGAGTGAGACCTCGGCTGTCAAACCAGAGCTGGTCATAAGCACACTGCCCAGGTATGGGAAACTCTCCACTCTCTCCACAACTGCTCCATCACCAACGGAAAGCTGAGGGGGGGGGGAGTGTCTGATGGCATAAAATACCCAGGCAAGGTGCTTAGTTTTCGTGGGGCTGTTGGTAAGTCTCCACCTCTTAGTGGCAAGCTCCAGGTTCAGCAGCAGCGCCTCCAACTCCTCCTCAGTGTGAGCAGCAATTACCAGATCATCAGCAGACATAACATGGTTGACCAATAGGGAGTCATCCCTCGACCGCACCTGGGGCATCGATCAGGCTCCCATTGTATCTGTACCAGATGGAAATTCGTCTGGTACAGCTATTGAAGGCTTCACGAACTACATGGTCGAAATAGATGTTAAATAATGTGGGAGCCAGAGACATCCCTTTCGCACCCCAAGGTGTACAGGGAATGGCTCTGACTCCCGGCCACGTAGTTTTACCCGGGCCCTATCACCATCATGAAGGTCCTTAATGATCGTGAGCAGT
Organism: Lampetra planeri; assembly: GCF_965212315.1. Classification (NCBI taxonomy): domain Eukaryota; kingdom Metazoa; phylum Chordata; class Hyperoartia; order Petromyzontiformes; family Petromyzontidae; genus Lampetra; species Lampetra planeri. The sequence continues at coordinate 7,896,114 of NC_136150.1, forward strand.
GGGTCAGGGACTCCGAAAGGACGAAGAGCAGCCTAGAGCCCAGGCCTACTGATGGTATCCAGGTCAATAAAGCAGAGATGTAGGTCTAGTTGGAATTCACCTACACCTCTGCTGTAGTAGACGGACAGAAAATATGGCATCAGTGCAGGACCGCCCTTTCCTGAACCCACATTGGGGCACCGCAAGCCTCTCCTCAGCGTTCCTGGCAAGGCGATGTTGAATAATCCTTCTCAGGACCTTTCCCGGCACACTGAGGAGTGAGATGCCCCTGTAGTTGTTACTGTCTGTGTGGTCCCCCTTCTGAAAGAGGAGGGCCACCAGGGCATCCTTCCAATCCTGCGGAAACCGTCCAGTGGTCCAGACTGTTGTTATGATGTCATGTAGGGCAGTCTGTGCACAAACGTCACACTCCCTCAGCATCTCTGCCCGGTGTCTTTCCTGGTCTCAGGCTCTGGATCGCCCTCAGTACATCCTCAACAGATGGCACCTCAGCCGCCACTCACAGGGGGTGACTTCTTCCCATTTTTGATACACACACACACAGACAGACACACACACTCACAAAGACACAGATCCCTCATAAAGCCTTAACAAACTGTTCGGACAAGTGCTGTTAGCGAGCACCTATGAAGGCCAGAACGGCACACGAGGGGGTGGGTGGCCAGCACCACGCCCGGCCGCATTTATCTCCCCAGTGGCGATGTTTACACACCGCATCAGGTATTCATTTTAGCTGAGTCGACCTAGGGGAGGCCCATAACCGGTTCAGATAATCGTCACTGATTTTGGCCGTGAGCGGGAATCGAACCCGGGTCGCCAGGTTCATAGCGCAGCGCGCTAACCGCTACACTGCCGCTCCCCACACACAGACAAAGACAAAGACAAAGATCCCCCGTATAGCCTTAACAGACTGTAGGGGCAAGTGCTGTTAGCGAGCACCTATGAAGGCCGGAACGGTACACGAGGGGGTGGGTGGCCAGCACCACGCCCGACCGCCTTTGTCTCCCCAGTGGCGATGTTTATACACCGAACCAGGTACTCATTTAAGGCTGAGTCGACCTAGGGGAGGCCCAGGACCGGTTCAGATAATCGTCACTGGTGTTAGCCGTGAGCGGGAATCGAACCCGGGTCGCCAGGTTCATAGCGCACAGACACACACAGACACACACATGCGCGCACGCTCGCACATTAAATTGACAATTCCAACATTCTACACAGTTGTGCCTGCACGTGGCAGCCGAATAGCAGCAGCCTTGGAAACATGAGGACATAACAACAACAGCAACATCAGCAGCTGCTCCACCAGCCGTTGTCATTCATTGCCAATAACATCACCAGTGTTTGTGCCAGGCGAGGTACACTTTGAGGCCACACTAAGTGGCGAAGGTAATACTGGCAGGTGACAGGACGAATTCTAGACAAAAATCCTGGATCATCGTATGCATCAACCGACTAAGGGGACAAATAGTCCCCGTATAGCCTTAACATACTGTTTGGGGAAGTGCTATTTGCGGGCACCTATTGAAGGTCGGAACGGTACACGAGCCGATGGGTGGCCACCACCACGCACGGCAGCCTTTGTCTCTCCAGTGGCGATGTTTACACACCGCACCAGGTACTCATTTGAGGCTGGGTCGACTAAGCTTACACACACGCACACCTACACACAACGAAACAGGCGTTCGACTTAGCCACACAAACTATCGAGAGAAGTGCTGTTTGCGAGCACCTTTGAAGATAAGTAAGTTCCGTGCAAAACCAAATGTGCGTCTCCAGTGCTGATGTGCGCGCACCGCACCGCACAGTTCTTCATTTCTCGCCGGGTCTGGCTGTGTTAGCGACTCGTCGCACGCCTGCTAATCCAGTCGACCAGCAGCCACGGAACGCATTCATGCGAGAAATGAATCGCTGGGACCAAATAGTCTCTTCATTTTTTTTCGTCTTTTTTTTCTTCTTCTAACGGAGCTGACCTAAGAGGGGTACAGACCACGGTTCAAGCTGAGAGGTTCCACCCAAGGGTTGAAAATCATCAGAAGTGTTGTTTTTTTGTTTTTGAGTAAAGCTAAGGAGCTATTTTTCAAGGGCGACTCGGTATAAGCAGGACGTCGGCAAACTCAACAACAAGAAGAGCCATTTCCTTCGATTTCGGTCAACAAAACTAAATATTTGGAGAGCCGCAATGCAATGTGACTCATACAAGACGGTACTTAATGAACAACGGCAAACCCATATTTTTGGTAATCACTTTTTGTTGAAGAACGGCACGAGCGCACAATGATTTGTAATGCCGCATTTACAAATAATTGTTGGGCTTCTTGACGTGTATCGTTTATCGAAAATAATTAGGTGTTGTGTGTGTTTGTTTTCTTTTCAAAATTTTGCAATTATAGTGTCGGCAGACACGCAGCAGTCCTTAAAGAGCCGCAGGTTTTCTGATCTCTGGGGTGTAAGGAAACCAACCAAAGGACTCAAATGTGGCTTTTTGTTGGTAGTTGTCTGGGTTCACAGCGCGAGCAGAGCAGTGCACCTCCGATTGGCACGGTTGGCTCCGTAGGGTGCGAAAGAAGTAATCTTCTGTTAATGAGATGTTTTAGCTTTACAGCAATTATAAAATTGTACATAGCACGACGATGCTTTGAAATAAAGAATTGGGTTATTGTACGTGGTGTAATTTCGATTCAGCAAAGCAAGATGGTTTGTACTCCTTGGTTCTTTCGGTAAAGTCACGTAGGTAGAGAAATAAAATAAAAAATAATATATCACGACGTTTCGATCGCAACAAAAGCGGTCGTCCTCAGGCAGAAAAAAATAATCCACCTTGATTATTTATTTTCTTTTTTATTTCATTTTATTTGTCTACCTACGTGACTTTACCGAAAGAACCAAAGAGTTTGGAATCCTGTAGTCAAGATGGTTTGATAAAGAGGTCGTAGTTGGGGGGCGACAGAAAGCTGGCGGGGTGGGGGGGTTGAAAGGTAATAAGCCAGCGTTGCATTGGGGAGACAAAGGGGGGCGGGCGAGGGGCTAGAGGGAGAAGGGGGCCACCGCGAGCCGACGTCCACAACGCCCGTGCAACGCAGCAGCGCTCACGAACGCACGGACGGCCCTGGCCTGCGACTACGGCCCTCACGTGGAACGCTCGCAACACGCGCGCCCCGCGTGCGGGTGGAGGAAGCTAAAGACAAATAAATAAATAAGCACGCCCGTGTGCTGGGGGTGGGTGGGGGGTGAAAGGGACAGAAGCGGCGAGCTCCCAGTGAAAACACGGTCAGGTTATGTAACCGTGCTCTGAGCATGCCGGTCACAACGGAAACGAGGGATATCCTATCCCGGCAGATCAGTGGCTCTCTCTCTGTCGACCACCCTCCCTAGCCCCCACAAGTCTCCACCCCCCTCGTGCACGCACACGTGCGCGCATGCAGGCACAAAGACCCACCCCCCACCACCCCCTAACACAGACACCACACACTCCCGTGTTGCCTGTAACAAACTGTTGGGGCAAGTGCTGTTAGCGAGCACCTATGAAGGCCGGAACGGTACACGAAGGGGTGGGTGGCAAGCACCACGCCCGACCGCCTTTGTCTCCCTCGTGGCGATGTTTACACACTACCCCAAGTACTCATTTGAGGCTGAGTCAACCTAGGGGAGGCCCAGGATCGCTTCAAATATTCGCAATCGTTATTGGCTGTGAGTGGCTGTTTATATTTTTAATATATATTTTTATTAGATTTTACCAGATGATGTCCACTGAGCTATACAGCTCTTTTTCAGAAGCTACGTGGGCACAAATGATAGCCCAACGAAGTGGCTCATCACGTTGATATTTACAGCAGCCAAATACTCTAAATGTGGAGGGAAAAATCAGAGGACCCTAATCAACAAAATCCAAGCGCCCGCGGGAAGAGAGACACACGCAGACTTCAAATGAACAGGCGTCGTCAGGGTCGGGATCGAACCCGCGAATCTCCTCCGTAGCAGGCGTCATGACTCGCTCAGCCCACTCCGAGTCCAGCCAGCCCCCCACCTCGTGCCCAGACACGTGCTTCGGCACACAACGACACGTGCGCACGCACTTGGGCAGGCCAGCCAGCCGGCCAGCCTTCACTGCCCCCCCCCACTGTCATTCCATCCAATTACTGTAATGGAAGTGTCCCAGGTCACAAACACGACCGCCGAGCTGCAAACAAAGACAAAGATCCGCCGTGTAGCCTTAACAGGCTGTTGGGGCAAGTGCTGTTCGTAGCGAGTAGAAACCTACGAAGGCCGGTAAGACACACGAGTGGGTGGGTGGCCAACACCACTCCGGGCCGCCTTTGTCTCCCCAGTCCTGATTATTTACACATCGCACAGGGTTACTCATTTGAGGCGGATTCGACTCAGGGAAGGAGGCCGAGAACCGGTTCAGATCATCGTCACCGGTGTTGGCCGTGAGCGGGAATCGAACTCGGGTGGCCGGGTTCGTAGCGCAGCGCGCTAACCGCTGCGCCACCGCTCCCACTGAGGCTCCCGCGTGACCCCCCCTCCAGCCACCCCTGTCGCGAGGCGGACAAACACTCCTCCTTCTCCTCCCGCCGCCACGCACACTCTCACTTAATTATTTACACAGTACTCGTATGTGCGGCGCACGTGTACGGCCTGCGTACGTAGTAGAAGTCGATTCATTTTTGTGTCTCTGTGTGTGTGTGGGGTGGGGAGCGGAGTGTAGCGATTAGCGCGCTGCGCTATGAACCCGGCGACACGGGTTCGATTCCCGCTCACGGCCAACACCGGTGACGATTATATGAACCGGTCCTCGGCCACCCCTAGGTCGACTCAGCCTCAAATGAGTACCTGGTGCGGTGTGTAAACAGATCGCCACTCGGACGTGGTGCTGGCAACCCACGCACCCCTCGTGGTGCCCTTCCTGCCTTCATAGGTGCCCGCTAAAACCACTTGCCCAAACAGTCTGTGTTGGCTATACGGGGGATTTTTGTCTCTATCCTTGACTGAGGATCATTGTTTGATGCGATCATCTATTCTCATGTTTACATTGTGATGTGTATAGTTGCCTCTCGTGGCTGGTAGGCTAACATGAACTCATTGTATGCAGTATATATGAGTGATCAAACGCATATTCTTCCTTCACGGAATGATTATGCAAGAAACACGTGCTTTAAAAAAAATCTGTATTTCCCAATGAATATTTCGATGCGTCATATCATTCCTCGTTTTCAAAGTATACATGTGATGGAATACCGTTATAAATCTTGCTATGAAGTTAGTTTACACACGTGTATTGTATCATGCACCATCTTTGACTCTTTAAAGAATAACACCGTTATGATTGTAGCGCAATCAGCACGTTGTTATTCAGACAAGCTTGGTGGGATTGCCCACATTTTACCCCACCACACGCAACTATATCATCATTTAAATAAATAAAAATATTGATCATTTGACGTATGAGTCCCATTTGGGTCTGAAGACTCTTTTCTTTTGCCCGATATAATTGGCCGCAAATGTATTTTTTATTCGGCCCAACATTCTTTGCAAATTCTTTCCTCCGTGTGTCTGCCGACGTATGCACGTACAGTATATCCCACTTACAAATGGATGTCAGTGTATCAAATATCGTTTATGCAGTGTGGAGGGTGCGAAAGGTTAAGTGTGTGTTTGTGCTTTTCAATATATCCTGTACGTAATCCAGTTTCCGCTTCCAATTTACTTTTCACGTTTAATTTCCGCTCGCCCCGTGACTGTTCTAACGCAGCGAGCGAACGCAGTGGCCACGTTGCCTTACCCCCGGCTGTTTTGGCAACGCCATCTGTAACAAAAAAACGAAGGTACCTTTGGGAAGAAAAACAAATTCTGATTTCTCGGCCCCAAAAATGCCAAGGAGAACAAAATGCAAGTACTAAAACACCCCAAACTTACACAAATAATGCATTTCTTCTCAAAGAGGTCAGAGAAAATCTAACAACGGTGAATGTACTTTAGCGAAAGCGGGTGGCGTTGTGCATTGCGAGAATTATACAACGCGGATTTACAAAGCATCTAAAATCATTTCTTTGGGAACTGCTTTTTTGTATTTAGTGTGTTGTCCTCTCCCCCTGCACCGCCGATTAGCATGATTGGCTACGTACGGCGCGAAAGAAGTTCAACATAGATGCATGTAGTTTTGCCGCAACCTCAGGGCACCGTATTTACCTAGGTATTTGGGTGCCGCGGTGGCGAGATGTTAACTACCTCGCCGGGTATACAGGAGGTCGTGGGTTCGATCCCGACCTTGACGCCTGCTGCTGTATATTTGGAGTTTCCATGTCTCTCTTGCCACGTGGTTGCGTGGATTTTTCTCCGTGTCTCCTGAGTTTTCCCTTCACACTTTGAATGAACATCACGCGTTTAGAGTACTCGGCTGCTGCCGCTGCTGCTGTATATATTTCCACATGGTAAGCCACTCTGATGAGCTATCAGTTGTGGCCAGGTCGCTTCTGAAAAAGCGCCATTTCGCTCAGTGGGCCTTACCTGGTAAAATAAAAAAAAGATTGATAAAATAATAGTTTAGTTTAAGTCGAGGAGGAGGGGGGTGGGGGACGTAGCAGGGACGCATTTCATAACGCTCTCTGAGCTGTGCAGCTCTTTTTCAAAAGCGAACTGGCCACAAATGATAGCTCAACGAAGTGGTTTATCACGCGGCATTTTAGAGCAGCCAATTACTCAAAACGCGTGTTTCTAAATGTGGACAAAAATCCACACGACCACGGGTAGGACACGCAAACTCCAAATATACAAGCATCGTGGTTGGAATCGAACCCGCGCCCTCCTGTATACCAGCCGAGGAAGTTAACGTCTCGCCACCGTGGCGCCCCGATGAAGACGATTCGTGGACAGTCAGTCACAGGCAGCGAAGGAGAGCGACGTCTTGGAATCGTGAAGGCAAGAAGGGGGAGAGCCTCAGCGGCACGAGTGACCAGGACCAGGACATTCCCGACGTTGGGAGCAGCGGCAGAAGCACAGACACGGATGCCCTTCGCACCCGCGGCTCAGTCAGCCGCGCAGCTTCCACTGCCCAGGCGAGGGAGGCTGCTGTGGGGTCATCTTCAGCGCGACTCGACTTGCGATGCAGAGGTCACGGCTTTGGGTTTTATCTCCCGGAGCGGCGATTTAAACGATGGTGCAAAGTATTTTTTTCAATCTATCCGCGGCGATGGCTTTGGCGAAGGCCTTCTTGTAGCAGTGGCTGGCAATACAAATATTGTAATGAAATGGCACATTAATTGCTGTGGTGTTAATTATTTAGTTCGAGCGAGCGAGCTGCGATGTTTGGACTCGGCTGATAGACGCTCACTCTGACAACGAATGATTTGGTAACACAATGTCGCGGTCACTTCAAATTATTAATTCCAATCACTTGAATCTATCTGGCTTAATATAAAATGTGTCTTGTTGGCATTCCTGTAATGTATTTACATCGATCCCGACACACACACATACACCTTGACCGACGAATAGATTCATTATCGCTGTCACCGATGGAAAAATAACAGATTTCATTTTTTTTACATGATACAAAAACGGTTTATGAAAGTAATACGATTTTGAAAACCAATCACCCGGGAGATAACGTTTCCCTATTCATCTCGGCACACACACAAATAAAACGCGCGCGCGCTTTGTAGATTTAACGTTTCAAATATGCAGTACATCGTGGGGCGGACAAGGTTCGGAGTGGGGTCGTTAAACCATCAGAACCCAAAGGACAAATCCACAGGGGAGTGGGGGTGGTCGGAGGGGGGATCATGTCGCCTATTACCACTCGTCCCCAGCATCCGTCAATGTTCTTTGGGTTTTTCGGTAAAAGTCACGTAGATAGGTTAAAAAAATTATAAAGTAAACAAAAAACTACGACGTTTCGATCGTAATACAAGCAACCGTCATCGGTTCCAATTCGATCTCCCGCCGCTGCAAGTCGAACGTTTTGTCCCTCGGTAATGAAAACAATGGAACTATTTAAGTCTTTCTTCAACACTCACCTGTTTGATTAAAGTGGGCCTTCGTCCCCTGTCTGGCTCCGGCTCTATGTCCCGCAGGATCTGTTGAGCCGACTGGGCATCTCTGAACAAGAGCTTTATCGCTCATTGGATTCCTCCAGCATGAATAAATAAATACAAAATTTATTTGCTGCTTTGCATACAGAGCGTATCGGGATCTACGGATGAAATGCGCCTTACGAATGTAAATTGTTATTAAGCTTGATTTGAAGCTTTCGTGACTGCAGGAATCCATACTCTTTGGTTCTTTCGGTAAAGTCACGTAGGTAGAAAAATTAAATGAATTAGGAGTTCCTAAATCAGCAGTTGTCCTGCTGTATCGGTTCCGCCTGATGATGGTCGCTTGTGTTGCGATCGAAACGTCGTGATTTATTTTATTTTATTTCTACCTACGTGACTTTGCCGAAAGAACCAAAGCGTATACATTTTTATTCTTGTTATTTTTTATTATTTGAAGAAGAATACAAATACGACGCAAGTTGCCCAGCGGTGTGAATGTGTTCACCACTGTGACGTCGATCGGCACAGGCCGCGTGTGCATGGTGGGGTAAAGTGTGGGTGCTCCCTCCGCTCACCAAGACGTCTGACCAGCGTGGAAGAGTAGGCCAAATGTCAATGTAACTGCAATGTGTTTGCCGCGTGCAGAAACGCCCCGAGGCTAACACGGAGCATCTGGAACGCGCGCGGCACGTGCCGCCTCGCCGTCGCCCTGCGAACATGGCGCGCGTTTCCAGGTCTCGCCCGAGGTGACACTCAACGTCAGAATGTTTATGTGCCCTGGAGAAATCCAATGAGCAACGTAAAGCTCTGTTCTTGTGTAATATAATTCCTGAATTGTGAGCTCGTCAAGCGAGGATCGGGGGCTCCTCCCGATGCCCCCCACCCACCCCTCTCCCCCCACACTCTACCAGAGCACGGCCACAGTTCATTTTCAGCCGGGGCACACTTTTAACGATCGACAACGAGAACAAAAAACCCTTCGCCCCCCCCCCCCAGAACGTCGACCTCCTTGAAACTCGGCCCGCTGGAGGAGTCGCCTCCCGCGGTAGCAGCGGCGGCGGCGTGAACGAGCGAGCCATCGATCTCAGACGTCTCATCGGCGCAGCGCTGCTCCTGTCACCGAGACGCGCACCGTTCCGTGTAGCGCGCGTCGCAGCGTCTCCACGCTGACAAAGCCCCCCACCTCCTGCCCCCCCCCTCCTGTTTTCGATTGCGTGCCGGGTGACCCAAGTCGTAAACCAACAGCGAGACCACGTGTGCCGGCGGCTTGCCTCTCGCGTAACTCCGCAGCGCTCTGCCGACTGTGCGCGCGTGCGTTTGCGTGTGCACGCGCAGTGGGGCAGTGACTCCGCAAGGTCAACTCAGACTCAACGGATGAGTTGAGTTGCACGACAACGGGGAGAGCATTTGCGATCTGGGGCGGTGTAACCAAAAGGCGGCGTTCGCGTGGGAACGCCGCGGACAGGAAGGGCATTTGTCCTCAACTTTCGAACGGATGGGGCAAGCCTCTTGCCGTGAACTCCCCTCAATTAAATTCCATGATGGACCCCCACCCATAGCCCATCAGCATGGACCCCCGTGGCCAAGTGCCCCCACTCGCCCTTCTTAAAATTGCTCCCGCGAGACCAAAATTGGAGTCACCTCGCCAAGCGCAGCCCCGATGGTGTCGTGCCACCATCCCCCTCGCTGGCGGAGCGAGGAAACAAAGTAAAGGGTTGCTGCTGCTGCTGCTGCGGCTGTTAAGGCGATGGGGATGAGCGCAAATATCGATATAGGTGAGGCTGAAATACCGGAACACTTGGGGAAGGTGAGGGGGGCGCGAGACCCTTTTTCGTAATTTATATTTTTAATGAAAGAAAAAATGTGGTCTGAAAAGAAGCGCCCCCAATGTGATGTAGCCACTGGCAGGGCACACGGGAGACTCGTCCAGCCAGAGGGCTGGCGGGGGGAGGTGGGAGCGAACGATCTGCCCCCGGCTTCACACTCAGCAAGGGGACCACGACGCGCGCAATTTTTATTTTGTATCACGGCCGAAAGGAGGAGGTGGAGGGGGGGCACGTTGGGGTCTGGCCCCTGGGCCCCGCGGCGCTTTCACATGCGCTGCGTCTGCGGCCGTCTGGAACGCTCTTCCTCCCGATATTAGGAGGCCTCTGGGAGCTATGCACTTTTAAATCGTCATCGAGATAGACGAAGTCATCTCTTTAGAAAGTGCTTTACGCGTTTAGTTGATTTTCCTTCCCCCGCACCTCCGATTAGCACGGTTGGCTACGTACGGTGCGAAAGAAGTTCAGTATACAGTACATACTCCAGCCGCGGGCCTCTAGGAACCTGTGGGTGGACCGATCGGACCAAGGTCACGGGGTGACCGGCTGTGTGAGTCGATCACTGGCTGTGTGAGCCTACCACTGATTGTGTGAGTCCACCACTGGCTGTGTGAGTCCACCACTGGCTGTGTGAGTCCACCACTGGCTGTGTGAGTCCACCACTGGCTGTGTGAGTCCACCACCGGCTGTGTGAGTCCACCACTGGCTGTGTGAGTCCACCACTGCGCGTGATGATGATCACCTTGTGACCTTGCAGCCTCTCTCGCCAAGTCTGGATTCGAGGTCTGTTGATGAATGCGACCTGGCGGCTCTGTCTGAGAGCGGATGGGCCCCGTGACCTCTACAGTCACCCGATTACTATGGTCGCATCGGACAACGATTTCCCAAAGTCCATTTTTCAGGGAAACGTGTCGTCAAAAACGCAACGCATCCGTCAGTGACGCTGTGGCTTTAAAGGGAGAAATGCGCGCGCGTGTGTTACGCAACGTTTCGGGCAATGGCGCTTCCTCGTGGCACATTCTTCTGAGAAAACTGGCAGACAGTGAACTGGCAAACAGTGACCTGGCAGACAGTGACATCCGAAGTGCGCTCGGCATCGAGTCGTCACCGGAGACTGGACTGAGGCTCAGACCCAAAGCAGGCAGGGGGCACGCGTGGGTTTCAACGGTGGGGGGCGGGGGGGGTCCTGACTGCTACCACCGTGGTGGTGGTGATTGGTGGTGGTTGGTGGTGGGTAGTGGTGATTGGTGGTGGTTGGTGATGGGTAGTGGTGATTGGTGGTGGTTGGTGATGGTTGGTGGTGGTTGGTGGTGGTTGGTGGTGGGTAGTGGTGGTTGGTGGTGGTTGGTGGTGGTTGGTGGTGGGTAGTGGTGGTTGGTGGTGATTGGTGGTGATTGGTGATGGGTAGTGGTGGTTGGTGATGGTTGGTGGTGGTTGGTGATGGATAGTGGTGGTTGGTGGTGGTTGGTGGTGGGTAGTGGTGGTTGGTGATGGTTGGTGGTGGTTGGTGATGGATAGTGGTGGTTGGTGGTGGTTGGTGGTGGGTAGTGGTGGTTGGTGATGGTTGGTGGTGGTTGGTGATGGTTGGTGGTGGTTGGTGGTGGTTGGTGGTGGGTAGTGGTGGTTGGTGGTGGTTGGTGGTGGTTGGTGATGGATAGTGGTGGTTGGTGATGGTTGGTGGTGGTTGGTGGTGGTTGGTGGTGGTTGGTGATGGATAGTGGTGGTTGGTGGTGGTTGGTGGTGATTGGTGGTGATTGGTGATGGGTAGTGGTGGTTGGTGGTGGTTGGTGGTGGTTGGTGGTGATTGGTGGTGGTTAGTGGTGGTTGGTGGTGGTTGGTGGTGGTTGGTGATGGATAGTGGTGGTTGGTGGTGGTTGGTGATGGTTGGTGGTGATTGGTGGTGGGTAGTGGTGGTTGGTGGTGGTTGGTGGTGGTTGGTGATGGATAGTGGTGGTTGGTGGTGGTTGGTGGTGGTTGGTGATGGATAGTGGTGGTTGGTGGTGGTTGGTGATGGTTGGTGGTGATTGGTGGTGGGTAGTGGTGGTTGGTGGTGGTTGGTGGTGGTTGGTGATGGATAGTGGTGGTTGGTGGTGGTTGGTGATGGTTGGTGGTGGTTGGTGGTGGTTGGTGGTGGGTAGTGGTGGTTGGTGGTGGTTGGTGGTGGTTGGTGGTGGGTAGTGGTGGTTGGTGGTGATTGGTGGTGATTGGTGATGGGTAGTGGTGGTTGGTGGTGGTTGGTGATGGATAGTGGTGGTTGGTGGTGGTTGGTGGTGGTTGGTGATGGTTGGTGATGGGTAGTGGTGGTTGGTGGTGGTTGGTGATGGTTGGTGGTGGTTGGTGATGGTTGGTGATGGGTAGTGGTGGTTGGTGATGGTTGGTGGTGGTTGGTGGTGGTTGGTGGTGGGTAGTGGTGGTTGGTGGTGGTTGGTGATGGTTGGTGGTGGTTGGTGGTGGTTGGTGGTGGTTGGTGATGGGTAGTGGTGGTTGGTGGTGGTTGGTGATGGTTGGTGGTGGTTGGTGGTGGTTGGTGGTGGGTAGTGGTGGTTGGTGGTGGTTGGTGGTGGTTGGTGATGGATAGTGGTGGTTGGTGGTGGTTGGTGATGGATAGTGGTGGTTGGTGGTGGTTGGTGGTGGTTGGTGATGGATAGTGGTGGTTGGTGGTGGTTGGTGGTCGTTGGTGATGGGTAGTGGTGGTTGGTGGTGGTTGGTGGTGGGTAGTGGTGGTTGGTGGTGATTGGTGGTGATTGGTGATGGGTAGTGGTGGTTGGTGGTGGTTGGTGATGGGTAGTGGTGGTTGGTGGTGGTTGGTGGTGATTGGTGATGGGTAGTGGTGGTTGGTGGTGGTTGGTGGTCGTTGGTGATGGGTAGTGGTGGTTGGTGGTGGTTGGTGGTGGTTGGTGATGTATAGTGGTGGTTGGTGGTGGTTGGTGGTGGTTGGTGGTGGGTAGTGGTGGTTGGTGGTGGTTGGTGGTGATTGGTGGTGATTGGTGATGGGTAGTGGTGGTTGGTGGTGGTTGTTGGTGGTTGGTGATGGGTAGTGGTGGTTGGTGGTGGTTGGTGGTGGTTGGTGGTGGGTAGTGGTGGTTGGTGGTGGTTGGTGGTGGTTGGTGATGGGTAGTGGTGGTTGGTGGTGGTTGGTGGTGGTTGGTGGTGGGTAGTGGTGGTTGGTGGTGGTTGGTGGTGATTGGTGGTGATTGGTGATGGGTAGTGGTGGTTGGTGGTGGTTGTTGGTGGTTGGTGATGGGTAGTGGTGGTTGGTGGTGGTTGGTGGTGGTTGGTGGTGGGTAGTGGTGGTTGGTGGTGGTTGGTGATGGTTGGTGGTGGTTGGTGGTGGTTGGTGGTGGGTAGTGGTGGTTGGTGGTGGTTGGTGGTGGTTGGTGGTGGGTAGTGGTGGTTGGTGGTGGTTGGTGGTGGTTGTTGGTGGTTGGTGATGGGTAGTGGTGGTTGGTGGTGGTTGGTGGTGGTTGGTGATGGATAGTGGTGGTTGATGGTGGTTGGTGGTGGTGGTTGGTGGTGGTTGGTGGTGGGTAGTGGTGGTTGGTGGTGGTTGGTGGTGATTGGTGGTGATTGGTGATGGGTAGTGGTGGTTGGTGGTGGTTGGTGGTGGTTGGTGATGGGTAGTGGTGGTTGGTGGTGGTTGGTGGTGATTGGTGGTGGTTGGTGGTGGTTGGTGATGGGTAGTGGTGGTTGGTGGTGGTTGGTGGTGGTTGGTGCTGGGTAGTGGTGGTTGGTGGTGGTTGGTGATGGGTAGTGGTGGTTGGTGGTGGTTGGTGGTGGTTGGTGCTGGGTAGTGGTGGTTGGTGGTGGTTGGTGATGGGTAGTGGTGGTTGGTGGTGGTTGGTGCTGGGTAGTGGTGGTTGGTGGTGGTGTGAATGTAACAGCATTGGTGCCTGAAGCAGCACTCCACCGACCTGGGTTCAGGTTTTCCTGGGCCCCAAGCCAGGACCGTCCGAGTTTTGGGCCTCATCCATGGCATGGCTGCGTGTCTGGCCCACGGCTCGCCAGATCCACCAGCAAAGTGGCTTGTCTGGCTACAGGCGGACTCGTGATGGCCAGCGATGGGGCAAACGTTCAATTCGCGTCGCTCAGGCTGACTTGAGAGCTGAGCTGCATCGTGACAAGCCTCGTGGAGTTATTCTCGGGTCTGGTGCAGGAGCCAGACGACCGATGCAACAGACATCACGGATGGTAATAGCAGATTCAATGCCGTAATTATAATATAAACTGGGGGGGGGGGGGCACATCCCCCCCAATATTCAAATATGCTCAAAAATTTCCCCCCAGCATATTGCTATAAATAGATTTATGTTCATATGATTGTGGTTATGGTTGTACTTTATAAATCCATAATCTCTGCCATTACATAAAATGGAACAAGAAATGGTAAAAAAAGAAAAAAAAACAGAGTAATTTAATACAATACACTATTAGACATTATTGTTAAAAAAAAAAAAAGTAAATCCCATGCGGTAGTGAAATTTTTTATATTTTAGGCAGGAAATTCGTTTTCAAATTTAGATTTGTTTTCTGGGGGGGGGGACCCCCAGACCCCCTGGAAGATTTAGGTCCCCCCCAATGTTGACTCCATGGCTACGGCCTTGAGCAAATTGACTAACATGACCTGGGAAATGCCCTACAGGGACTCGATGTGTCCTCCACGTGTCGCCTGGCTTTGCCTTCAGGCAACAACTCTTACCTCTGCCAACTCTGAACTGAAACAAACCCAGGAATGAGAAACGAGAGAAGAAATGTGTACGATCCCCATAATATCAGCATGCGGGTGGAAAGAAAATCAAGTCACGTTCTTATTGATCTTGATCAAGGATCATGGGCCACACTTAGCCCATCGTCGATACCACCACTGCCTCGTTCCTTCTGATCACGGCAAGTCTCTTCTCGACTGGGGGCGACGAGAGGGACACACACGCTCACTCACACACAGAGACATACTCTTTGGTTCTTTCGGTAAAGTCACGTAGGTGAAAAAAAGCTAAATTAAATCACGACGTTTCGGAGGCAACACAAGCTTCCGTCATCAGGTGGGACAACCACAGCAAAAAAAAACAGAATTACTGTAGTGGAGAGAGCTATTTGTGACAAGCTCATTCACTCACAGACACGCTCACTCACTCACACACTCACTCCCAGACAGACACTCACAGACACGCTCACTCACACACTCACTTACAGACACTCACTCACAAACGCGCTCACTCACACACACGGAGCTTCTCGCACAGGAGCTGTTCGCACACTATAAATCAACCTTCCCCCAATGATTCCAGTATGAAATGGGCACAGCGAGCAAATCGTCGTTGCACGAATTTTCTATTCGGGGGGTGGGGGTGAGAGAGATGGACCTTTGCGGAGAACGTGCCACGTGTAAAAGTTGGTCACCCCCCTGCTCCCCCCCCCAATTCTCCTCCCCGCGAGATCTCCAGCTCCGCAGGGAAGGGGGCAGAGGTCTTCACGAGTACAGTGCTGCTGCAAGGTGCAATTACATAAGAGGGCTCTGCGTGCGTGCGCGCGCGTGTGTGTGTGTGGCACAGAAGCCGGAATCGAGACGGCAGACAGGGGGGTGATGCGTGGCGGCTGCGTGTGGGTGCGGGTGGTTGGTTGGCAAGAGTGGAGGAGAGTCGGGCCCTCGCCGCTGCAATGGCATTGCTCGGGGGGGGAGGGGGTGAGAGTTGTCGTGGATGGCGGGAGAGACGGGGAGAGAGCGAGAGAGTGGCCAGGAGGCATGGGATGATGATGATGGTTGTGGTGGTGGGTGGGCGGAGGGGGATGATGATGATGAGGTTTAATTATTTTGTTTTGTTTATTTATTTATTTCCCGTCACGAGGTTGACACGTGTGGCTCCGCGCGTGCGGCATCTGCTCCTCCAACTCGCACAAAGACAAAGTTTCTGAGTTCCCCCCCCCCCACCGGTATAGTCCACACAGGCGGTTGGGGCAAGTGCTGGCGGTACGGTGCGCATGACGCGGTGGTGTTGCCGCCGCCGCTGCCCCAACACACGTGGCCGCACTAGGTACTTATTTCAGGCCGAGTCGACCTAGGGGAGGCCCGGTGCCGGTTCAGATGAAGCCGTGGCTTGGTATCGAACTGGAGGGGGGGGGGAGAGCAGCAGCGCGCTAACCACGACACTACCGCTCCCTACGCATGGAAAATGGCAAAGACAAAGCACCCCCCTGTAGCTGTTTCAGGCTGTTGGGGCAAGTGCTCTCAGCGAACATCGATGACACCCAACACGGCACACGAAGGGGTGGCGTGGCAAGCACCACGCTCAGCCGCCTTTGTCTCCCCAGTGGTAATGTTTTGCACACCGCCGCAGGTAACTCATTTAAGGCCGAGTCGATCTAGGGGATCATCCAGGACCGGTTCGGACATTCGTCACTGTGATGTTGGCCACGAGCGGTTATCGAACCCAGGACCACGGGCTCGGAGCACGGCGCACTAACCACTGTGCCACCGCTCCCCGCGAGCGCACGCGCGCACACACACGCACAGAAGACAAAGATCCCCCGTATAGCCTTAACATAGCCTTGGGGCAAGTTCTGTTAGCGAGAACCTATGAAAGCCGGCACGGCACACGAGAGGGTGGGTGGCCATCATCACGCACGGCCGCCTTTGTCTCCCCAATGGCGATTGTTTCACGCGCGCGCACGCGCACACGCACGAGGCTGTCACATGCGCGGTCACATGCGGCTTGGGTCTCTGCCCTGCAGTTTGGGTGTTTTCCAAGCCCCCGTGGGGTTTTGCTGGGACTGAATCAATTTTTTTGGATCGTTGAGAACATGTACAGCCATGGTGCGTGGCGGACTAAACATACATCGCTCCCAGCAGGTTAAACCCCAACCCACCCCCCAATCAAACGCATCATCCTCGGGACACCAGCCTGCAGGATGAGAATGCATAATTTACAATAGGCGTCAACACGTGTCAGTGTAAATATTTGCACTTGTTTAACATTGGCAGTGTTTGTGTGACACAAACGATTGCCCCTGACATAGCTTTACAATACAAATAAGACGCCTTCAAAGAAGGGCAAATATAATTGTATTAAACGGTTTTGCATGTTCTTTTATATTTGTTATAAAACATAATCTCTTTACCAATGAATACTAATAGCCTGCCTAAGGCTAAGAACCGTATGAGCGTGTAGTGAAATATAACAATGGACCATCATTTGACAACTGTAACCTTTTCAGGATTGATATTGATGCGTTTCATTGTTATCCAAGCCACAAGTCATAGAGGGACAAGTAATTAATTAGAATTAGTCCGTTAAAAAAAATGGGTAAATATAACAAGAACATATATTGATCAGAAATGGAAAATATTCAGATAAAAAATTATGATAAAATAGAATCCAGTGGAACTTAAGCATGAATTTTAACCGCATGTGAGATTACAATTACAGCGGTGAATAGGTTGGTGGCGGTGGCATAGGCCGTGGTGGTGGTAGTGAAATAAAGGTGGTGGTGCATGTTTCACTGTGGTGAATTGGTGGTGGTAGTAGTGGTGAACTTGTCGTGGTCAATCAGTGGTGGTGGCGGTAGTGGTGAATGGTAGTGGTGATTGCTGATGATTGCTGGTGGTGGTGGTGGTGGTTCTTGAGCACATTGGCGGTGACAGTAAGTACGTCGTGTTGAACTTCTATCACACCGCGAGTAGGCGACCGTGCTAATAGCAAATGCGTCGGCTGGGTGGGTGGGGAAATTACAACACAAATAAAGACTAAAAAAATCAGTTCTAAAGAAATTTGTTTTTCAATCGAGATTGCGGTAGTTGACGTGCGCATGTAGGCGGTGGCGCGCATGCTTTGGGGCACATGCTGTGATGAGACACCCACATTCTCCCGTCGCTGAGTCAGTGTCCGTGGAGGGGAGGGGGCGAGTGGAGTTGCATGCAGGTGGCCGGTGTCTTCAAGGCTACGAGCGAGCGACCGGCGCGTTACCGGAAGGGAATGCGCCTGCGTGTGCGACATCGCGACGACGAGATACGTCGGGGGAAAATGTGAATACGTTTTGCGGTTTGCGCATTTCCCACGGCCCGGAACATCTCCCCGTCACTGCCGCCAATGCCGACGGTCTTGGGCATGCCGGTCATCTTTGCTAAAGGAGCCGCTCAGCTCGAAGGGCCTCGCCAGCCAGACTGAAGCGTCAGCGAGGGTGCGATGTCTGCTCATAAAACTATTTCTTGAAGGATGCAGGCGTCTCTGCGTTGTGATGGGGGGGTCCTCCTGTACGCGTGCGTGTACGTATGTTGAACTTCTTGCGCACCGCGCGTGGCCAATCGTGCACATCGGAGGTGCAGGGGAAAAACGACAAACGTTTGTGTAGGTGGTAGATGGTGGCGCATTAAGGGATTTGTCTGCCAGGCTACAGTGCTGGTCCCATCAACCTAACAGGGGCCCCAGTCACCTGGGTTCGTGTCCCGGACAAGGGGAATTTCAGTGGCATGTGGCGAACTTGTCCTGGTCCACGCCTGCCGTCAACTCGGGCTGAAATGAGTACAACTGCGGTGTGTACGCATACGCATTTCGGCTGACAGGTCTGGCTGGGCATGGTGCTGCCCACACCACCATCCACGTTTGCCAAGCTGGCTTTAATAGAGGCACTCCCTGACCGTGCTCGGCCCCAACAGTCCAATGTGGATAGCCGAGTGATAAGGAGGCAACTGGCTGTTTAATATCAAATAACACGAAATACAGGGAGGGAGGAATTGGGTGCCACACCCAGATACGGTAAAAAAATATATATTTGACACGGACAATTTTGGGCGGGTCCCTTTCCCCACTGGGCCCATCTGTCAGTAAGCTGGTAGCCTGACTGGTCAGTCCCCCCACCCAACACCCAACCGTGTAGCATGACTTTGTTGAATGAGAAGTGAGGGAGAGGAGAGGAAACACTCAGGGGGGCGGGGGGGCAGCCACAACACTGTCAATCGCAAACAAAACTGTTAAACGCGAAACGGAACGAGTAACGTTACGTGCTGCTACTGTCTATCGTGCATTCTACCCCAGCGCTCGCCTCCAGATCGCCGCATTAGGGACTGACTGTGTTTCCCATTTTAAAAAAATGGCGTCCTCATGGTGCTAATCTCCCATTAACACTGCTGTTGTGTGCACATGCGGGGACGACACTCTGATGCGACGACGGAAGCTCATTTCATGCTCATCTCTCTCCCTAATCTCTCTCTCCCTAATCTCCCCCATTAACACAACTGACGTGCTTGCGTCCGGGGATGGAATTCCTTTCCAGCTCAGACCCCGCCTGCTTGCCCATCGCCACATAAATAACCTCTTGTTGTAACAGCTCTCTCGCTGGATCAGCAGTTCCACTGCTGGATTATTTTTTTTCGCCTGAGGACGACCGCTTGTGTTGCGATCGAAACGTCGTGATTTATAATGTTTTACTCTTTGGTTCTTTCGGTAAAGTCACGTAGGTAGACATTTTACCGAAAGAACCAAAGAGTATGGATTCCTGCCGTCACGAAAGCTTCAAATCAAGATTATTTTTAATTTTATTTTTCTACCTACGTAACTTTACGGAAAGAACCAAAGATTATGCGTCCTCTGGTGTTAGACCAGAGGACGCCTTTTGGCCTTTTGGCACCTTTTGGCGTCCTCTGGTCGAACACCATTTTGAGACGAGGCTCCAAAGAAAACTGTCTCTAGTGTGGACCAATCAGTTTCAAGGACAATGCATATATTATCAGAGTATGTTTTTTTTGCATTCTGACCACAAGTATTGTGGTTAATGCAGACATGATTCCTTGTAAAAGGTTTCGGTTTGGTGTTTTAACATCTTAACACCTGTTTTGTTGCCAGAAAAAAGGGGAAACCCTATTATCAAAAAATAAAATCCCGAAAATCAGGGCCAGATATGAAAGTTAGGATTGATCCGAAAATATGACGTCACCAGAGGTGACGGCCCTTCGATGACATCACGTCCGCCCAGCGTTGGTGTACGGTGGTTTTTCTGCAATATTTTGCTGTCTTTTCTTGGATTTTCTGTTGGCACAAAGTCACTTTAATATGTTTTCTTGTTCATGTTTTTGTTTTTTTGTCTGTTGCACCCGCTTCAAGAGGCGAATGGCTCACCGGAGTATACCTAATCAATGAACTTGAAACTTTCACTTGAACTTGACCCACCAATAGTGAGTGTCGCGTGGCTCCGGGTGACGTCACTTTTGTAAGCACGGAGACCACGCGGTAAATTAATGTACAACTCAAACGATCCGAAAACACGAATAATTGCCCAAGATTGTCCTTAAAAATCTAAAATCTTATCATTCTTTGGAATCCAAACCCGATCCCGAGCCTACGGGCCGGCAACCAGAGTAACAATAGGAGCCATTCTTTTCGAATTTGGTAAAAGCTCAATATTTTGAAGAGCCGCAATGCATTGTGTGGTGAATCCGAGAGACGGTGGTGGTCCCGAATAAATAACGGCCACGAAGCATTATGATTCGTAGCACCCCCTGCCCTAGCCCCTGGTGTACGCCAGGAACGGGCTGCGGCGCTCCATTTAGAAGGGAGGCTGATCCTTCAGCGGGCGTGGATGCTCAGCCACCTCTTGCCCCTTCGATACTAGGGTGGGGAGTGGGGGAGGGGGGGCGATGGGGAGGCGGCCTGGCCCCCTAATGTATCTCCTCCGGAAAATGCAGTTTGCAACTTGTGGTGTTTATTGTCTGGAACGTAAGAGACTCGTCCCACGCACGCGGGGAGGCTGGAATGTCTGCAGGCCACCCGTCGCGTCCCATTGGCACGCACGTTGTTGGCATGTCGCCTGCCTCGAGAATTGCGCAATTTCGCCGACCGCAATAACCGCGCCATTACAACCGAGGGCGGATTCGAGCACCGCGTGACACTACAGCAAAGGCACTCGCAGAGAGAGAGAAATGACGACTATTATGACGATTATTTTATTGACTTATTTAAATAGAAAATGCACACTGAGCCCAAATATTTTATTGCGGGACGGTCCTGCATTGTTTTTTTCAAATTTCACCATGTTTTCAGACAATTCATGATGAGCTGTGTTTATGCACGCGGCAGTAATTCTGAGCACGCGGAGAAACCCCCACGCGTGTCCGAGGAGGCAACAATGTATTGCCGTACAGATGGCGATGAGTCCTCCTGCTGTCCCCACGGGAAAAGGGAGTTTGGCATCAGCTGTGCGGTGATCCACCAACACTGGCTGCTGCCTCCACAGTGCTGGGTTACAGGCAGCCGCGTGCACCAGCAGCAGCGTAGCACCACCACCGTCAAAGCAGAGCCGTCTCTGGTGGTCCGGGACAGAACGCTACCTAAGCTAATTTCTTATTTGATTTGACCAGGTAAGGCCCACTGTGCTTTCTAGCTCTACTTCAGAAGCAACCTGGCTACCGCAAATGGCAGGCCAATGAAGTGGCTTATCACGTGGAAATGTATTGCAGCCAAATACTCTGCGTTTCTAAATGTGGATAGTAAACACCAGAAGACCTGGATAAAAAAAAATCCACGCGACCACGGGGAGAGAGACACGCAGACTCCAAATATACAGCAGGCGTCAGGGTCGGGATAGGACCCACGACCTCCTGTATACCAGGCGAGGGAGTTAACATCTCACCATCGGGACACCTGGGGACCCGCTTGTCACGCCAATGTACAGGCCGACCATGGGTCCCTCTTGACCTCGCTGTGAGCGGCCCTGGGTTCAGAGCGGACGGCTCTCAGTGTCTTCTACTGAAGGGCAGGCGACGTGAAATGGCCCGCTCATTTGTAGGGGTTCTTCTGCAACTTTGCGACCTTTTTCCCCCCAAAAGTATTTTATGAACAAAACGATATCAGGAACACAACACAGAGGATATGAAAGGGGTTTGACACCAGCACAGATGAATGGCAGTGCAATGAAAACCTGTCTTAAACCGCATACTCTTTGGTTCTTTCGGTAAAGTCACGTAGGTATAAAACCGCATGTTTCAATAAACTCTATTACCCCCTGGTGTCTTCCTAAGCTCTCATACCCCTGTAGGAGAAGGGGGGAAAGGGAGGGGGGGGGAGTGCCTCAATGCCCTCTTCAGAATCAATGTCCACTGGAGGAGAGGGAGCGAAGGGGTTCTATGTTTGGTGGTGAGCTTCCTCCCTGCCCCTTAGTTTTGCACTTAGATGCTCTGGAGCGGCACTTTTTGACAATCTATTGGCCCATTCCTGCAGCGTTGGGGGAGCGTGCTCTTTCCAGTTGGCTATAATGGTGCGTTTTGCCATAACATTGAACATTTGGAAGAATGTATTTGAAAAGGCCTCGAGGTTTCAATCCCAACAGGAACGTTTATGTTGAGGGTGAGATGCTTGTTTTGTGAATGTGGTTAAAGTAGCAAAAGTAATCATTTGAACATTCCAAAAAGGCAATGTCTGTGTGTTTGAGGGTTGTCCGGGGGGCATCGTGGGCAGTTGGGGGAGGTTGTCTTGTCGATTTTGGCTCTTCTTGGTTAGTTAATGATATAGCCATGGATACATTTAAATTGGGGTTCTCTGAGGGGGCTGAGTGAATATTTCGGAGCACACTCGCCCACGTGTTGTCTCTTGCGGCACTTCCTACTGGGGCACCACTTTGGGACCTTTTAATTGAGGAGAACCATCAGCAGCCGTCCCTCTCACGAACCTGTACATAACATGCTAATCTCTCACATTAACATCAGGCTAATCCCTCACATTAACATAGCCACTTCCGTGCCCTCTAATTTCTCACATTAACATCAGGCTAATCCCTCACAATAACATAGCCACTTCCGTGCCCTCTAATTTCTCACATTAACATCATGCTAATCTCTCACATTAACATAGCCACTTACGTGCCCTCTAATTTCTCACATTAACAACATGCTAATCCCTCACATTAACATAGCCACTTCCGTGCCCTCTAATTTCTCACATTAACATCATGCTAATCCCTCACATTAACATAGCCACTTACGTGCCCTCTAGTTTCTCACATTAACATCATGCTAATCCCTCACATTAACATAGCCACTTCCGTGCCCTCTAATTTCTCACATTAACATCATGCTAATCTCTCACATTAACATAGCCTCTTCCGTGCCCTCTAATTTCTCACATTAACATCATGCTAATCCCTCACATTAACATAGCCTCTTCCGTGCCCTCTAATTTCTCACATTAACATCATGCTAATCCCTCACATTAACATAGCCATTTCCGTGCCCTCGTCGAGGAGGCCGCTCTCCTCCTATCTTACAGTTACTTGCTATTTTCTCACATTAACATCACCAGCTCCGCCCACTTCTTTATAACCCTTGAGATACACCCATTTCAAACCTTTTAAAACAGTCTGCCTCAGCAGCAGACCACGCTTTCCCACCTTATGACGGACGCTTGTGTTGCGCCCAAAACGTCGTGAATTGTTTTATTTTATGTTATACCTACGTGACTTTACCGAAAGAACCAAAGAGTATGGATTCCTGCAGTCACGAAAGCTTCAAATAAAGACTGTACATAACAGTGCACTGGTTTGTTGTTGCTTGAGTTATTTAGACGCAATGTTCATGCAACCTCAACATTACATGAATGCATGTGTACACTGCACTTCTACCTGTGACCAAATAAACCGAACTGCACCCCATCCCATCACCTGCACCCCATCTCATCACCCGCACCCCATCCCATCACCTGCATCCCATAGCATCGGAACTCAGAAGCTCACCGGGGTTGTGCCTGGATAAGTGGCTGTGATGGGGCTATGTGGTGGGCAGCAGAGGGCAGTGCGGAATACGCTCTATTGTTGTGCAGTAAGTCATCTTCTGAACCATCGTTTATTCCACATGATTTAAAATGTAGGTGTTGTGGGTGGCGCAGTAGACAGAGCACCGCGCTCCTAACACGAGTGACCTGGGTTTGATCCCTGGCCACATCTACTCGCCAACACAAACAGACCAGTACGGTGAAGTACGGTCAAAATAACCCCCACGATCCGTGCAGCATGGGCGAGGCCTTCATTCAGGAGTTGATTGACAAAAGTGGCAGTAACGAGGATCTCTGCCGCTTCACCGATGACACGCGGCGTTTCCGTAACGTGAACAGTAACAGGCATTCACAGTGCAACTCCCAGCCAGCGGGCAGCAAGCCTCGAGTTGAAATCCTGGTTGAGGATTATCTCAGCTTGCCTTCTACGCGCGGTGTTCCTGTCTAAACTAGTTTCTGCCTGGGTTTCGCCCATGAGCGTTCGACAACAACCACCCCGATGTTTTCAGGGCCTATGGACCGAGGGAAAAATCACTGGAAACAATCCTCAGATAACTCTCTCAAGGATGTTTTTATTTTGATTTAAAGATGTTTTGAGAGGTGCCGTGAGTCGGGATGCTGCTTCGTAGACAAATTGAAAAGCCTCTGCACTCGGCACTGAGGCATTCAAGCGGTTAACCCACGGGACAATAGCCTTTAGGCCAAGTGGTTTTTAGCCTGGGGTGCACGCTGTACCCCCTGGGGCTGCGAGACACGGCCAGATTTGTGTTAGAAGGTAAGAGGCCGTCCATAAATGACGTCACGCGATTTTGGACGATTTTTGACCCCCCCCCCCCTTCGTCACACGGTGTCACAAAAAGTCAGACCCCCCCCTCAAATATGACGTCACAAAGCTCTGCCCCCCCCCCAAAATAAAACATGCTTCAAATCGTTTTAAACTATTGTCATTGTAGTGTGTATTTAATGTGGCGCTGCACTCTGATGTTGTAGGAGAACACTTATTTTAAAAGTCTATTTCATTAAGTAGAACGTGTTGTCTATATTTATTTAAAGTTGCGCATTTTGATGTGACGTCACATTTCTCCCCCCCCCCCTCTCGTCACACATCGTCACAAATGTCTGACATCCCCCCCCCCCTAGGTGCGTGACGTCATTCATGGACGGCCCCTAAGTAATCGATAACACAAACTAAGCACGGGCACATGAGTTGCAACTACTTAGTTTCATCAAACCCTATGCATTAACGTTCTACATTATTTTAGTTACGATTGGAAACCCAAGGGGCGCAAGGCTGCAGTGAGATGTGAAGAACCACCGCTCTTTAGGCTTTCACGTTTTGTGAGGCCTCCATTTGGCATTGAAGCAACAGGCGTTGGAGACGTTTTGCATTTGGATGATGGTGACGTCATTCACGGATGACTTTGGCCACATCAGTTGAAGCTGGAGGGGAAGAGGAAGACGAAAAAAAGATGTTCTCTAAATCAACGAGCGCCGTGAGTGATGTATGCTTGCTGACTTTTCCTCGAGTCGAATTTTGCGTGTTGATTTCACACGTAAATAAGTCCGTGCATATGCTTGATGACTTCATACATTTTTTTGGCAAAATAACCTCAAGTATTGAAACTAATCTATTTTTTTTACAAGGTAAGGCCCACTGACCTATTTAGCTCTTCTTCAGAAATGACTTGGCCACAAATAACGACAAAGTGGCTTATTGTGTGGAAATGTATAGCAGCCAAATGCTCGAAACCCACGTTTCTAAATGTGGAGGAAAAAACCAGAGGACTCGAAGAAAACCCACGCTGCCACGGGGAGAGAGAAACGCAAACTCCAAATATACAGCAGCAGGCGTCAGTGTCGGGATCAAACCCACGACCTCCTGTATACCAGGCGAGGTAGTTAACATCTCGCCATTTTGGCGCCCTTAAAATATAATCCAATACTTGGGCCCATTTCTCTCTGTTAGCCTTATGGCCTGCATACCCTAAATCCGACCACGGCTACAACTTCAATCGTGCAAAAACAATTGCTCATCTGACGGTCAAACTGCAAACATATTTTGCTTACCTACGGAAGAGGTGCACGGATAAAGATGCAATTACCATTGGCAAGAGTTAAACGGTCTGCATGGCGTTGGCCACGGAAGCAAGGATTGAAGGTCTGACGTCATATCTATATCTCTCGAAAATGCAAGCGACTTCAAACATCACATCCTCGGCTCATGCATTGATCCCTCGGCCTTCGTTAAAAAAAAGTTATCCACATAGACAGACATGAATGAAACAGACATCAGACGTGATCGAACAACAGTCGCAGACATAACGCCTATACAGCAAGCGATGGCCGCCAATGTCAGGCATAACTGAATCCTCCTCTTGATGGAACGGACTTTATGGATAAAGTCCGTTCCATTGGATACAAAGCTGCATTCCTCTGTCCTGGTTGTACGTATGTTGAATTTCTTTCGCACCGTACGTAACCAACCGTGCTAAAACGGAAGTTCGGGGAAGGACAGCAAACTTAACAGAAAAGGCAGTTCTAAAGAAATGAGTTTCCAATCTCGCAGTGGCTTCCTCATATCGGAAATAAGATCGTTCCAGACGGCCGCGTAAGGGCATCTGAAAGTGCGCGATGCGGTGACCCTCTTTGTTCGATGGCCAGCCAAACGAAGCTCCTGCTGCAAGGATGCCCGGAGTTCGCGTGATGGTCGATGCTCCCTGACGAGATCATCAGGGTATTATTGACGCTGTGTAAACGTATTTGACGTTGCATGAACGTACATTGAAGCTGCATGTGGTAGGTTGTTAAATATGCGTTTGCACCTGTCATGGCGTATTCACACTATGTGCGTGTCACTTGACATCCTGGCAAACTGAGATTTGCAAGGTAACATATTTTTTAATGAACAAAAAAATATATTTACATATTTCCCTGCTGCCACTTCGTACGATGTAAACTTAGCGAGGATAGACTCGTCCGTTGTCACATGAATATGGAATTCACCATTCCTAAATATTGGCGACCACCCCTCCCAAGCCGTGTGTCCTGTGCAAGGCAACTTATCTTTCTACACAGATATTAGCAGATATGTAGTGGCATGACGCGCGGGGTTAGCAAAAGGTTGAGGTGAGGTGACACTGGAGTGGCAGCAATTAGGGGGCGAAGCAGGGATGGAGAGAGCGCGACTGAGGTCGTGCAGGTGCAAGCGTGGGGACGTGCATTAGGCACCAGAGAGGCGGCGGCAATTAGGGGGAGAAGCATCGACTGAGCGGGTGCACCTGGGGACGAGCAGGTGTGAGCGTTGGGGCACGGGGTAGGCACCGGAGAGGCGGGAGATGGAGGCGATAATTGTGGGATAGCGCGTGCAGGAGACGCCGTGGAGACGCCAGCTAAATGGGGGGTAAGTGAGGACCTCAAATGAGGAGGGATATATAGAAGGGAGTGTGCGGAGCAGCACGGGGTCGGTGCTCAAGGGATGAAGAACACAAGAATCGGGGAGAAGACGCCTGGGACCTCGCGCTCCCCACCTCGTCCTTCCCAGCAGTGTTGGCTGATCCCCTGCCGGGGGCAGGGACGAGGGCGGAGGTGTGAGGGAAGCAGGACAGGGTAGCGGAGTGTAAAGTGAGAGTGAGAGAGAGAGTGGAGGTGAGTAGGGGGAAGTCGGAGAGTTCGGAACAAGGGTGTGTGTGTGTTGGTGTAAGTGAGGAGCATCCACACTGGATGTAAGGTAATGAAAGTGACCACGGGAGAAAAGTTAAGAGCGTCCGTGTGAGTACAACACTCCACATGTATAACGTCTCGAATGTGTTCTCTAATCTACGCGCTCCTCTT
Source organism: Lampetra planeri (assembly GCF_965212315.1). Taxonomy (NCBI): domain Eukaryota; kingdom Metazoa; phylum Chordata; class Hyperoartia; order Petromyzontiformes; family Petromyzontidae; genus Lampetra; species Lampetra planeri. The sequence goes on from NC_136150.1 coordinate 7,923,546, forward strand.
TCTATCCGAGAGGGCAATTCGGAGCGTGCATTTATCCATGCTCCGTTGAGCACTATTTAGTTTTTGTTCCACTTTCTTTACCAGTGTCCACGTGTCTGATCCGTGTTTAAACTAAACTATTATTTTTTACCACGTGAGGCCCGCTGAGCCCGCTAGCTCTTTTTCAGAAGTGACCTAGCCACGAAATGTTGGCTCAATAAAGTTGCTTATCACGTGGAAATGTATAGCAGCCAAATACTCGAAACGTGTGATGTTGAGTCTAAATGTGGAGTGAAAAACCATGGGACCCGGAGAAAAATCCACGCGAACACGGGGAAAGAGACGCCACAAAACTCCAAAGAGCTCGCGATAGAACCCACGACCTCCTGCATACCAGGCGAGGCAGTCAACATCTCACCATCGTGGCACCCCATGTCACAACAGGTGATGTTCACCGACTGAATACATTCATCGTTCTGCACATCGGCGTGTGTTGCTTCTCGTGATCAAAATCAATCAACCACGAACACTCAAACCTCACTCGCTCACACTCGCTTAGACGCATGCAAGACGCTCCTGGGCAGCTTGGAGGCAGCCGTCCTCCTGCATCAACGGCGTCGCTGTTCATCACAACGAGCGGAGCGACAGGAGGATAAAACGCAGCGAGTAGACACAGTGGGTGGGCAACAGACACTGCATCTGTAAGTCATCTCAGTCAACGCACGGCACCTGGGTCTGTCCCGTGACCTCCTGCCAGCGAGCCTTCGACACTTCACCTGGCCTTGAAGTGCACCTGGCCTGGCACGTGTGACGTGGTAACCTCACCGTCGCTTCGTGGCGAAGTGCGGATGTTGTTGTGCGTCAAGTGAGTGTGTGGGCGTGGGGAGCGGTGGCGGAGCGGTTAGCGCGCTGCGCAACGAACTCGGTGACCCGAGGTCGATTCCCGCTCACGGCCAATGGCAGTGATGATGATCTGAACCGGTCCTGGGCCTCCCCCTATAGGTCGACTCAGCCTCGAATGAGTACCTGTTGTCGTATGTAAACACATCGCCACTGCCCCAACAGTCTGTTCAGGCTAGAGGGGGGATCTTTGTCTTTGGTCAGTGTGAACTTGCCTTAACAGTCGGGTTGGGCTATACTGCGGGTCTTTGCCTTTGTCCTGTGTGTGTGTAACCAGTGTGTGTGTCGCGCGTGAATAACCTGTGTGTGCGTGTGTGCAGTGTGTGTGTGTCGCGCGTGTGTGTGTGTCCAGTGTGTGTGCGTGTGTGCAGTGTGTGTGTGTCGCGCGTGTGTGTGTGTCCAGTGTGTGTGTGTCCGTGTGTGTGCGTGTGTCCACTGCGTGTGTGTGTGTGTCCAGTGTGTGTGTGTGTCCAGTGTGTGTGTGTGTCCACTGCGTGTGTATGTGTGTAGTGTGTGTGTAGTGTCCAATGTGTCCAGTGTGTGTGTGTGTGTCCAGTGTGTGTATGTGTGCAGTGTGTGTGTCCGTGTGTGTGCGTGTGTCCACTGTGTGCGTGTGTCCACTGTGTGTGTGTGTGTCCATTGTGTGTGTGTCCACTGTGTGTGTGTCCACTGTGTGTGTGTGTCCAGTGTGTGTGTGTGTGTCCACTGTGTGTGTGTGTCCAGTGTGTGTGTGTGTGTCCACTGTGTGTGTGTGTCCAGTGTGTGTGTGTGTGTCCACTGTGTGTGTGTGTGTCCACTGTGTGTGTGTGTCCCACTGTGTGTGTGTGTCCACTGTGTGTGTGTGTCCACTGTGTGTGTGTCCACTGTGTGTGTGTGTCCAGTGTGTGTGTGTGTCCACTGTGTGTGTGTCCACTGTGTGTGTGTCCACTGTGTGTGTGCATGGCGGACGTGCCACTTGCAGCACGGAAACTTTTCTGTTTGGTTTCTCCGCCCCCGCGGGCTGGCCGCTGCGCTTCCTGTTGAGCTCACAACCCCAAGCAAGCAAGCAGCGCGGATGAGATTTAAAAAAAATAAAAAATGAAGGGGGGGGGGGCAAGGGGTGGGGATGTGGGGGAGGCAAGGGGCGGGGGGGGAGAAGTGGGAAGGGAAATTTAAAAAAGCGGACTCCCTTAAAAACCAAGACCCCACCTGCCCTCTCTCTCACCCAACTGAGACGTGTTTAGAAATCGTTGGAAGCTTAGAAATCCTTGGAAGCTCCCCAACCGCCACCACCAGTGTGCATTAAAGCAACGCGTTGCTTTGGCATTGCCTGTTGATTCACAAGACACATTGGGGATACAAACAAAGATGATCGAAAGTCGCCCTGCCACTCGCTGTTTCTGCCACAGTTCTTGGATATTTTTTTTTCTAAAGATAACTTATTTTAACACCCCACCCCCCGCTTTCCCACGTAATAATAACGTTCTGTTTTAATGTGATGCTCAACGGAAAGATGTTTTATTTAAAAAAAAAATACTTGTAAGTTCCCCCAAAGCCACTTGGCAAAACAAATATTTTTTTGGACGCGTTACAATATTTAAGATGAGAAAAAACTGAACTCCTAGAAATCGTGCAAAATATATTTTAAAAAATTGCACAACATGGAATAGTATACAAGAGTAATATTGATATTGATACAACATATTTGTTAAATATTCATTTTACAGTATATGACTGTATTAAATGAAAGTATGTATTTACATTTTAATATACATTTGAAAGTGCATTAATAGTATAACATGATATTAACTTAGTTTAAATTACACGTATTACCTACTTTATAGCTGATATCCATTTCAGTGATGTTAAATATAACTGGTAAACGGATTGTGAAATTGTATTAACTTCGGTAACCTTCCCGATCATTTTTCTATTTTTTAGTGATTAAAAACAATTTTACTTTCATAGTTTCTCTGTTTTTGGCTGATTAAAATATTCATACCGGCTTTATTTTTCTATTTTTTTCGTGTCAAACCAAATGCGATTCCTCCTTCGATGTTTAATATTCCCTCAATTCGTCTTGTGGAATTACTGCGCGCGCATTAAGAAACAAAAACATCCTCAAAAGAACAAAAGTCGCTAAGCGACTCGCAAGTAAAACGAACAAAAATGTTAGCTTTTCATTCATATTTTCTGCAGTTTCCTTTTAACATGAGGATCAAGGTCAAAAGGTCATCACCGCGGCCCAAGGCTGCCCGTGACTGCCGCATGCTCGCCATCGCTTCCTTCTGCGTTCGAGCGTCTGAACTTTAGTGTATTTTTTTTTTTACTCGAGGATAATTTAAATGAAGCATTAATGCAAATCTTCTTGGTTCTTTCGGTAAAGTCACGTAGAAGGGAAATAATAAAATAATAAAAATAAAACATAATCAAATTATTCTCACGACGTTTCGGCCACAACGCAAGCAGCCGTCCTCAGGTGAAGAACAGGTCTGTCGGAAAGACAACGTCTGAATTTTCATGTCTGAATGTTCATGTTCATTCAGACACTTTCTTTCCGACAGACCTGTTCTTCACCTGAGGACGGCTGCTTGCGTTGTGGCCGAAACGTCGTGATAATTTGTAATTTTATTATGTTAATTTTTTTTATTTTATTATTTCCCTTCTACGTGACTTTACCGAAAAAACTAAGAAGACGAATCCCTGCAGTCACGAAAGCTTTAAATCATCATTAATGCAAAGTTGACGTCCTCCCTGACCCGTCCGCTAATCCTGGCCACAATCACGCCACCGTGCAAACAGCCAATGGTGCAGCGTGCACGGTTGTTGATTCATTTACTTGCCTTCATTTCCGTAATTTCTCTAAATAGGAACCAACACACACAAAAACGTCCACCCCACCCACCCACCCCGTCATACTGGGAAGTTGGCGAGGCACTTCCAGGGATTTTCGCGCGACCCCTGCGTGACCCGCCACACACTCACCCGGGTCACTAAGGGGCTTGGCGTGGGCAACTGGCGGGTCAAGCTGAGCGAGATGGGTTGTGGGATATTTGTAGGGGCCGGTTGCAGTGAGTGAACTCTCACGGAAGAGGGGCTGGGCGTGCGATATTTGCCATGAGAAGTGTTTTTTGTTGTTGGTGTATGTTCTGCTCCCCCCCCCCACTCGTCTTGCAGTGTGTGAGTGCGAGAGTGTCTCTGCGTGTCTCTGCGTGTGGGGGAGCGGTGGTGTAGCGGTTAGTGCGCTGCGCTACGAACCCGGCGATCCGAGTTCGATTCCCGCTCACGGCCAACACCCAGTGACGATAATGATCTGAACCGGTCCTAGGCCTCCCCCTAGGTAGACTCAGCCTCAAATGAGTACCTGCTGCGATGTATAAACATTGCCACTATGGAGACAAAGGCGGCCGGGCGTGGTGCTGGCCACCCACTTCCTAGTGTGCGGCGTCGACCCTTCACAGGTGCTCGCTAACAGCACTTGGCCTGACAGTCTGTTAAGGCTACACGGGCGATCTTTGTCTTTGCGCAGAGAAGAAGTATTGTGATGAGCTCTCTGCGTTGTGAACCCGGTGACTCGAGTTCAATTCTCGCTCAGGACCAATAACAGTGGCGAATATATGAACTTGTCCTTGGCCTCCCGTAGGTCGACTCAGCCGTAAAATAGCACCTAATGCGGGGTTAACATGAGCACTGAGGAGGCAAAGGCAACTCGGCTCGGCGTGGTTCTGGCCACCCACCCCTCGTGTACCGTGCTGCTCGCGAACGGCACTTGCCCCCACAGTCTGCTGAAGGCTATACGGGTGATCTTTGTGAGAGAGTGTGAGAGAGTGTGATTGTGTGAGAGTGGAGTTAGTGCTTTCTTCCCTTGTTCTGCGCGAGAACTACAATTCTCCTCCCAGGGCTGAAACTAAACGCCGGTTTATTGAACAAATATCCCGATGGTAAAAAATAACCCACGAATGACTCAACAAGGATTGCACGCAGCTACTTAGCTCCCCCTACCTGCGAAAACTTGTCAGGACCCTCCTGAAAAAAGAGAGAACTTCCAGATGATCAGTGAGGGCTTTTCTGAGTAATGTCCGATTTTTCAGATTAGCCGTGCACGTGAGATATTTAACATGAATTAATAGCTGATGGATTTCCCCTTCTAAGACGACATTAATAATTTAACAGTGATGCATTGTTATTCTTGGACGTGCTCAAACCGAACAAATATCTTGCTTTGGCCAATCATAAATCCACGTGTTCGCCTCTACAATACAGTAGTTGCATATCTTTACAACAGTGGGCGGAGTTTGATTGATGCTGATTGGCGTGGCTCTGCTGTCCACTTAGTGGGCCGAGTCTTCTGCGCGGGAGCAGGAAAGTGACATCACTGAGCACGCGCATCGATCGGCCGATCGTTAGTTATCCATTCTAGAGATCCGCGAAAAATGTACACGTTCGGATTATCCGCGATTTTTTATTTTCCGTGGCCATCCTCCCCGTCATTAGCGCGGATAATCGAGAGTCTAGTGTAGTTACCAAGCAACGACAGTGGGAGGGGGGGGGGTATGAAACTATCATCAACTCCGAGGTTACAGTTACAAACGTTCCTTAAAACGTGTAGCCCCGCCCCCCCCCCCCCCCCCCCGACTTACGAACCGTTCGACTTACGAACGGTCTCAGTTTTTATTTTAGTTTACACCGAGACACGGAAAGAGGAAGGCAAATGCATTGGAGGACATTCGCATGTTCATGGCATTCAAACTGTGAAGGGAAATAAGTGGGCTTGGCCAGGACACGCGATGGGATGACGTCCCGTGGTCGAGAATAATGCATCTGCAAAAGTCTTGATTTTTATTTTACCAGGTCAGGCCCACTGAGCTATACAGCTCTTTATCAGCTCAACGAAGTGGCTTATCAGGTGGAAATGTATAGCAACCAAATTACTCGACACAGATGTCGATTCTAAATGTGGAGGGAAACACCGGAGGACCCGCAGAAAAAAATTCACGCGACCACGGGGAGAAATATGCGAACTCCAAATATACAGCAGGTGTCGGGATCGAACCCACGACCTCCTGTATACCAGGCGAGGTAGTTAACATCTTCTAGCCACCGTGGCGCCAAGGGATGAAGCTCCGTCCGAGAGTAAGTCTACCGGGGAGATGGAGCGATGAAATGAGCTCATGTGCTGGTGCTGGGTGGATGATTACATCATCGCTTGATAGGGATGGCAAGCGGCTTGGCAAAGCCTTCATCTAGCAGCTGATCGACCATGACCGATGATGATGATTATGACGATATTGAAATTGGGGCAATATTTACACATTGCACGGAATGTCTTCACAAGACGAGAAAGAAATAACAACATCGATAACTCGTCTCCAGAGAGCGGTCGGACACTGGGTTGCACAAGTGGACCAGCATCGCAGTCGATTGACAAACGACCACCACGGTATTTCGCAGTGTTTCCTCTCTCTGGCAACGTTTCACGATAGACGCCGCTCGTTGACAGCCTGCGGGCACTTCCGTCGGGTGAGGACGTCTCGTCACCCCCTTTATTTTGTGTGTGTGCGTGTGCATCGCGGGTCACCGTGGGGTGAAGGGGGGGTCACACGCGTCGTCACTGCAGACGGCAAACCACACACACGCGCGCGCGCGTGCCCGCTGCTCCGATGTAATCTCACACAGTGAGTCACGCCACTCGGAGTGACGATTGTACCGACGCGATACGCCCACCATCGTTGAACGTAATTCTATGTCTCTCTTACTCGGGGAGGGTGGCGGTAGCGCTGGGAGTGTTGGTCAACAGGCCTGCAATGTGGTGTTGTTTGGTGGCTTTTTGCGGGGGGGGGGGGGCTGCAAAGACGAATGAACCAACAATGGCCGTCGCCATTGTTATAATCCATGATGGAGGTTTGTGGATTAGATCGCGAAAATAACAATGTGTCGTTAAAACCGCCACCACCCGACACAGCGGATTAGTAACGTTTGTGACGTTAACAAAATATGCCAATTTGTTACTTATACAGCGCAGCGGTGTGTTGGAGAGTAAACCCACAACATTTATAATTAACACACCGATGTGATGAACTAGTAACGAATTGGTTTGTTTTGACATGTTGTGTTCACGTGACAAACCTTACTAATTGGCTGTCAGGTGGTGGCGGGTTTAACGACACATTTATATTTACGCAATCTAACCCAAAAACTTTTATTATCGATAATATTGGTCACGAAAGCCTACGTGAGAAAAGGTTTTCCCCTTTTTTCTGGCAACAAAACAGGTGTTAAGATGTTAAAACACCAAACTGAAACCTTTTACAAGGAATCATGCCAACATTAACCACAATACTTGTGGTCAGAATGCAAACAAAAAACATACTCTGATAATATATGCATTGTCCTTGAAACAGATTTTTGGCGTCCTCTGGTCTAACACCGTTTGAGACGAGGCTCAAAAGGAAGCTGTCTCTGGTGTGGACCAATCAGTTTAAATGACAATGCATATATTATTAGAGTATGTTTTTTATTTGCATTTTGACAACAAGTATTGTGGTTAATGTAGACATGATTCCTTGTAAAATGTTTCAGTTTAGTGTTTTAACATCTCAACACCTGTTTTGTTGCCAGAAAAAAGGGGAAAAACTTATTCTCATATTTTGGTACTGGAAAAGGAGGTCCCATGATGAAAGCCTACTGACCATTGTTATAAATACCACCTCGTGGTCATGGACAGCGTTCACAAGCTTGGCAGTTGCTCGTCCGTGTGTATCGAAGCAATAATGGGTCAGAAAATATGTCGCCAATGCAGAGCACGGTTGGCTACGTACGGTGCGAAAGAAGTTCAACCTATATACATACAGCAGAGGAAGAGGATGACCGAGAATAAGATTGACTTATTCTCGAGAAGAAAAGAGTCATGGGATCATCAACAACAACAACCGCCATTCGCCACTAAGGGGCGGTGACGTCACCACGGCGCTTATGCCAGGCTAGGTGCACGTTAAGGCCACGTTAAGTATCGAACGCCCGCTGACAGGTCACGGGACAGACCCAGGTGCCATGGGTCGACTGACTGAGATGAGTACCCGATGCACCACTTGTGCCCCCTACTGTGCCAACTTGCTGTGCTTTAGCCACCCGGCTCTCCGTTCGTTGTTGTGTGCGTCACTCCTCCACCCTCTGTTGTTGTTGGAGGGCGACTGCCTCCAACTGCCCAGTAGCGTCCTTCACGAGCCTCCTCCACAGAGGCCGATCTTGACACCGCTGGTACCAGTCATCAGCAAGTCCACTCAGCTCCACATCCTCCTGTACCACATCACTTCATCTCTTCTCTAGCCCGTGCCGCGCCCATTAAGCCCCCTCTATCCGGCCGAACAAAAGCTGTTTAGGCATGCGGTGGCTGGGCCAGCCAACGCAGCCTTGCCTGCCGGAGAAGCTCACTGATGAGACTTTGTCCAGATATTTCAAGGATTTGTGAGCTCCTCACACACGATCCATCCTGGTTAATGGTAAGGCCCCACCTCTTAGTGGTACGCTCCAGGTTCCGCAGCAGCACCTCCAACTCCTCCTCTTAGTGAGTAGCAATCACCAGATCGTCGGTATACATAACGTGGTTGAGCAATAGGGAGCCATCCCTTGACCTCACCCGGGTATTGATCCGCCTCCCATTGTATCTCTTCCAGATGGAAATTCTTTCGGTACAGCCTTCGAATGCTTCACGAACTACGTGGTCGAAATAGATGTTACATCATGTGGGAGTCGTCCCACACCTCCTCGTCTAACACCTCCTCGTCCCACCCCTCCTCGACCCACCCCTCCTTGTCCAGCACCTCCTTGTCCCACAGCTATACGGGTCATCTTTGTCTTCATATGAGAGAGAGAGAGGGAGACTCGAGTATAAGGCAAAGTTAAAATGTGAGCCTCAGTAACTATGCCATGTACACTTCATAAGTTTACATCAATGTTTTATTTTTTTCTCAGATGTATCATTTACATTTAAAACACCTGAGTTTTGGCGAGATCAAGGTCGGCCCTTTTAAATTTGCTGTGAGCGTTTCTCTTCGGATGCGATAGAAGCTCTTATTTTCTCTCTTCTCTGCTCGGATGTGAAGAAGAAATCTTCAAAGTGACGTCTCGTTTTGGGAGCGAGAAGAAGCCTCCCCGTCGACGCGAGCTCAAAAGCGTAAATTGTTAAAAACGTAATTATTATTCCATCTATTCCAACAAAGTATACAGCCATAGCTAACCACCCGGACGTTGTCATTATGCAACGGATAACCAAATAGTGAACGTGCTAACGTTAAGAAAAAACGCCACTTTTTTTTTTATTTTCTTGCTGTGGGTTTCACACCTGATGATGATTGCTCGTGTTACAATCGAAACGTCGTGAGAATTTTATTGTTTTATTTTTATTATTTTATTATTTCCTTTCTACGTGACTTTACCGAAAGAACCAAGAATATGAACCAAATAATTCTTATTATTCCAGTTATTAAACAAATATCCAGCTAGAGCTAACGAACTGGACCTTGGTTATCATGCAACGGATAACTCTCTTAATTGGCTGTGTCGGGTGGTGGCGGGTTTAATGACACATTTATATATTTACGCCATCTAACCCCAGAAGACCTCTATTATGTCTCATATCGCCGTTTGCATTTTGTTTGTTGGTGGGATTCGCTGAGCCCCCGTGCATATCGGATTCCTCAAGTCAAAAAAAAAATCTGATTCTGAATTCGAGGGAAAGTGTTTCGGCACCTCCGATTCGCACGCTTGGCTACGTACGGTGCGAAAGAAGTTCAACATACACACGTACATACGTTACAAGCTCTAACAATGCTCGGTGTCGCTGCTCCTACATATGACGTTTTAACCGATCCCACGAACAATTGATTCCGGGAGTGATTCCAGAATCAGAATCTTAATTTGATATTGGAGGAATCCGGTGAGCTATGAAGCTTTTTTCACGGATGTCCAGTAGTGTTGTTAAAGCACTGGCATGTGTCAATATCAATATCAGAATATGTAATCACACAAAAGGAATCCGATGAGCTATAAAGCTCGTTTTCGTAGATGCCCAACAGTATTTGAAGTGTGTATGTTGAACTTCTTTGTCACCGTACTTCGCCAACCGTGCTGATCTCCTGCAAAGTCCCGCAATCCCATCGCCACTCATGAGCCAGGCAGGCTGGCCCTGGGAGAGTGCTGGGAGAGGTAACGATCATCCACAACCGATTGTTGTTACGGGCTGCTGCTGGCACTATGTGGTGGGCAGCAGACGACAGCGTTGCAACATGAAACATTGTTGTACTGCACTGTCTATGCTCCCCCCGCCTTCAACAGCCAGCGTGGTGAAGTATGGACAATTAGCCCACACGACCCGCACGGCATCGGGGAGGCCCTCATCCCACAGCGGATTGATGATAGCAAGGTCGTAGCCATGGAGTCAACATTGGGGGGGACCACATCTTTCAGGGGGTCTAGCCCCCCCCCCCCAGATAAAAATCTAAATTTGAAAACAAATATCCTGCCTAAAATATTAAAAAATTCACTAACACATGGGATGAATTAATTTTTTACAATAATGTCTAATAGTGTATTGTGTTATATTGCTCTGTTTTTTTCTTTTTTTACCATTTTTTTTTCATTGTATGTAATGACAGAGATTAGGGATTCATAAAGTACAACCATAACCACAATCATATAAACAGAAATATGTGCATTGTTATATGGAGGCAAGTCCAGATATTGTGGCCAAGGTTTAGCTAATTTGTTTTTATTAACATAGCATAGATTTTTTTTTTTAAATTGTTTTTAGCAATATATTGGGGGGGACATTTTGAACATATTTTAATATTGGGGGGGATGTGTCCCCCCCAATATTTAATATAATTACGGCCTTGGATCATAGATGATTTCATGATGATGGTGCCCCAGTCCGTGTGGGACGCTTTATCAGTCGAAGTTTTTAGGGAACGTCTGAAAACACGTTCATTTTCTCTTGCGTATCCGTCTGTGTCGGGTTGTTTTCCTCTTAGTTTTATCGTGAAGGGATTTCACTGGGATTGTGTTGTAGAGCGCCTCGGGGCCTTGCGTGACTGATTCTACGTAAAACTGAGATTTATTACCTGCTTACTTGACTATTGTAGAGGGGTAAGCCAAGAGGATGTGTCGATCAAGGAACAAAAGAAAAGCAGCGAGAACTTTCCGGTGTTGAGAAAGGTAAAAGTGGGGGAGCTTAAACAGAAAACATCACTGTACAGGAGTGGCGGATCACCGTTCGGGAGCGAGAGAGTCGTGGGTGATGATCTCACCGAGGGAGAAAGCTGAATTGGAAAACTCAACCTCAACATTCCTGGAAACTGCATATTCTGCGAGGCTTTTAAACTTAATAAGGTGGATTTTGTGTTTGCTAAAGGCGGCTGCTCTTAAGCGGAGGCAAACGAGAGTGTGTGTGTGTGTGTTAATAACGACTGGTGTAAGTGCCACGAGTGTGGTAGAATTGTTGGATGACGCCCTGTGGTGGTTGTAGTTGGCTCCGCTTCGTCTGTGTGGGTGGCGCAGCGAGTGGCGCGCTGCCCTACGAACCCGGCGACCCGAGTTCGATTCACGCTCACGGCCAACATCGGTGATGATTGTCTGAACCGGTCCGGCCCCCCCCCTCCCCAGATCTAATCAACATCAAATGAGTACCTGGTGCGGTGTGTAAACATCACCACGAGGGAGACAAAGGCGGCCGGGCGTGGTGTTGGCCACCCACCCCCTCGTGTGCCGTGCCGGCCTTCATAGCTGCACGCTAACGGCACTTGTCCCAACAGTCTGTTAAGGCTGCACGGGGGATCTTTGTCTTTGTACCCGTCCGTGTTCAGACGTGGCTGGCTGTTAACGCAATCACGTGCCAGCTTGCCTCCGTACTCATTAAGTCTTAATTAACCCGGCACACAGACAAACACACCCCCCCCCATGCGTTAGCGGCACATCAAAGCACTCTAGGAGACGGAGATTTGCGAGTGAGAGATGCAGAATAAAAAGGAAAATGAAAGTGACACATGGGACTGGGTTTTTGTAGGCTTGCATGTTGGTGCTTTCGACTGAAGGCGCGTCCATCACAAGTTCTGCCATGTCGCGTAATCTCAGTTGTGACATTAGCGATGCACTTTTAAACATCACTTTACATCTCCATATTTGATTAGTTTTTCACTTTATTCGAGGAAGAACCGCTGAGGTGTATACATTTTTTATGAGATGCCAGCCGTGCTTATGAAAGAATGATGATGATGATGATGTTTTTAACGGAGCTGATACACTGATAGTGTACCCGTCACGATGCCACTTTCTTCCATCCAGGAACTCTTCACATATCTTCACGGAAACTCCAAAATCCATCAATGAATTGCTATGAAACTTACCGCACAGCTCACCGACAGCGGTGTCCAAATGTGCGCATGTTTTTTTGTTGTTGCCGTTACTGCTTTCCAAGACTCTAAATACAACCGTGTAGTTTTGATGGCCTAGTTTGACTCTTAAGAACTTGCGCAGACGACGCGATGCTTGGTGGTGCCGGAGTGGATGGCACAATTCAGAGGGTTCCCCGGTTCGATTTCATTCCACCTCCTCCCGGTGCGGGTATCACAGAGCTCCCACGGAGATTCCTTCAAATTACCTCTGCGGTCCACACGCGCACAACAACAACAACAACAACACAAAACCTCAACACGTTTTTCTAATACACTGCATTAAGAGGAAGATCTATACCGAATAAAGAAGCAACGTTTCGGGCAATGGCCCTCATTCACAGCGCATACATTATTTGCGAAGGATCATTACCCGAAACGTCGCCTATTGTTTAAATATTTCTAAGGCAGCGTTATTGACGAAGTGATGCGTGTTTTTTTATTGTTGTTGTGCTATGAAAGAGAATTGCCCCGAAACGTCACCTCTTGTCAGTTTAACACCGTAGGCTTTCGAGACCAATATTATCCATAAGAGGTCTTTGGGTTAGATCTCATGAATATAAATGTGTCGTTAAACCCGTCACCACCCTACACAGTACTCGAATTGTAAAAGTTGTGGGTTTACTCTCCAACACACCGGTGTGCTGTACTAGTAGCGGATTTGTATGTTCTGTTTTACGTGACAAACCTTACTAATTGTCTGCGTCGGGTGGTGGCAGGTTTAACGACACATTTATATTTACGCAATCTAACCCCGAAAACCTCTATTATGGATAATGACGAATGTGTTGATTTTTTTGTGATAGTTAATTGTGCGCGTGCACCACTGCCATCAGCAGCACCAAAATAATAATGATGATCTTGACTTTAAGCTTTCGTGACTGCAGGAATTCATATTCTTTGGGTCTTTTGGTGAAGTCACGTAGATAATTTCGAATAAAATAACAAAAAACTACGACGTTTCGATCGCAACACAAGCGATGACGACTGCATATGTTGCGATAAAAAAGTCGTAGTTTTTTGTTCTTTTCTTTGGACCTATCTGCGTGACTTTACCGAAAGACCCAAATAATAATGATAATGATGATTACATTGTCAACACGGTAGAGGGCAGCACTTTCCCACCCGCTCTGCACATGTGAGTAATACAGTTCATTTGCATGACGGCGCAAAAGCAATACTTTTAATTTTCATCGCTGGACTATAGCCACGCTATTTAAATATGTCCACATGTTCTGTCGTAGTCGTAATTGCTACGGTGATTGGGAACTACTCACAGTAACTGCTGAAGACAAGAGTCCAGTTACGGCACAGGGAGATTCCATCTCTCGGACTCCTCCGTGCCACGGACGGAGAAAGGCGCTGTCAAAATGTAAACGCCGAGTTGGCTGAGCGAGTCGAGAACATGAACTCGCTCCACTGGAGTTTTCTGTGTCTGTGGAAGGAAGGAACACCTCACACAGGCACACTGTCACTCTCCCGTCGTTTTCGTCAAAGGACCGCGTTTGCCGAATGGCGAGTGTCGGGATAAATTAATGTGCGTTTTAATATTTCTTTGATTGTCTGTTATTTCCATGACTGCTGAATTAAATCAGTCAATTAAAAAGTTTATTCGTGCGCTTTCCTGATTGTTTGTTTTGTTTGGAGGGGGTGGAGGGGGAGTTCTTCAATTGTAAATTGAAACTTTCAAGCTGACACATTAAACGCGAAGTCGAGGACCCTAATTAAGTTGATTTCCACAAGGAAACAATACCCCAATACATCCGTGGTGATTACGTAAAAAGCTTCACACATGGGCGATCAATAATGAAACAGACGTACTCTACAGACAAATACGTCAGATTGATATATATATAGCATCTTCGTCCGTGCAAATTGCATCTCTCACAATCGCTAATGAACCACAGACAACGCTGGGAGGAGGCAGGAGCAGCCAGGCAGTAGTGAGCTGGCGCTATCAACTTCTGTCCAAGCTTTGTTTAACACGTGGCAGACTTTCGCGACCAATATCATCCATAATACAGGGATTGTTTTGGGTTAGATCGCATAAATATAAATGCGTCGTTAAACCCGCCACCACCCAACACAGCCAATTAGTAAGGGGTTGTCACGTAAACAGAACGTGTTTATTCGTTACTAGTACAGCAACACCGCTGTGTTAGAGAGCAAATCCACAACATTTACAATCTGACAATCTGATTGTAAATGTTGTGGGTTTACTCTTCAACACACCGCTGTGCTGTACTCGTTACGAATTGGCCACGTTCTGTTTACGTGACAAACCTTACTGATTGGTTGTGTTGGGTGGTGGCGGGTTCAACGACACATTTATATTTACGCGATCTAAAAAAAAGGCTATATTATGTCCAAGCTCTGGTGTGCTCTGTATGTTAAGATGTTTTCACGTAATTTAATTCGTGTTTATACGTGAAGGTTTATGTGAATTATAGTATTCTCTTTCTCCCTACCAGTCCTATAAACTTTCTGTGTACCCCTACCAGCAAATAGGTTCTATATTTTTTACAAGCCACGTTTTTTTGAATTTATACCAGACTGCAAACATGATAATGCGGGTTTGCTATGTATGTACTCAAAGCTCACTTATTTTCCAGAGCTCACACCACGACCCTGTAATCTCCCCCACATAACCACCACCGTTACTGTTCCCTCTTCATAACATTCCTGCGGAGGGAGCTGGTAGGAACGTTGGGTTGCTCGGCCAATGGCCAGGGTCAACGGCGGCGTGGTGTATTCCGCAAATATGCCCGACTGTGAGGGCGGGCACAAGCCGGCGTGAGTAGGCTAAACGTTGAGTTTTATAAGGGCACCACGGGGTGACCAGCCCCTCCCTCCCCACCCAGCCCCACCCCTCCCACCCCCCACGCAGCCCCACCCTCCCCACCCAACCCCTCCCCACCCAGCCCCTCCCCACCCTCCCCACCCTCCCCACCCCACCAAGCCCCTCCCCACCCTCCCCACCCAGCGCCTCCCCACCCTCCCCTCTCCACCCAACCCCACCCCTCCCATTTTTGGATGCACGACGGACGGACACAAAAATCCCCTGTGGGCTGGTGTAACCAGGAGGTTCCTACCAGTATAATCATTATGTTACGATCACTCATTCCCCATTCGTCCATTCAATCCATTCATCATTAGTTGCTGTCAACAATTTCCCTTTCACCAATTTCCCTTTCACCAAATTCACAAATCACAGATTCGCCGATTGCTTCCTCTCATCTATATAATTCACCGCATCTCCACCAGTAGATTAATCTGGACCGTTGTTAATTATTTGTAAAGCGCCTTCATCAATGCGCTATATAAATTCCGTTTAGATAAGATAAGATATTCTTGCGATGGAAATCCCGCGCGACCGCACCCCACGTGGCCACCACGACCGCGTGGCTCGTTCAACATAAAGTTCAGGTTCATTTATTTGGTATAGCCCTGTTAGCCATTCGGCTCTTGAATCGGGTGCAACCTCAACAAACAAAAATCAAAACATGAACAAAAAAACATCTTAAAGTGACTATGTGACTATGTGCAAACTGAAAATCCAGGAAAAAACCCAGCATATCCCCTTGGAGATGCGACGCGTACACCCCTAGGGGTACACCAGTAGGGGTACACCAGTAGGGGTACACCAGTAGGGGTACACCAGTAGGGGTACACCCCCAGGTGTACACCCCCCAGGTGTACACCCCCCAGGGGTACACCCCCCAGGGGTACACCCCCCAGGGGTACACGTGCTTACAGACGACGAACCGCTGGGATGGAGCGTTTCACATTGGAGAGAGGGGAGTTTGAGAAGAGGAGAGAATGCATCTGAGCAGAGACACGGTTCTGCAGGCGTATGTATCTAGGCTGATGAAGATCATCTGAGTATGTTTTAATTTAACGATATTCAATTACAGTTTATATTCATTTTAAGGCAGTGGTTCTTAACCTTTACTGCAGCCTGCAACCCGTTGATTCGCAATCGTTAACCACTGCATCATGTTAATACATTCATTGGTTCGTGGAAACAAATAAGTCGCAATTACGTGCACGTGCTGAATTTGTCTTTTCGATTATTTACTTTATTTGAAAAATGTGGCCACGTCTCGCACTCCCAGAAAGGGCATCTCGCATCTTCCAGGAGGTGCTTAATGCACCCCAGGTTAAGAAGAAGAAGAACCGTCGGTTTAAGGCCGCAGTATGATTGACGAATGTGTTGAGTTCAGTTATTTTTTTTTTCAATTTATGCTGAACAAAGTAAGGGGTAAAGGTGATTTCAAAACTTAGTATTTTATTTTAACTGCCACGTCGGGAGATTGAATCAAACCCGTGACCCCTGGATTACAAGTCCAGGGCACTCAACGTTACAGCAACAGCAGCATCCCATTGCGTAATGGTGATGAACAGCATTATATAACCTTCATTAGAAAATAAAAAAAATTGCCCAGAATACATTGTCGCAAATTGCTGCAATGTCTACCCCATTTGTGACCCCAATCAGCCAGGCTCTGTCTCACACAAGGGATAATAAAGTCAATGGTGGCCGTCCTGGTAAAACCGTAACTTAATTATATAAAAAAAAAATCCCCATGCTCGCATGCCATTCAAAGCCTCTCCTTTAACAGACCATTACAACAAGACACTGCCGGACAATCCCTCATACCTTGGCAATGATGGCCAAACCACACCGTTGATTGGCTTGTCGATGCGTGGTTAATGGAGTCATCGGTGCATTTGTGGACGGATGAATTGATGAAAAGCTGTACATTGACAATCACGCGAAGGAGTCATCGACATATACGGCATGCTTGTATTCATATTGATCGTTGTTGTTGTTGTTGTTTACTACATTATTATCGAGTGGGAGACCTGTCGATAATTAAACTGGAAGGGCAGTGAAGCTGTAAGTTGCCAAATAAATCCACGATTTAGTTTCACTTTTGTCGGATTTACTGGGGCCGCAGTGAGGCAGACTCTAGGCCAATATAAATAACACCACAAAGACAAAGGTCCCCCGTGTAGCCGTTAGCAGACCGTTAGGGCAAGCGCTGTTACCACGCGCGAGGGGGGTAGGTAGGTGGCCAACAACCACGTCCGACCGCCTTTGTATCCCCAATGCTGATTTTGTTTACACATCGCAGCAGGCCCTGGTGTTGGCCGTGAGCGGGAATCGAACTCAGACACACGCACGCACATGCAAGACTCACATGCACCGTGCAAAATGCTCACGCTACCGTGCGCGCACGCACACTACCCATGACCACCACTGTGTACCCATTGCACTGTGTGTTCCCAGCAACAGTACAGCGAGCAGACACGAACAATATTTGGCAACGTATAGCCACGCGGTCACTCCACCGTAGGCCATCATCCCTCCTCGCTATTTACGTGTCCTGCCCGAGCCAAAATTTTCTTAAGAGTTTGAGTTATCGTCTAGAGCCTGCGTGCATATGTTCCCCTAATCCACGCCATCAGTTTATTTGAATGACTGCATAATGAAAGATGTGTGAAGGGAGGGCCATTGCCCGAACCGTCGCAGCATTAATGCTGAATGCGCTACGTTTTTTTAAACCTGGGCTTGTGCACCAATACCAATGCATTATCACACATTGAAATAAATATATATACATTTCTTTAAATAAAGACGTGAATGATTCAAACGAATGGATGAAGGGGGGTCAGTGCACGAAGCGCCTGCGTAACGCCTGCGCCAAAGTGTCGCGAATTTCCTCCAATCCGCGTCCACAGTTTACTGCGAATGGCAACGTGAACGAAATGCATCGTTCGGTGAACGAAGCGTCGACTGCGCGCGAACGAACGGACGGACGGACAGATCACGTGGGCACGAGCATTGGGTGGTCGAGAGTTGCAGGGCGGGAGCTCGAGTCGACTTCTCGTCCGGGCTCGTGCAAGTGACGGCGCTTGGACAGTGTTTTATTTATCTACCCACGTGACTTTACCGAAAGAACCAAAGAGAATGGATTCCTGCAGTCACTAAAGCTTCAAATCAAGATAGGACAGCGTCCTTCATTGCAAGGCCCCCGGGCCCCTGGCGGCCTTCAGTGATGCCGCTGACGTGTGGCCACCCGGAAAAAAAAAAACATTTAAAAATACCGCCCCCCCTCCCCTCCAACACCATCATCGTGCTGTCAAGTAAAACCCCAATAGTCTCAAATTATGCGTTGCGGCTCTCACTTGTCTTATCGGCCAAAGTGCTCCCTCTGAAACGAGTGAAGGGCACTGATGTGGTAACGTGTCGGAGTCCGTGGCGTCCCCCCCCCCCTCGGCCCCCACTGGTCGTTGGACACGAGGCGCTGTAAGAACGAGCGCGCAGCGTGGCTCAGTCGTAGCGGTCACTAGTCGTCCGTGATCCACGTCACGCGCGGGCTGCGTGCGCGCGGGACACTTCCACAGGGATCGCGTGCCCAGGGATCGTCACATTGGATGTCATGCCCCGCGGAGTCATCCGGCCACTCTCGTGCGCCGATTGGTTTACGTTCACCCCCCCCCCTCCTCGACTCTGCTGCCTCCCAGCCACGGCTGCCGTGTGCGGGATAATGATGACACGCGCATTCCCTCTCCATTTAATTCGTTTCTGCACGCGGCGCTGTTCACAGAGCGCACGTGTCCCTCCGTGTGCGCGCCGTGCATTTGGCACGCGCTTGACGCGGAGTGTGGCTTGTGGATGCTGCTCGAGGTGATGGTGTTGTCACGTGGATGGGGAGGGGGGCGCAGTGGTTTAGCGCACTGTGCTTCTTCACACACGCGTGTAATGGCCTACAGCCCTTTGTTAATCCAACTGCTGGACGAAGGCCTCCACATCGATTGAGTGGGGAACGCTTTATTGCGTTGTGAAGGAAAACAAATGATCAAATTCCTTCCGTCTGCCGAAGATCACGCGGCACCGTCGTGATTAGCAACTCAGATTAGAGCGCGGTTGGCTACGTCCGGTGCAAAAGATGTTCAACGTACGTAACAAAATACATAATTAGACTCATATCCGTCTCAAAATAACAAAAAAAAGTATGATACAACTGCACGGCCATCTGTGTGCGAATAAGCAGCATTGTTTCAAGACAAGCAACAAACCACTCCGGACCGGCTGCTATAGAGGCGCCCTGCTGTTCGCCTTCGCTCGTGTGACCACGCTGCAGACATGGCAAGCTCGGAGATGAGTGGGAAAATATAATTAGCCATCACGGCCTGGGCCACAGCCCAAACCAAGAGCTCTGCTCCATCCGATCTGTGTTTTACGAGCCAAAGGCAACGGTCCAAAACATTCCCCCCCCCCCAAAAAACAACGTTTACGATGCTCTAAAATGAAAAGTCAACAGTTGTGGCAACGTGCCCTCTAAATACGCAACAGCCGCACGCGCACACGCGTTCGCGTAGCCCTCGCAATGGACTGTGTTCACGCGCCCGCCTCTATACCGGTACGAGTCGCGTGTTCAGTTGACGCCACTCGAAGGCGCAGCCCTGCAACTGCCCGATCGCGACACTGCTGGCGGAAGGGCCTCACTGGAGAGGGCTCGAGAGAGTCGTGTTCGATCTACATGGTACGTTGGCCTACTTCTTCCACGTTGGCGAGCTGTCTTGGAAGAGGGTTGCAGCTACCCACAGTTTACCCCCCATCGTACACAATCAGACCATCAACGAACTGCTGCGTACGTTTATGCTTCTGGGTGGATAGAAGCGGAGAGAGAGGGGGGGTGGGTTAAGATATTTCCCCACATTGTTTGCCGTGCCGAGTGAAGATGTTGCTGTGGTGTGAATGTATTATGAGACATCCTTTGCCAGTAGCAAGATATAGTAATAGGTTTTTACCCTTTTATCTACAAAACTGACACATTTTTTATAAGGGATCATGTTTGCATTAACCACAACACTTGCGGTCAAAATGCAAACAAAAATACAACTCTGTGCATACATTATCAGAGTTGTCTTTTTAATGCAAACATGATCCCTTGTAAAAAGGTGTCAGTTTTGTTGCCAGATAAAAGGGTAAAAACCTATTGCTATTACTATGTGGTGTGAATGGTTTAGAACGGTGGACTGGCGTCGCTTAAATAGATTCTTAAGTTCACAACACAGACACCGAATCGTATTCATCACACGCAATTGCGGCTCTTAAAATATTGCGGCTTTTTGTTACCGAATTCAAAACAAAAGGCTCTTCTCGTTTTTATTGGTTGACGACCCCTGCCCTCGGCATGCAGAGAAACGGCGGCTGCTTGCAAAGTGCCGGAAAGGCCTCAACAGAGCACAGCGCGGTAATCCGCCTTACCCACGCAGCACTTTGCATTCGCAAGTATACGCACGCGGGGTTGAGGATGAATCCCATCTGCGGTCGCCTCTCCCTTTGTCCCACCGATTCCTCCCAACTTTGCTTGAGTTCCGTGGCCTTACCAATGCACAACACCACGGCCGCCATCTTTCTTTTGAGCTGGTGGTTGAGGCAAGGCTGAGAAGAACATGGCGCGTGTAACGGTGGCGGTGGTCGCACGTACGCGCATGCAGCTGTCCAAGGCAAATGCAGAAAGGTGTCGTGCCCCCTTCCTGATGTTTGCAAGCAGCGCTCTTGGCTACGCACGTGGCCTGCAATTCAGCACTGTGAAGGAGGATGAGGAAGGAGGATGAGGCGGCGTGGGTTGATGGACCGCACTCAATGTCGTGAAACTCCCAAACTCGATGGTTGTCGAGGTCGCCATCTCCTGGTTTTCATAGGTGGGACAAAGTCATTGTTATGCAAGTCCAAGTCGAGTCGCAAGTCATCAAATTCATGACTCGAGTCTGACTCGAGTCCAAGTCACATGACTCGAGTCCACACCTCTGCTGGTTTTGCCAGGGAATGGCAGTACAGCCAAGTGAAATGTCCAACGCAGAAGATCCCTGGGGGGTTTGATTGTCCACGAAGCTCACGATCCACCCTAAAACGCACCCGCTACACAAACCATGGCAGCAGATGCGGATACCTGATGCACACATGGAAATATGTTAAACTCTCCAGGAGTGTAGTCGTTCAGGACGGCGCCGTACAACGTGTAACGACGCAATGCTCGCCGATCCACAAATACGAAGTGTGACATCGCAGCCCATACAACTCCACTACTCCTGACCGCGGTTATCTGGGCTTGACCACGTGGATGTGAAATTCGAAGTGGTTGCTCTGTATCTACATCAGCAGTCGTACGAAAGGAGAAGAAGAAGTACACCAAACGGATTTCTCCGCATTGTTGCCTCCCACTCGTATGAACACTCATTGAGTTGCGTTGGCCAACCGTTCAAGTATAGGACCACAGAACTTGGGGCAATTCATGGCGCCGGCTCCGGTTGTCTTCCCGCGTGTCTGTAGTTCCCCGCCCACCTACTGGACATCTCTGAAAAATAGAGCTTCATAGCTCATCGGATTCCTCCAGGATATATAAAGATTCTTGATACTCTATGGTTCTTTCGGTAGAGAGTATGGATTCCTGCAGTCACGAAAGCTTCAAATCAAGAAAGATTCTTGATTCTGAGTTTCCCGCACCTCTGAATCATCCTCTCTTTCAATCATTCTCTATGTATCCCTCTCACTCTCTCTTTGAGAGTGAACGAAATCTGTGCGTTACGCATGTGCGTATTTGTATTTGCATTCTTTGTTATTTTGTGTTCAGCCTGCACGCATTTCCCCGCTGTGATGGGGCTTTTTTTCTCATCGTTAACATAAAGTTTTTTTTTAATTACACGTGGAAAATGCGGTAGCGTCATTATGATGTAGACGCCAAATAAGCTGAGACTTTACGAGACTCGTCTTTAAAATGTATCCAGTGTGAACATCTTTGGGCAGTAATTAAATACTCATGCAGCAACATGATCATCATCATGTCCCATGTGTGGCTGATGATCCCATGTCTCTTCTCTTCTCGAGCACTAGCTTCATCCGGCACTGACTACACACCTACACACCATCTGTACTATACACCTACACTCCATCTGTACTACACACCTACACTCCATCTGTACTACACACCTACACTCCATCTGTACTACACACCTACACTCCATCTGTACACACCTATACTTGATTGCCCCAACGCCTGTGCCCCCCCCCCCACAAACCTTTACCAGCCTGTGTTGACTACCACGGGAAGCGCTCACCATCTGCACCCATGAGTTGTGATTGACTTTCGGAGTCCTCCTTGTCACGCTTGTTGCGAAATATAACACGTCCACACAAAGTGGCTTGCCGATGTCAAAATCAGAATATGTATTCGGCAGGAGGGAATCCGATCGGCTAGGAAGCTCTTTTTTCACAGATGTCCAGTAGGGAGCGGGTAAGAACGATGCAACAACAAACAACATTATCATGGTGCAAAGCACAAGAAAAGCAAACAAATCACCCAAACGTAACACGAAACAATCCCCATCATATCGGGCATTAGGGGGAAGCAGCTCTGAAACCCCCTGTCGTATCTATGCCCTGTTTTCCGTTATTAATATTAAGAATAATTAAAAAAAACATTTCTCTTTTTACTATATCTATATATACCTTTTAATTAAATAATGAAAACAACCCACTACAAACACACCAGGAATCTGTGAAACGGCCATTAAACTGGTAAGAAGTCGGTGACAGAGAGGTCATAGACATCCAGATGGACAAAGATGTATGGACTAACCTCCCAAAGACATCTGGAGATGTCCAGATAAGGTCCAGAGCAAACAACGGTTGAAACTCGCGTTTTCTTAACGCTTTCCTTACCGAGAAGTAGAAACTTAACATAGATAATTAACCAACAAACAATACTTTTTATTATTAGTAATTCCCTTATATTCACCGCATACATATTATTTAGAAGTATATGTTTCCTATCTACACGACCTTCCGAAAAACTAAAAAGTACGAATTCCAGAAAGCTTAAGTGCATACACTTAACCTCCGGACATTAAAATATAACTCAGAATAAACACCAATCTCTGGAGAACTAAACTTGGCGAAGCCAAATAATAATGTGACGAGAATCATTACGAATATTCATTAAACATAGACGAATGATTACCACGATACTAAGACCGAAGGAACTCATAAAATATAATTAAAGAATAAATGTAACACACAGGACCACATAAATGTATTACAAACATCTCCTCAGCCACCTTTGTCTTCCAGCAGGGCCTGACAAGCAAAGAGGGAGTAAAAAGGTCACAAGGGGCGGGGGGGGGTTTGTGCTGACATGGTTGTTTTCTCTCGCAAGAAATGCGGAGAGAGGGAGGGTGCTCGCGTGTTTGAGTTAAGCACGGCCGCCTTTGTCTCCCCGCAGCACAAACAGATGGCCCATGAATGCTTGGAGGGTTAGGAAGGTCGCGAGGAGTGATTGCGAGGGTGTCTGCTTATTCTCGCTCTGTTTTAGTTTGTTTTCTCTCGCAAAAGAGAGAAGAGGGTGATCACGTTTTGAGCACAAACAGCAAGATTTGCACACGCAAGCAAATAATATTCCACACCCCTCCTCCCAGAAGGGTCACACAACTGTGTCTTCACTAATAAACACACGAAACACACGGACGAGATGTGTTCAACCCACAGAAAGATATATGACGGCCTTCAAACAACTCGGGAAGATTGAGTGGATATTCTCAATATAAGCCGGGGAAAAATCCATTCAACTCACTTCGTCAGGGGCCTGGCCCCCCACCACAGATCGTCAGGGCCTCTGGCCCCACCACAGATCTCCAGGGCTTCGGCTCCATCTCTTCTCGTCGCCGCCAACGAAGAAGCTTTTCGTCATCCAGAAGGACGAGGCATCGCCTGACCCAAACGAGTACACGAGCTCAGCTCCCTTGCCGTGTCACCACGCCGAGGTGCATCGCCTGCCGCACACGAGGGTACGAGCCCAGCTCCCGTGCCGTGTCGCCACGCCGAGGTGCATCGCCTGCCGCACACGAGGGTACGAGCCCAGCTCCCGTGCCGTGTCGCCACGCCGAGGTGCATCGCCTGCCGCACACGAGGGTACGAGCCCAGCTCCCGTGCCGTGTCGCCACGCCGAGGTGCATCGCCTGACCGCGCCGACAATCATCATACGGGGTCAGCCGAGGGCGGAGCCTGCAGCAGCTGATCACCGCAACCGCGACAAGGAGGGCCCCTCTCCGAAAGTCGTTCGTACCCACAACTTCCCCCACCAATAGACCCACACACACGCACGCATCGACGCCCCACTCACCTGTGAGACTATCCTATCTAGTTCACCCTTACTGTCGTATCAACCCTACACAATTATTGGAAGACTGATTATCAACTACATGAACCATCAGCTGGCCATGAGGAATCGTGGCCCATCGAGTGATTAAGAGTCCGTCGGTTATAAGAGTGAGGTTGTTATCCGTGCCTGTCCCTTGTTCCGCTCATCACATAGGCGATCAATAGACTCGTCGAGGCAAACTCAACCTCCCGAAATTCTCATTACAAATCGACCGTCCACAGAGAGAGAAAATCTTGTCAAACCAGTTCCCCTTTGTCAGAGAATCTCGCCGAAGAATTAATAAAAAAAATCAGACTCGCTCTCCCCACACCCGCCCTCACATACACCTTCGCCTCTGGGATACAATAAGTGCTGTTTATTACCGCAAAATGAAGTGTGTCATGCTTGTTTTCAAACTCGGCCAGTCGCCGATGGTGATCGATACAAAAACGAACTAATGAGATGCCTGGTGGAGAGGTAGAGGTTACGATTGCATAGGAATTTTAGTTATCCATATTAGTCGAATGCCCAATATCGAAAATGCATAAGAGTTTTGAGTTATTCGATTTAGTAAATGCATAAGTGTTTATTCATTCATATTAGTCAATGCTTAATCTCATAATTGCATACGAATTTTAGTTATCCATATTAGTCGAATGCACAATATCGAAAATGCATAAGAGTTTTGAGTTATTCAATTTAGTAAATGCATAAGTGTTTATTCATTCATTTTAGTCAATGCTTAACCTCGTAATTGCATAAGAATTTTAGTTATCCATATTAGTCGAATGCACAATATCAAAAATGCATAAGAGTTTTGAGTTATTCAATTTAGTAAATGCATAAGTGTTTATTCATTCATTTTAGTCAATGCTTAACCTCGTAATTGCATAAGAATTTTAGTTATTCATATTAATCGAATGCATAGTATCGCAATGCATAAGAGTTTGGTTATTCATGAATTATTGACGCATGTTTGACCTGCATGATAGAATGTCACATGCTTGTTAGAATAAAATTGCTTAACACCAACTGTTCGAGTGCTTCTTTCCAAGTCCATGCAAAACTGTCTTATTCATAAGAGCTGTATCCTGATGAGATCTTAACTGGTGACCTTAAATATCATAACACACACTAGGATAATCGGTAAACGTTTAATCGATGATAATCGTGTTATCCTGATTGACAACTCTGGATAAACGAAGCTGAGCCTAATTATCACAACTGCACACATTAACATCGTCGCAAGCATCCGCATAAATTACTACGATTATCTCAGCGATTATCATAATTTATGCATATCATCACACGCATTATCATAATTTATGCATGTTAATACACACATTAACATAATTAATGCGATTTGCGCATTTTTCGGAAAATTATTAATTTTTACTATTTTCATCAAAAATTCATAACTCCGACAAATACAACATAATGGGTGGCTCGCCCGGGATCTCTCACAGACAGTGTTTTGCATGGATAATGGAATGAATCACTTCGTGTTAACCAGAATATCGTGACCAAACATTGCATTGTGATTGTAAACGGGCGTAAAACAAAAAAAACGCCCTCTAAGGTTAAAACCCAGAATAGCAGGTTGAAACAGAGAGTGGAATTAAGATAATATCGTATCAAACCGATTGCATCCTGTGATAAATGGTGTTAGAGGTACACACTCTGAATCGGAAAATTACAGAATAGCTCGAGTCAAACTGACTACACTCTGTGAGATAATTGTTTATAAGTACTCTGAAAAGGAAGGTCAGGGCAGCTGACGCCACACGAGAAATGTTAAGGCTGAGATAAATTCTCGAGTCCACGAAGACGGAATCCGACTCACAAGGTCCTAAGACTGGCACCCAAATGAGTGACCCCAATAACGGGGATCAGCCCTCCCGAGGGACGATGGACTCACTAGAGGAAGATTATCGGGAAATTGTGCTGCAACGCACAGGCCGGACTGCCACAGAGCAGGATAGGCATAGAGACGTATGGGAAGGGAGCTGTATCGACGACATTAAGATACACCGGGCAATACTTCAGAAGGATTTGATAAAATGTGCCAAAAGTGAACATGTGAAAATTGCGGAAATAGCAAGATTAGACTCGTATCTCCTCCAACAAACAGACCGAGAAAGAGCCTGGAATGAGGAAAGATATGAAAGGGAAAAAATTGGAAGACGGAGCGTGCAAAACGAGGTAGAACACCTCCAAGCCCTCCTGGATGAGCAGGCACACTACCTAGAGACATTGGCAAAAACCACAAATGTTGACACACAGCACACAAGCGGGATCACCAGCCTGTCGCACTCCGACCCACGGGGGTGCAATCCTGGGACAGATCACACAAAATGTATGGGTATCGATCAAAATATCCGTCACAAAGAATACCCCTCACAATTCGAGAGAAGGGAGGGAGAAACACAGACAAAACAAATTGAGACTGATGACCCCGAAGCTGGAGGGAAAGGAAAAATAAATAAAAAATTGGCAGGATATGCAGTACAAATAAAAACAGAAAAAAAGGAACACGAGCAACACAAAGACAGGGAGCACTCACCACAAAGACGCACACTGCGCAAATATGACCAACCGGGTAGTGCAGACAGCTCGCCAGAAACACACGCGACGCGCACACACGACCGACGTAGAACCACCAACAGGGATCACTCGCGAGAGGGACGCGCACAACGCAAGCATGACCAACCGGGTAGTACAGACAGCTCGCCAGAAACACACGCGACGCGCACACACGACCGACGTAGAACCAACCACAGAGATCACTCACCACAAAGACGCACACTGCGCAAATATGACCAACCGGGTAGTGCAGACAGCTCGCCAGAAACACACGCGACGCGCACACACGACCGACGTAGAACCAACCACAGAGATCACTCACCACAAAGACGCACACTGCGCAAATATGACCAACCGGGTAGTACAGACAGCTCGCCAGAAACACACGCGACGCGCACACACGACCGACGTAGAACCACCAACAGGGATCACTCGCGAGAGGGACGCGCACAACGCAAGCATGACCAACCAGATAGTGCAGACAGCTCACCAGAGAGACACATGCCACGCAAAACCCACAAAAAAAAACCGACCCGCACCACAGATGACAGCTACAGTGATTACGACAGTCACGACGCACGACACCAACATAAATCAAATACCAGGCTAGGACATCGGAATATAAGAGCCTCGCCGAACAGACACCACACCCATGGTGGACGGCGTGAAGGCCGAGCTCAAAAACGCTCACCCCACAGGCATGAATCAAGAAGACCACGCACGCCAACACAGAGACACGGGTCACGAGACCAACATAAGAAACACAGGAACAAGCCAAGAGACAGACACGACTCGTCAGATAAAACGAAACCACGACACAGACAAAGGAAACGCGATAGCAGTGATAGCAGAGACGACTCGAGTGAGCACTCCTCGGAAACCGACGCCACCGATGAGGACCAACACTCTTTCAACAGTAAAACCCTCAAGCTAATGGACAAAGCGCTCGTGAGAATTCCCTATTTTGATCCACAGAACAAGAATCGAGATATACACATTCACATCGCTATTGTAAGACAGGAGGCTAAGATCCGGGGTCTGGGTAAGTCAGAGGAGAAAGCATGCTTATTGTCAAGAAGCTTACATGAACATGCCAGGCCATGGGTAGCCTCCTTGCCACACAGAGTCAAGAACGATTTCAAACAATTAAGCCAGGCAGTCATTAAAAGATTTGGGGAATATTCCACTCTATCTGAAGGGTTGAACGCGGCAAAACTAATGACACAACGTGCAGACGAAGACCCACGAGATTATCTCCTCCGACTCAAGAGAGCATATTACGCAGGCGATGTAGACAACGCCCAGGAAGAAGGGAAAATATTAAAAGTGATGTTCTTCCAATCACTGAGGCCAGAAATCATGAGAATAGTAGGAATGATGTTAGACCCCGAAACGGCCTCCCTACGCCAGATAGAAAGCAAGGCCCACACGGCCTGGGTGAACGGCCGGAGGACAACCAACATAGTCAAAACACATATCGTCACCAAGGATGAAAAACGCCTCGACCTAGAAGGAAGCGAACCCCCTGAAAACAACTGCAGCATCACACGAGACGAACATGGAAAACCCCAAGAGAGGGCGCCAAACCAACAAGGACCAACACCCACCGGCCAACCACTGAACAATGGATCTAGGGACGAGGCAAGAGTAAGCTGGCACCCGCGACAACCACCATCAGGGAATGCCGACATAAGCGAATCCTGGAACAACCACGGGGGGTGGAGAGCGAACGATGGACCGCCCACACCCCGGGGAGGCCGACGCCCACCAAACCAATTACCATACCGCCTCCCACTGCCGTCTCCACTAGCCATAGAGCATAGACCACCACCAACCAACTGGAATCGATATGCTCACCACATCCGGATGGAAAGGGAACCCCTAGAGAATAAGAAGACTCCCATGCAAACAGCAAAGGCAAGTACATCAACAGAACACACACAGGAAGAGGACGCATTCAACGCAAATATAGCCCAAGTGAATATCAGAAGCTCAAGAAACCCCGAAGCAGTCACTGAGGTGATACCCGAGGGTAGACGCCACCATCTGGGAGAACTAATTCCTGTAGGACCGGGCGGACGAGTCCACCTGGAAGTAAGACTGCAAGACACTCTGACCAGCCAGGGCCTGTGTGATACCGGAGCAGAAATATCAATGATTTCCGATCACTTATTTGGTGAACTCCAGACTGCCCTCCAGCGGAAAAATGAAGCACTACAGATGATGCCAAGTAAACTGACCTACTCAGGATGCGAAGGGACCCACATGCGACCTTTGGGCAAAGTCATGATGAAGCTCACGTTCAACGGGATAAACATGAACCATCCACTATATGTCGTACAATACCCAGGAAAAGAGCTGATTATCGGGATCGAACTACTGAATCGGCTAAAACCCATTGTGAACCTTGGGTCCCGACAAATCTGGGCACAATCAATACCAGAATGGCATAGAGATCCAGAGGACGAAGAAGAAGAACGAAGCCCCACGAAAACCCAAGTGCTAGCACAAGAACTCAACGACCTACCACCGACAATCAAAGACAAAAACAGAATTCCGGCTGAAATACGTACCACTCAACTGATAACCAACGAACGGGGAAAGAACCTTGAGGAAGCCAACCTACGGCCGGTTTTTCCGAAGGACCATCATTCCAGAGAGCATCGACAGCCCACTAGTGGCCATACGGGTGAACAGGAAACAAAGGGAGAGCCCAAGGGCAAGAGCTCATTCCCTTCGAGTGAAGCAACGGCGATCCAACCACCACTAACGCAAGGAAAACACCAAACTGAGCCGCCCGAAACCATGAAGGCCCTGGATCCAAACCAAGAGAAAAGAGTCCTCACAATAGAAGAACAAATAGAACAACAAATTGAAGCAGCAGACGCCCTAGAGAAGGACACTCAACGAGACGAGCTACGACAACTGCTCCAAAAATACAACTCCCTGTTCTCCGAAGACTCCTATGATTGTGGCAAAACCGACCTACATGTGGTATCCATTCCCACACTGGAGGGGGCACCAGCAGTATACGTGAACCAATACAAGAATCCACTAGCCGCCTATGAATCGATCCAAGAAACCCTGGAGAACCTACTCAAAAAGAACATAATCCGGGAATGCAACTCGACCTAAAACTCGCCCATTTGGCCAGTACTAAAACCCACGGGAAAATGGAGACTCACCATCGGCTACCGGCAACTCAATAAAACAGTTCCCCTATCTCGATGGCCAATGGCAGAAATCGACCACGGTCTCAACCAAATAAAAGGCGCAAAGGTACTCACCACAATGGACCTAGCAAATGGCTTCTGGACCATGCCAGTAAAAGAAACCGATCAATACAAGTTGGCCTTCACCTTCGACGGAATACAGTATACTTGGAATCGCTGCCCGTTCGGATACTCGAACTCACCTGCAGACTTCAACATATTCCTACACAAGGCGATGGGCGACGCAAAAGAGCGAGGCACCATCGTCTACGTCGACGACATACTAGTCAAGGACTCCTCATGGCAAGAACATCTCAAGAGCCTCCAACATACCCTTGAACAATTAAAAGAAGCAGGAGCAAAAATCTCGATACAAAAAGGGCAGTGGGCACGGAAAAGGGTGGACTATCTTGGATTTCAGACTGGCACTGAGGGATTGCTACCCCAAACCAACAGAATTGAAGCCCTCCTCGCACTCAAGTCGCCCAACACAGTCACGACCCTCCGGAGTTTCTTGGGAATCTGCAACTACCTCTGACAGTTCGTGGACGACTATGCAGGGATCACTCGACCCTTAGTCAAACTACTACAAAAGGACGAGCCATGGGAGTGGGGACCAGAACAGGAAGCTGCAGAAAAAGAATTGAAACAACAGATCACAAGAGCATCCTGCCTAGCCTATCCCGAGAAAGGAAAGGAATACTACCTCGAGACTGCCTACTCAGACCACAGTATCAGCTCAGTACTGTACCAGAGACCAGAGGCAGAGAAACAGATTATTGCCTATGCCAGTAAAGCACTCCGGGGAGTAGAGACAACGTTCTCCGAATCTGAGAAGGCAATATTCGGAAACATCTGGGCTATACAACATTTTCGGAACTTGTTGAATGGGGAAAAGATCATCTTGGAAACAAATCATGAATCCTTGGCGTATCTCAACAGCAAGAAGATTCGGGAGGGGCGTGTGACCAGCAGCCGAATAGCCAATTGGGCACTGACCCTCCAAGGTTTACCAATCACAGTAAAATACGCGAAAAATAAGAAAAGCCCAGTAGCCCAAGGACTTGCCGATCTACATGATTGCACCCTAGAGACAGTAGGAGCACATGACGTAGGGATACCTCCCGAGGACAGCCAGCACCTCCCCTTTGATAAAGAAACATGTGCCAACATACCAAGGGTGTACATCGATGGATGTGCCAAAATGAAAGAAAACAAACTCCACGCGGGAGCAGGAATCATGTGGGAATCCGGACCACTCACAGGTATCCAAGAGGGGTTCCAGCTGGGACCGAAGTCAAACCAGTATGCAGAACTGGCTGGGGTACACATTGCCCTCCAAATGGCAGCCGATAACAAGATACAGACCATGGTGGTGTGCACCGATTCTGACTACGTACAATACAGCTTCCTAAACCACCTACCCATATGGAGGAGAAATGGCATGAAGAACCATAGGAATAGACCGATCCACCATCGGGAACTGTTCGAGTCCATAGACACTATGATCCAGCAGAACGACATGAAGATATTTTGGAGGAAAGTAAAAGGGCACTCCAAGATACCAGGACAGGAGAAGGCGGGGAACGACAGAGCAGACGCCCTAGCAAAACTAGGAAGCCTGGAAGGCACCCCATGGAAAGCTAGAAGACCAACCCAAACCTAACAGACTAGAAGAGGCGACGAACTTGGACTCGTTATAGGGTTGGTCACCAGAAGCGGAAAGAACTCAGCAGAAACCGGGACCAGAGCTCACTTGAGCAATACACAACCTCCAGAAGACCTGATCAGGATGCAACAAGAGGACGAAACACTAAAGACACTAGCCGACCATATCCAGGATCCGACAGGAAAACCAATCACGAAAGACAACCTGGACAACAACAAGGAACTCGAGACCATGCATAACCAAGTCAGAAGATTTTCAATGCGGAAAGGGCTACTGGTATACACAAACGAAAAAGACGGAAACACCAGATGGGTAGTTCCTTCGCAATATCGGGACACAATGCTACAACACGCCCACGATGAACCATGTAGCGGACATCGGTGCGAGATGAACACAGGACAGATGTTGCGACAGGTGGCCTACTGGCCCCGAATGGGTGAAGACGTACACAAGCATGTGTCCAACTGCCTCGTGTGTTGCAAATACCAGCCAACGAACTCACAACACCGAGCACCCCTACAGAAAAGGGGAACAGACTTCCCTTGGCCTAACCTACAGATTGACTGGATAGGACCTGTCAACAGATCCAAAGGAAACAAATACATGCTGACTGTAACCTGTGCCTTTTCCAAGTGGGTGGAGTGCTTACCAGCCCCCAACAACACCGCGGAGACGACAGCTACCCTACTGGTCAACCAGATATTCAGTAGATGGGGCCTACCGTCAACCATTGATTCTGACAAAGGAAGCCACTTCACAGCCGATGTAATTGCAGAAGTGTGGAAGACATTGGGAGTAAAAAGACAACTACATGTCGCATACCACCCACACTCCTCAGGACAGGTGGAAAGAGCCAACAGGACCATTGTGAGCCTCCTAAAAATATATGTGTCCACTACCGGACGCGACTGGGACACAAAACTACCCCTAGTATTGATGGCCATTAGAGCCACCCCCAACCGGGCGACAGGCAGGACACCCTTCGAGATCATGACCGGAAGACAGATGACCCTTCCAGTACACCTGCTATACGTTCCAGTGGAGGACGAGGCCACGACGGCAATGACACCGACGGAATACCTAACCGGATTGAACAGCCACCTACAGAACACGTTCGCGATGGTCAGAGACAAATTGCAAGCCGAGGCTCAAGGGAGCAAAGCATACTACGACCAAAAAGCTAGCCATGCAGAATATCAGCTAGGAGATCAGGTGTTGTACCTCAATTACGAGAAAAGAAAACAAAAATGCAGGAAATTCCTCCCTTCCTGGACAGGACCATATGAGATTGTTGACAAAATATCCCCAGTCGTGTACCAATTGAAAATTACAAAGACAGGGAGGGAGCAGCAATACAAGTGGGTACACATCAACCAAATCAAGTTGTACCCTGTGCAGATGGAACCAGGGAAGTAAATGTAACGGTACAAAAAAAAGGGGGGGGGAAGAAACTAAGGAGTGGGGATATCACATTAAACAACGTATAAATGTTTTCCAGGAAATGGCAGCCCTCCTACTCACGCTCCTGCTAACGTGCATCACCAAGCTAGAAGGCAGCCAAGACCTACTCAAGCCAGGACCAGAATCCGGGGTGATGCTGAGAGATTCTCCCGGTTTCCTAGTAACTGAAACGAAAACAGTAACCCAACAAGTCTATGTTACATTAGACCCTGCCATGGCAGTAGAGAGACATTTCGGGAAGTTACCATCCTCGGCCACCGCAGAAACCCAAGAGTGGTACCATGGCTTCCTAAAATACAGCAAACTGAATATCAGAATGATCCTGGAGCAATTACAGAGAACCATGATACTTCCCCCCGCCACGTTCAACACCACACGGACCAAGAGATCGATCGGCCTGGGAGTGGCCTTCGGAGTCCTGTCCGGCTTTAGCTCCTTAATCACATTAGGAGTATATATATCCAACGCCGTGAAAATTGGACACCTCACGCAAGGCATCGAAAACCTACAACTCGATATGCTGTTAATCCGCCGACAAATCCGTCACCAAGAAAAAAACTTAATCGAAATGGGTTCCACCCTTAGAGACACCATAGTTCTGGTCAACCTACACTCAGCCATGTTGAACTTAACCATCCAAGAACTGGGGCGTACACTCCGAGACCTATATGACGACGAAAATCTTCGACAACCAATCCAATGGGTAATCCAAGACTTGTTGCGTAGCATCAGCGGAAGCATCAGTGATCTAATCCAAGGTCAAATTCCCTCGTATCTGGTAACTCCAACGCTGATACAAAACGTGCTACAAACAGCCTCCCTAGAAAGAATCAGTCCAACACAAGTACAAATTGCATTTAACATGGGTACAGCCACACCTATATATGTGAACCCCCAAACCAGACAACTGGCGTTCCTGTTAAACTTGCCACTAGTCAAACCCGAACAGGTATACCGATTACGAACAGTATTAAACGTGGGTACATGGAGAAATGACATTTACTCCAAAATGGAGACACCCTCCGTAATAGCCTACCAAGAAGAAAGCCCCCTTAAATACCTAGTACCCGACCTAACCATGTGCCAAATAATGAAAGACGTCCATTGGCTCTGTCCAGGCAAACCCTTCCTAATCAATACAGCTGAAATAATGTGCGGCCTGGCGACCCAAAGCCTCAGAGAGACCTGCAAGTTCAAACTAAGTAAACCTAAAGAAAGAACCGAAACAGTGTCCATGATAGCTGATGCCCAGTGGCTAGTCAGCACGCCTCTGGATACAGCAACCATTTCCACCGATCGACATTCCGTTACCATGAAAGTTCCGATACCAAGCCCTGTCGTGCTAGTCACGGCACCAAAAGGAACATTCGTACACATAGGGGATAAAGTATTATATAATTTAGACAAAGGCCTACATCAAGCAGACGTAGAAACAGTAAACGTATTCAGGAGCCACAAGTTTGAAATAAGCAACGCCCTGTCGAATCTATTAAACAGCAAAGAATTCCACACCGTGAGACTAGCCATCAGTGATTCAGAAATGAACGTAACTGACCTCACCTGGGCAACCGATGAATTCGGACACCAGCGGAATCAACAGATGGGACTGGGGATCACCGGAGCAACTGGAATGATCATACTAGCCATGGCTATCCTAACCCTAGCATACCACGTGTCCAAGATGAATGCCAAGCTTAAAAGACTAAACGCCGGCACAAAGCACATACCGTTCCGAGCCCAGGAACAAAGGAGGAATCAAGACCTAAAAAACAGGAAAGGTGGGAGGGCATGTCAACTGACAGAAGCCACAGTAACTGCAACCCCTAAGAAACATAACCAGTAGAATGTACCGTTGTGTTTTTTCTTTCTCCCTCTTCCTTACTTTTCTTAGCTTAATTCAAATATAACCATGTTAAGACTGCGATACGTGCGCGCGCGTTGTAAGAATAACCGCCGAGAGTGAGGGCGGCTGATGGATTTATAACAAAAAAAAACAGGGCATTTACTTTGTTTAAAAATTCGCCAGTGGCCGAATCAACCACTGATAATTTTTAAAAGGGCGGATTGTTGTATCGATGCCCTGTTTTCCGTTATTAATATTAAGAATAATTAAAAAAAACATTTCTCTTTTTACTATATCTATATATACCTTTTAATTAAATAATGAAAACAACCCACTACAAACACACCAGGAATCTGTGAAACGGCCATTAAACTGGTAAGAAGTCGGTGACAGAGAGGTCATAGACATCCAGATGGACAAAGATGTATGGACTAACCTCCCAAAGACATCTGGAGATGTCCAGATAAGGTCCAGAGCAAACAACGGTTGAAACTCGCGTTTTCTTAACGCTTTCCTTACCGAGAAGTAGAAACTTAA
This sequence comes from Lampetra planeri, assembly GCF_965212315.1. Classification (NCBI taxonomy): domain Eukaryota; kingdom Metazoa; phylum Chordata; class Hyperoartia; order Petromyzontiformes; family Petromyzontidae; genus Lampetra; species Lampetra planeri. Next base: position 7,959,365 of record NC_136150.1, read on the forward strand.
CATAGATAATTAACCAACAAACAATACTTTTTATTATTAGTAATTCCCTTATATTCACCGCATACATATTATTTAGAAGTATATGTTTCCTATCTACACGACCTTCCGAAAAACTAAAAAGTACGAATTCCAGAAAGCTTAAGTGCATAGTACACTTAACCTCCGGACATTAAAATATAACTCAGAATAAACACCAATCTCTGGAGAACTAAACTTGGCGAAGCCAAATAATAATGTGACGAGAATCATTACGAATATTCATTAAACATAGACGAATGATTACCACGATACTAAGACCGAAGGAACTCATAAAATATAATTAAAGAATAAATGTAACACACAGGACCACATAAATGTATTACAAACATCTCCTCAGCCACCTTTGTCTTCCAGCAGGGCCTGACAAGCAAAGAGGGAGTAAAAAGGTCACAAGGGGCGGGGGGGGGTTTGTGCTGACATGGTTGTTTTCTCTCGCAAGAGATGCGGAGAGAGGGAGGGTGCTCGCGTGTTTGAGTTAAGCACGGCCGCCTTTGTCTCCCCGCAGCACAAACAGATGGCCCATGAATGCTTGGAGGGTTAGGAAGGTCGCGAGGAGTGATTGCGAGGGTGTCTGCTTATTCTCGCTCTGTTTTAGTTTGTTTTCTCTCGCAAAAGAGAGAAGAGGGTGATCACGTTTTGAGCACAAACAGCAAGATTTGCACACGCAAGCAAATAATATTCCACACCCCTCCTCCCAGAAGGGTCACACAACTGTGTCTTCACTAATAAACACACGAAACACACGGGCGAGATGTGTTCAACCCACAGAAAGATATATGACGGCCTTCAAACAACTCGGGAAGATTGAGTGGATATTCTCAATATAAGCCGGGGAAAAATCCATTCAACTCACTTCGTCAGGGGCCTGGCCCCCCACCACAGATCGTCAGGGCCTCTGGCCCCACCACAGATCTCCAGGGCTTCGGCTCCATCTCTTCTCGTCGCCGCCAACGAAGAAGCTTTTCGTCATCCAGAAGGACGAGGCATCGCCTGACCCAAACGAGTACACGAGCTCAGCTCCCTTGCCGTGTCACCACGCCGAGGTGCATCGCCTGCCGCACACGAGGGTACGAGCCCAGCTCCCGTGCCGTGTCGCCACGCCGAGGTGCATCGCCTGCCGCACACGAGGGTACGAGCCCAGCTCCCGTGCCGTGTCGCCACGCCGAGGTGCATCGCCTGCCGCACACGAGGGTACGAGCCCAGCTCCCGTGCCGTGTCGCCACGCCGAGGTGCATCGCCTGCCGCACACGAGGGTACGAGCCCAGCTCCCGTGCCGTGTCGCCACGCCGAGGTGCATCGCCTGCCGCACACGAGGGTACGAGCCCAGCTCCCGTGCCGTGTCGCCACGCCGAGGTGCATCGCCTGACCGCGCCGACAATCATCATACGGGGTCAGCCGAGGGCGGAGCCTGCAGCAGCTGATCACCGCAACCGCGACAAGGAGGGCCCCTCTCCGAAAGTCGTTCGTACCCACAACTTCCCCCACCAATAGACCCACACACACGCACGCATCGACGCCCCACTCACCTGTGAGACTATCCTATCTAGTTCACCCTTACTGTCGTATCAACCCTACACAATTATTGGAAGACTGATTATCAACTACATGAACCATCAGCTGGCCATGAGGAATCGTGGTCCATCGAGTGATTAAGAGTCCGTCGGTTATAAGAGTGAGGTTGTTATCCGTGCCTGTCCCTTGTTCCGCTCATCACATAGGCGATCAATAGACTCGTCGAGGCAAACTCAACCTCCCGAAATTCTCATTACAAATCGACCGTGCACAGAGAGGGAAAATCTTGTCAAACCAGTTCCAATTTGTCAGAGAATCTCGCCGAAGAATTAATTAAAAAAAAATCAGACTCGCTCTCCCCACACCCGCCCTCACATACACCTTCGCCTCTGGGATACAATAAGTGCTGTTTATTACCGCAAAATGAAGTGTGTCATGCTTGTTTTCAAACTCGGCCAGTCGCCGATGGTGATCGATACAAAAACGAACTAATGAGATGCCTGGTGGAGAGGTAGAGGTTACGATTGCATAGGAATTTTAGTTATCCATATTAGTCGAATGCCCAATATCGAAAATGCATAAGAGTTTTGAGTTATTCGATTTAGTAAATGCATAAGTGTTTATTCATTCATTTTAGTCAATGCTTAACCTCGTAATTGCATAAGAATTTTAGTTATCCATATTAGTCGAATGCACAATATCAAAAATGCATAAGAGTTTTGAGTTATTCAATTTAGTAAATGCATAAGTGTTTATTCATTCATTTTAGTCAATGCTTAATCTCGTAATTGCATAAGAATTTTAGTTATCCATATTAGTCGAATGCACAATATCAAAAATGCATAAGAGTTTTGAGTTATTCAATTTAGTAAATGCATAAGTGTTTATTCATTCATTTTAGTCAATGCTTAACCTCGTAATTGCATAAGAATTTTAGTTATCCATATTAGTCGAATGCACAATATCAAAAATGCATAAGAGTTTTGAGTTATTCAATTTAGTAAATGCATAAGTGTTTATTCATTCATTTTAGTCAATGCTTAACCTCGTAATTGCATAAGAATTGTAGTTATTCATATTAATCGAATGCATAGTATCGCAATGCATAAGAGTTTGGTTATTCATGAATTATTGACGCATGTTTGACCTGCATGATAGAATGTCACATGCTTGTTAGAATAAAATTGCTTAACACCAACTGTTCGAGTGCTTCTTTCCAAGTCCATGCAAAACTGTCTTATTCATAAGAGCTGTATCCTGATGAGATCTGAACTGGTGACCTTAAATATCATAACACACACTAGGATAATCGGTAAACGTTTAATCGATGATAATCGTGTTATCCTGATTGACAACTCTGGATAAACGAAGCTGAGCCTAATTATCACAACTGCACACATTAACATCGTCGCAAGCATCCGCATAAATTACTACGATTATCTCAGCGATTATCATAATTTATGCATATCATTACACGCATTATCATAATTTATGCATGTTAATACACACATTAACATAATTAATGCGATTTGCGCATTTTTCGGAAAATTATTAATTTTTACTATTTTCATCAAAAATTCATAACTCCGACAAATACAACATAATGGGTGGCTCGCCCGGGATCTCTCACAGACAGTGTTTTGCATGGATGATGGAATGAATCACTTCGTGTTAACCAGAATATCGTGACCAAACATTGCATTGTGATTGTAAACGGGCGTAAAACAAAAAAAACGCCCTCTAAGGTTAAAACCCAGAATAGCAGGTTGAAACAGAGAGTGGAATTAAGATAATATCGTATCAAACCGATTGCATCCTGTGATAAATGGTGTTAGAGGTACACACTCTGAATCGGAAAATTAGAATAGCTCGAGTCAAACTGACTACACTCTGTGAGATAATTGTTTATAAGTACTCTGAAAAGGAAGGTCAGGGCAGCTGACGCCACACGAGAAATGTTAAGGCTGAGATAAATTCTCGAGTCCACGAAGACGGAATCCGACTCACAAGGTCCTAAGACTGGCACCCAAATGAGTGACCCCAATAACGGGGATCAGCCCTCCCGAGGGACGATGGACTCACTAGAGGAAGATTATCGGGAAATTGTGCTGCAACGCACAGGCCGGACTGCCACAGAGCAGGATAGGCATAGAGACGTATGGGAAGGGAGCTGTATCGACGACATTAAGATACACCGGGCAATACTTCAGAAGGATTTGATAAAATGTGCCAAAAGTGAACATGTGAAAATTGCGGAAATAGCAAGATTAGACTCGTATCTCCTCCGACAAACAGACCGAGAAAGAGCCTGGAATGAGGAAAGATATGAAAGGGAAAAAATTGGAAGACGGAGCGTGCAAAACGAGGTAGAACACCTCCAAGCCCTCCTGGATGAGCAGGCACACTACCTAGAGACATTGGCAAAAACCACAAATGTTGACACACAGCACACAAGCGGGATCACCAGCCTGTCGCACTCCGACCCACGGGGGTGCAATCCTGGGACAGATCACACAAAATGTATGGGTATCGATCAAAATATCCGTCACAAAGAATACCCCTCACAATTCGAGAGAAGGGAGGGAGAAACACAGACAAAACAAATTGAGACTGATGACCCCGAAGCTGGAGGGAAAGGAAAAATAAATAAAAAATTGGCAGGATATGCAGTACAAATAAAAACAGAAAAAAAGGAACACGAGCAACACAAAGACAGGGAGCACTCACCACAAAGACGCACACTGCGCAAATATGACCAACCGGGTAGTGCAGACAGCTCGCCAGAAACACACGCGACGCGCACACACGACCGACGTAGAACCACCAACAGGGATCACTCGCGAGAGGGACGCGCACAACGCAAGCATGACCAACCGGGTAGTACAGACAGCTCGCCAGAAACACACGCGACGCGCACACACGACCGACGTAGAACCAACCACAGAGATCACTCACCACAAAGACGCACACTGCGCAAATATGACCAACCGGGTAGTACAGACAGCTCGCCAGAAACACACGCGACGCGCACACACGACCGACGTAGTACCACCAACAGGGATCACTCGCGAGAGGGACGCGCACAACGCAAGCATGACCAACCAGATAGTGCAGACAGCTCACCAGAGAGACACATGCCACGCAAAACCCACAAAAAAAAACCGACCCGCACCACAGATGACAGCTACAGTGATTACGACAGTCACGACGCACGACACCAACATAAATCAAATACCAGGCTAGGACATCGGAATATAAGAGCCTCGCCGAACAGACACCACACCCATGGTGGACGGCGTGAAGGCCGAGCTCAAAAACGCTCACCCCACAGGCATGAATCAAGAAGACCACGCACGCCAACACAGAGACACGGGTCACGAGACCAACATAAGAAACACAGGAACAAGCCAAGAGACAGACACGACTCGTCAGATAAAGCGAAACCACGACACAGACAAAGGAAACGCGATAGCAGTGATAGCAGAGACGACTCGAGTGAGCACTCCTCGGAAACCGACGCCACCGATGAGGACCAACACTCTTTCAACAGTAAAACCCTCAAGCTAATGGACAAAGCGCTCGTGAGAATTCCCTATTTTGATCCACAGAACAAGAATCGAGATATACACATTCACATCGCTATTGTAAGACAGGAGGCTAAGATACGGGGTCTGGGTAAGTCAGAGGAGAAAGCATGCTTATTGTCAAGAAGCTTACATGAACATGCCAGGCCATGGGTAGCCTCCTTGCCACACAGAGTCAAGAACGATTTCAAACAATTAAGCCAGGCAGTCATTAAAAGATTTGGGGAATATTCCACTCTATCTGAAGGGTTGAACGCGGCAAAACTAATGACACAACGTGCAGACGAAGACCCACGAGATTATCTCCTCCGACTCAAGAGAGCATATTACGCAGGCGATGTAGACAACGCCCAGGAAGAAGGGAAAATATTAAAAGTGATGTTCTTCCAATCACTGAGGCCAGAAATCATGAGAATAGTAGGAATGATGTTAGACCCCGAAACGGCCTCCCTACGCCAGATAGAAAGCAAGGCCCACACGGCCTGGGTGAACGGCCGGAGGACAACCAACATAGTCAAAACACATATCGTCACCAAGGATGAAAAACGCCTCGACCTAGAAGGAAGCGAACCCCCTGAAAACAACTGCAGCATCACACGAGACGAACATGGAAAACCCCAAGAGAGGGCGCCAAACCAACAAGGACCAACACCCACCGGCCAACCACTGAACAATGGATCTAGGGACGAGGCAAGAGTAAGCTGGCACCCGCGACAACCACCATCAGGGAATGCCGACATAAGCGAATCCTGGAACAACCACGGGGGGTGGAGAGCGAACGATGGACCGCCCACACCCCGGGGAGGCCGACGCCCACCAAACCAATTACCATACCGCCTCCCACTGCCGTCTCCACTAGCCATAGAGCATAGACCACCACCAACCAACTGGAATCGATATGCTCACCACATCCGGATGGAAAGGGAACCCCTAGAGAATAAGAAGACTCCCATGCAAACAGCAAAGGCAAGGACATCAACAGAACACACACAGGAAGAGGACGCATTCAACGCAAATATAGCCCAAGTGAATATCAGAAGCTCAAGAAACCCCGAAGCAGTCACTGAGGTGATACCCGAGGGTAGAGGCCACCATCTGGGAGAACTAATTCCTGTAGGACCGGGCGGACGAGTCCACCTGGAAGTAAGACTGCAAGACACTCTGACCAGCCAGGGCCTGTGTGATACCGGAGCAGAAATATCAATGATTTCCGATCACTTATTTGGTGAACTCCAGACTGCCCTCCAGCGGAAAAATGAAGCACTACAGATGATGCCAAGTAAACTGACCTACTCAGGATGCGAAGGGACCCACATGCGACCTTTGGGCAAAGTCATGATGAAGCTCACGTTCAACGGGATAAACATGAACCATCCACTATATGTCGTACACTACCCAGGAAAAGAGCTGAGTATCGGGATCGAACTACTGAATCGGCTAAAACCCATTGTGAACCTTGGGTCCCGACAAATCTGGGCACAATCAATACCAGAATGGCATAGAGATCCAGAGGACGAAGAAGAAGAACGAAGCCCCACGAAAACCCAAGTGCTAGCACAAGAACTCAACGACCTACCACCGACAATCAAAGACAAAAACAGAATTCCGGCTGAAATACGTACCACTCAACTGATAACCAACGAACGGGGAAAGAACCTTGAGGAAGCCAACCTACGGCCGGTTTTTCCGAAGGACCATCATTCCAGAGAGCATCGACAGCCCACTAGTGGCCATACGGGTGAACAGGAAACAAAGGGAGAGCCCAAGGGCAAGAGCTCATTCCCTTCGAGTGAAGCAACGGCGATCCAACCACCACTAACGCAAGGAAAACACCAAACTGAGCCGCCCGAAACCATGAAGGCCCTGGATCCAAACCAAGAGAAAAGAGTCCTCACAATAGAAGAACAAATAGAACAACAAATTGAAGCAGCAGACGCCCTAGAGAACGACACTCAACGAGACGAGCTACGACAACTGCTCCAAAAATACAACTCCCTGTTCTCCGAAGACTCCTATGATTGTGGCAAAACCGACCTACATGTGGTATCCATTCCCACACTGGAGGGGGCACCAGCAGTATACGTGAAACAATACAAGATTCCACTAGCCGCCTATGAATCGATCCAAGAAACCCTGGAGAACCTACTCAAAAAGAACATAATCCGGGAATGCAACTCGACCTACAACTCGCCCATTTGGCCAGTACTAAAACCCACGGGAAAATGGAGACTCACCATCGACTACCGGCAACTCAATAAAACAGTTCCCCTATCTCGATGGCCAATGGCAGAAATCGACCACGGTCTCAACCAAATAAAAGGCGCAAAGGTACTCACCACAATGGACCTAGCAAATGGCTTCTGGACCATGCCAGTAAAAGAAACCGATCAATACAAGTTGGCCTTCACCTTCGACGGAATACAGTATACTTGGAATCGCTGCCCGTTCGGATACTCGAACTCACCTGCAGACTTCAACATATTCCTACACAAGGCGATGGGCGACGCAAAAGAGCGAGGCACCATCGTCTACATCGACGACATACTAGTCAAGGACTCCTCATGGCAAGAACATCTCAAGAGCCTCCAACATACCCTTGAACAATTAAAAGAAGCAGGAGCAAAGATCTCGATACAAAAAGGGCAGTGGGCACGGAAAAGGGTGGACTATCTTGGATTTCAGATTGGCACTGAGGGATTGCTACCCCAAACCAACAGAATTGAAGCCCTCCTCGCACTCAAGTCGCCCAACACAGTCACGACCCTCCGGAGTTTCTTGGGAATCTGCAACTACCTCCGACAGTTCGTGGACGACTATGCAGGGATCACTCGACCCTTAGTCAAACTACTACAAAAGGACGAGCCATGGGAGTGGGGACCAGAACAGGAAGCTGCAGAAAAAGAATTGAAACAACAGATCACAAGAGCATCCTGCCTAGCCTATCCCGAGAAAGGAAAGGAATACTACCTCGAGACTGCCTACTCAGACCACAGTATCAGCTCAGTACTGTACCAGAGACCAGAGGCAGAGAAACAGATTATTGCCTATGCCAGTAAAGCACTCCGGGGAGTAGAGACAAAGTTCTCCGAATGTGAGAAGGCAATATTCGGAAACATCTGGGCTATACAACATTTTCGGAACTTGTTGAATGGGGAAAAGATCATCTTGGAAACAAATCATGAATCCTTGGCGTATCTCAACAGCAAGAAGATTCGGGAGGGGCGTGTGACCAGCAGCCGAATAGCCAATTGGGCACTGACCCTCCAAGGTTTACCAATCACAGTAAAATACGCGAAAAATAAGAAAAGTCCAGTAGCCCAAGGACTTGCCGATCTACATGATTGCACCCTAGAGACAGTAGGAGCACATGACGTAGGGATACCTCCCGAGGACAGCCAGCACCTCCCCTTTGATAAAGAAACATGTGCCAACATGCCAAGGGTGTACATCGATGGATGTGCCAAAATGAAAGAAAACAAACTCCACGCGGGAGCAGGAATCATGTGGGAATCCGGACCACTCACAGGTATCCAAGAGGGGTTCCAGCTGGGACCGAAGTCAAACCAGTATGCAGAACTGGCTGGTGTACACATTGCCCTCCAAATGGCAGCCGATAACAAGATACAGACCATGGTGGTGTGCACCGATTCTGACTACGTACAATACAGCTTCCTAAACCACCTACCCATATGGAGGAGAAATGGCATGAAGAACCATAGGAATAGACCTATCCACCATCGGGAACTGTTCGAGTCCATAGACACTATGATCCAGCAGAACGACATGAAGATATTTTGGAGGAAAGTAAAAGGGCACTCCAAGATACCAGGACAGGAGAAGGCGGGGAACGACAGAGCAGACGCCCTAGCAAAACTAGGAAGCCTGGAAGGCACCCCATGGAAGCTAGAAGACCAACCCAAACCTAACAGACTAGAAGAGGCGACGAACTCGGACTCTGTCGTTATAGGGTTGGTCACCAGAAGCGGAAAGAACTCAGCAGAAACCGGGACCAGAGCTCACTTGAGCAATACACAACCTCCAGAAGACCTGATCAGGATGCAACAAGAGGACGAAACACTAAAGACACTAGCCGACCATATCCAGGATCCGACAGGAAAACCAATCACGAAAGACAACCTGGACAACAACAAGGAACTCGAGACCATGCATAACCAAGTCAGAAGATTTTCAATGCGGAAAGGGCTACTGGTATACACAAACGAAAAAGACGGAAACACCAGATGGGTAGTTCCTTCGCAATATCGGGACACAATGCTACAACACGCCCACGATGAACCATGTAGCGGACATCGGTGCGAGATGAACACAGGACAGATGTTGCGACAGGTGGCCTACTGGCCCCGAATGGGTGAAGACGTACACAAGCATGTGTCCAACTGCCTCGTGTGTTGCAAATACCAGCCAACGAACTCACAACACCGAGCACCCCTACAGAAAAGGGGAACAGACTTCCCTTGGTCTAACCTACAGATTGACTGGATAGGACCTGTCAACAGATCCACCAAAGGAAACAAATACATGCTGACTGTAACCTGTGCCTTTTCCAAGTGGGTGGAGTGCTTACCAGCCCCCAACAACACCGCGGAGACGACAGCTACCCTACTGGTCAACCAGATATTCAGTAGATGGGGCCTACCGTCAACCATCGATTCTGACAAAGGAAGCCACTTCACAGCCGATGTAATTGCAGAAGTGTGGAAGACATTGGGAGTAAAAAGACAACTACATGTCGCATACCACCCACAATCCTCAGGACAGGTGGAAAGAGCCAACAGGACCATTGTGAGCCTCCTAAAAAAATATGTGTCCACTACCGGACGCGACTGGGACACAAAACTACCCCTAGTATTGATGGCCATTAGAGCCACCCCCAACCGGGCGACAGGCAGGACACCCTTCGAGATCATGACCGGAAGACAGATGACCCTTCCAGTACACCTGCTATACGTTCCAGTGGAGGACGAGGCCACGACGGCAATGACACCGACGGAATACCTAACCGGATTGAACAGCCACCTACAGAACACGTTCGCGATGGTCAGAGACAAATTGCAAGCCGAGGCTCAAGGGAGCAAAGCATACTACGACCAAAAAGCTAGCCATGCAGAATATCAGCTAGGAGATCAGGTGTTGTACCTCAATTACGAGAAAAGAAAACAAAAATGCAGGAAATTCCTCCCTTCCTGGACAGGACCATATGAGATTGTTGACAAAATATCCCCAGTCGTGTACCAATTGAAAATTACAAAGACAGGGAGGGAGCAGCAATACAAGTGGGTACACATCAACCAAATCAAGTTGTACCCTGTGCAGATGGAACCAGGGAAGTAAATGTAACGGTACATAAAAAAGGGGGGGGAAGAAACTAAGGAGTGGGGATATCACATTAAACAACGTATAAATGTTTTCCAGGAAATGGCAGCCCTCCTACTCACGCTCCTGCTAACGTGCATCACCAAGCTAGAAGGCAGCCAAGACCTACTCAAGCCAGGACCAGAATCCGGGGTGATGCTGAGAGATTCTCCCGGTTCCTTAGTAACTGAAACGAAAACAGTAACCCAACAAGTCTATGTTACATTAGACCCTGCCATGGCAGTAGAGAGACATTTCGGGAAGTTACCATCCTCGGCCACCGCAGAAACCCAAGAGTGGTACCATGGCTTCCTAAAATACAGCAAACTGAATATCAGAATGATCCTGGAGCAATTACAGAGAACCATGATACTTCCCCCCGCCACGTTCAACACCACACGGACCAAGAGATCGATCGGCCTGGGAGTGGCCTTCGGAGTCCTGTCCGGCTTTAGCTCCTTAATCACATTAGGAGTATCTATATCCAACGCCGTGAAAATTGGACACCTCACGCAAGGCATCGAAAACCTACAACTCGATATGCTGTAAATCCGCCGACAAATCCGTCACCAAGAAAAAAAACTTAATCGAAATGGGTTCCACCCTTAGAGACACCATAGTTCTGGTCAACCTACACTCAGCCATGTTGAACTTAACCATCCAAGAACTGGGGCGTACACTCCGAGACCTATATGACGACGAAAATCTTCGACAACCAATCCAATGGGTAATCCAAGACTTGTTGCGTAGCATCAGCGGAAGCATCAGTGATCTAATCCAAGGTCAAATTCCCTCGTATCTGGTAACTCCAACGCTGATACAAAACGTGCTACAAACAGCCTCCCTAGAAAGAATCAGTCCAACACAAGTACAAATTGCATTTAACATGGGTACAGCCACACCTATATATGTGAACCCCCAAACCAGACAACTGGCGTTCCTGTTAAACTTGCCACTAGTCAAACCCGAACAGGTATACCGATTACGAACAGTATTAAACGTGGGTACATGGAGAAATGACATTTACTCCAAAATGGAGACACCCTCCGTAATAGCCTACCAAGAAGAAAGCCCCCTTAAATACCTAGTACCCGACCTAACCATGTGCCAAATAATGAAAGACGTCCATTGGCTCTGTCCAGGCAAACCCTTCCTAATCAATACAGCTGAAATAATGTGCGGCCTGGCGACCCAAAGCCTCAGAGAGACCTGCAAGTTCAAACTAAGTAAACCTAAAGAAAGAACCGAAACAGTGGCCATGATAGCTGATGCCCAGTGGCTAGTCAGCACGCCTCTGGATACAGCAACCATTTCCACCGATCGACATTCCGTTACCATGAAAGTTCCGATACCAAGCCCTGTCGTGCTAGTCACGGCACCAAAAGGAACATTCGTACACATAGGGGATAAAGTATTATATAATTTAGACAAAGGCCTACATCAAGCAGACGTAGAAACAGTAAACGTATTCAGGAGCCACAAGTTTGAAATAAGCAACGCCCTGTCGAACCTATTAAACAGCAAAGAATTCCACACCGTGAGACTAGCCATCAGTGATTCAGAAATGAACGTAACTGACCTCACCTGGGCAACCGATGAATTCGGACACCAGCGGAATCAACAGATGGGACTGGGGATCACTGGAGCAACTGGAATGATCATACTAGCCATGGCTATCCTAACCCTAGCATACCACGTGTCCAAGATGAATGCCAAGCTTAAAAGACTAATCGCCGGCACAAAGCACATACCGTTCGAGCCCAGGAACAAAGGAGGAATCAAGACCTAAAAAAAACAGGAAAGGTGGGAGGGCATGTCAACTGACAGAAGCCACAGTAACTGCAACCCCTAAGAAACATAACCAGTAGAATGTACCGTTGTTTTTTTTCTTTCTCCCTCTTCCTTACTTTTCTTAGCTTAATTCAAATATAACCATGTTAAGACTGCGATACGTGCGCGCGCATTGTAAGAATAACCGCCGAGAGTGAGGGCGGCTGATGGATTTATAACAAAAAAAACAGGGCATTTACTTTGTTTAAAAATTCGCCAGTGGCCGAATCAACCACTGATAATTTTTTAAAAGGGCGGATTGTTGTATCTATGCCCTGTTTTCCGTTATTAATATTAAGAATAATTAAAAAAAACATTTCTCTTTTTACTATATCTATATATACCTTTTAATTAAATAATGAAAACAACCCACTACAAACACACCAGGAATCTGTGAAACGGCCATTAAACTGGTAAGAAGTCGGTGACAGAGAGGTCATAGACATCCAGATGGACAAAGATGTATGGACTAACCTCCCAAAGACATCTGGAGATGTCCAGATAAGGTCCAGAGCAAACAACGGTTGAAACTCGCGTTTTCTTAACGCTTTCCTTACCGAGAAGTAGAAACTTAACATAGATAATTAACCAACAAACAATACTTTTTATTATTAGTAATTCCCTTATATTCACCGCATACATATTATTTAGAAGTATATGTTTCCTATCTACACGACCTTCCGAAAAACTAAAAAGTACGAATTCCAGAAAGCTTAAGTGCATAGTACACTTAACCTCCGGACATTAAAATATAACTCAGAATAAACACCAATCTCTGGAGAACTAAACTTGGCGAAGCCAAATAATAATGTGACGAGAATCATTACGAATATTCATTAAACATAGACGAATGATTACCACGATACTAAGACCGAAGGAACTCATAAAATATAATTAAAGAATAAATGTAACACACAGGACCACATAAATGTATTACAAACATCTCCTCAGCCACCTTTGTCTTCCAGCAGGGCCTGACAAGCAAAGAGGGAGTAAAAAGGTCACAAGGGGCGGGGGGGGGGTTTGTGCTGACATGGTTGTTTTCTCTCGCAAGAGATGCGGAGAGAGGGAGGGTGCTCGCGTGTTTGAGTTAAGCACGGCCGCCTTTGTCTCCCCGCAGCACAAACAGATGGCCCATGAATGCTTGGAGGGTTAGGAAGGTCGCGAGGAGTGATTGCGAGGGTGTCTGCTTATTCTCGCTCTGTTTTAGTTTGTTTTCTCTCGCAAAAGAGAGAAGAGGGTGATCACGTTTTGAGCACAAACAGCAAGATTTGCACACGCAAGCAAATAATATTCCACACCCCTCCTCCCAGAAGGGTCACACAACTGTGTCTTCACTAATAAACACACGAAACACACGGACGAGATGTGTTCAACCCACAGAAAGATATATGACGGCCTTCAAACAACTCGGGAAGATTGAGTGGATATTCTCAATATAAGCCGGGGAAAAATCCATTCAACTCACTTCGTCAGGGGCCTGGCCCCCCACCACAGATCGTCAGGGCCTCTGGCCCCACCACAGATCTCCAGGGCTTCGGCTCCATCTCTTCTCGTCGCCGCCAACGAAGAAGCTTTTCGTCATCCAGAAGGACGAGGCATCGCCTGACCCAAACGAGTACACGAGCTCAGCTCCCTTGCCGTGTCACCACGCCGAGGTGCATCGCCTGCCGCACACGAGGGTACGAGCCCAGCTCCCGTGCCGTGTCGCCACGCCGAGGTGCATCGCCTGCCGCACACGAGGGTACGAGCCCAGCTCCCGTGCCGTGTCGCCACGCCGAGGTGCATCGCCTGACCGCGCCGACAATCATCATACGGGGTCAGCCGAGGGCGGAGCCTGCAGCAGCTGATCACCGCAACCGCGACAAGGAGGGCCCCTCTCCGAAAGTCGTTCGTACCCACAACTTCCCCCACCAATAGACCCACACACACGCACGCATCGACGCCCCACTCACCTGTGAGACTATCCTATCTAGTTCACCCTTACTGTCGTATCAACCCTACACAATTATTGGAAGACTGATTATCAACTACATGAACCATCAGCTGGCCATGAGGAATCGTGGCCCATCGAGTGATTAAGAGTCCGTCGGTTATAAGAGTGAGGTTGTTATCCGTGCCTGTCCCTTGTTCCGCTCATCACATAGGCGATCAATAGACTCGTCGAGGCAAACTCAACCTCCCGAAATTCTCATTACAAATCGACCGTGCACAGAGAGAGAAAATCTTGTCAAACCAGTTCCCCTTTGTCAGAGAATCTCGCCGAAGAATTAATTAAAAAAAAATCAGACTCGCTCTCCCCACACCCGCCCTCACATACACCTTCGCCTCTGGGATACAATAAGTGCTGTTTATTACCGCAAAATGAAGTGTGTCATGCTTGTTTTCAAACTCGGCCAGTCGCCGATGGTGATCGATACAAAAACGAACTAATGAGATGCCTGGTGGAGAGGTAGAGGTTACGATTGCATAGGAATTTTAGTTATCCATATTAGTCGAATGCCCAATATCGAAAATGCATAAGAGTTTTGAGTTATTCGATTTAGTAAATGCATAAGTGTTTATTCATTCATATTAGTCAATGCTTAATCTCATAATTGCATAAGAATTTTAGTTATCCATATTAGTCGAATGCCCAATATCGAAAATGCATAAGAGTTTTGAGTTATTCGATTTAGTAAATGCATAAGTGTTTATTCATTCATTTTAGTCAATGCTTAATCTCGTAATTGCATAAGAATTTTAGTTATCCATATTAGTCGAATGCACAATATCAAAAATGCATAAGAGTTTTGAGTTATTCAATTTAGTAAATGCATAAGTGTTTATTCATTCATTTTAGTCAATGCTTAACCTCGTAATTGCATAAGAATTTTAGTTATCCATATTAGTCGAATGCACAATATCAAAAATGCATAAGAGTTTTGAGTTATTCAATTTAGTAAATGCATAAGTGTTTATTCATTCATTTTAGTCAATGCTTAACCTCGTAATTGCATAAGAATTTTAGTTATTCATATTAATCGAATGCATAGTATCGCAATGCATAAGAGTTTGGTTATTCATGAATTATTGACGCATGTTTGACCTGCATGATAGAATGTCACATGCTTGTTAGAATAAAATTGCTTAACACCAACTGTTCGAGTGCTTCTTTCCAAGTCCATGCAAAACTGTCTTATTCATAAGAGCTGTATCCTGATGAGAACTGAACTGGTGACCTTAAATATCATAACACACACTAGGATAATCGGTAAACGTGTAATCGATGATAATCGTGTTATCCTGATTGACAACTCTGGATAAACGAAGCTGAGCCTAATTATCACAACTGCACACATTAACATCGTCGCAAGCATCCGCATAAATTACTACGATTATCTCAGCGATTATCATAATTTATGCATATCATTACACGCATTATCATAATTTATGCATGTTAATATATAATTAATGCGATTTGCGCATTTTTCGGAAAATTATTAATTTTTACTATTTTCATCAAAAATTCATAACTCCGACAAATACAACATAATGGGTGGCTCGCCCGGGATCTCTCACAGACAGTGTTTTGCATGGATGATGGAATGAATCACTTCGTGTTAACCAGAATATCGTGACCAAACATTGCATTGTGATTGTAAACGGGCGTAAAACAAAAAAAAACGCCCTCTAAGGTTAAAACCCAGAATAGCAGGTTGAAACAGAGAGTGGAATTAAGATAATATCGTATCAAACCGATTGCATCCTGTGATAAATGGTGTTAGAGGTACACACTCTGAATCGGAAAATTACAGAATAGCTCGAGTCAAACTGACTACACTCTGTGAGATAATTGTTTATAAGTACTCTGAAAAGGAAGGTCAGGGCAGCTGACGCCACACGAGAAATGTTAAGGCTGAGATAAATTCTCGAGTCCACGAAGACGGAATCCGACTCACAAGGTCCTAAGACTGGCACCCAAATGAGTGACCCCAATAACGGGGATCAGCCCTCCCGAGGGACGATGGACTCACTAGAGGAAGATTATCGGGAAATTGTGCTGCAACGCACAGGCCGGACTGCCACAGAGCAGGATAGGCATAGAGACGTATGGGAAGGGAGCTGTATCGACGACATTAAGATACACCGGGCAATACTTCAGAAGGATTTGATAAAATGTGCCAAAAGTGAACATGTGAAAATTGCGGAAATAGCAAGATTAGACTCGTATCTCCTCCGACAAACAGACCGAGAAAGAGCCTGGAATGAGGAAAGATATGAAAGGGAAAAAATTGGAAGACGGAGCGTGCAAAACGAGGTAGAACACCTCCAAGCCCTCCTGGATGAGCAGGCACACTACCTAGAGACATTGGCAAAAACCACAAATGTTGACACACAGCACACAAGCGGGATCACCAGCCTGTCGCACTCCGACCCACGGGGGTGCAATCCTGGGACAGATCACACAAAATGTATGGGTATCGATCAAAATATCCGTCACAAAGAATACCCCTCACAATTCGAGAGAAGGGAGGGAGAGACACAGACAAAACAAATTGAGACTGATGACCCCGAAGCTGGAGGGAAAGGAAAAATAAATAAAAAATTGGCAGGATATGCAGTACAAATAAAAACAGAAAAAAAGGAACACGAGCAACACAAAGACAGGGAGCACTCACCACAAAGACGCACACTGCGCAAATATGACCAACCGGGTAGTGCAGACAGCTCGCCAGAAACACACGCGACGCGCACACACGACCGACGTAGAACCACCAACAGGGATCACTCGCGAGAGGGACGCGCACAACGCAAGCATGACCAACCGGGTAGTACAGACAGCTCGCCAGAAACACACGCGACGCGCACACACGACCGACGTAGAACCAACCACAGAGATCACTCACCACAAAGACGCACACTGCGCAAATATGACCAACCGGGTAGTACAGACAGCTCGCCAGAAACACACGCGACGCGCACACACGACCGACGTAGAACCAACCACAGAGATCACTCACCACAAAGACGCACACTGCGCAAATATGACCAACCGGGTAGTACAGACAGCTCGCCAGAAACACACGCGACGCGCACACACGACCGACGTAGAACCAACCACAGAGATCACTCACCACAAAGACGCACACTGCGCAAATATGACCAACCGGGTAGTACAGACAGCTCGCCAGAAACACACGCGACGCGCACACACGACCGACGTAGAACCACCAACAGGGATCACTCGCGAGAGGGACGCGCACAACGCAAGCATGACCAACCGGGTAGTACAGACAGCTCGCCAGAAACACACGCGACGCGCACACACGACCGACGTAGAACCAACCACAGAGATCACTCACCACAAAGACGCACACTGCGCAAATATGACCAACCGGGTAGTACAGACAGCTCGCCAGAAACACACGCGACGCGCACACACGACCGACGTAGAACCAACCACAGAGATCACTCACCACAAAGACGCACACTGCGCAAATATGACCAACCGGGTAGTACAGACAGCTCGCCAGAAACACACGCGACGCGCACACACGACCGACGTAGAACCAACCACAGAGATCACTCACCACAAAGACGCACACTGCGCAAATATGACCAACCGGGTAGTACAGACAGCTCGCCAGAAACACACGCGACGCGCACACACGACCGACGTAGAACCACCAACAGGGATCACTCGCGAGAGGGACGCGCACAACGCAAGCATGACCAACCAGATAGTGCAGACAGCTCACCAGAGAGACACATGCCACGCAAAACCCACAAAAAAAAACCGACCCGCACCACAGATGACAGCTACAGTGATTACGACAGTCACGACGCACGACACCAACATAAATCAAATACCAGGCTAGGACATCGGAATATAAGAGCCTCGCCGAACAGACACCACACCCATGGTGGACGGCGTGAAGGCCGAGCTCAAAAACGCTCACCCCACAGGCATGAATCAAGAAGACCACGCACGCCAACACAGAGACACGGGTCACGAGACCAACATAAGAAACACAGGAACAAGCCAAGAGACAGACACGACTCGTCAGATAAAGCGAAACCACGACACAGACAAAGGAAACGCGATAGCAGTGATAGCAGAGACGACTCGAGTGAGCACTCCTCGGAAACCGACGCCACCGATGAGGACCAACACTCTTTCAACAGTAAAACCCTCAAGCTAATGGACAAAGCGCTCGTGAGAATTCCCTATTTTGATCCACAGAACAAGAATCGAGATATACACATTCACATCGCTATTGTAAGACAG
This sequence comes from Lampetra planeri, assembly GCF_965212315.1. Taxonomy (NCBI): domain Eukaryota; kingdom Metazoa; phylum Chordata; class Hyperoartia; order Petromyzontiformes; family Petromyzontidae; genus Lampetra; species Lampetra planeri. Next base: position 7,977,974 of record NC_136150.1, read on the forward strand.
GAGGCTAAGATACGGGGTCTGGGTAAGTCAGAGGAGAAAGCATGCTTATTGTCAAGAAGCTTACATGAACATGCCAGGCCATGGGTAGCCTCCTTGCCACACAGAGTCAAGAACGATTTCAAACAATTAAGCCAGGCAGTCATTAAAAGATTTGGGGAATATTCCACTCTATCTGAAGGGTTGAACGCGGCAAAACTAATGACACAACGTGCAGACGAAGACCCACGAGATTATCTCCTCCGACTCAAGAGAGCATATTACGCAGGCGATGTAGACAACGCCCAGGAAGAAGGGAAAATATTAAAAGTGATGTTCTTCCAATCACTGAGGCCAGAAATCATGAGAATAGTAGGAATGATGTTAGACCCCGAAACGGCCTCCCTACGCCAGATAGAAAGCAAGGCCCACACGGCCTGGGTGAACGGCCGGAGGACAACCAACATAGTCAAAACACATATCGTCACCAAGGATGAAAAACGCCTCGACCTAGAAGGAAGCGAACCCCCTGAAAACAACTGCAGCATCACACGAGACGAACATGGAAAACCCCAAGAGAGGGCGCCAAACCAACAAGGACCAACACCCACCGGCCAACCACTGAACAATGGATCTAGGGACGAGGCAAGAGTAAGCTGGCACCCGCGACAACCACCATCAGGGAATGCCGACATAAGCGAATCCTGGAACAACCACGGGGGGTGGAGAGCGAACGATGGACCGCCCACACCCCGGGGAGGCCGACGCCCACCAAACCAATTACCATACCGCCTCCCACTGCCGTCTCCACTAGCCATAGAGCATAGACCACCACCAACCAACTGGAATCGATATGCTCACCACATCCGGATGGAAAGGGAACCCCTAGAGAATAAGAAGACTCCCATGCAAACAGCAAAGGCAAGGACATCAACAGAACACACACAGGAAGAGGACGCATTCAACGCAAATATAGCCCAAGTGAATATCAGAAGCTCAAGAAACCCCGAAGCAGTCACTGAGGTGATACCCGAGGGTAGAGGCCACCATCTGGGAGAACTAATTCCTGTAGGACCGGGCGGACGAGTCCACCTGGAAGTAAGACTGCAAGACACTCTGACCAGCCAGGGCCTGTGTGATACCGGAGCAGAAATATCAATGATTTCCGATCACTTATTTGGTGAACTCCAGACTGCCCTCCAGCGGAAAAATGAAGCACTACAGATGATGCCAAGTAAACTGACCTACTCAGGATGCGAAGGGACCCACATGCGACCTTTGGGCAAAGTCATGATGAAGCTCACGTTCAACGGGATAAACATGAACCATCCACTATATGTCGTACACTACCCAGGAAAAGAGCTGAGTATCGGGATCGAACTACTGAATCGGCTAAAACCCATTGTGAACCTTGGGTCCCGACAAATCTGGGCACAATCAATACCAGAATGGCATAGAGATCCAGAGGACGAAGAAGAAGAACGAAGCCCCACGAAAACCCAAGTGCTAGCACAAGAACTCAACGACCTACCACCGACAATCAAAGACAAAAACAGAATTCCGGCTGAAATACGTACCACTCAACTGATAACCAACGAACGGGGAAAGAACCTTGAGGAAGCCAACCTACGGCCGGTTTTTCCGAAGGACCATCATTCCAGAGAGCATCGACAGCCCACTAGTGGCCATACGGGTGAACAGGAAACAAAGGGAGAGCCCAAGGGCAAGAGCTCATTCCCTTCGAGTGAAGCAACGGCGATCCAACCACCACTAACGCAAGGAAAACACCAAACTGAGCCGCCCGAAACCATGAAGGCCCTGGATCCAAACCAAGAGAAAAGAGTCCTCACAATAGAAGAACAAATAGAACAACAAATTGAAGCAGCAGACGCCCTAGAGAAGGACACTCAACGAGACGAGCTACGACAACTGCTCCAAAAATACAACTCCCTGTTCTCCGAAGACTCCTATGATTGTGGCAAAACCGACCTACATGTGGTATCCATTCCCACACTGGAGGGGGCACCAGCAGTATACGTGAAACAATACAAGATTCCACTAGCCGCCTATGAATCGATCCAAGAAACCCTGGAGAACCTACTCAAAAAGAACATAATCCGGGAATGCAACTCGACCTACAACTCGCCCATTTGGCCAGTACTAAAACCCACGGGAAAATGGAGACTCACCATCGACTACCGGCAACTCAATAAAACAGTTCCCCTATCTCGATGGCCAATGGCAGAAATCGACCACGGTCTCAACCAAATAAAAGGCGCAAAGGTACTCACCACAATGGACCTAGCAAATGGCTTCTGGACCATGCCAGTAAAAGAAACCGATCAATACAAGTTGGCCTTCACCTTCGACGGAATACAGTATACTTGGAATCGCTGCCCGTTCGGATACTCGAACTCACCTGCAGACTTCAACATATTCCTACACAAGGCGATGGGCGACGCAAAAGAGCGAGGCACCATCGTCTACATCGACGACATACTAGTCAAGGACTCCTCATGGCAAGAACATCTCAAGAGCCTCCAACATACCCTTGAACAATTAAAAGAAGCAGGAGCAAAGATCTCGATACAAAAAGGGCAGTGGGCACGGAAAAGGGTGGACTATCTTGGATTTCAGATTGGCACTGAGGGATTGCTACCCCAAACCAACAGAATTGAAGCCCTCCTCGCACTCAAGTCGCCCAACACAGTCACGACCCTCCGGAGTTTCTTGGGAATCTGCAACTACCTCCGACAGTTCGTGGACGACTATGCAGGGATCACTCGACCCTTAGTCAAACTACTACAAAAGGACGAGCCATGGGAGTGGGGACCAGAACAGGAAGCTGCAGAAAAAGAATTGAAACAACAGATCACAAGAGCATCCTGCCTAGCCTATCCCGAGAAAGGAAAGGAATACTACCTCGAGACTGCCTACTCAGACCACAGTATCAGCTCAGTACTGTACCAGAGACCAGAGGCAGAGAAACAGATTATTGCCTATGCCAGTAAAGCACTCCGGGGAGTAGAGACAAAGTTCTCCGAATGTGAGAAGGCAATATTCGGAAACATCTGGGCTATACAACATTTTCGGAACTTGTTGAATGGGGAAAAGATCATCTTGGAAACAAATCATGAATCCTTGGCGTATCTCAACAGCAAGAAGATTCGGGAGGGGCGTGTGACCAGCAGCCGAATAGCCAATTGGGCACTGACCCTCCAAGGTTTACCAATCACAGTAAAATACGCGAAAAATAAGAAAAGTCCAGTAGCCCAAGGACTTGCCGATCTACATGATTGCACCCTAGAGACAGTAGGAGCACATGACGTAGGGATACCTCCCGAGGACAGCCAGCACCTCCCCTTTGATAAAGAAACATGTGCCAACATGCCAAGGGTGTACATCGACGGATGTGCCAAAATGAAAGAAAACAAACTCCACGCGGGAGCAGGAATCATGTGGGAATCCGGACCACTCACAGGTATCCAAGAGGGGTTCCAGCTGGGACCGAAGTCAAACCAGTATGCAGAACTGGCTGGGGTACACATTGCCCTCCAAATGGCAGCCGATAACAAGATACAGACCATGGTGGTGTGCACCGATTCTGACTACGTACAATACAGCTTCCTAAACCACCTACCCATATGGAGGAGAAATGGCATGACGAACCATAGGAATAGACCTATCCACCATCGGGAACTGTTCGAGTCCATAGACACTATGATCCAGCAGAACGACATGAAGATATTTTGGAGGAAAGTAAAAGGGCACTCCAAGATACCAGGACAGGAGAAGGCGGGGAACGACAGAGCAGACGCCCTAGCAAAACTAGGAAGCCTGGAAGGCACCCCATGGAAGCTAGAAGACCAACCCAAACCTAACAGACTAGAAGAGGCGACGAACTCGGACTCTGTCGTTATAGGGTTGGTCACCAGAAGCGGAAAGAACTCAGCAGAAACCGGGACCAGAGCTCACTTGAGCAATACACAACCTCCAGAAGACCTGATCAGGATGCAACAAGAGGACGAAACACTAAAGACACTAGCCGACCATATCCAGGATCCGACAGGAAAACCAATCACGAAAGACAACCTGGACAACAACAAGGAACTCGAGACCATGCATAACCAAGTCAGAAGATTTTCAATGCGGAAAGGGCTACTGGTATACACAAACGAAAAAGACGGAAACACCAGATGGGTAGTTCCTTCGCAATATCGGGACACAATGCTACAACACGCCCACGATGAACCATGTAGCGGACATCGGTGCGAGATGAACACAGGACAGATGTTGCGACAGGTGGCCTACTGGCCCCGAATGGGTGAAGACGTACACAAGCATGTGTCCAACTGCCTCGTGTGTTGCAAATACCAGCCAACGAACTCACAACACCGAGCACCCCTACAGAAAAGGGGAACAGACTTCCCTTGGTCTAACCTACAGATTGACTGGATAGGACCTGTCAACAGATCCACCAAAGGAAACAAATACATGCTGACTGTAACCTGTGCCTTTTCCAAGTGGGTGGAGTGCTTACCAGCCCCCAACAACACCGCGGAGACGACAGCTACCCTACTGGTCAACCAGATATTCAGTAGATGGGGCCTACCGTCAACCATCGATTCTGACAAAGGAAGCCACTTCACAGCCGATGTAATTGCAGAAGTGTGGAAGACATTGGGAGTAAAAAGACAACTACATGTCGCATACCACCCACAATCCTCAGGACAGGTGGAAAGAGCCAACAGGACCATTGTGAGCCTCCTAAAAAAATATGTGTCCACTACCGGACGCGACTGGGACACAAAACTACCCCTAGTATTGATGGCCATTAGAGCCACCCCCAACCGGGCGACAGGCAGGACACCCTTCGAGATCATGACCGGAAGACAGATGACCCTTCCAGTACACCTGCTATACGTTCCAGTGGAGGACGAGGCCACGACGGCAATGACACCGACGGAATACCTAACCGGATTGAACAGCCACCTACAGAACACGTTCGCGATGGTCAGAGACAAATTGCAAGCCGAGGCTCAAGGGAGCAAAGCATACTACGACCAAAAAGCTAGCCATGCAGAATATCAGCTAGGAGATCAGGTGTTGTACCTCAATTACGAGAAAAGAAAACAAAAATGCAGGAAATTCCTCCCTTCCTGGACAGGACCATATGAGATTGTTGACAAAATATCCCCAGTCGTGTACCAATTGAAAATTACAAAGACAGGGAGGGAGCAGCAATACAAGTGGGTACACATCAACCAAATCAAGTTGTACCCTGTGCAGATGGAACCAGGGAAGTAATTGTAACGGTACAAAAAAAGGGGGGGGGGAAGAAACTAAGGAGTGGGGATATCACATTAAACAACGTATAAATGTTTTCCAGGAAATGGCAGCCCTCCTACTCACGCTCCTGCTAACGTGCATCACCAAGCTAGAAGGCAGCCAAGACCTACTCAAGCCAGGACCAGAATCCGGGGTGATGCTGAGAGATTCTCCCGGTTTCCTAGTAACTGAAACGAAAACAGTAACCCAACAAGTCTATGTTACATTAGACCCTGCCATGGCAGTAGAGAGACATTTCGGGAAGTTACCATCCTCGGCCACCGCAGAAACCCAAGAGTGGTACCATGGCTTCCTAAAATACAGCAAACTGAATATCAGAATGATCCTGGAGCAATTACAGAGAACCATGATACTTCCCCCCGCCACGTTCAACACCACACGGACCAAGAGATCGATCGGCCTGGGAGTGGCCTTCGGAGTCCTGTCCGGCTTTAGCTCCTTAATCACATTAGGAGTATCTATATCCAACGCCGTGAAAATTGGACACCTCACGCAAGGCATCGAAAACCTACAACTCGATATGCTGTAAATCCGCCGACAAATCCGTCACCAAGAAAAAAACTTAATCGAAATGGGTTCCACCCTTAGAGACACCATAGTTCTGGTCAACCTACACTCAGCCATGTTGAACTTAACCATCCAAGAACTGGGGCGTACACTCCGAGACCTATATGACGACGAAAATCTTCGACAACCAATCCAATGGGTAATCCAAGACTTGTTGCGTAGCATCAGCGGAAGCATCAGTGATCTAATCCAAGGTCAAATTCCCTCGTATCTGGTAACTCCAACGCTGATACAAAACGTGCTACAAACAGCCTCCCTAGAAAGAATCAGTCCAACACAAGTACAAATTGCATTTAACATGGGTACAGCCACACCTATATATGTGAACCCCCAAACCAGACAACTGGCGTTCCTGTTAAACTTGCCACTAGTCAAACCCGAACAGGTATACCGATTACGAACAGTATTAAACGTGGGTACATGGAGAAATGACATTTACTCCAAAATGGAGACACCCTCCGTAATAGCCTACCAAGAAGAAAGCCCCCTTAAATACCTAGTACCCGACCTAACCATGTGCCAAATAATGAAAGACGTCCATTGGCTCTGTCCAGGCAAACCCTTCCTAATCAATACAGCTGAAATAATGTGCGGCCTGGCGACCCAAAGCCTCAGAGAGACCTGCAAGTTCAAACTAAGTAAACCTAAAGAAAGAACCGAAACAGTGGCCATGATAGCTGATGCCCAGTGGCTAGTCAGCACGCCTCTGGATACAGCAACCATTTCCACCGATCGACATTCCGTTACCATGAAAGTTCCGATACCAAGCCCTGTCGTGCTAGTCACGGCACCAAAAGGAACATTCGTACACATAGGGGATAAAGTATTATATAATTTAGACAAAGGCCTACATCAAGCAGACGTAGAAACAGTAAACGTATTCAGGAGCCACAAGTTTGAAATAAGCAACGCCCTGTCGAACCTATTAAACAGCAAAGAATTCCACACCGTGAGACTAGCCATCAGTGATTCAGAAATGAACGTAACTGACCTCACCTGGGCAACCGATGAATTCGGACACCAGCGGAATCAACAGATGGGACTGGGGATCACCGGAGCAACTGGAATGATCATACTAGCCATGGCTATCCTAACCCTAGCATACCACGTGTCCAAGATGAATGCCAAGCTTAAAAGACTAATCGCCGGCACAAAGCACATACCGTTCGAGCCCAGGAACAAAGGAGGAATCAAGACCTAAAAAAAACAGGAAAGGTGGGAGGGCATGTCAACTGACAGAAGCCACAGTAACTGCAACCCCTAAGAAACATAACCAGTAGAATGTACCGTTGTGTTTTTTCTTTCTCCCTCTTCCTTACTTTTCTTAGCTTAATTCAAATATAACCATGTTAAGACTGCGATACGTGCGCGCGCGTTGTAAGAATAACCGCCGAGAGTGAGGGCGGCTGATGGATTTATAACAAAAAAAAACAGGGCATTTACTTTGTTTAAAAATTCGCCAGTGGCCGAATCAACCACTGATAATTTTTAAAAGGGCGGATTGTTGTATCTATGCCCTGTTTTCCGTTATTAATATTAAGAATAATTAAAAAAAAACATTTCTCTTTTTACTATATCTATATATACCTTTTAATTAAATAATGAAAACAACCCACTACAAACACACCAGGAATCTGTGAAACGGCCATTAAACTGGTAAGAAGTCGGTGACAGAGAGGTCATAGACATCCAGATGGACAAAGATGTATGGACTAACCTCCCAAAGACATCTGGAGATGTCCAGATAAGGTCCAGAGCAAACAACGGTTGAAACTCGCGTTTTCTTAACGCTTTCCTTACCGAGAAGTAGAAACTTAACATAGATAATTAACCAACAAACAATACTTTTTATTATTAGTAATTCCCTTATATTCACCGCATACATATTATTTAGAAGTATATGTTTCCTATCTACACGACCTTCCGAAAAACTAAAAAGTACGAATTCCAGAAAGCTTAAGTGCATAGTACACTTAACCTCCGGACATTAAAATATAACTCAGAATAAACACCAATCTCTGGAGAACTAAACTTGGCGAAGCCAAATAATAATGTGACGAGAATCATTACGAATATTCATTAAAAATAGACGAATGATTACCACGATACCAAGACCGAAGGAACTCATAAAATATAATTAAAGAATAAATGTAACACACAGGACCACATAAATGTATTACAAACATCTCCTCAGCCACCTTTGTCTTCCAGCAGGGCCTGACAAGCAAAGAGGAAGTAAAAGGTCACAAGGGGCGGGGGGGGTTTGTGCTGACATGGTTGTTTTCTCTCGCAAGAGATGCGGAGAGAGGGAGGGTGCTCGCGTGTTTGAGTTAAGCACGGCCGCCTTTGTCTCCCCGCAGCACAAACAGATGGCCCATGAATGCTTGGAGGGTTAGGAAGGTCGCGAGGAGTGATTGCGAGGGTGTCTGCTTATTCTCGCTCTGTTTTAGTTTGTTTTCTCTCGCAAAAGAGAGAAGAGGGTGATCACGTTTTGAGCACAAACAGCAAGATTTGCACACGCAAGCAAATAATATTCCACACCCCTCCTCCCAGAAGGGTCACACAACTGTGTCTTCACTAATAAACACACGAAACACACGGACGAGATGTGTTCAACCCACAGAAAGATATATGACGGCCTTCAAACAACTCGGGAAGATTGAGTGGATATTCTCAATATAAGCCGGGGAAAAATCCATTCAACTCACTTCGTCAGGGGCCTGGCCCCCCGCCACAGATCGTCAGGGCCTCTGGCCCCACCACAGATCTCCAGGGCTTCGGCTCCATCTCTTCTCGTCGCCGCCAACGAAGAAGCTTTTCGTCATCCAGAAGGACGAGGCATCGCCTGACCCAAACGAGTACACGAGCTCAGCTCCCTTGCCGTGTCACCACGCCGAGGTGCATCGCCTGCCGCACACGAGGGTACGAGCCCAGCTCCCGTGCAGTGTCGCCACGCCGAGGTGCATCGCCTGCCGCACACGAGGGTACGAGCCCAGCTCCCGTGCCGTGTCGCCACGCCGAGGTGCATCGCCTGCCGCACACGAGGGTACGAGCCCAGCTCCCGTGCCGTGTCGCCACGCCGAGGTGCATCGCCTGCCGCACACGAGGGTACGAGCCCAGCTCCCGTGCCGTGTCGCCACGCCGAGGTGCATCGCCTGCCGCACACGAGGGTACGAGCCCAGCTCCCGTGCCGTGTCGCCACGCCGAGGTGCATCGCCTGCCGCACACGAGGGTACGAGCCCAGCTCCCGTGCCGTGTCGCCACGCCGAGGTGCATCGCCTGACCGCGCCGACAATCATCATACGGGGTCAGCCGAGGGCGGAGCCTGCAGCAGCTGATCACCGCAACCGCGACAAGGAGGGCCCCTCTCCGAAAGTCGTTCGTACCCACAACTTCCCCCACCAATAGACCCACACACACGCACGCATCGACGCCCCACTCACCTGTGAGACTATCCTATCTAGTTCACCCTTACTGTCGTATCAACCCTACACAATTATTGGAAGACTGATTATCAACTACATGAACCATCAGCTGGCCATGAGGAATCGTGGCCCATCGAGTGATTAAGAGTCCGTCGGTTATAAGAGTGAGGTTGTTATCCGTGCCTGTCCCTTGTTCCGCTCATCACATAGGCGATCAATAGACTCGTCGAGGCAAACTCAACCTCCCGAAATTCTCATTACAAATCGACCGTGCACAGAGAGAGAAAATCTTGTCAAACCAGTTCCCCTTTGTCAGAGAATCTCGCCGAAGAATTAATTAAAAAAAAATCAGACTCGCTCTCCCCACACCCGCCCTCACATACACCTTCGCCTCTGGGATACAATAAGTGCTGTTTATTACCGCAAAATGAAGTGTGTCATGCTTGTTTTCAAACTCGGCCAGTCGCCGATGGTGATCGATACAAAAACGAACTAATGAGATGCCTGGTGGAGAGGTAGAGGTTACGATTGCATAGGAATTTTAGTTATCCATATTAGTCGAATGCCCAATATCGAAAATGCATAAGAGTTTTGAGTTATTCGATTTAGTAAATGCATAAGTGTTTATTCATTCATATTAGTCAATGCTTAATCTCATAATTGCATAAGAATTTTAGTTATCCATATTAGTCGAATGCCCAATATCGAAAATGCATAAGAGTTTTGAGTTATTCGATTTAGTAAATGCATAAGTGTTTATTCATTCATTTTAGTCAATGCTTAATCTCGTAATTGCATAAGAATTTTAGTTATCCATATTAGTCGAATGCACAATATCAAAAATGCATAAGAGTTTTGAGTTATTCAATTTAGAAAATGCATAAGTGTTTATTCATTCATTTTAGTCAATGCTTAACCTCGTAATTGCATAAGAATTTTAGTTATCCATATTAGTCGAATGCACAATATCAAAAATGCATAAGAGTTTTGAGTTATTCAATTTAGTAAATGCATAAGTGTTTATTCATTCATTTTAGTCAATGCTTAACCTCGTAATTGCATAATAATTTTAGTTATTCATATTAATCGAATGCATAGTATCGCAATGCATAAGAGTTTGGTTATTCATGAATTATTGACGCATGTTTGACCTGCATGATAGAATGTCACATGCTTGTTAGAATAAAATTGCTTAACACCAACTGTTCGAGTGCTTCTTTCCAAGTCCATGCAAAACTGTCTTATTCATAAGAGCTGTATCCTGATGAGATCTGAACTGGTGACCTTAAATATCATAACACACACTAGGATAATCGGTAAACGTTTAATCGATGATAATCGTGTTATCCTGATTGACAACTCTGGATAAACGAAGCTGAGCCTAATTATCACAACTGCACACATTAACATCGTCGCAAGCATCCGCATAAATTACTACGATTATCTCAGCGATTATCATAATTTATGCATATCATTACACGCATTATCATAATTTATGCATGTTAATACACACATTAACATAATTAATGCGATTTGCGCATTTTTCGGAAAATTATTAATTTTTACTATTTTCATCAAAAATTCATAACTCCGACAAATACAACACCCCCACCCCACCCCATCGAGCTTGCTATGCACGGCGTGTACACGCGGCCCCTGGCGTGTGCCGACTTTTAAATGTGTCCCTTATGTAACTCTCTCAAGAGGGCTTGTTGGAGGAGGGGTTCAATAATGGGAAGGTCTGAGCAGCATAGGTGGCCAGAATGAAGACAATTCCAGACAGTGGGAGGAGGAGGAGCAGCAGCAGAGTGTGGCTGCTCTTAACACCCCCCCCCCAAACCCCTCAGTCAACTTGATTTGATACTCTTTGGTTCTTTCGGTAAAGTCACGTAGGTATGACTCTTCTACTCAGCCTCTCCAGGACGGGGAGGGGTGGGGGGCTGCCACGGGGTAACAGCTCGAAGGCTGAATCTGAGATCGAAGAGGTTCGCAGTGCACGTTTCTTAATACTCTGAGGTTGTGTCGGTAAAGTTACGTAGGTAAAATAATAATAATAAAATTATAATAAATGAAAATAACTCAATTAAATCACGTTTCGGAGGCAACACAAGTCTCCACCACCGTTTGCCAAATTTACTATATCAATTGATACAGTAAATTTGGCTGTGACGGTCCCACCTGAAGACGGAGACTTGTGTTGCCTCCGAAACGTCGTGATTTAATTGAGTTATTTTCATATATTATTATTTTATTATATTTTTTTTCCTTCGTGACTTTACCGAAAAAACCCAAGAGTATGAATCCTTGCAGTCACACGTTTCTTAAATCTGTTCCGCCCAGCATTGTCGATGGGCACGACCAGAACATGTTAGTCTGTGATCGGCAGGGCGCGTGCGATGGGGTTTCGAGTGTGGGTGCTCCCCGTCTCTTTCAGGACGTCTCGAACGGCCGGCGTGGAGAGAGGAGGCCAAACACCCGTCTAGAGCTGCTCTCTCGTGGCCTCGAGTTGGAGGTTCTTCTGCCGGCAGTGGCGTGAGCAAGCAATTTCAGGGCTGCGCTTTTGCCACTTCCCTATTGTTATTCTTATTACACTGGTCAACACACTTTTTCTGGCATAAGGTATTCCAACGGGTTTAATGTAATTTTGGGGTGCTGATTCCAAATCTGGCATCAGTTTGTGTCTATCACATCAGGTTTTTGAGATATCAAATATTGCATTTTCAATAAAAACTGCAAAATAAAAATATTAAATAAATGTGGATATCTACATAAAATTATATTATAAACACACTATCCTAAAAATACAGCACCATATTTTAACACTAAAGCATTCACTTACTCGCAACAACTTGCAATCATAAGTGACAAAGTTAATTTCGGGTAAAATCAATGAAAATGGGGTATGCCGATCGCATAAAAATGATGTGATAGAGCAAATCTGAGATCAGATTTGCAATCAGCACCCTGAAATTAGTCTAAAACAGCTGCAAAAGTCCAGGCCAGAAAAAAAAGTTGTTGACCAGTGTTATTCTTACGGAGGACATTTCACCGTGGCAATGAAAAATCGTGAATGTCATGTGGAGTCAGGTCACGCGTTTGGCGACACGTGCTTGCGTACTCGCCACTGCCTGACTGGCACCTACTTTCAATCGGGGTTTGGAAAACGGTGTTGGATTAAGTAACGGGGACCAATTACGAGTCGGCTCACGCCGGGCCAAAGCGGTTCGAAAAGTGGGAATGATAGCCGTGGCGCGTCTCCATTGCTTGTCTTGATCCGTGTACGAGCCGGGAGGTGCTGGCTACGCGCGCCAGTGGAGGCAGCGAGGGTTGGCGGATCGCACACTGATGGAGTGGGAAACTCCGTTCGCGTGGGTGTCGAGGAGGCACCATACCCTGGGCTTGCCAGGAGGTATAGCAAACATGCGGCCTTTACCTCTTCCGTGTGGTTTATGCCGTAAATATGTAATGCATTCGTCAATAACACCTCCGATTAGCACGGTTGGCTACACACGGTGCGAGATAAGTTCAACGTACATACTGTGGCCTTATAAAAGAAGAGCATATAATGGGTGACGTTTCTGGGTAATGGCTCCTTCTTCACAGCGCATAGAGAGGCGAGATAGATAGAGCATCCCCTAGGAAGTAGGGCAACGACTCGAAACGTCACCGAATAATACACGATTCGTTTTTTTTAAGACCACACTGTTTTTTTGATGCACGTGATGAGATTTTGTTTATTACCACTGACAACGCAGTTTGACCGAATAATCGCGTTTAGTTCATAATTCCACTTGAGCACACCTGCTATTTGGTAGGGCCCAGGATGACTTTGAAACCCATGAAAACCCTGGATGCAGACGCAAAGGCATTGGCCGCTTTCGCGAAACCTGCCACCCAATGTGGAGTTGTCGATGTGATTGACAACGTGGCACGACGTGTTGTTGTTGCAAGCCACTGGCAGCTCACGTAGCAGGTACTCCGAGTCAACTTGGGCATCACAGAAGCCCCAGGAGTGAGCTCCACGCGGAGGAGACCGGGCTGCCGTCGTCGCTTATGTAAGGCCGTGAAAGAGCGACATTACCACGAGCCTCGCTTCATATCGCAAATATGGTGGAGAGATTTAAATAAAGTAAAACCCCCAGACATCCCAGAATGTCATAAATTATGAACGGTGATGCTGAATGTTTTATGACAATTTTTCACGTGGCATTAAATGTGTTTTTTATATGTTTTACGTAACTTACTGAGCCAATAATGATGTTCTCGTCTCAATTGAAGCCACTGATTTGTCCGAGTTCGTTCTATCTTTATCTGACATTTACTCCAAAATGCAACTCCGGTAACTTATTCCGTATTTATACATGGACATACGCTATATAATCCTACTAGCTGTACTACCCGGCTTCGCCCGGGACTTGGATTCACCACACCCGGCCGCCTTTGTCTCCCCAGTGGCGATGTTCACACACCACAACGGTTACTCGTTTGAGGCTGAGTCGACCTAGGGGAGGCCCAGGATCGGTTCAAATAATCGTCACCGGTGGTGGCCGTGAGCGGAATCGAACTCGGGTCGCCGGGTTCGTAGCGTAACGCGCTACCCACCACACTACAATGCGTTACGCTTCCACATGCGCGGGTCACATGACAGATGTGACGTCACAGCTCACTTGCCGTGCAAAAAAATATGCATTATTGAGCTCCTCCCCCCCCCCCCAAAAACAAAAGTGTATTTTTATAATTTCTGCATGGTGTACAGTCTGGAAAGTACCCACATGTCAAATTTCCAGTTTGTTGCATGTCGGGAAGTACGTTAAACATTTTGAACAGACACACATATTCACAACTTTGCCTTTTTTATATATAGAGAGATTGGGCAGCTATTGAAGGTGGACCGGACTCAAAACGATTCTATAAAGAGGTGATATCAAGAAGTGAACAAGATTAGGTAGCTTTGTTTGAGTAGTGTTTGGAAAGCTGGACCTGAGAATGAAAATAACATTCCTGCGTGCCGAAAGAATAACGTTTGAAATCAGTGCGTACTACCCGCTACGAACACGTGGTTCAGTGACACAAATCAATTCACGATATGGGAATAAAACTGCAAAAGTGTGCAACGACGCGTGGAGAGTCGCGTGCTTAGAATTGGACTGAAACAGGCAGAGAGGAACAAAAAACTGAGTAACCATTTTTTTTCTACCAAGGAAGGCCTGATGAGTTGTGTTGCTTTTTTCAGAAGCGACCTGGCCACAAATGATAGCTCAACCAAGTGGCTTATCACGTGGACATGTATTGACAGCCAAACACTCTAAAACGCCGTGACGTTGATTTCAAAATGTGGAGGGAAAACTGGAGGACACGGAAAAAAATCCACGCGACCACGGGGAGAGAGAGAGACGCACAAACTACAAATATACAACAGACATCGCCAGGGTCCGGGATCGAACCCACGCGTACCAGACGAGGGAGGTAATATCTCGCCACCGCTCATGACCAACACCACCAGTGACGATTATCTGGGCTTCCCCTAGCTCGACTCATCCTCAAATGAGTACCTGGTGCGATGTGTAAACATCACCGCCGGAAAGACAAAGGCGGCCGGGCGTGGTGTTGGCTCCCCCCCCCCCCCACATCGTGTGCCGTGCCGGCCTTCATAGATTGCTCGCTCACAGCACTTCCCCCCCCCCCCACAACAACAACAGTCTGTTGCAGACTATCCGTGGGGAGGATCTTTGTCTTCTTGTTCTCGCATGTGATGCGGGACGCGGCGACAGTTGGGCGGAGCTGCCGTCACCTCCGGATGACAAAGAAGGGGGAGGGAGGGATGGAGGAGGGGGTAGGGAGGGATGGAGGAGGGGGAGGGAGGGATGGAGGAGGGGGTAGGGAGGGATGGAGGAGGGGGTAGGGAGGGATGGAGGAGGGGGGAGGGAGGGATGGAGGAGGGGGGAGGGAGGGATGGAGGAGGGGGGAGGGATGGAGGAGGGGGGAGGGAGGGATGGAGGAGGGGGAGGGAGGAATGGAGGAGGGATGGAGGAGGGGGGAGGGAGGGATGGAGGAGGGGGGAGGGAGGGATGGAGGAGGGGGGAGGGATGGAGGAGGGGGGAGAGAGGGATGGAGGAGGGGGAGGGAGGGATGGAGGAGGGGGGAGGGATGGAGGAGGGGGGAGGGAGGGATGGAGGAGGGGGGAGGGAGGGATAGAGGAGGGGGGAGGGAGGGATGGAGGAGGGGGGAGGGATGGAGGAGGGGGGAGGGAGGGATGGAGGAGGGGGGGAGGGAGGGATGGAGGAGGGGGGAGGGAGGGATGGAGGAGGGGGGAGGGAGGGAGGGATGGAGGAGGGGGGAGGGAGGGATGGAGGAGGGGGTAGGGAGGGATGGAGGAGGGGGGAAGGAGGGATGGAGGAGGGGGGAGGGAGGGATGGAGGAGGGGGGTAGGGAGGGATGGAGGAGGGGGGAAGGAGGGATGGAGGAGGGGGGAAGGAGGGATGGAGGAGGGGGGAGGGAGGGATGGAGGAGGGGGTAGGGAGGGATGGAGGAGGGGGGAGGGAGGGATGGAGGAGGGGGGAGGGAGGGATGGAGGAGGGGGGAGGGAGGGATGGAGGAGGGGGGAGGGGATGGAGGAGGGGGGAGGGAGGGATGGAGGAGGGGGGAGGGAGGGATGGAGGAGGGGGGGGAGGAGTGGAGGAGGGGGGGAGGGAGGGATGGAGGAGGGGGGGAGGGATGGAGGAGGGGGGAGGGAGGGATGAGGAGGGGGGAGGGAGGGATGGAGGAGGGGGGAGGGAGGGATGGAGGAGGGGGAGGAGGGATGGAGGAGGGGGGGAGGGAGGATGGAGGAGGGGGGAGGGATGGAGGAGGGGGAGGAGGGAGGGATGGAGGAGGGGGAGGGAGGGATGGAGGAGGGGGGAGGGAGGGATGGAGGAGGGGGGAGGGAGGGATGGAGGAGGGGGGAGGGAGGGATGGAGGAGGGGGGAGGGATGGAGGAGGGGGGAGAGGAGGGATGGAGGAGGGGGTAGGGAGGGATGGAGGAGGGGGGGAGGGAGGGATGGAGGAGGGGGGGAGGGAGGGATGGAGGAGGGGGGAGGGAGGGATGGAGGAGGGGGGAGGGAGGGATGGAGGAGGGGGGAGGGGGGATGGAGGAGGGGGGGAGGGAGGGATGGAGGAGGAGGGAGGGAGGGATGGAGGAGGGGGGAAGGAGGAGGGGAGGGGGGTAGGGAGGGATGGAGGAGGGGGGGAGGGAGGGGATGGAGGAGGGGGGAGGGAGGGATGGAGGAGGGGGGAGGGGAGGGATGGAGGAGGGGGGGGAGGGAGGGATGGAGGAGGGGGGAGGGAGGGATGGAGGAGGGGGGAGGGAGGGATGGAGGAGGGGGGAGGGATGGAGGAGGGGGGAGGGAGGGATGGAGGAGGGGGGAGGGAGGGATGGAGGAGGGGGGAGGGAGGGGAGGGGAGGAGGGATGGGAGGGAGGGATGGAGGAGGGGGGAGGGAGGGATGGAGGAGGGGGAGAGGGAGGGATGGAGGAGGGGGGAGGGAAGGAGGAGGGGGTAGGGAGGGATGGAGGAGGGGGAGGGAGGGATGGAGGAGGGGGGAGGGAGGGATGGAGGAGGGGGTAGGGAGGGATGGAGGAGGGGGGGAGGGAGGGATGGAGGATGGGGGAGGGGAGGGATGGAGGAGGGGGAGGGAGGGATGGAGGAGGGGGGGGGATGGAGGGGGGAAGGGAGGGATGGAGGAGGGGGGAGGGAGGGATGGAGGAGGGGGGGAGGGAGGGATGGAGGAGGGGGGTAGGGAGGGATGGAGGAGGGGGGAGGGAGGGATGGAGGAGGGGGGAGGGAGGGATGGAGGAGGGGGGAGGGAGGGATGGAGGAGGGATGGAGGAGGGGGGAGGGAGGGATGGAGGAGGGGGGAGGGAGGGATGGAGGAGGGGGGAGGGAGGGATGGAGGAGGGGGTAGGGAGGGATGGAGGAGGGGGGAGGAGAGGGATGGAGGAGGGGGGAGGGAGGGATGGAGGAGGGGGGAGGGATGGAGGAGGGGGGAGGGGAGGGATGGAGGGAGGGGGAGGGAGGAATGGAGGAGGGATGGAGGAGGGGGGAGGGAGGGATGGAGGAGGGGGGAGGGAGGGATGGAGGAGGGGGGAGGGATGGAGGAGGGGGGGAGAGGAGGGATGGAGGAGGGGAGGGAGGG